>NC_080599.1:20211825-21489325 GCF_027887145.1 Ammospiza caudacuta
GTGGGCAGGCCCTGGCACAGGGTGCCCAGAGAAGCTGTGGATGCCCCTGAAAGTGTCCAAGGCCAGGCTGGATGGGGCTTGGAGCACCCTGGGATAATGGAAGGTGGTCCTGCCCATGGCAGGGGTGTAGAACAAGGTAATATTGAAGTTCCCTCCCAGCCCAAACCATTCTATGATTCCATGAACTAAGTTGTTCTAGTTTTTGAAAGACAGGGATAGAAATGTAACGCAAGAAGTGTTTTAGAATACATATTAAAACACCAAGTGGAGGGTGGAACAAAGCTAATGAACTCAAAAGAAGACATCTGAACAAGTAGTTCATTACCCAGATTCCTGCATGCTCAGAAATCATAGATCATTTGCTTTCACCTAAATGTCCATTATCTCTGGTTTGTTTGGGTTGATTTTTGACGTGGAAAGACATTATCCCTGCTAAGATCTCCTGACAAAGATTTAATGCTGCCATTTGTTGTGGTTTAACTCAGCCCCACACAGCCTCTCACTCACTCCCCCCCAGTGGGGTGGGCGACAGACCTGAATGGATAAAAGTGAGAAAACTTGTGCATTGAGATAAAGACAATTTAATAAGGAAAGCAAAACCACACATGCAAAATAAGGAGTCCACGCTTCACTCCCCATGGGCAGGCAGGTAGGCAGGTGTCCAGCCATCCCCAGGAAAGCAGGGCTTCATCACATGTGGTCACCAAAACTGATGCCTTAAGGGGCTGGAACAGAGGCTAGATGGAGTTAAGAGGAATAAAGTGGATATTTTTTGAAGTGCCTTCACTTTATATATAGATTTATCTTTTTTTTTTTCTTATATTCTTATATTTTTATTTATTTATTAGAATATTTATGTATTTATATACAAATATATATTTGTATCCCATATCATGTATAGGTATATATTTCTTTATAAATTTGTATATTTATTTTTATTTATTTATATATATTTTGATATTTTTAGTTATTTATTAGAATATTTATGTATATATATTTTATATATTATAGCATGTATATTTATATATTTCTTTATAAATGTATATATTTATCTATAATTATATGTCCCTTCAAAGGCCACACCCTGGCAGTACCAGAGCCGCAGTTGTTGCTCTGCCTGGATGGCTCCAAGATAGAAGCAAAAGAGGTCACCTGATCTCACATTTTTATAAGTTTTAGTGCATTTGCATCTAGGAGTTAACTGTACAATTAATAGCTTCAAATTATGAAGTTTCATACTCCTTGCTTGCTTTCCCACCCTCCTCTTTTCATGTTGTTTATGCTTTGGGCCTGAAGTTTGAAGGGATTGTCCCTGAGTCTCCAGCTAGAAGAGAATTGTTTTGTCTTCACCACCCTGTGAAAACATCTCAGTAACACTGAATATAAAGCTAAAAGCTGCACACCACAGCAGAACAGAAACATTTAAAACTTAAGGTATCAGGAAGACAAAATCTTCACTCTGAATGCCCCCTCCTTCTTCTCCAAAGCTTTATATCACCAAATACATGGTATGGAACATCCCTTGGGTCACTTGGGGTCAGCTGTGTCCCCTCCCTGCTCCTTGTGCCCTCCTCACTGGTGGGGCAGTGCAAGGAGCAGCAAAGGCCTTGGATCTGTGGGAGCTCTGCTCAGCTCTTGGGGAAGATGGAACAGGAAAGCCTTATAAATGTGATTGCCTGGCAAAAGATTCTGAGAATATAGAAACTGTAAGTGAGATTGTAATGAAAGCAAGCTTTGAGATCCCTCAGTTACTGAACAACTGGAAAACAATGGTGTGGCCAGCTGAAGGTGATCCCCTTTTGATGGAACAACACCCTCTGCTTGCAGACAGCTCCAAGGGTCAGAGCAGACCCTACAGCTTGGCAGAAGGGGCCCAAAGAGGAGTTTTTAGGGTTTAAAATGTAACACAGGATGGTAATGTAGTGATTTTTATAGGCTGTGTGTAAATGCTATAGCATTTGTATCTTGTATTAGATTGGTTAGTGAGAATTAGACTATTCAACCAGAAGATTTATGGAATTGTAATGGGAACTTCACTCTCTTTAATCATCCTCTTTACCACACTTTTGCCTTCTCTCTCTTTACCTCTCCCTCTCTGGGGCCTGCTCTGAGCTGTGTTTGGCAGCACCCAGCAGGGCCCTGCACCCAGGCCCTTTGCAATAAACCACAAATTCCATGACCTGGCTGCAGAGATCTCTGCTCTCCATCTGTCCTGACCGTCCTACCACCATCACTCCTACACTCAGCAACAACAAAAACCTCCCAGTGTCATCAACACATCCAAAACCCAGCCCCACACCAGCCACTGGGAAGAAAATCAACTCCATCCCAGCCCAAACCAGCACACCATTTTGCAGCCTTTCACATATAAGGAAATATCTCCTTCATCTTCTTAACAAAAATCTCTCCCCCCTCCCCTGCTGACAGAGTGTAATTCTCCAAATCTGCAGCTTGGAGTGAAAGCGAATCTGATTTTGACTCAGGCTCCAGATGGGTCTAGCTGTAAAGATATTGTCATGTGAAAGATTAGGCGCTAGCTTAGACAAAGAGGTGTTCAGCTGCAAGCTTAATAGCCTCTGAAACAGCAACTGCCACCAAAGAGCTTCCAGGTACTGCTATTGCAATCCATAATAACCACGGGATTGCAACAGATGATGGAAAGGCTGGAAACTCCCCGTGGGATTCAGGGCTGTGCACAGAAAGCTGCTGAGCCCAGCCAGAGCTCACAGTGCTTGCAGGGTTCTTTGGCCACGCAGGGACACTCAGGGCAGAGCTGGCTCTGGGGTGCCAGAGGGGTGGGAGGCTGTGCAGGGACCCCTGTGCAGGTGAGCTGCAGCTCCTCAGGGCTGGGCACCTGGGACAAAAGGCATGGAAAATGCAGGAGTGGGGTTAATCCCATCCATGCAAGCCACTGAGCACCCACTGCCCTCCTCACAACTCTGATCCTTTCCTCCCCACACTGAAGGAATTGCTGGGGAATATGGGTGTGTGTGACCGTGTTCACAGGGGTCCCAGGATGAGGGAAGAGACGAGGATCTGACTCCATGTTTCAGAAGGCTGAATGATTATTTTATGATATATATTACATTAAAACTATACTAAGAGAATAGAAGAAAGGATTTAATCAGAAGGCTAGCTAAGAATAGAATAGCAAAGAATGATAACAAAAGCTTGTGGCTTGGGCTCTGTGTCCAAGCCAGCTGACTGTGATTGGCCATTAATTACAAACATCCAACATGGGCCAATCACAGATGCACCTGTTGCATTCCACAGCAGCAGATAATCATTGTTTACATTTTGTTCCTGAGGCCTCCCAGCTTCTCAAGAGGAAAAATCCTAAGGAAAGGATTTTTCATAAAAGACGTCTGCGACAGGTGTGGATCCTCCTGTGCTTACCAAAAGGCTGCAGTGCAGCCACAGCACCCAGGGCACAGGGAGCAGCTGACTCTCTGCCCTCAAAGGCCAAAAAGCCAGAAAAATTGCCTGTTCCCAAGGAAGAAGGACACTTCAGGAGGTCTCTCCAGCCACTCTGACACACAAATGGAAGGCAAATCAAAGCAAACCCTCAGTTCACCCCTTCCCCTGTTGCCTCCCAGCCCTTGTGGCCCCCCAGGAAAGCACTGGCAGACCAGCAGGAGACAGATCAGGACTGACACCCATCACAATTCTTCACACACCAAGCTCTGGAGATTTTCTGGAGCTCCTACATGGCCAAAGCAAATTAAGTGAAGGAGAGATAGAAAATCAGCAATTACAGCAATTACAGCACCAGGCCTGGGATGGAATTGTTGTGTCCTGCCCTGAAACCCCAGAAATCCCAGTTTGAGAGCTGGAAAGAATCCCACTGTGCACACTGAACTGTCCTCCTGGCCCCTGCATAATATTTTCCCCCTCCTGTTTGAATTATGAATATTGCTTTGATTGCTCTGATTGCTTTAAGCTTTAAGATTGTTAAAGCTTTGTTGCATATATTGAAGTAGATAAGGTATAAATATTATGATAATTATGTTGCTATATATGTTTGTTTTTAAGGTTTTTTTTGTATTGGTGTGAGGCTTAGTTGATTAGATAGATTCTTAAATTATGCGCGGGTTTTTTTAGTTTGTTTGTTTTATATTTTTTATTTTAAAAGATTTTTAAATTTTTTTAATATTTTTATTTTTTAAAGCTTTTTTATATTAGCTGATTAAATAGATTCTAAAATTATGTGTGGGTTTTTTAGTTTAATTTTCTTAATATTTTTTATGAAAAAAGGTTTTTAAAATTTTTTTATGTTTTTTTTAAAGTTTTTATATTAGCTGATTAAATATATTCTTAAATTTTGTGTGGTTCTTTAGTTTGGTTTTTTTTATTTTTTATTTTAAAAGTTTTTTTTTATTTTTTATATTTTGATTTTTTTAAAGTTTTTTATATTAGCTGATTAAGTAGATTCTTAAATTATGTGTGTTTTTTTTTAGTTTGGTTTTTTAAATATTTTTTATAAAAAAAGGTTTTGACATTTTTTAAAATTTTTTTAATATTAGCTGATTAAATAGATTCTTAAATTATGTGTAGGTTTTTAAGTTTGGTTTTTTATATTTTATATTTTTAAATTTTTTTAAATTGTTTTAATGTTTTTATTTTTTTAAAGTTTTTTATATTAACTGAATAAATAGATTCTTAAATTATGTGTGGGCTTTTTAGGTTTTTTTAATATTTTTTACAAAAAAAGGTTTTTTGAAATTTTTTATATTTTATTTTTTTAAAGTTTTTTATATTAGCTGATTAAACAGATTCTCACATTATGTGTGGTGGTTTTTTAGGTTTTTTAAATATTTTTTTTGTAATTGTTGTATGTTTTTATGTAGCTATTGAATGGTTGGAAAAGTTTATGTAATATATTTTATTAAAGTCTTTATACTTATCTTTATGTATTAATAAAAGAAAATGAATTGTTCTTTTGTTTTGCAGAGTTGTGTGTTTGGTATTTGCTGGACATGGAGTTTGTCAGATAGGTGCCAGAAGTGCTAAATGAGGATTGTCAGGACCTACAAACCCTACAAACCTTGCAGCAAGCCAAGCTGAGCCCCCTTCCAAAAATCCCAAACTACCACCATGACACCAACAGTTCTGTGTTTAAAAAAAAAAACAAAATAAACCAAAAAAAACCCAAAAAACAAACTTCTTCCTAAAGCAGTATTATAAAGGGAGAAACTTCTCTGCTACTTGGCACAGCTCCTGGAGAATGAGCCTCCTCAGGGATGAAACAGGGTCTGTGGGCAACAGGAAAATCTCTGTGCACCTGTAAAATGCCATGAAAGAAAACCCAGTACAACCACCTCCCACAGGTGAACAGAGGCAGCTCAAACTGGGAGATGCCTCAGCATCCCTTCCACTTCATCCTAGCAAATCCTGCTGGCTGAAAAATCCTGCATCCCTGAAAAAAAAAAATAAAAATGCCAAGCTGGGAGCAAAGAGCTCCCCATCCATCAGTGGGGAGACTCATTCCTTCAGGGCACAGTGGGGGCACAGATGGGACCTGGGAGTCCCATGTCACCCTCACCCACCCCACCAACACCCCCTGCTCAGCCCCATGGAAAACAAACGTCCAGAGGGAGGGGGATGTTGTTATTTTTTCACCTCAGGTTAATGAATCTGTTCTGCTGGGTAAGGAGTCATACATTACACATGGAATTGTGGAGTTCAGCAGAATTCCCTGGCACAGCCATGCAGGTGGAGCTGGGAACTACTAAATTAACCCTGGCAACCATTGGCAGTAGGCAAACACCACGGCTTTGGGAAAGAACAACAATAAAAAGACAATATTTATAGGAAATGCTACAGCAGAGCCAAAACATGCAGAGCTTAAAATGAAGCCTGGTATCCCTGTTATCCATCTTACTTCACATCCAAGAGGCCAAAAAGGATCAAGCTAAAGGCACACTCTTATTTTTTTCTTATTTATTTCTACTTTATTTTATTTGTATTTTCTATTTTATTTCTTTTCTATTATTTCTTATTTATTTTTCCTGATGGATCATGCAAATACAACATTACCATGGACTTACAGCACACTAACACGTGCACAAGTGTAGCTGAGTGATTTTTATACAGATAGCAGGAGGAAAGTTTAGCTTCCCTAAGTTCACTTTAAGAATCCAGATCACAGATCTGATGAAGTGTGGGATAAACTTTGTGCAACTCTTCTTTTGTTGCAATAGGTGATGAATAGATAATGGGGTTTAAGGGCTCTGGAAAGGTCACCTGCACCATCTCCCCGCCCTAAAACAGGAGCCATAAACCATCTCCATGCCTCCCTGTGTGCACACTTTTATATTTGTGGAGCATCCAGCACAAAAAGAGCTCCTTGCTGATGGACACTTTGATGATTTAAGTGTTAAATAACAGATAGGTGCTATTTATGTGGAAATTATTTGTGTTGGGACAGAGACAAGAAAGCAGCATTTTCTCCAGTGCCTCTGCCTGCCTCACCTGCACTCTCACTGCTCATCCATCTCCCAGGATTGCCTGGAACATTGCTCATGCAGGAGCATTTTCAAACAGCTCACATTTTCTTTAGAAAGTCAACCTGTTCAGTAATGGCTCATTCTGCTCCTCCCACCCCCTGCTACAACACTCTCCTGGGACCAGGAGGGGAGAAGATTCAGCCTGCACTGGAAAACAGCTTTATGTACATTAAAACATCACCACTTGCAAGTCTGATGCCACTGCAACCTGCAAAGCCAAAAATAGCAGCTTTTCCCAGTGGAATAGAGAAGGACAAATTCCCAGCCTCCCAGAAGGGCTCAAGGAATGCAGGTGCACTTAGTCCTGCAGTGCCACAATCTGCAGCAGCAAAAATGTTACCAGAAGGATGGAAAAACATTGGTGGAGGTCATTATATTTTATATAGTGTCCTTGTACACCTGTACAGGGGATCTGCAGCTCAATGATTAAAATAAGACATTTTACAGAGATCAAATTGATAATCCCCCGTTGAGCATTTTCCAAAATACTGAAAGAACTTGATGCAGCATTTGGTGGTGTAAGGGACCTCTATAGGGTGCTTGGGTAGGAAGCAAAGAAATCATGGAATTATTTGGGTTGGAAGACACTTAAAACTCATTTCATTCCAACAGAGGGACACATTCCCCTCAGAGCTCATTGCCCAAAGCCTCATCCAAACTGGCTTTAAACACTTCCAGGATGAGCAATATTTCCCTGCAACCAGCCATCACCTCAAATTTACAAATAAAGACCTCAAAAATGTTTACATTAACTCCTTTCCCATGATCATCAAAATCCATCTTTCCATTTTCAAACAAAACCAGTTTTTCCTACCCACAAAGGTGCAGGATTCTGGCTCTGCCACAATCATCCCTTACAACTCATTCAAACCATTCCAGCCTGGATGGGCAGAGGCTCAGACATTTCCAAAGTTATGCAAAGAATTGGGACAATCAGTCAACCAGACATCTCCAAAACCACTCTGGGGTCTTGTAGGGTTAGAAGATGATGGCAGGAGTGCAGCCCATCCCTCCCAAAGGTTAGAGGGGACAGAGAATTGTCACAGGGCTGTTGGGCAGTGGGAAAGGTGATGAAAAAAACAAGGATGAGCTTTGCACAGGCTTTTCCTCTCCACACTGTGTGGAAGGAATTGAGTGGGGAATATGGGTGTGGATCCTCCTGTGCTTACAGAATCACATCCCAAAAGGCTGCAGTGCAGCCACAGCACCCAGGGCACAGGGAGCAGCTGACTCTCTGCCCTCAAAGGCCAAAAGGCCAGAAAAATTTCCTGTTCCTAAAGAGGAAGGACACTTCAGGAGGTCTCTCCAGTCACTCTGAGACACAAATTGAGGGCAAATCAAGCAAACCCTCAGTTCACCCCTTCCCCTGTTGCCTTCCAGCCCTTGTGGCCCCCCCAGGAAAGCATTGGCAGACCAGCAGCTCTCTCCAGGAGACAGATCAGGACTGACACCCATCACAATTCTTCACACACCAAGCTCTGGAGATTTTCTGGAGCTCCACATGGCTGTATGAGCAGCAGCCAGGCCCACAGAGGGATGTGCCGTGTGACTGTATCACCTTTTGGGAAGCTTTCACTGTTCTCTGCCCCAGGAAAGCTGGAGGGGACGGGGCTCCTTCAACATCACAGCAACTGAGCTCAAGCAAGCAGCCAGATTTTTAAGCAGGAAGCAGCCAAAAGAGCCCCAGGAGTTAAAACCAAGAGTTACTAACTCCAGCTATCATCTGCCTCTCGGCGCCATCACAGCAGCACACGGTTTTGCCTTTTTGCTGGCAAGATGAGAGCCTTAGAGAAGCCAAGCAGAGAGAAAAGTATTTCACAGAGCAGAAAGCACTCTTGGGTGGCTTTCAGTGACCTTTCCAGTCCTGCCAGAGACACTCAGGAGTGCACACACACGCCTCCCATTGCTCTGCCACAGCTGGGGCTGTCCCCTTTTGGCAGCCCCTGGATGCAGGCTGATGGAAAATGCAGTGGATGCAAGAGGAGAGCACAGTGGCAGTGCTGCAGAGCAGGAGCTGGATGCAGCAGTGGCAGCAGCAGCAGCAGGAAGCAGCGAAATCCCATTTAAATAAAATGCCAAAAGGCAGTCAGCGAAAGTGACATTTATGGTGTTACTACAAATGCATTCAGTGGGAAGCTGAGTAGCAGAAGCAGGTTGGGGGGAAAAAAACAAGCTGTAGTGAAAACTGCCATCTGTATATTGTGCCCCATTTTTAATATTCTGTATTCTCATAAAAAGTGTTGTTTCTGTCACTATTCAATCTCCCAAACTCACATGGAACACTGTTAAAAGTCAGCAGTGTGTGAAATGGTATTTTAAAATAAATGAAACCCGCTCGCAAAGCTGCGGAGGAATATTGCAATGCCAGGGTGCTGACAGACAGGCATTGAAAAGTAACAACCGTTATCATCTTAAAGCAAAGCGGATTAAATAAAAACCCACAGCTAGTGGTGCATTACCAAGTCTGATATTGACACAGCTGCCGTGGTGGTTATTTTTCATTGTCTCATCAAGACAAAGCATCACGGGATATCAATCTTCCCTCTGTCAGGCCATGCCTGCTGTAAAGTTTTTCGTTTACATTTTCATTATATCCCTTTTATCTCAGCTGCCAGCAAAAAAAAATATATATGTATTTTATATATATACACACACATATCTACATATATATATATATATATGTGTGTGTGTGTGTGGGTGGGTGGGTGTGTATCTGTAAGTGTGCATGTGTGGGTGTACTTTTGGGAATGCTGAGAATGGTTCACCTTCCATATTGCCAAGTCATAATCTCCAGCCAGGAGGATGCCCCCAGGACAAAGCAAAGCCCAACTTGGTGAGCTGCAAGGACTGGGTTACATCCCCTCCGTGGTGAGCTGGTAAAAATTTGACATTTTCAAAAGTGTTTTTTCTTGCCAAGAAATCCAACCCACACAGCTGCCAGTGCTGGTGAAAACACCCTTCATGTAACCATGCACTGCCACATCTGTTCTGCTACCAAGCTCAGTTTGGAGCACAGAGAAGAAGAAGAAAAAGAAGCAGAAATTGTAATTCTCCTTGGAGGGCACTGGCTGTCTCATCAATATTAGGAGCTGTTACATTTCTCCCTAGCTCTGCAGGTTGTTCTCTGCATCTGATCATTCCATGCACTTCTGTCCATCTTTAACTTTTCCAGCCTTGCAGCACCACCCAAGTGTTTTCAGGCGAGTCTTGCCAGGGCAGAGAACTCCCCCCAAGCATCCCAGAGCTCACCTGTCCTTTCACTCCCACTATCAACCCTGTTTTTTCAACATGAGACAGAGCCAGCTGCTTGCAGCTGACCACATCATTGCTCAGAGCAACAGGGAATGCATTTAAAAAAAAAAAAAAAAAAAAAAAAAGGAAAGGAAAGGAAAGGGGGAAAAAAGTGTGTTCCCTTATTCATAAGAGAGCTCTATCTTCCAAACCCCTCCCAAGCAGCTGATGTGGCTGCTCCCTGCACTCCTGATTTAATTAAGTGCAGCCCACGACATCTCTCTTCTTGCGTCTCCTCAGAGGCGGCTCAGCGCTGCCCGCTGCAGCCCTTCAGGATTAGAACTCTGGGAAACGTAGTTCAGAGAGGGAACTCAGGGCTAAAGCAGCCACAGGAGGCTGGTGGTGCCCTGGGAGAGCTGCAAAAGGGGCAGAATAAACAGCAGAGTTCCTTGGGAAGGGGCTGCAGAGAGGCAAGTGTGGAAGTGGCCACCAACAAAACCCCACTGCCTCGCTCCTGTGATCCTCTGATGGAGAATAAACTCCCCTTCCTTTCCTCAGCTCCCAAATCTCCTGCAATGTTGGGAACACACGGGTGTTCTGTCTCTGGTTACAGGCCCCTGTGCTGAGCAGCAGGAAGGAAATTTTGATTACACCTTCCCCAAGCCATGAAGGGGCTCTCTGCACTGGTCTGGATGGGTTTTCCCCATCAGGGATCCTCCAGAAAGCTCATCAGCATCACTGGCACCTGTCCTGAGGTCAAGCTGACAACAGTGCAAGGTAAAGCAATCACAGAATTCCCAGAATCACTGGGTTGGAAGGGACCTCCAAGATAATCGAGTCCAACCTAGCCCCAGCACCTCAACTAAACCCTGGCACCCAGTGCCACATCCAGGCTTTGTTAAACACACCCAGGGAGGGGGACTCCACCACCTCCCTGGGCAGCCATTCCAGAACTTTATCACCCTTTCTGTGAAAAACTTTATCCTAATATCCAGCCTGTATTTCCCTTGGTGCAGCTTGAGGCTGTGTGCTCTGGTTGTGTCAGTGCTGCCGGGAGAAAGAGCCCAGCCCCAGCTGACTGCAACCATCTTTCAGGAGTTGTAGAGAGTGATAAGATCATCCCTGAGTCTCCTTTTCTCCAGGCTGAACACCTCCAGCTCCTTTAGCTGTTCAATTCCTGCTCCCACCTTCCCTTCCCTGCCTCAGTTTCCCCAGCACTGAGGACAGTGTCCCTGGGCCCTCCAGGATCCCTCTCTTCCCATTTCCCAGCTGGAAAGCCCCTGGCAGAATCCCACTGAACGGCTCCACGCCCCTGGGATGTGTCCTTGGTCCTGCTGCCTCTCCACGCCCCTAATTTTTCCTTTTTCCGCACAACACCCAGCCTTCCCAAGATGTTTTCATTTCAGGAGAGGATCATTAACTCCCTACAAAAGGAAAACTCCTGGTGGCTCAGCGATGCTCCAGCCCTCATCACTGCATCCCTCCGGGGTCAGCTGTGTGTGTGTTCGCTCCCAGCCCAAATTCCAGCCCAGGTCCCGCCCCTGCAGCCTAGGGGCAGCAGAGCAGCAGCATTCCCACCTTCTGCACAGCAAAGGGTTACACCCGCTCCTCCAGCAGCGTTCCCTCTCTCCCTCTCCCTCTCTTCGAGCAGCAGCAATTGCCATTCTGCATCCTTAATAGCAGCGTAATCAAAAGTTATGATGCATTTTTCAGTAATCACAAGAAATGATCCCCACTTAGCGTTAAGTAAAGCAAATTTGCCACTGGAAGGATGAAGGGGAAAAAAAAAAAAAAAAAAAGAAGAAGAAGAAGAAAAAGGAGAAGTCAAAAGCATTTCAATTTTCATTTGAAACGAATGAGTCAGAGTCAATTTGGTAAAGCAGTTAACAGCAGCTGTGCTCCCCTTCCCAGCCCCTTAACAGGTACAATTTGCTTTTAACAAACAACCTCGCAGAGGTCTCTGGCACCATGTTAACACAGTGGCATTCAACCCCTCTTGCTGTTGTGTATTTAAATTGGGTAATAGAGTCAGGCAGAGGAGATCCACCATGAATCTTAAGAAGTGCAATTTGACAGCATCTTAAAACAACAACAACAACAGAAAAAGAAAAAGTGTGGGGAGCATTTATAAAAAAAAAATAATAAATGAGTTTGAGAGCAGCTTTTGTTGGGTTATTGCAAAGCAGCATATTAAAAACAACAGAAGTCCCAGAAAGCCCCAGCATGGCAACAAGACCACAGCAAGTTTAGTCCCAAACCTGGGGTTCTGAGCACTCAGGGCACCTCCCCAAAGAGCTCTGCAAAGCAGGGAAGGACATTTGGCAGCCAAAGCATCCCAGCCTGGGTTTAATTGGGGTACTTTGCCCCACACCAAGAGCTTCAGAGGACGGTTGTGTGTCAGAAAAGAAGAAAAACAACAAAACAAAAACACAGCAGAGCTGCACAACCCATGCTAAGGTTGCCCCAACCCTTCAGGGCATCCCACAATCCCATAATGCGAGCAGTGGCTTTCAGAGAGGGGAACCCTGGGCTGGAATGAAAAGTAGAGATATGTGATGAGCCTTCAGCACCCCTGTTATCATTCCTGACCCCAGAGCAGCCCTGTCCTTGCCTCACCTCAAAGTCAGGCCCTTGACAATGCCCTCATCTCACTTTTGGGCCAGACAGTCATCATCTCTCATTCATTCGTTCTCTGAAGAAATCTCATTTCATTACTTTCCAGGCTCCTGAGCTTTGTGGGGTATTACAGGAGGTCAATGAAAAATTCATGTTCTCAGCCAGTAATTGGCATTTTTGTTTCCTTTTTTTTTTTTCTTTATTTTAGAGGAAGGAAAGCAAAGTAAAGGATGTGAGTGGGGCAGACAGCAATGTGAGTGGGTATCTTCTGCTGGTTATTAAGATAAAGTCTCTCATATTGCTCCTGGCCACTGTACTCTGGTGCTTGCTCCAAGCAAGCCTTGTAATCCTGCATATTGAAATCTGCAAGCATTCCTGGTACTTTCATTAGAGGGACAAGTAATGAAAGCAGACTGGACACACACAATTATTACAGTGTAATCCTCTGGAAATGAAGTCAATGCAATCACCCAGCATTCTGCTTTCTTCTCATTTTTTCGACTTCAAGTAAGTGCTTCCCAAATTCCAGCTGAAGTTACTGTTACAATCAATAGCACAAGGGCTCTCAACATAAGATTCAATTAATATGATGCTTGCAAGTGCTCCCCTATTGATCCCAGGCTGGTCTGAAACCCCAAGCAGCTCTGGCACCAAGTGCAGCATTAGCAAGGAAGACAAATGCAAAACTGGGGGATGCCAGCAAACTGAAAGGAGCAGCAAGCCTCTTTAAGGATAACCAGAGAAAAGAGAAACCCCTGAAAGCACTGGGCACTCTCCAAAACCCAAAATCTGCCTGGCTGCAATCCACTCTGCTGGATTTGCCATCCATGAGCTTGAGACCAGGATTTCACCTACCCAACTTGATGCCTTTTTGGGCTTACCTAAAAACAGAGGCCAGATAAAATTAAGGGAATAAAAAGCTGTTATATTTATTGAAGGTATGTTTCGGGCAGACAATGCCTCCCTGGGGCTACACCCAAAACAGACCAAAATGGTCGCAGGTTTTCAGACTTTCATAAGTTTGGTCCATTTGTATATTGGGGGTACATCTTCCAACTACAGCTTGAGGTAATGAAGTTATTTACCCCAAGTTTGCTCCCCACAACTCACTTTTGTTTTACATTTCTCAGGGCCTGAGGCAGTGAGGTGTCCTTGATTGCCAGGCCTGGAGAGGAATTGCTGTGCCTGACCAAAATGGGAAGCCAGTAGCTAGCACTGTATATGAAGATAAAATTACATACTGAAGAATTATAGGATTAAAAATAGATGAAAAACATAAGAGCTAAACTCCTGAAGCATCAAACTCATGGGAAGAGCCCCAGCTCAGCCACCCTCAAGGCCCCATCCCACGGGGCCGCGCTGCCGGCGGCGAGCTCGCTGTCAGCCAGCAAACAGATTGCTGCAGCCAGCAGCACCAAGGCTTGCCATGATTACAGCCATTAATGCACTGCCTCTGAGTCACCTCCAAGGCCCCACGCTCGGTGACAAATAGGGACAAAAAGGGACAGGCTTCCCCGCCTCGCTGAGCCTGCGGTGCTGACCGCCCGCTCAGGGCAGCAACACAGGGACCAGGACAGCAGCAAACCCCCTAGGATCTGGGGACAGCCCCAGCAAGGATAGGAGATTGACAGCTGTCAATCACAACTGGTGGTCCCAGAGATTGTGCCCCAGCAGGTCCTTCTCAGCTGGAGGATGTAAGGAGGCCCTTGTCCTGTCCTTGCTGCAATCTCCTCCTGTCAGGGCTGTCCCCATCCCCTCCTGCCTGATGCCAGCAAAGGCCCTTGCAATTCCACATGTTCCCATTTACTGCTGCTTGGGATCCACATTTCCCCAAGGCCAGAGAAGGATCTGTTCCTCCAGACTTGTCACCTCCTCCAGGATCACCTCTCCTAACCCATGTCCCCCAGCAAGAACAGCCACCCACAGGCCAGAGGAGGATCTGCTCCTCCAGTATCACCTCTCCTAACCCACACCCCCCAGCAAGGACAGCCACCCACTGCTAATTCCCTGGGACATGGGCTTCCCTTGAGCTTCTGTGAGTCCAGTCCCAGGCCTAGGTTCTCCTGGTGCCACCTGATACACAGGGTGGTAAGGCACTGGAGGAGGCTGCCCAGAAAAGTTGTGGATGCTCCATCCCTGGAAGTGTTCCAGGCCAGATTGGATGGGAGGTTGAACAACCTGGTCTAGTGGAACAAGACCCTGCTCATGACAGGGAATCAGAACTAGGTGATCCTTAAGGTGCCTTCCAATCCAAAGCATTCCAGCATTCCCTGGTACCACAGCCTGCCCCACAGCTGTTCCCTCAGGGCAGGAGGAGCATTGCCCTGTGCTTTCTCTACTCAACATCCCTCTGTCCTTCCTTCCAGCTGCCCTTTGTCCATCACCTCATGCACTAAAACCCACAGAAATCACAATTTTAGCACCTCAACCAAAGATACAAAACATTCCATGACAAAGCCAAACCCTCCCCACTCCCTACCCCAACCTGCTGCCTGATTCCCAGAGATCAGCCAAGCCCCACTGCAGCCTTCAGGCCTGATTTACCTGGGGTGAGGCTTTCCTACCCTCCCCAGCCCCACACCTTGCCCTACAGAGTCCATGGCAGGAGAGAAAAGCCAGACAGGCATCGCTCCAGTGTCACCATCATATTTTCTGAAAAACCTTTTTGCCCGGGGAAGCTGAGAAGCCTCAGAGAAAAATAAAAACAATTGTCTGATTTGCTTCTCCTGTGTTTTGCTGCTTTGGAATGTGGTTGGAGATTGTTTATCCAACATGTGAATTGTTTTGACTTAATGACCTGTCATGGTCAGGCTGTGTGAGGACTCTGGAAAGGGTCATAAGTTTTCATTAAGATCTTCTGTAAGCATCCTTTCTGTATTCTTCAGTATAGTTTAGTATAGCATTCTTTAATATAACATATATCATAAAATAATAAATTAGCCTTCCAATAACATGGAGTCAGATTCATTCATTCCTCCCTTCGACAGGGGTCTCAGAAAATCCCACACTCCAGCATCATATGCTCCTCAGCCAGGGTGACATCTCCTCGCCAGCAGCTGCAAGCCAGGCTCTGAGCAGGGGGGAGGCATGCAGGCAACCTGAAGGTGGACACTTAGCACATTTATTACCTGCTTATTAGATACCAGGCTCCCATGATGATGAATTGGCTGAGTGATGGCTCCCGCCAGCTCCCGGTGCTCAGCAAGGCTCTCTAATTCCATTTTGCACAAGCTGGGCCAAGGCAAAAATCGTTTCCGAGAGGAAGGAAGAAGCAGTTGTTTTTCTCCTGCATCCAAAACAATCTGACCCTCTGCACAATCTCAGCAGGACCTTTCCTGCATGCACTGTCTCTCCTCCTGACCATGTGAGTGGCTTAGATTAGATATTAGGAAGATATTAGGTTTAGATTAGATATTAGGAAGAAATTCTTCCTTGTGAGGGTGGGGAGGCTCTGACACAGGTTACCCAGAGAAGCTGTGGCTGCTCCTTCCCTGGAAAGGTTCAAAGCCAGTTTAGATGGAACTCAGAGAAACTTGGGATAGTAGAAGGTGCCCTGCCCATGGCAGTTTCACCCTCTACAAAAGAACTCCTGCCAAGCTCTGCAGCAAAAAAAAACACATCCATGACCCTCCCAGTGGAAAAACTGCAGATAGGAACAGGTATCATGAGGTTAAAAAGTCATTAGATGGTGCAAAGGCTTTTCTGGGAATGGAGACAGTCTCAAAAGACATTCCAGAAAACTGAAATCCAGAGAGATGATTTTGCAAAGCAAAACTATAAGATAAGGAAATTCTTAATTGTTCCACAAAACCACTGCTCAGCTCTTCTTTGTCTTCCAGAAAACTGGAATCCAGGAAGGAGATGATTCTGCAAAACAAAATTACAAGGAAATTCTTAATTGTTTCACAGAACCACTGCTCAGGTGGTAGGCTGTAGCGAAAGTCACAGCCAACAGGGAGATGGCTTTGGGTGCCTCTCCCGAGGGCTGTCATTCCTTTTGTGATAATTTCTTCTGTTCTGCAGAAACCTGTCCCTACATCCTTTATCCCTCCCTCAGGCCAGATTAAAACCTGCATGCAGGGGCAGAAAGTTCAAAGAATAAGGAAGCTGCATTCTCGCCCAGCCACTCCCAGACTTGGTGCTTTACACATTCTTGGGCTTTTTCTGCTAAATTTGATCAGTGAAAGCAATCCCTGGATGCCACGTCCAGCAGAAATGACCAAGCTTTGCTAAGCAGATATGTTTCATCATGTTGGCAGGACAGACATTCCCATGCTGTGGTTTCACAGGTGGCACTAACTGAGGGCAGGCAGCAGTGTCACCTGTCCTGAATGACACAGGACAACTCCTTGGTGGAGGGACACTGGCTGTGAGGTGGCTTGTGACCCTTTGAGGCTGGCATGTGTCACTTTTTGGTGGCCAAGCTGCCTGCAAATCAAGCAGAGTCGCAGGTGTGAACAGTCCAGAGAGAGCTGATCTGAGCTTGCAGAGAGGGGAACCCCTGGGTTGGAAATGAAAGCAGAGAAATGTGATGAGCCTTCAGCACCCTTTGTTATCCCTCCTGACTCCAGAGCAGCTCTGTCCTTCTCTAAAGGAGCTCAGGGGCTTTACCCAACAAGGTGCTGTGGACTCTTTTCCTCCAGGCCCCCACTTCACCATTCCAAAGGAATATTCACACAGAGACAGACAGGATGTGTACATAGGAGTGGTGAAACACAGCTATAAACCCTGTTTCCAAGTTGTTTTGCAGCTCAGGTTTGAACTGAATGTGTTAAAAGCCACTGGTCACACAGATGGAGCCTGCTTGTTATCCCTCCTGACCCCAGAGCAGCCCTGTCCTTCTCAAAAGGGGCTCAGAGTCTTTTACCTCCCTCCAGCTTTACCCAAACAAGGTCCTGTGGACTCTTTTCCTCCAGGCCCCCACTTCACCATTCCAAAGGAATATTCACACAGATGGGATGAGGAGCCTCATTCCCAGAGAGGAGGTTGCTGTGAGAGAGATGAACACCTGCCCCTGTTTGGGATGGGCTTTACCCACCAAGGTCCTGTGGACTCTTTACCTCCAGGCCCCCACTTCACCATTGCAAAGGAATATTCACACAGAGACAGACGGGATGAGGAGCCCCATTCCCAGAGAGGAGGTTGCTGTGAGAGAGATGAACACCTGCCCCCCTTAGGGATGGGCTCCAAGTTTCAAGTTTCCCTCCCATCGCTGGAGGGCCCCGAGCCCCAGCCCGGGGGAGGACCACACGTTCTACATCTCCCTGCTGAACTGTTACACATTTCTGCTGTGCTCCTGAGGCAGGGAGAGGGCTGTGCTAGCAGCAAGCAGGAGAGGAGCTGCCATCTGGGACTGCATGTGCTTCCCAGACAGATGGCTGCCTATTCTCGTCGTGTTTTATTTCGAGCAATGGTTCGTACAGCACCAGCGCTAGTGTGAAAATGGGATGTGACAAGATGTGTATTGCTTACACCTTCTGGAAAGTTCAGATAAAACCAAGATGTACAGAATGTAAGAACCAATGTAATTAGGTAATTAAGAGGAGCGAAAGCCCCCTGGTTTAATGCTGCATTGTGCTGGTGGGTGTTGCAGGCTGTGGATGTGTGTGTGATATGGAACATACATATGTATGGGTTCCACCTTTGTGCATGTACACAATGCAAAACCAGTGAGAAATAATGAATGTATACATCCAGCCATTAAAATAAACACAGCTACCTGCTCCAGCAGGCATTTCAGGCAGAACTGCTGACAACCACACACTGTTTCACCATTTTCACAGGGCAGGAAATCCCCTCTGTCATGCTGGAGCAAGACACAGGGCAAGGTCCTGGTTCTGCCCCCATTCCTCAAACATTTTTTCCTGCACTCTGCATTGCAGAACACCAACATCTACAAATGTCAGCAGAAATAAGAGCAGCATCTAACTGGCTAAGTTGGGATCATTGCCTTGCTCTCTGCAGAGTCAGGAATTCAGCTCTGGGCAGTATAGGGACACACATCCACAGAGAGCTTGACACATTCCCAAGTTCATAGGAGTGGTGAAACACAGCTATAAAACCTGTTTCCAAGTTGTTTTGCTGCTTAGGTTTGAACTGAACATGTTAAAAGCCACTGGTCACACATATGGAGCCTGCTGGAAGCTCACTTCCCTCCCCCATGGGAGCCCTGAGCAGCTCAAAGCTCAACAACTCCCATCTCCCACACACAGATCCTCACACAAACTCAAAGAGAAGGAAACAATGGCAAGAAAACAATTAGGACAAAAGCAGTACCTGTCCCCTGGCTGCCCAAAGGCACGAGTTCAGGTGTAATGAACTTTGGGGTGTAATGAACTCTGGAAGGGGCTGCTGCTGTGCTCAGGTACATCTGAGGCTGCACTTCCCTCATGTTCTGCTTCTTCAGCCCCAAGAACAGTGAGGCTCCATCTCATTTTGCACCATGTGGGACTTAGGCAGAAGAGGAACTAAAAGAAACATATTAGTTGAGCCACATCTCAGCATATAAATCCCAAGCAGTGAGGTGCTGTGCTCATGGCCCCAAAGCCCAGCTCCTAGGAAGCTCAAGAAAAGCAGAGATGTCCTCTAAAACAGCAATGAGGAGCTGTGCCTATAATCAAAGTTCATTAAAATGGGCTAATGCAGAGCAGCTGGTGGTGAAAGACCCAAATGGAGTGTAGCATGCTGAGGTTATCAGCACATAAAGTCCCTGCAAAGTTATTATCAGGCAAGCAAGAGAAAATTATGCAGCTCTCCTAAGATTAAACTGCAGGAGTGGGACTCAGTAAGGAGCGGGTGGCAGCCAAGGCAGCATCCTGGGCCTGTGTGCACGAGTGTCCTGTGCAGGGACACCAAATCATCCTCTGGGATAAACTCAGGGATGCACAACAGGGAAAATTCACAGAATCACAGAATAATGAGGTTGGAAGAGACCTCCAAGATCATTGAGTCCAGCCCATGCCCTAACACCTCAACTAGACTGTAGCACCAAGTGCCATGTCCAGTTTATTATAAACACATCCAGGGATGGTGATTCTACCACCTCCCGGGGAAGAGCATTCCAGTACTTCATTATTCTATTAGGAAAAACTTTTTCCTAATATCCAACCTATACCTTCCCTGACATAGCTTGAGACTGTGTCCTCTTCAGGAGCAAGAGCTGAGCCAAGCAGGTCAAACCACCCTGCAGGCAGAGATCCAAGGGTCAGACCAGCAAGTGAAAAACCTGCCACCTCCATGCCCCTATGGCCAACTCTGACTCAGCAAAAGGGTTTTTGTACTTCCAGTTCCCAAAGTGCAGCCAAAAGGACGTTGCATAGAAACCAGACCGTGTTTGGGGAGTGCTGGGGAAGACGAAACAGGAAAGCCTTATAAATATGATTGCTTGGCAAAAGATTTTGAGAATATAGAAACTATAAGTGAGATTGAAATGAAAGCAAGCTTTGATACCTCAGTTACTGAACAACTGGAAAACAATGGTGTGGCCAGCTGAAGGTAATCCCCTTTTGATGGAACAACACCCTCTGCTTGCAGGCAGCTCCAAGGGTCAGAGCAGACCCTACAGCTTGGCAGAAGGGGCCCAAAGAGGAGTTTTTAGGGTTTAAAACGTAACACAGCGTGGTAATGTAATGATTCTTACAGGCTGTGTGTAAATGTTGTAGGATTTGTATCTTTTATTAGATTAGGTTAATGAGAATTGGAATATTCAGCGCAGAAGAAGATTTTTTGGTATTGTAACAGGAACTTCACTCTCTTTTACTCTTCCTCACTCTCTCATCCTCTTTACCATGCTCTTGCCTTCTCTCAAATCAGCTCTGAGCTGTGGCTGGCAGCACCCAGCAGGGCCCTGCACCCAGGCCCTTTGCAATAGACCACAAATTCCATGACCTGGCTGCAGAGATCTCTGCTCTCCATCCATCCCAACCATCCTACCCACCATCACTCCTACGGGGGACTTTTGCCAACTCTGCCTTTTTCTCCCTGTGCAGCTCCCTGGGTGTCACTCACAGAGGAACTCTTCAGCCCGGTTCCTGTAAGGTGCAGATGTGATTTCTCACTTCTGCCGAGGCAGGTACTCTCTGTGCTGCCGATGGTTAATTACTCGAGGATGAATCACAGAGCTCAGCAGGGAGGTGGGGCAGGCAGAGCAGGTCTGGGGTGGGGAGGAAAAACATCTCTGCATCACACACGTGTGCAGGATTCGGGAGGAATAAATTCAGAGAGGAGCAGCAATAAATCTCCCAGCCTGGCCACTGCGGTGGGAGTTTCTTTTCCCCCTCCCCGCAACAGGGAAATTCTGCTCTTTCCACGCGGGGTGGGAAGTGGCACAGGGCTGCATTGAAATGTAAATTCACTCAAATTATTAAGCACAAGAGAGCAGCTCCTGCCAGCCCTTTGTTCCGCAGTCAGAATGTGTAATCTAGAAGAATAAATATAGTCAGATATCAGCTAAACAAAGAGACCCGGGGCCATGCATATTCAGCGACCCTCTCCCCCAGGACATCCCTTCCCCCTTTATCAGGGAGGCTCTTTCTGCAGTCAACAATTGTAGATCAAAATGCCCTCATTAACCAGGGCTGAGCTGCAAACCTCTCGCTGTTTGGTGCTGAGGGTGGGTTCCTTTATTCCTCTCCAGGAGCAGAGATCTTCCCAGCCCCTGCTTACCTCCTCTGTCCCTTTTCCATCCCAGGGGACAGGGCAGGGCTGTCCCTGAAGCCCATGGGTGCTGCACTCCCATCAGAGGGATGAGGTGGCTGCAGGACAAAGTCCCAAAGTCCAGCAGCTGTCGTGGCTCCAAAAATTGTCCTACACTTCACTGCCATGTCCATCCCTGCTCCAGCCAGGAGAACACCCCCAAGAGAGGCCAGAAGCCACCAAATATACCAAATTCTGCCACTTCAGAACGTGCTACCTGGGACAGACTGGTAACCTGGAGACTCACAGAGATGCTTTTTTAAAAAAAACACCACCCAGAGAAACCATTTCAAATGTTTTCCTCACAGCAGCCCCAGGTCCAACAGAGCCCTGCACTGCACGTCCCCACTGTGCTGGGGTGGCCAAGGATGTCCCACTGTGTCCACTCTCTGGTCACACAGGCACAAAGCCACGCTGGGGACAGTGGGAGGGACAGCCCCAGCTTCCCACTGCCCTTCCTGGGGAGCAGCCAACCAAGGATTGCCTCTGCCCCAAGCACAGGGAGAGGTGGCTGGAGCGCAATAAAGCACCAAAGGAGGAAAAGAGGGCGTTTAGGTGCCCTCCCCAGCTTCTCATCTCCAGTGCTGTCAGTCTCACACCTGTCACTGCCACTGAGCCGGCTGCAAGGTTTAAAAATGAGCTGGAGGAGGAGGAGGGGGGAAGAAAAAGAAAAAAAAAAAAGAAAAAAAATCAATTTGGCTGTTTTTTGAGTTATATGAATATAATAAACCCTGAGTGTCCTGCTTTTGGATGCAGTTTGTGCTTCCAATAACTCAGCAATATATTCATTAAACAAAGAGAGGTAAAAGCAGCAAGCCATTAAAAATAAAGCACCAGGAGAGGGAAGGCCATGCAGGCTGTAAATATCTTTGACTCTTTTTCAACCTCCATTTTCTTATCCCTGCTCATTCACTAATTGACCTCTGGATCCTGCATCTCAGAACTGTTTCCATCACTGCACTTTGTCCTTCAACCACAGATGCAGCAAAGGATCTCAGGCACTCTCTCAATGCAGAATAACTCACAGACATCCAAAGCAGGAGACAGAGTACATTTCCCTCATTGCCCTGGTGCTGTGCTGCAACACCCCCTGCACAAGGCTACAAACCCATCAAAGATCAGGTGTCCTAGGTGAAAAAATACACCCATTTTTAATGTGTTTATGCACTGGGCACAGACCTTCTGTACAAACACATGGAATCCTACCTTCTGGTGTTTCAGCTTCATTGCACAGAGTCCACCCAGAGCTGTGGAGACAGGCTCTTCTTTCTGATCCACATGGAGGCGTTCTGGCCACAGGGCACTGCTCCCTTTCCTGGCCATGTGGCAGCCACCAGAGCCTCACATGCTCATCCAGGCTGAGGGACAGCACACACACACACACACAGCCACCAAACCATCTGGGAAAGGAGGGCTTCGGCACCACTCTGCAAGTCCTGAAGAGGCTGATACCCTCCAAGCCTAATTCTAGGATCACCAGCTTGCCAGAGGGGTGTCTCTGACCCAGCATCTGAAGTTTTCGTTGCCTTGCCCAACTTAAGGGCTTAAACTCCCCAATTAAACACTGACTCCAATCACGTGGCACAGCAGTGATTCAGAAAACAGCACCTGGCAGGCTCAGCACCCTCCAAAAGCCTCCCCAGCAGCTGGGATGGATCCCCCCCTGTTAGTGGTTACTCAGCAGGAGGCTCAGCTCCATCCATCTCTGCAGCATCTGGTCCTTCTCTGGAGCTCATCATCACCCTCTGCCTGCTCTCACTTCTTCCCAGGTTCCAGCAGCATCTCAGAGCATCGCCCAACATGACAACAAAACAGCTTCCCTCACATTTTCTTTGACTGCAAAAACTGCTTGCAGGGGGAGGCAGCCTTCAGTTTGGGGAGGGCACATGGGTTTTCCTGCCCCAAAACCCATGTGAGATTTCTCTATTCCTTGCCTGCAGGCACTCAGAATGCCACTTTTCCTCCTTTCTGCGGGATTTAAAAGAGCAGCCTTCTCAAGTTCTCAATCCCTCCCAAAGCTCACAGCATATGGCAGTTTGGAAGGAAATTGGGTTAAGAGCATAAAGGCTGCTACAGGAGTTTTGATAAGTGCTGGCTCTGCAAGGGAGGCCAGGGGATGTCACAGACCCTTGGAGAGCAGACAGCAGGGCCAGGAACTCTGTTTTACACCTCTTTGATGAGTTATTTGCATCCAATCCATGCCCAAAGTGCTGAGCAGCAGAACAAAGAGCTCCAACAAGCTTCTGTCCCTGTGTTCTCTGAGAAAAAGGTGTTCAAGGAGGGACAAGGGATGGAGCATCCCTTTGCTTCAGTGCTGCAGGCAGAGGGGCTGGGAAGGACCTGGGGGTGCTGTTTTTGGCAAAGCCCAGGTGGGCAAGAGGACCAAGTGTCACAGACATCTTTTATGGAAAATCCTTTCCTTAGGAATTTTCCTCCTGAGAAGCTGTGAGGCCTCGGGAACAAGATGTAAACAATGGTTATCTGCTGCTGTGGAATGCAACAGGTGCATCTGTGATTGGCCCATGTTAAATGCTTGTAATTAATGGCCAATCACAGTCAGCTGGCTCAGACAGAGAGCTGAGCCACAAACCTTTGTTATCATTCTTTCTTTTTCTATTCTTAGCCAGCCTTCTGATGAAATCCTTTCTTCTATTCTTTTAGTATAGTTTTAATGTAATATATATCATAAAATAATAAATCAAGCCTTCTAAAACATGGAGTCAGATCCTCATCTCTTCCCTCAACCTGAGACCCCTGTGAACACAGTCACAACCAAGGGCACCTGGGCTGTACCAGCCACAGAGTGACCAGGGCAGTGACTGTCCCCTGGGCTGGGCACTGCTGAGGCCACACCTCAAATCCTGTGTCCAGCTCTGGGCTCCCCGTCACTGCAAGAAGGACATTGAGGGGCTGGAATAGTCCAGAGAGAGGAACAGAGCTGGGGAAGGGTCTGGAGCACCAGGAGCAGCTGAAGGAGGGCTCAGCCTGGAGAAAAGGAGGCTCACGGGGGACCTTATCACTCTCTACAAGTCCCTGACAGGAGGATGTAGCCAGGTGGGGATTGCTCTCTTCTCCCAAGAACAAGCAATAAGGAGGAGAGGAGATCCTAAGTCACACCTGAGGAGGTTTAGGTCGGATATCAGGAAAAATGTTTTCGCCCAAAGGGTGGTCAGCTACTGGAACAGGCTGCCCAGGGAAGTGATAGAATCATCAACCCTGAATATATCAAAAAAACACATGGATGCTACACTTGTGGACATTGTTTAGTGCTGGGTGAGGTTTTGGAGGCCTTTTCCAATCCTTATGATGCTCTGATCCCACAATTCCTGAAAGTCCTTATTCTCCACATGGCCCAAGGCTGATGGGAAACTGTCCATGCAACCTCTCCCCTCAGGACAGCTCTGCTTTTATGGGTTTTTCTCCTTCCTCAGGCTGGGCTGGACTGGTTAAAGTCATCCAGGTGCCAAGGACATGCCACAGCCAGCAGTTTTTACATGTTTTAACTACAGATCAGCTAATTTAAAGCAAAGTGCCACTTTCTTCCCCTAATAACCACAGCTTTTTTCTCACTGTCACTTTACAGTGATGCAAGTTTAGCTGAATATAAATCAGAAGCAAAAGGGAGCAGAATCTGGCCTCAGCTATTTGTATTTTGCCCCTTAAACAAAGCCACATTTGATCAGGGATCTCCTTTTCAGAAACTTTCAGAAGACATTCTCAGAACAGCACAGCACTTGGAAATCTCAGTTTCACACGAGATTTCTTACTCTGGATCTTTCAGGAGAGTCCAAAAGTTCATCAAATGCTCCTTTATCCCCAGACACCCTCTGATCCATGCACAGGTGTGTGAACTCCCACACAGATCTGACATGGAACCATTAGAGAGGAGAAAAAAAAAAATTCGGAGTCTCTCAGTTTGACTCATCAGCGAATATTAATTTCTATTGTCATGCAGTTGACTTGTAAATCAACTGGATCATTAACTCAGACCTTTTGTGCTGTAACATTACAAGTTATTTAGACACCACGGTGTTTCCTGCACTCCCACTGCTTTGAACACAGAATTCTGCATCCAAGGAAAGGCTAAATGTGTCCACACAAATCCAGGTAATTCTCCATGGCACTGGCCTGGCTGTCCAAAATATTTGCCAGATATATTTGGTTATTCGCCAAAATAACCACACTACACCACACCAAGCCTGGAATTGCAGGATTTTGGGATGAATGGCAGCCCTGTTTCTGCCAAGACAAAGGTTTCCACGTGAAGTTTACAGGTCTGGGCAAAAGGCTGAAGTTTTAACTGAGGATTTGTGGCCCTGCATGTTCGGGGAGTGAACAAATCTGTATCGATTTACAACATCAAAAGGCTCAGATCTTGTCTCTTTCATATCTATAAATAATAAGTATTGACTATAATAAACCAATTGAGAGCAAACTGCTGGAGCTCAGGCTGCTGTGAATACTGAATTAGTGCAGTGGTGTGATGCACAGCCTGTTTGCTTCCCAGGTTGTTGCTGCCACAGATGTCCCACCTTGCCAAAGGGTGCTGATCATCCTCATGAAGAAAGCATCCACAGTCTCTGCTGAAAGCTCTAATTCTCCAGAGAGAAGCAAAAAATCCAAGGTGTTTCCTTAAAATCCAAGGAATTTTGTTGAAATTCAAGGTATTTCCTTAAAAACCAAGGTGTTTCCTTGAAAACCAAGGTGTTTCCTTAAAATTTAAGATGTTTCCTTAAAATTTAAGATGTTTCCTTAAAACCCAAGGTGTTTCCTTAAAATCTAAGGTGTTTTCTTAAAACCCAAGGTGTTTCCTTAAAAACCAAGGTGTTTCTTTAAAATTTAAGATGTTTCCTTAAAACCCAAGGTGTTTCCTTAAAAACCAAGGTGTTTCTTTAAAATCTGAGGTATCTTGTTAAAATCCAAGGTGTTTTCCTTAAAACCCAAGGTGTTTCCTTAAAACTCCAGGTGTTTCCTTAAAACCCAAGCTGTTTCCAAGCAGTAAGGAATGCTGGCAGTAAGATGTGAACTCACCTGAGCAAGTTCAGGTTTTCTGGGGATTTTCTGGGCAATCCTAAAAGAGGCTGAGGATTTCCATGCAGCAGCCCGAGGTGTCACAGGGCTGGGCACAAAGGAGAGGGAAGGTGGCCCTGGAGAGGCTCAGGGGCTCCATTCCCAGTTCAACAGCGACCTCTGCTCTCGGCAGCCTTAAGCGCAGGTGGCACCGGATCCGCTGGGTTTGGGGACACCTTGAGACAGATCACCTGGCTGTGCTTTATCTATGGGGAATAAGGACACATCTTTCACACGTGGGCAGCCACCGTGACCTTCAAATCCCATCAGATGGAGCCCAGGGCTGCACGGCCCCGGCAGTTGTTAAAGCATCCTAGGATTTACCTTTTCCTGCTTGGCTGATATTTAACCAGATGCCAAGAGAGACAAGGACACCTGGTTTCTGAATGGATTGTTTTCAGCGTGCCCCAAGAGGGAATATAGATATATGTGCACTCTCTCACACGAGGCTTGCATGGAATCTCTGGAGCTGAGCTGTGTAACCAAGGCAAAGCAGCAGGAAGGTTCAGCTTCTAAACCTACCCCTAAATCCTTTGGGGGCAATTAAAGGGGGTGGTGGGAGAGCTGAAATTCCATTATATTCACAGGGATACATACAACAGGTCAGTTTAAGCTCTTCAGCCTGCAGAACCATTCTAAAGACACCAAGGATAAAAGATCTGCCCCAGCTCCTCAAAACAGAGCATCCATCCTCAGCTCTCAGCTCTCCTTCCCCTGCTGGTCTCAACTCACCTTCCCACATCTCAACATCTGGGATGTCCACAAGCCAAATCCCAAGTCACAGCTGGGAGAGTTCCCCACCCACAGCAGCAGAGAATCCCTTAGAAAATCCCATCTGTGCCATGCCAGGGGTGCAGCACTAGAGATCCCTTGTCAGGCTGCAGAAATCAGTGACAGTTTTCACTCCAGCAATTCAAATGGATCCCTCTCCCTGAGATCTGAAGGGTGCTTCCATTCCAAATACACCAAGGATAAAAGATCTGCCCCAGCTCCTCAAAACAGAGCATCCATCCTCAGCTCTCAGCTCTCCTTCCCCTGCTGGTCTCAACTCACCTTCCCACATCTCAACATCTGGGATGTCCAGGACCCTTCTAATTGTTTACAAAACATCAAGCCAGATCCCAAATCACAGCTGGGAGAGTTCTCATCCCACAGCACCAGAGGATCCCTTAGAAAATCCCGCCTGTGCCATGCCAGGGGTGCAGCACTACAGATCACCTGTCAGGCTGCAGAAATCGGTGAATCAGTGACAGTTTTCACTCAGGGATTCGATCAAAAACCACCTGCCCTGTGTGCAGTGATCCACAGGAGCTGGGATTCAAGCAGAATGTGGTTTCCAGACCCTCTGAGGGTCAGCAGAATGAATGGGAACTGAAGGGTGCTTATGCCCACAGCAGCACTTCCAGCTGTGACTCGCCACCCCAATAAACCTACAGACAGCAGCCCCTTCTACTCTCCTCCAAAAAGCCCCAAGCACTGGGAAAATCTATTTTGGGCCAAACTAAGACAGCAAAGTGAGAATCTTGCACCTTGCAAGCTGCAGAGGTATTTTATGAGCTCCCCAAAATATTAATAACAAGATGAATATCCTAATGCTCTTAGGTAAAGCAGCTTTTAGGACTGCAGTGTGCTCTGTGGGGGAAAGCTCCACTCTGCTCCCCCTTCCTCCACAACTGCAAGTCACTGGGATAATTCTTACAAAGAAAATGAAGGTCAGTTTAAAATACCCTCTCAGCTGTAGATTAAATTAAAAAAAAAAAAATCAAGCTAAAAATAACTGTTTTGAGCAAGACAGAAAAGACAGAAGAGCTATTAAGCAACTTTGAATTACCCAGCCAAGAGGGTCCAAAGCTTGGACAGAATTTGGCAGAAAAAAGGGAATAGATCTCTGTAGCTCCTGAGGACTTTGTGTGCTCAACCTACATATAGATATATATATTAAAAAAAAAACCAAAACATTTATAAACATCACCTTAACTGTAAATTAATGTCACCCCCCCCACATATATATTATATATATAAAACCACAAAATATTTATAAACATCACTTTAACTATAAATTAATGTCACTCCCCTCCACACACATATATAGATATATAAAAACCCCAAAATATTTATAAACATTATCTTAACTATAAATTAATGTCACTCAACATATATATATTTAAAAAACCCTAAGACATTCACTAACGTTAACTATAAATGAATGTATTGGTGTTTGTCGGAAGCATTCACATTACTTTAACAATAATTCACAATTTTAACAAATAATTTGCACCAAGTCTGTCCCTTTTTCATGGCTTTGTGTGGCTTTAGTCCTGCTCATTTGTGTTCTCAGGACTGCACCTGCATCCACACTCCATTCACACAGAGCTCCAGAACTCAAAGGCAGAGAGCTCCAACAGATCAAGCTGCAGTTTCACCCAAAAATATTTCTGCACAAACTCCTGTGTGGTTTTAGATACATTTCTATCTAAAGATCCTACATAAACAAAGTCCTTACAGGGGAATGTATCAGTAAAAATAGGGATATTAACCCTTCTCTGAGGTTTTGTCCAGGAGATGGTTTGCCAGCTGTTCCCAGGTCAAACATTTCTAACACAAAGAGCACACGGCATCAATAAATACACACATTTCTTTGTGCCCTGCTGGGTGCCTGCCCTCCAAGGCAGCCTTGAACTCCAACCAAAGGCCAAAAAAAGCAAAAATCTCAGCCTCCCTTCAGCCTTTCAGAGCTGCCCAGGGCAGGTAAGAAGGTTCTGCACCACCACAAGCAGAGGTGGCCGTGCCCTTGTCCCCAGAGCCCTCCTGCTCTCTGCTGGGGACAGGTATGGGTGCATCAGCACCAATTCCATTTTCAGCACTCAGAAAAAGTGCTTCATAACTCTCAACTTCATAACTCTTCCCATTTTGTCACTCTTAATATTTATAAGCCGTGCAGGAAATGATTGATTTTTCCTTCGGACCCCTTGTCATTCACAGTTGCTTATCTCCTGCGTGGAGGGGGCAATCAACAGATTTATAACAGCCCATAAAAGTTGTTACCAAAAGTACAGCTTCTTTGTGTGTGATCATTTCTAATAACTCTCAGGCATGATAGCAATTACTGACAAAAGTCAGCCTCTGTTAATAGAGTTTATCTCAGTTCATCATATATCCTTTGTCAGTGGAAGCATTTTGACAAGCCTGGGGTTAATTAAAACCAAGAAGACAATAAAATACACCTAATCAAACATTACAGGTACAGAAATCAATTAGCAGATTTATGGCACTTTGGAGCCCTCTATAACGTGCAAAATTCAAAGAAACTGTCAGTTCCATCCCCCCCCCAAGACAGAGTAATTGAATTTCTAATTGAAACTATTTTTCAATAGGTAACACAATCCGCAAAGTTTGATTTGCATTAAAGTGGCATCTGCAAAGGACAGAAGAATCTAAAAAAAAAAAAAATAAAGAAATCCCAGGCTGCTCCTGTTATTACCAGCAATAATTATTATTATTATTTGCATATTTAACATTTTGCTGAAGCCCTTTAGAGTGGCCAAGTCTTTTGCCAAGACAGCTCTGGGCACTGAGATTTCTGTAGGGAGAGTTAATTTGGGTGAAAAAGGGGAAAAAGAAGATTCAGGGTGGGCAAATATGGGAAAGAAATGGGAAAGAAGGCAAACCTTCCCACAGAGCAGTTGTTGGCAATTTGGGGGCAGTGAACACACCCATCCTCACAGAAGCAGCACAGTTCAGGTGGGACTTTCAGGAGATCACCCAGCTCCAAACTAGATCTCGACAAGAATAACAAAACAGGTTCTAAAAGGCCAGGGAAACAGGGGTTTTGCCAGAATTTCCCTCTGAAATGCAATGAGACAGAAAGCACAGGCTCTAGTGCCTAATTGCAGTCTATATTATCTATACTTTACACTGCTTCATTTCTCCTGCTGCTTGTAAGACACAGCTAGGAGCTATCTCTGAGTAATTTACTGGGAAATGGGAAAGACTAGAAATGAAAAGTCAGGAGAAATGAAGATACAAGGTCAACAAAAAGCTTTCCAGCACTTGCATCTCTTTCAGGGCAGTGAACCAGATTAACCTCTGATTTCACCACTCCGATATCCAGAATCCAATATAAACAAAAGTATGGTATTCAAAATGAAATATTTGCTCAACTTGGAGTAAAATGTTCATTAAATTTTTTTATGTTACACAATGAAACAAAAGGAAAAAAAATTAAAATTGGCTTTGTTGAAATATTGCAAGCCCAAACTCCATTTTGCTGGGTCCTGCTTTGTGAGAACCTCAGCAGGAATATAAGATTTTAAGAACAACACCGTGGACAAAACAAAACAGCAAAGACAAAAGAATGAATCAACAGCAAAATGGGGCTTTCTGGTGATTTTCTGCTGTTTTAATGAAATGCACAAGGCTCCTAAATTCCACCCAGTTTACTTTTCCTGCTGTCTCAGCAGCATCTCATCTGGAAGAAAAGCACCTGCAGAGAACACATCCAGAGGAGCTTCACAAGGCATAAACCTTATCCCAGAGAGGAAGGGCATTCCCAGGCAGGATAAACCAGCAAGCAAGGCACAGGGATCTGCTCAGAGGGAGAAGAGCCACCTGTGATAGTGATGGGGTTTGCAGAGGAGAGATCCCCCACGTTAGCAAAGGCAGCTTTTCATCTGGATAGCACTCGCTGTGAAATTAAATCCTGGCACATTTGGGAAATGGTCCATGGAGAGGTGATTAATTCTATTAGAGGATGTGAAGGGAACTCATTCTTATTTCCTTTGTTAAGGAACACAACAGGAGTTCAGAATTCAGACTGCAACAGGGCAGATTCTTGAAATTGTCACTGCCAACCTACACTGCCCACCATTTAAACTGTTCTGGAGGTCCCAGATGGCAAGGAAGCCTCACCTTATCATCAACTCCATGAAGGGAGACATTTTCTGGTTTCACTGGGGTTTGAGTTGGCTTTTTTTGGGTTCCCCCCCCCCTTGTTGTGGTTGTTTGTTGTTGGAGGTTTTTTACTTACTTTAGTTTCTTTTCCTTCCTCATCTTTCATTCCCTTCCACTACGAGTACATCTTTTATTTGCACTGCTCCTCACACGCATTGCTTGTTCCAAAAGAACTGGAGGATTCCTGGCCCTGAGAAATCAAACCCTTCCCCTGGCCATCAGCAGGAGCAGCTCTCAGTGCCAGCCCCCACTGGAATCTGCAGCTAAGCCAGAATGAAAAAGACAGCAGGAGGGGAGAGTAAAAGCAGGTGGGGCTGGGGGGCACAAAGGGCACATCCAGAGGGTTCCAGGTGGGCTGATAGGTGAGAATTGAAGGTTCTGCTGGAGGTTTTCCTGGTATCAGCTTAATTCTCTCCTGCTGCAAGTGAAGTTTAATTTTCTCCCTCTGTAAGGCTTGTCATTACTTATCCCCCAGATCATGATTTCCCAGCTCTTTCCCCATTCTTGCCTTTTGAAATGCAGGCTGCAAGGCTGGATATGTTCTGCCAGCCTTCAGCAAGCAGCACAGAGCAGTCATATCTCTCCCCCGACCCCACAACTTGCTCCTGACACTCCTATTAATGCTTCCAGGAACGAGATTTCTGTTTAAAGGCACATCACTGACTCACTTGTCTGTGATTCACTCTGAAGCCGAACCCTTCCCTGCAGTACTGCTTGCCTAGGCAGCTGTTTCTCATTTTTTTAATCAGATGTTTCCTCCCTAAAGGTAGCATTTGTCATGAATTTCATCTTATTGATTTCTAACCATTCCTGCTGTATAGATAATATTGAACTCAAAACCTTCTCTCTGCAGACTGCTGGTAAACTCACCCCTCACAGCATCTTCCTGAGGCATTGCAAAGGATTATTTCCTGTATGAGCCAAGATATTCATGCAGGAGAACTGAACTCAGTGCAGGGAATTTGCAGAACTAGGGGAAATTTTTTTTTAATTAAAAAAAAATTTTAAAAATCACTTCTTGACAGTGAGCCAAGGGCAACTGTTCTTTGAGAAATGTTCTTCCAATAAATAAGTGTGATCCCACTTGCTAAGCAAATTCAGTTTATGCTGATTTTACAGTGGTGTCCTCAAGGAGAACCACTGCAGTCAATAGAGGCATTGCAGCAACTGCCCCTTCCCTCTCCCACCCAGCAGCCCAGAGGAAAGATTCCCTTTGGATGATCCCCAGTCCAGGGAGAGAGGCTCAAAATTCTTCCTTATCCCACCCAAATGATAACAACTCGATCCTTCCTCTCTGGAATTTCACAAGCCTTCAGAATCCAAATGGTGTGGTATTTTCTGAGTTCCCCAGACGGAGGAGGAATTGAGAAGCTGACTCCATGTTCTTTGAAGGCTAATTTATTATTATATTATATTATATTATATTATATTATATTATATTATATTATATTAGTTACATTATATTATATTATATTATATTATATTATATTATATTATATTATATTATATTATATTATATTATATTATATTGTACTAAAGAATAGAGAAAGGATACAGACAGAAGGTTACAAAGAATGATAATGAAAACTCATGACTCTGTCCAGAGTCCTGACACAGCCTGACCCCGATTGATCATTAAGTCAAAACAATTCACATGTTGGATAAACAATCTCCAAATCACATTCCAATGCAGCAAAACACAGGAGAAGCAAATGAGATAATTATTGTTTTCCTTTTTCTCTGAGGCTTCTCGGCTTCCCAGGAGAAGAATCCTGGGCAAAGAGGATTTTTCCAGAAAATATGATGGCGACACAATGGTGCAGAGCTTTCCACACCCCAACCCAGACAAAAACTCTGGTTTCTAAACTTTATTTCACACATCACAGCCTGGTTTGGGTTGGAAGGGACCTGAAAATCATCCATGGCAAGGACACCTTCCGCCATCCCAGGCTGCTCCAAGCCATGTCCAGCCTGGCCAGGGATGGAGCAGCCACATCTTCCCCGTGCCAGAGCCTCCCCACCCTCACAGGGAAGAATTCCTTCCTACCATCCAATCCAAAGCTCCTTTCCCTGAGTTCAGAGCCATCTGACAGCAGCACGGAATGCCAGCACAGCAAAGCCTGACCAGCTGACACATCTCCACTGATACAGGGCAGGACAGCTCAGACGGAGCCGACACGTGCTCTGCAATATGTTCACTGCTGGTTTAGAGCAGCCACATTACACCAATGCCCCATTCAGAAGATGTCAGGCTGCGTTGGCACATGGTCACAATGTGTTGTTACATGGTAATTTTCCCCTCAGCCCAAATATCTCTCTAGCTCACATTCTGGCCAGCCTCTGCAAGGTAATCCCAGGCAGAAAGAGGAAAAAAAAATCCCAAATTCGTTCCCTATTGAGTCTGTGTACAACATAAATCTGTCTCATTTTTTTCCCCCTTGTGTTTCAGCTTTTTGCCTGGCTGCAAGGAGACAGCGGTATAAGAGGAATACATTAAAAAATGCTTTCTTAACACCAGCCACAAATTCACCTGTCTCCTCAGTGCTGATACATTTTCCTTCAAAAGTTTGCATCCTTTGACATCTTTGCAGTCCCTCCATGTTCCTGCTGCTGTTTCTGAGCAATAGATAAGAAAACTTCAAAACCTTGCTCTGCAATAATGAGATTCAAAAGAAAAGATTTTTTTTTCCCAATCTTTCTACATTAAAAAAGGCCTGAATCAGAGCCCAGCAGTGCACAAATATTACTCATGTCATTGACACTAAGAAAAGGGGAGCTGTGAATAAAAAATGTTAAAAATGAACACAAGGAGCATTGTTTGCATATCAGAAAAATTAATCTACATAGAGAAGTGTAAGAGCCTGCAATTCAGAAAGCAAAGAATTAGGACAGCCCAGCTGAGAATAATTTTCTAGCCAGTTAATTTAATTGCATAAATCATTCCTTTGTTAGCAATAAAGAGATATAATTAAAATGAGATTGCTTCTCATTTCTATTCTCTGGAAACTAAAGGAATTGATTTTGGGGAAAGCATTCTTCCAAATACCAGATCGGCAAATTACATTTACCTTTTTAGAAAGGAGAAATTATTTTGCACTAATATCATGGAGGGTTTAATTAATTATAGATCTGCCATATGATCTTAAAGAAATAATTTACTCAATGCCCACAGAACAGAAGTTTGTAAGGGAGTGCATCCCTCTGATAGATGGTGTGCAGATTTTTACAAACAGGTCACAAGTTGAACAGGTGGCTGTCAGGAGAAATAACAGGGAATATAATAAATGTTTAAAGATAGGGGAAGGTTTGTGAAGAGATTATAAAGCACTGCTTCCTATTTATTGGCACATACCTGGATTACTGGTCTTTGAATCCCTCTGAATTGGTTTTCTTTTAAATATTGTAATGATGGTTGTTTTCTACTCACAAATCTTCAGGGCTCAATAAGCAGTAACAGGTTAATAACAGAACAACAGTCAGAGAGGGGAAAAAAAAACCAAACATAAAGCCCACCAATTAAACAGAATATTGCTTTTGCTGAATATTGCAGGGGTTGGCCACTGCCAGGCCCCTAACAGGGCTGCAACAAACACATCAGACAGGAGAAATTCTTTCCTGTGAGGGTGGTAAGGTTGCCCACAAGGCTGTGGCTGCCCCTGGATCCCTGGAAGTGTCCAAGGCCAGGCTGGACAGGGCTTGGAGCAGCCTGGGACAGTGGAAGGTGTCTCTGCTCATGGTAGAGGTGTTGGAACAAAATGAGCTTTTAGGTCCCTTCCAAGCCAAACCATTCCCTGATTCTATGACAATATACTCAGCATCCTTTGGGATCCCTGCCTTCTCTTACCACCCTTTCTTTGTAACTGCTCACCATGCAAGGGACCCAAAACTGAAAAAATTCTGCCTCTTCCATCCCATTTTACCCCTCCAAGGGCAGCCGCTCTTGCAAAGCCTGCTCAGAAGGCAGGGAGCAGAATCCATTTCCTCCCTGCTGTACCAGGATGGGGTCTCACATCCACTTTCTCCCTAAAACAGATGCTCCCTTTTTCGAGGAGAAAGTGGATTCTACATTTTTTGATTCTACATTTTTGAGACCAGGAGCCATCTCATGAACATTTGTGGTGCTGCCCACTCTCCCAGTTGTCCTGTTTGTCAGGCAAAAGCTGCCACCCTTCCACCTTCCTCCACAAGAAACTCCCCTGGCCACCAAGGATTCCCAATCCCCACAGCTGGGGCTTTTCAAAGGGCAGAACACCAGGCACAAATTAATCAGGTACAAATTGGAGTCAGGGACAAATTGGAGTCAGGATGCTTTGATAAACTCTCCAAACAGTCCCACAAAGTCTTCCACAGATCTCAGCAGGCTGCCCAGGATCAGCACACCTGGTAAATCCTCCCTACACACAAAAAGGTGTCTCTGCCTCATAAATTCTTCCTTTTCTGAGTGCTTTGGAACAGAACAGGGGCAGCCTGGGCTCAGGAACATCGTTCCCCATGGGGACCACCGTGGTGGAGTGACAGCACAGCCATCAGCAGGGATGTGCTCTGGAGGAGACAGGTAAGGCAAGAAATGGGCTCTGCATGCAAGAGTTAAACAGCAGATAGATTAGATCTCATCAGCTGAGTTTTCCAGGAAAAGCATTGTGTTGCTATGGAAACCCCAACATAACCTGGGTTTTCCCTCCTTTTGTTTGTTCATTTTCTACAAACACTGGCCTCTCCCAGTCCTCCCCAGGTGGACTTGCAGCTTGCAAAAACAGTGATTTTTTTTTTTTTTCCTTCTAATGCCCATTTCTCTTTGCAAGTACATTTTTCAGTGATTGCCTTTCTCAATATCACTGTCCCAGCCTGCAGACTCTCTCTTTGCAGTAAGGACTGGTTAATGTGCTGCCCATTCGAAACTCAGCTCCTGAACACCTTGCTGTCATTTCTTCATAGGGAAAAAGGGACAAAATCCTCATGGTAATAAAACTTTTCAGTGCAAAACCACATGGGAAGTTTATCTTGTCACACAGTTTCTCCATTTCCAGCATCTCAAGAAACAGCATTTCCTTTGGAAAAAGGAATTTTGCAGGCAACAAGAATTTGGATGTTCAGCTCCAAGTTTTCTCCTTGGTCTTATTCCCAGGTATCTCCAGCCTATTTGTATATAATATATATATAAAATAAATGTATATATATATAAAAGAAATGTATATAATGATACATTTATTTTACTGTATCATAATAAGGATTGCCTTTAATGAGCCTGATGGAAACATCAAGAGAATCTTTCTAAAACATGCAAGATGATACATACAAGAGACCTCAGCACACAAGTGCCTTTATCTGCCAGATTTCTTTACTCTGCATCTCACATCCTCATGATTTTCACACTCCTTCCTACTTCCCCTGCACAAATAACAGGGAACAGACTCCCAAGTGCAGGCTCCTTCCTCCAGAGCAGCTCCTACTTTGGCAGCATCAAGGGTGATATCCTTGGATGGAAATATATGTCAGTGAGTTTGAACTTGTAGCTTACCTGGTGCTGGCTGGTCCTAGGATTTATGGAAGCTGAAAAGCTGTTATCCTGAAGCTGAAGATTCAGCAGGTTTTCCTTTGGCTTCCTCAGCAGAGCTGTGGCAGGAATGGAACGTGAATCCAGGGCCACTCTCCGTGCCAACATCCCCACCAAGTGGCCAGCTCCCAGCTCATCCCTCTGTCCCAGCAGCTGAAAATGTGAAAATACAAACCTGGCTTGCCTGCTCTCACCCAAAACCTACAAAATCTGACTTTTGAGACAGCTCTGAAGATCCTTCCATAGTCTGGTGTAAAGGCAAGAGAGGAGTGATAAAAAGATTTCCTTCCATCCCTTAAAAGGTGTCCTGTTAACCCATTTCCCACCTTAGCCACTGTTATTTTTTCTGCTTGCAGAATTTAAAAGCTTGTGTACAGATAGATTACTGTTAATAACTCCACACATTTCAAACAAGTGTGGCCAGCCCAACTTCCTGCAAGCTTTATGTGTTATATGAAATACTAAAGTACATTAAAAAAAATTAACTACACTTTTAAACAGTAGCTAAAGCAGAAAGATTAGGAAAAGAAAAAAAAAAAAAAAAAAAACAAATAAGAAAATTTTGACAAACACTGCCCTCTTGAGGAAAAGGGAGCTGTATTGCCTCAGCAAAACCCTTCTCCCTTCTCTGCTCTCCAGGCCACACTAAACTTCCCCCACTGCCCTGCCATATGGCTCAAGGTGGGTAGAAGTATTTGACAAGCAGCAGTAGGAATCAATTCACACCTAAAAATCAATTATCTCTAGATACATCATACCTTAGTTATGATTTACAAGTATTCTAGGTACAAATAAGCAACATTGAAAGCACAAGAACCTATTGGAAATAGAAAAACACTTGATTTCCAGGTTTTTGTTTCTTCATGAATTGCAGCATTTTATTTTACCCAAAATCTCTGAGAGCAGGAACCAGACTCCAGCTTTTTCTTTGTCCTGCAAATTCCTCATCAGTGGGATACACAAGTATCATCTCTCTACCCTAAGGATCTTGATCTGCTGATTGGAATAATCCCCTGCAGTATCTGTTGGAAGTTTTTGGGAATATCTCATTCCCCAAACAGTTTTTATAAGGAAGGAGATGCTACTGCAATATTTCAGAGTGCACTGGTGGCACTTGGGGACAGGGTTCAGTGGTGGAAGGGGCAGTGTTGGGTTAATGGCTGCATATCATCTTACAGGGCTTTTCCAACCTAAACAATTCTGTTACAATGGGAAAAAAAAAAAAAAAAAAAAAAAAAAGCTTAAAGCAAAACTTTAGAAGAGTCTGATGCCTCCATAAGAGTTTTAGAAGGAACAAGCACCTGCCCTTCCTAACTGACTTGCTAGCACTTCTAGAGATGAATTAAAATTTTAAAGATGGCTTGAATCATCCTCCTCCTTTCATCACAAAAGGCTGCTCATAGCACACATTCCTACAAATGCACAAAGCAACATTTTTCAGCTGAAACCTTATGCCAAGTCAGTTAGGGGAATGGAAAGACACAAGAGAAAAAGGGTTAAATATCTTTATTTTATTTTTTTCCAAATAATGAAAACCACTCACAAATTACGTACAAAACATCAATCTATATTTAAGAGCATCCTAACACAGACTGATGAACACAGATGAGGTTTCAATACCCCACAAAGCAGACACAATTCAAGCATAGAGAGTGTACTGTTAACTAAAATGATATTAAAATTATACTTCTGAGTATTTACAGTTACAAATATTTATGACGAGAGTAACTTGGCATTTAGATGGATGCTACTGCTCTGTCAGGATTTCATCTTAATTGAATAATGGTGGTGGAGCATCACCAGGTACTGACTTTTCTTGAACATTCAAGGCACCAGGTGTTCCCAGACCAAAATCTGCAGAACAGTTTCTACAAATGCAGGGTTCTGTCCAAAATGTTGAGCAGTTTGGTGATAGCAACACCTGCAATATTACCACTAAAACCAAGTGCAGACTGAAACACCAGAAACTGAGTGTTTTCTTATCCACATCAGCAAGCTCATGACATCAGGATCAACCAGGAAAGCTAAACATGTTCTGACATAGTTTTGGAGAAAACTGGATTTGCCTGGAATTATTATCCCTCCCATGCAAAGCAGGAGCTCTTGAGTTCAGGTATGAACACAAACACAATGAAAGTAGAACACAAGTTCAGACAGGCTTAAGAATCATTTAGAGAAGATTGAATGCTGAACAGCCCTTCCCTTATTTCATCAATTTTTTCTGCTCTTGAGGCTGCAGAAGCCTTTACTGCCTTAAGGAGAGATTCATGACACTTGTCCACTACAGCCTTCAAAATTAGGTGTATTTCCTGGAAAGAGAAAATAAAAGGGAAAAAAAATCCATCAGCAAAGTTAAATCTTTATCAAGCACAATGTCAAGTAAGTAGTCTGGTGGACTCAAATGATTTCAAGGGTGTCTCATCCATGGCTTAAAAAGCAGCATTCACAGAAGACACTACAACAGGAATGTAAGAAGATTTTGGAGGGGTAAAAAAAAAAAAAACCTCACCTTGGCTTTTTTTGCTTTTTCTTCAGCATCTTCCTTCAGCTGCTCAATTTGGTCCTTTTTCTGTTTGATTTCCTTGCGAATGGCCATAACTTTGTCACACACAGCACCCCTCTTCTCCTGGACTTTGTTGAAATGTCTAAAAGTGACAGAAAAAAAAGTTAGTATTGAGCCTTTTGACTCATTCCAGATGGAACTGAAGCCCACCACAAGCAAACCTTGCATTTTATGAGCATAAAACCAGCAATGATAAATAGAATTGACTTTCTCAGAAATTAATGTGATTTTTAACCTAGAACAACTTAGGTACAAGAAGTGAAACTCCTACTTAGCAGGAGCCCATATGCACCTTCCCACCTCAAGGGAACAGTCAGGACATTTCTTTTATTCACCAGCAAAAACTCTTTTCTTCAACCAAGGTTACCTCCCTTCCCCTCTTCCTTATCAAAGCATTTAATTTTATCACTCAAGGGAAATACCTGACACATTAAAAACAGGCAGCAACTTTTGATGAAAAGGAGCATAAAATTATGTTGCTTTCATTGCTAAATTAAAAGCTGCTTCTCACAGAATCATTTAAGTTGGGAAAGACCTCTTAGATCAACCTATGAACACCCCCTTGTCACTTTGACCATGGCTTGGTCTTTCCTTGAACACCTGCAGAGGCAGTGACTCCACACCACCCTGTGCAGCCCATTCCAAGGTCTAATCACCTTTCTGTCCAGAAATTCCTCCCAATGCCCAACCTATTTTCCTCCCAAATAATTTATTTTAGCTGGCACAATACAATAAGTGCCACTCTGCACAGCAACCTCAAGCCTGACTAAATCTTACTTGATTTTCCCATCCATGTGCAAGCAGCTCCCTTCCATCACAGCCAATAATGTTCCATACTCCCTTTCCTCTCTATCTGTGTAGATGAAAATTGTTTAAAAATCAATTTTCTCCCTAAAAGCTCAGCACTAAGCTCACAGTGAAGCCAGGACCTTCCAGGGCTGCAGTTTGGTGCTGCCTTCAGCATATGGGAGGAAGGAAGAGGGGCTGAGAGGCTTTGATCAAATGACACTTTTCCTTTTGTTTTAGAAGCATCATGTCAGGATAATGCTCCTCTGAGATGCGAGCCCCATTTCCCCATGGGTCTTGAACATCTTTGCTAATGAGCAAAAGTGGCAAGGGAAATTATGAAAAATTCATGAAAGGCAAATGGGGCTTTGTTGAAGTCTGATAAGTTGGAAAATTATCCCAATGTGACATTCTCTTTAAGAAGATAAAAGAATCAAGAATAAGCATTATAAATTAAATTAGTGCTCCAATAAAAGAATTGCTGTCAAGTCACATTGCAATTATTGATTTGAGACCCCAAATCCCTGCCTGCAGCATATTCCTGGTCCTCATACAGAGCTGTCCCACACTGCTCGTCTTCCCCTCAGTGCTAAGCTGTGTGTTTGCAGCAGCCATGGACTTTGGCAGCACATAACAAAGACATAAAGCAGCAGCAGGCAGAAACATCAGCCCCTCCATACTCGAGCACGGCGCACTTGTGCAGCTCAATATCTTCATGCATCTTTTTGAGCTGGATCTCAGCTGTAGCCAGCTTCTCACGTTTTGCAGTCACCACTCTCTTCAGGGACATTTCATCTGTGTTGGCCTTTTTCAGCTCTACCTGAGAACTCTCAAGTTGGTCCTCCAGGTTTCTGATCTAGAGTACAGAAGTATAGAAATAACTGAAATAGAAATAAATTAAATGGGGGCAGGAAATTATCAAGACAGCATAGCCTGTAAATGTGCTAAGATTACAAGTAGCTTTTTGAAGATTTGATTGCCAGTTCCCTGGTCTTTCTCTGATTATAAATACATCCAACTGGACAAAACCCCCTCCCCCAGGATGGCTTTCAGAAGTGACTGTGACTTCTGCTCTAGCTTTTTGCCAAGCCTCATTTGAACACATGCTATACAAATACCCCAAAAGACTCCATAACATTTTTCAATTGCTCCTAACAACTCCATTATCCCAAAACCTAGTGGCAAACAGCAAAGGACTGTATTGTGACAAACATTTCATCAGAGAATGTCTGGCTTAGCAATATTAATAAATTTAAAGGCACTTAAGACATGACTCTTCCTGAAGTAACCATTTTTTATTCTTAGTTTTCACTCTCAAGGCAGAAGAAACTCGATTTCACTTTTCTTTTCCCATCATTTCCTACCAACAACCCCAAGACAGCTCCAACTATTTTAGGTCAGGTTTCTATGGCAACAAAGCCTTTGACTATTCAAAGTGGTCAATAGCTAGTGCATAGTACATTAGCTAGTGCCACCCAGCAAAGCAGCAGCAATGTTTTACTGACATTTTTAAGAAAGAATTTGGAAACTTCAAAATGTCATTCTTTACAGCGAAAAGGAAAGAGGGGAACATTGCTTAGACATCAAATTTTCCCTAACAGGATATAATTTGGATAATACAGACCTCTGATAATACACTGGCCAGTCTCTCCACATTTTCTCCCTGCATTTCCATCTTCTTTTGGTATAACTGCAACTCCACTTGGCATGATGGCAGAACATCTACTAAATCTCTATAACGTTCATATCCCTCAGTAGCTTCTTGCTTTAAAGAGAGAAAAAGACTATCAATAAACAGCTTTAGAGTTCTTTTACATAGAATTAAAGCATTTTGAACTTTGAACCCTCCCCTCATTGTTTAAAGACACTAGAAGTAATATTTAAGAGATGGTGAAATGAGCTCTTCATAAAAAAATAAAAGGCATTTATTTGGAAGCACAGAAATAAAGGTGACATACAAGTGTTTTATACTGAATTAATCAGTAATCAACTTTTAGGGAAAAAAAAAAAAAGGAAGAAAAAAGCTGTGCAGTGAAGAAATTCTACACTGGTAAAACAAGAGTTATGTAAAGCTTCATACCTAAAATTACAGCAATTGAATTTACACCTTTGGAACAAAAAAACCCTTCAGAGGCAAAGTGCCAACCACTGAAGTGTGAGCAATCTCAAACCACAAAAATGAGTGGAGATTATAATTTAAAAAAGAATAAATAAATCTAGGAGGGAAGTCAGTGTTCAGCATATTAGTGAAGACAGCTATTGATTCCAGAAACAGTGAATAACAACAGAAGCATTATGAAACACATGTTCTAAATCCAAGGATATTTGGGAGCTGACAAAATATTGTCTCCTCTGGAGAGCAAACAGCCAAACAGATTCAAGAGTTCAACACCTGATTTTACAAGTGACTGCAATCTTGCTTTTCAAAAGGAAAAAACAGCCCATCAAAAATACACCAACCTTCAATTTTCTGAGGCTGTGATTTCATTTCAGACCAACACCTGTCCTGCTGGTGTTTCACCATCACTCAAGAAGCAGCTCTAGATGATGACAGTCCAGTAAAACATGCTTTTTCTAACAGAATACCTCCTTGTGTGGACAGAGGAGAAAACCTCACCTTCTCTTTCTTCAATTTCTTAATCTTCTCTTTCATCATCTCATTGTAACTTTTCCGTTCTTCTGGACTCTCTACAATTTTGGATTTCAGCTGCTCTTGTTCTTCTTTCAAAGCAGCCAGAGACACTTTGCACTCATTCTAGTTAATGACACAAACACTTTCACTATTAGTGATTAGGTGAACAAAGAGGAATTGTTTAGCAAGGTTTGCCATGATTTTATGACTAGACAGGTTATTTGTTGTGTAGTCATTCCTCATTAGGAAGTTCTAAAAATAAATTCCTCTAAACACCATTAACATCCCAAATCAAAGCAATCAACAGCCAATTTTGCTTCCCACATTTGCTTAAAGGGGTGCAGAAGAACAGCAGCTAACTGGTGTTTTCCACCAAAAGCCTGCTAGCTAATCCTAGAATGGTTTGAGTTGGAAAAGACCTCCAAGATCATCTCATTCCAACCCTCTTCCATGGGCAGAGACACCTCCCACCAGACCAAGCTGCTCCAAGCCCCATCCAGCCTGGAATACTGCCACAAGCTCTCTCCCTCAGAACTCCTGACCTAGAGATACTGAGGCAGTGACTGCAGCATTCCAGAGCCAGCTCTGTCACCCTGGGAGAACAGCAACAAGTTCAAAACCTCCTGTTGTGCCTCATTAGCCCACTCTATGCATGCAAGGTAAACCCACAGCACCTCAGAGTTCCAGATTTCTAGTGACTTAATTCCAAGAATAATCTGATCCTAGAAAGAGAGATGATTTCTCAGTTGATCTGCAGCCAGCAGCCACACAGAGGTGTACTCACCAGTTTTTGGTTTCTCTCAGCAATATCTGCCTTCTTTTGAAAAGTCTCTTCTTGCAAAGCTGTCTGAAAAAATAAAAAAGCACCAAGCTTTCAACAAGCATCTCTAGAGCTGCTACCTGCCTTATCCTTTTTTATCATAGATCTGTCCATAGGAGAAATCCTATTTATGGGTCCTTTGGAATGTCCTAACCAGCAGAAAAAAATGCAATCTGTAAGATTTGGAAAGGAGAATATTGTCACCAAAACCATTGGAAGCACTGGGGAGGCAGCCAGCAGTGGGTAACTAGGAATAGGGATAAGAAATTGGCCATCCCTATTCTTATTGACCCTGGCAGATATTGTACCTCCACAACTTTTTTTGCCAGGGGCTCTCTTCTTCAGGGAAAAATATGATTTAACACAAAGTCCCAAATAATGGTCTAACACAAGGTTAATAATGCTAATAACAGAGACATGAGTTGACAAAACAAAAAAATCCTAACCATAGATTATTTTCTTTCTCCCAAAGGAGCTAAAAAAGTTATCCATGAGACCTGAGAGGAAAGTTTGCACCGCTGAAAAGTTACCCCTGCAGTTAACCCCATTCTTTTTGCCAGGCATTCCCTTGGGTTTCATTTCTTGCCATGGCCCACCTCCAGTTTCAATTCTTGGAATTGAAATAGAAAACAAAGAGGAACATCCCTGTGTTCCTGTTTGGAAGTGTGATGTGCATCTCCCTAGTCATTGCAGAAATGCATTTCAAAAAAAGAGTCAACTATACTTTTGTATTCCCCAAGTCTGATTTAAAGCACATTTCACATTCCTCACAGTGAAACAATGAGGGGCCCAACAGCATTTTGCTAAAATTACCATTGTTTTAAATCAAAAAAGTCTCTTTTATCCACTGAGTTAGATGGAAGAGAATAAAATAAAGAGAAGTGAGGGACCCACAGCAGGTTTTCAGAGAAATACAGAACAAGGTCCTACTTGTTTGCGACGATAGTCCTGCCTCAGCTGCTGCTCCAGCTCCCGAATGCTCTCTGTGAGCTGCTTGATCTCTGCCTCATGTTCAGCTGGGACTGTTCTGAGGGAAAAACAAAGATATTGGGCAGTTTCAGCATCATTATAGGCCAGTCAGAGTACAGCAGATAAAACAATCACTGCCTCCACAGAGTTTACAGCCAGCAACTTCAGTAATCAGTGCAAGACAGTCTCAAGTGAATATATCTTATTTTGCTTTGCTTGTAAGATTTTGCAGTTGAAGCATAATCTAAAGAGATATTTTGGCAAGAAGTGACAAAAACATAAAGGACTAAGTTTAAATATCATGTTAAGCAAAGCATGAGGAAGTACAACACTCCTACCAATTTTGGTGGTGACTTTCATTTATGAAATTTGCATATTATCTGTCATACAAATAATTTATATTAATGCAGACCTATCCCAGCTAGGGAACCCCCTGTGTAGCACACACCAAAAGCAGCTGTCAGAAAAAAAAAAAAAAAAACCACTTTGTTTTGAAAGCTCTCTTGGAAACCAGCCATTTCTTCATCCTATTATCCACAAGCAAAACCAAAACTTAATGGTGCAAAGACACAGGCAGTAGGGCTAAATGGCCCGAAAAACAGAGACTGTGGCAAACATGTCAAATAACTAAGGAAGACAACTTTACTCATGTATTAAGTTAAAGATGAGCTTCCTCCAGCTGTTGAAGGGATAAAGACACATCACTAAAAAGCTAAGTAAGAGCAAAAAGTTTCAACCTAGTTCTCCACACACAAATACAGGATTCCCTCAATGCAACCATACACTGTAAATGTTTTTGGGGTGTTTTGTTTTTTTTTTCTGCCAGCAGGGAATAAACCCCCTCAGCTCCCTCTCATCAGACTTGTACTCCAGACCGTTGCCAGCTTCATTGCCCTTTTGTGGACACACTCAATGTCCTTGTTGCAGTGAGGGGCCCAGAACTGGATGCAGCACTCAGGAAGCGCCACAGGGGGATGGACACTGCCCCGTGCTGCTGGCCACACCTGCTGATGTGGCCAGGTGCCATTGGCCTCCTTGGCCACACTGCTGGATCTTGTTCAGCTGCTATCAGCCAGCACCCCCAGGTCCTTTTCTGCTGAGCCACATTCCAGCCCCTCTTCCCCAAGCCTGTAGCATTGAACCAAGTTATTATGACCCAGGAATGGGGCTCTGCACTCAGACTTGTTGAGCCCCACACAACTGGCCCACTGATCCAGCCTGAGCAGGAAAGGCAAGCAGAGCATTTCACAGTGCTCACTCCACACACTCACTTCAGTTTCTCCAGCTTCAGTGTTGCCTCCTGATTCACAGCCTCCAGGTGTTGTTTTTTCTCCATAGCTAATTTCTGCAAGTTAAATATTTAATTTTAGAGAAGTGTGCTTTCTCTCTGGGCTTCTATTAGAGCCTTGCTCATTGTTATTTCACATGAAATGCGCCATCTCTCAACTACTGAGATGTTCAGAACAGAAGCCACCTACAACCCAACTTTTCTCAAAATGGTACAAGGAGTCAATCCTTCACTTACCAGGCTGAAGTATTCAATAATTTATTGCAAGGGGAAAGATATATATATATGTATATATATATATACACACATATATATGTGTATGTATATATATATATACACACACATATATGTATATATATACACATATATATACATACATACATATATATATATAATATATAATACATAATACATACAATATACATATCATGTTATATTCACTATATTTTATATTATACATAAATAATGTATAATAGATAAAATATCTACATTATATATAATATTTTATATTATGCATGATTGTTACGATATATAGTAATAATAATGTATATAATATAAAAATATATATTATATAATATATATCATTTATATACATATGTAGTATTTCTTTTTCTCCCCAATATATTGGAGGGGAAAAAAATCCCTTTCAGAAATACCCAAAGTAATAATCAGTACCTTCCTGAATTACTTGGCTACATTTAACATCCCAACATGCTACAAAAGCCTGAAGTTAAAGCACAATCTTCATGCTCTTGGTTCTAGGTTAATATCAGTTATACTTTTATAGGTGTTTGAAATAAATCAGCATCTAATCTTACATAGCTCTGTTGCAGCTCCAAGTAGGCCTCACGCCGGAATTCCCTGAAGTTCACAAAGTTGAGGATGCCACTCAAGAAGCGAACTGTCCTCTTGGTCTCTGAAACAGGAATTGCACTGAGCTGGTTTCCAAAAGCATTGCAATTGCTTCCAAAAAGTTGGGCCAAGTGTAATTCAAGGAGACAGAAATTACAAAACACAGTCCAAATTAGTTCTTCCCCCACTCAGCTTGCAAAGATTTCAGACTACACAAAACCAGCACCAAGCTGGTTACCAGCACTTAGCAATTCTGTGTAATTTAACAAATGAATAGTGGCACCTGGGAGAAAAGGCTGTTAACACACCAGCCTCCCATTCCAAGAAAAGCCAGAGAGAAAGAGTGTCAATCTTGAACTGCAGCTCTGAAGAGAGAACCTCTCTGTAGCTATCAGCCAAACTGAAGGCAGCAATTTGAACTGCAGGGACTTTCTGTCTTTATTCCAAGCAAACTTTCTGAAAGAGGATTACAAAAGCTTTGAATGTCTTAGACAAGACAGATTCAGAAGTGAAAGATTTCTTCAGAGCAGCATTTTCCAAGCTGTCTGTGTTGTGGCAGAATCACAATTGGGTATTGAAAGGAGTGGAGCACAGGCATAAGATATCCCAAAGCATTCCAGGGTAATTTTCATCCCCATCTATTATTACACTGTCACAGCCCATCTCCAGACCAGCAGCTCAACAGATTCACAGCATTCAAAGCTGCCCTGAGTTACTGACTGCACCAGCCCACATAAGGAATAAGAGCTGTCTACTAGAAGCAGCTTGTTTAAGGGCCAGAAGAGCAGCCAGAAGGACATTTCTCCACACTAGACACCCATCTGGCTACGCCCAAGGAGAAAAAGCACCCAGGAAACACAAGGATTACAAGGCACTTGCTTACTTGGGCTTAAAACATCAGCAATTTGGAAGTCATTGATCCGGCACATGGGCAGCAAGCGTTCCCTGCAAAGAGAACAAAACACAACCTCAGCTGCAGTGATTTTTGGTGACCATGGCTCTGTTCTTGTCCTGTAACCATTTGCTGCAAAATAGATCTTGTCCTCTCCTCCCAGAGCATCTGCCCAGCAAGCACAAGGCAAGCATCTTCTACTTACATGTGGATATACAAGTTACAGACAGGCAGAAAGCCTTCATGGATCTGTGGGTACATTATGTCAACGTTGAGGGGCATCTAAAGAGTAAAAAGAGAGTCAGTGCATAAGTAGAGAATACTTAAAAATTATGCAGCATTTTCCACAGCATAAAATAATCCCAATAGATTAAGAACACTGAGGATGATCTTCCCACCTACAGGAAAAGGATATTAAAGGCTGAAAATGTCAACAAAGTAAATAGCACACTATTTTAAGGGTCAACTTTGGCTGGAAAAGACAAAAAAATACAATAATAACTAAAGCAGCAGCATTACAAACTCAGGAACTTAATCTAAACTCTGTTTTATTTTCTTCCTCACAGCACAGCATGGCAGCTGCTGGCACTGCCTGGGAAGAACAGAGTTATCTTGTGCACATAATACTGCTCCCTTTCAGTTTATCCAGAAAAGCCATGAGACAAAACTATTTAGTCTCACATTCAAGGATCAGTTCTTGTCTACCAGAGACAGTAGGTAAATTAACTGTTGGTCAATTTAGGTATCAGCCTCTCCTCACTTTCCTCTCAGTTAATGGAGGAGTAGAGATGATAAAATATAAAAAACAATATTTACATTCTTTTCAGATCAGTCCAACCTCCTCTGTCAGGAGTCCAGTATGGATTTTCAAGGCAAGGTGTCCCTCCAAAAGCTTGTCCACTCCTTCCTGGACCTTACAAACATTTCTGGCATCCTTGGCATCCCAAAGAACAGGTAAATCAAATATTTTTTTCCTTTCACATCCCACCACCCCTGCCACAGGCAGCCCTACCACATAGGCGTGCTCCAGTCGGATCCCACACACTTTCTGCAGGATTCTCAGGTAAATCAGGTGTAAAACTTCAAGCTGCAGGAAGAGAGGACGTGAATCAGGATTCCATGTTTGATTACTCAGGGCTGCCAGGCCAGGCCATGAAAGCATTCAGCTTTTAACACATGAAGGCTGAATTCACTGACCAACCAAGGCAACCAAGTTTCCCTTTCAACATTTTGCAGTTCAAGCATTATTTGCTGATAATTCAGTTTTAAGGGGCAGCAGTCAGCTCAGGCAATTACAGCCCTGACTGTGTGTTTCTGGCATTGGTTTCCACTACACTGCTGCTTGCTGAGCAGTATCCAAACCAAACAATGCCAAAAAACTTAAAAAAGGTCACAGAAATGATAATCCTGTAGCAACGAGTGCCCTTCGTTAATTACTAAAATTAAGATGAAAAAAAAATCACCTACAAGCCATACAATTACTCATTAATAGCACTAATCAGTGATCAATTTTGCTTCTTAAAAACCATCTAAACAAACAGGGCCAGACCCCTCTCACCGCAGGCTCATAAACAGGCAACAACATCACTCAAGAGGCATCAACTCTGCTTTAAAGCCACTTTTCTTCACTCACTAACACTAAACGCTCAGAGTGATGAAAGGGGGTGAAGCAGGGAGGGGTTTAAAAGCACTAAATGGATCCGAAAGATGTTTGAACTATTTTGAGCTCCTGGGGAAGACAGGCCATGCGCTGCTTAAACCTGAAGTTAAAGCACAACCTTCACGCTGCTAATTCTAGGTTAACATCACTTATACTTTTATAAGCATCTGGATTAAAACAGCACCTAATCTTACATAGCTCTGTTGTAGCTCCAAGTAGACCTCACGCCGGAATTCTTTAAGTTCACAAAGCTGACAGCACTGAGCTTCCCAGCGAGGCCCGAGGAGAGCCCCGAGCCCACCCCAGCCCGTTCCACCCAACCCCGCGGTCTCTCGGGGCGGCCCAGCGTGCCCGTCCCACACGGGAGCCGGCGGGGCCCGGAGCCGCCCCGCGCCCCCCTCACGCACCCTGGGGTTGCCGAACACGTCGCCCTTGACCAGGTTGCGGGCCTCGGCGCCCTCCAGGATGTGCGAGCGCAGGTAGCTGATGATGTCGTCGGGGCTGTAGCGAGGGAAGGTCATGGTCTCCATGGCGGCGGTGGCGGCGGCAGGGACGTGGCAGGGACACGGCAGTAGCGGTGGCGAAGACACGGCAGGGACACAACGGCGGCACCGCTGCGCGCCCGCTGCTTGAATCCTTCACGCCCCGCCCCCGCACCCTCGCTGACCTATCAAAGATCGTATCGTCATCGGGAGGCGGGGCTCAGCGCGTTCCCGCCCTCTTCTAACCTATCAGCGGCCGCGGTGTCGTGGTGGGCGTGGCTTGGCAGGCCCCGCCCCGGCGCGGCCGTCGGCCGTGAGGGGAAGGGCGAGGTGAGGCGGCGCTGTCCCTGAGGCGCTGTCAAGCGGGGCTGGCACGGCCTCTGCAAGAGTCATAAAATCCCTGGAAGGAGCGTTAAAGTTCACCTCGTTTTCCGTCTGATATGAGCAGGGGCACCTTCCACTATCCCAGGTTGCTCCAAGCCCTGTCCAGCCTGGCCTTTGACACTTCCAGGGGATGGGGCAGCCACAGCGTCTCTGGTCACCCTGTGTCTCATCACTTTCCCAGGGGAGAATTTCTCCCTAACATCCACTCCAAACCTGCCCTCTTTCAGTCTAAAGCCATTCCCCTTGTTCTTTCATTACCTGCCCGTGTAATAAGTCACTCTTCCTCCTTTCCAAAAACCCTTTGGATGAGGTCTCACCATAATCCTCTCCAGGCTGCACAGCCCCAGCTCAGCCTGTCCCCATACCAGAGTTACTCTAGCCCTCTGAGCATCTTCATGGCCTGTCTGGACCTTCTCCAACATCTCCACATCTTGTGCTGAGATCCCCAGACCTGGACACCTACTCCACATGGGATAAAACCTCCTGGCTCCTGGAAGGAGGTTTTATTCCATGTGGATGGGATGCCAGCCCAACATTGCACAGGACTCTCGCCTAACCAGTACCACCCCTTGCAGTGTGACACTGTGAAAAACGCCAACCACTTGTTTTTAAAATTTCCAAAGTTTAATAGTAGTAAAATGGTTATGAAAATAGTAATATAATTAGAGTAATAATAATTTGGACAATTTGGATTGGGACAATATGAGGCAATAAAGAGTTACGAACATCCAGGAACCTTTTTCTGGGTAAAATAAGCCCCAAAAAGGACCCACGCTAACAGAGGATTAACCCTTAAAACCAACAGCCTGTTGCATATTCATACACCTCATCCATGATATATAAATTCCATTCAAACACAGGATTCTGTCTGGTCAGAGTCAGCTTCTTCCTCTTAATCCTGATGGTGTCTCCAGGGCTGAGCAAGGCAGGAAGAAGTTCATTTCTTCTGATAATGGAGCAATAAATTCTCTTTCTCTGAAAGATTCAGGTGTCCTGTGGTTGCTATCTTGCTACAAGTCCTTTCTTTAGAAAAAAAAATACCTTACATAGCATAGTTTCTATTTTAACCTTATATTATAACCTAAAACTATATCTACCACACTACTTAAGAAAATTAACACAGCATAACTTTCTAACATAGCACATACAATATTTGAATACTTGTGAAAAGCCAATCATAAAATATGCATTTTTCACAATATCATTTCTGACAAAATTTGGGCTGTTCACACTCTCCCCACAAAGTTCCGATGCTCCCACACCACGCACAGCTTCCCACACCTCCACCCAGCTGGAAGCAGGCCAGCAAGGTCACAGCAGTGTCCCCAAAAGCAGGCAGCTCCTGCAAGCCACTGACATCACGGAGGTGTCACCTGGCACCGAGTGTGAGACAGAGACGCTCCAGCCACCGTTCTGCACTTGCCCATGTAAAAGCCAGGCTCGGTTTCCAGCTGGGCACTCTGCCAAGGGTTCAGGTGAGCCACAGAGTGCTTCCCGACAGCCTTGCAGCTGGGCACCTCCTCGGCATGGCTGGGAGGGCACTGCAGCTGCCATAGGGCTGCCTGCACTCCATGAAGGGCTAAGCAGCCTGGAAGGTCTCAAACCATGTTTCCTTCAGGTAGCCCACGGTCCCTGAGCCTCGTGTTTCTTCTGGGGATGGCATCCCAGGGGATCAGCTGTCCGAGCAGGTGTAGCTGTCAGTACCTGGAGGTGAACTGCACCGGGCAGCAGCTGCAGGAGTTCCCTGTGGACATCCCTCTGGACACCAGGCAGCTGATTCTGGCAGCAAACAACGTCTCGTACCTGCCACCAGTGGAATTGAGCTTCCTGGCTGATTTGGTCTATCTGGACTGCAGAAAGAACCTCTTGGGGGATGACCTGGATTTCACTTTCATTGGCGTGGCCAGGCTTGTCTATCTCGACCTCAGCTTCAACAACCTCTCCCAGGTCACCTTCAGCACCTTCTCCCACCTCCTCAGCCTGGTGGTACTGAAGATCTCGGACAATCCCAACCTTGTGGCCATCGAGAAAGATGCTTTTGCCAACAACACCTGGCTGAGGCACCTGGATGTGAGCCGGACTGGCTTGACCTTCCTGGACACCAGCACCGTCCGGGACCTGCCAAACCTGAGGCTCCTGGGGCTCAGTGACAACCTGTGGCACTGCAACTGTTCCTTTTTGGACTTCATCACCTGGATGATGGAGAGCGATGTGCATTTTCCAGGTGAGGGTTGTGTGAACACAGATGTGTGTGGAACAGAGAGAGCCCTCTGTTCTCCTTCCCAAAAGTTCAGTTCACTGCATGCCATTTTCTGCTGTCACACAAACCAGGGATGGGAGCAGCTGGGTTACACACATGAAAAATCCCTCTTGTTCACACCCCAAAGGTGTAGTGTGCAGCTGGGACAATGCTGCTTCCCAAAAATACCTGGATCCAGCCTCAGGTGTCCCTGGGGGCACAGCACCCCAAGGCTGCAGCACCAAGAATGAGGATTCTCACACAGCTCTAGGGAGATGTGCACTGGGAAAATCATTGCTGTGAATTTCCTGCCTTGTCTCCACCCCAAAGTCAGCAGCTGCCCTTCATATTGAGAGATTCTATAACTGGGTCTTGGAGAGGCTGAGGCAGGGCAATCACCAGTTCCCTTTCCCATAAAAACACTGGTCCCAAGGGTGATATTTTGCTTTGCAGCTGCAGCACATGGACTTAGCTTTTCCAGACTGGAAAGAGACGCAGCACAGCAAACATGAACAAGAAAAGCTTTGGTTTCAGTAATGCAGGGCACAATGGTGAGAGAGAGCTGCAAGAGACAATTGGATGAGAAAGTCTGTCCACTGAATAAGAAAGGGCTACAAAAGAGCCCAAGGGGAAAAAAGGGAAGGGCAGCTGGAAGCTGGTGTTAGGACAGAACTGAATTAAAGATGTCTCAGTGTCTTTATTAGATGTAGTAAGCTCCTTATAGACAATAAAGGGTTTCTTTTTCCACATACAGACAATTACGGGACAGTGGAATAAAGTACAGCTCTCAGCAGTGAGATTGGAGATAACCCACTGAACCCTGCAACAGGAGAATAAAGCTCATTGCAGGCTGCTGGGGAGGGGAGGAGTAGGAAAGGCAGCCTTAAACTGAGGGTTGTTCCAGGCCAAAGGGATACTGGGACAGAGCTCTGGAATCTGCTGCAAGCAGACCCCAGCCTGGCCTTTAGCAAGTCTCCTGACCTTCAGAAATGTTTGTGCATCAGAGTTTTGACACAAAGCTGCCCAAGTCTGGCTGCACTTGGGTGACAGAGAGATAAAAGCTCTTCAGTTTTACTCAGGGCCAGTGTCAAGATCAGCATGAACAACATCACTCAGCCATATACAATACAGTGTAATGCAATAAAAATCCCCCTCCACCACTCCCATTCCATCCCATGCATGGAGCAGCGCTCCCTTTCCCTCAGGCTCTTCCATCCTGTCCACCCAGGATGTCCCCACCACAGTGACCGTGTCTGTGGGGCTCAAAACCTGCAGAGGATGGCTGGGGGCACACCCTGCACCACACTGATCCTTCACTAACTTGAAAGGGAGCAGGCAGCATCTGCTTTATCACTGCAGATATTGCAATATGACAGGGAATGGTTGTTATTTCAGTGGAACTGAATCATTGATGAGTTGCCTCACAGAGCAGGTAAGGCTGTGCACGACTGCAAACCTTGTCAAACCCAGAGCAGCCTCATTATTCCAGCATCATTTAGGCTGTATCACTTCAGAAGGTGTTTGAGATTAAAAAAAAAAAAAAAAAAACAGCAAACACATGTGCTCTTATGTGAAGATGAAAGTGCTCAATCAGCAGAGATGAGGAGGGCAGGGACAGCAGTTTGCCACAGTGGCATAATCCAGTGGGCAATATAATCCTATGGAGCCAACACAGCAAAAAATATTCTGGCAGCCTGGGAATTGTGGTTTGGCAAGGGTTTAGCACAGGTTTGGCATGAGTTTGGCTGTCAGATTTTACCCAAGCCATGGGGAGGAGGGCATGAAGTCTGCAGCTATTTTTCAGGCCTTTAGCAAGCCTCCCATCATTTTTCTACCAGCACTCCTATTCATTAAATGATGATACAGGCTAGAGAGTCCTGCTTCTGCTCATCTCTCTGCAGATGCTGACAACATCACCTGCTACACCCCAGCAGGGCTGCGTGCTCTGAGGATGCCAGCAGCAGAGGCACAGCTCCACCTCAGCTGCCTGACCCAGCTGCACAAGCAGGATTATGTCTTTCTGGGCCTCGTTGGCTTCTGCATCTTCCTTGCTGGCACCATGGCAGCCTGGCTGGCCGGTGTCTGTGCTGTCATCTCCGAGGCCCATGCCTCAAAGGGAGAGGAAGAGGAGGAGGAGGAGGAGGAGGAAGACACAGCCATTTAGAATCAGTCCTCCTGAACTCCCATTGTGGGAACCAAAGGCAGGACCTTCCTACCTTCCTACCTTCCTGCCTGATTTCCCATGTTGTCCCACCCGGGATTTTTTTTTTTTTTTTTTTTTTGGGGGGGAAGTGAAATAAAACTGCAAGAGAAGGAAGTATCTGTGCTCCAGTTTCACTTGCTGTGCTCCAGTTTCACTTGCTGTTCTCTACCCAGTCTTCTGCCACTGGGACTCAGGATATTGGCAAAATGTTCATTTTGGGCAGGTGTGAGAGGTGTGCACAGTGCCAGGCATTTCCACTTCCACCCTACCTTGAGAACAGTAGGGACATAAGGACTGGCTTGAAAAGGTACTGAAATACAGGAGAGGTCCTGGCACTCTGCTGAAGCCAAGGAGGTCACCAGGTCCTTCCTGGCCAAAAAAGCCAGCAGGGCTTACAGGGATCAGCCTACACAGCTGGGGCCCCAGGGAATTACTGGATTGCTAGAGCCCCAGAGAATCCAAGAACTTCCTGCTTTGGAAAGGCAAAGAGATTAAAATCAGCACTTTTAGGAGCCCAGAATCCCACTGCTTTTTCCTTTTTTTCCCATTACACTGGTGACAGCAAAAGAACCCTCTGTGCTCCTGCAGTGCAGCCAGACTGCCTGTGCCTCCACTGTTGTATGAACTGGAAAGTCCAGCTATGCTTTTGTGTCACACAACCCTAAAACTGGAATGTTTTATAAAGTAAAAATATTGCTTACATGCTCTCCAAATGTTCTTGGAAATGGGCTGTATGTCCATACCAAAGTGTCAGAGTTGCATCCACAGGGAGATGTAAAATCCTTGTTACCACCAGCATTGGGAATTGCCAAGGGAAGTATCTGCTTACATGACTGTGAAAAATGTCAATCACTTGTCTTTAAATTTTTTAAAATGTATTAGTAATAAAATGGTTATAAAATAGTAATTTAATTAGAGTAATAACAATTTGGATAATTTGGATTAGGGTAATATGAGACAATAGAAACAAAGAGTTACGGACGGTCCAGGTACCTCTTTCTGGGTAAAATAAGCCCAAAAAAAGGACCCACGTTAACAGAGGATTAACCCTTAAAAGCAACAGCCTGTTGCATATTCATACACCTCATCCATGATGCATAAATTCCATTCAAACACAGGATTCTATCCGGTCAGTGTCAGCTTCTTCCTCTTAATCCTGACGGCGTCTTCAGGGCTGAGTGAGGCGGGAAGAAGTTCATTTCTTCTGCTAATGGAGCAATAAATTCTCTTTCTCTGAAAGATTCAGGTGTCCTGTGGCTGCTACCTCGCTGCGAGTCCTTTCTTTAAAAAAAATCTTACATAGCATAGTTTCTATGTTAACATTTTGTTATAACCTATAGCTATATTTCACACACTACTTAAGAAAATTAATACAGCATCAATTTCTAACATAACACATACAATATTCATTTTAATATTGTTGAAAGCCAATCATAAAATACGCATTTTTCACAGTGATCCAGCACAGCAACTCCACGTGTGAAACACTCTGCAGGGTCTGCTGAGCTAACAGGGGAAACCAGGAGATTTCAGCAAGCACGGGGTGAATTACCAAACCCTGAGCCATTAAACTGTAAACTGCGAATGGGTAATATGGCAGCAAGGGTACGGGGGAAAGGCCGAGGATACAGCGAACGCCTCAGCAATCCCCACCCCCTCTGCCCCGGCAGCACGAGGCCGAGCGCGCCGGGCCGAGCGCGGGCCCCGCCTGCGGGCGCTGCTGCTGAGGGGACGGGCCCGGCACCGCCCCCGCCCCGGCTCCCTCCTCATCCCGGCTCCGTCCCGCCGCCGCTCCGAGCCGCGCTGAGGGTGAGTGCGGGCCGGGGGGCAGCGGGTGCGCCCAGGAGCAGCTTGTCCTCATGGAAAACGCCGTGGACAGCTCCCCGCCGGGGGAGGCTGCGGGGGAAGGGGATGCGGGACGAGCAGGCCGGGCAGGGCTCGGCCCGGCCCCTTTTTGTCGCTCTGCCGGCTCGAAGGGCTGAGCTTAGATGGGCTAATCCAGTCCGAATCCACGCGTGGGGCTGCTCGAGGAGCCTTAAGACGCTTTGCTGACTCACAGCAGCTGCAGTGTTGTGGCAGAGTTGGGAAGGACCCTTTTCCTCCCGCTCCCAAATCTCGTGTCTGTGGCTCCCGATGGAAACATCGCAGGGTAAAAAGGGAGAAATTGAGTTTTGTGCACCGTGACAGCAAAGGCCTTGCGGCTGCGGGCAAAAGTTGTTGAAACGCTCCGGGCACCACAATCCGGAAAGGACCGTGGGAGTCCTGGTGACTTTGGAGTGATTTATATCGCACTAAATTACCAGGGCAAAGGCTTGAGGTACACTTTGATATCAGTCGTGTAAGAGTAGGAGTTTTATGACACACCCGGTTTAATGCTTTGCCGTGCTCTTTGCTCCCAAGATAAACCCCCAGATTATAATTTCCTGCTGGAAGACAAAATGCCCGGTTCTCCAGCAACCTTGTAATTTGAAGGGGGAAATGTGACCACCAACCTGCTCTACATGTTTTATTTTCAGTATGTCACCTGTCAGGTGCCAACCTCAATTACAGGTGCATGCAGTTGGCTTTTCTTCATTACTTCAGGGTTTTAATATTCTTACTGATAATTGTTTACCTCACTTGCCATGGACAGAGCCAGCTGCTGTCTTCACCTTGCTCCATCAATGATAATCCTTTGCAAATGAGAAATAAAACCCTGTGGTCCCCAAAGATCCCTTGTGAGGGGTGCAAGAGGAAGACTTTGCAGCAGTTCCCTGAGGTGGCCTGTTTTTCCCCACACTGACAGATTGTGCTGGTGGATCAGTGCAGGCAGGCACCAAAACCTCATTACAAACATCGTGGAGGCACCAACTGGGGTTTGATTGGGAGAATTATCTCCGTGCTGGAGGGAGCTCTCTGCTGTCTTTTGCTGGGCTGTGTCATGCAGCACCCTCCAGAGTGACCCAGACTGAGGTTTGGGGTTGTGCAGGATGGTTGTGGGGAAGGGCCCTTGTGTTCTCTGGCAGCAGAGAGGGAGCTGGAGTGAAGCAGGGCAGGCTTGTGGGGGCTGCTGAGCGGGGAAGAGTGAGAGTGTGGAATGTGGGGCACCATGGCAGAGGCTGCAGGCTGCACCTTCTGCCCCATGCTTCTGTCCCAGGCCTGCATGAGGGAGCACAGAACCATTAAACAAAAGCCACACAGGCCCTGGTGTCCCCTGGCCGCTGGTGCAGATGTCTGTAAATGCCAGGAGCTGTGTGTTGTTGGAGCTGTTCACCAGTTTGTGACTCTGAGAGGCTTCCTGGGAGCTGCAGGGCTGAGCATCAGTCATCTGGCCAGTGGCTCTACCCAAAAGTTCAGTTATCATTGCTGAGGTGCTGGGTTTTGTTAGTATTTTATATGAGGATGACCTCATATAAATACAATATAAATGTAATTAATCACTGATGTAGCCCAGCTCCTTCCAGCTCAGGGGATTTCTGAGCCAGGTTCTAACTCCCAACTTACCTTTTACTCCCAGGACTCGCCCAGTTTCCTGTTTAATTTGTGAGAAGTGCCTGCACTCACAATGTCCCTTGGCAAGGAGTTCCACAGGTGTGGTTCCCAGTGCATGAAGAAACATCTCTCTTTAGGGAACAGGCTGGAAATAAACTGACTTCATGTGGTGGCCCCTAGCTCTGGGGTGATTTTAAGCCTTGCTTGACAGGAACTATGCAGAGAACTCTTGCTTTGTGCAGGTACAGAAAGGTACAAAAGATACAAATTCCTTCTGCCAGTTCCCTGTGCTGGTAGCTCTTGGAGTCCAAGCTCAGCAACTCTTCCATGCACATATTTCATGTGTTGCCACTTCCCCAAGCATTCACAGTCTCCTTTTCTCTGGCAGCAGCACCATGGCTGTTCTCTCCAAGGAATATGGCTACGTCATTCTGACTGGGGCTGCCAGCTTTGTCATGGTCACACACCTCGCCCTCAATGTGAGCAACGCCCGCAAGAAGTACGGTGTGGAGGTGAGTGCTCTGTGGGGCATGGCAAGCTTGCTGACACCTTCATGAGTTTGGGGTGACTTGCTGACATGGCTCTCCAGAAAGCTTAACACACCTTGGGATTTGGGGCATCAGGTGCCTGGCACCAAGCTGAAAGAGTTTGGCAGCACTGATGGGCAAGAAACTGCTCTGCCCTTTTTCCCTGCAAATGAGACTTGATGCAGCACTAGGGGAAAGGGGTGGTAGTGGCACAAAAGTGACAGGAGGCTTTCTCAAACTCAGGGGGAACATGTGGGTGCTGTCACAGGTCTTTCAAGTGACCTTCCCTCAGCATCTGTTGGGGAGCCATTGTGGCAGGCAGAGCTGTGGGCTGGGTGGGGACAGCTGTGAGTCAGGCCCATGGCATACAGTGGCTGCTGTGCCACTTGGCTTCAGCACAAACCACTGCTCCTTTGCTCTTTCACCACTTCACTCATGGAAGTGACAGGCAGAGTGAACAGGAGGGCAGCTCCAGCTGCCTGTTGGGGAGATCCCATTCCTGCTGCATCAAGGCAGGATTGGAGCACGTGTAGCCAGTGTGTGTAGTGCACAGAGGGCTGGATTTGAGGCCTGGGGAAGCCTCTGCAGCCAGGCAGCAGCTCCAGGAAGGCAGTGACCTTGAACAGAGCCCCAGGGCAGGCACAGGCTCTAAGCTGCCATTGCAGGCTGGTCTTGCAAGCACCCAGGCAGCTCTGGGCTCCTGGGGAGAGGAGCTGCAGGCCTCCCTTGCTGAAGCTTTGCTGCTGGTTTATTTTTTGGCAGTACCCAACCATGTACAGCACGGACCCTGAAAACGGGCAGATGTTCAACTGCATCCAGCGTGCACACCAGAACACGTGAGTGACCCCTCTGAGCAGGGGCCTGGGAACACACAGGGCTGGGGACAGGGCCCATGGCCCCAGAGGTGCTGCTGCCTCTGCTTTGATCCAGGCTCAGCCTGCAGAGCTCAGCAGGAAGGCTGTGCTGGCTCCTTCCTATGCATTAAACCTTGGGATCGTGCTGTGAAGTTGTCTCCTCTTCCCCAGTTCCCACCAGTTCGCTTCCATGGGTAGATGTTAAGATGTGAGGAATCTTGTTTCCAGAAGGTTCTGATTTGTTGTGCTGCCCAGGTCTCCCTGGGGAGAGGCCCAAGTCCACCCAGCTGCTGTAGACAGGTTGCAGCAGCACATCAGAGGGGTGCTGGGAAGCACAACTCCTGGGGAATGGTTAGAGTGGCTCAGAGAACAAAATGGAAAGGGTGGGTGGGTGTCCTGGGAGAGAGGCACAGGCTGGGAGGAAGCCCCTAAAATTGTCTGCTCAGATCTCTTCTTTCCTCAGACACAGTGCTGAGCACAGAGACTGGTGATGAGCCCAAAATGCCCTTGGCAGGGAATGTTTGCAGTTTCTGCCCTCTTGGAGTTTTGTCTTTGTAAGCAGCCTGAGCACAATCACAACCTCCCCTCACTTTTATTTTCAGATTGGAAGATTACCCTGCCTTCCTGTTCTTTTTAGGCACTAGTGGAATCTACCACCCGGTAAGTGATGCAGGACTGTGCTCTGGCTCCCTGACCTGGGTAAGGTGGGGGGCAGGAGGCCAAGACAGACCCTTCAGTCGGCACATCACACTTAACAGCAGTGCCCCTTCTTAAAATGTAATTGTTGAAGGTCTCCTGCAGGAGAATCACAAGTAATAAACTCATTACTGCTGTTTCAGCTGTTAGAGCCCTTTCCCTAAAGGTGCCTCGTTAGACAAAGCAAAGCATTTGCAGCCTCCAGTCACTGAGTGGGAAGAATCCTTCAGGCCAGTTTTTCCAAGCCCTGCCAAAGGAAGTCAACAAAAGCCTGGATTATTTTTAACTGAGAGATGCAGACAACTTGGGAGGAGATAGGCCAAATCCAGTAGCTCTGTCTTTGCCATCAAAAGACAAATTAGGTCTTTCCTGAAGACAGACTCCTTTTCCAAGAGGGAAGGAAGCAGTGTAAACACATCTGGCAAATGGGAGCCACATTGGAGTGAGCTCTAAATGAAGAGTCAAGGTTGAAGTTTGGAACACCTGCTGGAGGCAGTGGAGCAGCAGCTGCCTCCACCATCCTGCTCCTTGCTTTGGCTAAGAAGCCAGGGGTAAAATGAGATTGAGCACCTGGTTGCCTGCACAACTTTGCTCAAGCCTCCAAAGCCTTTTAATTCTTCTCCTTTCTCTGCAGCGAGTGGCCACAGGGCTTGGCATGACCTGGGTCCTTGGGAGAATCATCTATGCCTATGGCTACTACACAGGAGGTAGGACTGTGCCCTGCAGCACACACTGTTGGCACTCAGGGCTCCTACAGTGACCTCAGGACTTTGCTCCCAGCCAGGTGTGGAGGAAAGGGTGCAGATCTACAGGCTGCCAGCACTGCAACATGCTCTTCCTGCTCCTGGGAAGAGCTCTCCTCCAGCAGGAATGTCTACCCTAAGAGGCCTGAGCTGTTTTGCTCTTGGGGTTTCCCTTTAGTTCTGCTCCCTCTTCACTCTCCAGGCTGGGCTAGTCTTTTAGTGAACTGACAAATTCTGAATTTTTTTTTTTTTTTCCAGAACCCAAAAACCGAAGGAGAGGGTCCTTTGCTTCCGTGGCACTCCTTGGGCTGGTGGGCACAGCTGTCTATGCAGTCTATGAGCAGCTGGGCTGCCAGTTCGTCTGCAGATGCTAAAGGGACTTTTCTGTTTTCTTTTAGAACACTTGGCTTCCTGTGGTTTTTTTCCTTTTCTTTCTCAATAAAAGGAAGTTGTCCATTCTTTAGTTTCATTCTGTAGTTACAGAGGGTTTTCTTAAGAAGCTCTGCAGAATGCTAGAACTACTCTGGTTTTGTGGGACTACAGAAATCTGTCTGTCAGGCAGAGATGTTCCTTCTAGCTTTTATGATTTTAGTGATCAAAAAGCCACCTTGCAGCTCATTTAACTCATACAGCAACAACCCCATTTCTGGACCCCTCAATTAATGTCACACTGAGAATTTGTTCCAGAGTGAGTATTTATTTGATTGCTAAAAAAAGACATAAGAAAACAATTGAAGTTGTTGCTTCATCATGTGTATAAAGAACAGTAAGTTTACAGGAAGGAAGCGAGATAGCTGTCACTATTCCATGCTGGAGCTCACCCCCAGTCTTGTGTGGAGGTGATTCTCAAGGCCATGCCTGGCCCAGGCAGCATCAGCCAACTCTCCCCACAATGTTTTGTCCCACTTGTGAGTAAGGTACAGATAGAAAAAATCAAAACTTGAGGTTACCAAGGGTTTAGAGGGAATAAACAATGATGCATTTAAGGCTTTTATGGGGTTACAGAATAGACAGAGTCAGGACAGCTACAGGATATAATTGTGTCCTAGAGCTCAAACCTGCATTGATGTGGGGTCCTAAGCCAGAAGTGAAGCTGATAGAGGGTGGAAGGCAGTGGGAATCAAGGCACACAGCCTGGGAAGTCTGGCCACTGCCAAGCCTCTGGTAACACCTCTGTGGCTGCAGGAGCTGCTGCCCAAAGCCAGATTGGTGCCTCCTGCTCTGAGCCTCCCTCTGTCCAGCTGAGCTGAGCCCCGTGTGTCCAACCCCCCCTGCAGGAGCAGGGTGGTTAAACGCTGCTCCAGCTCAGCTTCCCCCTGGACACTGACAACTGTAGGTACTTTATTGCTGTGTACATGATCCACATCTCTGGCTGGCAGCAAGGAGCTGCCTGATGCTGCCCTGACAGGCCCCAGAGGCACTAAAACACCGACTCCACATCCCCCATCTCCACACAGACAGTCTTCAGCTGCGAGTAGTACTCGATGGCTGCCCGGCCGTTCTCCCTGCCAAATCCTGCAGGGAAGAGCTGCAGTGAGGACACAGCTCCAGCAATGCCAGTGGCCACACAGCCCCTGGAGCTGGCAGGTACCAGGGGAGGGCACACAGAGCTCACCTGAGGACTTGTATCCCCCAAAAGGCAGCTCCACTGGGCTGACGTTGTAGTTGTTGATGAAGCACATCCCAGCCTTGAGAGCAGCCACTACCCTGTGAGCCTTCTGGATATCCCTGCAGGAAAAGGGCAAATTCAGCTGGACCCCCTCCTTCCCTGCCAGGCAACACCCACTGCAGAAAGGCCAGCAGGGATTTTTGGAGTCCAGCCTGCCCTACTCTGCCTTTGCCTGCTCAAAGGAGGCAGCACCACTTCCCAAGGATGTTCCAAGTGCATTCAGTTCCAGAGGGCAGGACAAGGACACCAGCAATACAGAGTGGGGCAAGTAGCCAACAGCAGCACAGCAGGCTCCTGATGCATGCTGCAGGGGCAGGAAGGCAGGCAGCAGGCCAAGCCAGGCTGGGAGGAACCCAAGGGACAGCTGGGCCCACCCAGCACTTGAGGAAAAAAAGGGAGATGTGCAGTCATTTACAGATTTCCTTTTTGGCAATCCCTTGCCTCAGCTTTTCTGGAAGCCCAGGCACTGCAAGAGGAGCAGCAAATCACTGCAGTATTTCAGTCCCCAGAACGATTCCAAACACTGCCCAGTCATACCTGGTGAAGACACCACCTGCCAGGCCAAATTTAGTGGCGTTGGCTCTCTCCAGAACCTCCTCCTCCGTGTCAAAGGGCAGGATGGCCATGACAGGCCCAAAGATCTCTTCCTTCACACACGTCATGTCATCCTTGCAGTTCCCTGGAAGCATGGCAGAGCACAAGGGCTTCAGGAGGAAGAGCAGCAGCACAGCCTGTGCACTCAGCAACCCACACAGCCTTGGAGACAGCCCCCAGCATGGCAGAGCAGCAAGGCACACCCTGCACCCCAAAAGCACCAACAGCACAAATTTCCCTGCATGCAGTTCTTGGAAGCCTCAGCTCTCTCTAGGACCCCCATCCAAGTGTCCATCCACACTGGGGCCATCACAGAACCAGGTTACAAAGCTGAACTCATTTCTCAGGAGAAATCCCACAGCATCCATGGTACCATGGCTGAGATGGAGCCTACCTAGCACACAGGGCCTCATGTAGTAGCCATTCTTCAGCTTCGGGTCATCTGGCACGTACAGGTCCCCACCACACAGCACCTCTGCCCCCTGCAAAAGAGCCAAGAGAGGAAGGGATGCAGGCACATCCAGGAGCATCCTGCCCAGCTCTGGCTGGCCCTTGGCCTATCCCAGCAGGCTCTGCTCAAACATTTGTCCCCATCTTTCTTTAAGTGCCTGTTATGTACTGAAATCCTGCAATCAGGTGTACCCAGACCCTTCTTCCCTCCAGGCTAAACCACCCCAGCTCTCAGCCTTTCCTTACTTGTTTTTCCTGTACTGAGGATTCCAGAGCTTGAAGTGGTGTCTCAGCAGAGCAGGTCAGAGGGGCAGAATTCCCCCTCATCTGCTGCCCACACTGCTTTGGATGTAGCCCAGGGCACTGGGGGTTTCTGGGTGACAGCACACATGGCTGGGGCATGTCCAGCCTCTCATCCACCAGTCCCTCCTTGCAGGAAGTCCTTCCCTGCTCCATCTGCTCATCCCTCAGCCTAGATTGGTAGCAGGGGTTGCTTTGACCCAGGTGCAGCACCCTGTACTGGGCTCAAATCACCTCTCTGTCTTCCATGTGCCTTAACACAACTTCCAGGAGGATCTGTTCCATGATCTTTACACAGTCACAGCAGTGAAGCTGATGGGTCTGGAATTCCCAGGCTCTTGTCCACCCTCCTTTTAGAAAATGGGTGTTTTTCCTTCTCCGGTTGCTTGGGACTTCACCTATATCTCAAAGGTGACTTCTCAAATATCATGGAAAACGGCTCAGCAACTACATCAGCCAATTCTCTGAGGACCCAGGGATGCCTCCCAGCAGATCCCACAGACTTCTGTATCTAGTGGTCCAACACACCCACTGAGTAAACCAAAAACAACCAAATAACCCAGCTTAACTGGGAAGGCACAGGGCAGGAGGGCAGCTGGCAGTGTGTCTGTCCAACAGGAGAGACATTTCAGGGCAGCATCACAACCTCACCTGCTCCTTTGCCTGCTTGATGAAGCCCTGCACACGATTCAGGTGGGGCCGGTTGATGAGGGCTCCCATCCGCGTGTCCTCCAGAAGAGGGTCCCCAATTTTGATTTTCTGGGTGCGTTTCACCACCTCCTTTGTGAAGGTATCCAGGATCTTCCTCTCCACAAACACCCTGGTGCCATTGCAGCACACCTGGGACACAGGACAGGCAGCTCAGAATAGAAAACACAGCACTCCACAGTCCTTCCCTGCTTGGAAGAGGCTGTTGGAAAAGCTCCTTGTCCTTTGGGGACAAGGAACACAAGGAGATCACCCTGGGGCTGTGACTGCACTCAACAGTCCTTGCTGGACACCGTGGTTCTGATGCCACCAGGTGGCAAAAACGCATCAGGTCACCAGCAGCAAAGACCTTGAGCTGACTCCTGAATTCCTAGAAATTACCCTGCTGAGCAAATTTGCCAACAGGATTACACAAAACCTGCAGCACAGGGGGATATCCCGAATTTGGGAAGGACAGAAGCCTGTCCTCAGGCTCAGCACACCAGGCTGGAACCTGCTGCTCCTCCAGGGGACACCAGCACAGCTTCTCCTGAGCTGTGAGTGCCACACTGGTGCCCAGGGCACAGGAGCAGCTGTGCTGAGCTGGGTGCTTGGTGCCAGGGAAGGACAGGACACTGGCTAAGTGTGCCCTGTGGCTAAGGCACGCTCTGCTGGGACACCCTGGCTCCTTCCAGGGCATGCTTTGTGACACTGCCCAGGGAAAGGTGTGGCAGGATGGGAGCCCCAGGGCACCCCTGACTTACAGGAGGTCACAGGGTGGCCCCACCCTGCCCCACAGACACACACACCTCGCCCTGAGTCAGGAAGTTGGCCATGAGGGCTCCCTTCACAGCATTCTCCAGGTCAGCATCTGAGAAGATGATGAGGGGGGATTTGCCCCCCAGCTCCAGGGTGACTGGCTTTATCCCTTTAGCTGCCATCTCCATGATCTGAGGGGAACAAGGACACAAGAGACAAGTGATCCACTGGCCAAGGGGAGGCTGGGGGGGAGAGGCAAGAGAGACACAAAGGGCTAATCACCAACAAGAGAAGCAGCACAAAGGGCAAGATGGGCTCCCTAGATGTGGTGAGTTCAAATGAGGACAGCCACAGAGGGTCTGGGGGTACAGATAAAGCCAACAAAACCTGGAGAGGCATTTGCAGGAAGTCTCATGCTCAGTGTAAGCTGCAGGCAGCTTTAGCTGCCATCTGTCACTGCAACCCACAGGTATACACACATAGGGAGCATTCATGGGACATCTCCCCTCCTTCAACTCAGAATTTATTCCCAAAAGTCTTTCTTTTATTTTGGAATAATAAACTGAGGGTGAGAAACTCACAGAAACTATTCCCTTGCTTAAAAACAGTAGGTAGCATGCAGCTTTAGTGCTTTATAGCAGCCAGAACCACATTTTTCTAGTGCTGCTGTTTCAAGTACTCTCCTCCCAACATCAACACCCACCTGAGCAGCTCAGAGACTTCACTGCAAACAGGGGCTAAGCAAGTGAAGCTGTCCAAGGGGTTTCTCCCCCAAGCTCATGCCCAGCAGGTTAATTGGATCCCCAGCATGACCCTCTATGTGCTGCAAGCTCCTTGCCCAGCCCCAAAAATGCTGCCACACTCACAAGCCCCATGCAGAAAAGCTCAAGGAGGTATCAACTACAGACTGATTGTAGTTGATACAACCCTTGTCTCAAGGTGTCTTTACCTTCATGCCAGTTGGCACACTGCCAGTGAAAGAGATTTTGGCCACATCTGGGTGCTGGCAGAGGAGCTGGCCCGTGGCAGCCCCACCCTGCACCACGTTGAAGAGCCCCTTGGGCACTCCAGCCTCTGTGAAGATCTCTGCCAGCCTCACCACAGAAATAGGGGTGAAGGGTGAAGGCTTGAAGACCATCGCATTGCCTAAGGGAACCCAGACACAGGCGAGGTGGGGTTAACACCCAAACTGCTTCAGGGAAGAAACAACAACAATCCCCACCCCACACTCTGAGTTTGTCTCAACAGAGCCCAGAAGCTTCCCCCAGGAGAGGAGGAAACACTTTCAGTTGATCACTGCTGCTGGGGAGAGGCTGGGGGAGATGGCGCTGCTGGTCTTGCCCTGCAGACACTCCCAGAGACCTTCCCCATCTGGTACAAAGCCAAGCTATTGTGTTTTTCTGGATGCACTCCTAACCTCTCAACATCTGACATGTTCCTCCTTGCATTTCCCTTCCCTTTCTGCCAGAGGAACTGCCTGAACATTCTGCTAATCCTTCAACACTTCAAGGCAATCACAGACTTCATCCCAGAGATCACTGTGCCCCACAGGATCACTTGGCTTTGAGGAGACACTGGGGTGGGCAGAAAGGCTCCATTACCACAAGCCAAGGCGGGGCCAGACTTCCAGCAGGCAATCTGGAAAGGGTAATTCCAGGCTCCAATGCCAACACACACCCCAAGGGGTTCTCTCCGAGTGTACCCAAAGGATCCCCCTGGAAGCTGGATGTGTTCACCTGCAAAGAAACAGCCAGAGGGTAGAAAAGAGCAAAGTCCCTTCTTGTCTGGTCAGAGCCCCAGGGGTCAGGTCTGGCTTTGCCTGGGAGCAGAGACAGAGTTTTACCCCCGCAAGCTCACAGAAGGTGTGTGAGTGCTTTCAGAACCCTTCCAAGCTCTTTAGGAATGGCCCATCTCTCAGGAAAATCAGCAGCAAAGATGGCTTTGTGCCACTGGAGTTAGCAGGGAAGGTGGGACAGAGAGCAAAGAGCAAACTGCAGTAATTCCTCACCCGCCAGAGATCCTGCCAGCCCTGCGTAATACTCCAGGCACTGCCAGGATATGTCGATGTCCACTCTGGCCTCAAAGATGGATTTCCCATTGTTGATGGTCTCCATGGTGGCAATTTCCTCCCTCTGCTCCTGTGAGCAGCACAGGACAGAGATAACATGTTAGAGAAGCTGAGCAGAACACCACAAGGAGACAGCACACAAATCCCAAACGAGATCCTGCCATGAGGAACGGTCATCTCCAAAAGGGACATTCCCAACTGCTGTTTATCAATGTCCCCATGGTGACTGAGTGCAGGGCAATGTCAGAGGGAAAGCTGCAGGGGTTCACTGCTGGTCCAGTCTTGTTTAACATCCCTGTTTATCTAAAAGATGAACAAACATGAACTTAGAGAAGCCGTCTGGCAAACAATGATAGAATTCACAGAACTGAACCGGGAAGAGCAAACAGCAAGATCAGGATGGAACCAGAGGCCAGTGAAGAGGGACAAAGCAATGCAGCTGGGAGACATCCTTTAACAGAAATGTCACCCTGCTCTGGAAGTCTGGAAAAAGCAAAAGTTTGGCATAAAGGAAAGTTTTCTCATGACTTATACACACTGGGGAAGGTCTGGGTTCTTACAGATGTGTAAGAACTTGATGGAGATTAACTCTGAAGCCCAAGGACCTGTTATCTTAGAATGGAGTCTGTGTTAAACCTCACTTATGTGCATCCTCCCATGTGTATTATCTGACAGATAAAAAACCAGTACTCCTACTTTCTCTTATTGCTAGGACACATTCCAGTCATGTAACAACAGCCTCCGACAAGCCAAAAGTTCAGCCATGCCAGTTATGCAACTTCAGCTCTGAAACTGTGTGCACTGAAATTTAATCTTTGCAGCTGTTAAAAGAACCACAAAGCCTGCAAGATGCCAAATGGGCTGCTTCAGTTTTATGCTGTCTAACAGAATTCAGCTGAGAAAGCACACAGTGGCCTTGAATCCAGTGATAAGGCCAAAGCTGCAGGCACGGATGCTGACTCCAGTGATAAGAGCAAAGCCCTGCCTGAGACAGCCTCCTGTCTCTTCTGGCCAAAGGTGGGTTTTAACTCCTGAGCAACTCCTGGAGCTCCGCAAGTCCTGCTGAAGCCTCCAAGAGCCACAATAAGCCACAAGGAAGCTCAGAGACAGAACCACCCCTGTCCCTTCCAACATACCCGAATTATTCTGGCAGCCTCCAGCATCACTCGGCACCGCTCCATGCCTGACATCTGACTCCATATTTTAAAGGCAGCTTTTGCACTCTGCACAGCCAGATCAACTTCCTTCTCCCCAGAGCAGGGCAGCTTGCACAGCACACGACCTGGGCACATTTTTGAACAGGGAATAAATGAGATGGAAATCTCAGAAAAGGGGTCTAGAATGTGGTTTACTTGCACCAGACCCCAGATACTTCAGTCAAGCCAATTACACCAGGCACAGAATTTCCCACTGAAACCCACTGATTTGTAATCAAAATTCAGCCAGAGAAGAGGTGCTGCAATTCAGCTGGTTCCAATTAAAAGAGCTGACATTGCCCACAGTCGTGTTCTGGTTACTAATTACCTCCAGTTGCTACAAAATCTCTGGCTTTTCCAGATGAGTTTGTTACACTTCCACCACCCTCTTCAAGGCTCTCGTTACACATTTCCCCAGGAGGGTTAAACGCTTAGAAACGATTCTGCTGAACGCTACACACCGATAACTACAATTACATAACTACAGAGATATTTAAATCGGGGAGGTTTGCCAAAATCGGGCAGTGACAGAGCGAGAGCTGATTTCTGCACGAAGAACGATGATGGCCAAACACTGAGGCAGAGCTCCGCCACTGCAGCAGCGGTGGCCGAGGGGCAGCAGGACACCGCATATGTGACACCCGGGTGAGCTGGGGGAAGCCGAGGACACCGGGCCCTACAGGCACAGAGCTCTCCCAGCCCCCGGAGCTTTCCCCGGTCGGTACCTGTGGCCGGCTCGAACACCTCCTCCAGCTGCCCGCCGTCGGCGGGCTGGACGCGGGCTCCCGCGCGGTAGTTGAGGGGCTGCTGCACGGTGAGGGTGCCGGTGGCGGAGCTCATGGTGGCGAGGCCGGGAGCGACTGAGCGCAGCCGGGGGAGCTGGAGGAGGAGGCTGGGGAGCCGGGACTGTGCCAACATCGGCGGGATGGATCCCGTGAGGCGCCGCGGCCGGGAAGCGCCGCCTCTCCCTCAGACGCTTTTTCACCATCAGGGCCCGCCCCGCCCGGGGCGTGCCGCCCGCCAGGCAGCCGAGCCCGCTCCCCAGCACCCAATTAAGAGACGTTCTTAACATAAATTAACATGCCCATGCCGTTTATTACTCAGAAACAAAGGTCGCGCTATCTTCCGAGAGAAGTTTCTTGGTTGGATGAACGAACAACTGCTGGTGGAACGCTCGGAATGGATGATGGTGTCAACACTGCATAGCCGGGGTTCAGACGGGCGATGCCTGTTGCAGAATCCCTGCTGTCACCTCCCCAAGGCAGGCTGGTGGCACTGGCCAGGCTTCCCTGAGGGCTCTGCTTCAGGAGAACTTCCCTGCCTGAGGTGGGGGGCCAAGGAAGCCTCCTGCCTGCTTGGTGGCAGCCCGGGAGGGAGCGAGGCCGAGCATCTTCTGGATGTTCTGCAAGAACAACAAAGAGCACGGCAGGTCAGAGTGTGGCAAGCGTGAAAAATGCCAATCGTTTGTTTTTAAAATTTCCAAAGTTTAATAGTAATAAAATGGTTATGAAAATAGCAATATAATTAGTCATAATAATTTGGACAATTAGGATTAGGACAATATGAGATAATAGAAACAAAGAGTTATGGACATCCAGGTACCTTTTTCTGGGCAAAATAAGCCCGAAAAAGGACCCACGCTAACAGAGGATTAACCCTTAAAAGCAACAGCCTGTTGCATATTCATACACCTCATACATGATGCATAAATTCCATTCAAACACAGGATTCTGTCTGGTCACTGTCAGCTTCTTCCTCTCAGTCTTCAGGGCTGAGCAAGGTGGGAAGAAGTTCATTTCTTCTGATAATGGAGCAATAAATTCTCTTTCTCTGAAAGATTCAGGTGTCCTGTGGCTGCTATCTCACTGCAAGTCCTTTCTTTAGAAAAAAAGTATCCTACATAACATAGTTTCTATTTTAACCTTATGTTATAACCTAAAATTATATTTAACACACTACTTAAGAAAATTAAGACAGCATTACTTTCTAACACAACACACATAATATTCATTTTAATATTTGCAAAAAGCCAATCATAAAATATGCATTTTTCACAGCAAGTGAAACAAAGAGGAAGAAATCCCAACTCTGCTCACAGAAAATCTGGGGTTGGAAGGAACCTCTGGAGACCATCCAGTCCAACCCTCCCAGCCAAGGCAGGGTCACCTGGAGCAGGTGACACAGGAACACATCCAGATGGATTTCCAATGTCTCTGGAAAAGGAGACTCCACGCCCTCCCTGGGCAGCTGTTCCATGCTCTGCACCCTCATTGAAAGATTTTCTTCCTCATGCTGAGGTGGAATTTGTTTTTTAATTCATGGCCACTGCTCCTCATCCTGTTGCTGGGCACCACTGAAGAGTTTTGGCACCATCCTCTTGAAACCCACCTTTGAGATTTTCACATGATAAGATTCCCTCTCAGTCTTCTCTTTGGACTAAACAGGCCCAGCTCCTGTAGTCTCTCATCTTTAGAGATGTTCCAGACCCCAAATCATCTCTGTGCTGGACTCTCTCCAGCAGCGCAAGTAAAACCTCCACATTTGTTTTAACAGATTCAGGTTCTCACCCACATAATCTTAATCCATCATATACTGACCCTCTCTCCCTATGTGCTCAAACAGCTCAGCATGGAGCCAGACAAGAATGGCTGGGCCATTCCTCCCCACCTCAACAAAAGCCCCTCAACACCAAATCCGTATTTTGGACAATGATTCTTTCCCATTTCCAGCTACGCACCCCACAGTCAGCTGTCTTCACACACCCTATTTCCATAAAATCCCACTGCAATTTAACCGCAGTGCAGGCTCCCAGCAGTGCTCATGGGCAGACTCGGCAGCCCTGGGTTTTCCCAAATTCCAGAAAGCACTGCTGGTGCTGGCCCATGGCAGCTGGAGCCTCCTAATGCAGCTGGAATTTGGGACAGCAGCATGGCAACTAGAGCATGTGCCAAGTGCAAGTCAGGAGCTTAGGCCCAGAATTAACATGAATGCCTGTTAATTGGTCTGCACACAGATCAATGGGGCACTGGAGACATGCAGGACAACAGGACATATGGAGCAAACCCCAAAACCTGACTATTGGGATGACCTCATCTGCATCTGAGCAGGGTGTTTCAGTGGAAAACAACAAACAGGGGAAGAGATAATTAGCAGAGCCAGGCATAAGCCAAAAAAAAAAAAAAAATCACAGCAAAATATTTAAATGTGAATGTTTTGCTTGATTTTTGTGAAATGTCTTAAATTTCACAACAGTGCAACTCAGTTCTTTCAGTTTCATCCTTCACTGTAAGGGAGTCCAGCTCAAGATGCTGCTCCTGGGGAAAGAATAAAACAATTGTGTCCTCCTTGTGTCACCACCTGAGTGCTGGCTATGAAGACAACAAAAAGAGGAAGGATTCTCTTCAAACCTGAGTGTCCTCTCCAAAATAACTGTCAGGATAGGTCAGACAGCAAGGGCACAGAGCTCTTGAACTTTTTTTATCGTGGAAGGAGAATAAACTAAAGAAGAAAACAAGGGGAAAAAAGGAAAAAAAGGGGGGAAAATGGAGGGGGGAAAAGGGAAAGGAGGAACAAAAAGGGGGAAGAAAAGGGGGGGAAATAATCAGATAGTTTTCCAATTCCACAGTAGCTAAAATAAGATAAAATCAGGATTCATTTCAGCTGGAGATGATGAAAAGGAAGGCTTCAACCCACACACAAGGAACACAAGAAGAAGAATTACATCACGTTTAGCCCATGGCATACATAAACCAGCCCCTGCTTGATGTTCAGCAACTGAATGTGCTCGAGAGCATTAACTCCTTGCTCTGGTTCCCCCCAGTGTTTCCTGGATCAAGGCACGGACACAAAGGAGCAGCCAAGGGGCAGAGTAAGCACAGCAGAGGGTGCTGCAGAGCCAGCAGGAGAGGAGCCGGGTCCTGTCAGCTTCCAGCGGCTCACCCGCGGAGCAGAGATCCAGCAGGGATCCAGGGCACCGAGGAAGCGTGCACTGCCTCCTCCCTGCAGGGAGAAAGTGGAGAACTGTGGTGCTAAAGTTCATTCCAACTGCTTGAAGAGGAAGGGACAGTCTCCCCCTGCTCTGGAAGGCAGAAAACATCACACACCAGCTCCAAAGCATGTTTTGCTGCACAGCAATCCTGAAATCTACACCTGCAAACACCAAAGATGGGGCAGGGGCCAGCAGAAACCTTGTCACGTCTGCTGTGGGCCACGCTGGACAAGGAAATCTGCAGAGCCTGCTTCCAACACAAGCATGATCATCAGAGGAGCAGGGAGGGAAGAGTAAATATTTAGGGATCCAAATCCCTCATCTGAGCTCTTCTGATCTTTGCTCAAATGACTGAAGGAAGCACAGGAGCTGCTCTGCTGTGGTCTTCAAACCCAGAAGGGACCTCAGACAAGGCAACAAGTGGCTCCCTGCCCTAAGACCAGGCTCTGTGGGAAAGCACAGTCCTGGCAGCAGGGATGATTGCTGGCTCCCCTTCCCACATCTGGTGATTTTTTTTGCTTCTCACCAAAATGTATTCCCAAAGCAGCACCCTTTGGACAGGTACTTTGCAGATGCTGCTACTCCTGGGGATCTGCTCCTGCTCCTGCTTTGGTCTTCAAACCCAGAAGGGACCTCAGACAAGGCAGCAAGTGGCTCTCTGCCCTAAGACCAGGCTCTGTGGGAAAGCACAGTCCTGGCAGCAGGGATAACTGCTGGCTCCCCTTCCCACTGGGAATACATTTTGGTGAGAAGCAGCCTAATCTACAGCTCAGATGTGTGTGAAAAGGAAGTGAGGAGCAGCAAACAGCCCAGGAACAGCAGCACATCCCTGTTCCCAACCAGCACAGGTGAAGGCTGGGAGCTCACAACCAGGAGCAGCCACAGAGGATGTAACCCTGACACTGCAGCTCCCACCCAGCTCAGCAGTAGACTTTCCCAGCTGAAATCCCAGCAGCTCAAGGACCCTTGGAAGGCCTCTCCCAGCAGCCCTCTCTCCAAACAGGAAGGCAGGAGGAACTGGGGGACAGGATTTACGTGCCAGGGAGAGCTGGGAACAGCGCAAAGGAAGTTACTCACGGCGAGGTGACTATTTTGGGAGATGCTGGCCAGGTCACAGGCAGCAAAGCTTCCCAGTCAGTGTTTGAAGAGTTTCTCACCCCCACATGAAGAGAGTCCCTGATGCTGCTCCTGCCTGTCCCACTAATGTCACTTTAATCACCGCCCATGCAGCCTCCCCTGCATTTCCCACCAGGTTGCTGTTTTTTCACACAAAGCCGAGTTCCTGCTCTACCTCTGAGCTCCACAGGAACATCTCTCTTCCCTGTCTTTGATGCTTTCACAGGCAGCTCCCGGATTTAAGGAAAAACTGAGGCACTGTGGCCTCCTTGCTTTGTTCACAACCTTTTCCCTGATTTTTGGTACATCTGCACTCCTCCTCTTGTGTGTCAGCTGCATCAAGCCAGACACCAACTCCCACACCACTTGTCCTCCCCTGGGCCAGCACCAGTTTCAAAGCCAACCTGGCAAGATTTCCCCTTCTGCACACAGTGAAATACAAAGGCTCACAAAGCCTTCACCACCAAGGTCACTGAGAGCACCAAGTGCAAGTCTCTGGCACCATTTTAAGCCCTTAATTACTTTCTTGCCCTCTCCCCCAGCTGTCACAGCTCTGCTCTTCCCAATGCTGTTATCACCTAGGTGCTTTCAAGTGGCAATAAAGCCAAGAGCAGGATGCCAGCAGCAATCACAGCTTCAGTTCTGAGCTCTTGTGCAAACTGAGGTGTCCCTGCCCTTCCCTGGAGCAGCAAGGAGGAAGGAGCTGAGCTGCCTGACAGCTGGAGGAGTGCAGGAATTGTTAACCATGATCACGTAGATAATGCAGCACTGGGAAGATTGCAGTCTCACACCCTTCTCCAGAGCAATAAACTCACTCTCTTCCTCCACAGGGACATCATAAGGAACTCTCAAGCACAAGGGCAATTTTTTTCCAGGAGTTTATGGAAAGCACAACCCACTGCAAAGAGCTTGGCATTTCTGCCCCTCAGTTCATGGTGCTCACAAATTTCACCATATAGAACATCAGGAAATACCCAGCATTAGAATTAACCACAGGAATTATATTTTTGGACAAAACAAATGAGGGATTTTTTAGCAAAAGAATTCCCCAGTCAACCCAAATCATAATCTGCAACACTGAAAAGAAAGGACTTTCTATGTAACAGGTAACACAGAGCAGCACCAGCCAAGATTGCCTGAAGGAACAGCATCAGACCAGAATTCCAGAATTCTGGAAGGTGATCTTAAGAGCTTTCAAAGCAGCAAACCCTTCTCTACCACTGGGAAGTGAAAGTTTGTCTTGCAGCAAAGACAGTGAGGAAGGCCCTGCCTGGCCTCTGGTGAAGCTGGGCCTGCTTGGGGTGAGGGGTGAACCCCCAGATGTTCCTTTCAGCAGAAATGATGCTACAATTCATTATCTGCTTTTGGACAGGGATCTGGGATCCATTTCAGCACAAACACCCAGTACAAAGGGCTATGGGGAATTCCACCCACCAGCATGCACTTTGTGACTAAAGGAACTAAAGTTATGGAGCTGCTCCATCAAGCTCAGCCCAGCTCCTGGCATTACACACCACCTCCCTTTGCTCATCTAAGTCTAAATCCCTTAGTCTAAGTTTCCTTGGCACCCTGAGGAAAAACAACAAGGGGGTTAAGGAGAAAAGCAGCAAGAATTCAGGAAGTGAATCAAAGAAAAGGGAAATATGAATACATAAGTGAAGGTGATTTGCAGCCACTTGCACCAGCATTCATCCAGAGTACATTAACCTATCCCCAGCACCCTGTGGGGAAAGTGGAAAACAAAACAGACTTCCTGTGGCACTGAGAAGGTCCTCCTGTCCTCCCCAGCCATTCTGCCACTTGAGCTGCCAGTGAACCCTCCTGAACAGGTCCCTTATCCTCATCCTCTTCCAAAAGGTGGGACTATGGAGCTTTGCTGGAGAGCTCTGTGGAGCCTGCTCTTGGCTACCATACCTGACCCCTGTCTGTGCCATGTCCCTAATGCTGGGAGAGACTTGACACCAAAGGTACAGTTCTTAAAATTCTGAAAAAAATCAGGCAGCCAGCAAAAATAGGAAGGACAAACCCAAGAGAGCAGCTTTAACTCTTTCCTCACTTTTCTAGCAACTTTATGGACTGCTGAAACTTTTACAGAGCTGCAAGCCCCCTAGAAAGTTCCCCCTAAAGATGCTGCTGTTTGTAAAGATGCACATATTGCTGTAAAAGTTGTAATTACTAAGGAGCAGGATTTAGATCAGCTTCTGATGGACACAATCTCTTGGTATGGCAATCCACAAAGTTATCACACAGCTCAGGAATTCATTTCTGCCAACTCTGTCCTAGAGCCCTGGTGCAAGTCTCCAGCCAATCTTCCAGGCCCATCCAGGACAGCAATTTTAATGATCCCAACCTAGAACTGCTTGGAATATGAGGCACAGGAATGAAAACAAACACAGAAACCACACGCAGATCCAAGATTACACGTGCACTACTCCTCTTCCTGGATGGGGATAAGCCTTCCCTGCTCCAGGGAAAGTGTACTCACCTGTCTGATTGACATGGTGCAGAGAATGTAGAGGAAGATAAAGGAGCAGTCGGTGTAATCCTCACCCAGCAGGTTGCGGTGGGAGAGACCTTGGATGTACGACAGGGGGATAAATGGAAGCTTTGCCACCACTCGGCCATCAAATCTGGAAAAGAGAGCACTGGATCACCACTGGAGACAGCAAAGAGCTTTGGGATATGGGAAGAACAAGTGAGCACCTTCAACAGGCCACCAGAGCAGGTAAGGCAACAGGGAAGGCTGAAAGGCTTTGCTGCCTTCTCCAGCCCCTCTCCATACACTGCACCAAGGAGTGTCGCAGACATCTTTTATGAAAAATCCTTTCTTTAAGATTTTTCCTCCTGAGAAGCTGAGAAGCCTCAAGAACAAAATGTGAACATTGATTATCTGCTGCTGTAGAATGCAACAAGTAGATTTTTGATTGGCCCATGTTGGATGTTTCTAATTAATGGCCAGTCAGCCCAGCTGGCTCGGATAGAGAGCCGAGCCACAAACCTTTGTTATCATCCTTGCCTATTCTATTCTTAGCCAGCCTTCTGAAAAAAACCTTTCTTCTATTATTTTAGCATAGTTTGAATGTAATATATATCACAAAATAATAAATCAAACCTTCTGAAACATGGAGTCAGATCCTGGTCTCTTCCCTCAACCCGAGACCCCTGTGACCACCGTCACACAAGGAGGATAAAGACATCTCTCTCTCCAAGCCCTCCACAGGGTAGGATTCCCTCAGGAACACTTTTACCATAATCAAAGTGTTTCCTAGTGATTGAAGTGATCAGCTGGACAAGCTGCTGCTTCATGAAATCTTGGTGTTTTGCAGTTTTCTGGTGCATTTTATTTCCAAGTCAGATTTAGCAGATCACTTCCCAGAGCACAGTCAGCACTTCAATAAAAGATGAATGACTGTCACCCCGCTGTACTGCAGTTACTGCCACAAGACAGACCCTCTGCTTCAAGCAAAACAGCATTTTTTAAACCAGAGCATAAATCAAAGACACCTTTTCCTTCCCTGGAGCAGCTGTGCTCCTCAGGATGCACAGGAGAGCCATCAAGGAGCACTTGATAGCCCCAGTTTGTCTGCATTAGCTGTGGAGATGAAGGCAGTGCAGGGACAGGATGATGCTGCATATTCCCAGCACATACCCTACTCCTGGAATCCCTCCAGGCCCACATTCCAGGGCATCAGGCAGAGTGTGAATTTTGGCCAGTTAGCAAAGATTTCTCCCAAGCCAGACCAGTCAACCCAATCTTTTGATGTAGATGTGTATGATGCCTCATCAGCATGTGCACATTTGGATGTTATTTTCTCTGCATGTGCTGATTTTCGAACAGGTGTTTCTTGTTTCAAGAGATCCTAAATGAGCTTTCTTTCCTGTGGAGATGCATTCACACAGCCACAGCTCAAACACACGCCAACTTTGTTTACATCTCACAGGCAGTTTGGCAAAAGAGCTCAGAACGGATGTTTATCTCCCTGGAACATCCCCCAGTGGCTTAAAATTCTGCGTTATTCCTGCTGGGAGAATGACAAGTACTTCAGCAGTAGCACCCTCAGGTACCTGCTTTTAATTCCAGCAGGTTTTCACAGTTATTAAGAGGTACCAGAATGCACAACTCTTAGAGTAAGGCAGGGGAGTGATTGTATGAAAAAGTTCCTGGCAAGAGAAAATTGAGACACACAGAAGGTAATTTCTGCCCCAGGTGAAATCCCTGGTAGCTTGGAGGCCACTGCTGCTGCAGATCTCAGTGACATAATGAACCTTTTAAACAACAACAGTCCCTCAGCTGTTTGTCTTGGGCACAGCATTCTGCTCTTTGGGTTTAAACCAGCCCTGCTGACATTTCCAACCTGCTGCCACTCCAGGAATGACAGGGGAAACCATCCCAGTGATTTCCAGTTTGGCTAAGGGGACACCTGGCAATGAGGTGAGGTGCTCAGACAGAGCACAGCATCTGCACAGTACCTGTCCAAAGGGTGCTGCCTGCACACAATTCCTGCTCCTTTTTTCCCAGCAGCCATGAACTCATTCAAGAACAGGAAAAGCAGCAAACGTGGCCACAGCCATTGCAGGTGTCAGCCACCCTTTTCCTCCTTTTCCTCCCACACCCATAAGTGCCTCCATGAATACTCCTGCTGCCCACACTGCCTCTAAGGAAAGAGGCAGTTAAATAAAAGATAGGCCCCAAGGCAGACATCATCTGCTCAGCAGCATGTGGGCAGGAATCCTCTAAAGAGGAACAAGACAAGTAAACTTGGTAGAAGTTTATTTTTTTTTAATATCTATGAAAGAAGGAACAATATAGAATTTAACCCAAATCAACCCCTTCCTAAAGTTCTTAACAAACTTACAGTTCTGTAGTACTTGTTAGCCACAGAATACTCAGAGGAACTGCTTCTTCCCCCTCTAGGAAAGAGGGCACAGTGGGGTAAAGCATTTTTAGTTTGTTTTTCAGTCTGCTTTAGGGGCAGGTGTTGGTGTTTGTATTGTACCCAAAGAGCAAGGCAAGCACTTGGAAGTCTCAAGTGCAACCCTACAAATGCCCCCTCAGACCCCTCATTGCTCATGATGCACCTCCAGCCCTGCAGTGAAATGAGACATCACTGACTCAAGACTGAGCCCAAACTTTAACATACTCCAGTGCTGGGCTGCTTTGCTCTGCTCAGAATGCTGAAGTCTGACTAAGCTGAACAAATAAAGGATCCACACAGTGGCACTTCTGTTATTATGTTACTCCATGTTTGCAATTTATCCACCCACAGATCTCCAGTAAAATAACAATTGACTGTATCCTGGGGGCTGCCAGCACAGAAGCCAAAGGCTTTGGTGCCCAAGAATGTAAATTCCTGTTTGCAGGGCAAGGATATTTCCCAAATATCAAGCAGTCTCCTAAAGGTTATCCTAACAATATTCATGTCATCTTCAGATTTAACAGCCAACAGTTCATATTTCAAGTAAATCAAGGTTTAAAAGCCAAGCACAGCCTTTCAGATTTGCATATTTGAAACAAAGCTGTCTATAACTGTGCAAACCAGTTTGAGGTTTCTTGTCTGTTTGTTTTTTTTAAACTACACCCTTCCCAGGTCACTTTTAAAACAAATTAAGCTTGGAGCCCATGCCTGGACCTGTTTATATCTGGACTCTTCCTCAAGTAGGGCAACAACAAACTCAGCAATTACAGCTCATTTCTAAGGGCAAGGGAGCTGACCCAGTTTTGTTTGCAAGAGCACTCTTTGGTCACACCATCACAGCAAAGCCAAAGCAGCTGAAGACTGAAGATGTTTGCCTGACATGCACCAAACTTGCCCTAATCAGGTTGTTCCCATGCAGAAAAGATATTAAAGCTGTGTCTAGACTGAAGGCAATTTGTTCAGTTTGGTTGTGCTCAGTACTCAATGTTCCCCTTAGAGCAGAAAATGTGTGTGATGACCAAACCACCACTTCTCCAGATGAAATATGGATCCATTTATTTATTTGTGGTTCTTAGCTGGACAATGTCACTCTTAACATTTCAAGTGATGAAGGGAAGGTGGAAAATATGTTCACCATAAAAATTTCAGAAAACAATGCAGGAAGCTGATACTTACATGGAGTTGAACATTCCCATCAAGGCAGTGAAGCAGAAGCCAATGGCAAACATGGATTTCATCCGAACCTGTGAGTAAAAATTCAGAGAGATTCAAAACAACAGGCCCACACTGAGGTCTTATGATATCACACCCTTAAAAACAGGCTTTGTACAGATCACTGAAATCAACAGGGGAAAAGGATGGCCCAGGACACAGAGGGGTTGTGAAAATGACTGGAGAAATCCTCAAGAGACTTGGTACAAAGGCAGCCACTGATGGGAGGTGCTACTGCAGGGAGAGAAAACCAACAAGTGCTCAAGAATTGTCCTGTCATCTTCCCCAGGCTGGTTTTATTTTTTCCTTAAGCCTATAAAACTCACCAGGGGGATTCCCAGGGGACTCCCAGCAGAGGAATCATTACAGGGACCAAAGCTTTAGGAAGCCACAAAAATTAATTCTACTTTGAAAATCATCATGGAGACTTCTAAAGATGGAAATAGCTAAGGTTTGGCCTGAGATGAGGCACTAACTCTGTGGCTCAAAATAAAATCTCTAGTTATCAGAGAAAATCCAGAAGGACCTTTCTAGAGGAAAAGCAGCTTTCTTTGCCAATTGAACAAAATCTTTCTGTTGGGAAACTGACTGAATCTCCAGCAGTTGGGAACTGGCTTTAAATGTTCATACCATTGACAAGTCCCTGTTGTTATTCTTCAGTTTCTCTTCTTGTCTCTCTGGAAAGACAAAACCAACAGTTATAATCAGTTATGTCAACCTAGAAACCAGAGTGTTTTCATTTCCAGGAAAACTTAACCTCTTTGGCTCTCCAAACAAATAACACTTCCAAAATCAACTCCAGCTCTCTTTGCCAGACAGTAGAAAGTGAAAAACTGCACATAGCCAACTGCTTCTCCAGCACAGCAACATGCAGCAAGTCAGGCACAAAGAGAGGAGGTGGCTGGAATCACACATTCAGCATTTTTGAAAGAAATGCACCCAAAGTCAGATTTGCTAACTCAACCAACTCACTCAGGAGCATGAGCACTGCTGCCAGGAAACAAAAACAGTGCTCCTCTAGCACAGTTCCCAAAGGGAGCAGTGATCAATTTGCTGCACACCAGCATAAATACATCAAATAAATAAGGATTTCCTTCTGGAGGTCTCCAAAGGGAAAACCATGCACAGAGCTGGGAGCTGCACCTCAGCAATGCCAAAATCCTGCTGGTCTTAGTAATGAATTTTGCACTCTTCTCACACCTAGGAGATTCTCCAAAGAGGAAAGAGATTTCCTACATGAAATTCAGTAATGAGTGTATTACTGGGCTTTGCAGGAAATATTATGGAAATTTAGTCTGTCCTTAAATCACCACAGACTTCAAAGACACTCAGATTTTCAAGAGAGCATTTTCCATGTTCCTCACTGGAGGGCTGCTCTGGCCTTCAGCATCATCCACTATCTGTCACCTTTCCTGTCCCTTGTCTCCATCATGCCTTGGATGGATCCAGAGGAGCTGGGAAGCAACAGCCAGCTGAAATAAGGATGTGGATAATGAAGGAATACCCAAAGAACAGCATCAGTGAAGAGGGGAGGATGCAGGACTGCCAAGGCCTATCCAGCATGGGAATTTTGAGGGATCCTCACTGAAGTTTCAGTACCAGAAACTTTCAGTATCAGAAATTTTCAGTACCACACCTCAGAAACTCCAAAATTTCTCTCCCAAGCCCCTGCCAAGCACAGGGATTCACAGATTCTGTTATGAAAAGCAACAGTAGCACCCCTACCCAACTCCTCAGAAGCCTCTTTGCTATTTCCACTTGCTCCTAACTACAAACCACCCCCTCTGGCAGGAACCTTTCAGACACCTGTTTCCTGAGCAAGGTAGAAAGTTGTGTCCTTGGACATTTCAGCAAGCACAGGCCAGCTCTTCAGGAATCACATTTGGCACAAATACTTGTTTTTTCCCCTCTGCTGCATAATTAACCATCTATTTAGGTGGGTTAAAGGTTACAGGGAGGAAAGAACACAGCTCTGATTGCTCAATATACCTGACCTGGCTCTCACCTATTTCTACAGATTCAAAGTGAACACATTCTGGGTGATCTACCAACTTACATCAATGGTCTGTTCCTCCCCAAATCACACATCAGCACTTTGCTGGGTAGTTTACAGTTGGGAAAAGGCACAGAGAAAGAGGACTGGTTAACCAGCAGCTCCCTGGAGTCCAAAATCATCTTACTCTGCTAATTGGAACACAAACCATGAGGATACAGGGCTAGAGATTTGCCAGGACTGGGGATTTTTGTTTTATTTTGTTTTAGTTTTGCTGTCCATCCAGCACTGGTGTGCACTCCTGGGAATCTCTGTCTTTTCTTCCAGAAGCACATGGATACAGAAAGCAGTAGCAAGGTTTAAGCTAACAAATCATCCCTTTAAACTCAAATGACAGAAGGCAAAACCAGTGCAAAAGGTGTCCTGTTCCAGCAGTGCCCAAAAATGTGACAATGCATTCATTTTAGCTAAAAATAAAGGTTTTTATGTAGGAAACACCAAATGAAACCTTCCCAAGCTACTTTCCCCCTACATCCTTGTGCACAGGCATGATTCATCCCTTATGAAACCAAGTAGTATCATCCACACACCTCCTGTCTTATTCTGTGTGCAGAACAGATGGCAACTGAGGCAGGTCTGTACCACAGCTGTTACTTATCCATAAAGCCTCAGCTCAATATTTACTTTTTGTTAACTAAAATGGTAGAACTTGGAAGAACTCCAGCACAAGTAGATTTGCTGTGACAACAATGCCCCATCTTGCAGAATGATTTGACATCCAGTAAGTTACTGAGATCAGAGATTTCAACTTAACAGCTCTGAGTCATTTTCTGGAAGTCCAGTGTGACATTTAGGGTCTGGTTTTTCAGGAACACCAAGAATTCATCTTTGCCTGAACACAAATGAAATACTGAAGTTATGCACACTTGTTAAAAAAAAAAGAGAAAAAAAAAATCAGTGTCAGAATCTTAGGCTTGGCCAGCAAGCATCACAGCAAACAAAATCAGTGGTCATTTCCTAAGTTCTGATCTTTGTCCCTTTGTGCTTTGTTTTCCATCTGCAAAACAAGATTATTTCAGTGTATAAAAACTGGTGGAGCATCTGAAGTCCTCCGATTCTACTGTTTATTGGTTTAGGCCAAGCACAAGTCAAATATTGTCTGCTAGGAACACAGCTTGGATGGTGCCCTGCAAAAAAGTCATTGTCACACTTTCTTTATTTAATGTTATCTGCAGTTGTTGCACATGGTCACTTTCAAAGCTGCCTTTTCCACCAAGCAGTGTTCATCCCACGCAGGGATTAGTCAAGATTAAGAAGTGAAATGCACAAGAGGAAGCATTTTGGCTCCTGTCCCTTTAGGAATCTAACGACAACAGGTTTTCTACCTAGGAAGAGCTGTTTGAAGATGTGTTTATAATTCCCAAGCTTTGTACAGATCAAATGACTAATCCAGCTACCTGGTGCTACAGAGGAATGAGGAAACCAACTCCCAGGAGCTCTCAAAAGTGTTCCTGCCACAATCTCTGTAATAACTGAACTGAGCTTTGCTGCACGTTGCGAGTCCTGCAGACGGCAGATCCTCCTAAAACCTTTCAACATCTCTTCACTCTGGTCTTGCTTGGGTCAATACTTACCCTAACCCTGAAAGAATTCAGCTTACTGACAATGAAAAAGAATGGAAAAATAAATCACTGCCTAAAATTGAGCAAAACTGATTTATCAAGATTGAAATTAATCTAAGCATGGTTATAGTTAACATGACCATCTTCAGCTCTAAAATGTACAAATGGGGGGGGGGGGAAATCATAATTTGAGTCCTACAGCTACAGCACTGCAGCAAAGACTTTGACAGCTGAAGTTAGTAACAGCCATAGATATCAAGGCTAAAATGGAAGGAAAAGTCAGGGAGCTCAGCAAGAGGTGCTGCTCCTCCCAGTGATCTGACCAAAACCATCAGGAGGCAGGCTGGCTGGCTCTCTCCTGCCTTGCAAGAGTAAGGCAAATGAATAAACAGCCTTGAAAGGAAGGAAAGGATAATCACTTCCATCAGTTTCTCAACTTTTCACCATTCTTGAGGTGCCAGTCTTACCTATCTTCTTTTTCTGCTGTCGGCCTGCTGATTCAGTTATGGTTTCCTTCTTCTTTTCCACTGCAAAATGAAAAGATCCTCCATCATTTCTGCACAGTGATACCACCAACAGAACATTTTAGTCCTCTGCAGAACAGGGGCACAAAAAACAGCTAAATACGACTGATAACATGGTCAGAATCAAGAAGTTATCAACTACCTACACCAATCACTTTTTAATTTAAAAAAAAAATCAAAACCCTGGATAAGATACAAACATATTTAAGAGTTAATTTTTAATTCTGTCAAGAGCCCATGGCACTGTGGACAGAGCAGTCTGGGGACAAATTTGGCTCAAGCCACCCTTGCTGATTTGTCATTAGCATCAGACAGTACTTTTGATTCAGCAAGTGGGATGAAAAGAGCTTTGTGGCAAGCTCTGCTCCTGATTATCTGCAGTGGGAAGCAGAATACAGCAAAATCTGTGTTCTCCTACATCCCTTCTTCACAGGCAGGCATTCTCAGGGGAAATGCTGTCCAAGCAGGCAGCCACAGCCTCTCCATTCTTCAATTCATTAGCACTGAAGCATTTCCAATATTTTAAAGCAGAAGCCTAAGGGCAAAGGTACTAAAACCCCACATGAGACATGCACCAACCACCACTGCAGCAAGGCAGGCCAGCAGAGCCAGCACAGAGACATGGAACACAGCAAATGTGCTGCAAAGGAGGTTCTGGGACAGCAAAAAGGGCTTTTCCAGGAAGAAAGAGATACTTTTATTCAAGATCTATAATAAGAGTACTCCAGAATGCAAGGATGATGAAGCATGACCATGTTCTAACAACTTTTTTTACTTTAAACTCAGTGTATTTATGCAAAGTGCAGGTACCATATCTGTCACAGACACCTTTTATGGAAAATCCTTTCCTTAGGAAATTTCCTCCTGAGAAGCAGAGAGGCCTCAGGAATAACATGTAAACATTGGTTATCTGCTGCTGTGGAATGCAACAGGTGCATCTGTGATTGGTCTCGTGGTTGTTTCTAATTAATGGCCAACCACAGTCAGCTGGCTCAGACAGAGAGCTGAGCCACAAACCTTTGTTATCATTCTTTCTTTTTCTATTCTCAGCTAGCCTTCTGATCAAACCTTTTCTTCTATTCTTTTAGTATAGTTTTAATATAATACATATCATAAAATAATAAATGAAGCCTTCTGAAACATGAGTCAGACCCTCATCTCTTCCCTCACCCTAAAACCCCTGTGAACACTGTAACAGCATATCCCAAACAAGAGCCTGGGCTCAGTGTGAGCTCACAAACACCTGAGTGCTGGGGCTGCCCTCCCTCATGGAGTACCAGCTCAGCACAGCCCTGATTTCACAGCCCAGGGGAAATGAAGCCAGCCAACCTTCCAAGCCACACCAGGATGTGCAGAGCTGCCTTAGGAACGCCTGTGAGTCAGTCACAACTGCTGAAAAAATCACAGCAGCCCAGACAAGCCACCTCAACATCATCCCTCCATGGCAACAGAGTGAGAAACAATTGCTGTTCCCAAGGAACGAGAGGAGCTCTGGTGGGCAGGGAGGCAAACAGGGAGCTTGAGTCCCCAGGGAATACTGGAGAGGTGTCAGATGCCACAATGCACTCACAGAATGGTGTGTCCATAACCTTCCCTGTGTCAAATCCAGCTGGGAACCCCATCCTGCCCTGTGCACATCACCCCACAGCCCCAGCTCTAAACCCTAGGCAGTGCTGCTAAAACTCATGCCAAGCCCCAGGAGCTCCCAGCCCCAATTCCCATGGGAACATCCACACCAACAAATCAGAAATTCCAGGGACAGCTTTCAGCCCTGTCCATTTAGCCCTACATTCACCCAGAACCATCCCTGCAGCAGCCTCAGGCAGGGCTGAGCCTCTCCCGAGGAAGGAGAGGACAGGAAGAGATGAAATTAAGGAGTAACAATGTCTGCTCAAGCACACTGGCCAGCCCCTTTGTTTTTGCAAATCCCAAGGATCTGCTAGGGCTCTCACGGGAGAGCTTAAAGGTCTCAAATGTGTTTTTTCCTGTTTCAGATGTGTTAGATAACAGCTGAAAGGTGTGGCTCAAGTGGTCCACTTGGCAAGCTGTAAACCCTCAGGTCAGCCAGCTGTCCTCAGCACAAGAGAGGAAGGGAAAAAAGCAAAGCTGAATTTTTACTGACTCCTGATTCAGCTTCATCTTTTTTGTTGTTGTTGTTGTTGTTGGGGGTGGGGAATCAAACAAGGAGCTCAGAAATTAATTGAGACACATGAACCCTTCATCACTCCCTTCACAGATGACAGCCTAGACACCAGGAGAGCTATAAAAGCAAACAGCATTAAACCCTTTCAGCACTCATTAAACCCCAGAGATTAAGCCCTGCTAACTGCTTTTGGAGCTGAGCAGCACAAACACAAGGGGACACTAAATCTGCAGCTGGCTTTCAACTCCTTCTCTAAGTTGCTCTTCTGGGGCTCATTCCATCCCACACACAGGAGCAGTGGGATTCAAGTGAGGCAGGCAGGGATGCCATCCTCATCTGCTCCTGCTGTGGTGACAAAAACCCCCAAAAATGTGGGAGCTGTGACACAAACACGACTGCACTCCAACTCCTGGGTTCAAACTGCCCAGGGGAATGTGAAACAAGCTGGGCTGCAAAAGCAACGTGGGATAATGTTGTTCTCCCAGCATTAAAAGCACTGACACCACCATGATTTATCTGTAAGGTAAAACCAGCTCTGCTTTGGCCCCAGCTGTCCTGTGCTGTCTCTCACTGCTGCAACTTGGGCAGGGTGCACACAGCTGAGGCTAAAAGGTCAGAATTTCTCTGAATCTGAAACTTGGCTTCTGATACAGACAGACTTCATGCTCCTATTCACCATTTCTCTCAATATTTGATGCAGATCTGACTGCTCACCCTCAGCTCCCCTCTCCCCTCACACTTTGTTTACCTCCTCTCTGTGGAATGAACTTATTCCCTAATATTTCCTAACCTATTTGCTTCCAGTTTACATTAGGATAATTTGGTTTTCCATCAGCTGATTGCTCAGACCTTTCTACAATGGCTTTGTCCTTACTCATCCCCCACCATCAATCACCACTTTTAACCTTTACATAAAATGCTTTTTCCTCATGGTATTCATTATTCAACCCTAATTTTTTTTCTTTCTACAGACCTCAGATTCTCCTCTTTGCCCCTGAAAGGCAGAAATTGCATTTTTGAACATTTCAGACATTGCGAATGTATTTCAGACATTTTGAATGTATTTCAAACATTTATTTCAGACACTGGCTGCTGATGTGCATAAAAAAAGATACCAGGACCAATTTTTTACTTCCTCCTGTTCTCCACTGACAGGAGAGGCAATTTACACAAGGGAAAAGGTCTTTGGCTGAGCTTCTTCCAGCAAAAAAAAAAAAAAAACAAACCAGAATTAAGGACAGAAACAAGCCCCTGGTGAGTACTTACATTTCTTGCTCTGCTTTTCCACTTCAGCCTTTAACCTCTTGTATTTGTCTGTGCGATAGACCAGCACCCAGGTTATACCTGAAACAAACACTCAGCCAGGAGCCAGGCAGGCAAAAACCTCCTGCAGCAACGCTGGTGGCAAGGAGCAAACCCTGCAGCAATTAAATTTATGTTTACAAAACCCCTGTGCTGTCAGAACCAAGATAAAGGAGCACAAAGCAGCAGCAAACTGCACCATGCCTTCCCTTCAAATCCCCATTCCAAGTGCTATGTGAAATGGAATGGGGAAATAAACCATGAAAGGAGCTGTAGGTGTAAAACAGAAACGAGTTTTTATTTGTATTGATAAACCTGTTTTGGCGGTGTGGGATGAATTTAGGGACAGGGGTTAGAAGGGGAATTTAAGGATACGGCACAACACCAGAAACGGGACCTGGGACTTGTGACTACCCCAAAAGACACTTACGCGGCACTTCCCTAAAAATCTGCCCCTGTTTCAGCCACTGACATAAAAACAACCTTTTCCAGCAGCTGAAGCCACCATCACTGCCAGGGCAGGCGATTCCCTCACACCCTTCCCATAACAGCTATGGAGGAACCATTCCGTCCCTTTTCACCTTCCAACAGCCTCCCTCCCTCCCTCCCTCCTGCAGGGAGCAACCCCAGCTCCCAGCGCTCCGCACCGCAGCTCAGCGCTGACCGGGGCCATTCCCCGCCAGCCCCGGCTGACCCCGAGCCCCGTTCCACAGCCTCCCTCCCCTTGCCGCGCTGCCGGCAGCTGCCGGCCCTGCCCCGCCCGGCTCACCCTCGGCCAGCAGCGCGGTGCAGACGGAGATGAACACGATGAGGAGGGTGTCGGCGAACATGGTGCTCATGGTGCTGCCGCCGCCCCCGACCCGGTAACGGCGCGGCGCACCAGGAAGTGCACCCGCCACCCGGAAGCTGCGGCCCCTCGTTGCTTAGCAACGCCCGGAAGCGACCACCTGCACTTCCGGCTGGCGCCGCCGGCTCCGCGAGAAGCCGCGGGAAAGGTGAAGGGCGGGGAATGCGCGGCGGGCGCTGCTCTGATTGGGCGAGGCGGCTGTCAATCTGCCGGTGGCGGCGGTGGCCCCCCCCCCCCCCCCAGCGGCGCTGTGGGAGGCTCGTTGTCATGCCATTGTGAAAAACACCAATCATTGTTTTTAAAATTTCCAAAGTTTAATAGTAATAAAATGGTTATGAAAGTAGTAATATAATTAGAGTAATGATAATTTGGACAATTTGAATTAGGACAATATGAGACAAAAGAGAGAAAGAGTTATGGACAGTTGGGGTACCTTTTTCTGGGCAAAATAAGCCCGAAAACGGACCCACGTTAACAGAGGATTAACCCTTAAAAGCAACAGCCTGTTGCATATTCATACACCTCATACATGATGCATTAATTCCACTCAAACACAGGATTCTCTCTGGTCAGTGTCAGCTTCTTCCTCTGAATCCTAATGGTGTCATCATGGCTGAGCAAGGCAGGAAGAAGTTCATTTCCGATAATGGAGCAATAAATTCTCTTTCTCTGAAAGATTCAGGTGTCCTGTGGCTGCTATCTCAGTCCGAGTCCTTTCTTCAAAAAAAGTATCTTACATAGCATGTTTCTATTTTAACATTATAACCTAAAACTCTATTTAACACACTACTGAAAAATTAATACAGCATCACTTTCTAATATAACACATATAATATTCATTTGAATATGTGAGAAAAGCCAATCATAAAATACGCATTTTTCACACTTTCAACCCAAACCATTCTAGGATTCTGTGAACAGCCTGTTAGTGCATCTCACCAGGAGGCACTTTCTGGGATCAAATATTTAGGAATATTGCTGCCTGCCCTTTACCAGGTGCTGTTGCTGTCGCACATGCCCCTTGTACAGCCAGCAGAGGAGTACAGCATTCTGTGATTCACAGGGACTCAAATCTCCCATTGCTCGTGTGTGTAAAATATTCATGGAAGGGATGGCACTATGCAGTGCATTAACGAGGCCAGTGCAATAACAGCAGCAAGGATTTGGCAGACAAATTGACTTTTATTGAGGCTCCAGCAATTACACCTGGAGCAGCAGAACTAGACCAAACCCATGGGTTTGTAATGGGGTGAGGAGACCTAGAAAGCAGAAATACAGAAAAGGAAACAGGGCAAGCAGGGAAGGGCAGGTTTGTGCCTGTCCTTACGTAACAGAGGAGTTTGCTGCTGGTGACAGATTATTACAGGGGCAGAGCTGAGTAAAAAACAGGGAAAGGAAAAAATCTACCACCCTTAAATTAAACACAGCATGCAGAAAGAGGAGAAGACAGCGAATGAGGTGTGAGCTCAGACAGCAAACAACCTCTGCAAATCTGGGGACAGGCACACAAGGAAAGCAGAGAGCCATGTGTGTGTGCAGGTGGCTGTGTCAGACGTCACAGGGAAGTGGGAAAAGTCCCAGCACCACGTCCAGGGAACCTCCTGAGAACTGGATGTCAGCAAAATGGGACTCAGAGCCATCAGGGAGACAGGGATGGAACTGAGGGTGGATGTTTCTGTTTGGGGTGAGCAGCAGGAAAATGCTGACAGCTGGTGATGCAGAAGGATTTGTGATATATAGAAGAAATTCTTCCCTGTGAGGGTGGGCAGGCCCTGGCACAGGGTGTCCAGAGAAGCTGTGGCTGCTACATCCCTGGAAGTGCCAAAGCCAGGTTGGACAGGGCTTGGAGCACCCTGGGATAGTGGAAGGTGGCTTGGAACGAGATAAGCTGTAAGGCCCCTTCCAACCCACTGCATTCTGTGATTCTATATTATTTTGTGCCACCTCATGCTGTTCCCTGTGCTGTGTGCCATCCTCTACCCTCTCTCCCTCTCTTTAGAGCTCCCTGACTTTCCTGGCTGTGAGATGCATCAAAGCAGTATTTTGAAATCGTTTCTCAGATGCTGCTGTGGGAAATTATTCACATGGTATCACTTATTGATACTGAGTGTGGTTTTTTTGGCAGATGCAGGCCAGGAGGAGATGGTCAGTGAACCATGAACCTCTTTTCTCTGCAGGGTCCATGCTTTGAACTGGAGGTAGAGGTGACAACAGGCTCTTTGTAATTTCATCCTGTCACTTTGAATCACACGGGGATCCTTATCAGCAGATCCTTTTTACAGACAACACACAGCACATTACCCTCAATGGCATTTCCTTTTCAAAACAGCATTCTTGTGCTTTGATCAATGTGTAAAGGACAGATGAGAGCTGGGTGCAGTCTGGTTTGATCTACCAGCCTGGGATATGAGAAAAAGAAAGGCATTTGCATAATACATCGCTCTGGTTTCAAGAGTCAGGGGCTGGTGTAGTCCACAAACATTCTAGATATAGAAGTGGTAATATTTATGGAGGCAACCTTGAAACCAGATTAGAGAGACACATAATCCCAGAAGGTTTCACATACTGAGGTCTCCAAGCTTAAACTGAACAAATGTTCAGTTGCTTTGCACAGTGTGCTAGTGACCAGCAGCCAGTAAAAGGGTGTGTAAAATTCTCAGTTTTGAGGAAAAGTGCCATCTGAAACTAACTGGGACTTGCATTTGGTTCACTTCTAGGTCACAGCCCTGGCCTGGTTTTGAAAGAGCCATTAACCTGACCTTTTCAAGTTCTCCTTGTGCTCTGTATAAATAAGCCTTGGGTATCCTTAGCTCAACCCCCTCCAAGAGGCATTTACTTCTCCTTCCCCTGCAGGTGTGTGTCAGCTCCTGCCACATGAAGGACAAGTCCATTTTCACCTGGAGCTGAAATGCCATGATGGGCATCCTCCAGAAAAGCTCAAGCTGGGCAGCACAGTCTGAAACAGCACTGTCCCCAAGCAGGGCAGCAGTGATGGCAGGCAGGAGGAGAACCCAAGAACTTGGAGTTCTCTCTCCTGAGGGGGTTTTGCCATCCACATAGAACTGTGTCAGCGTTGAGGTAAGAAAGAAGAGCTGTGAATAGCTCCTGGGTCCCACTGGGGTGTGCAGGAGCTGTGCCCATGGCCAGTGCTTGGAAACTGGCCCGGGGCCATGGGAATCCACGGGAACTCATCCCTGCAGGAAGTTCTCATCCATATATAGCACTTCCTTCCCTGGCAGGGCTGCATGCTGTGCCAGTCTCCCATGCTGGCACTGCTGGAGAGGAATGGGGAGCAGTGGGCAGAGGGGTCAGGGCTGCTGAGGGGATCCTCTCTCACATCCTGTGGGATGGGGGACATCATCCTGTGTGATGGGGCTGCTGAGGAGATCCTCTCTCATATCCTGTGGGATGGGGGACATGGAACCTGTCTGGAAACATCTCTACATCTGCTTTGCTGTGTTGAAGTGGGAAGTTAGAAACCTGACTGAGAGTTCTGATCCTCTCTGAACAGGGCTGGGAGGAACCTTGGGGCATTGCTCCTGCTCCAAAGCAGGATCAGCACTACTGAACACTTTCCATACAGGAGCATGTTTACTGGTTTTTCTTTTTTAATTTTTTTTTAGTCCTCAGATTTTAAAGTCCTTAGTCTCCTTAAACAACCTTTTCTATGATTTAACCATTTTCAACCCTAGAAAATGTGCCTGAATTGTCCTTGTAACAGCAGTGTTCAGCTGGCAACATTTTGTTTTAGTCCTTAAGGGTAAAAGAAACTTATTCCCTTTCTGTTTGTGGCAGTTTTTTTATGTATTTGGAAACAGTTATCATGTCCACACAGCCTTACAGCCCAGCAGATGTTGTATTGCTCTAAATAGTTATATAGTTGTTTGCAGCAGAGACCTTCCCCAGACTAAACATGGGGAAGGTCTCTCTTTGCAGTCCTAGAAAGCCAGACCCTGGGCTGCTCCTGAGTTCCCACCAGGCCTCACCTTTCTCTAAGCATGACACCTGTGGATGTTTCTATGCCCCAATGGGATGTTTGCCTTCTTCACAGGGCATCACCAATTGATTCTTTGATCCACTCTACACCAGATCTTTATCTGTAAAAGGCCTGGCTAACCAGCAGGCTCCTATCTCACATTGTCATGGATCATATCACATTTGTCTGCGTGGACTTGCACCCTACGTATTTCCAATCCTTTTTCCATTTTGTTGAGGTCATTTTGACTTTGAATCCTGGCCTCCAGAGCGCTCATGGCTCTTCCTAGACGGATCCCATTTGCCAAAGACATAAGCATAACTTTTATTCCTAGATTTGAATTGTTAATAATAATAATAATTTATGAATGCTTTGCAGGACCAGGGCCCAGGTGGGGTGGGATAATCAGAAAGTTGTTATGGTTGGGAAAGACCTCCAAGATCACCAAGTCCAGCCATTGACCCAGCATTGTTCACCATGAAACAGTGTCCCCAAATGCCACATCTGTGTGGTTCTTGAACATTTCCAGGAATGGTGATTATTCCACCATTTCTCTGGGTACTCTGTTCCAAAGCCTGACCACCCTTTGGGTGAAGAAATTTTTTCTAATACCCAACCTACCCACGCAAGCCTAGGAAAAAATTTAGTATATTTCCTCTTGCCCTATCTCTTGTTACACGGGGGAAAAGTGCTGACCCTCACCTGGCCACAACCTCCTTTCAGGTGCAGAGCAATAAAGCTCCTGCTGAGCCTCCTTTTCTCCAGGCTGAGCCCCCGGGCCTTCCTCCCCCATCTCTGTTCCCTTCTCTACACACACTCCAGCCCCTCATTTTCTTTCTTGTCGTGAGGGGCCCAAAACTGAATCCAGTTTTCCAGATGCGACCTCAGCAGTGCCCAGCACAGAGGCACGGTCACTGCCCTGGTCCTGGTGACCACGCTATTGCTGATTCAAACCAGGATGCCCTTGGCCTCCTTGGCCAGCGTGGGACACAAACAATGGAGGTTCTGCCGGGGCCCACCGTGGTGTGGGGTGAAGCGGAGTGGCCGGAGAGAGGAAGGGAGCGGGTTCAGGAGCAGTACGGTGTTCGGGAGCAGCGCGGGGCCCGCCGCTTTTGTCCGCGGCCGGGCGGGCGGGCTGAGGGCGGCGGCGCGGTGCGGGCCCATGTGGCCGCAGTGCCGCCCGCCGGCGGGCTGGGCCGGAGCATGTGCAGCTGCGGCAGCACCTGGCAAGGAGCCGCAGCGCCGGGGATGTGAACCAGGCGGGGAGGAAGGCCCTTGACTCATCAGATAAATCCAGCCCCGCACGGCTGAGCGAAGGCGGAGGAGGCGCGGCGGTGAGCCGGGGAGGATGGCGGGGGACAGCGAGCAGCGGCTGGAGGAGCAGGGGCAGCCCAGCGGCGGCGAGCCCTTCCTCATCGGGGTCAGCGGCGGCACGGCCAGCGGCAAGGTGCGGGGGTCGGCGGGGGAGCTGCCCGCCAGGCCGGGCCGGCGGCCACATGGCAGCGGCGGCGGCTCCGAGCGGCCGCCCCGCCACGTGCGCTGCTCCGCGGCCCGGCCGCGGGCTTGGGGCTGATGGAGGAGCCGGGGCCGCGGCTGCGGATGGAGCCGGCTGCCCGGAGAAGGACGGTCCGGGGGAAGGAGCGCGGCCGCCGAGGCCTCTGCCCGGCCGGCGGACGGAGCCCCGCGGACACGTGGAGGGGGTGCGGGGTGGGTGCGGGATTTACTCGCTCCTTCTTTGCGGCTGGGACCTTGTGTCCCTCTGTGGCAGCGGGCAGAGCCGGGGGCCGCTGTGCGGAGCAAGGGTGGCCCCAGCTCGGCCGGGGCAGCGGCGGCATCTCCCTCCCCTTCAGAATCTCTTCTGTGGTCCTGTAGTCAGCGCTTCCCCCGTTCCCCATCACCCGTACCGACCCCAGGCGCTGCCCGCCCCGCAGGGCACCTCGGGGCCGATGCAATTCTTTAATTTCCACCCCCGCCGGTCGTGCATGGGGGTGCCCTTCTCTGCCCAAGTTTAGGGTGGCAGGAGCGGGGATTCTGCAGCAAATGCTGACTCACAGCGGCAGCAGGACCTCCTGGCTGCCGTGCCGGGAGGGGCTGGCCCTTGGCAGCGGCAGGTGGGAGCGGAGCGGGCCGAGGGCTGCGGGCACGGACCGGGGCATCGCCCGCCGGGGCAATGCGGGTGTTGCCGGCAGGCTGCTACACCCAAACTGCAGTGCACGGCAGCCTTGCAGCTTTTCAGCGTTTTATTTTCCTTGTTTCATGCAGTGTGCCCGTCTGAATTTGTTTAACCTCGCTACCTCGCTAGGTCACTTTCTTTCTTAATAGGAAAAGAAAATACCTTTTTTTTTTTTTTTCCTTCTTATTTAAGAGCGGTAAAAGCAGCTCCGCAGCTCATCAGCACTCGTATGCAGGGCAGCACGTTCTAGCTGTATTTAGGAAAGGATGAATAGATTTGGAAGTAGCTCTATACCTGTGAAATATTTATTGCTGAGGAAACTGTATGTGGGCTGGCATATTCAGAAGGATGAGCCTGGGATCTGCGGGCTGATCTCCGGGGCATCCCTCCTTCTCTTGAAGGCACAACCCAACTGTTGTATCTCAGCCCAGTGTTTTAAGCATGTGTCTCCGAGTTCCCTATTGATTTTTGGACTGCTGTTGCTGCTGCAAGGGGGAAAAATCCAGCTGTAACAGGGGAGGGATGGTGAGAGAGAGGATGCAATCTCCTCCGGTGGGAAGGAAAGCTGGATTGTTCTTGCAGCACAGCTCTGGTGACTCAAACACGCTGGGTTTGTCTGTTCTCTGATGCGTGGGTCTGCCTCTCTGTAGTTGTCCCAATAACATCGCGTCTGGCGCTGCTGAACTGTTATGTCTCTGAACACGGTGTCTCAGGCCCACAAGGTAAAAGCAGTGATTACAGTACAATGCACCACAGTGGTGCTCGACTTTAAAGTGAAAATGCTCAAGAGCAGCAGGCTGCCTTAGGAAAAAAATAGGGAAATGGTCCTTTTCTAGCAAGGGAGATGTACTAACTGGCTTTTCCTGTCTCTCAGCTTTGATTTCCCCCCCTCCAGTGACTGCTGAAAATCTCTGTGCAGTGTTGCCTGTTGAAGGGAGTCCAGCAGATCGCTACAAAGTTGGTGGGAAAAGGCCACAAGAAATGTACTGGCAAAAAACTCCAAGAAACAGGAAAAAAATGACTTGTGCCCGCAGCTCCTCAGATTCACATTTGGTGTGGCTGCAACGCAGGGATGTGGGGGCTGTCCCTCACCTGCCTGGTGACAGTGGCCTGTGCCGGGTGCTGCAGCACGCTCTGGGAAAGCAGCAATGGGGCTGATGAGGTTTGCTTAGCTAAGGGCTTGCCTGCAGCCAAAATCCAGCCCAGGGGCTGCCGTGCTGATGTGCTGGCTGTGGGTGAAAAGTGAGTGCTAGCAGGAGTGAAGCAGGCACCTTTCCCAGTGGGAAAGTGACAGATCCATCCGACTGGCCTCGACACCAATTGCGGGTTGTTGTCCCAACACACCCCTTTGGCAGCACACCAGCCCGAAGATAACGGAGGGAATTTGCCTTCCAAGGCCCCCTGCAGCTCCTCCCACTGCTGCTTTTGGGTTTGACATCGGGACAATAGGCTCCACAGTCCCCTCCATCCCTCTTGGTGCAGCAGCAGGGTCAGGCTGTGCAAGGATGGGATGTGTTTGTAGCTGGCCATGACTTGTGTGCCGTGGTACCCTGGGGAAGTTGGTGTTGGAAACAACCATCCTTCCCAAAAAGCTGGGATTGTTTGGATAGTGTTCCTTAAATCTGTGAGAACTCAAATTCAAAGGCTGAGTGCTCTTTCCCTAGTGAGTAAAAGTGGCTTGAGCAACTTTGCCCGCTCAAATAAGGGTAGAACCTGGTTTTTGCCTCTGGGAAGAAAGCTGGACTGTGCTGGGAGCAAAACTGGGGAGCTGCAGAGGCCCTGAGCAGTCTGGGATATCACAGCCCCTGTGAGGGCAGTGCAAGCTCCACAGTGGTTGATTTGAGTCAGCTCAGCTGGGACAGGCTCTTCACAAAAAAAAAAAGAGGTGTCCCCTGAAACCCAAGCACTGTGCAGTCTGTGCTTTCCTGGGGTGGAGATCACTTGCCATTAAGACCCCCATCCTTCCAAACATGAAGAGCACTGCAACTGCCTCATTCCCTCAGAGCAATTCCCAAGGCTTGTTGTCACATTTTCTTTCACCCTGTCTGTTCTCAAGTGTTCTGCTGGAGTTCTTGTTCCCTCTTACACCCATGGCCTTTGTGCCAGCAGCTCCTGCAGGACATTCCTGACCAGCAAGGACTCTGCAGAGCACAAGGCAGGCAGCCAGGCTGCAGGCTGGAGGAAAGTTCAGCAAACTGGCTGCTGAGATGAGCTGGGAACTGCTGGGATACCCCCTAAAGCTCTTTGTGTCCTCACTTCAGCTTAGGGACCTTGCAGCTCTGCCAGCAGTGCCTGGAGCAGCTTGCTCCCAGCAGCAGCATCTGGTGCTGGGGTGGCTGCAGGGGTGGGGAGAGCTCTTGGAGCTCAGGCTGAAGCATTAATTGTCCCCACGTGAAGTGAGGTGCTGATTGCTGCCTTCCAACAGGAGCTTGTGAGAAATGACAGATTGCTTTGGTTGGCTGCTCATTGCTCAGATGGCAGTGAGGGCTGAGCATGGGTGCCACTGCACCTTGGAGGTAGTTACATCATTTGGGTCTTGAGTTAGCACGTCAAGTTCCCAATGTCTGTTTGAACATGCAGCCTCAGAGTTTCCAGCCTGCAGAGCACCAAGATTACAGCCTTGTGATCAGCCAGGTGTGCTCTTCACTGACTCCACCACACTGGCAGGGCTGGCTCAGGCTGCAGGAGTGAGCCAGCCAGGAGGCTGGCATTGCCCTGCCAGGGTGGCACAGCAGTGTTGGCCCCCAGGGAAGGCGTGCTCAGAGCTGCAAGGGGCAGCTCCATCCCTCGTGGAGCCTCTTCTGTGACAACTCAGCCCACCAAGGGCAGAGGTCCCCCACACAGCCTGGGGTCACTGGCACAATGTCACCACCCGGATGGCTGCCACAGAAGGCCAGGGGAGATCCGGGAATGGCTCCCCCACGGGAGGGGGACTAACAGGAATTGCAGCAGCCCTGTGCCGGTTCAGCACCATTTCCTGGTGACGTTGGTTTGTGGCTGGCAGGAGCCCTGCATCACAAGGTCTGACTAGTTAAACACTGGTGTCAACGTGTGCTAGAGACTCATCAAACTTTCTAGCAGAACGTTGTTGTGTGCCAGCCCTGATCAGACTGATCCACAGGGCGTTTTGATGGGTCAGCCCTTTCCTGTTACTGATGGAATATGTGCTCATTATGGAGCCTGCTTACCACAGTCCCGTGGGCTCAGCCAGCTCTGGGCTATGGAGTTTGCAGCAGGGGCTCGAGAAAAATATCCTGTGCCTAAAACCAGAGGATTGGGAGGGATTGTGTTAGAGGGCTTGTTTTCCTCCCTGCACGTAATCTGTGTTTAGAGCCTCTGTGTGTGCCTGTTTATGCTCCAGCCCTGGATTGCTGATCACATGCACAGTGTCCCAGGGTGAGTGAATAGAAACCTGGCTATTCCCCTCCTGCTCTGCTTGGCCTGTGCCTCACAAAGGGAAAGGCAGGGTGGTGAACCTGCCTGGGAGTGCTCTGGGTGGAGGGACAGGCTTTTGGTTCAGGAATAATACTAAGTTTCCAGTCCTGGTGTTGCCACATGTGCATGCTCCCATTAGGGCTGGAAAGGATGGAGTGGGTCATGAGCTGGCTGTCTGCAGTCACAGGCATTTGATGGATGCTCTGGGACCCTTCCCAGTTTGCTGTCTGTTCTGTGTGTCATCCCAGTCCAAACGCTTCCTGGTAGTTTATAATCACCATAACCTTCAGGAAGAGACCAACATCTGTAACTCGTGTGCTGCAGGAGATAAGGGCAGCATGCTACAGAGGACAGCAGAGAAATTAAACAAATAATGACAATGGTTCCTTATGTTTGATCTGAGGGAAAATCCTGTCAGAGCGCAAAACTGGAGACTGTTTTATCCACAGAGGTGTGATGAGGACACCCCAAGCAGGCTGCTGCAGCTGCAGAGCCATGGCCAGCTCCTGCCAAGCCAGCTCCCAATCAGATCCTGCAGGAAGGGCGTTATGGCACTGATATCCCTGGAGATAACCTCTCCCTGCTGGGATGGGACTGCTGCAGTCTGTCCTGTCTCCTGGTTGTGCTCTGGGCCAAGGGCATTGCTCTGTTGGGGAGGACTGTCCTCATGAGCAGCAGCCTGCAGTGGTGGCAGGAGGCTGTGCATTGCTTTCCACACTTTTGACACAACCCTTTTCTTCCTCCTGAGGGATCTGGCAGCTCCAGTGTTTCTTTAGGGCTGGAATCACTTGATCTGGCTAAGTCACTTTTGCTGGGTGTCTCATTTAGAGTCCCTGGGAAAATGGGAGGTCCTCTGTGCAGCTGGAATGGGACCTTGAGCATCCCTCTGCAGTGCTGGGTTCCTTGGGGATGGACAGGCTGCTGTCAGCATGTGGCTTTTAGCATATCCACCTGCACAAGGCTTTGGAGTTCCTGCCAGCCAGTTCTTGCCCTCCTGGGGCTGGAGACATCAGCTGTGTCCTGGCCCCTTCACCTGGTGGGTGACAGTGGCACTGTCCATCAGCTTTCTCCTTAACACCTATCAGAAGTGATATTCACTGATCAGAGCTACCCAGGAGGGATTGTGGGATAATCTGCATAATAATGTCAGGGAATTAGTCAACTCCTGAAGAATATCTGAGCAGCTGGCTATAGGCCACGAGTGAATGTGAATTAAATATGTAATTAATGTATTCCAAATAAATGTTAGAGGTAGGCCTCCAAACACCCATCTGTTTCTTCCCCTGTGTACTACCTCTCTCCTTTTGGGAAAATATGTTGGATTTCTTCTACAGGTGCCCTCTGCATCTTCCTAGCAGAATAAAGCTGTACTTCTTCCTTGAACACTGCCTGTTTGTGTGCTTGGTTCAGGGGAGGAGTCCTGCAAGGGGAGCTGCAGCTGCTCCTGCTCAGGAATAACCTCTTGGAGCTCTGGCTGGCGTGGTGCTGTGCTGATACCTTCCTCTCCAGGAGGTGTGGGCTGCTTTGCACAGCTTTCCCAGGGAGCAGCTCGAGCACAGAGCCTGAGGGAGTGCAGCTCCAGCCTGGAGCTGAGTTCCCCTCCCTGCAGCGTGTAGGATTTTGTGACCCATGGCAGCAGCCAGGGTCCCTTGCTTCAGTTGCATGGGAAAGGTCTGCTTGGCAACCACAAAGGCTGCTGGGGCCTGGCTATATTTAGTTGTAACCAAGTTCTGGAGGAGGGAAAGCTCTCTCCTTTTGCTTGAGAAAGCAGCATCCTGTTGCCTGGAGTTTGCTGCAGCTGAATCACCAGCTTTGGCTCGTGGCAAGGTGTGCATGGATGAGGTGGGTATGGAAAGGGGCTGAGCAGAAGCAAGAAGCTCTGGCACAGCTCTCAGAGTCCTGCAGATGAGTTGTGTCATGTAAGGCATGGCTAGTGATGAGCTTCAAACCCTCCAGCTTGTGTATTGGCATCAAGTCACCTTTCTCAAGGCATCCTCTGCACTCCTGGGCTTTTTGGAGAAGAAACAATTGTCTTCTTCCCGGGGAGAAGCAGCAAAAGAAGGAATCTGAGCCCAGGCTGCCCCTTCAAGTGGCTGCTAAGTGCCTGTTGTCAGCAAGTGTCCCCTGCCTCCAGACTGAGGCACACTGGCACAGTTCTTTGGAGTCATGCTTTGTTCTTGCTTTACTGGGCATCTGTGGGTCTCTCCAAAACCTGGCTGTGCTCATTTCCAGTTATTGATGGATCTTTTCACAGTCACACATGTATGCTGTGCAGCTTTGGGAGAAAAGTGTTTAAGCAGGGAATATCTCATTTATTTGGGGGGACATTTCCTGAGGCTGTGAGTTTCTGTTCCTGTTGTGTAGGGGAGTTTCCAAACTGTATATTTCTGGTTTTTCTTCCTCCTTAAAAGTGAGTGTTTATCAGCCAAGGGGAAAAACTGCATGTCCAGCTGTAGGAGTTGTTCACACTGGCATCAGGGACTGCCCCTCATGAGACATTGTTGTTCCTACCACAAATGATAGTGAAAAAAGGAAAAACCTTCTCTTGGACCTTGCTGAGGTTCAGGGCCCTACAAAGGAGAGCTAAATCCAGCCTGGAGTGGACTGAGGCAAGCTGAACATGCAGGTGCAGTATGTGAGCAGGGCCTGGCCCACACCTGCAGCACCAAGGTGACAATTGTCCAAGGTGTCACCTCCTCTTCCCAGAGCCAGCAGGTGACATCCCTGCTCAGCCAGGCTGAAACTGAGCTCAGTGCTGAGAGCAGGATGTCCTCCTGCTTGTCTTTCTCCACCACTCCTGCCATCTCTCCAGAGCCCACCAGGGACAAGGGAAGGGTCCACTGTGTCTGCCAGGTTGCTTTTTCCAAGAGGCACCATCTTCCCTTGAGCCCTGGATTGTGAATGCAGCTGGGATCCAATCTGTTCCTGGTCTGGAACGTGGAGGGAGGACGTGTTCCTGTCTCCAGCTGCTTTGGGGTGCATTCTATTTAGGCTTTTCTCACTATCAGTGTCTCAATTTGTGAGGTGTGGAGCTACAGGGTGATTTTCAGAGCTGGTGGAGGCTCTTCTCCACCTTCCAGAATCCACAGACCTGAGAGTAGTGTGCACAAGGCAGAAGGAAGACTGACACCATTTGTGATGATTTTATTGCCAGTACACATGCTGAGGTCCAAGGGGAGAGAGTGAATGCAAATCCATGTGCTGCTTTCACTGATTCAAAGGAAAGGAGTCCTGCTCCCTGCCCTGGGCTGGCAAAAGCAGTTTGGGGTGCAGATCCACGTGGAACCTGTGGCTCTGGGGATCTCTCTGGGTGGCTGTGCTGAAGGGCAGTTTATTCCTGATGGCAGAGGGCCTGGGAAGTTTGGTGTCCTGGGCAGCTGTAGCCAAGGCTGAGCCCTGCTGTGCTTGTGTCCTGTTGCTGCATGGGCAGGCAGTGGTGTCTGGGGCAGTGAGCAGCCAGGAAAGGTGGAAGAGAGGCACTGAACACACCCCAGTTTTGCAGAACCTATGGGATACAGCTGGATAAACAGTTGTATCAGAGAAGGATTTGGGGAGTGGGAAAACAGAGGAAAAGGAGAGCAGCCAGAGAAGGATTTGGGGAGTGGGAAAACAGAGGAAAAGGAGAGCAGGCTCTGGCTTTGCCTGCCTGTGTGCAAGGGTAAGTGACTGGCACGGACTTGCAGGGCTTTGTTCTGGGTGGGAGCAGCTTGCTGCAGGGCAGGGCTGCCAGCCTGGCTTGGAGAGGCAGGAGAAGAAGGTGGGATGCTCAGGAGACCCCATCCCTGTGCCAAAACCCAAACTGGTGCCCAGGGCTGCCCAGACTGCTGTGGGTGAGCTGGAGCTGGTTCTCTCTGCAGCAGAGCTGAGTGAGCCTCTCCAGCCAGGCTGGGCATGACTCACAGCCCAGTGGCCACAGCCAAGGCGGGTCAGCCTGGCCTGGAGGGAAGAGAAGGTCTCTGGAGAGGGGAGTACTGTCGAATCTTCCACTTCTCAGGCAAACAGCCTTGCCCTCTGCCTGCTGGGGTGAGCTCTGCCAGGCATGCACTCCCCTCCCTGCTCCCTCTCACCAGTGCTGCCTTCAGCTCAAAGTTTCCAGCCAGGTATGGAGAAGATGGCTGAGCCATCCAGGAGGCAGGAGCATGGAAAGAGCCTCTGGCAGGCTGGGGCAAGCACTCTGCTCTTTGCAAGGCACAGGGCTCAGCACAACCCTTGTGGTGACCAGGGCCAGGAGCAGCTCAGCTGGGCACAGTGTGATTGCTTGAGTGGGAGCTGTTCCCCCTGGCACAGGAGCTGCTTTGTCTGGGCAGTGGTGCCATGGGGCAGAGGCAGTGGCTCTCAGTGGCAGGGGCAGTGCTGGCTGCCAGGCTGCAATGTAGTCACCCCCAAGGACTGCTGTGACTAAGGAGAAGGGACTGCAGCAGGCTCTGGGCTTGCCCCCGAGCTGTGCTCTGTGTGCTGTGGCAGTGGTGGCCGTGCCCTGGTGCCAGCAGAGCCGGTGCCAGCCGCCCTGTCCCAGCCTGCTCCGTGGGCAGTGCCAGGTTCCCGCTGCCCGTGCCAGCAGCCAGGCCCACGTGGCTGCTCAGCTGCTGACTCTGCAGTGCCCCAGCCTCCCGTGCCAGCAGGCACCAGGATGTGCTGGCTCCTCCCAGCCCTGGCAGCTGTGGCACAGATCCCTGATAAAGTCCCGTGGGCTCTCCTCCTCATACCTTCCCATCCTGGGCTTTGTTTGCTCTCTCTTGTGCTGTGGTGGGGTTTCTGGGATGGGGCAGAGCTGGGGGAGCCAAGACTGCTTTCTGAAGGAGAAAGTGCCCATGGCATGTGGCTGAACCCAGGCAGGAGCCAACTGTTTTTCTGCTGCCACTTGTGCCCAGAATAGGAGCTGTGGGCAGGCTATAGGGGCGGAGGAGAGGGTGGCAGGCAGCAAACTTGGTGCTGCTGTCACATTAAAGGGTACCATGGTGATGCCTCTGGAGCACTTCTGCCTCGGTGGCTTTGGGAAAGTCACAGACTCTTGGCTGGAGGTGCAGCAAGCAGGCAGAGGTGTTACCTGGAGACATCCTCTCTCACAGACACATTTTATGAAAAATCCTTTTGTTAGGATTTTTTCCTCCTGAGAAGCTGAGAGGCCTCAGAGGAAATAAAAACCAATAATTGTCTGCTGCTGTGGGATGCAACAGGTGCATCTTTGATTGGTCCATCTTGTCTTTTTTTAATTAATGGCCAATCACAGTCTGGCTGTCTCGGACTCTCTGGTCAGTCACAAGATTTTATTATCATTCTATTCCTTGCTAGTCTTCTGATGGAATCCTTTCTTCTATTCTTTTAGTGTAGTTTTAGTATATAATTTTCTTTTAATATAGTATAGTATAATATAGTACAGTATAATCATATATAATATAGTATAATAATATATAATATAGTATAATGTAACATAATATAATATAACATATATTATAAAACAATAAATCAGCCTTCTGAAACATGGAGTCAAGATCTCATCTCTTCCCTCATCCTGGGACCCCTGTGAATACCACCACAGTCCTCCCTGTGCTGCTCAAATGTAACTTGCTGCTGATGTGCCTCCTTTGCTCTATTCCTTTTGCAGTCCTCAGTGTGCTCCAAGATTGTGCAGCTGCTGGGGCAGAACGAGGTGGATTATCGCCAGAAGCAGGTGGTGATCGTGAGCCAAGACAGCTTCTACAGGGTGCTCACCTCGGAGCAGAAATCCAAAGCACTCAAAGGCCAGTTCAATTTTGACCACCCAGGTGAGTGGAGAGCAGCACTGTGGGGGCAGGGATGGAGTGGGACCCTCAGCTGCAGCAGCAAAGAGCCTGCATGGACACTGGGGCTCTGAATCCTCATGGGATGCCTTAGTCAAGCTCTTGTGGCTGGGACCACCTGTGTGTCATCCCCCCCATCTCTCTTAGGAAGGAAATGGGGTGGAGTGTTTGGGATGTGAAAGAGCAGGTTATAAACCCTCAAACTCCTTAAGACCCTGTTCTTCCTGCAAAAACATCCCCCAGTTTGAACAAGGTTTTCATAGAATTGTAGAATCATTGAATAGTTTGGGTTAGAGGGGACCTTAAAGGTGATATTGTTCCAATACCCTTCACCTAGAGCAGGCAGCAAAGGAACAGATTGGGTTTTGGTGCAGCTGAGTCAGGCCTAGAGAGATCTGGGCTGGCAGAGTCCCTGGAGCCAGCAGCTCCCTGTCCCTCCCTCAAGGAGGGAACCAGCTGTGCAGCTGCTCTGCAAACCCTTCCAGTGAGGGGACCTGCCCTGTTACCACAACAGGGGCTCTTTGAACCATCTCTGGGCTCGGTGGGGAAATTCCAGAGCTGCTGTCCCTTGGTCCCCAGGAGGACAATGCCAGAGGCAGCGAGCCCTGAGCAAACAGAGCCCTGTCTGTGTTGCTGGAACACTGCTGCAGTCTCTGTCTGAGGGCTGGAGCCCTGGAGGAGATGCCTTCCTGTGCCTGGGCTGGCAGCAGTGCTGCACAAGGACAGTATTGATCTCTGCAGGCCACATCCCAGGCTGCTGCACAGCCACAGAGCCCCGTGGCCTTGCCTGGTCCCTGGGGAGGTGCAGGGCTTTCGTCACTGTGTGTCTGTCTGTCCCCCAGTGTGAGGTGCCAACAACTCTGGCTTGGGCAAAGCTCAGCAGCTGGTGGGTGGGAGAGGTTGCAGAGCTGCCTCGGGTAACGTTTCCTGTCTCCTCAGATGCCTTTGACAACGAGCTGATCGTGAAAACGCTCAAAGAGATCACAGAAGGGAAGACGGTCCAGATTCCTGTCTATGACTTTGTCTCCCACTCCAGGTCTAACTGCTGCTCCTGCCTTGCTGTGCCTCTGCTAATGTCCTGTGGCAGCCCTGCCCTGCCCAAACTCCTGCCCTCTGCTTGGGTGCCTAAGTGCCAGCACAAAGTTCCCATCCTAACTCTTCCAGCCCTGGGTTAGAGCATCTCAGGCAGAGGGTCTGGAAAGCTGTGTAACCATCCAGCAACATCCAGGCATCAGCGCTGGGTGGTTAATGACCTCCCTTTTCTTCCCCATCCATGGTCCTCTCCACACAAACTCAGTGTTTGCAGCTTTAACAAGCACTCCAGCCTCAAACACCCTGGCAGTGCCAGGAAAGGAGGAGGACAACAATTCCTGCTCCTGTACCACTCCCCTTGCCTGTGTTCAGCTTGTTTTTGCGTGCCCGTGTTGGTCGTGGATGGCGTTGCTCTGCTGTGCTTCCCACAAAATCACTGTGCTGTCAGAGAAGTGCTGCCTGCTCCCCAGGGAAGCAGAGCTGGCCATGCAGGTTCCCTGGGCTTTTTAGCTTGGCACATAACCCTTGTGAGCAGCAGCTGGCCCAGGTAGGGGGAGAAGGGCTGGTGTGCTTCCTGCTTTGCCATTTATCCTTCCAGGAAGCATACGTATGCCTTGGATTCCCTCCAGGGGTAGGTCTGCCCTCTCCTCTCTCTCTCTCCTCTCTCTCTCTCTCCTCTCTCCCTCCTCTCTCCTCTCTCTCTCCTTTCTCCCTCCTCTCTCTTCTCTCCCTCCTCTCTCTCTCCTCTCCTGCCCCCTTGGTGCAGCAGTGGTGTCCCAGGGTTGGAGCAGTGCTTTAGGAGCACAGCTGTTCCCCCACACCTCTCTCTGTGCTGGCCAGCCTCCCCCAACAGCAGGGTCTGACTGTGCTCTCCATGCCAGGAAAGAGGAGACGGTGACAGTGTACCCTGCTGACGTGGTGCTCTTCGAGGGCATCCTGGCCTTCTACAGCCAGGAGGTGAGGGACCTGTTCCGCATGAAGCTCTTCGTGGACACAGACGCCGACACCCGCCTGTCCCGCAGAGGTGAGCGGGTACAGAAATCCCCCTGACTGCTCTGGGGACACAGGCAGTGACAGTCAGCAGGGACAGAAATCCCCCTGACTGCTCTGGGCACACAGGCAGTGACAGTGAGCAGGGACAGAAATCCCCCTGACTGCTCTGGGCACACAGGCAGTGACAGTGAGAGAAATGTCCCTAACTGCTCTGGGCAGCTGGGCACACAGGCAGTGACAGTGAGCAGGGACAGAAATGCCCCTGACTGCTCTGGGCACACAGGCAGGGGGCAGGAGCAGGGACAGAAATGCCCCTGATTTCTCTGGGGACACAGGCAGTGACAGTGAGCAGGGACACCAATGCCCCTGACTGCTCTGGGCACACAGGCAGGTGACAGGAGCAGGGACAAATGCCCCTAAGTGCTGTGGGCACACAGTGAGCAGGGACACCAATGCCCCTGACTGCTCTGGGCACACAGTGAGCAGGGACATCAATGCCCCTGACTGCTCTGGGCACAGGCAGGTGACAGGAGCAGGGACACCAATGCCCCTAACTGCTGTGGGCACACAGTGAGCAGGGACACCAATGCCCCTGACTGCTCTGGGCACACAGGCAGTGACAGTGAGCAGAGCAGAGCTGGCACAAAGCTGTGAAGAGCTGTGGAGCTTTTCCTGCCCAGTGCAGAGTGTCACTAGGGCAGCTTGTGGCTTGCTCTGTGTGTGTCTCTTGGGATTCAGTGGGATTTTTGCTGCCTTGGCTGGGATTCCTCCTTTGATGAGTGCTGAGTGTGCCGTGTCCTCGCACAGCCCCGTGGCACCAGCCCGGTGCCAGCAGCTGAACAGCAGCTGCTGCCAGTCAGCAGATGCCAGCAGGGAAGAGAGGGCACAGCAGAGCATCTGGGCAGCTCAGTCAGATAGATCCACTCAGGACCTGGGCTGTGGGTGTGCTCTGAGGAGGGCATTTGGGCCATGGTGTCCACCGTGGATGCTGCACATGGGGAGTCCGGTTGTACATTTGTGGAGCCTCTGTGTGGGATGTGGCTTTGGGGGCAAAGAGCCCTAGAAACCAAATTGTCCCTCTCCAGGACTCCCCAGTCCTGCTGGCTTGGCTGTGGGGTGCCAGCTACATGGGGGGGGACACTCACACTGCAGGGCCTGCATGACTTGAGATGTCCTTTGTTTCTAAGCAGCTTTGAGGGGTGGGTCACTGATGCAGCACCTCCCGGGTGACTGAAAAACCATCTGGGGACTCTTGGGGCAGAATTCACTTCTGTCTGAACTATTGCTACCCCTGGCTGGCTCTAACAGGCTCCACAGGGTGCCTGGGGAAGCAGAAGATGACTGAAGAGGAGCAGTCCCTGCCAGAGCTCTGCGCTGTGACGAGGGGAGCGCGTCTCAGTGCGTCACTCTGGGACTGTGTGTGTGCGTGTTCCACTCTGCAGTGGAGCTGGTCTTGCCTGCCCTCCTGCTGTCAGACACATGCAGAGCCTCCTCAGCTGCTGGGATGTCATCAGCACTGATGAACATCTCCTTTTTAGCAATCCCTCTTGACCCTGCCCACTGTTCTTGCATGACTCACCCAGGGAGGTGACAGCACAGTCACTTGCAGGGAGATGTGAGATATGCAGGGTCCCAAAATGTGAGCCCTAATCCTTTAAAATGCTGTGCAGGAGCTCAGGGCGACACCCAGCCACAGGGTAGGACACTGTGGTGGTGACAGTGACCCCAGCCAGCAGCTCAGCCCCACACAGCTCCCTGCTCAGCCTCCCCTGGGGGGAGAATCAGAAGGGTAAGAGTGAGAAAAGTTGTGGGCTGAGACAAAGACAGTTTATGAAGTAAAGCAAAAGCCACAAGGCAAGCAAAAGGAGGAATTTGTCACCACTTCCTGTGGGCAGGCAGGTGTTCAGCCATCCCCAGGAAAGCAGGGCACCATGGTGTGTGATGGGTATGTGGGAAGACAAGTGCCATCACTTTGAATGTCTCCTCTCACCTTCCTCCTTCTTCCCCAGCTTTCTATCATCATGTGGGATATCCTTTGGGTCAGTCAGGGTCAGCTGTCCCAGCTGTGTCTCTTCCCCCACTGTGGGGTGGGGTGAGGAGCAGCAAAGGCCTTGGATCTGTGTGAGCAGTGCTCAGCAATAACAAAAACATCCCTGTGTTATCTGCGCTGTTTTCAGCACAAATCCAAAACACAGCCCCACACCAGCCACTGTGAGGAAATTTAACTCTATCCCCACCAAAACCAGCACATTCTCCAGCCCTTATTCCAAACCACTTAAATCATGCTCAGGCCCCACACTCTCCAGTCCATTCTCATTCCCCACCTTTGGTGTTTCACACAAATATCAATCCCCTATTTTATGGAATGCCCCTGTAACAGATCTGAGTGTCCACTGAATTTATTTAGCCCCTGACTTTGGGGTCCATCTGTCCTAGTGGTCATTCAGGACAGGGGAAGGTGGTGTGTAGTGTGGAGTTGTGGGGTCACTGCTGTGCTCACACTGCTCTTGTGAGCCTTGTACTTCTCCCACCCACCATCAACCACTTGCAAAAGGGCAACTTTGCTGATGGAGGTGCTGCTGTCTCCTGGTTACTGCAGCTCATTGTTCTCCTGCTAGGAATCTGCCCATTTCCCTGCCATCAGCAGTTGGTAGGACCACTGCAGCATCAAATCTGTTTACTGCATGTCTGCCTGTCATTTCTGGGAAAGGAGAGCCTGTGTGAGAGGTGCCAAAGGTATAATCATGTCCCTGGAACGTGGCTGGAGGCAACTCATTGCCAAAGTTGGGATCTTGTGTTGTGATGTGGCCCTGAGTCATCTTTGTGTCCCAGAAGCCTTAAAGGGTTGCAGAGTTGGGTTTTCAGCTGGGCAGCAGCAGGAGGTGAGGTTCCTGGAAGTGCAGCTGACAGCTCACTTAATCAGCAGTGCTGGGGTTCAGTGTGTGCAGCTCACACTGTGCCCACCTCAGAAGTTCTGCTAGCAGAGTGCAAGGGGCAAGCTCTGCCAGGTGCCTCAGACAGGGATCCATGGGGCTCAGGGACCTCATTATGGCTAAGCTCCCTCACTGCCCTGTCCTTGGCCAGTTTCCCTAAAAAAGAAACCAGGTCACATGCATGTTTTGGGTCCAGTTTGAGTTTGGACCTGCTGGCTGCAGAGAGGTGCCAATCTGTCCTTGGGATGTTTGCCTGCCCTGCCAGCAATCCCTCAGGATAGGGTGTGTGGTTTTACCTGGGACCTGCTGCTTTGGGGCCAGGTACAGCAGCAGGTGTTTGACCTGTGTTTGTGTGTGGGGTGATTATCCTGCCCTGGGAAGAGGCAGGAGAGCTTTGCTTTGTCAGGACCAGCCCCTGCCCAGCTCACAGGCCTCGTGCACCCCAGCAAATAAGGTGTGGGAGCTGGGAAACAAGAATGATATATTTTCCCTGCCTCTTTTTCTGTGTTGTTCAAGATGGGGCTCGCTCCTGCTCTCTGGAGAAGCTGCTGCTGGTTCCCATCCTGCTGCCAGCCCTTTCCCCCCATCACTTCCCCCTGCAGGGCTGTGAAAGGCCACACTGTGAAGCTGCTGGCCAAGGACAAACAGAGCCATGGGGGCAGTGCCAGAGCAGTGTCCTGGCCCTGAGAGCACACAGGCAGTGCTGCCCAGCAGGTCAGGCAGGCTGGCAGGGCAGTGCTGTGCCTTGGCTCTGCCTGGGACACGAGGGAAGGCTCATTCCAAAGCCAGTGCCAGGCACTCACATGCTGGGGGAAAGCCAGCAGCCCCCTGGGGACAGCCAAGAGCTGTCTGCTCAGCCACAGGGCTGCTTTGGCTCTTCCCTGAGGATTGAATTCCTGCTGAACCGGGCCACTTGTCCACACTGAAGTGGTGTCAGACTGGAGATGGCACTGGCCCAAAGCTCATGCAAGCAGGGTGGAAGGCCTGAGTGGCAGAACAAGCAGGAGGCCAGTTTGCTCTCCTGCCTTTGGGCTTCCTCCTGAGCTGACCCCCTCACCTCTGCTTCTCCTCCTAGCTGGGGACAGCACAAGGAGCCTGGCAGAGCTGTGCAGGTGGGTGAGTTTTACCCTCCCCACCTCTGCAGATTTGAGTTAAACGGTGCCCTAACGTGTGTGTGGCTGAACCCCACTGATTTTCTACTTTTTGGGCACCTCTGCACTGGGATGGCAGAGACAGGCAAGACAGAGTGACGGGAGAGAGGCAAGGCTGAGGCTGGGAGCACTCAGGACTGGGCTGGCACTGGTTATAGCTGGAATGTGCATGCAGAGCCGAGAAGGGGGCCAAGAAAAGCCCTTGGCCAGGTCAGGCAGCCCTTGGCTCCCAGGAAGACTTGGAAGGAGGTTAAAAGCATGGAGCTGGGCTGGGATGTGCTCAGACACATGGACAGCAGCTTGCAGGAACAGAGACCTCAGGGAAAATATCCAAAGGCTGTACTTATTGAAGGGAAAGGGGGTGGAGAGAGTTGTGCCTCAGCTCCTGACTGTGCCTTCCACCTTCCCCTCAGTGCTCCGAGACATCAGCGAGCGAGGCAGGGACCTGGAGCAGATCCTGTCTCAGTACATCACCTTTGTTAAGCCTGCCTTCGAGGAGTTCTGCCTGCCGGTGAGTCAGGGGAGTGCACCCATGAGAGTGCTGCAACAGGAGCACTTCGTGTCTGCCCAGGGCTCAGATCTGCCCCCTGTGCCTTCCTCCCTCTCTGCAGCCAGGGCAGGCTGTGATGGGGGCTGTTTATACAGCCACTGCCTTCCCGGTGAGATCACCCTTCCCTTTGGGAAGGCAGCATGGCTAGAGGAATCCCTCCCTGGGCAAGGGCTGACAAACCTCTGGGCAGCTCAGCCTGGCAGGGAGGATCCTTGGCTGTATTTAGCTGGGGAATGGGAGGTCTCTGCCCCCAGGCAGTGTTTGCTCTGTCTGCCTCCTCTTTTGGGCTGTGCTGCCTGCCCTTTTCACCCTGCAGTGTTGCTGCCTTCGTGCTTGGGAGAGCAGGGCAGCTTCTTCTTCTGCCTGTGCAGTGGGATGTGGCTGTTGAGTGGCCAGGGGGACAAGGCCTGTCTGGAGAAAGGAAACTCCTTTGGGAGCTGATAACAGAGCCAAGGCTGCCTGGCAGGCAGGGACTGTGTGGGGGAATTTACTGCAGGATTGCACGGAAATAACATGTTTGCAGATCAGCCATTGTACACCTTTCCTGGCTCTCATGGAGAGCAGCCTGTGCCTTGCTTCTCAACGCTTCTCAGGCAGATGTGGTAATGAAGATTTTTATATTTTTATATGAGGATTATTTTTTAGTTCTGGAGGAAGTGAGCAAGCAGAGTCCTGAAACCTGGGAACTGCTGGCCAGCACCACAGGCAGGAATTAAACTGTGCCTCCCACCTTGGGAGCATCCCTATGCCTGTCTGTCTGGTCAGCTCTGCCCCTTACCTTTAGAGGGGCTGATCCTGTGCTGCAAGATCTTTTCCTGGCTCTTGCACGGCTCCCTTTTTCCAGTTTCACTCAGCTGTGGCTCTGGGGACCAATTCCAAAGCCCAGAAAGGCTTTTCCTGAGAGGCAGGTCCAGCTTGCAAGTCTCCTCTTCTAAATCCACAGTTTTTCAGAGCAGCAGATGCTGCATCAGGCTTTTCTGATGAAGAGTCTGTAGGAGAATGAAGTGTGAAACGAGGAGGGCACAGAACTGCCTTGTTTCTACCCACAGCTTTGCAGTGGTCTGCTCTTACTTCCAACCTGGTGTTGGCTCAGCACCCACTGCTGCTGTTATTTGACTCCTAAAGCAGCTCTGAGCCAAGTGGTCCAGTACTGAAATGGTCCAGCATATCCTGGTGGTTTTTGATATGTCTGGAAGCACTTGGAGGTGTCAGGTGTCACCCATCAGCCCAGCTGGCTTGGTGGGGCTTGGCTGTCAGCTGTAAAACTGCCACAAATGAGGAGGAGACTGAGACTGGCACCTGCAGGGGAATCTAGGTCAGGACTGGTGTCCTGAATCACACCTCTGCAAGTGGTGTGGTGGAGAATTCTCCCCCCTTCCCAGGCAGATCTCATGGCTGTGCCCAGCCATGCCAGCTCGTGCTCTTGGAGCAAGTCTTGGGTGGATTCAGGAGGAATGGTGTTCCCAAGAGCATCAGCTGCTGGAGTCCTGTGATTATGAGGCTTCTTAATTGCAGGTTTTGTTCAGGGTGCCTCTTACTGGCTTCTGTATGAGCTCATGAAAATGGAGTCAGGGCACAAAGCATGGCCCTTGAAACGTAGAGCAGAACACAAATAAGAGCATCCAAAATGTATTATCAGCAATGACATCTCTCCCAGAGGGTCTGGGGAGGGCAAGGAGCTGCCCCAGGGAGCAGGGACAATGCCCCAGCCCACTGTCTCTCCACTTTTTCCCTGTAACAAAATGCTCTCTCTCCTCCCAGACCAAGAAATACGCTGATGTGATCATTCCCAGAGGAGCAGATAATGAAGGTAAGCACCAGGCCCTGCTGCTCTGCCCTGGCAGCCAGACTTGGGCTGTTGCTGTTGCAGTGGAGTTAGGTTGGAGCTGTCCCAGAGGGGACTCAGGCCACTGCCTGAGAGCAGCACTGCCAAGAGAGTGCTGCTACCACAGGTGTGCCAAGATGAGCCTGTTCCCTTTGCTCCTGCTTGCAGCATTATTGACTGGGAGTTTGTGTTTCTCTAATGCCTCCAGGCTAGCTCTTGGTTCATCCCACAAAAGGCAATGTGCATCTGGGTCAGCCAGGTTGGGGTCAGCCTGAGTGTCCTGCATGGGGTCAGCCTGACCACACTGGCTGGAATCATCCTGGGCATCCTGGCTGTGGTCAGCCTGACCACACTGGCTGGAATAATCCTGGGCATCCTGGCTGGATTCAGCCTGGGTGTCCTTGCTGGGGTCAGCCTGAGTGTTCTGGCTGGGGTCAGCCTGGGCATCCTGGCTGGAATCACCCTGACTATCCTGGCTGGATTCAGCCTGAGTGTCCTGGCTGGAGTCAGCCTGGGTGTCCTTGCTGGGGTCAGCCTGAGTTCCTGACCACTCTGACTGAATTTGGCCTGGACATCCTGACTGGGATCAGCCCGACCACCCTGGCTGGATGCAGCCTGAGTGCTCTGGCTGGATTCAGCCTGACCATGCTGGCTGGGAGCAGCCTGGGCATCCTAGCTGGAATCACCCTGACTATGCTGGCTGGATTCAGCCTGACCATCCTGACTGGAATCAGCCCCACCACCCTGTCTGGATTCAGCCTGAGTGCTCTGGCTGGATTCAGCCTGACTGTCCTGGCTTGAGTGGCAGAGGGATCAGTCCTGGGGGGGAATAGGAGGGGACAACACTGGGAGGGACAGCAGGGCCACAACCCTACCTCAGCTCTGCTTGATCTTTGCATCCATCCTAACACTCTCTCTCCCCCTTTTGCTCACAGTGGCCATAAACCTGATAGTGCAGCACATCCAGGACATTCTTAACGGAGGACTCAGCAAACGCCAGAGCAACGGGTACCTGAATGGCTACACTCCCCCGCGCCAGCGGCAGCCCTCAGAGTCCAGCAGCCGGCCCCACTGACCCGGGCAGAGCCGAGGCCAGCACGGCCCCTCTGTACATACTGTCCACTCGTTCCCCCCTTATCTATTTAAGAAACCAGACGGAGACGAATGCCTTTAATTTTGTATGTTGGAGTTGCCCAACGAGAAGCCGCCGGTTGCTCGGGAGCCCGGACCACCCTCAGCTCCCGGCCTTGCTCCATAACTCCTCCAGCACGGATCCGGCTATAAACCTCTATAAATATAGAATTGCTCTATTTTTGCGTAAATGCAGAATAACGTAAAATTAATTGCTGTCAGGTATTTGCCAGGCTCAGTGTTGCTGGGAGGGAGTGGGGAAAAGGGGATTCTAGGAGGTGTTGGTGTCAGGAACTTCACCTCAAACTCGGTAAGGAAGGCAGAACCGTGGTGGTCCATCCAGGGCAGGCTGAGTGTTACACCTGGGTTGGGTTTGTCTGTTCCTACCATTGCTGTTCAGGGGCAAGCAGCCTGCTTCTGGCAGCTGGGAGAATGATGGGGAATGATCTCCCCCTGTCTCTGCAGCCCCAAGTCTCACCCTTTCAACAGAGTGTGGCCTGAGTGTCACACCTGGTTGGGTTTGTCTTTTCCTGCCATTGCTGTTCAAGCAGTCTGGTTCTAGCTGGCAGGTGCTGCACACTGCTTCTGGCAGCTGGGAGAATGATGGGTTGTATCTCTCCCTGTCTCTCTGCAGCTCCAAGTCCCAGCTTTTCAACAGCATCCCGTTCTGTGCCTGACACCCCTTCCCACCACAGATGTGGGGCTGCTGCCACACCCTGCAGTGAGGACCTGCTGGGTATGTGGCCATATAAACACAGCCTTTTGAGCAGTCTCAGTGCCTGGCTTGTGGGGGCAGCACGTGGATACCTTCAGCCCCCCTGGAGCTTGGTGGCACTGTTGGTTCACCCTGGGCTGACCTGCCTGGAGGTTGGCTTGCAGGTCAGAGGTGTGTCTCATTCCTCACCTGCATGGGTTTTGCTCTTGTGTGGGGGATTCTGGGGTTTATGAGGTATGGTTAAGGGACAACCAGCCTCTTCTGAAAGAAAGGGGCAATGGCTGATCAAAGGCAGCTGCTGAGCTGAGGGCTCAGCAGTGTGTAGCGGTCCCTGGGCTGCCTTGCATCCCCATGTGGGACCATCCACAAATCCCATCTGGGCAGTGTGAAACTGGGTGCCAAGCAGTCCTCTGCTCCCTGTTTGCAGAGCCTGCCTGTGTGCCTTTCACTGTCCTGGGGGAGGACACTGTCCCTGCAGTCTGTTGTCCCAAGGGCTGCCCAGGCAGTGCCCTCCCTTGCCCAGGGTGAGAGTTAGTCTTGCCTAACCTGGTGGTGCTACAACAGCCACGTCCAGAGGGGCTGGTGGGGTGTACTGCAGATTTAGGGATGCCTGGAGAATCCCCCTGCAAGGTGGGTCAGGGGCTTGGTGGGAGACAGTGGAGGGGGTTTGGTGGGATGGTGGCCAGCAAAGATCCATCTGCCAGTGCTGCTAAGCCTGACTTGCCCTGTCAAACCCAAAATTTCACAGGCATCCCACAAAGCTTGGAGCAGAGACCCTTAGCCTTGCTCCCTCATGGTTCTTTCACTCTTTCCAGAGCATTGGCTTTGCTCTGTGGTTAACAGTTTAGTGGACCATGCTCCATTGCTCTCCAGGCTGATGTGAGCTGGGACAAGCTTTGATCCTGGAGACAACAAGAAAGGAAACACCTTCCCCCAGTGACTGCTGCTGGGGCAGACTCATTCCTTGTATCCCTCTCCCTGTGTACCAAAACTCCTCCAGGCACGTCAGCTTTGCCACGACCAAGGGCTGATTCTGTGTAGGTAAGAGGGACCAAAGCTCTGCAGAACTGGTGAGGCTTCTCAGGGCCCATACAGAAGACAAGGTAAAATACTGGCCTCCTCTCCCCAGTGAATAAAGACAGAATAAATGGATGCTGGTGTTGTCTCCTGTTTGGTGCTGATTGCAGTCCCAGGATAGAAACAGGCTTGGCCAACCTTGTCTTAATTCTGCAAGTCTAAGCCAGACCTGGCAGAGCAAAGCTGCTGGCACAGATCAGTCCCTTGGTGAAGAAGGAGGCAGCAGCTCTGTCTTTTGGCTGGTTCCCCCCACTGTAAGGCCCCAAAAAAGTCACCTGACAAGGCTCTAAAAGGGCTGGTGGTTGTTGATGTGCTCTGCTTTAGATGCACAGGAGAAATACTGACAAGGTACTCTCAAGAGGTGAAAACAACCAAATGGCAAATTTAGAAAATCAAAGAACTGACTGAAGGTTTAGAGTAGCACACACTAAACATAAAACACCTCAGAGAATTCAATTGGCCCATTCAACTTTGCAAACTTTAGGCCCATTCAATTTTAAATTATTCATGAATTCCAACAGGAGGGAATTGAAGAAAGCAAGAAAATATAGAAAAGAGGACACATATAGCTACCAGAGGTGTTTCTTTTGATGAAAACTCCAAAAGGAGATAGGGTCAAGACCTGTGCTCACCTCAAGTTCAGCTTTATCTACTCCTTAGCCATCCTGAGCCGTTTCCCCAGGTGGGTTTTCCAGTCATTTGGCCACTGGGGAGCTTGGTTGGGGCTGCAGGGGCGGGTGTGGAGCATTGCCTCTGCTGTGCCAGGGACTGGCAGCCCCTCAGGGTTGGCATACAAACTGTAGGGATGGAGGATGTGCAGAGCAGGGCATTGCCTCACCAGGGCAAGGCCTGACCTGTGCCTTTCCCCACACACATGCACCCCAAAATGCGTCAAGACTCAATATGTCACACTCTGCATGTCCTGGTGCTCATGTGGCTTGGGGTGCTGTTGTGAAACCCCTCTGCTCTCAGAACAGCAGAGCTGGACAAGTCCAGCCCTTCCCAGTGCCTTGAATAAGTGACAGCCATCAAAAGCCCTCACAGGCAGGGTGGCATTAGCACCAGCAGGGTGTCAGGCAAGGGGGACACTTTTGGCAAAGGGATTTGTGGCAAAACACTTGATGTCAGCATGAGTGCAAAAAGGGGAAGTCAGGCTTAAAGGACTTGATAACCCTCTGAAGGAATGACTGCCTGGGTGGGTGGGGGAAGAGCAGGGCAAGTTGTCTGCCTTGGCTTGAGTCAGGCATTTGGTAGGATCTCCTGTAACCTCCTGGTAGTGGTGATGTACAGGCTGGAAAAACCCAGAGGTAGATGCAAAACTGGCTGAAAGACTGGTCCCAGACTGTGGTGATGAGTGGTGTGAGGTCAGGTGGAAGACCAGTAACTGGTGGGAAAACTGGCTGAAAGACTGGTCCCAGTCTCTGGTGATCAGTGGTGTGAGGTCTGGTGGAACACCAGTAACTCATGTCACTAGGTCCAGCCCATCTGACACCTTCACTGAAGACCTGCATGATGGAGAAATGGGCTGACACAAACCTTTCAATGTTCAGTAAAGGGAATTGCAAAGTCCTGCACTTGGGGAAGAATGATCCCACGTGCCAGTACGTGCTGGGACACCTGGAATGCACAGGGAAGGCTGGGAGGGTCCTGGTTGTCCATTAGCAGAGGGTTAATGGCATCCTGAGCTGCTTTAGGGGAAGTTTTGGGTTAGGGTGATCCTTCCCCTCTGCTCAGATGAAGCCAGACCTGAGTGCTGTGTCCAGTTCTGGGCTCTCCAGTACAGGAGCTACTGGTGAGAGTCCATTGATGATGAAAGGATTGGAAGATCTCTCCTGTGGGGAAAGATTAGGACATGTGGGATTGTTCAGGCTGGAGGAGGCAGAGGGGGAATCCTATTAATGTATAAAAATAGCAGGAGGGAAGGTGAAAAGACAGCCAGTGGTTGGACATGGACACAACCTGAAAAAGAAGGGGCTCCCTCTGAACATAAGGAAACATCTGCTGGGAGAGTAATGGAGCACTGGCACCTTTCTGAATGGCTTGTTCAGAGGGGTTGTGGAGTTTCTTTCTTGGAGATATCAAAACTGCAGAAGTTTATGAGCAACTGCTTTGAGACAACCCCAGTTGAGCATGGGCTTGGACAAACCAAGCTGCCACGAGCCTTCCAACCCCAGCCAGTCTGTGAATTTGAAATATTTCCCCGCTGGGAGAGGAGCTTTTTGCCTTCTCCTGAGTTTGGCTCTAAGCTATGTCCCTCCTCAAGGGGCTTTCCAAACTCCTTCTGCCCTTCTTCTCTGCTAGTGCTGGTGCTGGAGCTCCTGCAGGTAAAGGTGATAAAAAAAGCCCCAAACATCAGCATCATGGTTTTGGTCCTGAGCATCACCATGGCTTTGGCCCTCATCTTGTGCAGTTGGGAACATGGGAAGGTGCACTTTGGCAATCTGTCCTTGTGGAATGTCAAGCTGGCTGTCCCCATCCCTTGAAATGACAGGGCCAGGCCTTACCTGCACCCCACAAACCCGTCCCTTCCTGTGGGACTGATTTAGATTGCTTGCCCATCTCTGGTTTTTCTGCACATTTCTCCAGATGCTGGGGGCAATATGAGCCAGGCCCAGTATGCCCAGAGTTTTCCAGGCCCTGCAGAGCAGCCAGGACATGTCCACCTGGGCAAGGACAAGGTGTGGAGGTTTTTGTGCCCCAGGAACGTTGGCCTCCTCCTGGAATGTGGGGTGCCTGCTCTCTGCCACCCCAATTCTCCCATGTCTCCCAGAGCATACACACATTCTAGAAGCTCACAGACAGCAGCCTGGCTGACCCCTGCCTTCCTTGCTGCTCCTCCCTTGGATGCCCTTCCTACCAAAAGGGCACGTGCCTCAGGAACAATAAAATTCATTTAAGAAGATTCCAGAAGTTGGCTGCTCCTAGCAGGAATTTTGCTGAGTTTCAGTGACACATCTGATGCATGGGCATGCTCTGTCATGTTTAAGGAGACAGATTCCTGGCCTTTGGGATGCCTGGGAACACCTCTGGGAGGGTGGCAGGCAAGAAGAAGAGGGCATAAGCAGTGGAAGAGCCACAGGAGCCTTTGGTGGGCCTGAGGCACCTTGTGGCTGGTTGTCATCCTGAATGGAATTCATTGCTGTCTGGATGAAAACACTTCAGCTGGCATTGTTATCCAGCTACTTCCAAATATCTGCTCCTCTTCCAGTTGTGATCCTGCCAGCCTTGGAGGTTCTAAGGACTAAGGAACCCAGCAGGCCATAGGCAGGCACTGGGCACTGTCACCTTACAGGGACACATGGTCATCCATGTTAAGAGGAAAGCCAGAAGTTCACAGAATTACAGAATATCCTGAGTTGGAATGGATCCACAGTGATCATCCAAATCCAGCTCGTGGCCCTGCACAGAATAGCAGAATGGGTGGGGTTGGAAGGGAGCAGTGAGGGTCATCTGGTGCCACCTCCCTGCTCAAGCAGGGCCATTTCAGAACATGGCCTTGCTTTGTAACCAGGCAGGTCTGGGATGTCTGCCCAGGGAGACTTCACAACCTCTCTGGGCAATCTGTTCCAGTGCTTGATCACTGCACAGTAAAGTTCTTCCTTGTATTCATGTGGAACTTTCTGTGGATCTCCTCCCAGTGGCCGGCACCACTAAGAGCATCTTGGCATCTCCCCTTTGGATATTTATACACATGAATGAGGTCTCCTCATGCACAGGGCAACCCCAGAATCACACCGTGTGCCAAGTTCGGGCACATTGAGAAATGCATCACCCACAGCGAATGAGAAGTGGTGTTAATCTGGAATTATGGAGGGATAGGCGGCCCAGGGAAGTGATCATCCCTTTGTACTCGGCATTGGTGAGGCTGCATTCAGTTCTGGGTCCCTCACTTTAAAAAGGACATTGAGGTGCTGGAGTGTGCCGGGAGAAGGGGGACAAGGTTGGTGAAGGGTCTGGAAAACACCCGAGGAGCGGCTGGGGGTGTTCAGCCTGGAGAAGAGGAGGCTCAGGGAGGAGCTCATCGCTATCGCCACCTGACAGGAGGGTGCAGCCAGCTGGGCTCGGGCTGTGCCGCTGGGAGAACAAGAACTGCCCAGCTGAGACAGGGCAGTTCAGCTTAGAGATCAGAAAATAAAAATCACTGTCAGGGTGGTCAGGCATTGAACAGGCTGCCCAGGGAGGTGCTGGAGTCGCTGTTTAGGAGGCGTCTGGACCTGGCGCTGCTTTAGCGCTTCCAGCGGCCGCGCAGGGCGCACGCCTGGACCCGGTGTCATTTTAAATCCCTCTCCCAGCGCTGCCCGTTCTGATTCTCCGCCAGCACCCGCGGAGCCCGGTACCTGCGGCGGCTCTGCCCCTTGCTGGGGGCTCCCTCTCACGGCCTGGGGGCCGGGCCGCGCTGAGGCGGTGGCTCCGGGGGCGGAAGGGGCGGGCGCGGCTCGGCGGCGGTTGGCGGGGGCCGGGCCGCTTCCTGCGGCTGGGGAGGCGCTCGGGCGGCGCTGCGGGACCGCGGCTCGGCGGTGGCGAGGAGCCCGCGCCCGGCGTGAGTGAGGCGGCTCTGCGGGCCGGGGGGTGCGGGGTGGGCTGGGCAGCGCTGCCCGGGCGGGCTGGCGCAGCGTGGGCTCCGCGGTTCGGCTCGGCACAGCCGGGTTGGGCTCGGCGTGGCCCTTCGGCCCGGCCCGGCGGAGAGGTGCGGTGCCCGTCCCGCAGGAGCTGCCGCCGGCCGAGCCGAGTTGTGCCGCGGGGGCTGCAGGGCCGGGCTGTGCTGGCAGAGCCGCCCCTGAGCCTGTTGCTGCCGCGCCGACAGCGCGGTTTAAATGCCTTTATTTTGCTTGTATATGCGTGTGTGTGATTTCCCCCCCTCCCCGGCTTTCAACGTGGGTTTAAGGGGATTAAATCTGATGCAATCGGGGGGCTAAGAATAGCCTGCCGCACGTTCCCTCGCGTGTGCGGGGTGCTCCGGGGGCCGCTTGGCGCTGCCGGCTCACGGGACAGCCCCGGCGGGACGCGGCCGTGCCCGGTGCCCCGGCGGGATAAGGCGGTGCTCGGTGCCCCGGCAGCCCCGATCTCACCTCGGAATCGCTATGCGGTGCCCTAACCGTGAGGAATCGCCTGTCTTTATTTGCAGGGAGCTGCGAACCTGAGTAATTTGCAAGTGAGGCAGACAGCAAGTCTGAGCTTATTCTTCATTAGCCAGCTCCGCTGGTGTGTCTGGGATAATGCTCCTATAGAGTGCTGCCTGTGAAATAAGGTTCCAGTCTGACAGTCTCAGTCTTCCAAAAATGACCTTTTTTTTTCCTAAATTTAATTATATTTTTTTTTCCCTCTTGTGAATGCTACTTGTGTTTATTTTAAGTTTTAATTCATTCTCATTCTGTCATTGCTTTTCCCATAGTTCAGTGGTTGCTCATTTCTGGAGAGGTAGAAGCCTGTGACTATCAGTGTGGAGGCAGAACACCTTTCTGTTCTTTTAATAGATTTTTACAAAAAAGTTAGGCTTATTGCTTCGAATAATAATTGAATTAAATGTATTCCTAAGTGAATAGCTATCAAAAATGAAATTGGGTGAAGCGATGCCCTTGTAAAAAGGGTTAATTTACATTAGAATTAGAAGTTAGTGGCTGAATATGAAAGGCCTGTGCAGTTTGCAACTGTTATTACTCTCAAAAAATGAATATTTGGAGTGGAAGTGTAGCGAACATCAGGCAGCATCATTCATCTTTGCAGATGTAGTAGCATTATTAGCATCCCTCTTACCTCTGGGGCACAGTTATCTTCAATTTCCAGACACAAGTTTTATCTTCTATCAAATCCTGGCTCTGCAGTGTAGCTGGTGAGCAGCGCTGTGCTGTTTATTAGGTGCCAGCCTGCCTTAAATCTCTGCTAAATGTGTGAGGGAGAGATACCTCCTGGCTCCGAGCAAGGAGTGACAGTGAGCACCCTGTCACTTCAGATATTTTTCCCTTTGGTAGAACAGTTTTAAGGATTCAGGGAGGCAGGCAGTGTGCTGACTTTATAATGTGCGTGTTCTGTTTGGTGAGGAATCTTTGTGCAGCCGTGGTGGAAATGTTTTTAATGCTGGTGATGTTTTCTTCTGCTTTATTTTCTGTGGTCCAGGTGTTGTTAATCTGGGATGTGAATTTATAACTGGACAAGAGCTCAAAGGCACATTAGGACTGAAGAGGGGAAGGAAGGTTATTTTCACTTGGAAATTGTTGGTTTCCTTAGTTTTTACAGAGACAGGGTAACTGAGAGATGTTTTAAAAGATTTTATTCTGTTTTCAGTCTCTATGAATAGTGAGACACAAGAGATGTAAAACTTCAAGCCATTCTATCAGAATACCAAAAAGATATCAGCTCATTTGTAGAGACACAGCCTAGCAAAGCATTCCTTCAAAAATTAAAAGTAACCCATAGGAAATCACATTTTTTTCTCTTTTTCTGTTTCCCTGTTGGATCAGGTCTTGAAGTGTAGGGTGAAGGTTTCTCTTCACGGTGCATGGACGGAAAGCCAATGCGCAGGTAAGACACAAAAACAATTGTTCTTCTGTTCCCCAAACAGGATAAATCATGTGAGTTGGTTTGCTGTGTGCCTGGACTGTAAAATCTTTTGTGGTTTTGGATTTTTTTTTTTTTAAGCCTGGCTATGGGGAATTGGGAAATAAATCATTCCTCTTTAGTCCTTTCTTAAATGTATTTAGTTTTCAGTATTTACAAGGCCAGATGTCTTTAAGGAAGAGTATGGAAGACAAGTTACTCTAATTCTGTAATTCTCCATCCCCTTTTCCACTTCCCCATTTACTATAATCTTTAAAATTCAGTATTTAATTACTTAGGCATCAAAGCTGTGGAAAATAGAAAAAATAAACTGCCAGGAATAAATTTAAACTTGATTTCCAAGGGGTATTATTTTTCCCTTAAGGAAGGGAGTTTGGTGAGGTCTTGGGTGAAAAGGAGATTTCCTTTTCTAATTATGGATGCCAGCTGCCTCAGTTCTAATGAGCTGGAGATGCAGCTGAAGTTTAATTCAGGGGAGTTCTTGCTGTGGTTGTGTCAAAAACATTCTCTCTCATAGAGGGAAGAGTTGTCACAGTAGTTCAGCACAATGACAGGTTTGCAAACATGGTTCCCTGCTAGTTCTTGTTGATTTTCCTTGCTTGATGGCAATCCCACAGCAAAATTTAGCAGCAGATACATTTCTGTGCATGATGCAGGCTGTGTGGAAGCAAAGTTGCCTGAAGTTCTTCAGCTCTAAATGGATTGAAGAGAGCTCAGGCAGCTTGCTTGGTCTGTTTGTGCTCTTTGGGATGTTGAAAGGAGGAGAACTTTATTGTGGGTAAATCTATAAACATTCATGTAAGGGAAGGCAAGGCTTTTAACCATAGATGAATCTATAGAGCATTCTTAGCCACAGAAACCATTAGCCTGGGTTCTGTGTAAGGAGGCAAGAAGGAAGGAGCCACTTAAACCCTTGAAGAATGGCACAATGCCGTTTTAATTAAATGCATTTTAATGAATTTAATTTGCTGTGCCGCTGCTGCAGTTCAGCAGTGAGTAAACCTGGGACATGACAGAGGCTGAGCCTGGGTATTGTGCTGCATTTTTGCCAAGATAAGAAATGTGGTTTGTTCAGTGAGGAGCTGTATGTGACTTTTGCAGTGAATTCCTTTTCCTCCAGGATGGATTAAATAGCAGATGAGCTTTCTTTCATTGTAGCCCTCTTCAGTAGGGATTGTTTAAATCTTAACCAGTTTTTTAGGTTTTGATGTTGTGCTCCATTTATCAAGATATTTTTGCAGAATGACATAAAATTGATAACTGGCTTGGCTTGTGTTCTTGCTTTCTCCCTCCTTTTTGTGTTCCTGATGGGGAAATTGAGGTTCTAAAGTTGTTTCTGTGCCTGCTCTTTTCTGTGTCACACTGAGGCAGAGAATTCACATGCTGGAGTTGGTGTGTCTGTTTGTGGGTTTGTGGCCTTGGATTTGCTATTGTGGAAGTTCTGGCTGCCAGTCAATTTTAATTTTTGTGGTGGGCAGCAGCACAGAGGTGAAGAAGTGGAGGTTTTTTATTATTGCTGCAGCCTGGCCTGACAAGCACATCTCTGCTGTGAGCTGTGGACTCCAGTTCTGGAGTACACTTGCCTGTTTTAAGGGCTTCAGTGTGGCTTGTTGAAATCTGTTTGTTCTCCTCCTATTGCCTGTCTTAGCAGAAAATGATAAAATGTTCCTGACTGGATTTTGAGCACAGATCTTCCTATGAACTCCAGCTATGCAGATGGCAGAGCACTTTCTTTTATCCTTTAACTCAGGGCTCTGAAGCCAATTTAACACCCCCACGTGAGGTGGGGCAGAAAGGAGAAATAATGATCCACAGCTCTGCCTGCCCAGGTGGTGCCTCAGGTTTGAGCTTTTAATGTTTTTTAGATTCTGGGCTGCTTTAGTGTGTGAGTCTGGGCTTCCTATGAGCTCTCTGCACACAGTAGGGAGAGAAAACAATTCCTGCTCTAGCTGGGGACCAAGGACAGATGATCCAAATCTCAGGCCCAAGAGTATAAACAACATGGGCTGAAGAGAGAAAAACAAGAAAAGTGGGACTTCATGGACTAAAGCTGTAATTAAGCCATTAACTCCAATACACTAATAGACCAAAACTTATAAAAGTGAGAGACCCTGTGTCAAAGAGGGGAGTGGGGCTTGGCCAGTAATGGGTTAATAAACACAGTGAGATGGTATCAGATGTGTACAGCATTCAGAGGGGAGGAGGAACAGCTTGAACAGACAAGGAATTCCAGCTATTCCTGTCAAGATTATAGCAGGGAACACAGAATTGCTGCTGCAAACAGGATTTACCCTGCATTAGGAATGAAGGGGTGGCTGGGGCAGGCTGTTCTTGCTCACTCTCAGCAAGAGAATGTGGCTTTGCTGAGGGGAAAAACAAGGCAGCAGGGACCTCTGAGTGAAGGGCATGGTCCCACAGCACCCAGACTTGGAGGGCAGAGCAGATCTGATGGCCAGGGCCAGACAGGAGTCCTGGACCCCTTGGGCAAGCAGGGGTGAGGAAGGAAGCAGGGAAATCAGCTCAGGATGCGTGGGTGCACAGTCAGCTGCAGACATATCTTCAACACAGCTCAGGCACAAGGGCTTGAGCAGTTCCCAAACAAACTGGGGAAGCTCTCCCAGCTCTTCCTCACTCAGCTTTTTCCTGGCAGCCTTTTCCCAGCTTACAGCAGTGCTGGATCAGAGCAGCCAGACCCAGCAGGAGGAAGGAGGCTTCAGATCCTGGTCATGCACTCAGGAGTTATCCAACTACGTGGACATAGCTCTTGCCCAAAACAAGCTACAAAAGGCTCAGGAAGGTTTTGGAAGGCTCAAGTAATGATCTCTTCTTCCAGAGTATGGGCATCCTCAGTTTCACCCTAACTGGGATGTCACAGTAGTTCAGCACCATGTCACATTTTCCCTCAGTCAGAGTGAAATTGAATTTTCTGTTCTTGGTCAGTAAAATTCAAACCAAGCAATATAAATAGAGGCAAATACACCAGATCCTTGTTGGTTTCCTTTTGTGTAATGTCAAATAGTATTTCAGTCATGTTTATCTGCTTGTTTGCATAACTTTGTTGAGGAAACTTACTGGAACCTTGCTAGCTGGGCAAGAAAATGAATCAGTGGTGTTTTTCCTGATAATCAGACTTGTAGCTAACTTGATGCCTAGGGTACTGATGCCACAATAAAGCATTTCCATTTACTTGGTTGGCATGTTGTGGTGGTGACTTTTCTTGCCAAAGGCTGGGCCAAGTCAATGACCCTTGTTCTTGCAGCTCTGTAATGAGTATAGGAAATATTTCTTAATTTCAAATCAAGGCATTGACAGAAATCACTACCAGTTTGCTTTGTTATTTTTATTTGCTACTAAAATCTCTTGCCACTGAAATACACTCCAGCAACACATGATTTTTGGATTTCAATTGATGTTTTTAGCCTGAAACGTGTGTTTCATAAGCTTTAGGTCAGCCTGTTGTTTTCTGCTGAACTGTGTTAAAGCCTTTTTGTAATCTTGTGCTAAAACACATATTATCTTAAAAAATTGCAGGTTTGAAAGTTAAGGTGCCCTTATGACAGCATGGGAGGGAATTTTCCCTAGGTGTGTGTTATTAGGTATTTTTTTAACTTTGGGAGGAGCTGCTGTAAAGATGGATGTCTCATACATGCCCCTGTTAATGAATGAAATTTTGGGCATTAGTGGAATAAAATGGAGGCAGAGCAGCCTGTTTATTTAGCTGACTTAGTGTTGCAGACTGCCTGTGTTCCCATTTGTACTTCTCAGCAGTGTGCTACAAAAACTGATCCTTTGTCAGCCCTTTCTTAATCCCATTGTATTTGCTGATTTCCCCAGCCCTGCATTTTGATGGAAGCTAATCCCAGAATATCTGCATAGCTGGGTGTGAATGTTTTTATCCAGGCACACACACATTTCCTCTGGATCCTCAGCCCTCCTTAATCACCCTGGCTATTCAGGAGCAGCTCTGAGTTCTGTGTGGGGGGAGGCAGCTCCCCTGCCATGTGAGAATCAAGTACTGCCTTCTGTCTTTCACACCTCTAAGCTACTGACTCATCATTTCATTCTCTGTGCATATTTATGCATAATGCACACAGAATGCAGTGGAATTACAAGCTTTGTGGAGATACAAGCCAGCAGAGGTGTCCTTTAAATTCACACTTTTGTGCCTGTGTGTAGCAGCAACCCATCGAGCTTCACATCAAGCATCTGGGTTGATCTAGCTTGGAAATTCTTAAGCCAATTGATCACTGGCTTCTGTACCACCCAGAGATAAGTTGTGGGTGAATCAGGAATGTTTGGTTGTTACTCTTTTTTCCATCTATTCAATCTTCTTTAATCATTAACCAGCACTTTCTCCCCAGGAGTAAGGAGGCTGAGTACAATGCAGGCTCTCAGATAAATGCTGGTGGGAACAATGCAGGAATGACTGCAGTTCTTGCTAACCAGACACCTTTTCAGTGAGTTAAAGATGTGTTCAGCAGGGCCTCATTTGGGCAGAAAAATCCTGTTCTGTCCTGGCTAGGAAAGACAAGGTTTACTGCGTAAATCTGTTACAGAGGGGTTGTGTGCTTTCCAAAAGGATGCCCTGTCCTGGATGTGCACCATCTCCTGTGTGCTGTAGTTACATGAAATGGGTTTTTATTTGAAAAATGCTTCTTCTGTTCTTTGACTGACAGCCTGGTCAAGACAAACTGTCCAGAACTGTAGTAGCATGTGTCTTAAAAGAGCTCTTATTGTGTTCTTTTTTTCCTTCCAAGGGTTGGTTTGACATAGTTCAAAACACTTAATGCACAATAAAATCAACTCAGCTTGCTTAGCAAGAGCCAAACTCTACAGAGGAATGTTTGTCACCACCTTTCTCCATCTTTTGGTAGAGGGATTAAATTACTTACCTTCTGGCCTTGACTGCTAAGGACTGGGAAAATAAGCCAATTAGGTAAATTAATCTTCAGCCCAGGTTTCTTGGGGTTTTTGCAGGGGTACCATTAATTATGGTTGGTGTGTGTTGCTGCAAGGGCAATTTAGTTTATGCGTTGTTTGTGAGGAACTTGGCAGAGCTTTGAGAATGATTGTCAAGGCCCCCAAAGGTGAATTTGGGTTGTGAGGGACAGGAGTGGGTGGAGGAGACTGGTGGAGAAGCAGTGTAAGAGCAGGAGGATTTGTCAGAGGTGTCAGGGAAGCAGAACGGTGATGGATGTAAAAAAGATGCAGCAGGGATAAAAACCCAAGGCATTTAAGGTGCAGAGGCTGAGCAGGAGCAAGCAGCAAAACCCAGAGGGGAGCCCCAGCTGGATCTGTGTAACCAAGATAGGAGGAGGAGGAGGTAATGGTCTAAAACATATGAATATGATGATCAAGGAGAGGGTGTGGAGGGAATGGGAAACAGGCTAAGATGCAAGTAAATAATTTGAACTGCTGCAGAGACTGGTTTCCCAGTGCTTAGAAAGTGCATTTGACATAATAATGAGGGGAAAACATGTGAGGTGTTTTTTTTTAATTCTTTCCTTCAAGCCTGCTGCAAATTACGTTGAGCCATGGCAAAGCCAAGCTTGATTTAATTTCAACTCTTAATATGAGCAGTGGGGTAGTGACAGCTCACAAATGCCAGTGGATCAGGGAAAAACTGGTAGTGGCCAGCATGTTTTGGGTCTTTCAGTACATCTTCAGTGGTGATAAACCATAAATACTCTGATATTTTGCTCAATGTCCTTTAATTGCTCTAAGTGATGCTTTTCCTTTGATGTGGGAACAAGCAGCAGTTTCCTGGCTTTTCCTAATTGCCTCTGAAACTGGGAAGACACAGTGTTTCTTCTCTGTGCCAGTAACTTAGTTTATGTGTTCTTAAGTGATTCTTCACCTCTAAAGTTACCATCCTGATTTCCTATTCTTCCTTTTTTGGCTGGTTGATAGTGGTGGATACTTGTTTTATCTTTTTCCTGTTTGATTTGATTTGGTTTTGCCTGCCTTCTGCCATTCTTGAGGAAGATTAACCTTCTTTTGACACGTGTCAGGGAGGGTGGGTTGAGTCAGGAGACTCCACAGCTCAAAGATAATTGAAGAGGTGATGATTAGAACGGGTATTCTGTGAACCTGAAAGATGCTCATGGTACTCTGCAGGCCATCTCGAGCTCCTAAAGTCTGTGTGACAGTTGAGTGTGTTCAGACATTACAGTGATGAGTGACCCCATTAAAAACATAGGTAGAACAGAGAAGTTTGGTTAAATCGCAGAGCTGGAAATCCATCTCCACCTCTGTCAAAGAAAACTCCCGCATTTGACAGTGGGCAAGCCAGCTAATCTGTGCTTTGAGTCACTCTGTGAAATGAGGTAATGTGCCTTTACCACACGAGGCTACGGCGAGGTTCAGCTCATAAATATGTGCGTGTAGCTGGATATTACAGCCGTGTGTCATCCAAAGCCTATAAAAATAGCAATAAATAGAAGCCTGCTGCAAGTTGGCATTTGTTTACTTCTAAGCTAGCTTTGCTTGGAGATGGATTCCTCTTTCATGTGGTCACGTGCTTGTTTTCGTGTCCCGCCGGGGACTTATGGGCACGGCTCGTGTCTGTGTCCCTCAGGCTCGTGCTCGGTGCAAGCTGTGGAGCTCCAGCTCCCAGCTGGCTCTGGGATCCCTGACCATGGTGCTGTATCTGTATCTCCTGCACTGCAGGTGTGCCAGCACTCGTCCAGGAGAGACCGGAATGGACGTGACCAGCCGCTGCACCCTCGGAGACCCCAACAAGCTGCCCGAGGGGGTGCCGCAGCCCGCGCGCATGCCCTACATCTCCGACAAGCACCCCCGGCAGACCCTGGAGGTCATCAACCTGCTCAGGAAGCACAGGGAGCTCTGTGATGTGGTGCTGGTAGTGGGGGCCAAGAAGATCTACGCCCACAGGGTGATCCTGTCGGCCTGCAGCCCCTATTTCCGAGCCATGTTCACCGGGGAGCTGGCGGAGTCGCGGCAGACCGAGGTGGTGATCAGGGACATCGACGAGCGCGCCATGGAGCTGCTCATCGACTTCGCCTACACCTCGCAGATCACCGTGGAAGAGGGGAATGTCCAGACCTTGCTGCCAGCTGCTTGTCTTCTCCAGCTGGCCGAGATCCAGGAGGCTTGCTGTGAGTTCCTCAAGAGACAGTTGGACCCTTCCAATTGCCTGGGCATCCGGGCTTTTGCTGACACTCACTCGTGCCGTGAGCTGCTGAGGATCGCCGACAAATTCACACAGCACAACTTCCAGGAGGTAAGGAGCTGGTGTGCTGGAATTGTGCTGTAAAATGCATCAATGTGGCCTGTGAGAGCTTTCAGCAACTCTCATTTTGCCATTTTTTCCAAATCCTGTCTTTACACCTGCTCTGTGCCCTGATAGTGATGGGTGTCAGTGATGGGACCCATAGTGATGGGTGCCAGATGTTAAGTGGGGAGGAAAGAGGAGAGAGGTAGCAGGACTGTCTTGTACCAGTGGTTGATGCACAACATTTCTTCCCTGAAAGGTGTGTGGTGTGTGCTATGTGGGTGGCAAGGCTGTGGGTGCAGGTGGATTTGGCATGGAATCTGTCCTGCTTGCATATTCCACTCCTCTTTCAGAAATATTCTGGATTCTACATGGTTGGAGAGGGGGAAGGTGTTAAAAGTAAGGACAACACATCAATAGAACCCAAGGAATTTGATGTTGAGCTCTGGAATTGACAAAGTGGGTGTTTGAGGGAGCATGAGGCTGCCTCAGGGGAGTCTCCAAATCCCTGGTTGTAGCAGAACTAGAGTTTTGTATCTATTATTCAGCAGAAGCTGTCTGAAAGTAATTCAGATGTGTAATATTGTAGCTGACCTTTATAAACTCAAGTTTCTCATCCTTTGTTAATTCTGCCTAGATAATTTTTTGGTGAAAAAAAAAATGCCAGCAGCTGGTTCAGAGAAGGATCAACATCATAATTAAGGATTGTGTGAGCAATAGAGAAAAGTGGGTCTTTACTGAACTGCTGCAGAAAAATCTCCTCTTCCCACCAGCTTCACAGGGAGATCCTTTCCAAAGGGAGGAACTCCAGGAACTCCTGGTGCTAATTTAGTTTCCCCAGAGAAGCAGCAGTATGGAAGTGCTGTGAGTGATGGCAGCTTGTCTCTTTTTTTCCCTTCTAACATGCAAGGAGCAGGTTGGAATTTGTTAATTTTAGTCAGGTAGTACTTCAAAATCTGAGCAGGACCAACACAACAGAACACAACTGTTGGACACAGTGAAGACAATTCTTGGTATCCAAAACATCAGTTTACTATAAAAGCTGCAATTAAATACATCTTTTCTAACCAAACAGAATTTGCTGGTAAGATGAGAGGTTTTTTTTTTGTAGAACTAGGTGGTTTCCCAAAGCCCTACATTTTAGCTGGCCACTTCATATCCTCTGTGCTTGCTCTGCACTTCTTTTCTTCTGGATTTGTTTGGTTTTGTTTTTTATTTTTGGGAGGTGGGGGAGCAAGATGCTATCCAGATGGTTGTTTATTTTCAGTGCTTGGTTGTTTTACTGGCTATTAGATCTTGTTATTACATGAGTAGGGCATGCTTACAAGCCTCTAAATAACATTTTAACAGCTTGACAGTTTTGTTTTAAAGTGTTTAGTATTAATACATGCAGCTGGCTGTTAGGAGCTGCTTGCTATGGGCTTCTTTTCTTTTGCAGTCCCTTGAAGACAACTTTCTGTCTTCCTTATCCCTGTTAAAGCACAAGGAGGAAAAAGAGAAGAGAGCACTCTTCCTCGAAGATGATGCAAATTATAATTGACTTGACTTAAACACAGCCTCTGGAAAAGTGAGGCTTAGATTAGAGCACTGTTTCTTTGGCCTGGGCAGGTTTTGGTGTCCAGTTCAGTGCCCCAGGAGTTCTGCAGCTCTTCATCCTTAATCATCACTTCTTTTGCTTCCACTGTTTCTCTGCAGACAGTGTGAGTGGTGCTGCTCCTTGGGATTGCATTCCATTCTGGCAGCATTTCCCATCTGGGGAGTGGCTTGGTGATCCCTGGGGGAAGCCAGGCACTTGTCTGTTTAACCATCATCCACTGTGGAGGTTGAAAACTGATAAAAAAGAAATAAAAAGCTGATAAAAAAAAAAATTGCCTTCCTGTGCAGAGGCTGTGTGGCCATTGTTCCTCCAAGCTGGCAGAAAGGAATGTGAGCTGGGAATTTCCTGGGTGCCAAGGTGAAATATTAAGCAGCAGGCACCAGGCCAACCCTTGCAGTTACTTTGAATGCAGTTTGAATTGCTTCATGTCCTCTGCTGTGCTAACCTCTGCTTCTATTAAATTTTTATGTGTGTTGCTGCATTACATCATTAACTTCTTGGTAAAATGTTTTTTCCATTCCTCCCAATTTAATTTGTTGCCTATAACCCCTAGTGGATTTTGTGCATCTAATGTGAAATGGTTCTATTAGCAACTCCACTGTACAAGAACAGCCTTTTTTTTTTTTTCTCTTGACATTTGTGTGTAGGGAAAAAATATATTTATGGGTGGACAAGTTGCACTTTTATCAACAGACAAAAATTGCACTCCATATTGCATAGTCTGACATGAATTCTCTCTGTTTATAAAAGCACTGTTGTTCAGGAATGCTGCAGAGGAAATGAAATCCAGCCAATTCTTGTCCACTAAGCAAGTCAGTGAAATAGATCATTACTATTAGTCAGATAATTATGAGTGTCCTTATAATTAAGCCAAAAAAAAGCCAAAGCATTTAAAATAATGATTTGTTTTACTGTGTAAACTAACAAGTTGCACAGTAGTAATAATTTGGTTTAAAGAAATGCTTTGAATTTTGTGAGGCCATCAATGCAACTGGATGTCCTGAGGGTCAAAGGGAGAGGCTGGATGAGCATCTTTAACTCAGGAATTTCCACAGCTGCTGTTTCCAGACTCTGCAGAAGCTGCATTTAAAACCATCAGAGTAAAGTTTACACATAAGCTTTGTAGGAGGAAGGGAGACTATGGAAAAAAGCTGATAAAGATCTTTAATGACCAACCCAGTTCCTACTTAAAGTCTGAAGGAGTCTCTGGGCCAACCTTTCTGTGGCCTTTACTGTCCCCAAAAGCTCAGGGTGCCCAAGAACCAAGTGTGGTAACTGATCTCATTATCCTCTTTGTTCTTTTTTTAACAATATTTTCTGTTGTCAGTAACTGGATATTTTTTCAGTGCCCTTAAATAACTTCTTCAGGTAATTAGAAGGACTGCACAGCTGACTGCTCTTGAGATGATTGTGTCAAAGAGTGTTTTTCTTTAATTTATGCAGCAAATTGTGAAATAAGTCATGGAATTCTAATGTGGTCACAGATGATAAGGGCAAGCCAGCATTCAGTTATTTTCTGTCCCTGAACCTTTTGGAAATTCCCAGCTGCAGACTGGGAGTGCTTGCAGGGAAAGTGAGCTGGCAGTTATCAGTCAGGCCATTTCTGCAGTTTGAATTTTGATTCTTGTACCTTTCCCCACCTATCTGCTGTCTGTGCAGGAGCTGTGGTGGTGTGTGAGCTCCCAGGGCAGTCTGAGTGACTCATGCTGTGTGAGCAGTCCCCCAGCAGCAGCCAAGGCCTCCTGAGAAACTTGGTTGCTATCTTGGATGCTGGAGGAATTAATGTGTTTGTCAGTGGCTTGACTTTCACAGGAGATCAGTCCTTAGGGGCTCTGGAGGCTCTGATTTCCTCTTTAGTGCATCTCGACTACTGCACACTCCATGTGTATATTTAGAGCAAATGAAAGAGGCAGGATCAGATGAGTCTCCTGAAATATTTTCTGTTCTGCCACAAATCAGGCTTTCTGTGTTCTCTGCAATGCCTCTGGTAACTTGTTTGAGACTCTTATTTTTGTGCTCTGTTTTGCTTTCCTTGTGGAAATCTCTGTGCTCCAGTGCTGCTTTTTAGTCACGTATTTATTGTGGTTTCATTTCTGCTTTATGTATTAGACACGGCAAATGAGGAGGCTGATTTTAAAGAAAGGCTTTGTTTTTCTTGAATTTTCAAACCTGATCAGTGTGGTTTAACCCTTTAAAATTGTTAAAGGGTGTAAAAGGCATGCCCATCCATAAGTGTCTTGTTGTGTTGCTGGGGGCTGTGTTCTGCCCAGTGCAGCAAACCCTTTATGTGTGTTGTTCTTGGAACTGATGGGGATTTGGCTTTTTACTGGCTCGGTTCATGAAGTGCTGGAGTGGTGAATGGCTCTGATGCTTTGTCCTTACTCCCTTCCTTTTTTCCTCTGCCTTTCCCAGGTGATGGAGAGCGAGGAGTTCATGCTGCTTCCTGCCAACCAGCTCATAGACATCATATCCAGTGACGAGTTAAACGTGCGCAGCGAGGAGCAGGTGTTCAACGCTGTGATGGCCTGGGTGAAGTACAGCATCCAGGAGAGGAGACCCCAGCTGCCACAGGTAATCTTGGGCACAGAGACATTCCAGGCTGCTTTATCCAGGGAGAGAGGAAGGAGGGATGGTAGGGTGGTGCCAGAGCGCTTCTGAATGTTGTAAAGCCACCAAAATTCTCTCTGACTCCCACCTGTGTTAGGTGGCTTGCACTGTCCCTTCATCTAGGCTGGCCAGAGCCTTCATTAGGGGATTTGTTGGATTGTTCCCAGCTAGGACTTGCCAAACGAGCTCACTCCAGCAGTCTGTCCAGACAAACCTGCCTGCACTGCTTGGAGAGTCATATCAACACCACAGTGGAGAGGGGAAGCCTTGTCTTGCTTTGCAGTGCTTCTTTAAGCTCTGCTGCTTGATTTGCGCCTCAGCCCTCATGATGTTACAGTGGAGCTTGTCAGAATGGTTTTGTTGGAATGTGATGCTTCATCTAAGCCAAGGCATTTCACAGAGCAGAACCCATTCTGACAAAGCTGTCAGCCCAAAGCCTCTGAAGTCTGGGCTGGATGATCAAAAGAGGTGAGCATCTGCCTGCCTCACTGTTTCTGCTTTGGAAAGAGATGTTAAATGCAACTTTATTTACTGGAAAGCTTTTGAAAATGGTTTTAAGTAAACAAACCAAACTGGAAAAAGCTGCTCTTCTCAAGGCAGCTTTTAATGCTTTTATAACTGTTTGCCTCTGTCTATATGTGCTTGGGCCTTCAAATTCTCAACTCTTCTGAAAGATGTGTTGTTTCTCATTGTTCATTTACTCTGCAATACCACTCAGGTTTAAGAGAGCTAAATCCTTGATAAAACCACTAACTTAACTAGTGTTCAGGCAAATGTCTTGACATCTGTAATTTTCTAAAGGTTTCCAGCTGTCATCTTTCAGCTGTTGATGCATCCAGTGGATTGTCCCTTTCTGAAAACTGATTTTCTGCTGGGTATCTAAACTGGGATATTGAAAAGGCAAATGTGTTGTGAGACAAGCTGCATTCAGCTAAAATTCTCTTGTTTTCCATTTGGCTTTTTGCATCTCTGTGGGTAACTGTGGTTTCACCATAGGTGTTCTGGTTTATGTTTCAGGTGCTGCAGCACGTCCGCCTGCCCCTGCTGAGTCCCAAGTTTCTTGTGGGTACAGTGGGCTCTGATCCACTCATTAAGAGTGATGAGGAATGCAGGTAAATCTCCTCAGCCATTTACAGGATTGAATTCTGTTGTCCTCTGAAACTGTGCTCGTTTGTCACTGGTAAATGGGTGATGCCTCACAATTTCGTCTTTGGCAACTGGCAGGATAGGAGAAGCAGGAAAAATTGTTTTCTATTTGCATAATAGTTAGTGGTGTACCCTAGAAGTGGTTTTGTTCTTTCAGGTTTTCAGTGAAATGGCAAATTTGAGTGTGCAGTTTGATGTAGGTAAAAGACCTTTCACTGTATTGGTTTTCATTTTGCCTTTTTTTTTTCACCTCCTCTAGTCATGGCCTCTTATTGCAGCTTAGCTCTTGCATGGCTTTCATGATGATCTCTGTGGGATCTAAAGTAGTTTTTCTGTGTAGAATGTCTGCACTTTGATAGCAGAATTGAACTCTGGGATTAGAGTCTGCTCTTTCCCACAAGGATAATGCAGGGAAGTTTTCATTTCCTCTTTTTATGGTATGAGTCTCACCTTTCTGGTTCTGCAGAGTTCTGTATCATCCTCAAAGCACATGATCTATCCTGTGCATATTGTAAAGAAGTTCAGGGCATAGGCTAAATTATTCTCTTCCTGAATAAGCATTCATACTGGGGGAATTCCACATTTGTAGAGGGAAGGAGGACTTTTTGTTCTTTTTTGTTTTATTCAAGGGTTTGGAATATTAGGATTAGTCCAGGTGGCAAGTCATGAATGGATGGACAGTGTGAGCTGGAGAAAATACTCATCAGAAGGGTACTATCTCCATCTATTGGTCATGTGTGAATTATGTATTTGTGTGCTTTCCAACTCCTGTTCTCTTCTGAGGCAAAACCACTGACTGTTCAGTTTAGCTTGAGGCAGGCTGGATTTTTCTTTTCTGCACAGTAAGCCTGACAAATCTCTTGTCGTATATCTTTTTTTAATCAGTCTTTTTATAGCAAACTGTATCTATTATGAACTGTGGCCAAGCACTGGTGCTGGCTTGCTGCTGTCACTGTGTCAGTGGCTCGTAAACAACCGATGAGCATTGAGGTGACAGCGCGCGTTTAACCCGAGCTGCTCACGCTCTTCTCCTGTGACTTGGCAATACCTGAGGTGCATGACTAGTGCTGCCTGCTCTTCCCATCACTTCTGATTGGGCCCTTCTCCCAAGCCTGACCTCTGGGGGTTAATGTTTTCTTGTCTTGCACAGGGATCTGGTGGATGAAGCCAAGAACTACCTGCTGCTGCCCCAGGAGCGGCCGCTGATGCAGGGACCGCGGACGAGGCCGCGCAAACCCATCCGCTGTGGAGAGGTGCTCTTTGCAGGTGTGTGTCCCTGCAGCTGTGTCTGTGTGTCAGCAGGACGTGCTGGAGGGGCTAGAGGGGCCATCTGAGTGGCTGAGGTCACTTGGTCTGTTCTGCCTTGAGAGGAGAGCTCATCGTGGTTTACATGGTTTCCTTGTGACGGGAGAGGAGAGGCTGGCACTGCTCTGGGCTCTGTGTAACCAGCAGCAGAACTCAAGGGAAAGGCCTGGGGCTGTGTCAGAGGAGGTTCTTACACCCACAGTAGAGTCTGGCACTGGAATTGACTTCCCAAGGCAGTGGTCACAGCACCAGGCCTGATGGAGCTCAAGAAGCATTTGGACAACACACCCAGGCATGTGGTGGGATTCTTGGGGCTATCCTGTGCCAGGCCAGGAGTTGGACTTTGATCCTTCCAACTCAGGATTTTCTGAATCAATGCATTTTCCCACTGGCTTAGGCCAGGAGACTCCAGGCAGGATTTTCTGGTGGTGGTGTTCCCATAAAGTCTTCACAACCTATTTCTGATGTGACCTGTGCATTAATATTTGAAAGTTTGAGTTAACTTATGTTTCTTACTCACATGATTTATTTGGTGCTGTGCAAACCACAGCATCTCCACACTTCAGTTCAGGCTCTTGAAAATCTCCTTCTATTTTATAACTACAAACCTCAGAAGGAGCAACTTAGAGACGAGTCCAAAGGGGCATTTGTGCCAGGACCACAGGCAGTGTGTGAGCAGCTACAAACCTCAGGAGTGACTTAGAGACGAGTCCAAAGGGGGGATTTGTGCTGGGAGCACAGGCAGTGTGTGAGCTCAGTGAGTGTTTTGTGACCCTGTTTTTGGTGTTTGCTGCAGTGGGGGGCTGGTGCAGTGGGGATGCCATTTCCAGTGTGGAGCGCTACGACCCCCAGACCAACGAGTGGAGGATGGTGGCTTCCATGAGCAAGAGGCGCTGTGGAGTTGGGGTCAGCGTCCTGGACGACCTCCTCTATGCTGTGGGAGGCCATGATGGCTCCTCTTATCTGAACAGTGTGGAAAGGTAGGTGTCCATAAGGCCCCTGTGCAGAATTTCAGCTGTGAATGTTCATGTATGAATCACAGTTTGAGCAACCACTGCTTTTGAAGGCAGAGGACGTATTTATTTCTGTTCTCCAAGCACAGGGTGAGCTGCCCAACACTGTCCACTTTAATTTCTCATTACACAGTGACTTTTTAGCAGCTGCTTCTGTATTTGCTTTCTGTAGAAACAGCTAAACACATGCAGCTGTGTCTGCAGCTCACCTGCACCCTGGGTGCAGCCTTTTAGGAATTCTGTTCATTTTGCCATTTCCTCCTGCCTTGCATACCCCTGGTGCAAAACACTGTGCCACATTATCCCCAGCTTAACGGGACAAACCAAAGCCTCTGCATAAGGAAGGAATCTGTAGGAGATGGGTCTGGGTGTGTTGTTGGAAGGAGTGGTGATCCTGGTTGACTTTCCTTGCAATTGAGGGTTTGTTTTTAGTGTTGTTGGGGAAGGTGGGGTTACAGTGAGCATTTCTTAGATGCTGAGGGAAAGATCCTGGATTTTTTTTTTTTGTCAAGTGGCAACTTGAGAGTTAAGGAACCTTGGCACATAGGCAGAAGAAGGAAAATAGGTCAGTTTTGGGCTTGTGAAAGATTAAAGTCAAACAAGTTTTTACCAAGCTTCCTGTTTCTGGGAGCTGCATAGGGCAATTCCCATGCCTGAAAGATGCATGAGTCAAGCTCTCCTACTACTCTAAATCTTGACCCTGTAACAAACCCAATGAGCTGTAAAAATACCTCCTCCCACCCTGAGCCTCCCCTTCTTCCCACCTATCTCTTTGAATGCTCCCAAATTCCCAAATCATTGTATCTCCCACATCCTGCACTTCCTTGCTATGCACTGTATTTCTTTTTCTCCGGATTCCCAAGTCTATCCATGTTTTATCTGGAAGTCCCAGTGCTGGCTGAGTTCCTGTGTGAACTGCAGGGAGCAGAGCAGAGTTAACTCTGCTGCAAGTTTCCACACGCCAGCCAGTCTCTCTCAGGAGCCTAAACCTTTGATCTCCAGCTTGATTCATCCCAACCTGCAGTTTGAACATGCCTGGAATAACATGTAGGGGATGCATTGTATCACTTCAGGGCTTTTATCCAGCTTACAAAGAGCTGTGATGCAGTTGAAGCTCAGGATAGGCAAGTTTCACAGCCTTGTAGAGCTCCCAAGCATGGGAGAGTCTGAAACAAACCTAGGCAGATAAATTTTGCTGTGTTTTTTTTTTTTTTTTCTAGGTATGATCCGAAGACCAATCAGTGGAGCAGTGATGTGGCTCCCACCAGCACCTGCAGGACCAGTGTTGGAGTAGCGGTTCTTGGAGGTTACCTCTATGCTGTGGGTGGCCAGGATGGTGTCTCTTGTCTCAACATTGTGGAGAGGTACTTTTTAATTACAAAAAAACCCCAAAAAAGTGGGGCACAGCAAGAAAGAGGATCTCTTAGAGGGTGCAGCTGATGCAGAAAAGCTGCACCCTCTGAGAGTGTGAGGGTGAGAGAGAGGAGATAGGAACTGTACAAATCTTACAGGGATTTTTGTTTGGGGAGAATAAAGTCAGTCTTCCTGCTTCTTTGTGAAGGTGTCAAGCACTTCCCTCAGCTCTGCTGTTTATTCTTGTGCCAGGTATGATCCCAAAGAAAACAAATGGACTCGAGTGGCTTCCATGAGCACCAGGCGCCTGGGAGTGGCCGTGGCTGTGCTGGGAGGCTTCCTCTATGCTGTGGGAGGCTCTGATGGCACATCTCCTCTCAATACTGGTATGCCTTTTGCTGTCCCTTCATCCCAGTCACTGCTTGTCCTGGTCCTGGGAGCCTGTCATGTCCCCAGATAGCTGTTGAATATCTCAGTGATCAGTTTGTGGAGGTTTTTCTTCTTTAAATATTATTGTACCATACAATAGCTCACTCTCCAGACTTGTGAGGCCCTATTACCTAGTTGTGTGTCATATTTTTACTTTCTCAGTGCTTCATTTGGCAGTATGTCCTTAATACAATGATTTGATCATTTGCATAGGAGTTGCAAGCAGTTTTTTTTCTTTTGAATTCCTGCAGCAGCCATTTTTGCTGTAGGAAAGAAGGTGCCAAAGGTAAAACTGCTGCAGGTCAGTTTGTAGCACTGCCAGCTCCCTCTCGAGTGTGGAGACAGGAGAGATACTAGCAAGAGTTTTTGGGAAGAAAAGAGAGAAAAAAGGGGTTCATGGCTTTGGAAGGAAAGAGAGAACAAATGGGTTCATGGCTTTGGAAAAGAGAGAACAAATGGGTTCATGGCTTTGGAATAGAGAACAAATGGGTTCATGGCTTTGGAACAGAGAACAAATGGGTTCATGGCTTTGGAAAAGAGAGAACAAAGGGGTTCATGGCTTTGGAGGAAAAGAGAACACAAATGGGTTCATGGCTTTGAAAGGAAAGAGAAACCAAAGGGGTTCATAGCTTTGGAAAAGAGAGAACGAAGGGGTTCATGGCTTTGGAAAAGAGAGAACAAATGGGTTTATGGCATTTTTGGTGTGTGGAAATCAGGTCCAAAGTGCTCTCCCCACTGCCTGCCAACCCTGCTGACTGCACTCCTTCCCTCCCTCGGCAGTGGAACGCTACAACCCCCAGGAGAACCGCTGGCACACCATAGCCCCCATGGGCACCAGGAGGAAGCACCTGGGCTGTGCTGTGTACCAGGACATGATCTATGCTGTGGGAGGCAGGGATGACACCACAGAGCTCAGCAGTGCTGAGAGGTACAACCCGCGCACCAACCAGTGGTCCCCCGTGGTGGCCATGACGTCCCGGCGCAGCGGGGTGAGTGTGATGCCTCAGGTTTTACATTTCATGTTTTCCTGTCATTGTTGCCTTTAGAAATGAAGGGATGGGGCTATTTTCAAGCTAAGAACTATTTATTGCTCAGATAAACATCAGTCTCAGAGCGCATGAGGTTTTAGAGGAGGAAGCATTTGCCATGTGCCAAGAATAGTCACAGGTTCTTTGTTACAAGGCAGTATAGAACTTTCTAATCCAACAGACAGTTGCCACAGAATTTATTTTGCTTTTCTAACCTATCACCTTTATTTACTTCTGCTGCACTGTAGATACTTTTATCAGAGAGCTTTTGTCTCACTTGCACATTCTCATAACTTCTAAGCTCCTAGTTTATTCTATACAACCACACCCTTAGATTACAAACCCTTCACCATCTTATCAATACAGTTTCTCATTTATTTAAAGCATACTCTTACAACTATAGAAACATAAGTTTATGATTTTTCTGCTTAATGTCTGTGTATTGTACTTTTACATCAATCCAAGCTTCTTCCAAGGCTGCAGATCAGATCCTTCAGTGTCTGTGGAAGTTCTGTTTTTCTCACACACATTTTCCAGATTCTGCACTATGTTAGTTTATAACTCTGAACTCCATATAAAGTGTTGGCAAGTTCTCCTCACAGTTAAGTCACACAAAACAATCATTTTCCAGCCCCAGAACCAAGGATACCATTGCAGGCCCAAAAAGTGTAAACAGCAAATTGAGGAGAGCAAACTGGGAGGATGGGACTGCATCACCTGGAGCTAGAATTGGACAATTAACCCTAATATGGAAATGGACCAGAACTTATAAAAGTGGGAAAACTGATGACCCAGGGTCCATCTTTGGTAGAGCCACTTTTGGGCTCTTGTACTGCCCAAGGTGAATCCTTTAAAGGCCTTTAATAAACCCCTACTTTATTCCTTTAACACTGCCTACCCTCTGTTCTAGGCAGCCCCTCCAGGCATCAGGTGGGGCTTGGTGGGCTCATCCTTGCCACCTGTCACCATGTGGGGACAGAGGGCACAGGGCAGAGTGTCATTGTCACTCTTGTTGTGGGGAGAGCACACGGTGAAGCGTCAGTCTTCTCATGAGACTCTCCTGCTTCCTCCTCTGCATCTTTACCTCTTTTCTGTGAGGGAAAAAGTTTGTAAAAAACTCTCTAGAGGGTGCATAGATAGCCAAGTCATGCCACACACAGCTGTTTAGATGGGGAAATGAGACATTTGAGGGTGTTTTTAAATATTTTTGGGGCTTGTATGCAGTCAGCTAAGCCTGAAGCAGAGGAGCTTTTAGGTGACATAGCTGTACCTGGTATGAAATACCATCAAAGAACACTATCAAATTAGTACCTGCATCTCTCTGGATGAATTAGGAGGTGAAAACACCCACTTGCTGAGAGGAAAAAGCTGGGAAACTGGGTTAGCATGTTTCAGATACACATTCCCAGCAGACTCTCATTGCCTTGAGGCATGTGTGGGAACAGGGCTCCTGGGCTTTCACTTGGGCTGTGCCTCTCCTCCTCAGTGCTGTGAGTGACAGCAAGTTCCCATCCACTGCTGATCGTGGTGATTTCTTGTGAACAACAGGTTATGCAGTGTTTTCAGCAGCCATCATGGCTGGGAGATGGAAATGGTCTGGGTGTTTATCATTAGATATTGGATTGTGTGGTAAAGAGAGGATGAGTTCTGTCTGTGAGTTAGTGTTCAGTGTCTGGTGAGGCAAGTATGAATCACAGTTTGAGTAACCACTGGTTCTGGGGGCAGAGAATACATATTTATTTCTGTTCTCCAAGCACAGAGTGAGCTGTCCAACACTGTCCACTTCAGTTTCTCATTAGACAGTGACTTTTTATCAGCTGCTTCTGTATTTGCTTTCTATAGAAACTGCTAAACACATGCAGCTGTATCTGCAGCTCACCTGACTTCCTCAAAGCCAAACAGGGACCATTTTACAATGTGTACCTTCCCTTTTTGCTGTTATACTCCACATTTTCCACTTTGTTATACTCCATGTTTTGATGTTTCAGTGATTTCAAAGATTAAATAGAAGTTTGGAGGCCGAAGTGCTTACAGGTGGTCCAAGCCCTAACCTGAGAGGTTTGGGACCAGGGGCTTTCCTGTGATTCTGCTACTTTAACCAAGTGTTGTGGGCTGGTAGATATTCTTTGTTGGGGAAAAATTTCAGTCCAGAACATAAGTTTTGTATGGAAAAGGTTTAGATTCTCGTGTATTTATCATCACTCAGATGGTTCTACTTCTTGTAGCTGGCAATAAGGGGAACCCTCTGCGTTTTCTTTGAGAGATTCTCTAATCTGAGATACACATTTAACTTTCCATGTCTCATTTTTTAGGGTATTTAATTTGTGCTGTGCCCTAAAGAAAAAAACCCCAACCCTCTCCTGCAGACTGCCTTTCACCAAACACGGTTATTAAATAGTTTCATTAATATTTTCATTTTAAACCTTCTTTTGAGTACATCCCAGCTAAGTAGCTGCTGTCTGATGGCTGTTTTGCAGGTTGGCCTGGCTGTGGTGAATGGACAGCTGATGGCAGTGGGAGGCTTTGATGGCACAACGTACCTGAAGACCATTGAGGTGTTTGATCCAGATGCCAACACGTGGAGGTAACTTGAGTTTGTGTGACAATCAGGCAGTGAAATCCAGCTGGAGCTGTCCCAGGAAAATTAGGAATGTGGTACACACCATAACAGAGAACTTGTGTGGGGTAGAGCCATCACAACATTCCCATTCTTGCAAGAAAGAACCACATTTTGAAAAATATCTCACCATGCCCCTTCTGTTCATTTTGGGTTGAGTCTCTCCTGCATCCCAGTAAAACTGAGCTTGTCCTTAGCAGAAGGAACTCACAGCCACCATGTAGAATTTGGCCTGATCACTTCTTACTTTCAGTGTGAGGCAGTGATTTCTGAATCCTTCTGGAGGAGCTGAAATACTTCAAGCACATGATGTTATTCCCCTTTAAATCAGCAGGATTCAGCCACTGGAAGAATCTCCAAGCTGAGGCAAATAATATGAAATTACTGATCAAAATATATGCTGAGCAGAAAAGAAAGAGGAAAAATAGCCTTTCTAGTCATAACTATACTTGAAAACAATTGCTTGTGTATTTATTCCCAAATGTAATTAGCATAAAGTATCAAGCACCTGTGGCTATTTTTGCTGCTGTGGTGATCTGGCAAGAGTGGGGAATAGAAAGAAATTCATGTCCTTATTCTTACTAGTGATAGCAGTAGTTTAACCCTTCACTGATAAGAATGGCTGTCATGAGCAGCAGTGGAGGAATTTCCCTTGGTTTGGTGAACCATGGATCCACAGTACTTTTTGAACTGCTGAGGAAGCCAGAGAGAGAAAGTGGTACATACATCAGATTCCTTGGTGGAATGGTTTCAGCTACTCCCTGTGACAGCCCAGAGTTAGGAGTGACTGCCTGGCAGGCATTCACACAGCTTGGGAGATTATTCAAGGTATTATTAGCTTGAAAAAACTATCAGTTTTTTCCTCCACTGAACTCAATATAGGTGACCAGCTTCTGTGGTCTCCCCTTTCTTTTGTATCTTGAAGATATTTTTTATTTGTGCTGCTTGACTGAGAAACAATTCTGCTACAATTTGGCTTTAACAAAGCTGTTTGGAGAACTTGCTTCTCCTGTTCCTGCCAGCAGACTCCAGTGGCCTAGAGGGGGACAGGCAGCTGCAATCTGTAGGGGTCTGATATCCCTGTGAAATGCAGACACCATTGCAGTCAGCAGATGGTGCTTGGGATGTGTTATATCTCAGTTGGCTCAGCTGAATGTAGGGGTTTAAACATACAAATTAAATTAGTTGAATTAGGAGGACTAAGCCTAGTCCTATGACACCCAAAACCTAGCTTAAGGTCAGCTACAGTTTACAAATTTCTTTTTCTTACCAGACAGGGAGCAGGAAGTATTTATTTAACAGAAATTTGGTGTCAAATCAAGCAGCAGTTTCTGTTCTGAGAGGAAGGCACGAGCAAATACAACTGTTTACTTACAAAGTGTGTAAGATGGGTGCTTCCACAAGCTCTTCTTCATTTTAAGCAGACATTAAAGATGGTTCAGTGTTTGCCATGGCAGCTCCCAGAGGTTGGTGTCCCCATGGAGCAGGATGTGTGACTCTGGAATGTTGTCTCTGCAGGTTGTACGGCGGGATGAACTACCGGCGGCTGGGCGGAGGCGTGGGGGTTATCAAAATGACACACTGTGAATCTCATATATGGTAAGCTTCCAGAGGGAGGGAGTCCCCTGCCTTCTCATTCCTAGAAAAACAAACTGAAGAGACTTGTTGACACTGGACCTCTTTGCAGCTCTAGTATGCACGGTCTAGCTCCAATGTAACTCTTTGTCGGTGAACTCTTTCTATGGAATTATAAAAACTGACTTCTGTGAGAGTGTGCCCCGCGGGAGACCACGTTGTCAGACTCCAGAGAACCACTGGACAAAAGTAGAAGTGTTGCTTATGTCCGTATTTTTTCTAAATAGTTCTACATTTTTGGAATAAACCAAACTGTAACAGTTCTTGTAGCTTAAAAGGATGCTGATGTAGAGCCTATACACTCTGTACTGGGAGTCTGGCCAGGAGGAGGGATTCCTGCTTTCCCTCCTGCTGTGGGAGCAGTGGATGTGGCAGCTGTTTGGTGGGCGAAAGAGAAAAAAAGTGATACAGAAAACATTGCTTTTGCCTTATTTACAGAGAGCTTCAAAAAAAAAAAAAAAAGTACTTGACCTGCAAGGTGCCACCTTTGCACAGAAGCTTTTCTGTGCACAGAGTATATTTATTTTTTCATTTGACTTGTATCATGTATTTCCTTTGTATCGCTCACAGCGATGATTCCAGCTTTTTATATACATCTGTCTGTGCATATATATATGTATTTTATATATATATATGTATATGTGTGACTTGCATTTCGACCAGCTGGTGGTTTGGGCAGGGCTGTGTCCTGCCACCTACTGTGGTTCCAACCCTTGTGGTATGATTTGGGGTCTCTTAGAGGACAGGAGAGCTGTGAGATGGCTGTCCTGAGTATCTTTTCAGAACTGGAACTCGCATCGCTCAGCTGAATCAGTGAAGTGCCCAAAAAGGGTGAGAGGAAAAGGATTTCAAGCAATGCCTTTTTACTGTACAAAAATTGAGCTTTTCTCTCCTCTTCTCTCTCCTGTGTGTGAACTTGTGCTGGTTTGAAGGTAAACTAGCAGGGGAGGAATTAACCCCACAGAAAGACCTTGTGAGAGATTTCAAGTCAGAGTTGCAATTCAATAGAGAGATGACAATAAATGCAATGAGTACACAAAGAGTGGCTTAAAACCAGTCCTGATCAAACAGTGGTTGCAGTCCTGTTAGTGTGATGGATGAGGTCTTGTTAAAAGCTCTGGTCCTGTGGAAAGGCCTGGTCCTTCTTTGGATGTCCAGTACTGGTTGTTGTGTCCAGATCCCCAAACCCCCAGATCATGGACCCTCAAATCCAGGCAGGAATGTTGAATCCTTCCCCCAGAGCAAGGGATTTCCCAATGAAATGATGGAATCCCGAGTCATAGGCTGTTTGGGGAGTCCCTGATAGGACTCTGCCCACTGGCAGACATGAGCCCCCTTTAGGCTGGGTGCAGCTGTCACTTTGTGAGGACAGAGAACATTGCACTCAGCTCCCAGCTGTTACAAAGGACCCACCACTCCCAGGAATAATGTCAGAAATAATGCAGCTGGGTGTGGAATACAGTTTGGCTACACCCACACTGGTACTTTATCCTGCAACCACTGACAGAACTTAAATCTAGCTCACCTTTAAAAGCCTTTTTCTTCCTGTTGCCTGTTTGATATCAGTTCTTGTCTGAAGCAGGGTGCAGGTATCATCTGTTCATTCTGATAACCACTTCTTGTGTTCTTGCTGGAAGGGCAGACCCACAGCCAGCTCCTTCCTGCTGGGGAAAAAAAACCTCAGACCAGCCTCAGCTCAGCTGCCCTCTTGTCTGTGTCTGTAGAATTCCTGATCCTGATGGATGGAGCCCTCTCTTTGAGTGGTCTTTGTGCACTTTGCCTGTGTGTGGTTAGAGCAGGGAAAGGTGTGAAGATCATTAAAGAGTTTGGAGGGGAAGGGCTGTTTTCTGGCACTGTGAATAACTGTGGGGTCACCCAGGAGTGGGGAGAGAGCAGGGAAGAACTCAAGACTCAACAGTTCTGTTTTTACAGTAATTTCTATTGAGTATGGAAGAATGACCTTTTGCACCTGATCTAACTGTGGACCTTTACTAAATTTCATTTTGAAAAAGAGGACTGTAAATTCTTGAGATGAAAAAGGCAGTGCTGACACCTTAAGTTCTTTAACTTCATCGTTTGATTCATGTAACTCAGACTTTAATGTGCTTGAATATAGTAAAAAATACACTACAGTCATAAATGGGACATTAAAACTTTTATAAAAACCCCTTCCCCCCTAAAGGTCGGTATTCTTGTGTTTACATATGAAGATCATTTGCACCTTTACAAGGAAAACAAGTATTCTGTAAACAAATGTTTACATGTATCATTTATGCTTTTTTCTAGCATGAGTAACTTGTATAAATAGTGCTATCTTAATAAATTTCTTCTACGCTGTTCTTGGTTTGTTCCTTGGGGTGAATGAAAGCAGTGGGAGGTGTTTTTCTGTGGTTTATATGGACAAAGATGCTGGAGGAGGTTTTTTTCCCTAGATAAATTCCAGTAAGACAGGCTTAAAACTCTGCTGTTTCTTGTTACCCTTCACATCACTCTGAGCCAGCTTTTTGTGGAAGGAAGTATCTGTGCTGTCTGCTAAATCTCATCTCTGCTCATTTAACAATGAGGACAGCTCAAGGAAGGGGTTAAAAGAGGCTGTAAGAATTTAGGTTTTTAGAGATTATTTATGCAAATTTGTTGGAAAGAGCTGAGCATTAGATTTAAAACTTAGCCCTGGGTTTAACAGTCCTATTTTCAAACCAAATACAGGTGCCAGTTATTTCCAGACCTTCTACTCCTTTGTCCAGTGCTCTTCTGACCCCAGAGAGCAAACTTTGTCTGAGATATTTCTAATAAGGAAACTAAAGCACCAGAGGTGATAGTTTAAGTAGCTGCTGAGCTGTCAGGACCTTCAGAAGATCACTTAGCTGCTTTTACCAGGGTAAGAATTACAGACTTCAGCCTTAACATGCAAAAAAAATCCATCTTCAATTAGTAAAGAATCTGAAACCATGTGCATGTTTCTTTGCTTAATTCTGGAAACAGGTTGGGAACTAGGCATGCAGTTATGTCATGTGTTAGGCAGTTTTACACTGGGAAGAGAAAGGAAACTTGCACCCCTATTTTAGGAGAAGGTCATGGTACAAATCAGCTCCCAGAGGTGCTGCACAAGTGTGAAGCAAGAAATTAGACTTGGAATTTTGTTGCTCAGAGAAACATTTAATAAGTAACAAGGGGTGGTTTGGTCAGGTAAGCTGTAATTGGAAATAAGCTCCATGCAAGGATATATTTAATTAGACAGTGGTGGTCTTTCCTTAAGAAAAAATAGATGGAAAATATTTTCTTTATTTAGTACTGTATTACAAAAATCTCTCAGCAGGTGCTACTTTCTGTTCCTTAAATGTCCCTCTGACCTCTTACCTGCTTCAGAAGGGAGGGAATCCAACATCAAATTCTAGCACACAGCTCCAACCGAGAGCTCTCTGGCCTACAGGATTACATCCAAGATTACAAACATCAGGACAAAGCCCATTAACTATCAAGTTTATCCACACTTTTCTATCTGTCAATGTGCCTGGGAGGACCAGCAGGCTGACAAGTGCCTCATCTCCAATTTCATGCCCAATTGGAACATAAATGAACATTATCACCATTACCAAGTACCCTTAACAAGCTAAAAAAGGAGTTAGAAACCTGGATTTTTCTGCCCTGGATTGTACAGCATGCATCCTTTCTCAGGTGTGCTGAACTTTGCATTTAGGGTAGCCCAAGAGTAGTCACAGTTTAGGCAAGGTCTGCATAGCTTATGCTGTCCAGTGAAAACCAACTCAGAAACAACAGAAATACCTGCCAGGGAGTTGCACCAAGAACTTGCACTGTTTGTCTCTGAGCTGATACCTGCTCATAAATGAAATTAGTGACTCTGAGAAAACAAAGCTGCTCAGGAAGCTGCCACAAGTTTGCATTGCAGCCCTTCTTCAGGGCCAAATGTCTGCTTGACTTGGCTGTGCATGGAATTACACAGCCAAGTGCTGGAGTCACAGTCTGTCCAAAGTCAGCCAGAATGAGAGGAAAGAAGATGCTGCAGGAGTGAGTTTCCTGGGGGTTTCTCAGCACAGACTGTCCAAACAGAAAGCCTTTTGAGTATGAAGAGCTACTGAAATGGCTCTCACTGTATCTGAGAGATTGCAAGTTCAGTCAGTAGCATCAGCACTCCAGGCAGGTACTGGCTGTGTAGAATCTGCAAAAAAAAAAAAGAGAAAAAAGCCTGTCAAAGCAACAATTGCATTTGCCAGATTTCCACACCCTGAAGCCCTGCTTGGAAGGAAACTACCAAGTGTTCTGTGTGTTTATTCAGCTGCTCTGTTGTTGCTTTACTTCTCCCATACTGAATATGACTTGAATACTTGAATCCTGTCCCATTATGAAAAGCCATATCTGAATTTACACAGCACACATTCCACAGGAGCACCCTTCAGAAAGCCTGAGATATCTCTGTGTACTTAACTGCAACAGGAAAAGTTGTTTCAGGCAATTTTAAGCTATTGCAGATAAAAGCAAGCAATGTGCTCCTCATCATAGGGTAAATTTAAACAACTGCATTTACACAAACTGTCCTTTAACCCAGAAGAAAATACTGTATTGCTTGAAGAATTAATATTCTGAGGTTTGAAGGATATTGGAGATAACCTCTGTAGAAAGACCAGCACCTTTATGAAAAGGTTTACATGTGAAGGAGTCTTCTGCCTATGTCTTAATAACTACAATACTAGAAAGCTAGGAACTTTTTGTGAAGTTTGAGATCTTTTTAAGTCCAAAATGACTTTTTTTATGGCCTAAGAAACTTTCCTGTTCATACCACAGCTAATACACCTATTTCTGCCCCAGGCACATATCTTCTGCTGCAACACAGTAATATAATACTATACTGGCAGCTGCCCCACCTCTAAAGATAAGTATGACTAGTAAAAGCTGAGGGTTTAACAATTCCTTGTAGGAAATCATGCAAAAGAACCATGAGACTTTCAGGTACAGCTGTTTAATTTGGCCAGCATTAGAACAACTAAGGGCCTCACCTTTACAATCCCATCACAGTGTGCCGAGGCAATGGCTGTGGAAATCTTCACCAGCTTTGCAGCTGACAAGTGGATCTTGAAGTGCCTGTGGAAGTGAGCATAGAGGCAGTCCATGAAGACATCCACCTCCTCGTGGGTGATCTCTCCCGGCGTTTTTTGCACCGTGTCCCACAGAGCTTTGGCATCCTCTGGGTGGATGGCGTAGGAAATATCCAGCGGCTGCGCCAGGCGGGGCACGGAGAAGACGAGTTCCACGGCAGAGGCAGCTCTGTCCAGCTTGCAGCCAGCCCACATGGCCACCATCCAGCTGAGGTTCAGGGGGCTGATGGCCAGGCGGCGGAAGCAGCAGTCGAAAGTCTTCTGGAACCAGCTGCCCACCAGGGCCGTGTAGCTCTCGGCGCCGTGGCTCAGGAACAGGGGCAGGCAGGTGAAGTGCTCGGGCACGCTCTCGGAAAGCTCGTCTCCAAACACGGAGCAGAACCAGCCCAACCACACGGGTTTGTCCTCAGAGTTCCTGGAGGAGCTTTGTGACCTCGAGGAGAGCTGTGATGGGGAGAAGAAGCATTGCAATGTTGAAAAGCAAGTATGGCTTTTATTTTTTCATCAGCTAAAAACAGATAGTGATTTAAAGTTTTAAGACTTTATTACAAGTGGTTTTTTTTGCCTTGCGTCAAACATATACAATTATTCAGTCTATCCATGACATCTCTAAAAGCTGAATGCAATTATGTTGAAAACAGCAGAAAAAGCACTTTTAAATTGCTTAGGAACAGTCCTGAGATCTGAGTTTCTGCTGCTTAACTCCCATGGTACATCCTACAACCATTGCCACAATGAACCTGACATTTCAGTAGCACATTCCACTTGAAGCAAAGCATTTCAGAAATATTAAGTTCTGCTCAAGAAGTGGGATTATGCTTTATCCAGGAAGAAAAATAACCCATCCAAGTCCTGGCAGTAAATTGCTGAGCTAAAACATCAGACAGAGATTGCTATGTATAGTTGTACTGTATAATATAGATAGATATTGCTGCTGTTTAACTATATAGATGCTATTAAAAAGTTGAACTCAAACTTGCTCTTTATTGTATGCATTGCTTAGAGGAGATCACAGAATCAATTAGGCTGAAAAAGACCTCTGAGGCCATCAAGTCCAGCCTGTGACCAAGCTCAACCTTGTCATTAGACCAGGCTTTTGACTGTGTCACATCCAGTCTTAACTTAAACACCTCTAGGGACAGTGACTCCACCACCTCCCAGGGCAGCCAATTCCAATGTCTAATCATCCTTTCTGTAAAGAAATTCTTCCTAATGTCCAACCTAAACCTGCCCTGGCACAGCTTAAGCCTATAAATGTTCAGTTTCACTTAAAAATAGACACGATTCAGTTTCATTAAACCACAGTGGATGCCCCACTAGCTATTCCACACAGCTAGGGTTTAACTTCGGGGCTTCCTTTCAAGACAGAGCGTTCCATCAGAACAAAACCAGCGCCCTCACCTGCACGAGGAGGGCAGCCTGGTCCAGCTCGCTGCCCCTGATGTCGGCAAGGCTGGACAGGGCCACCTTGATGTCCAGCTCGACGCCCACCTCCACCGCCAGCCCCTTCTGCTTCTCGGCGGCGATGAAGGCGCCCAGCAGCCGCGCGTAGTCCCTGAGGCGGGCGCGGCGGAAGCCGTACAGAGGGGTCACGCTGTACAGCGTCCAGGCTTTCCGCAGCAGGAACGCTGTTTTCTGCGGGTCAGCCTTTTCCTAGCGGGGAAACAAAACAGAAGGAATAAGGTTCAAGTTTGACTTTCCCGCGCGACGCAGCGCGGCTGCGGGGACACGGAGGGAACACGAAGGTGCCACCACCCGTGCCTCCCCGTACCTGAGAGCACAGCGCTGGCACAATGAGGCGGCCATGGCTCCGTCCGAAGGGCAGAGCCCGGGAGAGCCGCCTGAGGCTGGGCAGGGTCCGCGCCGCGCCGTCCTCGGGCGCTTCCTCCGCCATGACGCCCGCCGCGGCGCCCGCGCGCCTCGACCCGCCGGCCGCGGCGCCCGCCCGCGCCCCTCGGCCCGCCCGCGCCTCCGCTCGCCTCGACCCGCCCGCCTCCGCCGTTCGAACTTCTTCCCGTCGGCCCCAGCGCCGGGGGCGCGCCCCTCCGCCATCTTTGGGGCGGGCGGCGCTGAGGGAAGGAGGCGGCCCTGGTTTCCCTTTTTTCCCCTCCGGAGCTCACGTTTTTCGCTTCGCGCAGATCCGCGGCGCTCCTCCCCGTGTTTCAGGCTGAGGGGCGGCTGGGGATGGCGCTGCCCCGGCTGCTGGTGCGAGCGCTGCACCGGGCGGCCGCTGCCGCCGCACCTGCGGCTCCAGGTGAGGAGGAGCGCTGGTCCCGTCCCCTCGAGGTTTGGGTCCTTTTTCTCCCGGGGTACAGGTCAGGATAGTCCCCAGAATCGATTAATATCACAAGTTATTTTCCCTGTATCAGTTTACTAAGTGTCTTGTAAATCTCTTCTAATTCTAAAAGCGATCATGAAGAATTATTTATATAAGACCAGGTATTGGTATCCTTCAGGCTTCTCCTTGCAAACCGAGCCTCTTGCACATTGTGTAAGGGGTTGTGAATGGATCTATGAGTTAGGCCATAATTACAGGCACACGGGGGTCTGTGCAAACCTTTCTGTAACCATTGTTGAGGCCTTCTTCCAGTTGTTTCAGGCAGGAGCTAATAAATTTACACCTCCATGGTGAGTGTCCTCCGTGTGTGTTGAATTCTTGGTTTGTTAAGCCCTGTTCTGCTGTGTCACCGCTAGGAACTGCAGTGGCAGGACAAGGGGGAATGGCTTTGAGCTGAAGGAGGGCAAGTTTGGGTTGGATATTGGAAGAAATTCTTCCCTGTGAGGGTGGTGAGGTCCTGGTCCTGCTGAGAGGAGCTGCAAATTCCAATTCCCTGGAAATGTCCAAGGCCAGGCTGGATGGGGCTCTGAACGACCTGGAATAGTGGAAAGTGTCCCTGCTCATAGCAGGGGGGTAGAATGAGATGAGCTTTAAGGTCCTGGAAACCCAAACTATTCTATGATTCTAGATTTAAATGTGGAATTGTCAGCACCCCTTAGGATTGATCTGTGACTTTCGCTTCTCTTGCTCCTAAAATGTGCAGGGAAACAGTTTGCAGCAAGGCTATGTTCAAGTATCTTTATGAACTGAGAAACAGAAAAAAATCCCTGTTTAAGTTACATTTAGATTAGCTTAATTTCATGTTTATGACATAGACATAGTCCGGATCTAGATAAGAAGTAACTTCTCCATATATGTACAAATTTTATTGGGAGGGAAAACTCCATTTATTCTGTTTCATCTACAAAAGCTATGAGAGATTATGTATATATATATAAAATATATATATTTTTTTTTTAATTTATTTAAGACTTCAACAGTTTTGTCACTCGGACCAACACATGTGGAGAGCTGCGTGCTGCTCACGTGGGACAGAAGGTGACCCTGTATGGATGGGTTCAATATCAAAGGTAAGTGCAAACCATGGTGAAAATGGAGATGATTATTTGTCACATCCACTCTGAGCTGTGTTTCATCCAGCATTGCTCTCCAGTGATGGGTTAAAAAGTTTTTTGGTTTTAGGAGGTCCTGAGTGTCTCATCTTTGAGCAGTTGTGAATGGGGACCCAGGAAAAGGAGTTAGGATTATTGTAATGTGGTCATGGTGATCTTGTTTTTAAAGACAGCAGAGCATGTCCCATTGGGCAGTTTTTTGATGGATAAAGCACAGTGGCAGCTGTCCCTGCTGCAGCTTGAACAAATCAAGGTTTATGGCTCTGGGGCTGGCAGTGTGGATTGTTCATGTGGAACTTTTTATGGGACGAGTGTTCCCCTTCTTGACTTATTGGATTTTGTTGTTGTTGTTTTTATTCCACATGAACTTTAGGGTTTTTTGCTCATTTGTTTTTAGCTGAATGATGTTTCCCAGCAGGAAAGTTCACATGTCCAGAACCCCAGCTCTGTATGCATGAAAGCTCAAGTTAAAATTCTGCTTCTCCTGGCTATTTGTATGTTGTGTGAGGCTGATCACAAGGTGAAATGAATTGTTCAGGTGTGGGAAAGGTGTCCATCATTCAGTACTTGTGAGTGCTTTGGGATGAGTTGCAAGGTACTGAAAGTGTAGCCGGTTGCCATATGCTTTAAAAAGCAGAAACTACCAAATCTGTGAATAAAATGTTCTTCCTTTTGTGCTTTTCATGGATCAGACAAGGCCTGTTTCTGGTTTTGAGGGATTTCCAGGGACTCACCCAGGTCATCATTCCTCAGGATGAGGTAAGTGCTACCAAAACATGAATCTGTGTTTTTATTTTTCCTTTGGTAGCTTGGCTTCAGCAGCCACTTTGCCAAACTGAGTGCTCTGAGTCACAAATAGATTGCGGTGTCGTGAGAGCCCTGACCTGACCCTGCAACAGAAGCATCAGTTCCCCCTGCCTTAAGAATGATTTTGGGTTTAATTGCTTGGCCTCAGTGCCTTTGTGCTGTTCTTTGAGTTCCTCTGAGGTTGTATCCTCTCCCTGCAGGCACATTCCCACGTGAAGGAGCTGCTGTCCAATGCCCCACTGGAGTCTGTGGTCAGAGTCACCGGGACAGTGTCCCCCCGGCCCCAGGGGCAGGAGAATCCGGTGAGGATGGGGTCAGGGGGACTCCCAGAGTTTTTATTCCTTGAAGGAAACACCTCTGGATGGTGGGATTATGGTGGGCTTTGTGTCAGAGCATTGTCACAGATTCTGCTTGTGTGACAGCCCATCCTCAGATAGCACTGATGTCACCTCACACTGTGTCAGATAACAGGAGAATCTCAGAGCACATTACAGGCACACACAAATTAAACTGGATCCCAGCCCTTTGCAAGGATAAAGCTGGCTTTTCCAGGCTTTCAGAGTGTGGTGGGAATTGCTTTTGCTTGAAAATAAATATTGTCGTGTCGAGTTCCACCTGTTTATTGATTCTGCTGGTCTCCCAGCAGAATAGGAATATTCTACTGTAGGAAAATCCTCTGTATAGGGAACAGAGGTTGAATAATTTTTTAATGTTCTGCATTCCTCAGCTGTCATTGTAATCAGCTATAGACTGATCTTTCAGGACTGTGCATATAACTGGCAGGTCTAAAAAGAGGATTGTATTTATGATCATAGCTCCTTATAGCTCTATCTTTTAGATATCCACTTAAAATGCAGGCTTCAAGCAATGCCTTTATTTCTTTTATTAATTTCTTTGTTTTGGGAAGGTTGTGTGTCCTTTCCCTTGCTAAATAGTGGAAGTCCTGCAGGATCAAGTGAACTTTGCTGTGCCTCAGTGCTACGTGAGGGGAGCTGCCTGTCCTCCCTGGGGATGGAGTCAAAAGAAGACCAGTTCTGAGAATTGGTGTTTAGAACTGGAAGTTCTGAGAAGTTCCTCTAATTTGCCTTTTTTTGACTCATATTAAGGGCTGCTTTTGCTCATGTTCAATGAAACCTACACTGTGTGGTTTTGCTGTTTATTGACCAGTATGCTACTGGGAAAGAAGCTGCCATCTTTGGTGAGGTGGCTTGTGTTTCTCTGAACAGAAGGGAAACCTAGAAGAAATCTGTCCTTGGGAGAAACTCTCTGATTTATACTCTGTGTTAGAAGGCAGGGAGGGTAATCACATTGGTTTTTTTTTTCCCCTTTGAGCATCTGTGAAATACCTTTGTCGAACTGTTTTGAGTTTTAATTTTTTTGCCTTTTTGTTCTAGAAAATGCCAACAGGGGATATTGAAGTGAAGGCAGAGACTGCAGAGATCCTAAACTCCTGCAAGAAGCTGCCTTTTGAAATCAAGGATTTTATCAAGGTGTGTTTTTCTTATCAAAGTGGCGGCTTTTCACTAAATTGGGAATTTGCCCAGGGTGATAGTAAAACATCTGAGAGCTGTGTCTGGTTCTTCCCACTTCACTTGGGAGGAATGATGGTATTTAAAACAGAGGTGGTGTTTGTTTGCTGGGAGGATTTATTTCCAATTAGAGCTAAGCAGAAAACAGGGCTTGAATGATTCCAGATTTCTGGAAGCACTGATGGCAAAGGAAAGAGTGAAAGAAATGGGGTGTCTTGGTTTGGAAAGATAGGAATCTGCTAAGGAAGGCAGGAGCCTCCCCTGAAATGGAGAATGTAAACCCTCCCCACATCTCCCAATTGCTATAAATTTTAAATTAAGGGGCTCTCAGGCAAAAATATGTGAGCAGGAAATAACAGTTCTTTAATAGAGAAGAAAAAATAAAGAATAAAATAAACAATGCAGTACACCAGAACAACACTGACAGAGTCAGAACCCAGCCTGACACCCTGTGGGTCAGGGTGTTGGTGGCAGTCCCATTGGAAATGTGGCTGCAGTCCTCCTGCAGTGTCAGGGGTGGTTCTGTTGGAGCAGGGATCTGTAGAGAAGGATGGATTCTTCCTCTGAAGATCCAGGGGAAGGAGAGACAGCTGCTGTTCCTCTGGGGAATCCAGTGGAGAAGCCGTGCTGGTGTCTCAGAACCTCGGGATTATATCTGGGTAGCAGTGCTTGAAACCTCAGATTGTATCCACGTAGGAATGTTTGAAACCTCAGATTGTATCCAGGCAGGAATGCTTGGCTCCTCCCTCTGGGCTCATATCTCCCAATGGGATACTGTAGTTCTTATCAGCCATGCAGTGACATTCAATAGTCTGTTATCAGCAATGTCCCCTCCCCAGGGAGGTGTGAATGTGGTCACTCAAAGAGAGAGATAAAGCAAACTGCCCACTTGACAAAGACAAATGTTTTCAATTACCATATAGATGGTAACTGAAAACATCTTGCATTGCCATCTTCAACATAGGGCTATGCTGGGTTTTTGAGTTTGAAATGGGGCTGTTTTATTTGATTCGTGGAACCCCAGAATGTTTTGGGTTTGAAGGAACCTTACAGATCATCCTTTTCCAAACCCACTGCCATGGGTCGGGTTGCTCAGAGCTTCACCCAGCCTGGCCTTGAACGCTTCCAGGGATGGGGCAGCCCCAGCTTCTGTGGGCACTTTGGGTTTTTTTCCAAGCAATTGCCATATTTGTGTAGGTTGTGCGTAACGGGCGCATTGCGGCAACCGAGCATCACCGTTTATTTATCTTCTCCTTTTTCTCTGTGGCTTTAGGATCCCTTCACTGGCCATGCAGTTTGAATTTTGTCCTTAACCCCGCCCCTCTCTCGTCCCCAGAAGTCGGAGGCGCTGCGGATGCAGTATCGGTACCTGGACCTGCGCAGCTCCCGGCTGCAGTGGGTGCTGCGGCTGCGCTCCCGCGTGGTGATGAGGATGCGCGAGTACCTCTGCAACCTGCATGGTGAGGGAGCTGCTTGGAGCAGCAAACATTCCTGCCACTGTCATGTCTTCTGAAAAATCCCCTCACCAGGATTGCTTCTCCTGGGAAAATGGAAGCCTCAGAGAAAAAACAATATTATCTCATTTGCTTCTCCCTGTTTTGCTGCTTTGGAATTTGGCTGGAGATCGTTTATGCAACAGGTGTATGTTTGATTGGTTTCATGTGAATTGTTTTTAATTAATGACCAATCACCATCATCTGTGTCAAGAGAATTAACATTTCAGATGGAGAATTACATTTTCAGCCTGTTTGGAGTCCTCTGTCATCAACTGACTCTGAGGAGTCAGTCATGAGTTTTTCATTCTCATTCTTGTTAAGCCTTCTATCTATATCCTTTTTTTAGTATAGTTTTAGTATAATATAATATAATATAATATAATATAATATAATATAATATAATATAATATAATATAATATAATATAATATAATATAATATAATATAATATAATATAATATAATACAATAATATGCCTTCTGAGAACATGGGGTCAGATTCTCATCTCTCACCTCGTCCTTGGGACCCTCACAAATTCAAGACATTCCAGCTCTCCCTGCTGCTTTTTCCTTGTGCTGGCAGAGATTCCTAACCAACTTGCTGCTCCAAACTGGTCACACTTAATAAGAAAATGTCTGCTTATGGTGGGGTGGGTGCTACTTCTTCATCAGGCCTGAAGAAGCTGCCCACAAAAGTTGTGGCTGCCCCATCCCTGGAAGTGTTCAAGGCTAGGCTGGATGAAGCTCTGAGCAGCCTGTTTCAAATTAGCTGTTTCCAATGAGAAAATACACTTTGCAGGTAGTTGCCCTCTTTTGGTCACCCAGTTGAGGCATGTCAGAGGGATGGATTTTGTTTAGGGCTTTTGCTTCTCTTAAAATCAGGATGTGCATTTTGGAAAATCAGTGCTTGGTTTAGAATAGATAGAGAATTAACACATTTTCAGCCTGTTTGGAGTCCTGTCATCAACAGTTCTGGCAGGACATCAGAGTAGCTCAGAGCCTTTAGATCTGTCATTACAGGAATAATTATTAGAAGTAGTAAAGTGTGCTGGTTTTGGAGAGGCTCCATGGTGTGCTGCACGACCTGATATTTTGCTGACTAACCCTACTCTAGCCTACTCTGTCATGTTAGTTCTCCCTCCTCTCAGCATATTCTGTGTTTGTTCCCCAGGGTTCGTGGATGTAGAAACTCCAACTCTGTTTAAAAGAACGCCAGGGGTATGTATGTGATGCTTTTTGGCCTCCTACAGCTGCACAGTCAGGGCTGAATCATTTCCAGTTGCCACTCAGTATTTGTTGCTTTTCCCTTGCTAAATAACAGCTTGTGAAACTTCTGATATCCTCCCCAAATTCTTTTAAACGTAGAGGGAGATAAAGGGGAGAGATGATAATTCATGTCTTAATTTTGAACCTTCAAACAAGATAAGCTTCTGCCTTGTAGAGCACATGTTGAATGCAAGTCTACCCTGGGATTATAAACCCAAAAAATTTGAAAGCACTGTCTTTTCAGCATTTATCTCTTAACCAGTAGGTTATTGTAGAGATCATACTCAAGTAAATTAAATTTCTGATCTTATATTCATTTCTTTCATTTCAAAAATAGTCAGAGAGAAGAGAGCTGTAGCTGAGGAATTGTTGATGCAGCTACCCTGGAGTTCTTGCATTTAAACCCCAGTCTTGGATGGTCTATTATGCATTAGGCTCTCAGAGAAGAAGGTAGAGAATTCTCCTTTCAGATATTTTGGACCAAGTTGCTTAACAGATATGAAGTGTAATGTGTAAACAACCATTTCCTCACATGTGGGATTTCATAATGGGAGAAGTAGGTCCTTTCCCCTTGCTCTGTTAGGAATTGGGGCCACTTACTTGCTGAACTCTGTAAATTTTCTTTCTGATGCCAGGGAGCCAAAGAATTCCTTGTGCCCTCGAGGGAAGCAGGCAAGTTCTACTCTCTGCCACAGAGTCCTCAGCAGTTCAAGCAGCTCCTCATGGTTGGAGGCCTGGACAGGTAAGAGTTTCTTGAACTCCTGTTCTCTGCATGTTCTGTCTAGGGTTTGATTGCTTTATCTTTGAAGTTTAGAAACTTTCCAAAAAACCTCACTGGCAAGGATTTGTGTCTTGAAGAGAGATCCTTAAGTATTTAAGACTTTACAGTCAGATGAAATGTATCCTTCTGGAAAGCTGAAATCTTTACTGCTGTGTTAAATGCAAACCTGATCTGAAGCAGAGCCTTCCTGAAGGGCAGAAGATTTAATGTGTGATGAAAGCTGCTCCAGGAGTAACCTACAGAATTAATTGAGGTGAGGCTGGGCAGCTGAGCATGACTGCGACAAGGAAAAGCATGTCAGGGTGCCCAAGTGCAAAGCTTTTAATTGGGCTTACTTCTCCAAATCAAATGGATGAACGGGGAGACAGACAATTGTTCACACAGTGAACTGCAGGCCAGGTTTGTCTGAGAGCTTTGCATGGCTGTTATGAGAGTCCTGGAGTGGAGTGAAGGTGGAATAAAGAGCTGAGTGTGCTGCCCTTGGGGGACAGCTCACCTGGCAGTCTCCAGTGCCTCTGGAAGATATGGAGATGGATACTGCTTGTTATGATTCCATTCTTTTGAAGGGATGGGAACAAAGATCATCTGCTGTGGGAGCAAAGCCCTCTCTTTCTGGTTTACTTCTTTTTTTCCTTCTCTTTGTGTGCTCAGTTCTATAGCCACAGTTGAGTTGAGGATACTTTAAATCATGGTCTAAGTCACAGTGTCACTGCAGGTACTTCCAGGTCGCTCGCTGCTACCGGGACGAGGGGTCACGGCCTGACAGGCAGCCAGAATTCACCCAGGTAATCACCAGCCTCTGCTGCCTTGCTGCTGCTTCTCACCCCAAGTGGCTCAGAGCTGTTTTCCCTTCTGCAGGCTTATTCTGTGCCAGTCTGGTGCTGCTTTGGTGTGTGTTTCACTGGCACAGCCTTGGAAATTGGTGTGGGATGAGTGCGTGGTTCCTGTCCTTGGCTGCTGCAGTGCCTCAGGTGCAGATGTGGGAATTGCGCTGCAGCAGTGATTTTACTATGATGATACAATCTCCTCCTGTCCTGCTAGGGCAGACATCCCATTCCTCAGCCTTGAAATCCCAGGCTGAGTTAGCCTGGTTCACTCAAGGCCGCTTCTATGTCCTTGTCATCCTTACCTCATTCACTCTCTGAGGAGGTTGTTGGCTGAGTCATCAGCCTGGAGGGTGATCCTAAACACATTCCTGGCCTAATGCAGTCATGCTGTGATGTCATTTTGTGTATTGTTTCTTGTTCTGCTGGCTATGTACTCACAAGAAGCACCGTGAAAGCACAACCTGTAGCTAATGTGGAATTCCCCCCCTTGTTCTCTGTTTTAAGATAGATATAGAGATGTCATTTATAGATCAAGCTGGGATCCAGAGGCTCATAGAGGGCCTCCTGCAACATTCCTGGCCTGAGGAAAGAGGCTCCATTGTGACTCCTTTCCCTTCCATGACTTATGAGGAGGCACTGGCTGAATATGGGACTGATAAACCAGACACTCGCTTTGGGATGAAGGTGAGGATTTGCCCATTGAAAGCTTGCAGCTTTTCCTTTCAGTCAGTGTTTTAATAACCTTTGGATCATGGACACATGGTTGGCTGGAGTTTTGAGTGCTGTAATTTACCCAAGGTGCCTGTTCCGTTGTTGCTGCTGTAAAAGTGAGGATTTAATCAGTTGACTGAAAAATATATGTTCTAATAAAACTTGATTTTAAAGGTGATGTAGGGAGCAACGTATCTTGACTATTTTAAAAGCAAAATCTTCAAAAAGGGAATAGTGTTGAAGGTGTTAAGACACGGATGCAGGAATTTTTGCTTTGTATTCCTACCAGCAGTGCTTTTTCCTGTGCTCTCTCCTTTGTCAGATTGTGGATGTCAGTGAGGTTTTACGAGGATCAAACATTCATTTTGTGCAGAATGCCCTCAGTTACCCACATGGCTCCATCAGAGCCATTTGTATCCCTCAGGGAGTGGTAAGTGATGCTCTTACATCCTGTTTATGGTTTGTGTGGAATAAATAAAATGCTAATTTGAATTCCTTTGTTGGTATGGAAATGTTCCTTGCTATTTCTGGTGTTCTTAAGGGAGCTTGGGATTGGTTGTATTCCGTGTTAGGTGGGGCTGAGTGGTGTTAGAATAAAAAGGGAACAGGAAGAGTATTTTATTCTTAGGAAGAGGAGGAAAACAACAGAGCTGCAAGATCTCATGAGGATAGGGAACCCTCTCAGGTATCACCTTGCTTTCTGTCAGCTTTTTGATGTGCATCTCAATAATAAATTATGCCTTGTGACAGGAGATTTGTCCTGGTTAGGGGCTGGGCATGGCACAGCTCTGGGATAGGCAGAGAAGGATCAGATGGTTCCATGTCCTTCTCTTGTTTGCTTTAGCTGCATTTTTGGGTACAATTTGTGTCTTGTCATGGACCAAAATCAAAGTTTATAATAGATGTGGAAGACTTTTGACACAGTCCTGCATTTTGGCAAGGAAACAGATTTAATTCTGGCTGTAGACATCTTTGTAGCTTGGGTAGTATGGAAAAAACAAGTCCTCTAAAAACTGAGTTTTATCTGGGGAGCAGGGCTTTGTGGCCATGGTTTCCTTTGGGATTCCTTTCAGTTTGGCACAAAGTGCAAGTTAGTGGCTTCCCACGAGAGGGCACAGATGTGTTTGTTAGAGCAACGCAAAAATGTCATCTAGACCCACCCTAAACACTGGAGTAGCTGAAAAATAATCAAGATCGTGATGCAGCTCCTCATTTACTGCATGGCTTTGCATGCAAGAGTCAGCCCAGTTGTTTTTTCTCTGTTCTTCCTCCAGTTTGAGCTCTGCATTCCCCATCCACAGTGTGATGGTGTAGCCTTGTTTCTTCAGGCTGGAGGCAGTGACCTGACCCTGCTGACCAGATACATTTATTTGTGAGAGGGGGAAAAAATGTGTAGATCTGGAGGGGTCTTTTCCTGAAAGAAGCCCTCAGAGCAGACACCCAGCCCAGTGCTAAGGACCCTGTCCTGTTCCACAGCCTTCATAAGAACTTGAACTGGAAACAAAAGAATTGAGATGTTTGCAACAGCTTAATCAGTAGATTTGATATCTAGTCAAGTTTTCCAAGCTGATCTTTGCTGTGTCTTCTCTTGCTCTTTCCCTAGAGGTATCTCACAAATAAAGACTTGGGATCATTGAAGGAGTCTGCAAAATCCCAGTTTAACCAGGTGAGACAGAAACTCTCCTGAGGCTTTGAGAATGGTGAGTGACAAAGTGTGATAAAGGCAGAGGGAGGTAGGAGAGCAGTTTTTAATAGCTGAGAGAGCCTGAGCATGTAATGCTTCAAGTCAAGAGAGGGCAGCACTGCACTGAACATACCCTTAACCTTTCTCCAGGAAATCATGGAAATTATCTGCAGACCTGATGGAAGCTTGAAATCTCTGCTTACCAAGTTCCTCAGTGAGAAGGAGCAGTCAGAGCTCATCCAAGCACTGAAGATACAGGAGGGTGATGTGGTGCTGCTGGCAGCTGGAGAGCACAAGCAAGTGGTAGGAGGCTTTTCTTGGGTGGCTCTGTGAGTTGAATGTTGCTGATGATGGTTTTGATGTTATCTGACCTCAGTCTGATTCTTCTTATTATTAAAATAGGTCATCGTTTAATTTTCTCTTTCTCTGGAACGGCAGCTATAGCAACAGCAGATAAAGCATGAAATGTGCCTATTACTTTCATGGCCCCCATTCAAATTCTAGGCAGGACTTGTAACTTAAATGAAGCCTGAAATGTAAAAAACCCTGCAACAAATCAGTGCCTTCTTTTTTTTTAACTTCATTTTTGAAGCATCAAACAGATTGGAAAATGAGGTCAACTAGGTAATTGTGTCTCCCACAAGTGCATGACTTATTAGCAGCAATGGTGAGAGATTCTGTTTCCACCCTTCTCTCTATTCTTGCCAGCAGATGTTACTGGCAAGAGCAGAGAGAAATAAAACAATAAAACAAAGCATTGTTTTATTATAAAGTGTCACACTTTGCTCAATAGCCAACATTTTGTTGTATTCACTTCTGTGCCTTCATTTCTCAGTCTGCAAAGTGTGGATCTTACATGTGGTCCCCCAGTTAATCCAGGTTAGTCTGAGAAAGTTCTGAAGATGAAATAGCTGGAAAAACACGAACTTCCAAGCTCCTTACTTGGTGTCTATCAAACCCTGGTGTTGCTGCTGCCTTGGTAGGAAGGTGATACGTTTCAGAATATGAGGCTAAAGTGTTCAAGGCAGCAATGCATTCCAGCTGATGCTGTCTGTGGTACTTCCTTCATGGAACACTCTGCCTGGTGGGTGTTTGAGTGAATTCCTGATGGTGAAACCACCCTGGCTGACCTCTCCCTTCTCTCTGTTGCAGTGCTCTGCCTTAGGAGCCTTGCGCTTGTTGAGTGCCAACCTCCTGGAGGCAGCTGGGCTGGCACTCCGTGATCCCACAGCCTTTCACTTCCTCTGGGTGGTGGATTTCCCCCTCTTCCTCCCCAAGGCTGAGAATCCCACTGAGCTGGAATCTGCTCATCACCCCTTCACTGCCCCTCATCCTTCAGATGTCAGCCTCCTGTATTCTGATCCCACAAAGGTAACCAGCTTCATGCCTGCCGTGCTGGCTCTTTTACATGGAAAACCAGGGTAGCAGCAGCTGGGTTTAGTGTAAAAAGAGATGTTTCATGGGACTGACTGCACAAGGAAGATGTAGATATGTTGGAATGAGTCCAGAGGTGACTGCTAAGATGATCAAGGGGTTGGAGCACTTCTGCTGTGAGTTAAGGCTGAAGGAGCTGAGGTTGTTCATCCTGGAGAAGAGAAGGCTCAGGAGCAACATTGGAGTCCTTTCCAGTGCCTAAAGAGGCTACAAGAGAGCTGGAGAGGGATATTTTGCAGGGGCAAGCAGTGATAGGACAAGTGGAAATGGTTTTAAACTGAAAGAGGGTAGACTTAGATTGGTATCAGGATAAAAATCTTCCCTGTGAGGCACTGGCACAGATTGCCAAGAGCAGCTGTGGCTGCCCCATCCCTGGCAGTGTTCAAGGCCAGGCTGGCAGGGCTTGGGGCAACCTGGGGTAGAGGAAGGGGTCCCTGCCCATGGCAGAGGGTTGGAACTAGAGGATCTTTAAGGTCCCTCCCAACCTAGTGTGATTCTATGATCTTGTATGTGTCTGGAAGAGATGGCTTCCTGATTACTGCAAATAGCAAATATTCACATGTGCCCCAGCAAAAGGAGCTGACAGAAAACCAAAATCTTATATTCTGACCTATCTCATTTGCTTCAGGTTTGATAAACCTTTCAAAAGGATTTGTTCTCCTCCCACATCAGTCAGAGGCACGCCATACCTCCAGCAGGACTGACACCTGAACTGCAATGTACCCCTGAGAGAGCAGTTTTACACCTTCCAGGGCTTCATTCCCAGTGTCTTTGAATCTCTGTGCAGGTTGTTTCTAGGTGCAGCTGTGGGCCAGCCTCACAGAGTGCCTGTCCCTGTCTCTCTGCAGGTCCGTAGCCAGCACTACGACCTTGTGCTAAATGGCAATGAGGTTGGAGGTGGCTCCATCAGAATTCACAGTGCAGAACAGCAGCGTTTTGTGCTGGAGAAAGTGCTGAAGGTAACACCTACAGATGCCTCTAATGATCTCTTGGAGATTTAAAAGCACAGATTAATTGAAATATTAATTACATAGTTTGAAAGAAACACTCATCTTCTCAGATAAAGACATAACTCCTAGCCCTGAGCAATGGATGCTTTCATTGTAACTTCATCTTGTGTTGCTAACAGGAGGAGCATTGCTTGTCCAGTGACACCTCTTAATGTGATTTTGCAGGAGGACTCTGAGGTGCTTTCCCATCTGATTGAGGCTTTGGAATTTGGAGCTCCACCTCATGGAGGAATTGCTTTAGGTAAGTGATCTGTAGTTCTACAGATGCAGGTCTTCAGTGGGATTTTTTTTTTTTTTGTTTGGTGGGTTTTTTTAATACTAGATCCAGGGAACAAGGCTCATGGTTGTTAGGAAAAGCCTTGCTGCTTCCATCTCTGCAGCAGCTTTGTGAAAAGAAACAGAGGTCTGGTCACCAAGAGCAGAAAGTTGGGCTGTTCCTCTCCAGAGTCACAGTGGGGTTTAGGTCTTAAGCAAGGACATTGGTGGCTCTAAGGATGGTCCTTACCTGCTGATCTGCAAACCCTGTATTCAGTGAGGTTGAGTCAGCTTTGTTCCCACTCCTGTGCAGCCAGAGCAGGATCCCTGTGCTGCCTGCCTGGAGACATGGGACAGAAATGGCACTTTGTGTTTCACACCCTTCCCCTCTGCTGCCATCTCACTTCCCTTCTCTCCTCACCTGTTTTGCTCATTAGTTTAGAAAATGTAGGGGTTTGGTTTTTTCCCTAGAACAATGCAAGTTCATGCTTTAAAGAAAGAGGGGGAAAAAACCCAACCAACCAACAACACCCTCCCTACACTCACCAAAATAAAAAAGCCTACAAAGAATGAAGTTATCTTTTTAACCTGGGGTCTTGCAGTTTGACTTCCTCCATCCAGTCACCCAGAGCCTTTTGTTCCTCTTGAATTCTCAGTAGTTGTAATCCTTCCAAACTGCTTGATGCAGAGCCCTGAGTTGTAAAGCAGAGCCCTGCCAGTGTTCTGCCATTCAGCTGCCCAAGTTTTGTTATGCTGTGTTTGTAAGCCCTTAGTGTGTTACAGAGCTTCCTGCAATATTGAAAAGCTTTATTTTGGTAGACATTTCTGCTCTCGAGGCAAATCTCTTTCTCTGCTACCAGCTGAGATTAATTTTTTTCCTCCCTTACTTGCTTCTTGCTTCACTCTTTTTCTTCAAGCTCAGTGATATTACCTCCTCAATCTTTCTGATTTTTCTGACTCAGGGGAGGTAATACAGAGCCATAACTCAAATGTTTGACCAATTTGTTTTCTGCTTGTAGGACTTGACAGGCTGATCTCTCTCATTGTTGACGCTCCAAGTATCCGGGATGTGATTGCCTTTCCAAAATCCTTCAGGGGACGAGACCTGATGGGCAATGCTCCAGACTATGTCACTCCAGAAGAGCTGGAGCCATATCACATTCAGGTTTCCTGGCCTCTTGAGGAGAAAGAAGCAAAGAAAAACTGACTTCACACCAGTGGTGTAAGCTGATCTGATCAGCCAGAGGTGGTTACAGCTTCTAAAGGCCAGGATTCAGTGCAGGAAATATCAGCTGCTGTGGCAGGGTGGGGACAGTCCAACTCCACTGGGCTGGATGGAGTGGGAGGTAGATAAGGGATCTTCCTGATAGGAATTATCTTTGGGAGGTAATGGGAAGGACATGCCAAAAAGCAATAGCAAAGAATGTAATTTTAGCATAGGATATTGAGACTGTTTGCTTTAGTGTGTCATATTGGAAGGAAGATGGGTTCTGGTTTTTCCCAGTTTTTACATGTCCCTTGTAAAGTATTCCTCCTACAATCTGGAGGAGATAGTCAGCTTCCCTGGCAGGAATTAAATCATGATCCTCATTAAATTACATCAGCTGAGCACTGTGACAATAAAACTGCTGGACCAGGAGCTCTGAACACTGCACAGCCAAACTTTCAGCTCAGCCAGCAACTTGTCTCCTGATGGAGGATACAGATCATGCAGAACTTTGCCATGGGGAATTCACACTCAGCTGTGTTTTCCCTTTAAAGGAGAGGGAGAGAAGCATGGATGATGTTTGCAACAGTTGTCCTTGTAATACTCATTGAAGATGTGTTGATCTGTCTTTGGGGCCTGTGGTCCTGGTGCTTTCAGCACAGTCATTCAGGAGTTTGTATGTTTATAAATAAAGTTTACCTGGCAGTGTGGTTTTGCCTGAGTGTAGCTTTGGGTTTTCTCTACAACAGCAAGCTGTCAGTTTGGCTTTGTGACCCCTGGCCCTTCCAGGAGATGACAAGAAATCTGTGGGAGCACAGCATGAGCTTCTGTGAGCTCTGCAAACCTGCTGCTGCAGTGGTGGTGAGGCAGCAGCAATTTCCTCCCAGGGAACTGATCATCTCTGTCCCACACTAGAACATCCACAGTGACTGTTCTGAGGAGAGGTGGAGGTAAAGAAACTGAGGAAAAGAGTTTCCTTGATGAAGCTGGTGCAAAGGAAGAAGAGGGAGAGTTCCTGTGTCCCAGCTGGGAAGGACAGCAGGAGGCACATGCCAGAGGAGGTGCTGGAGGACAGAAGGAAGATTTCAGTTCTTGTCCGAGCTGATACTGAACTCCAGCCTGTCCTGCAGATTGTCAGATCCTGGTCTGCTCCAAGGCTTGGCCACTCTCTCAGTCTCCACATCATGGGGTAACACTACGTGGTGGTGTTCACAGTTATTATTTAAATACTGAGCTGTCCTGCTGATGAGAATCAGTAATGCAGGCAGCTCCTCTCCTTAAGGGTGGTTTTTGGGTTTTTTTGAATACCATCCATAGAAAGTGGCACTAGAGCTGACTTGCTGCTGCTTTGCAGATTATAAAATGATGGAGTTACATGTGTAAAACGAAATTACTTTATTTCTGGCATGATTGTTATTTCAGTCTCAGAGCTGGTTAAATATTACTTTAAACAAACCAGAACAATCCTGGATTTGTATTCACATTTATTTTAGCCAAACACTGAATTCCTTCATTTTTTCTTCATATGGGGTATTCATTTCTATTTGAAATCAATTCATCTTGAGTTAACCTTTTTTCTTTCTTTCTTTGAGCAGAAGCTGTCAGTAATGGAGTGAGGATCAGTTTTCAGAGAGAAGCTGACCTGAAAAACAGATCCCTAAGCAGATTCGATTGAAACTTTATGATCTTTGTGGGTCCTGTCTAGCTGAGGACATCCTGTGACTTCAAAAACAATTATTTAATTTTTGTTGTTGCTTTTGCAGGGAGGAGAGTCACCCTGGGGCAGTTAGAACAGATATTTTTGTTCTCCTGCCTTGTCAGTGGTGATGCAAAGTGCAGCCACTGCAGGCTATGTGTTGTATTCAGATTGCTGCTTTATGGGATGCTGGATTTTCTGATTTCGTTTCTTTACTGGTACTGTGATTAAGATTTGCATGGAATTTGCTTGAGGATCATCTGTGTTCCCAAAGCAGGGATGTCATAGGCTTGTTTGAGGTCATGGAAATAAGTTACTCTCAAAAGTTCTTCACTCCCCCCAGGCTATTATTTATAGTAACTCTAAACAAAATGTGCTGAACTTTGCTTTTTAATTGTGAAATCAGGAGTAGCATATTGCTTGCTTAGCACCTGCTTGCAAAGGCAAATGCTGTTTACCTCTGCTGAGTCCCAAATTAGGATTATCAAGTGTTCAAGGGGAAGCTGGTGCTCTGGGAGGCTCAGGCAGAAATGTAACCCTGCCTGGAACATTCTTTTTGAGAGCACTTGTTAAAACATGTGAGTGAGCTGTCTCCCGGCCATACACATCCCTGTTGTGCAAGCAGCTTTGGCTGCTGGTTGTTTACCCACTGCTAGATGAGGGAATCACTGCAGGTAGAAATCAAAAGTGCAGCCAAACACCTTGTCTGAGCTGCTGCTGTCCTGCCACAATTAGGTTAAATATGAAAAGGTGTGTCCCAAATGCAGGAAAATCATTTGTGATTGGATTGGTGAATGAAGGAGGCTCCCAAGGCTCTCCAAATGTGAGTTTGCCAAGTTTGTGTGAATGTTGCCACAGAGAAGATACTAAGGGGTTTTTTTTTTTGTTTTATGGAGCATTGTGTAAGATTGTGCTTGGGCTTGTGCAAGCCAAATCTACAGAAAATCCCTGAAACCACAATCTGCTTGGCACACTGCATATTTTGGTAGGAGCAAGAGTAGACAGGCAGTACAAAGAAATCCATGGAAATCAGGGCTGGTTCTCTTGCAGACCAGAATCTCCTGCTTGCTGGAGAGAAGATGCCAGCCTGTGATCTTGAAAAGAGATGTTGAAACCATCACAGACCCCTTGTTGCTTCTGCTCTTTGTTATTTTCCTTGTGTGTCAGACAAACCTGTGGAGAAATGCTGCTCTGTCAGCTGTGCTAGAAGATGCCAAATCCTCATCTGTTAAGAATTATTCTTTAGGTAAGAATGTGAGGTTGAATGTTCCCTGACATGATCCTCTCCTCTCCAGACAACTTCACAAGTGGCACAGATGGGATGTGAAGATCAGGGTGGGCAATGGGTTTATACAAGGAGTGCTCCAGAAGGAGCCAGGGTTGCCTGTGGAGCCTCTGCACTCTTTGACTCCACCTCTTACTGATTTTCTTCTGTTGGATCTGAACAAAACACTGGTAAAATGATTGTTCCTCACCTCTAGAAGAACCTACTCTGGATGTTTCAACAGATTTGACCAGAACAACCCTCTAGTAAATTTATACTACCCTTTTGTGGAAGCAGAGATCAATTTCTGCTGATATTTCCCTCCCTCTCCAGAACAGGGGGGGATTCTCAGCAGCCAAAGTGTGAGTTGTTACTTTAATTTTTTTTTGTTTCTTAAAAGTTTCCAAGCCTGGGGAGAAATTGCAGCCCTTGATTTCAGCCATCCCAGGTGGTTTGGGTAAATTTATTTGTATAAAGTGCCACAAAGACAGAAAGTGTTCCCAGAATTTAATATGGAGTTTAATCCTGTATTGTCCTGGTATCTCTCTTTAGTTTAGCTAAATTACAATATAATTTACCAAATTGCAATGTATCACAGCAGCTTTGTGTAATCCTGTGCTGCAGATACCCAGAGGTTCAGAGTGCTGATGAACTCCCAATTCTGCTGAAAACAGAAAGTATTAGTATTTGTAAAAAGTCAGAAATATTCGAAGAATGGTTTCAGCTGTTTGCAGCTGGATTTGTACCTGCTCTTTTATCCTGGGTGTGAGCAGGAGGTGTGGCTTTGTACATTCCCAATCCCAGGAATGCCTCTGCTGCTCTGGATTCCACCTCTCCCACTGTGAGGAAAGGAGCAATGATGCTGCACTGAATGCAGGCAGCCCAAAGAAATGAGTCTCTATTGCTACAAGCAGAAGGATCAAGAGAATTTATGCTCTCAGATGTATGGATTTTTATTTTCCCCCCAGTTATTTCTTAACTTTGCTTGCCCTGGGGTGTGTTTGGAGCATTCTTGGTGCATTTTGAGCCTCTGTGCTCACAGAACAGGCAGAGACAACCACAGCCACCTAAACAGTGCCAGATGCAAATCCCCCATGTCAGCTTCACATGACTTCACATCTCAATATTTGGGCTCTGATTCCAGGCTTGTGCTCCAGTTTGTTGTGTTCCTTTGGAAGCTTTGTTTTCAGTAATTAAAAAATGATGATTCCATGCAGTCACCAGCTGTGCCAGGCACAGTTCTCAGCGAGCAGAGCTCCGTGACAGATCTGTTCAGATGGCTTGGTCACATTTTTCTCTAATAACCCATCAGGAGCCAGCTTGCTTGTTATGTTTTGATAGCCTTGGTGTTCACTGCAGAGCAGAAGAAAAGCATTGTGGATGGTTCCACCATAAATTTGGTTATATTTTAACAATATTTGTATTTTATAGAGTCGTAGAATCCAAGAATTTATTTGGGTTGGGTCTTAAAGACCCTCTAGTTCCACCCTGGGACATTTTCCACTATCCCAGGCTGCTCCAAGCCCCATCCAGCCTGGCCTTGGACACTTGCAGGGATCCAGGGGCAGCCACAGCTTCTCTGGGCACCCTGTGCCAGGGCCTCACCACCCTCACAGTGCAGAATTTCTTCCCAATATCCCATCTAAACCTGCTCTCTGTCACTTTAAACTTCTATCCCCTTGTCCTGTCACTACGTGCCCTTGCAAAAAGTACCTCCCCCTCTTTCTTGCAGACTCCCTTCTGCATTTTTATAGCCTTGAGTTCTGTTAAATTATGTGTTATTCTAAAAACTACTTCCTCATGCTTAATTTAAACCTCTCACCTGATCATTGCGCTTTCCCATGCAGCTTATAGAAGTAATGATATTCAAATTTCTTATGTGTTTTCTGTTCTGCTTATAACTTCATGAATTAATATCTTCTCTTTTTTTTATTATTCACATTTATTTTAAGCTGTACAGTTTTAGGTAATTTCACCTACTTTCCTGAGGAAATCCCTGCATGACTTCAGTGCAGTGACTTTTCATATACCCACGGACAGCTGGATGGCCAAAGCTGAATGCTCTTATTGGTTGTTTTTGTAGGTTTTTTCCCCAACATCCTGCTGTTAGTATTTACCAACCTTCAGTTCCAGTGATTAGATATTTTTTAGTGCAAAAACTAGCATTAAATCACATATTTTTATATATATATATATATATATATATATATATATATATATATATATAATATTAAGTACTCAGAAAGATCCCACTCCACTCTATCTGAAAAAAACAAGAAGCAGATTTGGACAACACTTTCTAATTGCCCAAGTGAACAGTATAAAAACATTTCTGAGAACAGTTGGTACAAGGGGCCTGTTTGGTGGCAGTTTTCTCTGAAACAGCAATCACAGTGTACTCTTGGATTTTTAATATTACCCTGTCTCAGTCCTGAGAATTTTATTGTTTATTTGAGCAATTTGAAGGGAATTGGAGATGAAGTCCTCAGCTCCTTGATGTTGTCCCTTGAAATGCAGCCTCCTTGTTTGTCATCTATTCAATTTTCCTTGCCATTATTTTTATTTATATGTAAAGAGAAAAGACATCCAGGCTGATTCTGGGAAAGAAAAGCCTTCAATAGATTTTTTTCCTGCAGCATGAACAGAACTAATTTGACAGCAATTACAGCAGCAGGGCTCTGAGGAGAAGGACTGAGTCAGTCCCATCCTTTCACGCAGCATCACTTCACTCTGAGTGGCACAACAACAATGGCCAGGATGCCTTGGGAAGGCAGACCTAGAACTGAGGCTGGACAGAGCTAAAGTAGAGATTTATTAGGTATTTATTAGATCTACCTTGGGCTGCACAACAGCCTAACCAGGGCTACACCCAAGATGAACCCAAAAATGGATCACTGGTCATAGGGTCTCTCACCTTTATAATTTCTGCTCCATTTGCATATTGGAGTTAATTGTCCAATTCCTGCTTTAGCCCATGCAGTCCCATCCTTCTTGTTTTTCTCTCTTCAGTTCACGTTGTTTGTGCTCTTGGGCCTGAGATTTGGATCATTTGTCCTTGGTCCCCAGCTAGAGAAGGAATTGTTTTGTTTCCCATCCCTTCACCATCCCCTGATATGAAGCCCAGACCCACACACTAAAACAGCACAGAATTTTAAAAATATAAAACCCAAAACCAGAGGCATTAGCCAGAGCCAAACACTGCCCAGAGCCAGGAGTTCTCTGGAGGATGACACAGCCCTGCTAACTGAGGAATTGCCTTTTTTGCATCTTTGTACAAAGCTGCCAGAGAGCCATGAGGAGATGTGGGTGGATGACAGGCTGAGCAGCTCGAGGTGCCACAGGCATTGTCCCAGAGGGAGCATCCCAGAAACAGCCTGGGGAGGAGACCTCATTGTGGCCTTCCAGAACTTTCTTCCTTGTGAGGAGGCACTGTGAGGCTGCCCCTGGATCCCTGGAAGTGTCCAAGGCCAGGCTGGATGGGGATTGGAGCAACCTGGGGTAGTGGAAGTTCTCCTGCCCATGGCAGGGGGTGGGATTAGATGTTTAAGATCCCTCCCAACCCATACATTTCCTTCTCTGAGTACTTTAAATCTCACTCATCTCTAACCTCCCATGCTTCTTTGCAAGGCAAGAGTTTATATAAAAGCTACCCTGTCATATTCATAGTAAAGGATTATATTATTAAAATAATAAATTAATAATAACAACAACAAAATAATTATTAAAATATTCACAGCAAAGCAATTATGGAAGGTGAGAGCTTGATTTGGATGTTTAAGATGTCTCATAAAATACTGAGAATTCTCTAAATAGAATTTAAACTGAAAGCATATGAAGCCATGAATTCTCAGCTCCTATTTTCACTGTTAATATTGTATAACTAAAGCCAGATCCAGCAAAAAAAAAAAGGATTCTTTTAATGGGAGGAGCATAATTTTAGCACAGCTGCCACAGAAACACACAGGGCCAAGCTCTGCCCACAGTTGCCTCTGGAGATAGCTGGGTTTAATGCATTTGCAGGAGCCATGTGGAGAAAATCTCTGGCATGCTGTTACTAATTTCATTTGTGGAAGATGAGATAAATATTAATGAATATAAACACCTATTAAATGTAGACTCACCAGTTAAATAACTGTGCTGACTGAATTAATGTGCTTTGTAGTCAGGAATGTTCTGCTGGAATGATGCTTTCTGAAAAGGCAATTTCTGTGAGTTTATAATTTGGTTAATGCTACCTAAAAAACCTGCTGTTGAAGCTGGTAGCCTGCAGACATATTTTTCTTCACATCAAGGTCATTTCCATGCCTTTTTTCTGCTCCTCACTGCTTCTTTGGCAGTACTCATCAAAGCATCTGAGGGGTGCCTGATGAGCAGCCTTTCATTATTTCATCCAGGAGCAGATTTTGGACCCAGAACACTGCATGGCTTCCCAAAGCAGCTGCTGCAGCTCGGGTGAGGAACAGGACTAAATAACTGAGCTTTGGAGGATCTAGAAATTAGCTGACAGGAATAAAATAAGGTTCAGCTAATTCGTGCTGCCTCCCCATGGCTCCAGCTTAAAAAAGATTTTAAAATACTGAAAAGTGTCAAAATAATCAGAATCTATTATGCAACAGTAGGAAATACTGAAGCTGTTCTTTAAATAGCCAGTGACACAGAAGGTTTTTGTGTGCTTTCCTGGGGGTTACTGTTCCTTTTGAAATCCTAAAAGAGGTTGCTGCTTTTTTTCCTTAGTCTTTCACAGAAGTGGGAACTAAAAGCTACAAATCTACACAAATTGTGTGTAAATATATAAATTCTGTGTTACTATGCATCCTATAGTGAAGAATAGGCACCATGTAATATGCAGTTATAGAAAACTGTAGTAATTTTAACAAATTCATAATCAGGAAACGTCATTTTATGTAGTAGTGGATGTATGGTGCTCATTTATTTATTAAGTATACCAGGAGGATAGGGAAAATTGAGGAGGAGAATTCTGCTGGGGGCTGTGTCCGTCATAAAAGAGGATTTAGGTGCTCAGGAGGGCGAGGTGCTTCACTCACCTTGCTGTCCACAGTCAGGACTAGAACCTAACACTGTAAAAACACTGGGATGCTTCTAATTGAGCTCAATTTGAATTATGACCTCTCTGGCAACTCTTGCATTTCACTTGGCTTTGCTTTTGAACTAATGCAGGTTTGTTTGGAGGTTTTTCTCCCTCCTTGGAGCTGGATAAATTTGCCATATAACATTTCATGATAGATGGAGTGTTGGGCTGTTGGGAATGAGCTTTTTGTGACACTGACCTAAAGGTGCCACTACTCAGTGAATAAAAACACTTCCCCTTTGCAACCCTGGGCTTGCTTTATTCTCTAAACCTGCAGGAAAAATGCATTTTGCTTCATCATGGTCCATTAATGTAAGAAATACTTGTTCTGACTGTGACAGCCCTTCCTTTCTGTGGTCCTGCTAATCACAACAAACGAGGTCAGCATTTCCCTTGGTCCTCCTCGGGCTGTTAATGTCCATGTGGGATAATCTTGGGGACACGAAGAACTATCAAAAAATGTCAGGAAGGCCAAAATGGTTATTTTTCATAGTTGTCATTGTTAGAAAGTTCAAGAGAAAGAAGTGCTGAGTAGCACTGCTGGTGATAATGACAAATAGTGAGGGCTTTGCTTGGAATAGAGGGGAAAAAAATTACATTCAAGGGGGCTCTTGGGAAATCAGGCTGCCTGGGTGGCAGGAATTTCAATAAAGAGCTTTGAAGTGATTTCAGAATAATTTGTGGTGCTTTCTGATAAATTTGGGTGGATAGGTGAGGAACCTGGCTGCTCTAAACCTCGCTCAGTACCTGGCTCTAATAGGAAAAAAGAGGACCTGGGTAATTACAGATCAGTTTAATTTTCACTTGCAGGAGGACAAAAAAACTGAAAAAAAAAAGCACAGGTCTGGAAGGTGCTGGGCAGGTAAAACCATGTGGTTGTTTTGGGAAAGTGCTGGTGTGAGAAGTCCCTCTCCAGGCTCCTTGTAAACCCCTTTTAGGTACTGGAAGGCTGCTATAAGGAAAATTAAATTAGTATTTTCAGGTCCTTTAATTCAGTTTGAGATGGTGAATAGAAAATGTTGTTTCCTATATTTGTGAGCAAACTAGTACAAATTTGAGAATCTATAGGCTAGTGTGATGCCTTAAGGAGCTGGAACAAAGGCTAGATGGAGTTAAGAGGAATAAAGTGGATATTTATTCAAGTGCTGTCTCTTCATTTATATATTTATATATAAATATTAATTAATATTTACAGATTTATATCTATATAATATAAAAATAATATATATTTTTATATGTAACATATAATTTTAGATATATTTATATGTTATATTTATATAATATATTTATAGTATATTTTAAAATATATTTATATTTATAAGTATAATTATATTTATACAGTATATAGAAATAATAGATTTTATTTACATATTATACTATTTTATATCTATTATATTGATATATTTGTTGTATATTTTAAAATTTCTATTTCAACTTTATTTATATATATTTTTATAAAATAATTATATACGTATATATTTACCTAATATACAAATATACAGTATAAATTTTAATATATTTATATAAATATATATGTAAATATAAATATAAATATATATATAGTGCCTTCAAAGGTCACACCCTGGCAGTACCAGAGCCACTGGCTCTGGTTGTGGCTCTGCCCAGATGGCTCCAAGATGGGTCACAAGATCTCACATTTTTATAAGTTTTAATCCATTTGCATATAGGAGTTAACTGTCCAATTAACAGCTTCAAATTACGAAGTTTCACCCTCCTTGCTTGCTTGCCCACCCTCCTCTTTTCACATTGTTTATGCTCTGGGCCTGAAGTTTGAAGAGATTGTCCTTGAGTCTCCAGCTAGAACAGGATTGTTTTGTCTTTACCACCCTGTGAAAAGATCCCAGTAACATTGAATATAAAGCTAAAAGCAGAACAGAAAAACTAAAAACCTAAGGTAGGATTCTTCCTAAAGCTAGGTTTCCTCCTAAAGGTAAGTTTTCTCCTAAAGGCAGGTTTCCTCCTAAAGGTAAGTTTCCTCCTAAAAGTAGGTTTCCTCCTAAAGGTAGGTTTTCTCCTAAAACCTAAGGAAATGTTTTGAGCTTTGATAAATTGAGGAATGGTGATGGAAAGCTCTCAGTGAGTGTGAGATGCTGGGTTTAGAGGGAGCAGCCCAGCAGGATCAGCTGCTGTGCCAGCAGACGCTGCTGCTGCTGCTGCTGCTGGGTCACAAGCTGAACACGAGTCAACAAACTGAGCCCATTGTGCAAAGGCAAACACCACGCTGGGTGTGAGCTGCCCTGCAGACAGCAAAACACACACACTGCTGGCTCCTCCTGTTGCTCTCAGCCAAAATTCCCCATTTTGGGGCTGTTGTCCTGAGGAGACCCTGCACACTGCCCTGATCCCAGTCCCTGCTGGGCCGGAGCAGAGCTGCTCACTGCTGCCTTGTGCCTGGCTGCAGCCTGGAACAGAAAAGCTGCTTTCTTATCTGTGAAAAAATGCACGTGTTTTATGATTGGCTTTTTGCAAATATTCAGATGAATATTATATGTGTTGTGTTAGAAAGTCATACTGTATTGTCTTAATTAGTGTGTTAAATATAGTTTTAAGTTATAAAAAATGTTAAAATAGAAACTATGCTATGTAGGATACTTTTTTTCTAAAAGAAAGGACTTGCAGTGAGATAGCAGCCACAGGACACCTAAATCTTTCAGAGAAAGAGAATTTATTGCTCCATTATCAGGAGAAATTAACTTCTTCCTGCCTTGAAGGCACTGTTAGGATTGACAGAATCTGATGACCAGACAGAATCCTGTGTTTGAATGGAATTTATGCATCATGTATGAGGTGTATGAATATGCAACAGGTTATTGTTTTTAAGGGTTAATCCTCTGTTAACGTGGGTCCTTTTTTGGGCTCATGCTGCCCAGAAAAGGTACCTGGATGTCTGTAACTCTTTGTCTCTATTGTCTCATATTGTCCTAATCCAAATTGTCCAAATTATTATTACTCTAATTGTATCACAATTTTTATAACAATTTTATTACTGTTACATTTTTAAAAATTTAAAAACAAGTGATTGGCATTTTTCACATTATCGGAACAAGCTGACCTCTGTGGCAGGGAGAAATGATGAGAAGGACTCCATCTTATTAGAAGGTTAATTAATTACTTTATTATACTACATTATTTTGTATTATATTATATCTAAACTGAATCTGCCAAGCACTTAATTGTACAATGCACAGCATCTCGTGACTGTCAGTGACAGTCCCAGCATGCACACATGGATTCAATTGGTCACTGAATCAAAATACTCACACCAGAACCTAATTACTAATTATTTTTAGGTAAACAATCTTCTACAATGTATTTTACTTGTGAACAAACACAGAAGCAGTAAATGAGACAAGAACTGGTTTTTCTTTCTCTGAGGTTCAGAGAATGTGAATCTCAGGAATTTCTTGGGAAGTTGTGCCTTGCTTTTCTCTGCGAAGAGAAACGTGGTGACACTTCCTCCTGCCAGCAGGGCAGGCAGAGACTGATGTGGGTGAATAAATGGGGTTTTCTTTGGGTGCTGTGCATGGTGATGCCCTGGGCCACTCAGAGGTGCTGTGACACTCTGTGACCACTCCAGCTTCTTTAGTCCATTTCTGTTCCATTTCTGTCCATCTATTTTCCCAGACAGAGAGATGCTCATGCTTAGGTGGCTGTGGAAGTCCAGTATTTTTTTTTCCTTGATCTCATTGCCTGTTTCTTTTGGTTTTAACCATACAGTCCCAGAGGATGACCATGTCCCCAGAACTGGATTTTTAGGGAGATGTTATTCACACAGTACCTTGTTGTGTTCTGTGGGTGTTGCCTGAAGTCCTGGGAATTGCATCCACGCTGTCTTTGCAATCAGTCTGAGCTCAGAATGGATCTGCATCAACTCCTGTTGTCTCAGGAACACCTCATTTTCCTGCTGGTGATGGAACACCCTGAAATATAACCCCCTCTCTGGGGGTCACCTTGTTTGCACACATCTGCTCATGGAAAAGGGGACTGCAGGATATGCAGAATTTGGGCAATAAATACAGATTTATGCCTTAAACCACAGTGAGGGCAGGTAGGTTTTAACAGGCTGCTAGACCAGGCTTTAGAATGCTTCTGCCTTCCTCTCCTAAAGACATCCAAAGAATCTTTCCTGCCAGCAGCAGAAGGGTTGGTGTCCAATGCCCCCTACAGCAGATCCTCAGTGTTCAGTTGCTCCATGAATATTTCCTGGAGAATTTTCAGGCCTTCCCCACTCATGGCTGTTCATTAGGAATTTTCTGCTGCCTGCCAGTGTGGCTCTGGGTTTTGCTGAGCTACACCAATGGAAATGTGAAAGATAAATTAACCTGCAAGTGCTTAGTCAGAGCTGGCATGTGGTTTTCCAGGCATGGCAGCCAATCCTCAGGGTCAGAGTGTCTGGATTGTGTTTGGCCAAGTGCCTGGATGGTGGCCAGTGTGAAAAATGCCAATCACTTGTTTTTAAAATTTTAAAAGTTTAATAGTAATAAAATGGTTATAAAAATAGTAATACAATTAGGGTAATAATAATTTGGATAATTTGAATTAGGACAATATGAGACAACAAATACAAAGAGTTACAGACATCCAGGTACCTTTTCTGGGCAGCACCAGCCCGAAAAAGGACCCACGTTAACAGAGGATTAACCCTTAAAAGCAACAGCCTGTTGCATATTCATACACCTCATACATGATGCATAAATTCCATTCAAACACAGGATTCTGTCTGGTCATCGTCAACTTCTTCTTCTGAATTCTAACAGCGCCTTCGAGGCAGGACGAAGTTTGTTTCTTCTGATAAGAGGGCAATAAATTCTTTTTCTCTGAAAGATTTAGGTGTCCTGTGGCTGCTATCTCAGTGCAAGTCCTTTCTTTTAGAAAAAAAGTATCCTACATAGCATCGTTTCTATTTTAACAATTTTTAGAACCTAAAACTACATTTAACACACTACTTAAGAGAATTAATACAGCATCACTTTCCAACACAACACATATAATATTCATTTTAATATTTGCGAAAAGCCAATAATAAAATACACATTTTTCACAGCCAGCATCACGAGAGTGGCTAATTCCAGCAGGCACCACTTGGTTCTTGGCCTCTCCTTCATTGCCAAACGGTGCTGGGGTCACACAGCCCATGGGGAGAAACCCAGGTGTCCCTGTGCTTTGAGCAGAGGCTCAGCAGCATTCCCAGATGTTCCTCTGGCAATGCAAGGGCTGAACAAACAGCAGCAGATGGGATGGCCCCGTTGTGGTGCTGCACAGACGAGCCCAGGACAGATTTTGTGGAGCTGCTGCTCACAGTGAGCAGGTCTGAGTGATGGGGAGGAAATGAGAGAGCAGCAGGATCACTGCTGGATCCTTCTCAGCTCTGATTAGGAAGGAGCATGGGAGATGATGGCTCACCTCTGAGCTCTGTGTGCTGCTGCTGCAGAGAGGGTAAATACAGAATCAATAGCAGCTTTTAGAACACTTCTTTTTCTATTTTTTTTTTTTTCTGAGACAGTTGCTCCCAGGGGCATTTATTTTAGGAGAGAGTCTTTTCCCAAGAGACTTCTCTGTTATGTTTTAGCAAGAAAGGCCTTCTCCAGAGACTGTGCGTGCTCTCAGGGGATTCATGTTTTGCAGAGCATTTCCTTGCATGTTTCAAAAAACCAATTTCTGTCCCCATGTATTTGAAAACACCACCTCATATCAGTCATAGCCTTCAGTCTGTGCTGTGGTGGCCTCTCTCACCTCCCAGGCTGGAGTTCTGGTGGACAGGAGTCATCCTGCTGTCTGCAGCCAGTGCCTGTGCTCAGTGCTGCCCTTATGTCAGGAAAATTAACCCACAAACACCAGACGTTTATGTCCAAAAAGGAGACAGAGGAGTCCTTTTACTTTATTCCAATAAAGGGAGAGGACATGGGGCATTCCCCTGGGGTCTCTCCAATTTTTGGAGGACGCAGCCTCCTTTTTATCCCAATTTCCCAACTGCATTTCCCTTCTCTCTTTCCCCATTTCTGAGGTACTTGAGAGGTTCAGACTTCCCAGAATGCCTGATACCAAAGATTCCCCTCTAATTTCCAACCCTCCCTTTTAATCTTTAATTCTCATGGAATTTAGGGGTTTTTTTCTTCCCCATTGTTTCTTTCATCTTTCAGTGTCTAATTTCACTTATCAGCAAACCTCAAGTTCATTTGCAAAAGCAAATATCTTTATCCATTCATCAATCAGTGGAATCCTTCCCATTGTTTCTTTTCTCTCCCAGTGCTGGTTTTATCTCCCAGCAGACCCACAGCTTGTTTGTAAAGACAAATCCACCATTCCTCTCACTTGGCTACAGGTACCCAAGCCCTGGGTCACCATCCTTTCTGGAAGTCTCATCCCTTGCTGCTTTAGGATGTGTGTCCAGGAATATGGCCCTAGGCTCAGGGAATAGTGGAGTCAGAGGCCACAGGAGCCTCTAGAATTCCTTTTCCTCTTGGTTTCCCTACAGGAACGACTTTGCTGCCATTTGTGAGCCCAGTTCAGCCCTTAAGGAGCTTTCCCAGAGCCCCAGGGTGACAAATTCAAAGCCAAACAGGGAGAAGTGTTGTGCTACTTCCCAGCAGTGCCACATGATGATTTCTGGAGCTGAAAGACCCCTGAAGTGCAGGGCTGTCTGAAAATCCCTGGAGTTCCCATTTCCCAGCCTGGGCATTGCTGGATTCCCAACCTGGTTTAAGTAGGACAGAGAATGTGAGTGGAAAGAGACAGAAATGTCACAGAAATGGCTGGCAGGGAGCTGTCTGTCCCTGCAGGGACCCGAGGTGGCTCCAAGCCATCAGCTTCACAGCCAGGACGAGCTGCTAATTTCAGTGGTGGCACTGCCCCAGCTGCCCTGCTCGGGTTTTTGTTTGTGCACAAGGGAGTCGTGTTCTGTGGGTGCCCCATCCACCACGGGGGATGTCTCTGGGAGCAGAGGGCCAGCACTAATGCCATCCTGTGTGGCTGGGAATGAATTCTCCCTTTATTCTGCGCTCCCCATCCCTGCTGGGCTGACAGGCAGGAGGAGATGCTGCCGTTTGCAGCTCCACACCCTGGTGCCTCTAATCCCGGACAAAAACCCAGCCCGTGGAGCAGCAAACACAACAAGACCTCTATTCTTAGCCTGGAAAGCCTCAAAGCTGGTTCTTTGGGGTGTGGGGAGATGAATATGCAGTTGCTGGAGCTCTCACAAAAGCCCTGAGCTGGGAGCAGACGCTCCTCTCCCATTGGATCCGTAGCCTTTTGCTGCAGCTTTTCACAGTTACATAAATATGGCCTATTTTCCCCTCCCAAATAAACATCTTGCTCACTAAGTTTAGGATCTTGCATGCAATACAAAACAAACCTGCTTTTCCACATGCAGCTGGAAATCCTGGGTCAGCCAGGGAGAAGCTGGAAGCTGGGGGGCACCTTCATGGTGGTGACAGAGAGTGGCACTGACAGTGTCCCCTTGCAAGTCCTGGACACCACAAATCATCAAGTTGCCCTTTTTTTCCCCCTCTGGGAGAGTCAGATCCCAGCCTATAAGGCTGCCAGAGCGTCTGTCCTCCTAGAGACTTGGAGTCTGGCTTGGGGCACAGAGCAGGCAGCTCCTCACTCCCCACAAGACACAGATATGGGGATTATTTTCCCCAAAGATGGTTTTTGCCCACCTTCCCCGATAGCTCTGCAGTGTATCTGCATTAAAAACAGCCCTACAGAGGATGGATGTCACTTGGAAATCTCCCAGCCCTGGGCTGTAGGAAAGCTGTGCATCCTCAGAGACTCCTGGCAGCTTTGTTAGTGGTGTCAGTAATACAGAGTGCTGCAAGAGAGAGCCCCACACCCCCCTTTGCAGTGATGTGCTCCCAATTTCAGCATCCTAAAGGGATCCAGCTCCCCAGCACCATTGGGATCTCTCTGGGATGAGAAACAATGATTTTGTCATGGCACCAAACCTCAGCTCCTCGCTGCTCTTGTGGTGGGAATGAGGATGGGATATGATGTCTTGTCAGAGCTGACCTAGAACAGACTAGATGGAGTTAAAGAATAAAGTAGGGATTTATTAAAAGGCCTCAATGGATCCACCTTGGGCAGCACAAGAGCCCAGCCAGGGCTACGCCCAAGATGAACCAAAATGGTCACAAAAAATGGATCCCCAGTCACAGAGTCCCTCACATTTATAAGTTCTGCTCTATTTCCATATTAGAGTTAATTGTCCAGTTCCAGCTTTAGCCCATGCAGTCCCATCCTGCTTGTTTTTCTCTCTCCAGCCCACATTGTTTGTGCTCTTGGGGCTGAGATTTGGATCATTTGTCCTTGGTGCCCAGCTGGAGCAGGAATTGTTTTGTCTCCCTGCTCTGTGCACAGAGCTCACCATACCCTCATATGAAGCCCAGACCCACACACTAAAGCAGCACAGAATTTTTAAAATGTAAAAACTCAAACCTGAGGCATCAATACCTGGTTAAAGGCCCTGAAGTGATCATCCATTGGGCCCTGGATGTGCTGCTCCAGGCAGAGAATCCGTCCAGAGCCACAGACCCACAGTGAGACCTTTTCTCTTGCAGGGCTGATGGAATGCTGAGACTTGAAATCTGTTCTGACAGCTCCTGGCAGGGTGATCTGTGAGGAGGGGCTTTCCTGGAGCTGGGTGCCAGCATCCTGAGGCCAGTGGAGCAGGCAGGGTACTGGATTTTGCTCGGTAGGACTGATCCTGTCCTCTGCTGTGGGAATGTTCATCGTTTTAGGTGAGCCTTGAAGGTGTGTGACTGAACACAGGCACCCAGAGGTGGGGATGGGGCTGGTGTGCTCCCCGGTTAACTGCTGGGCAGGGTATTGACTTGGAAATTCTGCACTTGTAATTCCATGCATCACCCATTGATTTCTATTAACAGCAGCCCTGTGGCTAGAGATCCATGTGTCTGCAAACACCAGTGGGAAGCCTTGGAGTAAAACGGGTGAGTGGGGCTTTTGGGGAGGGTACAATACCTCAAACATCTGACTCGACTTTATTTTAACCCTTCTGACCAAACTGAGCTCCCCCAGGTGAGATCTGAGAGGCAGAACATTGGAGCAGAGGAGGGGAAGGGAAAGCTGAAAAAGGCATGAGGTGCAAAGCTCTCCCTTCCTCGCAGAGGATCACACTTCTAAACACTCAATGTTTTAGAGAAATAAAATCAGTGGGGTGAGGAATTGGTGCCCTTTGGGCAGGATTCTGTCTGGATCTCTGGCTCCCCCCATTTTGGGTGTGTCAGGGACTGCAGGGGCTCTGCCAGCAGCTCCCTGACAGCATCCAAAGGGGAGCTGGAGTGTCTTACAGCCCCCAAACAGCCCTGCCAGCCCTTTGGACCTGCTTCAGGATGACCCAGATGATGGGGGGTGAGAGGGGAAGGCTGAGATGCTGCTCTGGGATGTGCAGCCCTGGCTCAGGCCACCCCCAAGGCATCCCTCAGTGTCCCTGGGGAGCACCAGGCTTGGGGACTTGTTATCTTCAAAGGAAAAATGGAGTTACCCACAAAAAGCTGAACTATCACTGCAATCCCCTTCCTTCCAGGGAAATAAATTTGTAGAGAAATTTTAAAGTTGTGTATTATTATCATCATCATCATCATCATCATCATCATCATCATCATTATTATTATTATTATTATTATTATCATCATCATCATCATTATCATCATCATTATCATTACTATTATTACTATTTTAAAGGTTTATATATAAAATGTATATAATGTGTAACATATGTAATATAACATACAACATATACCATATACCATTACATATATAACATGTTACCTATGCAACATATAACATATATAAGACATATAACATATAATATAATGTATATGTGTATATGCATACAGCATATAACATATACCATATGTAATACAACATGTATTATGTAATATATAATATATAATATATAATATATAATATATAATATATAATATATAATATATAATATATAATATATAATATATAATATATAATATATAATATATAATGTATAAAGAAGGCTTTCATGTCTTCACACAAATTCACAACACAGAACTAACCAGTATTTTATTCCTCGCACAAAACACCAATTTTGTCAGATTAAACTCTTTTCTAGCAAAAGATAGAACAGCTAAGAAGAGTTTTTAAAACTTTTATTTTATTTTCAGTCTCATGTGAAGAGTGAGACAATACAGGTGTTATAATTCACACCATCACAGTCAAAAGTCAACTATTTCCTAATTACAGTGCATTATAAGTGTTTCTTAACCTACCAATTTTTACTACACTACACTATAAATACCGTAAAACCAATTACCTAAAATTACCCCTTTTAAGTTCTACTACAATACATCTTTCATAGTTCTATTTCTCTAAAATATCTAGTCTTATTTACAAAACCATCTTTTAAAACTTATTTCTAATTTCATTTCTCTCTCAACTGTATCTATCCTATTCCATAACATTTCCAAACCAACATTTATCTCAAAAATTACATACAAATATATACTTTATAATCCTTCTATCAAACTTTAAGATCTCTCCACAAATCTATTTCCCACATTCAGGTGACAGCAAACAAAGACCATGGAGCCCAAAAGTTGTATTTGTTTTAGTTTAGGGTAATTTTGGGAGAAAATTTTTAAAGGTTTTTTTTAGAAAAGTAAATTTTAAGGTTTGTTTTTAAATTGGTTTGGGAAAAATGATTTTTTGGAGAAAAGTGGAAAAAATGTTTATTTAATAGGTAAAGTATTTATTAATATAAAAAAGAATAATATTAAATAATAAATTTTTTCACTGTTTTAAAAGAGATTATAAATTTAGAAAGGTTTTTTTGCGGGTTGTAGTTTGGTTTATTTAGTTTTTTATTACTTTTTCAGTATGTTGTAGTTTAGGTTTTGGTGAGTTATAGGTGTGAGGTTTTTGGGTGTTTAGAGTAGGTTTTCAGAAAAGGAAAAAAACCCTATGGTTTAGGGAATTTTTTTGTTTTAGTTAGTTAAAATTAATTAAAAGTAAAGGAGAGTTTTGTTTTGTTTTGTTTTGTTTGTCGATAATATAGGAGTAGGAATGTGGAGGAGTGAGAGTTTTTGAAAATAAAGGAGTCCTTTCCTCGCTCTGATGTTGTGTGAGGCCCTGATCCCTTTCCTGTCTTTTCTTGTCCTTTTCCTGTCCTTTCTTGTCCCTTTCCTATCCTTTTCCTTTCTCCTTCCGGTCCCTTTTATGTCCCTTTCCTGTCCCTTTCCCGAATCTTTCCCATCCCTTTCCTGTCCCTATCTCATCCCTTTCCTATCTCTTTCCCATCTCTTTCCTGTCCCTTTCCTGTCCTTTCCCATCCCTTTCCTGTCCCCTTCCTGTCTTTTTTCTGCCCCTTTCCTGTCCCTTTTATGTCTCCGTCTCTTCCCTGTCCCTTTCCTGTCCCTTTTCCATCCCTTTCCTGTGCTTTCCTGTCCCTTTCCAGTCCTTTTCCCGTTCCTTTCTTGTCTCTTTCCTATCTCTTCCCTCTCCCTTTCCTGTATCTTTCCCATCCCTTTCCTGTCCCTTCCCTGACTCTTTCCTGTCCTTTCCCACCCCTTTCCCGTCCCTTTCCCCGCTGGGCAGCCCGGGAAGGGGCACGGTGCTGCTCCTGATGGGATAACGGGGCTGGGCACGGTGGAAGGGGCACGGTGCTGTTCTGGGAAGGATAACGGGGCTGGGCACGGTGGAAGGGGCACGGTGCTGTTCTGGGAAGGATAACGGGGCTGGGCACGGTGGAAGGGGCACGGTGCTGTTCTGGGAAGGATAACGGGGCTGGGCACGGTGGAAGGGGCACGGTGCTGCTGCCCTGGAGGGGATAACGGGGCTGGGACAGGTCCCACACCCGCCCCCCATGCTCCAAGACCCCGCAGCTCCTCAGGGCCCCAGCCAGCACCAAAAGCCAGGTAGCTGCACACAGGTAAGAGGCAGGAGTGTGATGAAAGGCCTTCCCTTGTCTGCATCCCTGCGGGAGGAGGGATTTTTGACTTGTTCCTTGCCCGGTTTCCTGCGGGGAAGGGCGACTCTGCCAAGCGGGAGGGGAAGGGTGATGCTGGGATGTCACCCCGTCAATGGCACCGCGGTGCTGCTCCCCCCTTTTTAATCGTCCCGTGGCATCTTGTGAATGGTCCAAGGGACACGGGCACGGCTGGGAATTAATAAGCAGGCGGGGAAAGCTCAGCTTTGCTTAGGCTGAGCCCAGCCCTGCCTGGGGAGGAGCGGGACCGGCGCTAGGTGATCTCTGTTGCAATGGGATTAACGCTGGGCCTTTGATGCTGGCAGAAAACACCAGCCTGAGCCTGTGCTTGTGCCTGCACCTCGGAGATCTTCAGCACCCCGGCATCTCCCCCCGCCCTGCTTCGCTGCTGTTGTGGTTTTAAAATGGTGGATTGTGTCTCCTTTGAGTATTTGGGTCTCTGTGACATTGTGACTGAGCGCTGGGGCTGAGCTGGTTAAAAACGAGACCAACTGGAGCGAAAAGATTCCGTGTTGGAGAGGAGAGAGCTGTGCTGAGCCGAGGCTGGAGATAAATCTGCAGACAGCAGAGGCACGTGCACCCTTTGGGGACAACCAGCAGGACTGGGGGGTTTATTTTGCTCCTGTAAATTTGCTGCTGTAACACCCCCACAGCAGTGAGGGTCAGCTCCTTGCTCTCCCAAGGGTGGGGGAAACAAACCGGTATTTGGCACAGCTGGGAAACAAACTGGGTTATTTGGCAAATCCAAGGGGCCCGTGGTGCTGGCATTCTCTCGGGCTGCTGTGCCCCATCCCAGCGGAATGCTGTGGAATTCCTCCCGCTGGGGAGCCCACAGGTTGCATAATGAGCGGGCTGAGCTTCCTCTGCCCTGCTGGGCTGCCCTTCTCTCATCCCTGCAGCCCCCAGAGCAGCGCTGTGACAATCCTGCCCTGTCCCCCTGCCACTCTGTGCCCCTGCCATGCGGCTCTGGGGACATCGCCCATCTGGGTTTTGGCATCTCCCTGCAGCCTGGCAGGGCACGGGCACTGCTGGCAGCCACTCTGCCGAGGAGAAGCTGCTGCTGGATGCATCAGACATTTTTATGAAAGAAAAATCTGCTGGAGGAAGAGGACGAGCTCATCTTGCTCGCCTCATTTATATTTCAGCTCAGGCTACAGCAGCAGCCTCCAGAGATGGATGAAAGAAATCCCAGCTCACCCTGGTGGCTAGCTGTGTTTGTATTTCATCCTGGGTGAGGTGTTTAAAACTAAACACGTGCTCAGGTGTTTTGCTGTGGTGGGAATGACCTCCCCTTGGCTCAGCTGTGTATCCCTGGAGCAGGGAATGGCCCCAGGAAATCCTTGCTCTGGGACCTGGATGCCCTGCAGGCCCCAGTCTGTGGAATACCAGCAGATAAGAGCAGAGCAGAAGCAGACCTTGTCCATCATAAATGGCTTTGGGGCTGCAACCCCGAGCTCTGGGGCTGATTTTTAACACTCAATAAACAGCTCGTTTGCAATAGTCAGCTCACAGAACGCAGGCTGCTTGCGAGCACCTCGGATGATCCCCCAGCAGAAAATTAACCTTGTCTGTCGGCATGGCTGGCTCCCTGCCCCGTGCTGAGCATCAGCTCTCCATCAAACCCTGCGAGGCACGGGGCAGTCCATGGCAGGGCATCGCTGTGGAGCTCTGTCTGTCTGTCTGTCTGGCGGGGTGGCTCTGTCCCAGCTCCCCAGCCGTGCACAGCCGCTGCCATATTGACAGCAGAGCAGCGATGCTCGGAGCTGGGAGGGCTCCAGGGCTGCACAGAGCATCTCTGTGTCAGCCCCAATCCCTTCTGCCTCCCTGCTCCTCACTCTCAGCATCCTCCCCAGCGCTGCTTTCCGCGGAGCTGCCTCTGGCCACGGCAGCATTTCCTCGGAGAACAATTATGAAATTGTAATAAAAGTGCTTTAAAGGGGAAATTCTTCCCTTTGGTTCCTGCCTGCCCTTCTCAGCCTGGAGCTCCCTGCCCTGCTTTGCTGTTGGTTTTGTGTCCTGCCTGCCTGGAGGGGCTGGGAGGGAGCAGGGGAAGCATCTGCTGTGCCACCGAGCCCAGGAGCCACAAGCAGGGCCAGGAGACACTTTTGTCATTGACACAGGGGACAATTCAAATAGCTGAGCCACAGACACATCTGCGGATCTCTCTTTATGTAACTCGTTTTTATTTCTATTTTTGAACGTGTGCTTTCATTTTCTAGGGGAGTTTGGCTCGGTGGGTGTCTCCCATCTCCTGCCCTGTCTCACAGAGCACGTGTGAGATGCTCGCTCTCCTCACCTGTCCATGAAACTCTGGCTCTCCTTCTTTCGCCTTTTGGGATTTCCTCCTGCCAGGCCTGACATGGAGAATGATTTGAGATTTAAGAGGAGCAGATAAAACAACTCCTTAAAAACATTCTGAGCTTCATCCGTAGGTGAAGCATTCCGAGCTTCATCTGTGGACGTTTCCTGCTGTCCACACATTACCTGAGATTTTTGGTATTATTTAGAAGGGGGCTCTGTTTGCAATTAAGACAAGTGTGTGGTTTGTTTTGTGATCTACACCAATCATAATTCCTTCCTTGCCAGGCAATCACCTTGTGCTGGACCAAGTGTGCTTTCAGACAAGGCAGCCTGGCACAGTGAGCAGAGCTGGATGCAAGTTCCAAGTAATTTTTCCTTCCAGGTTTAATTGCAAACAGTGGTGGAGAAGAGCATTCTCTGGACAGTGATTAATTAATTACTAATCTGAATTCCCTTGGGGTTGGGCCCTTATCAGTGCCACTCTGGATAAATTTGGAATGACTATGAAGGAGAGCAAATGACATTTTATCTTTTCAGTAATGCAGCAAGAGCCCAAATCCCTCCTGGGTTCCAGCTGCAGGTTTGTGGCTGAGCCTAAGGCAGGTTTTGCAGCTCACCTGAATTCCCAGAGCCAGGATTGCTGTGGGAGGCAGCCAGCCCCTGTGACTGGCATTGTGCAGCCTCAGAGCCGACACAGAATCCCAGAAGGTTTTGGATTGCAAGGAACCTTAAAGCTCATCAAGTTCCAGCCTCCTGCCATGGGCAGGGGCACCTTGCTGTGGGTGCTGAGCATCCTCTGGAAGGATCTCATGGAAACACACCAGGGAGTGACTTCACCTGCAGGGATGGAGCTGCCCAGCACCCCAGCAAAGGGAAATGTGCTTTTCTTGGCAGGGGGGAAAATCCTCTTGGACCAAGAGGTTGTGAAACTTGAGCAAGGCCCTTGGAGCACGGCCATGGAACCCATATTTTTGTATAATATTATACTAATATTATACTAAGCTATATTAAAGAATACAGAAAGAATTTTTACAGAATATGAGAACAGCCAGGAGAGATGCTGCCAGAGAAGAAAAATCACAAAGTAAAAGCAGCTGAAGCTGGTGGAGCTGTTTGGTCTGGATGAGATTTTTTGGATAAAACCCATTTGAGCTGTGATCAATGCTCAAAACACCTGGAATAGGCAGGGACGCACTGAAAATAAAAAAGATCCTGGAGAGGGAGATTAACATGTAAGGAAGAGGCTGGGAAAACACAAGCACTGCTGGTGTTTGCTGCTGCCAGGTTAGGAGGAAATTGCTTTGGAGTAATTTTTGGAGAGATTTAAATTTCTGGATGGGATTCAAGCCTAATATCAAAATGAGTTATTTTATTAAAAGCATTTAAATAGAAACTAAAGAGTGGTCAGGAGCAGGGGGGCTGTTTTAGAAGGAATTTGCTATAAACCTGCTACACAGAAGCTTTCTAAAATATTACCCTGTAAAAACCCCGTAATTCTCTTTATCTGCAATTTAATTACATTTCCTGTAGTGCCTGTGTCAGAACAGTTCACTTACTCTTGTTCTCTATTAACTCACACCTGCCCCAGGAAACCAGAAGGAAAAATTGTTGGCATTATGAGTCATTTGTGTGTTTTTCAGGATCTCATTGAGCTCACAAAAAGGGTCTAAGGAGGTGCTGGAGAAGTAGGAATTGGGGTTCTCATCGTGGTGATGACTGTGAGATGGCAATATCTAAATATATATTTATAGAAATATATAAAAGATATATTTATATATAAAACAGATATTTAGATAAAGACATAAAAGATGTATTTATATATTCATATTTATAGTTATAGTCATATACACGTAAAATACATAAAATAGATAAATATGCACAATATATATTTTATGTTGCATAAATTAGAAAATATATTATATAAAAATATAAGTATATAAGTATAGAAATATAGACATATATTAGAATTAGATATAAAATTATATATAAATATTTATATATATAAATAGATAAATAATTATATATTATATATTATATATTTTTTATATATTTTAGATCTATAAATACACAAAAATATTAAATATAAATATATTAAATAGGTATATATAAAATATATAACTTATAAAAAGATAGAAATATATAGAATATAAATATATATAAAATATATACAAATATATAAAAATATATAAAAGCAGAGGGAGAAATGGGAGCACTCTCATGATCCAGGAATTTCTCCCACTCAGTGTTGGTGGACCAGAGTTTGATCTGTTTGGGACTGCAAAAAAAAAAATCTTAGAAAATCTGAATCCTGGAGCAGAATCACCCTGAGCTGTGTGGGTTGAACACTTGAGTGACCTCCTCCAGCCCACCATGTGTGTGTGAGTGAGAGCTCAGGGATGTCCTGGCACTGTTATGAAAACCTTGTCTTATGAAAACCTTGTCACTCGTGACCCCTGCAGTGCCCAGAGGGTACCTGGGGGCATGGAAATGCTGTATTAAACCAAAAATGACAGGTTAGAAGTTAAATTTGGCCTGGGTTTTGGGGCAAGGGCTGCAGCTGACTGTTATTTAACTCGGCCAAAGCAGCCTGTGGCAACAGAGGCAGAGGATGGACCTCAACCTTTGACTGTGCTCAGAGGAGATTTTGCTGGCCAGGACATTTTTGCAGTGCTTGTCTTCTGATAAGTGGAGATGTGAATAATCCCAGCCAGGACGAGCTGGGCTCTGCCAGGGGAGGATGAGCACAAGGCAAACATCTCCACACAGCCCCAGGCAGGGCAGGAGGGACCCAGGCTGATGGGGAGCCGGGATCTCTGCTGCCCTGCTGCTAATCCCTGTGTTTTTCCAGGAGGTTTTGCAGGACTCTGCCTCTCCCCAGGGATGGGGGATGCTGATAATGTGCTATCTCAAGGCATGTTTCCTGCTCACAGCACCAGGGTGCCAGGGCCAGCAGTGCTTGAGCAGACAGAAAGGTGACTACAAGTATCCAGGGAAAAGGCAGTTATTGTACTTGCAGGGATTTTTGTGGTAGGAAGAATTTTATTTTATGTTTTCAGAAGGTTAATTTATTATTTTATTACATTATATTGAAATATAATATTGAAATATAATATTGAAATCTATTATATTGAATTATATTATATTATATTATATTATATTATATTATATTATATTATATTACATTACATTATATTATACTAAACTATATTAAAGAATACAGAAAGGTATTTACAGAATGCTAAAAAGATAATAATGAAAAACTCGTGACTCTTTCTACAGTCTCAATATAGCTTGGCACTGATTGGTTAATGAGTGAAAATACAGCAGAAACTAATGAAACAATCACTTGTTGGATAAATAAATTTTAAACACATTTTACATGAGCAAAACGGAGGAGAAGCAAATGAGATAATTGTTGTTTTCATTTTTCTCTGAGGCTTCTCATCTTTCCAGGACAAAAATCCTGGGTGAAGGAATTTTTCAGAAAATGTGAATGTGACAGGTAATGACTTGTTAAACTGCAGGGGACTTTTTTATTATGGTAATTCTCATTCTTTCTGTGTTTTTTGCTTGTTTTAGTCAATCTAAAAGAAAATCAATGGAGATCCCACTGGCTGAGCTCTCAGTGAGGATGTGCCCCTATCAGTGCTGTGTGACACGGGGCTGTGCTGAGCCCACCCCTGGGGGATGTTGGTGCCAGGGGTGAGGTTGTTCAGGGTTTGCTACAGCCCCTGTGGTACCCTGGACATCCCAAACCTGTTCTGTGGTGGGTTCAGGAGGAAAAGGAGGATTGCAGCCCATCCTCTGGGCTCAGGGCACCGAGGATGCCCAGCCCAGCTGGGTGCAGGAGGAAAAGGGGGATTGCAGCCCATCCTTTGGGATCAGGGCACCGAGGATGCCCAGTCCAGGTGGGTGCAGGAGGAAAAGGGGGATTGCAGCCCATCCTTTGGGATCAGGGCACCGAGGATGCCCAGCCCAGGTGGGTGCAGGCTCCCTGCCACAGCACTGGCTGCATTTTCCCTTCTGTCCTGCTGTGCCCAGCAATAAACCCTCCTTTGCTTTGTGCCCAAACCTCCTCCCTTGGCCCTGCTGACACCTTCAGTGGAGCTCTCCCATCCCTCCTGTCTGTGGCAGCTCCTGGAAATGAACGATCTGGGAGCCCCAAAGCCCGAGGGAGGCACTGGGATGGACTGGGATGAGCTGGGGTGAGCTGGGATGCGTGGGAATGTTTGGGGATGCGCTGGGATGCACTGGGATGAACAGGGGTGTACTGGGATGTGCTGGGATGTGTTGAGGTGCGCTGGGATGCTCTGGGATGAGCTGCGATGTGCTGGGATGCACTGGGCTGAGATGGGATGCTCTGGAATGAGCTTGGACCCACGAGGATCCGCGGGGAAGCGCTGGGATGAGCTGAGATGTGCTGGGATGGGCTAGGACGAGCTGGAATGTGCTGGGATGAACTGGGGTGTACTGGGAAGTGCTGGGATGAGGTGGGAAGCGCTGGGATCCGCGGGGATGCTCTGGGATGCTCTGGGATGCTCTGGGATGCGCTGGAATCCTGAGCAGAGCCGGCTGCGCAGCCGGGCTGGGGCTGATGAGAGAGCGGCTGTGGCTGCGCTGCTGCCGCTGCCAGGGGAGGGAGGGGAGGGGAGGGGAGGGGAAGGGGAGGGGAGGGTGCCGAGGTGTGCCCGTCACCCCGAGCAGGGGGCTGGCCCTGAGGAAGCTCTGCTGTCTCCCCAGAGCCGCTCTGAGCACGCTGTCGGCACGGACCCACCGGCAGGGAGGACGGCTCAGAGGCAGTGAGTATCTTTATCTCGGTGTCTGTCTGTCTGTCTGCAGTGCCTCCGTGCTCGGTTTTCCCCCCTGGCTTTCTGTGCATGTGAATGGATGGTCTTAATCTCCCGAAGCCCCCGAGAGATCTCACGGTTTGCTGATCTGTTTATTTGCTTGGTTGGTTTTTTAACCTTTGTGCTGCTGGTTTGGTTTTTTTTTGTATTGGGATGGCTTCTTTATCTGTGCCCAGGTGGTTTGATAACCTGAACGTCCTAATCACAGCCCTCCCTTGCTGTCTGTCAAGGAGAAACCCCCAAAACTCATCCATGATGAGGCTGGTGGCTCTCCTTGACTGGATTCCTTCCATAGGAGGGGGAGGCAGGATGAAGGATGGAGCGGGGGGAGGCAAAACCCCTCACCAAGACCTTCATTGCAATTTGCCAGACACCACAGATTACATTTTAAAGCCAAAACTGACTGGATTTATTTGCAAACAGAGGCAGCATCCACAGGGATGCCAGCTGAGCATTGCCTCCATGGGGAATGCAGGTCCCTGCACCTCTCAAGTCAGACAGACTTTGGGGTCCCAGGGAAGCTGGGTGCTTGCTGTGGGGGTGAGTGGGGGGCAGTGGGGGCCAGCAGGAGGCTCTTTCATAACAGAACCCCAAAATTCATGCTGCAAGGGAGAGAGAGGGCAGATGGCTCCGCTGGAGCAGCAGTAGGAAAGGGAAGCAGGAGCTGCTGGACTCTAGGAAGTCATGTGCTGTGGCCCTACATGGGGGTGAGGCTGTTAATGAGGAAATTTAGAGGGGCTTAAGGAATTACAAGGATTGATTTCAGTCAGAGAAGCAGCCGGCCGAGGCGAGGATTAAGGGAATGCACTCACGGGCAGTGCAGCACAATCCCAGCTCCATTAATTTAGTGGGGAAGAGGCTTTGTGCCTTTTTAATGTAATCAGGGTTTAAGAGGGATGGTGCAGTGGGCAGCCCAAGCTCCAGGGTGTCCTCCAGCAGAGCAGGCTCCTGGCTCCTTGCACCCCCTCTCAGTTCTCATGGAGGGCACCTGGAGCCTGGCAAACCAGGAACATTTGCCTCTGCTCTTTTAGAATCCTGTCCTTCCTTCCTTCCTTCCTTCCTTCCTTCCTTCCTTCCTTCCTTCCTTCCTTCCTTCCTTCCTTCCTTCCTTCCTTCCTTCCTTCCTTCCTTCCTTCCTTCCTTCCTTCCTTCCTTCCTTCCTTCCTTCCTTCCTTCCTTCCTTCCTTCCTTCCTTCCTTCCTTCCTTCCTTCCTTCCTTCCTTCCTTCCTTCCTTCCTTCCTTCCTTCCTTCCTTCCTTCCTTCCTTCCTTCCTTCCTTCCTTCCTTCCTTCCTTCCTTCCTTCCTTCCTTCCTTCCTTCCTTCCTTCCTTCCTTCCTTCCTTCCTTCCTTCCTTCCTTCCTTCCTTCCTTCCTTCCTTCCTTCCTTCCTTCCTTCCTTCCTTCCTTCCTTCCTTCCTTCCTTCCTTCCTTCCTTCCTTCCTTCCTTCCTTCCTTCCTTCCTTCCTTCCTTCCTTCCTTCCTTCCTTCCTTCCTTCCTTCCTTCCTTCCTTCCTTCCTTCCTTCCTTCCTTCCTTCCTTCCTTCCTTCCTTCCTTCCTTCCTTCCTTCCTTCCTTCCTTCCTTCCTTCCTTCCTTCCTTCCTTCCTTCCTTCCTTCCTTCCCTCCCTCCCTCCCTCCCTCCCCTTTTGCAGCCTCTGCACCTCCCTGGTGTCTCCCACCACCCCAACGAGGCCCTGCTTGCTCTGAGTGGTTTCTGTGTGAGTGCCTGAGCCCTGGTGGCACAGGAGCAGCCCCTGCAGATGTGTGAAGTCCTGCTGTTGTTTTGTTTGCAGTGCCAGCTCTCCCGTGATGCCTGGCCACTGGCTCCAGCCATGACCTGCAGGGACAGGCACAAGATGTAGTTTGTGACCCTTCCTAGCAAGGCCAGCCTGGAGCTCTGCCCCTTGAGGAGAGACCTTCAGAGGATGAGTGGGATAATCCAGCCAACTCCTGCTGCTCCCTGGTGAGCTGGGACACCAAACTCACACTGCTTCACACCTGAAGCTGGACTTGGCCTGGTCTTAGAAAGAAATGCTGTCTCTGCTCTGTGGCCACCCCTCAGCTCTCAACGTCTTCCATTGAACAGTTGACTTTCCACTCTAGGAGGGAAGGATCAAATGGGTTGAGGACAACTGGCCCTTCTTGGCTTTGGCAAAGAGGATTCTTTGGTGCTTTTTAAAGTGCCAGGACATGAAACAGTAAATCCCTTCTTCCTGCCCTCCTGCCTCCTGCAAGCAGCCCTGACTGAGGTCCAAGCCAGCCAGTTAAAGGGTTAACCATAGCTGGATGCCTGCATGGCTGCCTTACTGATCCCACGGAGGTAACTGGAACAACCACAGTGCATCCCCACCCTGTCCCTGTCCACCTCGTCCAGCAAGCCCCTCTGCCCACTGCAGTGTCCCTGCTGCCCTTCCCTTGCCTCTCCACCTCCTGCACACCCAATTTCTCTCCCATTTTCTCTCCCCTGTGTCCTGGCTTGGAAGTCCTGGCTGAGAGAAGTGTTTTCCACGAGGAACCAGCTCCCTGCTCTGATTCCCTGCTGCAGTCCCTTGATCTCAGGCATCCCAGGGGAACGGGAGCAGCGCTGCTGTGCTGACGCCTGTCACACCTCTTGCTGGGAAATTCGTGAGCAAACAGAGCAGGGCACAGAAAGGTGGGGGTAGGAGGCTTCTGGAGAAGGATCCTGCAGTGGGTTTGGTGTCCAGCTGGGAAGGTGGCACTCCCTGTGCTCTCCTCTGGAGTTTGTGCAATGCCCACGGCCGTGGGGCCAGAGTTGGAGGCTGTGCAACAATTCCTGTGGCTGAGGAGTTCCTGGGTTTTGTGCTTGTTAAATGCTGTGAGCTGCCTGTGCTGCGCCAGGGAGACACTCGGTGCATTTAATTAACATTTAATTTGCTTGAAGATTACATTAAAATGTGCAATAATAGAAGCTCTCCAAAGGGCGGGAGGAGAAGAGGGAAACAGGCGCGCCACAGATTGGCTCAGGCACTGGTGCTGAAGTGTTCTGCAAGAATTCCAGATGGAAGGGGAAAAATGCTCTACTTGTGCAGCCACAGAGAGTGTTGGGCATCTGTTTGGGAGCAGAGCTTTCAGCAGCTCCAAAGGAGGTCCAGCAGCTAGGAAGGGGAGATGGGGTCACTGAATGTTCCTCCCATGGTCCCGAGGAGAGAATGGCCCAGTTTGATATCCAGGGAATCTCCAAGAGGAGACACCCTCGGGCTGGAGTGGCAGATCACAGAGCCCATGCAACCCCAAGAAGCATCCCCCACATGTTTTTGGGGAGAGGGTGGTGCCAGTCCTGTGCAATGCATGTGTTCCCTCTCCCTGTCCCTCTGTCCTGCCCATCCCGGGTTATGTAACGAAGGATGCTGCGGCTGCTGTCCTGGGAAGGGGCTGGGCAAGGACACCAGGGGCTGGCACAGGGCTGAAGGCTCTGGGGCTGGGCTGAAATGTAGAGGAAAAAAGCTATAAAGCCATTTTCTGCCTGGGTAAGCATGTCAGGAAACAGCAATTTGATCCTGCTTATGTAATCCTGAGTCTAAAGAACCGCTCAGGATCGATCCTGGCTGGGAGCTCAGGGGGCTGCAACACAGGCTCACCTTGCAGGTGCCTTCCTACCCCTCTCCTTCCTCCAGCCCCCTCCACCTCAGGGATCTGTGCTGGTTTTGGTGCTGCTGGAACGTGGTGACCGATTTCTTGTACTGCTGCCCATTGCCCTCCTCCCACACCCGACCAGAGCAGGACTTTCCAAGAAACCATCCCAAAATGCAGCCCTTCAAAGCCTTTCTGCCAGCCTGGTGTGAGGGAGCCTTCAGCTGCTCTGGTGCTGTGTTCACCCATAACATCAGCCTGGAGATGTCTCAGGCTCCCTCTCACACACGAGGGAACCAAGGACACAGATCTGGCACAGAGGTTTTTCTTTTTTTGGGTTTGCTCTTTTTCTTTTGCCAAGCTGGCTAGACTTATAATCATCCTTGTTCTTTGGTTTTCCCCTTGCTAACACCCCTGCTTCCCCACTCGACCACAGGAGCAGAGGGATGAGGACTCGCCTGGGCTGCCTGTCTCACAAATCAGACTCATATAATGATTTCACAGCTATTCTTCCGGACAAGCCCAACCGGGCTTTGAAGTGAGTATAGCTGCAGCATCCCACCCAACCCCACTCCTGCCCTTCCCCTCCCCACCCACCACCTCCCACCTGCAGTATTGTCTTCCTTTTGTTGTGTTTTGTACGAGTTGTGAGTGCTTCCAGCAGGAAAACAAACTGATCCAGCAGGAACAGCTGGGGAAATTCCTGAATCTTTGGTTCTGTGATAGAGGACGTGCTCCCAGTCCCCACCGCTGGGTGTGGGACATGTCTGCACCTCTTTTGGGATGTAATTTACACCTCTGCCATCACAAATCAAAGCCTGAGCAGTTGGCTTGGTGTAAGAGGTGACCCGAAATTTCAGGTCATCTTCAGCTCAGCCTTGTATTTGACTCTGCAAAAATTCGGGTGATGGTTTGCAAAATGCTGGAGGGAGATGCTTCAACCCCTCCAGAGTCCTGATTTGAGAAGTGTGGGATGGGACTCATCTGACCACAAGTCCCTGCTTCCACCTGAGATAAGATCTGTCCTTCCCCTGAAAGGCAAGCAAGAGAAATAAACACTTCTGCAGGGCTGAGTTCCATTTCGCCTGACTTTTGGCTTTTACAATGTAAATGTCTGCATCTGTGCTCGTTTCCTGGGCCTCTGCTCAGAGTCAATGAGGAAAAATTGGTGCCTTTTTGGGCATGATTCATCTGGCCTATTTTACCTGCCTGCCTGGGGATGTGAGCTGAGCAGAGTCCCTGCAGGTCCCTTGGGATCTCCTCTCTGATTCTAAAGCAAGCCCAGGGTCACTTGGCTCAGTTCTACACCCTAGATCTCCAAAATCAGGTGAGAGGAATCCCAGCCTTCCTCGGTGTCCTCAGCAAACAGCTCCAGAGGGGATGGGCAGCTGTGGTTTGTCTGTAACTTGCTCCTTCCTTTCCTTACAGAAGACTGTCAACAGAAGAAGCTACAAGATGGGCAGACTCTTTTGATGTCCTTTTGTCCCATAAATGTGAGTAGAGATCAAATTCTATCTTTTTTTTCCCTCCATTTCCCTTAACCCCTGTCCAGGGGCACGGTCCCTCCGAGCCACCATCCTTTAGGTAGGAAAAAAGAGAATTTTGTGTGTTCCCTTCACATCTTTGCTCCTGACAACAAGGAAAACCGCACTTGCTAAAGCCATCAGCCCAAGGTGCTGCTTTTTCCAGCTCAGCACCTTTGACCAGCTTGCCCTGGCACAGAGGAATCCCTCTTGGTCCCCCTGAGCTGCAGTTACCACAGCAAACCCAAAAATTTCACATCCAGAGCCCTCATGCCAACCTATAATCAGCAACCCCTGCTCTGTTCAGTCCTGTGAGGTCTGTTCTGCAAATATTGCTCTGCTTCAGCAGCATTTTCACACTGAGAAATTATAAACAAAGCAAAGTTCCCAGTATGGGTTCATTCATGGACTTCTATTGAAGCAAAAAACTCAAATGAGTTGAGGTTGGGGAAAAGCCACCGTGGGTGCTGAACTCTTTCATGGCAATAAGGAGCTGTCTGGCTTGCTTAGAGACTCAGGTTTTCCTTACATTGTAAAATGTAAGTGTAAATTATGTTATTAAGCTAATTTGAAGGTAATTTTGCCAGGTTTCTACTGAGATGACAACAGTTTTGGCAGGGAATTAAGTGACAACTTTAAACAGGCAGGCTGACCAAGGCAGGAAAAAAGCAGGATGTAATTTTAGCAGCAGTATCTAGTTGAGATCATTGCTCTTGCAGCCAATAGGGGAAAAAAATATATGGTGTAGCTGGGTATGGCTAAAAAGGAACGTTTCTTTTGTGGAAATTCAGAACAAGAAGGGGAAAATACACCAAGGAGATTACAGGGTACCTGGGGGATGGAGAAAGGGGAGGGCAGGATTGTCAGACCCTGTTATCATCCTGAACTCAAACCCATTTCTTCTTCACTGGTGTAAAAGTAGAAATTTTCTTTATTAGACTGCAGAAGAAGGGCTTGCATTGCAAACCCCAGTGAATTTACCCACCTGTGTCCTGATGTTACACAGATTCTTCCCTCTTCAGCTGACTACTGCAAAAAAATGCAAAATCAAACCTCAGTTCAATGATTTTGTCCAGCAGCCTCCATGAGGCGGTCTGGTTTTATTAATAAATTAGCCTTAGAGAGTGATAAATGAATTATCAAGACCTTTCCCATCTCTTGGCATGGAAAGTAATTCTGATAACTCTCTGGCACTAATGAAAAATATTCAGTTTCTAATGAAAAATATTCAGTTCCTAATGGCAACAGAAGGTGATCTTTAAAATTTAAATTAATTTATTTTTATCAGCAGTCACGGTGACATTGCCTGGTGATTGGTAGGTGACAAAAAAATTTGTTGTTTAATAAACTACTTTCTAAAGGAATATTTTATAACTGCTCTGCACCTGAAGTTTCTGGAATTGCCAGCCTGGCAGTCGAGGGTTATAATGATGCAAATACAAAAAGTTCTGTTGAAACAGAAGTGTTATTTTAGTTACATTGGTTTTAAAGGAGAGAACAGCACATACTCATGGAATTAATTATATTGTACAAGTTGCATTTTTGCTGTTAGGATGTGCTGATGTTACACAGGTAAGGGAGCCTTGTGCCTTAACTGGCCAAAATCTGGGATTAAATAAAGCTGTGCCTGGCCTGCTGGCATCTGTCTGTGAGGGAAGCTGCCAGCAAAAATTCTGCTTTGAGTGCCAAGAGGAGGACAGAACTGCTCCAGTCTAATTTTCCCAGCATTAGCCAGGGAAAATTGGAATTCATGCTCGGGGGTATGGGCTCAGCACCAGCTGGGCTCGGGGAGAATTCCCCCTGGGGCTCACAGCATCAGCAGGTAGAGCACTTGTGCTTGACACATCTGTCAAAAGTGTCTTCACTAGATGGACAGCTCATTTATTTTGGGAAGGGGATTGTGATTTCAGGGGGTTGATTGTGTGGTGCTTGCTGCTGCAGTCAGATGGATTCAGTGCCTTCCAGGCAAACTGTTCTCCAGGGAAAATAAACCCCAAAGTGCTGGAGCAGGGCTCAGGAGCTGATGGGGCAGCTGAAAACGGGGTAGATCTTGTGGGAAATACTGCCAGGGGTGGGACTGAAATAGGGCTCTCCTTGAGCCAGGTCTCATGAGCTCTTGGAGATCTGTTTCACACCCAAGATAGCTCAGCTACCTTAGAAAGCATAAAATCAGCAGGATGGCTTCTGTGGTAGTGTTGGAAACAAAAAGGTTTAATAAAAGGCAAAATAATAAACTCTTTATAGAGAAAAAATGATTAGGTGTCAGAGGTTCTTGCTCCTGGTAGAACACCCCACAAAAGCAATTAGTTTCTTTGTTCTCTTCTTTTTCTAGTAAATTGTTCAGGTGGGACTTTTGGCTCCTGTCCAATTGGCTATCCTTAATATTGAGGTGAAGTTCCCTAGGCTATGAGATGCTTTTTCACCTAATTGAGGAGAGAAACTTCTGAGTTTATTTCCTTTCTAAAGGGCCTTATTTCCTTTCTCCATCAACAAGAGGCACATTCCTATATTGGACTAGTGGCAAAATTACTCCAAGGAGCAAAAACATGGATCAGAGCTCCCCAGGAGGGCTCCAAAGTGCCCAGCTGAGCAGGTTCCCTCGTACACAGAGCAGGTTCAGAGATCTGCAGTACTCTGGGAGATGGGAAAAACACTTCCCATTCCCTTCCTATTTCCATGAGTCTCCAAAAGCTTTCTTGTTGGATTATACTGATTTAGAGATGGGGTGACTTAGAGGCATTTTAAAAACTTTTATTCCATTTTCAGTCTCGTGAAGGGTGAGACAATGCAGGTGTTATAATTCATGCCATCACAATCATTAACTACAATATACTATAAGCATTTCTTGTCCTATCAACTTTTGCCACACCATGCTGTAAATGCCTTAAAGCCAATCATCTAAAATTACCCCTTGTGGGTCCTACTACAATGCATCTTTCATAGTTCTATTTCTCCAAAGTATCCAGTCTTATTTACAAAACCATCCTTTGAAACTTGTTCCTAGTTCCATTTCTCTCTCAACAATATCTGTCTTATTCTATGGCATTTCTAAATCAGCATTTCTTATCTCAAGGTTTGCATTCAGATGCACACTATGTGAGCTTTCTGTCAGACTTTGAGAATTCTTTACAAATCCATTTCCCACAGTTTCTAACAGAAGTGACCTGAGCAGTGTCATGCATTTCACAGATTCCATGGAGAGTCTGTGGGGATTTGAGCCACCTGGTCTAGTGGGAGGTGCCCCTGCCCATGGCAGAGGGGCTGGAATGAGATGATTTTTAAGGTCCTTCTCAGCCCAAACCATTGTGTGATTCCATCATCACCTTTGCCAGACGTCCCTTGAAGTGTGACAGTCCTGGGGAACCCCCTTGATCTCCCCTCACCCTCCTGAAGAATGAATGACTGACTGCAGGTAATGTTTGATCCTGTTGTGAGAAGAGGATTGAAATCCCTTGGGATCTGAAGCAGTTGTTTTCTCCCATGGCAGAGGGGTTGCAACGAGATGATTTTTAAGGTCCATTCCAGCCCAAACCATTCTGTGATTCAATGAGCACCTTTGCCAGACAGGCAATGATGTGCAGGTAATGTTTGATCCTGTTGTGAGAAGAGGACTGAAATCCCTTGGGATTTGAAGCAGTTGTTTTCTCCTGGGTGATTCCAGGCTGGGTGATGCCCTTGTCTCTGCACAGACTGGTCTGATTTGGATTTCTTCCCCGAGCCATTCAAAAGATAATTTGAGCTGACAAGTTGAGTTAACAAGAGATTGTGAGTAGGAAATGCAGGAGGGCTCTCCCCACCTCCCTTTTGTGCTGGCCCTGGGACTGAATTCCTTCATCCCTCCTGGAGTGAGCAGTGCTGAGCAGCAGGATGCAGCAGCTCCACATCCATAGGTCAGTGCAATAAAATCCTAATTGTTAATGGGCAGAGCAAATAAACTCAGAAACCCTGGGGTCAAGCAGACAATCCCTATTCTACATCTATTTTACACTGTCTGAGCTCACTGACATGTTCCCTTGGGTCAGGGCTTCTGAGCAAGCAACAGGAGAGGGGAACCTGATGCTGTTCTTGCCAGGGAAAATAAACCCCAGAGTAAGAGACAGAGGCAGAGTAAGAGGCAAACCATGTGCAGCATTTCCCTGGGTGCCCAGGGAGGAAAAACAGTGGTTTTAACACGCTGGATTTTGGCAACTTTCCCCATTTTGTGCCAGGGAAGTGAGCTCAGCGTGGTCCCCATGTGTGAGTGCATGCCTGTGAGTAAGTGAGGAGTAATCCCCTCCCTGTGCCCGTGCCCAGGAGGCTGGCCAGATGAGGATTTATCCTGACAGCCTGCTGGAGGGAAATACAAGCCACAGCATGTGTCATTCTGCATCCCCCACAGGGCTGGACACACAGATTTTTGTTCCTCCAGCATCCAGCAGGACAGTTTGTCCTCAACCCTTGGTAAACTTCTCACTCCACACCAAAAACATTCATCCTGAATTGTCACTTTTATCTCATGGGTGATTTTTCTCCGGATTTTTTTGAAATCTGAAGGAAAAGCTGATTTTTCTCTGGATTTTTCTTTTTTTTTGTGATCTCTGTGCTCTTCCTCTCAAACTTTATTGTTGTTCTCCTCCTCCTGTTGTCTACACATTCCTTCACTTCCTACACAGCACAGGAATATCCCAACCTACTCCCAGCTCCTTCTGAGCCAGAAGAGCATTAGCATTGTGGTGCTGACAGGCAGCTGAGATGAAGGGAAGCTCTGCTCAGCAGCAGTGGGAGCACATTTGTGTGCTGTGCAGAGCAATTGTGACCTTGTCCCTCCAGCCCTGCACCCAACACCTTCCAGGGAGCCAATCCATCCATCCACCAGCCACTGGGACCCTACCTTTCCTCCCTGCTTGCTCAAGGAGTGAAACACATGCATTAAATAAATTACTGGAGATTGCTTTCTTGCTCTGACAGTGGCAGGTGCTTGGTTATTAAACTGCCTGAATGATTGAGGCCACTAATCTGGGCTTTTCCTCATGCTGATGAAGCTTAGCTAAGCCCTGTCTTGTGTTTTCTGCTCCCCACCCCAGTCCCTTCTTGCTGAAAGGATCCACTTTCCATCTCCTGAATGGGATTTCAGGTTCCCTGTCCTCACATGGTCATTGACCTGCCTGGCACTGCCCATTCATAAACCAGAAATTCCTGTCACTGCCTAACTCTGCAGTATGGGGGTTGTTGAAGGAGTTTTGAGTTAGATCTCAGAGGTTTTTAGATGATGCCATTTATTTTTCTTATCTTCTACACAGACAGGAAGGGTGAGTTCAGCTCACATCTTCACAGCATGGTTCAGAAGGTCACACGACCCCTAGTTACAAGCCCTTTTAAAGATTTATTGACCAATAAATCACTGCCAATAAGGATATTTATGGTTTTGATCCAATCCTTCAATATTTTATCTTATGGACTCATGCTACAGTGTAAGCTTTCAAAGCCAGTCATGTTATGACACACAAACCTACAGCACTACCTCCTAAACTCCTTGTTTACCTTTGTTTTTTCTATATCTTAAACTCTAAAGCTCTAAACTTCCCTCTTCCTAATTTAATGTGTCTCTGCTTTAAAATCCATATTCTCACTTCTGGCACCTAAGTTTAGAAGCCTTTCCCAAGGTCTCAGATCAAATCCTGTGTTTAATTCTAAGCTTTGGCTTGCAGGCTCTGAGAATTCCCTGCATTTCAGATTCCAGCAGTGCAGGATCCTGAGCAATGTCTGAGCACTTGCACAATACCCTCTGCATGTTCCTCAGTCAGTCTGAAAGGAGAGCAGGGCATTTTGAAGCTTAGATTTATACTGCAAAAGTAAAATATCAAATGTCTGCTGTATTCTCCCTCAGACTCTCAACATCCAGTAAAGAGCTCTGCTTCTTTGCCTTCAATTTGTCTGCTCCACCAGCATCAATTTCCTCTTTTGGCTTCAAGCAAAGGACTCTTGAGGCAAATTCCTGAATAATTGTCCAATAGTTGTCCTGAAGGGCTGTGCAGCCACAGCAGCACATCCTGTCCTCCTGAGTGGCCATGCCTTTGGGGCTCACGTTGGGGATTATTTTGTGCTGCTGCCTCTGCAGAATTCTGATCTTGCTTTTAATTTCTGTGCTTTCTAAAGCATCCCCCTGGAACTGGAAATCGGGATTTTTCAGGAGGTGAAATCTCTCTCCTGCTCATAGTACAATGCACTCCTGTGGTCGTTGTCCTGGCAAAAAGATGTCCAGTTAATGAAAAAGTTAAAAGTTGTCCAGTTAATTTCTCTGCTTTATCTGTAAAGCATCTCCCTGGAATTGCACACTGGTATATTTCAGGAGGTGAAATCTCTCTCCTGCTGGTATCACACTGCACTCCAGTGGTGATTGCTCTGGAAAAAAAGATGTCCAGTTGTCCAGTTAATAGAAATGTTAAAATTTCTGTGCTTTCTCTGTAAAGTATCCCTCTGGAACTGCACACTGGGATATTTCAGGAGGTGAAATCTCTCTCTTGCTTGTATCACACTGCACTTCAGTGGTGGTTGTCCTGGGAAAAAATGATGTCCAGTATATTAAAAAGTTAAAAGTTGTCCAGTTAATTTCTGTGCTTTCTAAAGCATCCCTCTGGAATTGCACATTGAGATTTTTCAGGAGGTGAAATCTCTCTCCTACTTGTGTCACACTGAACTCCAGTGGTGGTTGCTCTGGAAAAAAGATGTCCAGTTGTCCAGTCAATTGAAAAGTTAAAAGTTGTCCAGTTAATTTCTCTGCTTTCTCTGGAATTGCACACTGGGATTTTTCAGGAGGTGAAATCTCTCTCTTGCTTGTATCACATTGCACTCCAGTGGTGGCTGTCCTGGAAAGAAAAGATGTCCAGTTAGGTGGGATGAGCTTTGAAATGCTGATCATTCGTGAGTGCTCATTCCTTGAAAGCCTTGAAGGAGAGGAGCAGGTTGAAGTCAACATCCAGGTCAAATCCCAGCTTAGGTGGTGGCAGCTCCCACGCCCAATTGTCCTCCTGCCCTTCCAGTCACACTTGTCATTGCTCCATGACAAACTTCAGGCAGTGATTGCCCAAACCTGGCTCAGGCACAGCTGGGAAGGCTGGCAGGCAGTTAAGGGTTAAAGATGAAAACCATGGCAAACCAGGCAGTCAGGGCTGAGCTCTCCTGCACCCAAAATGTCCCAGCAAGGCCCTCGAAGGTTCAGCCTCACCATCTGCAGCTCCTCCAAGGCTCTGGGGACTGCATGACAGGAGTGGATAAAAAAAGCAGAGAACAGCCAGACACTATTATTTATCCATTCACTGTCTAAACTTATTTCAGCATCAAAAGGAGCTGATTGACAAGAGAGCAGGAGGCAGAGCTCATGGAAACCTCCTGGTCCCAGGGGAACCTGCTGCAGCTGCTCTCTGGGGCAGGGCGGTAGCAAATGCCTTTCTCTCCTTGTCACTCATGACATTCCCATCTTTTAGCAGTTATTACATTTTTCAGGTATTTTATTTTTCAGGTATTTTATTTTTTAGGTATTATATTTTTCAGGTATTATATTTTTCAGGTATTTTATTGTCCAGGTATTTTATTTTTCAGGTATTATATTTGTTCGGTATTATATTTTTCAGATATGATATTTTACAGGTATTTTATATTTCAGGTATTTATTTTTAAGATATGCTATTTTTCAGTTGTTTTTTTTTCAGGTATTAGATTTTTTCATATATGATATTTTTTCAGGTATTTTATTTCTCAGGTATTATATTTTTCAGATATTATATTTTTCAGGTATTTTATTTCTCAGATATTATATTTTTCAGGTATTTTATTTCTCAGATATTATATTTTTCAAGTATTTTGTTTCTCAGGTATTATATTTTTCAGATATTATATTTTCCAGGTATTTTATTTCTCAGATATTTTATTTCTGAGGTATTGTATTTTTCAGATACGATATTTTTCAGGTATTTTGTGGCTCAGGTATCCTATTTTTCAGGTATTCTATTCTGCATCAGTATCCTCTTGCAGATGTGGTACTTCCATGCAACATTGCTATTCCTGCAAGTGCTCCTCTGTCAGTGCTGCAGCTCTGGGGCTGTTGTAGAGGAAAAGGGGGAAAAAATAAAGACCAAGGCAGAGACAGGGGAGCAAGACCTCAGCAGAGACTGCAGAGACACAGCAGTGTGCTTGTATGATGGAATATTTAATGTCAGGCATGCTAGGAGCTGATGATTGATAAAATGACATAGACTTCAAGGAACTGGAACTTTCTGTTTTATTTCCTTCTTTCTGAAATATATCAGCATGCAAAGACTCTTTGCTCTGCTCTCCAGTCCTTCCCTTGCTCTCATGCAGGCCCTCTGAATTTTACAGGCACCAAGGGGGACACAGCTTTTGGGAAATATTGCTGTGTCCCAGATTTCAGGAAGGGGAGCTGCTCTACCTTCACCATATTTGCCTATCACCATATTTACCTGTCCAGGGTGGATAATAGCAGGTAGATAACAGCAGGACAGGTGCCCTGCTCCTTTGGCATTCTGCTCTGGGGCTGATGTCACAACATTGCCCCAGGCTTGGACCCACAATGTGTAGTGTCACTTGGATGAGAGGCCTTTTCTTTGTCTACCCTAGCAGTGCAAATCTCCCCCTAAAATTGCTTGAAGGGAGAAGTGTCAGGAGGAGCTGGAATAATGCAGCTATTTCTGGGGCTGACAGCAGGAGGGAGCATGGCTGAGATGGGATGGATCCATTTTTATGCTGATAGCAGGCTGCTGATAAAAAAAAAAACCCAAATGGAAGAGCTTTGAGGAAGGCAGAGAAGAGAGGTTTAGGCTGTACTTTGGGCTTGTCTGGCCTTTCCTTTTCCCTCTGAGGATCTGGGCAGTCAGACATCTCCTCTGACTGACACACAGACAGAAATAGGATTGTTTGGTGCTGTTCAATACCCAGGCCCACTTCTTAGGGCTTGAGGTTTCAGAGGGAGCTGGAAAATATCTAAGTTATTAGCAGAAACAAGGGGAGCAGGAAGAAGTTTAGGACATGCAAGGGAGATGCTGGGCAGTGTTACATTGCTATAGATCTGTAGCACATATAGCAAATAGATATATACAGCATATAGAGAGCATATAAATAGCATATAATATAGAATATAAATTAATATATAATATAAATAATATAGAAATATTATATATAATATGTGTATTATATATAATATATTCATATGTGTGTTTATACTTTATATTTTATATGTGTATTATATATAATATATATTATATATAATATAGCATATAATATATCTCTTATATAGAGCACATTGTTAGCATATAATATATCTCTTATATAGAGCACATTGTTAGCATATAGAGCATATAGAAGGAACTCTCTGAACAGCCTGTTTGAGAAAATGTCAGGATTTTCCACAGGGATCTGGACAAGCTTGAGAAATGAGCTCATGGAAATCTCATGAGACTTAACAAGACCAAGTGCAGGGTGCTGCACCTGGATTAACCCCCAAATCAGTCCATATCTAAGTTATTAGCAGAAACAAGGGGAGCAGGAAGAAGTTTAGGACATGCAAGGGAGATGCTGGGTAGTGTTACATTGCTATAGATCTGTAGCACACATATAATATATATATATATATATATAGCATATAGAGAGCATATAAATAGAGTATATATTGTATCTAGCATATAGTTAGCATATACAGCATATAGAAGGAACTGTGTAATAGCCTGTTTGGGAAAATGTTAGAATTTTCCACAGGGATCTGGACAAGCTTGAGAAACGAGCCCATGGAAAACTCACGAGGTTTAACAAGACCAAGTGCAAGGTGCTGCACTTGGATTATCCCCAAAATCAATCCAGGATGGAGGCTGAACAGATCAAGAGCAGCCCTGCCCAGAAGAACTTGAGGATGGTGGTGGAGGAGAGGCTGGACATGCCTTGTCCTTGCTCCCTTCATCCTTCCAAGGAGTCTGACCTCACCAGACTCATCCCCAGTTCCATCAATATTTTTAGACAGTTGCTTGGAAGTAGCCAAGAGCTTTCCAGTCATGAACTACAAAAACCTGGATGCTATTGCAAAAGACTAGAAAGAGTTAGAAGTACATTACTAGAAAAAAAAAAAAAAAAGGAGAATCTAAGTTTATCCTGAGAAGAAAGGGGATGTGTGAAGCCTTTAGCTGCACCAACTCCCCTGGTGCTGTTCAAGGAAAGGAAATAAAAAACAATGGCTGTGTCCATAAATAGGCACAGGCAGGGGTTTAACACAGATTGCCTAATAAATCTTTCCATATTTCTAATCTGCCCTGGCTGACTCAGATTGCATTACTGAAATGTCACAATTGCTGAGCATTAGCAAGTGATAAGCACACTTTTACCACTGACTAGACAAGCTGTAATTAGGCCAAGTCCTTTCCCTCTCCCCTTTACTGGAGCTGTAACAGACTCTCTGAGAGCTTTCTTCTGTTTAAATAAGAACTAAAAATGGCACAAGGCAATAAAGCAAAATGACAGAAAACATAGGGAACAAGTCCACATCAGCCATGTTTTATTGAAGGCTTTCTTAGTGGCAGATAAGGCCTTATGAAGTGTGGCATTAAGATGACCTGAACCTTGATAATTCCATGAGTAATTTTCCAAAGGGTGGGTGATCCAGTCCCAAGGAAAGCTTTTTGCCACCTTAGCAAAGGAAAACATTTTTTCAGAGTTACATCAAGTCATGTTTGGCTTTGTGGCAGCTCACAGGAGCCTGGCTCATCAGTGGTGTAAGCTATGGATGCATCCTGGAATGGCAGAGCTTGGGAGAAATATCAAATTGTCTTTAGTAGGCTGGGGTAGGTGGAAGGATGTCTGAGAATGGAACAGCTCCCTGCCTTCTCTTGATGCCTCAGGTTTTAGCTTTTGTGTTTTTCAGATTCTGTGCTGCTTTAGTGTGTGGGTCTGGGCTTCCTATGAGGAGATGGTGAGCTCTGTGCACAGAGCAGGGAGACAAAACAATTCCTGCTCCAGCTGGGCACCAAGGACAAATGATCCAAATCTCAGGCCCAAAAGCACAGACAACGTGGGCTGAAGAGAGAAAAACAAGAAGGATAGGATTTCATGGGCTGGAGCTGTAATTAAACAATTAACTACAATATGCAAATGGACCAGAACTTATAAAAATCTCATGACCAAGCCCTCTTTTGCTTCCATCTTGGAGCCATCCAGACAGAGCCATGGCTCCAATACTGCCAAAGTGTGGCCTTTGAAGGCTCTTCAATAAAAATCCATTTTATTTCTCTTAACTCTCCCCAGCCTCTGCTCCAGCTCCTTAAGGCATCACTTTTATCACCAGCCAGGGGGTCTGTACAAATCACAAACAGGAGGGGAGTGCCTTGAGCTGTTTGATTTTCCACCATCAGTCTCATTCCATGGTTATGACAATGGGAAGATGCCATCAGCTCACATCCCAGGCAGCAGACTGAGAACAACGTTACAACTTCCTTTCAAAGTTTTTTGACCAATCACACGAAACAAAAGCATATTGACAGTAGTTCCATCCAACCACTGTAATAAGCACAGGTACCTTTGGTTAAACAATGCTTGCTTATTTTGAATGCAATACCTGCTTACAAGCAGGTAAAACGCAATGCACAGAGCTTCATTATTAAGGTTAGAACTTCCTAATATCTTGCTAGATAAACTTTTCTGCAGCTTAATCAAGCATTAACATACAGACCATTGTTCTATTTTGTCCTCACTTTTCTACTTCCTACATAATTTTTCTGCTGACCAATCTCATGACTGCTGCATAGCTCTAATCACAGTTCTGCTGTCTCTGAGGCCTGCCTTTTGCAGCTGTCTCTGAGGCCTGCCTTTTGCAGCTTTCCCAAAACCCGCTGGTTTTATGGATTCCCACAACCCTCTCCTGCCTGTGTGTCTCTGGCAGATGGGCTGGCAGCTTTCCGTGCTTTCCTGAAGACCGAGTTCAGCGAGGAGAACCTGGAGTTCTGGCTGGCCTGCGAGGACTTCAAGAAGACGCGCTCGGCGGCCAAGCTGGCCTCCAAGGCCCAGCGCATCTTCGAGGAGTTCATCGACGTGCAGGCCCCTCGGGAGGTGGGTAAGGGGTGCCACAGCACGCCAGAGCACCCAGCAGGATTGGAATTTTATACCAATATAGCCAGATGGAACGTGTCTGGGCTCGTCTGGCCCTTGCTGCTTGAACAAAGGCGGCAACTGTGGTGGTTTCACCTCAGAGACACCTTTGGCTGGACGGATGTGTGGTGTTTTCACCTGAGAGACACCTTTGGCTGGGTGGATGTGTGGTGTTTTCACCTCAGAGACACCCTTGGCTGGCTGGATGTGTGGTGTTTTCACCTGAGAGACACCTTTGGCTGGCTGGATGTGTGGTGTTTTCCCCTCAGAGACACCTTTGGCTGGCTGGATGCTGCAGAGGGGCACTTGGGACAAGTCCAGGCATGCAGGAGATCAGGTTTACCTCTGGTGGAGTAGCTTCAAGGTGAGGTGAAGGAAAGGAATCAGGTTCTGATGGAGGGTTTTAATCCAGAGTTTTATTCCTGGCCCACAGGCCTCTGAATGCAGCAACAGCTCCAACACAACCACAGTGTGGTTGCTGAGTCTTTTAACCCCGGGGAGAGGGGCAGGGAAGGGGTAGGGAGCCACCAACCAGGTATGGGGAGAAGTCTCAGGGGACAAATGACACCTGGATGGCTCAATGTCCCTCAAGGGGTGTAAGGCATCTTTTGAACTTTGCCAATTCTTGGCATTCCAGAAGGGCCTCGAGTGAACTCTGCCAATCACTTCAGGCCCTTCTGGAATGCCAAGATTGAAGGACAGCACTCAGTAGGGCCAAAGGAGGGGAAGGGAGAGGTGATTGGCACACCTGGGGAGGGAACCGGGATACTGGGACAGGCTATTACATCTCACTGCCACACAGCAGGGCTGTCACCCCCAGCTGGGTGCTCTCCCTCTGTCCCTTCCGTCTCAGAGAGTGGCTAAGGATGGTGGCCATGCTATCCTGGCTGCTCCAGCTGCCTCTGCTCGTCCTGACTCATCCCTGATGAGGGCAATGCTTTGATGATACTGAATTAGTCACAGCCAGGGAGTTCACTGGCAACCTCAGCCTACATTTCCTAACCTCACTGAGCTCCCCAGGAGCATTTCACAGTGCTCCTGTCATTTCTATCAGCCTTCAGCAGGCTGTTGGGCTCTTCCCTGGCAGGACACTTTGCCCAGGACCATCCCACCCATGAGTGGAACAAAGCCCAGAGGGAGCTGGGGGTGTTTATCCTGGGGAAAAGGAGACTCAGGGGTGACCTTATCACTCTACAACCCCCTGAAAAGTGGCTGTGCTCTGCTGGGGCTGGGCTCTTTCTCCAGGCAGCACTGACAGAACCAGAGCACACAGCTTCAAGCTGCACCAAGGGAAATACAGGTTGGATATTAGGATAAAGTTTTTTACAGAAAGAGTGATAAAGTTCTGGAATGGCTGCCCAGGGAGGTGGTGGAGTCCCCATCCCTGGGTGTGTTTAACAAAGCCTGGATGTGGCACTGGGTGCCGGGTTGGGTTGGACTCGATGATCTTGGAGGTCTCTTCTAATCCTGTGATTCTGTGATTCTGTAACTTGTTGACTCCCAAGGGGGGAGAGCTTCTGACTAACTCCCCCCTCACCCAGACCTCCTGAGAGATACAAACAATAACTCTGAGCTGAACAGAAAATGCAGTCACACCCCGGAGCCTGGGATTGTTAAATCCCCTTTCAAGCACTCCACAGGCTGATGGCACTGCCAGGTCCTGCCTGGTGACCATGCTGGGTTGTGTCACTGCAATCACAGCACAGCCAGGGGTGCTCTCACTGCACCCAGCCTCTCCCACTCATGCATGGGTGCCTGTCAGGGACCCAAAAAGGGCTAATTTTCCTCATTTTCCTCCCTCTCCCAGCTGGGAAGGCCATTGCAAGGCCACTGGGAAGGACCCAGATTCGCACTGAGGTGTGTGGGGGTCTCAATGCTCTCCTTGAGCATTTTCCAGCAGTTATTCAGGAAGCCAAATTAGATTTTAAGGACTGGAAGGCTGATTTTTGATTAGAAATGGGAATGCGGGTAGGATGGGCGTCCTTCCTACAATTTGGTCCTGTGGTGATGTGCTAAGGAGCACTGTTACATAATTTTGGCATGTTTAGAATATGAAATTATAGAGCTAATCCATACTGCTGACATCCACATTGAGGCAGACAGCTTTATTTTCCAGGCTCCTTCCAGTTTGGACACTGAATTAATAACAACAAATAACATTTTTTCAGCCATTTTTTTTCCTTCCAGACAATAACCCTAAAAAATGCTGATTATCCTGCTAGGGAAGGAGAGCAGGAAAACTCCACTGGCTGCCTTTGCAAACAAATGGCAGTCATAACATTTATTTTTCTAAGCCTTTCCTCCAGATATTGTAACATGAAGCTGCTATGGGAAAAATCAAACAGTTTATTTTAGATCAGCCGAGTTTGGAGACATTTAATAAGAATGTACCAGTGGTTTAAACACAGTTGAAAGTTTATTCACCCATTTATTAGGCATGTGGTGAAGAAGAGAGGGAACAGGAGAGAGGTTAGGCTGAGTCAGGAGCTTTAGGTGATGTGCTGCCTAAGAGTCTGAAAGAAAGTAATTTCAAAAGTGATTTTAGTAAAAGTAAAATTATTTCAGAAGTGCTCAGATCACTATAAACCCAACTTTTCCAGGCTTGGGGCAGAACTCACAGCCCTGAATCACTGTGGGGGCTGTTCAGGCATGGGCAGGGGTAGGACCTTGGTTCTGCTGCCGTGGCAGAGAGGGAATGAACCATTTGAAGGAGGCCATCTGGACACTCAGTGCCAAACTCTCTTCTGCTGCTTTCCCCAGGTGAACATAGACTTCCAGACGCGGGAGCTGACCAGAAGAAATGTGCAGGAGCCCTCCCTGTCTTGCTTTGACCAAGCCCAGGGGAAGGTGCACAGCCTGATGGAGAAAGACTCGTACCCCAGGTTCCTGAGATCCAAAATTTACACAGACCTGCTGTCTCAGACCCAGAGGAGGCTCAGCTAGGACAGCCACGGGGCCCTCAGAAACCACGTGCTTCCCTCAACAGCCAAAACCCATCTCTAAATGTGAAACTTTCTTGGTGTTCAAAGCAGTGGGAGTGAGAAAAGAGGGACAAGGGGCAGAGGAAGCTTCCAGAGAGTGACTCTTTGACTATCTGTGCTTTTTTTTGGTTAGCAGTAGCACCTTGCAGTTGTTCCCTCTGTCTAGCACAAACCCACAACCCTCTCAGGGTCACCTGTGGGCAAGGCAGGTTCCCTTTGAAATGGCTGGGTTGGTTTGTGTGTAAATAACACCTTTCCATCCTTCCACACATCTCTCCCTGTCTCTCACCTCTCCCTTGTGCTCAGGAGGGCCCCAAGGGCAGTGCTGACACTTGTGAAGCCACAGCCAGCCCACCTCTCACCCTGCTGGGCTCTGGGACCGAGGGGAGGGAGACAAGAGACAAAGAAACAGGATTCAATTCCTTTTTTGAAGTGGGAACCATGAGCAAACTCAGCTCTCACCCTGCTGAGGTCTGGGACTGAGGGGAGGGAGACAGGAGACAAAGAAACAGGATTCAATCCCTTTTTTGAAGTGGGAACCATCAGCAAACTCAGCTCACCTCCCCATTTATTTTGCACACCTTATGGCTTGGCTGCCACTCTGTCACTGCCCCTTTTCCTTCAGGGATGGAGGCTCAGAGTATTCCCAAGGAGCTGAGTTTTCCTCATGAGGAAGGTAATCCCAAAAGCTCTCACTAGGCCTGGGCAGGCAAGTCTTCTAATGTGAATGATTGTTTTTTGTGGCTGTTATTTATTTGTGTGGTAGCTCAGTCTCAGCCATCATTCAGGCTCTGTTGTGCTGGGCACGGGACCAAAGCCCAGCACAAAGGGGCTCCTGGCTGCCACAGGCTTGGTGACTCCTCAGGAAGGACCTGTTGGAACCCTCTGGCCCTTGCTGGGGTGTAGGAAAAGCACAAAGCCCGTCTGCCACAGCAGATGGCATTTTTCATGGGGTACCTGGCCAGTGGCAGTGTGAAAAATCCCATTTCTATTTTTGTTATTTCCCTTTTACTGACTGTTCCCACTCTCTGAGTGTGTTCAGTGTCCTGCAAAGAGCTCCCCAGCACACAGACCCTGATGCAGGGTGCTTGCCCCCAGTGGGACACAAAGCATGGAGTGAGCAGGATGGGTGTTGAGGTGTGCAGGGGGGGTGTGAGGGGCTCTTTGGCCCTGTTCCCATAGCCTGGATGGCCCCTGCAAGAGAATTCTCTGTGCCCATGCACCTCCTCTGGGCTGGGCAATAATTCCTCCCATCTGATGGCCCCATTTCCATGGCACTGCTTCTCCAGCTTGGCAGATTCCTGCAATATTTTTGAGGGGAGAAGCAGACAGCCTGTCTGTGGATTTGAGCCGGCAGACCAGAGGTCTCTTTTCTTAATTTAATGAAGGCCTGGAAAGTGACCCCATGGATCTTTTTCTTCTCTCAGACATCCCCAGACCAGAGGCTGTAAACCTCTGCTCCAGCCAAGGGTGGTGGGTGGCTTTGATACATCAGAAAGCTGCTGATATAGACTTTGTGTAATGTGGTGTAAATGAGGTACAATGAATTTTAAAGCCAAGCAAAATGTTTTTGGAAGAAGATAAATATCTGTCTGGATATTAAAAATTACTGTCCATCAATTAAGTAGGAAACAGCTTTTTGAGGCTTTTTGCAAGGATGATGTGCAGGACAGTAGGACAAACAGGATCAAGACAGAGGTGGTAACCATGCTGGATTTATTTTGGAGGTGCATTCCTGTGGTCTCCAAGACACACATTACAACTTTATGTTCAGTAGGGAAAGCTGCTTTTCAGTGTCTTGTTGGCCAGCAGGAGAATCCTCCAGGTTTTTGGAAGGCAAATCCCATCTCCAGTTAAATTTCTGTGAGGAATTTCCAGAAAGAGCAGCAGTGACCCAGCATTCCTGGCTGTCCCCTGTCCCTGCAGGGACACCTGAGGAGCTGGGGCTGGACTGTGGTGACAGAGGTGACACTCTGCATCCACACCAGGCTCAGTGACACAGCTCCTGGGGCTGTTGAGGCCCCTCATGTGACACAAAGCTCAGGGTCTGGACGTGGCACAGTTTGACACAAACTTTTTGCTGCTTGCACGAAAGCGGGAGCAGTGAGGGACATCTGGAAAATTCTCCAGATTTGCCATGATTTCTCCAAGGGAGCCAGATCCTGCAGGAGCTCAGTGTTCCAAAGCTTTATGGCAAGCAAGGCAGAGTGAGACAGGTCTGATGAACCTGAGCAATGCATGGAAGGAATCAGAGGTGGAAGCAAAGGACACAGAGCCACACATCAGTGCCTGTCCCTGGTGCTGCCTGGGCTGTAGGAAGGTGTCTTGGTTTGAAAAGCCAGGTGTCTGCTAAGGAAAGCAGGAGCCTCCCTTGAAATGGAAAATGTAAACGCCCTCCCTATGAATTATTGTAATTTTTAAATTAAGGGGCTCTCAGGCAAAGATATGGGAATAGGAATAACAATTCTTTAATAGGAAAATTAAAAATACAAATGTAATAGGTACAAAAAAAGAGAACAAACCACTGCCAGAGTGAAAACAGTCCCTGCCCCTGTGTGTCAGGGTGGTGTCCCAGCCCCATCCCATGGGGGCTCAGCCCTCCTGCAGTGCCAGCTGTGGTTCTGCTGCAGCAGGGATCCTGCACAAGGGGGGACGTTTTCCTCTGCAGCTCCAGGGCTGCTGGAGATGGGCCTGGGCTCCCTCTGGCAATGCAGGGCAGCAGAAAGCTGCTCCTCTGGGAATGCAGGGGGCAAAGGCTGCTGTGGTGTCCCAAAGCTCAGATTGTATCCAGGCAGGAATGCTTGGCTCCTCCCCTGGGTGGAGCATCTCCCCATGGGATGCTGGAATTGGATCAGCCATGCAGGGATACTCACTGGCCATGGAGAGAAGATAATTAATAATTAATGGCCCATGGACAGAAGAGCTCTCCTGGACGGAGGATTGGTTGTGGGAGAGATAAAGAAAACTGCCCCATGAACAGAAGAGAACTGCCCCACCTCTGACAGATGGGAATTGAACACACACCCCCAGCCACATTTTCTAACCTCAGAAAGAAGGAGTCCTGTCACCCCCACAGCCCCTGGGGTAGGACAAGAAGGACAAACCCAACCCTCCTGCAGTGACACACTCGGGGCTTGACCTGCAAGGGGGATGGAAATCTTCCCTCTCTGGCTGTGAGCAGAGGCTGGGGGAGCTCCCCTTTCCCAGAAACGCTGCCTGCCATCCCTGTGTGACACAGCACAGACTGGGATCCCCAGGGGCAAAGGCTGCTTTTGCAGTTTCCTCTCCCATCTGGGCCACCAAAAACTGATGCGTTGGAGTGGCTGCCTAGAACAGAGGCTAGAGGTTAAGAGAATAATATGGGTATTTATTGAAGGCCTTCAATAGGCACACCTTGGGCGGTCAAAACCTCCCCAGGGGGTTACACCTAGGATAGACAATGGTCATGAGTTTTTCAGACAATTATAAGTTTGTTCTTTTACATATCAGGAGTTAATCCTCAATTACAGCTTCAGGTAATGAAGTTATTTACCCCCAGTTTCCCCCCCTCCCCCCACCAATTCACTTTTCTTTATCCTTTTTGGGGCCTGAGGCTGTAGGGTGTCTTTGGATCACAGGTCCAGAGGGATTGCTTTGTCTGACCAAAATGTGGAGAGAGTTAACTACACTTTCCATAGAGTTTAGAGCTATGCACTAATACAGTCTAGTGTACACACAAACACAAAAATTAAAATCTTATAAGGCATCAGCCTGTGGTCCCAGTTTTACTCCCTGCTGCCAAAGAGCGGCTCAGCTTCCCAGCACTGTGGCATCAAACAAATGTTTCAAGTGGTGAAGGGAGGCCACCTTTTCTGGCCCTGTCTTCCTCCTTTCTACCCTGCTCTTACTTGTACATGCAAAAAAAGCATCCCAGAGCTGCCCAGTATGTGAGAGCCAGCAGAAGGAGGCTGAAGCAGTCACTGCTTTTAAAGAGAAGGCACAAAGCCATGATAGCTCTCCAGACAGACCTTCTGAGTGAGCTTGGGTGCTGCTGACCTCTAGGGCCAGCTGAGGTCAGCACCTTGGGGAGGGTCACAGAGACAGCCAGGCTAGGGGACACAGCAGGAGCCAGAGGCTTGTGTCCAGGAATGTGAGTGGGACAATCCCCAGGCTACCCTGGTCCTGTTCAGTGTGACTCCATCTCTCCACAAGACCCTCCAGCAGTGTTGGTGCTGGAATTCCTTTCATTTTACATCAGAACTCAAAAAAAATTTCGAAGTGGCCCACACCCTGTAAATCCAAGCTCCCTTCTCTGCTCCATCCACCTGGGGAATTGCTTGGAGCAGGGCACACCTGGAGATGTCGTTGCTGCAGTGGTGTCAGGAGCTGGAATCAGGCTGGCTGATGTAGGAGAAGTGTTTTTCCCAGTAAATTGTTCCCTCCACTGGGAACAGCATCCTAGAACACAGAGTGGAGCAAAAGTATTGTCTGAGGCACTTGAGTCTGCCACTTGTTATTTTCGTTGCTGCTCTTGCAGTTTGTCTCTCTGGAGGGAAAGCAGACTAGTTATTTAAAGTAAAATTCTATTTTTCTTAAACAAGAAAATGGCACCAGCTGCTTCTTTTATGACAAATGCTGTTCTGAATTGAATCAAAATAAGCAGCTTGTAGCTCTACCCCTTAAACCAGGGGCTGATCAAGGAAATCATGACTGAGCCAAAGCTTTGGAAAGAGCTGAGTGGTGACTAATTCCCACCAAGGGCAAATATCCTATCCTTGATTCATCTCTTCCTGCTGTGAAAGGGGTACTCACAACCTACAAACCCATTTCCCCTCTCCACAAGCACACACCTCCAAAATGTTCCTCCTGTTTGGAGCAATGTTAAAATGTGCCATCGCGTGAAGAGAGGGGGAAAAAATTGGTTCACTCAGTTCTTTTTATTCTGTTTGCTGGCCCATACCCAGTCAGCTCCCAGGTAGATTGATGGCAGAAGGGAAAAAGAGTTTACAAATTTCATTTTCTATGCGCTTCAGGTGGTGTTAACTGCAGGGTCAGATGCAGAACTTGAATCTGTCTGAAGTTTCTCCTGCTTTGGTCCATCAGCCAGGCTTGGGATGATTTCCACCACTTTTAGTGGACTCATTAATGCATCTTTAGTCCATGCTGGGAGGGTGTGAAGGGCAAAGGGGACGGGGAAATTGCTGTGTGTGTCTGGGGATGTGGGTGGATGAGAGTGCATGTGACTTCATCTGTATCTTATTTAGTGTCCTCTACTACAGAAGCTTTTCTGAGACATAGATGTGCATGTTAAAATAGGAGAATTAGGCACAAATGACATAAACTGAGACCTTTAGCCAGTGTTGTGTTTGCCTCGTGTGTAAGTCCAAGTAGTAGTAGGAGATGTAAAACTCTGCTAGGTTCCCAGTTACCCCTAAGAGCACATGTATCAAACTGAACTGAATGTTCACTGATGATAGACACAAAACCAAAATGTTTACAGCATTCAGAGCAATAGCAAAGCATACCTCATGCCAGTCCTGGAGTGCCTCTCACCTGTCAGTGCAAGCTCTCCCCTCCCTGGGGGCCTCTGGCTTCTTCTCCCTCCAAACTCCTCTCTCCTTCTCTCTCCTGTCCTGGTTGTCTTCCCTCTTCCTCCTCCTCCAAGCACTCCAAACCTTCCTGTCCACCAGCACTGTTTGTCCTCATCTGTCTGAGCCTGGGACTACCCTAACCTCCCCCTGCTTGCCTCTCCTCCATGCCCATCCCTCCCTCCTCTCTTCTTTGCCTTTCCCTTCCCCAGGCACTCATCTCTGGTCATGCCATCTCCCTCCTACATGCCTCCTACTGCCACTGTAAAGCTCCTAGGAGCTCTTCCCTGCCCATTATATAAGAACAAAACGTTTCACATCATTTTCTGCATTATCTTCCATCCCTGGGGCTGCTGCAGTTGTCTCCTTCCTTGGTGCTGTGCTCTCTCTGGCATCGTAGCATTATACCCCAGAACTGGAATTAAAGTTCATTTTGCTGCTAGACCAGAATGCTTCTGTCTACCACGCACCCCTTGGGCTTTGCAGAGACTCATCTTGTCCCCAAGTCTTTTGTCTTCCTTCTTTTTCTCCTCCTTCCATGCAGGCTGCACGTGCAGTGCTTGTGGCAGGGGCTGGCTGGGGTGGAGGGTGTCCGTGCTGGGGTCAATCACAGCTGGGCACCCCCGTGGCTCTCTGGTTTATAAAAGTAGTCTCAATAAAGGTGTGTGGGTTGTATTTGCTCAGCAAACTCAGTCACTGTGCTCTGTGCCTCCTGCAGGAGGATGTGTGTCTAATCTGAGGCTGCGGTGAACTCAGCGCGAGTTCAGCGAGCCGAGGCTGTGGGAGGGAGGTGGCACAGGGGGACGAGATTGTTACCAAAAACATCCAACACTCCTGGCAAAAAGGCACAGGAGAAAAGGCAGTGCCTGCTTCTGGAGGCACCAGGGAGCTCTGGGGACCAGCTGTGCTGTGAATTGTTTGTCTCAAGCAGCCCCACAGCTCCCGGTTTGCCTCACGTACTGCATGCCCCAGGCTGGATCTAAAGCATGATGGATGAGGAGCTGCTCAGCTTTGCATTTCCAGTGTGGGTAACAGCTTTATCCTGAGAGAAATGTCTTCATGTTGCTCTATCAGTGCCTGCAGCCACCAGCTGAAAAGCAGGGAGGGGAAGGAGGCACCTTCTGCTGTGTTTACTCCTGCAGACCTCTGTAGGAACTCCTGGCAATGAAGAGAGCAGGGTATGAGCACACCCTGGGGTAGATCCCCCTTCCTTAAGAGCCACCACTGAAGATGTCATCTCCTCATAACCTCTCCCCCAACTCCTCTGTGAGTTGCCCAAATCAGAGCTCAGATTTGTCCTTAAGCTCCTTGGCACCTCCACCTTGGTGGGAAAGCAGTGTCCCTTTGAGGACCTGACTACAAACTCCACGCCCAGCAAGGCTGCTTAAAATAAAAAAGATACCTGGTTCCTCTGCAAATCAGCTCGTGGGTGGCTCAGAAGAGACTGAGGATGGCTCTGCTGCACTCAGTGAACTCAGAAGTGAGCCACCAGGCAGAAAGAACAGCTCAGAAGTGCTTCCCTGGGCAATGCTTTTATTTTCAGGAGATCCTGCTGCTGCAGCTGCCACCCCTGCAGTCCTGCTGGTGTTGGGGCAGGCCAGGCAGGCTGTTCAGTCTGACCCCTTCCTGCTCAAGGAGAGGCATGGGCTCAGATCCCCGGGTCCTCGTGCATTAGCTGCTTGTTTGCTAGGCTCCCCTTGCTCCCTGGGAGGCTGAAGAAGCTCCTCAGCCATGCCACAAATCCCCACCGAGCCGTGTCACCACGCTGCGCAGTGTTACACCCCTGCTGTATAGACACCCTGAGGATGTAATAAACAGCCTGAGACTATTTGCTCTCTGCCTGAGTGTCTGAAAAGCTGCAATCCTGGGGATGGAGGGGTGAATCCCAGCCAAATTGCTGAGGAGGAAGAGGAGGGAAGAAGCTGGTGCAGACATGCTGGATGGGGCAGCAGAGTGAGGATGGGTTGGCTCCAAGCTGTGGATGCCTCAGTAGAAGCAATTTAGAACCAGGCTCCCCAGAGGTCCAGTTTGGGGAAATGAGTCTGAAAAGAGTCAGTAGGACCTGCAAGGAAGGAAAATCCCAGGAGCCTTCCAGCAGCACATTGCTGTCCTTCTCTGAGTACACCTCCCTGCTGCTGCCAGTGATGGACTCCCTGCCCCAAATCCCAAAACCAGCATGGACAGAGGTGGGAACAAGTGCTGAGCCTGCTCCCTGCACCAGGAGCAGCAGTGGGGGACACACAAGCTCCTGGGAAAGGGAGCAGTGTGGATGGATGGATGGATGGATGGATGGATGGATGGATGGATGGATGGATGGAGCTTGGTAAGGTCACAAAGAGCAAACAGCAAATGAAGAGCTTTCTCCAGACCAGAAAAAGCCACCCTGTGCTCCAGCAGGGAGCTCACCCCTGGGCCTCAGCTTGCTCCATCCTGGTGGGATAAACCAGGGAGGGATGAGCAGGAGTAGGTGGAGAGTCACCAGCCAGTCATGGAGCAGTTTGGGGAGTCTGGAGGAGCCTGGGGAAGGGTCAGGCAGCAGCTGAGGGCAGTCCTGGATATTGGGGGGGAAGGGGAGGCGTTAGCAGGGGCAGGATGCCAGGCACTTGAGGTGTGGTTAGGTCTTAGTGGGAAATTGCATGGTGAGAGATTGGCTTGGTTTGAAAAGACAGGTGTCTGCTAAGGAAGGCAGGAGGCTCCCCCGAAATGGAAAATGTAAACCCTCTCCTCTGAATTGTTATAAATTTGAAATTAAGAGGCTCTCAAGCAAAGATATGAGAATAGGAATAACAGTTATTTATCAGGAAAAATAAAAATACAAATGCAATATTACAAAAAAAATTTAAAAAAGAAAACAAACCACTGCCAGAGTGAGAGCAGTCCCTGCCCCTGTGTGTCAGGGAGGTTTCCCAGCCCCATCCCATGGGGGCTCAGCCCTCCTGCAGTGCCAGCTGTGGCTCTGCTGCAGCAGGGATCCTGCACAAGGGGGGACGTTTTCCTCTGCAGCTCCAGGGCTGCTGGAGATGGGCCTGGGCTCCCTCTGGCAATGCAGGGCAGCAGAAAGCTGCTCCTCTGGGAATGCAGGGGGCAAAGGCTGCTGTGGTGTCCCAAAGCTCAGATTGTATCCAGGCAGGAATGCTTGGCTCCTCCCCTGGGTGGAGCATCTCCCCATGGGATGCTGGAATTGGATCAGCCATGCAGGGATACTCACTGGCCATGGAGAGAAGATAATTAATAATTAATGGCCCATGGACAGAAGAGCTCTCCTGGACGGAGGATTGGTTGTGGGAGAGATAAAGAAAACTGCCCCATGAACAGAAGAGAACTGCCCCACCTCTGACAGATGGAAATAGAACAAACACCCCCAAACCATATCTTACAACCCAGGACAGAGATTTACTGCAGGAACCATGTGGGGCTTCAGTGAGGAAGGGCAGAACACCTCCTGAGCAGGTCTGGCAGCTGGAAGAGCAGTGACGTGGATCTCAGCTGCTCCTGGGCACACCGGGGGCTCCCACCCTGCCTGGTGCCCCTCTCTCTCCCTGTGAAAGGTGAGTGTTTGCTTTGTGTTCTGCACACACACGTGTTGCATTGAAAGCCAAACATTAAATTTTCCTCTGGAAATGGGTCTAGTGGAATATATCAGTCCCTCTGGCTTCTTTCTATCCCCCTTTTATTTTTGCCCCTAAATCTTTTCTTCTGCTGTTTTTCCTTTTCATCTGCTGCTTCTTCCCTCAGCCTGTCACCGAGCCAAACCCATCTGAATGCATCCAAGGAGGGATCTGCCATTAGTGCTGCTCTGTCTCTCCTCTTAGTTAGGATATATTTAGCCATCATCTTTTAGCTTTTTTTTGCTGGCTGTTCAGTGGCTTTAAAAAGCAGGTGCTGGGAATGGAAAGAGAAGATTAAAAGTACCTGCTGTCAGCTACCTCTCCTTGTGCAGCTGTGCAAAGCAAGCACGTGGGCAGAGTGGGTAACAGCTGCCCCTTGAAAACCTCATTTGTAATTCTAATTATTCTTTTTTATTATTATTATTATTTCAATAATCTCTTTCTGCACTGCTACAAATATCCAGAGCAGCTATTTCCTCCCGTGCCTCATGTGAATGTGGAGTGTCGGGAATCCATCAAACTCCCCGTGGCTGAGGGTGAGGGATCCTTCATGGGCAGCTGGGATATCCTGGATGGGCTGGGCAGGCCCAGGTGGAGCCAGGCTCACCTGCAGCCACATGGACAAGGTGTCTCACAGCCACCCCTGACTGTCCCTGTCCCACAAGCTGTGCCCATGGCCCAGCCCCAGCTGCAATGTGGCTACTCAGGGGCCACTTGAAAATTCTTGGCTGCTGTCTCAGCCTTGGCAGCTTCCCTGCTCCTCCCTGGCACCATCAGAGAACTTCTCAGGTTGGGAAAGATCTCTAAGATTATCAGGTCTAAGCCAAGCCCATCACCAAACTCCATCCCATCCCCATCTCCTTGGCTTACTTCCCTCCTTAAACACATCCAGAGCTCATCAACAGCTTGCAGGTGGAGGAAGGGGCTATGCAACATGAGCAGGGCCTTTAAACATCCCATTTCTGCTCCTTTGCAGTCAGCACCTCCCTGATTTCATGGCAGGAGTGCCTCCAGGTTTGGCCATCCCTGAGAAGAGATGGCCAAAGAAGAAAGGAGAAACTGGAGACAGATTCCTTGGGGAGCCTGCCTGCAGTGAGACCCCAAAACAGCACAGCTCAGCCTGGCTCTTTCCCTTTTCCTTCTCCCTGCTTCCCCTTCCAAAAATCTTTCTGCATCTTCCCCTTATTCCACTTGAACAGTACAAAACCACAAAAATACCCTTGCCAGAAACTCTCCTCAGAGCTTGGCTGTGCACTGGGGCACATACACAGGGCACTTTGCACCCTGTCACCAAACCCTGGTTTTCCTATTCCTCACCCCATTTCTGAGGCTGAAAACTTTAGTTTTATGTTTTCCAAAATTGCTGGCATTTTGCAAATAACCCAGAAACACCAATCCCTGGGGTTGATGGGTGTTTGTGTTTTGCTGCTGAGGATGAAGCCAGCCAGTGGTTATACCCCCTCAAATTTTGCCAAAGGCTGGCGGTGAGTGTCTTCTCAGCCCAGCCAACCTCCCAGCCCTGTCACCAAACCCTTGTTTTCCCAATTCCCCACACCATTTCTGTAGTTTGGGGATTAAAATTTTGGTTTAGTGTTTTCCGAAGTTGCTGGCATTTTGCAAACACTAACCCAGAAACGCCAGCAGGAATCACTGGGGCTGATGGAGTGTGTATTTTGCTGCTGGGGCTGTACCCCCAAAATTCTGCCAAAGGGTGGCTGTGGGTGCCTTCTCAGCCCAGCCAACTTCCCAGCCCTGTCACCAAACCCTTGTTTTCCCAATTCCCCACCCCATTTCTGGAGCTGAAACCTTTGGTTTTTTTGTTTTCCAAAGTTGCTGGCATTGTGCAAATAACCCAGAAACACCAGCAGCACTCCTGGGGCTGCTGGGGCAGCACTCCCCAGATTTTGCCAAAGGGTTGCTGTGGGTGTCTTCTTAGCCCAGCCACCTCCCAGCCCTGTCACCAAACCCTTGTTTTGCCATTTCCCACCCCATTTCTGGGGTTGAAACCTTTAGTTTTTGTATTTTCCAAAGTTGCTGGCATTTTGCAAATAACCCAGAAACACCAGTCTCTGGGGCTGATGGGGTGTGTGTATTTTGCTGCTGGGGGTGGCTGTACCCCCCAAAATGCTGCCTGTGGATGCCTTCTCAGCCCAACCTGGACCTTCCTGCTGCAGATGAAACCCGACGCTATGGCTGGGAGGTGGATTGATGCTGGCAGGGCTCTGGGAAGGCAGCCTGGCCCCAGGCGTTGCGACACAGAAGAGTTTCTTCTATTCCAAAACAAGGGCTGATAATGGAGGGCACGGGGCCGGAGCCGCGGGAGGCTGCTAAGCTAAATGAGACAGGAAGCACGCAATTCAATTAGATACAGAGCAGCATGAAGACATCTGAGTACACACACGGGCTCAGAGGCTGTTGCATAACCCCGGGAAGGGCTGAGCAATATGAAATACCTCACCTAGAGCAGCCCATGCCCATCCTGGAGCAGCCCCATGGCACGGGAGAGGCAGAAAAACTGCTCCAGGGAGCACGGGGGTCAGCTGGTGGCTGTGGCACAGTGGGCACAGGGGCTATCCCAGCCTTGGTGAGGGGGATTTTGCTGGAGCAGCCCAATCCTGCTCCCAATCCAGGGCTCAGAGCTGCTCACGTGGATCTGGCACTGCCCAGTCTTGGGTTGGCTGTTGATATTTGCTGCCCTGAGATGTGCAGGATGTCTCTGCTTCAGCCCGTGCAATGAAGAACGAGTCTGGACTCTTCACTTTTCGGTCTTGAGGCTGTTTATTAATTCTTATCTATAAAATTTTCTTTCTGCCCAGTGGAGATCTGCTCAGCAGGGCAGCCACAGGCACTCTGTGTTGTCCTTTTATACTACAAACTACATATAACATATTTACATTTAATTCCCAACACCTATCACCTATGTTAGACAGTGCACTTCTACTCTAAACCAATCCCAACGTGCCAACATCACTGCAGAAAATGGAGAATGAGAAGAAGAAGGAGAAAGGCTGGACATGCCCAGATTCCTCCATCTTGTCCCCATAACCCCCATACCAAAAACCCTAAAATCTACATTTTCACCCTGTGATCATTTTGTTATTACACCATTCAAACCTGTGTGACTTTCAGGTCCTCATACAAAGCTGGTAACTTGCTCCAAGGGTGAATATCAAATCCCCAGGTACTCTGGGCAGCGTGCCAGGGTCTCTGAGCCCCCCGGTGGGGTCCTCAGCAACTCTGGACACCCGGAGGGATGCACTGAGTTCCGACAGCCCTGAGCCCCAGAGCCAGCTCTGCAGCAGCAAACACCTTTGTGCCTCTTGTGGTCCCCAAAAAGAAACACCTTTAACCGACCCCTTCCCTTCCCTAAGGGCTCTCTCTCTCACCATGAGCAGCTTCACTGTCACCTTGGCCTCACCTGAGCCCAGAGCTCCAAAAGCTGCCACAGGGGACAAGGTAAAACCTCACACACACACGCTTGTCCAATGCACTTTATTTCTCTGGGGAAAAGCAGCAGGGAAAGAGGGTCTGGAGCCAAGAGAGGGGCTCAGCAGGCTGTAATCTCAAGGCAGAGATGTGCAGAGTTTCTCTGCTCTGGCTCACATCCCCCAGGCTGCTCACCAGTTGCAGTTGCTGCCATGCCAGCTGTGTGTTTGCCATAGTTACATTTGCTGTGAGCAGCACGTGGTTGCCAGCACAGTGGCTGTGCCAGGCTCTGGGGAGTTGCAGCCAGAAATCATCTGTCCCGTGTGCCTGGAACACGTGTCCAGCCTCCAGGAGCTTTTCCTCTCTGCATGGCCTGCTCAGACCATGCCCTAAACACCAGGCAGAGCTACCAGAGCATCCTGTGACCTGCTCAGACCATGCCACAAACACCAGGCAGAGCTACCAGAGCATCCTGTGACTCTGCAGATCTGCAGCTGGGAGGATGGGCTGCAGCTCTACAGGGGAAAGGGATAGAGGTGAACATTCCCACAGCATTTATATGGAAAAACCAGGGAGGAGATGTAGATGTGGGGGATGAGGAGAAGGGGCATTGCCACCCTAAACCCTCTGGACACCTGCTGCAGCTGGGAGATGAGTGCCAAGCTGCTTTGGCATGATTTCCAGCTCTCCTTTCCAACCCTGAGCATTAAGTGGCTCTGTGGCACAGCTGAGTGTGGGTGCCAGGAGCCTGTGCCCATCCCCATGTGCCTCTGCTGCTGGGACACCAGTGCTCCCAGTGTAGTGCTGAACTAGGGTGGAGCTCCAGGTTGGGGTGACACTTCCAAAACTGCTGCCAAGCACATCCTGTGGCTGTGCACAGACATTCTCAGCAGCTGTACAGGCAAAGGCAACCTTCCAGCCCTCTCTCCTTTACTCTTCCATTTCTTCCCTGGAATCACAGCAAGGATCACAGCTCAAATCTTGGTTTTAAGGCACAGAGAAGACATGAATAAAAGCTTGGTGTAGCTCCAGCCATTTATCTGTAGCTGAGTATCTGCTAACCAAGATTATCTTGATTATTTGAATGAAAATCCCCAGAGCCATCAGGAGAGAGGCTGCTCTTCCATGAAGAGCTAAAAGTGTTTGTTCAGTCATTAGTCCTGATGTGATGCATCCTTCCTGTCTGTCCATGAGCAAGACCATTCTGTGCTTTCTTGTAAGTGATGAGAGAGAGACAGGACTCTCCTTTACTGCTCAGTGGGGCTGAGGGGTCTCATGCTCCTCCTGAAGTCTCCCATCCAGGTATCCTCATGCTCCTGCTCCCAAAGGCAGCTTGAGAGGAGCCTTTCCCCCTTGCCCAGGGCCCAGATGGCTTTGTGCTGCCATTCTCCTGGCACAGTTCATCTCTCCTGGGAAAGCTGCTCTGGCAAAGGGAAAGCTGCTCTGGCAATGTGCTGTGGGTGATGAATGCAGGCAGCAATGGGAGGAGACAACCTGAGCTCTGGAAAAATGTCTGAGCTGGGAAGAGCAGGGAGGAAGGGAGAGGATGAGGAGTGGAAGTGGCAGCTGTGGCCTTGTGCTTGGCTGGCCATGAGCAGGGGGGTTTTAAGGTCTCTCCCTCCCAGGGTGAGGGGAATTGCAGGGAGGGCAGCTCTGGGATCCTGTGTGAGCCTGACCTCACCACGGGGCCTGCTGGTTCTCATGGACCTCTTCTTGTAGCCCCAGACCCTGGGCTTTGCTGCTGTGCACTGCTTTAACCCTTTATCTTCATTTTTCTCTTTTGCTGGCTCAGTCCTTCCCCTCCAGTTTCCAACCTTTCCCTGGCTTTTAATCCCCTTTCAACTTCCAGGTCTCATCAGGATCCTCCATTATCAGATGCTTTCTCAGGTTTTGGCTCCTTTGATGTGCATCCCTTCCCTCCTCTCACCACACACACCCAGCAGGGAATTTGTGATGAAGTGCAACTTCAGCCAGCACATTACATATATTATATGCTATATGCTATATATGCTATATGCTATATCATATATTATATATAATCTACTATATAATCTCTAATATTATATAATTTATAATATATATTATATATAATATGATATTCTGTATGCTATATTATATATTATATATTATATATTATATATTATATATTATATATTATATATTATATATTATATATTATATATTATATATTATATATTATATATATACATTCCAGCTGTGAACTGGCAGAGCCATTAAAGAGAAGTGGAAACATTAAACCCTTCTGCTCCATCTGCATCCCCCTCGAAGCCCAAACTCTCCTGACCCTGCTGGGGGCTGCCACCCCGTGCTTTAACCACTGGGGCACAGCTCTGGAAGCCCTGGGGCAGCGGGGTGGAGCAGTAGGATGGAGCTGACGGCTCTCTGCGAGGGCTGCAGCGTCTGTCCTGTCCCTGCTCTCCCACCCGCCGGCGCTTCATCAGCAGGCTCCACACGTCGCTGGAAAACGAGCCTGTTTTTTCCTGTTCCCGAGGAAGCGGCGATGACTGTGATGCTCAAGGACGAGCCTGGGCCTCCCACTCCCACCTCCCTTAGCAGCACACACAAACTTACCTAAGCTCTCCTCTTCAGGGGCGCTGCCTGAGCAGCTTTTGGTTGGCTGGAGGCTGCGGTGATGCTGGGTCCCCCTCCCCTCTCCCGGCCCATATAAAGCGCGGCTCCGCTCCACTGCCGCAGCCGCCAGCCCGGGACCGCGGGGCAGGTGGTGCCCGCATCCCCCTGCTGCAGCCCCCGGGAAGAGCCGATGAGTTGCTGGATGCCTGGGTGCCCAGCTCTCAGCATGTGCCGGGGCTTAGCCGCGCTGCCCATCACTTGCCTGGAAAGGTAAGGCGCTTTGGGAGGCAGAGGGGTCGCACCTGGACCAGCCTCTGCCGCCGCCGATGTGATGGTAGGGTAGAAACCGGGATGCGCCAAGTGATTCCTTGCGGCTGAATCCCTTCTGCTCCCCCAGAGGGGAACACGGAGGTGAAACCAGCGCAGGGAGAGAGAGAGGAGGATGGCCAGAGCTGTACAAACACACCAGGGCTCTGCCAACTTGCTCCGAGCTGACAGCAGCAGGAGTATTTTTGTCAACACCGCCGCACTGTTCAGTGACATGTTGCTCCTCCTGCCAAGCCTCCACACTGCCGGCTTGACATTTAAACCCTGATTTTTTTTTGTATGGGCGCCTGGGGACGCCCGAGTGAGCCGCGGGCACGCAAATAGCAGCTGGGCCACAGCACCTCGGGGCCACCCTGGGGACAGGCAGGAACCGCTTCTCCTGCCCTGCTGCTGCTGCCGACACCTCCCGGTAGGGAGGTGCCTCCTCCGTGCTTTCGCCGCGGGGACAGGCAGGAGCATCCCAGCCCCTGGCACAGGAGCATCCCAGCCCCTGGCACAGGAGCATCCCAGCCCCTGGCACAGGAGCATCACAGCCTCGGGCACGGGAGCATCAGTGCTGCCTCCCAAAGCCATGGGGTAGGTGGATGGCTCTGGCCTGCCCACGGCCTGCTGACAGGCTTCTGGGAGCCCAGGAGCACTCCAAAAATCAGAGCAGGGGAGCAGCAGCTGGCAGGCAGCAGTGGGATGCTCCCGCTGTGCCGAGAGGAAGGACATCGCTGTGTTTTTCCAGCGATTTAGGAGCAGCGGAGTGATGCTGGCAGAGTGGGGTGGGGAAAGGAACCAGGATAGCTCCGGGAGCTCGGGGGGGCTCCAGCAGCTTTTATCTGCCCCAGAGGAAAGACCGGGCTTTATATTCCATGTGTCTCTGCCTGGGAAGCGAGCAGGAGAAAACGCTCCCCCAGGCTTAATGCGCGGTTGCCAGGGAGCAGGAAAAGCAAGGGGGAAGCGTTTATTTCACACGCCAGAGAGCCAAGAAGTGGCTGAAGCCGGGGGCGAAGCAGGGGTGCAACCCCTGCAGGGGTGGGGGCAGCAGACTGATGGTCCAGAGATCCCATCTCACCCTTCCCTCCTTTCCAGAGCCAAGGATCTGAAGAGCCGCTTGGGCATCCTGCTTCACAAACCCGAGCTGGGACACAGGAGTGGGAGCTCCAGCAAGCTGCAGCTGGGCTCCAGGCGCAGGTAAGCCAAGCACAGCTCTGTGCCATTCCCGAGGGATGCTCCTGCCCATCTGCAGCACAGAGCACAGCTCCCCCTCCGTGTAGTCCCACCCAGGCGGGCCGGGAAGGCGGATCACTCCCCTGCTCCAGCGGCTATAAAACCCGGCAGGGAACGGATACTGTGGCATTAGGCACAGAGAGCAGGGCCCGGGTGAGACGCAGGGATCCCGCAGGGCTCCTGCCCTTCCTGGTGCCTCACACCAGCGCTGGGATCCCCGGGGAATGCAGGCAGCATTAAACACAGAACACTGAATATCAGTGCTGAGGGCAGAGGGTTTTCCTGCAGAGGAGACTCTGCTGGGCCAGCAGAAAAGGGCTCCTCTGAGCATCTCCTAAAGAACCTGCTGGACTCGTGTCAGCAGAAAAGGGCTTTTCTGAGCAGCCCCTAGAGAACCTCCTGGCCAACAGCATGGAGATGAGGTCGGGTGAGCCATCAGGGAAGGTGAAAGAAAGGGAGGAGAGAGGAAAGAGAGCCCACAGGTAATGAATGTTGGTCCCTAGCTTTGGTTTCCTGCTGAATGCTGCTGTCTCCCAGCTGAAGTGCTCCCGTCCCTCACCGCTGGACAGAGAGCCTCACATCCTTTTTGTCTTTTCCAGAAACTCCTCCCAAGAGGTGCTGGAATGGAGGGAGTCCTTTGACCAGCTCCTCAAGAGCAAAAGTGAGTAGCATCTTGTTTTCTTCTCTGGGTGAGAGCGCGTAGGACAAATGTACTCACAGTGAGCTGTATGACTGGAGTCAATGTAGGATGCAATTTTGCCTCCTCCTCAAATGAGGTGTTTGAGGGTTTAGAAAGAGGTCTCTTTCCTGCCCAGATCTGAGGCACAGGGCTCGTTGCCTACCCTTTCCTCCTGGCTGGGTGTGTTTGGGGGGCAGAAGTGTTGTCTCACTGCTGCCCTGGTTCAGGAGCACTGTCACGGGCATCCCCTGAGAAGCAGCCCACCAGGGGGAACGTCATGGTATTCCCAAAGCACCCCTTTCCCCACACTGGGGAGAAGGCAGCGTCTGCTCTGGGTGGCTGGTGGAAACAGCTGTGCAGCCACATCCCCTCAGGCTTGTTCAGACAACTGCATTGCTGCCCTCTGTCTGTCTGTCCTGTGCCTCCGGGGATGGCTCTTCCACAGGGAGCAGGAATTCGGCTGTTTGAGTAGATAACCTTGCCCTTTTCCTACTCTGGTATTAGCTGTGTGTCTGTGATGCACAGGGCTCCTGTGAGATGCTGTCTCCCCTTCCCTGTGCAGGCAGCTCCTCCAGACCCAGAGATGGGACCTCTTTTTTAGTCCCACACATCATCCTCTCCTTACACTGGGGTCTGCACAATGGCAGTCTCCAAAAACAGTTTTTACAATTACAGATTTGATAACTCAAATTATAATGAGAGCCACAACGAGATTGTTTGACTATAACAAGCCAAGACCTTGTAATTATCTCTTTACCTTTAAAAACCAATTACCTTGATTGAGCTTTGCAAAATTCAAATGGCAGAAGTGCCGAATTTTAGTCCAAAAGTAGCTGTCTACCTTAAAAGCTCTTCCCCAGCCAAATTTTAATCCTTTTAAGGTAGAAAAAAGTGGTTGTCTACCTTAAAAGCTCTTCCCAAGCCAAAGTCCTTCCATAGCACTAGTCTGGGGCCAATTGTATTTTTTTTCTAGTTGCCTTTTGCAGCTTTCCCAAAACCCTCTGATTTCATGGATTCCCACAATCATCCCCTCCTTACACTGGGCTCTGCACAATGGCAGTCTCCAAAAGCAGTTTTTACAATTTTTTATAATTGTTTTTACAATTTTACAATAGTTAGAGAGGATAACTCAAATTATGAGAGCCAAAACGAGATTGCTTGACTATAACAAGTCAAGACTTTGTAATTATCGATTTACCTTTAAAAAACGATTACCTTGATTGAGCTTTGCAAAATTCAAATGGCAGAAGCACCAAATTTTAATCCAAAAGTAGTTGTCTACCTTAAAAGATCTTCCCCAGCCAGACAAAGTCCTTCCACAGCCAAAATGTGGGGCCAACTGTATTTTTTCCATCTCCCTCACGTGCTGTGATGGCTAATGAGCATCTCTAAGCTTTGTAACTTAATCCACCCTCCCAGCACAGCTTTGAAATCCTTGCTGCAATTACTCTCCCATCCTCAGCATCTCATTCCCCCCAGATCTGGGCTGAGAAATCAGAACCAAGGCTCCTGCAGCGTTCCGATGCGTCAGCGCGCTTCTCCTTAGGTAGAATTAGCTCTTTCCCGAAGCTGTAAAGAAAATACTCTGAAGCCTCATTACAGAAAGGCCAGATAAATAAAACCAGAGGATTACTTGTCTGTGGGAAAGGATTTTATTGGAGTCCAGAGGCCAATTAGCAGTGTCTCAGAGGGTGGAATTTGCCCGGAAGGAAAGGAAATCTGTGGATGTCACGGTTTGAGCTCCCAGGGCAACGCTCCCCAGGCAGTGTCTGCTGCTGATCCTCTTCCCTCCACCTCCTTTCCCATTAACTGTTCTTCTCTCCCCTCCATAGGTGGGGTAAATGCATTCCACACCTTCCTGAAGACTGAATTCAGCGAGGAGAACCTTGACTTCTGGCTGGCATGCGAGGACTTCAAAAAGACCCGCTCGAAAACCAAACTGGCCTCCAAAGCCAACAGAATCTTCGAGGAGTTTGTCCAAAATGAGGCACCCAGAGAGGTGAGATCATTTTCTGTCCCATGAAATAGGGTGGGAAAGGAATAAAATATCCTGGTGGGTTTTATGAAAGTGCTGTTGGGTCAGTGGGAAGGTGTGCTCTTGTTCATGATCTAACATTGTGTGGTCCATCACATAATGTTGGAACAGAAATTGAGTCTAACTGTGAGGTGTAGCAGGCACAGAGCCTGCAAGGCCTCCTTGGCAGTCAGTTGTCTAAGATAAGAAATGCCTAGTCATGATTACTGTACCAAAAGAAGCCCCTCTTTCACCTTTGGACCCTTGTTATCTCTCTGCAAGATGATAGGTCACTTTCACCTTGACCCTTACTATTGGACTGATTCCCAAAACCCCTATATCCTATAAAAACCCCTATTTCTGCCCAGTTTAAGAGGTGTCACTGAGACCCTTGGCAGAAGCTGCCAATAAAGACATCTCTGTGGAACCTCATACAGCCTTCTCCTCTCTCTCCCTGCATCTGCCAAAGGCACTTAGCAAGCAAAGAGCTGAAAATCACAATTGAGCCAAGAATCACTAAAGAGCTGATCTCATGGGGTGTTTGGGATGTTTGTGTTTCACCCCAGGATGCAGTGAGAGATGAGAATTTGACTCCATGTTCTCAGAGGCTGATTTATTACTTTGTGATATTATATCATATTAAAAATGCTATACTAAAATTATACTAAAGAAAGAGAAAAGAGACATCAGAAGGCTTAATAAGAATGATAATGAAAGCTTGTGACTGACTCCTCAGAGTTTCCGACACGGCGTGCTGAGATTGGTCATTAATTAAAAGCAATTCACATGGAACCAATCAAACATTCACCTCTTGGTAAACAATCTCCAGACCACATTCTAAAACAATCAGATAATTATTGTTTTCATTGTTTTCTGAGGCTTTTTAGCTTCCCAGGAGAAGAAATCCTAGCGGAGGGATTTTTTCAGTAAATATGACAGTTACAATCTCACTTAAGAGCTGAGCTTGCTAAAGTTGCCAGTGGCCCTGGAGCCTGCCTGAGGGGCCTGGACAGGTTGAGCTTAACTGGACTTCACTGTCTGGGACACCCATGGCAGCCAGGCTTGGGAAGACCCCAAAAACCCTAAAGCCACATTAGTGAAGGGATATAAAGGTTTGTGAGCATTTTCATCTACATCTGAAGGCCAATTAAAACCAGGTTTTGTCCTCACATAGAAGAGGAGCTAACGTTTGTGCCCGGACAGGTTGTGCTTAGCTGGACTTCACTGTCTGGGACACCCATGGCAGCCAGGCCTGGGGAGACCCCAAAAACCCTGAAGCCACATTAGTGAAGGGATAGAAAGGTTTGTGACCATCTTCATCTACATCTGAAGACCAATTAAAACCAGGTTTTGTCCTCACATATAAGAGGAGCTAATGTTTGTGGGCGCTGCTGCCTTGCAGGTGAACATTGACCACGAAACCAGGGAGATCACCCGCAAGAACCTCTCGGGGGCCACCTCGGCCTGCTTCAACGAGGCGCAGGCCAAGACGCGCACGCTGATGGAGAAGGACTCCTACCCCCGCTTCCTGAAATCCGCCTCCTACCAGGACATGAGCAGGCAGGCTGCCAGCCGCGGCACCAGCAAGCGCTCACACACCTGACCTGAGCCAGGGGACGAGCCAGGGGGCCAGGAACAGGGTGGGACATGGATTGTGAGGGCTGAGGCCTGTGTGGCGGGGGTCCGGCTGAAGCTGTGGGGTTTTAGCAGGATCCCCAGCACCCTGAGCGCTTCAGGAGCCGCTGGACATGGCATTCCTCCCTCCCTGGGGGTGGGAGCCCTCACAGCTGGAGACCTTTGCCACTGCAAACATGGAAAGAAATGGGGTTTGAGCTGTGAGTGCACCTCAGCTCATTCAGAGAGGGGATTCCCCTGAGCACCCACACAACCCAAGAGCTCCCACCTGCTCTCTGACCGGCGTAAAGCAGCACAGGACCTGCCACTCCCTGCTCATAGGGAATGGCCAGGATAAAAACCCTGAGACTACATGGCAATTTCAGCTGGAGCGATCCTGAGCCTGCATTCTCCTGACCCCAAGATCCCCAGCACCCTGAGCGCTTCAGGAGCTGCCAGGCCACATTCCTCCCTCCCTGGGGGTGGGAGCCCTCACAGCTCAGCTGGAGACCTTTGCCACTGCAGACATGGAAAGAAATGGGGTTTGAGCTGCGAGCCCAGCTCAGACTCAGCTCATTCAGAGATGGGAATCCCCTGAGCACCCACAACCCAAGAGATCCCACCTGCTCTCTGACCACCACAAGCAGCACAGGACCTGCCACTCCTGCTCACAGGGAATGGCCTGGATAAAAACCCTGAGACTTTGTGGCAATTTCCACTGGAGGAATCCTGAGCCTGCCTTCTCCTAACCCCAAGATCCTCCAGCTGTGTGCTATGCATGCTCTGCATTGAAGTTTCCACCTCCTTCCAGTGCAGTGACATTTTCGTCCCTCGCTTGAGCTCCACGACCTTCAGATTGCACCTAATCTTAAGTCATGTGCGTGACATTTTATCCCTGTTATTGTTATTTATTTCATCATTATTGTTATTATTATTATAGCTATATTTATTAGAGCAGCACTGCTGAAAGCACACATGTGTATACCTTGCTCTGAGGAGCTTGTAAATGAAATTATTTTAGCTGTTGTAGCACTTAGCATGCCTCCCACCTTTTCTGTATAATAATTTGAGAGGACCAGACAGATTTGTAGCACAATTTTGGAGCAAGGTACACCAGTAGCAGCAGGGAGAGCTGCTAGAGAGTTTGGATGGCAGTGCAAGGATGCTTTGCAGGCCATGCTGTTCCCTCTCTCCCCTTAAAGGTGTGGACGGCATCTCAGCAGCTTGTCCCAGGCAGGGAACAGAGAGGTCAAACAGGCACTTTGGTGAGCATCTCTATGGGAAACTTGATTTTCACACATGGGAGAGAAAAACCAGGGCTTTGCCTGGGTTTATAATTGGGCTTGGTGTTCCCTTGGATGGTGAAACCAGTCTGCAGCCACAGCACTTTACCAGAAACCCATGGAGTGAGTGAAACCATCCTGTGAATTCAGTGACTCAGGGGGTGGCAGGACACATCACCAGCCCAGACCTGGGGGCAGCTCTTCAGAAAGTCCCTCTCAGCAAGAATTTTGGGGTCCTGGAGAGGTGAGGGTCCCACTTGGCAGCAATGGTGGGTGATGTGGAGCCTGTGCTGGGTCCTGGGGAATGTGCCAGCAGCACTGCTCCCTGCTGAGAGCTGCTTTCCAGGGCTCTGTTTATCCCCAAAGACCAAACCTGGAGATCGTTATCCCACTGGTACTCACTCCTTGCCAAGGGAACTCTCTTTTGCCCCCCGTCTCAGCACAGCATCCTTTGGGCTTTTCACAGCTGCTTGAACAGAGCAAGGGACCAAAGACCAGTTTGGGGATGTTACTCTTGAGTCCTCTTCCACCACCCCCATCCTGGTCCCATCTCTGAGCCTCTGGCTGTTGTCCTGGCTGTGTTTACAGGGAGATATCAGCTGCTTTCTTATTTATTATTTATTTTTACAACTGGAACCATCTTTGCTGTGTAACTGAAGTGAGCGATGCACAATGGTCTGTTCTCATTGCTGACGTAACGTTGTCATTACAAAATAAAATAAAATAAAATGAAATGAAATAAAATGTAAACAGCAAAATATCCTGACAACATGGGCTGGGTCTTTATTTTTCTGGTTGTGGACTTTCAATTAAATTTTACATTCTAATTCTGGATACTTTGCAAAGCTGCTTGTGTTGGGTGACTCAGGGGGCATTTCCAGTCACTTTAAAAGTGACAGTGTCAGGGGCAGAAGAGGAGGGGGGGAAGACTTTTGAGGCATAAAGCTTTGTGGCATTTGGTTTATCAAAGAAACCTGAGTGATTCATAGAAAGCATGAAAGCAGAAGTGAAGCTTTGAATATATGAACTGCCAGGGTATTCAGTGCTGCTTATATTGCTCATCATTTCTGAGCCCTTTACAGGACTGCAGTTCCCAATATCTGCTCAGTATTAGTAAAAACACAAATGTCATAAAATTAAGAGGATGCTGGGAAAAAACCCTGCTTTTGGGTCACTGACATAAAAAATACTTGATTTTTGTCAGTAACACACCTGATGATTGAATCCATTGACAAGGGGGGAACTCTCTGGTATCAGAGGGGTTAAAAAGATATCTTATTCTTGTGCAGAGTGAGGTCTGAGCAGTCCCCTCAAATGCTCTGGGAGGGGAGGGGAAGTTTGCATGGAAAGAGCTTTCCATGGAAGCACCCAGGACTGGAGAGGAGCAGCCCAGTGCAGCTCGAAGAAGTGCTTGGAATAAAAACCCAGCAAAAATATGGTTTTATTTCAGTTGCCTTCTTTCTATTTATTGCATGTTCTGGAAGCCAAAATTAACTGGCCTGCGTCAGCAGAGTGTGAGAGGGCTGGTGAGGAGGAGCTGGAATCCCAGGGAATAACTCAGAATGTGCATGTTCCAAGGTGTCACTAGGAGCATGTGGAAAATGCCAATCACTTGTTTTTAAAATTTTAAAAGTTTAATAGTAATAAAATGGTTGTAAAAATAGCAATATAATTAGAGTAATAATAATTTGGACAATTTGGATTAGGACAATATGAGACAACAGAAAAAAAGAGTTACAGACAGTCCGGGTACCTTTTTCTGGGCAAAATAAGCCCCAAAAAAGGACCCACATTAACAGAGGATTAACCCTTAAAAGCAACAGCCTGTTGCATATTCATACACCTCATCCATGATGCATAAATTCCATTCAAACACAGGATTCTGTCTGGGCAGTGTCAGCTTCTTCCTCTGAATCCTGATGCTGTCTTCAGGCTGAGGAGGCAGGAAGAAGTTAATTTCTGATAGTGGAGCAATAAATTCCCTTTCTCTGACAGATTCAGGTGTCCTGTGGCTGCTATCTCACTGCAAGTCCTTTCTTTAAAAAAATCTTCCATATCACAGTTTCTATTTTAACCTTATGTTATACCCTAAAACTATATTTAACACACTACTTAGGAGAATTAATACAGCATCACTTTCTAACACAACACATATAATATTAATTTGAATATTTGCAAAAAGCCAGTAATAAAATATGCATTTTTCACAAGCACAAGCCACCCCTTGCCAGTCAAATGCAGCAGAAGCTCCTGAGCCCTGTGACAGCCATGCAGGGGCCAAGGATCAGCAGGCACTGTAAAACACGTGGACTCTGCTCCATCCCCACCCATCCAGAGGGTAGCAGCTTCCCCTCACCTCTCATTTCCTTTTAAATTAAGCATGGCCTTACAAGCCAGGTGATTTAGGATTATAGCAGTTTGCATCTCTGTCTGATCTTTGTCCATGTCAAAGGGAAGAAATGAGCTGGAAAGTAGCCAGGAAATATTTAAATGACTTGTCAGGAAAGAGAGCAGTAAAGCAGACTAGAAGCAGCCAGAATCAAAAAATAATGTTGTTGTGGCCTTTTTCTTTTAACTGCAGCCTCTGAATGAAAAATATGAATACTTTGTCTTGCACACCTTGAAGTTAATTTAAAACTGATTCTCCATTTAAAAGTCAATAAAATTAATTAAAAAGAAATTATGTAAAAATAAAAATAATAAAATAAGAAAATAGTTTTAAAGTTATATTATTTAAAAATAAAACCAAGAAAATAAGAAAATAAATTAAAAATAAATTATTTAAAAATAAAAATTAAAAAAATTATTTAATTAAAATTAAATTATTAAAAAAGAAAATTTAAATTTAAATTTAAATTAAAAAAAGAAGCGATAAAAATATAGAATTAAAACCTTTTTGAGGTTTTTTAGAAGGATATGTGAGGCTGTGTCCATTTTTGCTGCATCATGTATGGCCAAAGCTGAGCCTCAGCCTCGGCAGCTCTCAGACCTCACAGCTGATTCTGCACAATCCCATTTGCAGCCCAGTTTCCTCTGAGATGCTTCCCAAAGAGAAAACCCAGTCACTAAAAGCCAGCCTTGCCTCCAGCTATGCCTGCTGCCAAAACCCAGTGGTCATACAACAAAACCTTAAAGCCTCATGGGGGGATAAAAAAAAAAAATCCCAACCCACAAAACCACATTTGAGACAGAGGAGCCAAAGCTTCCCTCATGCAGCTGTGGTCACTCAAAAAAAGCCAGGCTGAAGTTTCCCAGGGAGGAGGCTGAAAATTTGGAAGCAGCTGAGGGGATTTGAGCTCCACCATGGGGCTGGCACTGCCCTGCCCCAGGCTGTGAACGTGAACTTGCTCCTGGGCCAGCTTTCCATGAGCCAGGATGGGGAGGGGTGGATTTATTTGGTGGAAAAAAGAAATTGAAAAAAAAAAAAAGCTGTTTCCCCATGCCCTGGGAGCTGGAGCATTCCCAGCAGCTGCTCAATGGCTCATGCAGCCAGAGGATTCCTGCTCCAGAGGGACCAGGCAGCTTTGGGGTGCTCTTAGGGCATGGATGGGGACGCAGGAGTGCACTAGGACAAGGGTTTAGGCTGGTGGATGTGCAGATATTTCAGTGTAGGAATTCTGAGCTTTTCATTTTCCATGGATACACACGTGTGACAGCAGGCTGCATGTGTGTACATCTGTGATTTTTTCTCTTTATAAAGAAAGGCTGTGAAGGAACACTGTAAAATGTTTTTTGGATATGGTTTTGGAGGGAGCTCAGCTACATGTGTGTACATCCATGATTTACTTCTCTTTTTAGAGAAAGGCCATTAAGGAATGCTCTAAAATGTTACCTGGATATGTTTTTCTGAGGAAGCTCAGCTGCATGTGTGTAAATTCATTATTTATTTCTCATTTTACAGAAGGGCCATGAAGGAAGGCAATAAAATGTTATCTGGATATGTTTTTGGAGGCAGTTGAGCTGCATGCATGTACATCCGTGTTTAACTTCCCTTTTTAAAGAAAGGCTGTGAAGGGAGACTCTAAAATTTTATCTGGGTATGTTTTTGGAGGGAGCTCAGCTGCATGTGTGTAAATTCATGATTTACTTCTCATTTTAAAGAAAGGCCTGCTGTAAGATGTTATCTGGGTATGTTTTTGGAGGGAGCTCAGCAGCAGAGGGGATGCACTGAGCCATTCCAAACACGCCAAACGCCTCTCCCGTGTCCTGCAGAGCTCTGCCAGCCCCGGGGCAGGCAGCAGGGAGGGAGCAGCTGGATGCCATCCTCTGCAGCTCCCCCTGCAAGGCCTTTGCCTGAACGAGGTGCCAGCACTCACAGCTGATGAGTGATGTGCTCCTCCTGCCCTGGGCAGGCTGCTGAATGCCAAGGCTGCCAATCCACTCCAGCTGCACTCAAGCATTTGTGCCCTTGTGCCTCGGGAGCTGAGGAAGAATGAGGGTGATTTTCAAGCTTTCTGCTGCTGCTGGGGTGCCAAGGGCAGTGCTGGGGTCTGCAGCCAATGTAGATTTGTAGAAAATTCTTGAGAGAATGCTCACATAGTGTGCATCTGAATGCAAACCTTGAGATAAAAAAATGCTGATTTAGAAATGCCAGGGAATAGCACAGACATTGTTAAGAGAGAAATGGAACTAGAAACAAGTTTTAAATGATGGTTTTGTAAATAAGACTGGATACTTTGGAGAAATAGAGCTATGAAAGATGCATTGTAGTAGGACTTACAAAGGGTAATTTTAGGTGATTGGCTTTAAGGCATTTACAGCATGGTAAAAATAGCAATATAATTAGAGTGCTAATATATTATTATATTATATATTTTATATTATATATTATATATTGTATATTGTATATTTTATGTTATATGTTATATATTATATATATTTTTATTATAAAAGCCTCAAGGGGGATAAAAGTATTATATATTATGTATAATATATAATATATTATATATTATTATACATTAGTATAAAATAATACATATTATTTCTATATAAAAGTATATTATATATATTTATGTATTATTATATATGAATACATTAATTATTCATATTAATATATAATTATACATATTAATATATAATTATATAATGCTCTAATATAATAATATATTACTCTAATATATTACTCCTTGGAGACCCTAAAGCTGATAGGGCAAGAAACGCTTATAGTTTATTGTAATTAAGAAATAATTGGCTTCTGATTGTGATGGTGTGAATTACAACACCTGTATTGTCTCACCCTTCTCATGAGACTGAAAATGGAACAAACCTGCTTGGTGAGGTCCCTGACTGCCTCATTGTTGCCCTCACCTCTCCTTCCCTGCTGGCAAAAATTTCTTTTTTGGTGGCAATGAAGACTGAGCAGCGGTCCAAAAAACTAAAAAATGAAGTTTAAAAATGGTAAAAATGCTCCAGAAAAGGCATAGATATGGGGGATATGGTTCAGTGCTGGACTTGGCAGTGATGGATGATGGTTGGACTCAATGCCCTTGGAGGTCTTTCCAGACTTCAATGGTTCTGTGAGAAGTGGCTGATGCTCCTCCATGGATAGCAACACCTGCCATCCTTCTGTGGATTATTTTCCAGGGTTGTGTTCCAGCACTGAGAGTCACATGAGCATGACCAAGCACATAAACCCTGGGATATTCCCACTTGGAAATATAATAGGAAAGCACGTGAAGGGAACATGAAGGAAAAAAACCCCTCATCCTACTATTCATAGCTCCTTTAAAAAATTATTTTGCCCTTGGCAGGCAGTTTTTGTTGCCACATTTTGCTCTGTGTCTATTTGTGGCTGCTGGGAGGACAAGGATTCTCGGGAGATGTCCTCTCAGGGGAAGGGATGCAAAAATGGGTGTGAGTCCATCAGAATGGAGGAGAAGGGAGATTTGCTTAGCTGTGCCCTTGATTTCCCTGCTGTCTGTGTCTCAGCAGCTCATCTCCTGAGTCCCTGGGTGTGTGGGGGCAAATAATGGCTCTGCAGATGTACAAATACAGCAGGAACTCCATAACCCAGAGACTACAGAATGGTGATGGTGGAGAGGAGCTCTGTTACTCCTTGGAGAGCCTTTCATTCCCTGGAAACTGCCTGTTGCAAGGACTCAGAGCTCAAATTTATGGCTCTGTGAAAAACAATTTGGATCAGGAAACCACTGGCAGCAAACCTTTCTTCCCTGGATGCAGGCACAGGACACTCCTGCCACAGCCCTGCTGGTTGCAAACACCTCATTCCCACCACCAGGTTTGGATTCTTACCATCCTAGGGATTTTCATCTTGCCACTGTAAGATAATAAATGACTTTAATTAAACCAGCAAGCTGAAGAAGGCTCTTGCACTTGGGTGGGTGGGTGATGTCATGTTATTATACTGGCTTATTTTTTATGCATTTTGGCTTTTTTTTTGATGTCTTTACTGGCTTTGAAGCTGAGATGTGCCCTTGCTCTGGTTGTTTATCTGTTTTGCAGCCTGCAAATGGGTATTTGAACACCAGCAGCTGCAGCCACAGCCCTGGTCAAACTGGGAGAGATTCTTGCTGTGAATTAAAAATGAGATGCAGAGAGGCGTGGGACAGACTGGAGATTGCCCCTGAGCTTTCACAGTCTCTGTCCCTCTGGGGCTGTGTCAAGGCCTCCTGTGGCAGCACAAACTCTGCAGAATTCCATGCAGAGACCGTGGGATGTTCCCAGAGTCTGTGGTTGCTGTGGGAAGCAGGATGCCCATTGAGGTACAGGGATGGGATTCCTGCAGAGGCAGAGTTTGGTGACAGCTGGCATGGAGATGTGAGCAAGGGAGTGGGATATCCACAGAAAACACACACAGGGCTGCACCCAGAGATGGGACCTCTCTTTTAGTCCCACACATCATCCCCTCCTTCCACTGGGCTCTGCACAATGGCAGTCTCCAAAAACAGTTTTTACAATTATAGAGATGATAACTCAAATTATAATGAGAGCCAAAACGAGATTGCTGACTACAACAAGCCAAAGACCTTATAATTATCTATTTGCCTTTAAAAAAATATTACCTTGGCTGAGCTTTGCAAAATTCAAATGGCAGAAATGCCAAATTTTAGAGTTACCTACTCTAAAAGCTCTTCCCCAGCCAAACAAAATCCACCCTGCATCCACCCCACCCCTTTTCAGGGCTTTTCCCTGCCCTTGTGCCTGTATCAGGCCATGTCTCCATGTCCAAATGCAGATTCCCAGTTTGTGCATGTGCCCAGGCCCCAGGGAAAGTCAGGGATGATTTGATGGATACAATTCCAGCCCCATTTCAGATGCGAGCTGCGTCCTGCACAGTGCACTGGAGGTGCACAGGCTCTGCTGAGCTCATCTCACCTCACAGGGCAGGGAAGGATGTGGGAACCCAGGGCACCACTGGGAATATTTCTCTGTCTGCTCTGGGGTGCCCTGACACCCAGGGCAGCGCTGACTCTGACCCTCATTCATGGAGAAAGGGCAGCACTGACTCTGACCCTCATTCATGGAGAAAGTTTCCCAGATTTCAAGATAGACTGGAATCCACAAAAGTGTGGAATAGATTATAGAGAGCAGTGCAGGTGTGTCACTGGGTGAGAAATTCAGGGTTTGGGATTTTCAGTGTGCTGTGGATGGAAGCAGATGGAGGGCACAGGGTGTTGTTCTGGCTTTCTTCTTCATGCTTCTTCTTCATTCTTCTCCATGGGTTTGGGTGGCATTTTGTAATTGGGCAGAAAAGTCCACATCAGGGGCTCTTTGGGATCAGTTATTGGGTTAAAAGGGAAATAATCCAGGTGTCAGTTCTTAATGGGATAGTTTAGTCTTAAAAGACTTTGTAACAAGAGATCGTTGGCCATTTTGTGCCTTCTAATGAAAAGCTGCCCAACTCACAGTAGTGAGACTGTTTTACTGGTAAGAAATAATAAACACTTGAGTCCAAACATGAAATACTATCTCAAGTGCCTTCAACCAAGACACAGAGAAACCACAACTGGGGTAGAACCACAAAGGAAACTGGGTGGGACACCCCCAGAGCCTGGGCTCCTCCTGTGTGTTTCCTGCACAGGCTTTCCAGGCAGATAAAGAGGGCCTGGAGGAGCAGGCTGGGTGTTTACACAGAGCTGCCTACCAGGGGCAGGGTGCCAGGGTGATGCCAGGGAGGAACCCACACATCTGCAGCTCAGCAGATGTGGAATTTAGCTGGGTGGAATTTAGCAGCATTCAGTCCCCTCATGTGGATGGACTTGCCAAAAAGGTGAGTGTGAAAAACACCAATCACTTGTTTTTAAAATTTTAAAAGTTTAAGAATTATAAAATGGTTCTAAAAATAGCAATATAATTAGAGTAATAATAATTTGGACAATTTGGATTAGGACAATATGAGACAATAGAAACAAAGAATTACAGACAGTCCAGGTACCTCTTTCTGGGCAAAATAAGCCCAAAAAAGGACCCACGCTAACAGAGGATTAACCCTTAAAAGCAACAGCCTGTTGCATATTCATACACCTCATCCATGATGCATAAATTCCATTCAAACACAGGATTCTGTCTGGTCAGTGTCAGCTTCTTCCTCTGAATCCTGACGGTGTCTTCAGGGCTGAGTGAGGCGGGAAGAAGTTCATTTCTCCTGACAATGGAGCAATAAATTCTCTTTCTCTGAAAGATTCAGGTGTCCTGTGGCTGCTATCTTAGTGTGAGTCCTTTCTTTAAAAAAATATCTTACATATCACAGTTTCTATTTTAACCTTATGTTATAACCTAAAACTATATTTAACATATAGTAACCTAAAAAAAAAAAAAAGTTACTTTCCTGCATGCGCCTCCCCCAGAACCCCAGCATCCTCCTGGCCAGGCCAGCACATATCTGGGAACACCTTGGTGGCTGTGTCATTGTGGGCAGGGCTGGGTGATACATGGCGACACCCAGGCATGGTCAAAAGTCAGTGGGGCGGGGATAGAAATATTTAAACATTTCCTGGAGTGCAGGTCATGTGACTCTGCTGCTCGGAGGAGGAGGAGGAGGAGGAGGAGGAAGGTGCTCAGCCCCTCTCTTCCTCCTCCCTAGGGTTCTGCTGTCCTGACAGGGGTGAGGAACTTGAGCCCCACTGTGACCTGAGGATGCTGTGCTGCTTTTCTGGCCAGGAAAGTAACTTTTTTGGTTTTTTTTAATGTGTGGCAAAGGTATAGAAATTAATACAAGGAAATGAAATGCATTAAAATAAATGAAATACTGTGTTTGTTTCTTGAAATTCTTGAAATTCAAGAAACAAACACAGTTTATTTATTTCCTGTTGAGCAGGGAAATAAACCATCCACAACCCATTCTTTGGCTTTCCTGAGGGTAAATTCATGTAAATTTATACTTTGCTTTTATACCTTAAGACTTCTCTGTCCCTTTCCTGATTTGCTTAGGTAATTTATTTCCATTTCATGCTTGTCAGGCAGTAACTCCTTAAAGTGCTGATCAGAAAATGGGTATTGGAACCCCACTTTTTCTAGATATCAGATAGATAAAGGCAAATTAAGTCCTTCCTGATCAATCTCCTAACATGGTGAAAAGCTTAGGAGAGGCTTCCTGTCAGGAGAGGTCTCCTCTTGGCCTGTAGAAGCAGGAGGGATTAAGGATTTCTGTCTCACTGCAGGTGTTGGATCACGGGCAGTCAGGACTGTGTGTGGCTGCCATCCAAAACTGAAGGGGAATGTCCATCTCCACCTATCACTGATGGCTTATCAGGTAAACTGGGATGAGTCTGAGGTGATATTTACAGCAAAAGCAGCAGGGACACCTGTGGGAGAGGGGCTGGAGGGAATGTGCTTTCCCCTGAGTTAAATCCTCATCAGCTTTTACCTGTATAAACAAGAACCAAGTTAAAGAGAGCTGCACTTTCAAGAACACCTTGTGCTTAAGCTCAGTGAAAACCATCCTGACCTTGACTAATGGGCTTTATTCTCTCATAAAATACTCTCCTCAAATTAAAAAGAGGGGGGGAAATGTAGTCAGCACAGCAAATTCTCCAAGTCAGAAAATCTCTAGCTGGGAATTCTTATACTGATGTTCTCCCCTCTCTGAAATCATAGGAAAATGTGTGCAGGAGGGGCTGGATTTGAAATGGGTTGGATGAAAGGCATGCCAGTTCTCTTGAATACAGGAAAATTCAAAAAGCCAAACAAATCAGGATTAGAGGAGAAGCAGGGGTAAAATCCATGTGTGTGGCAGCATGTGAGTATTGCTGAAGGAGTAGGAGGCTATAAAGACATGAGAAAACAATAATTATGCCTCTTCTAGACAACATCTTTAGAGGATTTGGGTCTTTCCCTTCTATTGGCATTGTAGCAGCTCCATGGAGATGGTACTAATGGAAAAGTGGGAGGGAAAGCACTGGTTAAATGGCAAAAATCCAAATTAAATTTAGGTACAAAGACTTTGGTGGAACATATTTGTTTACAATTTCAATGATTCTCCCCAGTCACTCACACACCATCACCTGAGGGGCTGGGGCCAGGCAAGGAAACAAGGGGTCCATGAGTGCTAAAGCTGTGCTTCTCTCCAGGCCTTGGCTCTCCCAGCTGGCACTGGCACTGCTGTCCTCAGCTGCCCCTCTCACAGGACATATGGAGTGTAAATGGTGAGCATTCACAGGCTAATGAAACAATATTTTCTGTTCATTAATCAGGTGAAGACCACAGAGCCCTCAAAAGTAGCCCCAATGTGTTTGACGTGCCTCGCCTGGCACATGCCCCACTCTGAAAGCACTGAGCACTGCACCTCTCCCATCCTTCAGGAGATGCACTGCATCCTTCAGATCCTTCAGAGAGCACTGCACCTCTCCCTCCTTCTGATGGTGAACACAGAACCCTCCCTGTGACCATCACACCTCTCCCATCCTTCTGGTGGTGAACACAGAGCCCTCTCTCTGACCATCACACCTCTCCCATCCTTCAGGTGGTGAACCCAGAGCCCTCCCTCTGAGCACTGCACCTCTCCATCCTTCTGTGGAGCCCTGGGTTCTGGTGGTGAACCCAGAGCCCTCCCACTGACTACCATGGAGCCCCCAGCTCACAACCAGGAGACCTCCACCCTTCCCAGAACGAAGACAGCAGAAGTCCTTAACTCAGAGCTAAATGATGCTGTGTACAGCAAGAACAAAGCAGCTGTGCTGGAGCTGCTGGAGCTAGGGGCAGATGTGAATTCCAAGGTGGGCAGTGGCTGGACACCCCTGCAGACCGCAGTGAGGATCGATGAGGAGGAGCTGGTCCGGCTTCTGCTGGCCAGGGGAGCCTCTGTGCATGCCAGGAAGGACAATGGGGGCACTGCCTTTACTGAGGCAGGGATTGCAGGGAACGTGGAGGTCCTGGAGCTCCTCCTGGAGCGTGGCTCAGACATCCACGAGCAGGACATCAATGGCTTCACAGCCTTCATGGAGGCTGCGTGGTACGGGAGGGAGGAAGCTTTGAGGTTCCTCTACAGCAGAGGGGCAAAGGTGAATTTGAGGAGGGAGCCCAGCCAGGAGAAAGCCAAGCTGCACAAAGGAGGGGCCACAGCGCTGATGGACGCTTGCAGGGAGCGCCACTTCTCAGCTGTGAAAATCCTGGTCCAGGAGATGGGGGCTGATGTGAACATCCGTGACAACAGAGACAGGAATGCCCTGATCCATGCCCTAAAGGAGGGTTCAGGCAAAAGAAAGCATGTGTCACCTGTGCCCATAGTTCTTTTCCTGCTGGAGCACGGTGTGGATGTGAAGAGCAAAGATGAATGTGGGAAAACTGCCCTCATCCTGGCTGTTGAAATGGAGAGCCTGGAGCTGGTGACAGCTTTGCTGGAGAAGGATGAGATAGATATTGATGATGCAGATGAGGAAGGCAACACAGCCCTGATGGTGGCTGTGGAGAAAGATGATCGCAGAATAGCAAAGTTGTTGTGTGAAAAGGGAGCGAGGACGGATCGTGGGAACCTGATTGCAGTTGCCAGGAGGAATCGTTCTCCCAGCATGGAAAATCTTCTTCGTGAGCATAAGGTCAGGTTTGTTCCAGAAACCCCCAGAGCATGGGAGCCACACAGCAAACGCTGGAGGGATCAGCTGAAAAGCCTCGATCAAATGTATCGCCCCATGATTGGCAAACTGAAGACATTTCCATACATCCAGCAGAAAATTCAGGATGGCATCTACCTCGGGCTGCATGGGGGGACAGAGGTGGCAGTGCAAATAACTCGCAGTGCAGAGGGTGACAGAGAGAAAGAGTTCCTTGAAAAATGTTCTCACAGTGAACATCTACTGAAGCTCTTCCAGTCTGAGAAGGAAAAAGGCTGCATGTACTTGTGCTTCCCACTCTGGGAGAAAAACCTCCAGGAGCACCTGCAGGACCCTGAGGGCCAGAAGGATTACAAAGCTGCTCTGAAGACCATCTTCCAGGCACTGAGAGAGTTACACTCCCTTGGGTTTGCTCACCAGGATCTACAACCCGGGAACTTCGTAATAGGTTACGTTTTGATTTCCTTATACTTTCATTTTGCTTTCTTTATGTTTTCATTTTGCTCTCCCTGAAGTTTAGAGAAGAAGGTGCCTCACAGCTGTCTGTAAAAGTAGAGATGTCTTTGTGCTGAATGGGGTGGCTTTAGATCTCTGTGGTGCTGTTCACAGGGGTCCCAGGACGAGGGAAGAGAGGAGAATCTTGACTCCATGTTTCAGAAGGCTGATTTATTATTTTATGATGTATATTATATTAAAATATACTAAAAGAATAGAAGAAAGGATTTCATCAGAAGGCTTGAAATGAAAGGAATGGAATGATAATAAAATCTTGTGACTGACCTGAGTCTGAGCCAGCTGGACTGTGATTGGCCATGAATGAAAAACAACCACATGAGACCAATCACAGATCCATCTGTTGTATTCCACAGCAGCAGATAACCATTGTTTACATTTTGTTTCCGAGGCCTCTCAGCTTCTCAGGAGAAAAGATCCTAATGAGAGGATTTTTCATAAAATATGTCTGTGACAGATCTGCTCTTTAAATAAGTACAGATAGGTTCACAGAGAGAACAAGCTTACACATCCCATTAGGTCTCCCCACTGCTCCAGGGCTCTGCAGGCAGACCAACCCATCACAGGTGCCTCCAGAGAACTGTGTTTTAAAGAAGGGGCCATCCAGAAGTCAGCAATGGACCATATGAAGTTTGCCACCTTTATTTGCTAACAATTTCTCTTATTTCCCCAGATTTAGGTGGCAAAATTTACTTGGCGGACTTTGGTAATAAAAGAAGGTCGATTGAAGGCCAAGAAGAACTTGTAAAGTCAGATCTACAGGTAAGTTCTCTGTGAACCAACCTGTGGCTTAAAATCTTGGGTGCTCTGTAGCTGTGGGTTCTAGGGAAAGGCTTTTTGAATTTCCAGCTAGAAAATGTTTTTGATTTGTGGGGAAATTGGTGTAGTGACAGGTGTTGCATAAGAGGGATGTTGGTTTGGATGCCCATCTCCTTTGTCCTGGTGCACACAGCTTCGAGGTTTGTGTTGGGTGTGTTGAGTCTTAACTTCTTTTTGCCAGGGTCAGGATTAAATGCATATAGATGGTATTTCTTGTTGGGACTCGGATGTTCAGTAGTTCTTATCTATATTGCAGTCTCACAAACCCTGAGTTCTAGAGCACTTCACTCTAACAAACTAAAAATGGAGCCATGTCTCTCTCGGTCTACAAGGCCTTTTAAGGATAAACTGTCCAACTGAGAAATAACACCTAAATCTTTTTTACTTTTAACCCAATGACCCAACCCATTTTAATTATTTTTACTTTTATCCCAACCACCTGTAGCCCACAACATGGACTTTTTTATCCAATTACACAAAACCACCCAAACCCATGGAGAAGAAGGTGAAGAAGAAGGACCAGCCTCTGCCCTAAAACCTCCATCTTGCTTTACATTTATTACTATAGTCTAAACCCTTAAACTCTAAGTTTTCCACCATGTGATATTACACACTTTTAATCAAACTACACACCCATAATCTCAGTTTTATCATTCAATTTTGGAAGCCTTCTCCGTGGCTTCAGGTGAAACGCAGTGTTCTTTTGGGGGTCAGTGCCTTTCAGCACAGAAAGGGTAATGAGATGGGATAAAAGTCTAAACTTCTCAGTGACCAGGGTTCCAACAGGTGTGTATTTTATACTTCTGAGCCCCTGCAGGGTTTGGGGATATGAGTCCTCTTCCATAGGGCTGGAGGCTGGGTGCCAGTGACACGGGAGCAGTGATGTCTCTTTGCAGGCCCTGGGCAGGCTCGTGCTCTACATTTTAACAGGGGGTAGGAAAACCCTCCAGCAAGTTGGAATTGAGGATTTGGCTCCCAATTCCCCAGATTACACAGAGGCTCTGGACCTGGTACAAAGCCTGTCCTCTCCTGATGAACGAGGCTTGGAAGGGTTGAGCAAACATCCCTATTTCTGGAGCATTCAGAGGTAAGGCCTGGGAGTACAAAGGACGTGGAATTTTGCTGTGGGAATTGCCTGTAGTGCTGGGAAATCCCACTGGGAGATCCCACTGCAGCTAATGAAGCTTCTCATCCCACAGCAGGTTCAACTTCCTGAAGAGTATATGGAATAAAATCAAAGATGACCAAAACAAAAAAAGTGTTTTTCAAGATCCTAATGTCACTAAGAAAGCTTTTCCTTATCCACAGTGGACCAAAACGGTAATTCTCTGGAATTTGGGTTGGTATCAGGCTTGAGCTGGACATTCAGGCAGAAGATTTTCTGAGTGTTTAAAAATGGAACTGGAAAAAGTAGCCCCACACAAAATACAGACAACTGGAAATAACAATTCAGTCGAATTGTTTTGCATGTAGTCAGAGGATGTTGATACTAAAGGGAGCTCTGCTAACTGGGGTGATAAAAGGGGTTGATCATTCTCAAATTGGCTAGCAAATCTTTGAAGTCTATTGGGTTTTGTGGGGTGTGAAAGGCAGGGAATAATCTGTGTGCTTTCTTTCAGATTGACAAAGATATTTTACATGCCATGGAAAAACCCAGGAATGCAAAACCTACCAAATACAGAAATAATGTCACCCAACTGCTGAGGCTCATGAGAAACATGGATGAACATAAAGATGAAAAGTAAGTGTTCTCATCCTTGCCCCTGCCATAGAATCAGAGAATATCCTGAGTTGGAGAGGACCCTCAAGGATCACCAAGTCCTGTCTTTGCCCAGGACAAGCCCAAGTATCCCCACCACGTGCTTGAGAGATCTACCCAAGATGAAAGTGAAAGACACATGGAGGTGTTGGAGCATTAGCCAAAAAAAAAAAAAGAAAAAAGGATTGAGGAGTAGAAAAGTTGCAGCTCTGGGATTTCTAGGAAACCTCTCCAAGTTATCAGAAAGCCTCTCTGGAATGGCTTTTTTTCTGCAAGGGCATCCTCCCCTTGGACAGGCTTTCAAAATCCTGTTTGCTTTTGTTCTCTTTCAGGATCACCAACAAAATAGGAGACTATGCTGAGTATTTCCTGGAGGTTTTCCCAGAACTCACCATGTATGTGTACAACAGCTTACGGCAGAACCCCAGGTACAGCCACCTCGCAGACTTCCAGGAGCCTTCTCTATAGCATGGCACTGCCTCCTGCCCCATGTCTGATTCACCATCAGTCCTTTTATTTCTTATTTATTCACCTCAAAAAGAGCTGAAGAGGTGTGTAAGGAGATGGAATAAAGCACATCCAGGGACAGAGTATGGAGGACTTGAATTAGGAAAAATTCCAAAGAATCTGGTCTAACAACCACAAGCTTTGGATGCTGTGATTTGCACTGTGATTGTATGTTGCTTGAAAAGGTTGGTTTTTGTGGGGCTTTTTTGTGTTTCTTTCTTTTTTTTAGTGTTTTTTTGTTGGTTTTTGGTTTTTTTTTTTTTTTCTGGTGTGGTTTTGTTTGTTTGTTTGTGGTTTTTTTTGTTTGGTGGTTTGTTCATTTTTGGGCAGGCTTTTTGTTTGGTTTTTTTTTTTTTTTTCCTTTGTTGGTTTGGTTTCTTTGGTTTTTGGGGCATTTTTTTTGTTTGTTTGTTTTTTTGTTTTTTGTGGGGTTTTTTCCCAAACTCCGATCATTGATCTTTCAATGACCCCATGCAGAAACAAACTTGAAATAAACTCAAATAAAAAACTGACTCTACGCTCCTTTAGGAACGAGGTTCCCCCATCCCCTCTGCACATGAAGAGAGGTTCTGCAGCACTGTCAAACCACCAGTGCTGCATCAGTGCTCCTGCCTTGGAGTAAAGGTCCTTCTGAGGGTCCTGGGAACCTCTTGAATACATTATGAAAGTTTGACTACACAGCTGTTGATGAGAAAATGCAACCTGGAGAATGCTGGCTCCTCTTGCACCAATATTTTTGGGTTTTTTACCCTTCCTCCCTGTTCTTTTTTTTTTTTGTTTTCTTGCTCATTGTGTGTTTTTCATGCCCAGAAGGCAGGAGGACACCCCAAGATGGGTGCCCAGGTCTCAGCAGTGGGGGGAGCAGGGGGCTATGGGGTGCCCTGGGCCATGGCAGCATTTCTGCTCTTGCATGAAGAGAAGTGAGGCCACAGGCTGGGTTCCTCCAGCCTCCTGTAAAATGCCACATTTCCTGCTTTCTGTGACCTTTGCAACTTCTACCATCACTGTGCTGTTCCAGTGAAGGGCTGGGTCAGGATAAGCATATGAGCCTGCAATGTGGCTGAGGCACTTACCTTAATGGTGAGAAATTAGTGAGTTTTCTATTATGACTTCTTTTTGTCATTCTCATCTACAAAATATGCTGTGTTTAAAAGAGATCCATACAAATATTTCAATGACATGCTTTAAACATCACTGCTTATTGTCCCACTGTGAAGAAATAATGTCAGGGCTCTGTTTTGATCAGCATTTTCCCTTGTGGGAAAATCTACTTTTTATTTTGGTCCTACATAGAACCCATCCCAACTGAAACCCTTCAAGAACAGCACCTGAGCTATATTTTAAGGGATATGGTGATTCCATTGCTGTCCCCATGTCATTGAGGGGAGAATTCTGTTGTGGCAGGTGCAAAAGGGCACCCTGGCTGGGGAGGCACTAGGAGCTGGCACAAGATTTTGTTGTTCTGCTGTTATGCAACAGGCAGCCTCAAAACAGAGCAGTGACTAAACCCAGCCAGGCTGTGATTTATCTCTCTGGGGTGATCTGGCTGCTGGGAAGAATTTCCAGGGATTGCTCCTGTGCTCTGTTCTGGTGTCAGAGAAGAGAGCTGATCCATGCACAGCATCTGCAGAGCAGACTGCTCCTGGAGCATCAGTGACACAGCTTTCCTGAAGAAGCTTCTTGAAAAACACACCTCGGTGGCACAGACACATCTGTGCTCACACTGGATCATTTCAGCTCTTTCTGTAGGGTTCCAAAGAGAGCTTTATTGAGCTTTTTCATCATAAGAGTCCAGAAATGAAGAGCCACTCAAAAGACGGAAAGCAGGAGTTTATATTGGGATTTTGAAGGGCAGGGCAGAACACCAGGGCCAATGGGATGAGGGCACAGGATTGGAAGGGCCAATGGGATACATTAAATCTGCATATCACAGCAAGGCATGCTGGGAGAAGCCTTTTTCCTCACCCTGACAAAGTGGTTGTAGTTTGAAGGATTTTTGGTCCAGGGGTGGGTGTGGATTTTTTTCACACATCAACCCATGGGAGGGATGGATGCAGGACTGGGAGCAAAGCTGTTGGGCTCCTTCTCCAGGCAGCACTGACAGAACCACAGCACACAGCCTCAAGCTGCACCAAGGGAAATACAGGTTGGATATTGCAGAAAGGGTGATAAAGCTCTGGAATGGCTGCCCAGGGAGGTGGTGGAGTCCCCATCCCTGGGTGTGTTTAACAAAGCCTGGATGTGGCACTGGGTGCCAGGGTTTAGTTGAGGTTCTGGGGCTGGGTTAGATTTGATGACCTTGGAGGTTTTTTCCAGCTCATTAATTCTGTGAATTCTGTGAAAAACACCAGGCTGCCTCTCCCAGGAGGATGGGCCAGTGAGACACCAGGCAGGATGGAAACTGCTGGGCAGTGCTGCAACTGGTGGTGTGGCAACGTCTGGGGCACAGCCTAAGGATGGAGGTGTCCTGAGGAGCTGGGGGCAGAACCAGCTGCCAAAATTAGTGCTGTGGTCTGTCCCACCATCAATGGCCATCTGAGAGGTGCTGCCTTTGCCTCAGGGGTGTGATTTGACCCCACACACTCCACTGCCCTGCTGTCCTGCCTGCATTTGCTGTGCCTCTGCCTTTCTCCTCTGCTGGGGCTCCCCAGGACAGCTGGCTGAGCCCAGTGAGGGGCTCAGGTGCTGCCTGTCCTGGCTCTGGCATGCTGAGGATGCACATGCTTGTGTGCACAGGGATGCTCCCAGCTCCCCGTGGCTCATCTGCTGCTCTGAGAAGCAAACCCACAAAGCAGCCCGCAGAACAGAGGCAGCGCAGTGAAGGCTGCTCTTAGGATTTGGTTTTGCTGTGCTGAGCTTCAGGCACATCTGTGAGGCCTTAGAGAGCCTGGGCTCAGCTGAGCTTGGTGAAAAGCTCACAAAAACACAGCAAGGTTTTGGGGCTGGAAGCTTTGAGGGCAAAATCAACTTCCAGCACAGCAGTTCTGAGAGTTGGTCACATTTTGTGTTGTAGGAATGGTATCAGCTTCCCAGGCCCTTCAGATAAATAAATGTTCTTGGGTTTGAGTATTTTTGATCCTCCAGAGGCAAAGTGTTGATAATCAGAACTGATAAATATGAAACATGTTGTCCTCTGCCTTCAAATGCACCTGGTGTTATTCCCAGGATGGATTCTTCTAGGATCTGGGATTAAAAAGTGGATAAAAATAGCTCAAAATGACAAAGCTGAGAGCTTGCCTCTGACAAACTGATAAAGGTTGTGGTCTTTTCTTCCCGAGGTCCAAAGAATATGTGTGGTTTCCGCAGCTTCCTGGTGACTTGGCAAAGTCACTTTGACTCAGTTTCAGCTGGGTAGAATTAAGGCCTTTGCTATGATTTGGGTAGTGCTTTATAAACACACACTGGCTTAAAAAAAACCCCAAACAACCAAAAAAACCCACCCCAAAACCCCAAACCTCACCAAAAAAAGCGTGCTGAAGCCCCAGTCAGACAGGAGCTGATTTTTGCTGGAAATTCAGAAAGGCTTTTGCAAAGCAGGCCCCATCTCAGCACCTAGCTAAGTGAACCAAATGGGCTCTCTCAGTCTTGCTACCCACAGGAAGTATTTCACTTGTGTGGGAAGGTGAGGAGCTGAGGTGCATTTCCCAGATCCACGTGAGGAGGGAGATTTGTGTGGTGTTTCAGCTGCAAACATGTGTCACAGCACCTCCCTGCCAGGGCTGTGAGCTGTGAGCTGCTGTGCTGCCACCAGGTAAGCTGGAGGATGCTGTCAGTTGCTTTATTTTTAGGTTTCTTCTTGCAGGGTGCAAACAATTCCCTGTGTCCAGGCTGCTCAGCTTCCTTGGATCACACCTGTGTGGGTGTTGTTTTGGGAGGGCTGAGCTTCTCTTAGGGCCTGCAGGGAAGGGAGAGGGGCTGCATCAGTGGCTGCTGGTGCTGAAGGCAGGTGAGGATGATCAGGGAGCAGCACAGGGCCCTGTGTGTGCCCAGGAAGAGTTCTGGGCGTGGAGAAGGATCAGGAAGGTTCCCAGGGTGGAGTTTTGGGCATGGAGAGGGATCAGGGTTGCTCCCAGGGAGGAATTCTGGGCATGGAGAGGGAATAGGGATGTTCCCAGGGAGGAGTTCTGGGCATAGGGAAGCATCAGGGAGGCTCCCAAAGAGGAGTTCTGGCCATGGGGAAGGACCGGGGATGCTCCCAGGGAGGAGTTCTGGGCATGGAAAGGGACCAAGGATGCTCCCAAGGAAGGGTTCTGGGCATGGAGAAAGATCAGAAAGGTTCCCAGGGTGGAGTTCTGGCCATGGAGAGGGATCAGGGATCAGGGATGTTCCCAGGGAGGAGTTCTGGCCATGGAGAGGGATCAGGGATGTTCCTAAGGAGGAGTTTTGGCATGGAGAAGGATCATGGGTGCTCCCAGGGAGGAGTTCTGGCCATGGAGAGGGATCAGGGATGTTCCCAGGGAGGAGTTCTGGGCATGGAGAGGGATCAGGGAGGCTCTCAAGGAGAATTCTGGGCATGGAGAAGGATCAGGAAGGTTCCCAGGGAGGAGTTCTGGGCATGGAGAGGGATCAGGGATGCTCCCAGGGAGGAGTTCTGGGCACAGAGACTCTGTGCAGCATCTGGGAGTTTCAGAGGCTGTTTCTCGAGCTGGTGGGGCTGCCCAGCATCCTGCACCATCCCCTGTGATTCAAGGGAACCACAGGCTGTGCTGCTGGGCTCTGGAGGAGGAGAGCACCCCTGGGAGCACCTACCCAGCCTGCAGGGCGGGCTCAGTGAGCGAGGGCCTCTTCTCCCCACTGGCATCTGCAGCTGAGGGAAAGAACAGCACAGAGTTCCCACCAGGGCTGCTGCAGGGAGCCCTCCAGCCCAGCTCCCATCCCCACAGCCTTTAGGAGCAGGAGGGCTTCATTCAGTCCTCCATTCAGTGCTCCATTCAGTGCTTCCTCACCTTTTTGCTCCTCTGGAGGCTCAGTTTTCTTTGAGGGCCGTGGTAGCAGGAGCCCAAGGCCATCTGACATGTTGTAGGAAAGGAGAGCCTTTTTACCTGGTGAGGGGAGAAACATGCAGTGCTCTGGTGGCAAAAGAGGGGGGACAGCACTGGTGTCCCCCTCAAATTATTTGAGGTTACCCAGAGCACAAGGAAGGATGGCTGAGCAAGGACTTGACATTGAAACAATTTGGGGTTGACATGTCCCACCCTGGCTCTGTGGCAAGGCTGGGTGGCAGAAATGGGAGATTTTAGATTATTTTAAAAATATTATTTAAAAAATAATATTTTTAATTTTTTTTTTTTAATACAGGCTCATTAGGAGGTTTGTCCTCAAATTTTCTTTGGACACTGTTTACTAATTCAGCTTATGCATTTCTCAGCTGCCAAGCTGAAGCATTCGGAACCACATCCGTGGATGACTGAGAAAACAAAGTGGAAAAAGAATTTTTCTACAAATAGAAAGGTGTGCCAGGCTTTGTGCCTGCCTGGGAAGCTTGTCCCAGGAGTGCCCTGAGGACAGTGATGTTGATGACGGCAGATGGGTCCCCGCCTGTCACCACCCAGCCCTGCTTAAACCACGTCTGCACAACCCTCAAAATAAAAGGAGAGGAGGTTTTTTTCTGCATTTACAGGTGTTTTCCCCAGCAATTTCAGTGCTTTTTAAAAGGCAACAAAGGCAATTTTAATTTTTTTTAATGACAGCTCAAAAGCAAGTTTTTACCTAAAGGTAATGTTTTTACCTAAAGGTAAAGTTTTACCTAAAGGTAAAATTTTTACCTAAAGGTTAGAAAACCAAGACCCTTAAAGAAAGGTCATTGTTGGAAGCATAATGTGCAGAAAAGTGGCTGGACATCAGCACAGTCAGACATAGCAGCTATTTTGGGTCACACATCTTGTCCCCCACATGCCAGGCAAGCTGAGGGGTTTTTTCCTGCCTGGCTGCTATTAAAAATGTTCCTGTTTTTTCTGACCCCAAGTCTCACTCATCCCTGTGAGATGCAGCAAGGAGAGGTGGCTTGGGGAGTGTTGTCCCTGTGGGATTAATGTCCATCCTGGAGAGATCAGAGTCTTTTCTGTGTGTCCAGTGCAGTCACTCTGTGGCTGTGGTTAAACATGGGCTGTGCTGCTTGGCACTGCCCCAAGCCTTGCACTGATTTAAACACAGAATGATTTGTGTTGGAAGGGACCTTTCAAGGCCATCTTGTGCAGCCCCCAACACCTCCCACTAGATCAGGTTGCTCAGAGCCCCATCCAACCTGATCCTGAATATTCCCAGGGATGGGGTTGCCACAGCTTCTCTGGACAACCTAAACCAGTGTTTTACCACCCTCTAGTGTAAAAAACGACTCCCTATCTCTGATCTGAATCGGTTTGAATATCACTCTCTCTGCTCCCTGGAGAACCTGGCAAACACTGGATAACTGCACTGTAACACAAGGTTTCTGCCTTGGAATACATCTGTGATACATGAGGTTTTTCTGGAGGGTTTTTTTTGGTGACTTTTGCATTAAAACAACGACTTTTGAGAAGGTCCTGGAAGACCTCTGTAACAAGGTGGAGACCCAAGCTGAAGAGTGGATGTTTTCCATGGGAATAGCCAGGGGGTGAGGTGGTGGGAGCTATGGGCATGGCCTGGCATTCCTGGGGCACAGGGCTGTGTCACCTCAGCCCTGTTGGGGAGCAGGAGCTCAAACACCTGCCTGGAGCCATACAAATCCTTGAACTCTGCTGCTTTTTAGCCAGAACTCGACAGTGATAAATGACAGGGGAGCAGAGCAGCAGCTTGCTGACGCCCACTCATCCGTCAAAGCAAGATTAGTATGTGCCTATTTTGGTTTCCCCTTTAATCAAAAATCAATTAGACAATTTCCAAATGAATATTCAAGCCAAGGAGCGGGCTGTCAGGCAGACTGACAGCGCTCAGCATCACTTTGTGTTTTCCAGTTTAGAGTTATTCAGTGTATCAAAACTAAACAAGGGGATGAGGAAGGAAAAAAAACATTTCTTTCCCTGGAGATGTCACCTGAAACCCTGATGGAGCTTATTCTCCACTCCAGATATACCAAGCACCCTCCATGGAATGCCTGGTGTTTGGCTGCACAGTTGTTCTCCTTTACCTGCTCCCTGCATTTGACTTGCAGCCCAAAAAGACTGGGGGTTTTTATTTCTGTTGCAGGGGGTGTGCCTGACTATTTTTAACTTGGCTATTGAAATAAATAGGAATTATGCAACAGCTCTTTGCACAGGAAGTCTCTGTGCTCACTTCCCTATTCACCAAAGAAAATTTATAAAATCCCACTGGACACTTTTGACTAATTTTGACAGGGAAAAAAAAATAAAAATATTCCATTCCATTTCCCCAGCAGGCCTGCAGCACATACACCCTCAAAGCTGTGTGAAGGAGGGGGTCAACCTAAAAGATGTCAGGTCTGGGTGTTTCTGCACTGGAAGAACAAACCTGGAGCATGTTGTGTAGTAGAGGCAATGGCCTCCAGCTTCTTGGGACCAGGGCTCTTGGCTGCTTTGGAGGGGCTTTTTGCAGGTGAAGAGGCTGGAACCTTGCCCTCCTTGCGGCCACGGGAGCTCCTGCCTCCCTTGGGCTCCTGAGAGCTCTTCTCCTGTTGGACCTTGGAGCTCCTGCCTCCCTTGGGCTCCTGAGAGCTCCTCTCCTGCTGCTGGGCCTTGGAGCTCCTGTCCTGCTGCTGGGCCTTGGAGCTCCTCTCCTGCTGCTGGGCCTTGGAGCTCCTGCCTCCCTTGGCCTCCTGAGAGCTCCTGTCCCCCTCATCAGGGAGCTCAGAGTTCTCCTCCTCCTCCTCCTCAGGGGTCCCAAACCTGCTGAGCTCCTGGTAGGCCTGAAAGGTCCTCATCACCTTCCAGGTGCAGAACCTGTGTGAGAAACAGCGGGGGCAGTGAAGCTCCAAGGAGACAATTCCAGCTGAGCTCCCGGGGACGTTCTTGTCTGCATTTTCAGCTCACCCTTGGTCACCCTTTCCATGCCCATAATTCTTCCCTGGGAGCATCCCTGATTCTTCTCCAAGCCCAGAACTTCCCCTTGGGAGCATCCCTGGTCCCTCTCCATTGCCAGAACTCCTCCCTGGGAGCCTCTCTGATCCCTTTCCATGCCCAGAACTCTTCCCTGGGAACATCCCAAGTCCTTCTCCATGCCCAGAATTACTCCCTGGGAGTATCCCTGATTCTTCTCCATGCCCAGAACTCCTCCCTGAAAACCTCCCTGATCCCTCTCCATGGCCAAAACTCCACCTTGGGAACCTCCCTGATCCCTCTCCATGCCCAGAACTCCTCCCTGATCCCTCTCCATGCCCAAAACTCCTCCCTGGGAACCTCCCTGATGGCAGAGGAAGAAGTGGCTGGAGATACAGGGTGGCATGCCCAGAGCCTCCTCCCCCTGGGCAGAGAGGGGATGGACGGGTACCTTCTCCAGAAGAACATCAGGATGGGGAAGAGGGTGACCTTGGCGTTGTGGTAGATGGCCCGGGTCAGCGGCCCCTTGGAGGATGAACGCCAGATGAAATCCCTCTCTTTCTGAGAGATGTTCACCTGGGCACAGAGGAGAGCAAAGCACTTTGCAGCACTCCTGATGTGATTTAGTAAAAAATATGGATATTGATCTAGTACCGATGTCCAATTGTGACAGAAAAAAACTCTCTGACAGTTTAAAGTTGGAAAGTGGATGTTTATTGTGGGATAGGTCCCAAATACACACCTCAATTTACAGGTCATTACAGAGTCCTTTTATCTATACAAGTATTGAATACCCAAAATACAAATACATGTTCATGACTTTGGTACATCCCATTCCCCACTCCGTATGGTAATTAGTTCAAAAGCTATTAAGCATGAGTAGTTTGTTCCTTGAAATGGGTTGGTGGGCCCTTTCATGGGGAGGGGTTCCAAAATGAGGAAGTAAATGAAGTCTTCCTCGTTCTGACCTTTCCACCTTTTCAATGCAAATATGACAAATGAACCCTTGGTAGAACTCCTATTCCCCATCTTCAATTGGTTTCAGAACAGAGGAGGCCACAATTGTCTTATGTTCCTAAAAACAATTGTCTTATGTTCCTAAAAGCTATTTATCAGTTTCTGTATTCTTCATTATAAACCCAGCTAACCAAACATTATGCTGACAAGCAATCAATTATTAGTTAACTACTCACTCTTAACTTCATCAAGACCTACCCATTGATTTTGATTAACTCCAGTAAAGCTTCTCTCTAATTAAAACCTCAGCTCCTATAAAATCCCTAAATTCTTTGAAGTTTATGTCTCACATGGGGCCAGGTTTCTCTGCCTGACCCCACCTCAGCAGTCTCTAAGCACAGACCCAAATTCCATCCTGGAATGCCAGCACAAGGACAGGATCTCACCTGGATTTCTGTGGGAACCATTGTGCCTTCCAAAGGGAAGATGGCAGAGCTACTGGGGTGGGTGCAGTGGGAGGGGATGGTGGTGACAGTGGCCTCTGAGGAGTGAAAGGACTGGACTGGTGGTGTGCAGCACCATCCTGGCACTCCAGGCCTGGCATTTCTCCAGCAGGTAATGCTGGAGAACCATCCCCATCTTCCCCATCCTTATCCACATGCCTGTTTTCAATTTATCAGGGCCTGCTGGGGGACTGCTTCCCACCCCTCCCAGCCCACGTGGAAGCCCCAAGCTCCAGAGCACGCCCCAAATCCCCCCCAGCAGATCCAGACCCTCTTCCTCTTTCCCCACCACTGTTCCTAGCTGTGCTGCCATGGCCTTGAACAATGAGCAGCCTTCCTGGGCAGGTCCTGATGTCTCACCCTCAGCTTGGGAGGGATGTCAGAGTTCAGGAAAAGTTTGCTGATGATCTCAAGTTTCTTTTTGAGAAAGGAACTGTAGTTTCCTGACTCCGTGTTCTGGGGTTCTGCATCTTCCATGCCGTCAGCCAGCTTGGAAAATCTGCAAAGGCACGTGGGGTCTTGCACTGAGACAAGAGCTGCTTAACTGCTAGGCCAGACACTCCTGTTCTTGCTTAATTTGGTGTGGGAAATGGATTTGTAGAAAATTCTTAAATTCCTTTGGCTTTGCAAAAAATACTAAGTACTTTAGAGAAATAGAACTATGAAAGATGCATTGTAGTGGGACCCACAAGGGGTAATTTTAGATGATTGGCTTTAAGGCATTTACAGCATGATGTGGCTAAAGCTGATAGGCCAAGAAATTCTTAAATAATTGGCTTCTGATTGTGATGGCATGAATTATAACATCTGTATGGTCTTCCCTTCACTTGAGACTGAAAATGTAATAGTTTTTAAAATGCCTCTCAGTTGCCCCATCTCTGGGTCAGAAAAGTGCTTAATCTGACAATTTGGTATTTGCTTGGCCAGGAAAAGCAATCCTCAACCTTCAATGCTCAATCCTCAAAGCAATTCCATGGAGCTGTGACACAGGAGGTATGGAAAGCCACCTCCCTCTTCTGCTACCCTCGTGGTCACAGGGTTCACCTGGGGCAGGTGTTGTTCTCCCTTTTTGGGAAAAGAGTAGGACTAAAAGATGGGGATTTGCCTGTTGTGGGGGTATTGGCTGCTTAGAGGTTTGCAGGGCCATGGATTGGGCTGAGAGGTTTGTTGGGAACTTGGACAAAGTCAAGGAAGAAATGCCACCACAGCTGGGACATCCAGAATGGTGTAGCCCAATGCTGAATCGCTTGGGACTTCCGAAGCAAAAGGATTTCAAACAGGAACCCTGAGCCAGGGGATGGCTGCAGGCTGAAATGGGGGCTTTGAACGTCTCCATCAGAGATGGGTTTGGGCCAGAGCCAAGGCAGGCTGGTGCCAAGGCCAAGTTGGATGGAACTCTGAGCAACCTTGTCCAGAGGGACACATCCCTGCCCAAGGCAGGGAGCTGGAACGGGATGACCTTTAAGCTCCCTTCCAACCCAAACCATTCTGGGATTCTGTACCACCAGGTGCCCAAGCACCTAGAAGAAAGTGGAAGCAGAACTCACCTGTCCATCTCCAGGTAAAAGCGGAGGTCATCCACGAGGAAGTTGACGACGATGATCTGTTTGTCCAAAATGCGGCGTTTGATCAGCGTCACCTGCTGCTGCTGGCCCTTGCCCTTGCCCTTGCCCTTGCGGGGGCTCTTGGCAGGACTTTTGCTCTTCTTCTCCTTGACAGGCAAGTCTGAGTCAGGGGAAGAGATGCTGTGTGCTGCTGCCCAGCACTGGGTTTGCTCCTTCACCCCATCTGGGCTTCCCTTAGCTACATGCAATTTGTTGGGGTCATTTCTACCCCTGTGAGCTACACCTTCCCTCTGGCCTGGTGATCTCCTTCCCTCCTCCTCTTTGCACCCACAGAGTGTTTATGTTCACTGTTTCCATAGGGAATGGCCTGTTGGTAAAGCCTGCTGGTCTGTCTAGCTGTTAGCCCTGGCAGAGCCCACAAGCAGATAATGAGTGAGGATGAAAGGGAAAAAATCTGTTTCCCCCATATACAAAATTCTCTTGATCTAAATAGGGTTTCTGTGTGTTTAGTAGATTACTTTTCTAGTTGCTTTTCCTGCCTCCTCTCAAACCTGTGTGTAAACTTTCTGTTCAGGCCAGCTCCCTATTGCCCAGAAAACAATTTCCTTTTGTTTGTTTTTCTGGCCTTTCTCACCTTAGCTCCATTTACTGTTTCCTGATTTGTTTTTTTTTTTTAAGGCAGGGATGCAAACTTGCATATACAACATTGCTTGAGAGAGATGCAACAGCATAACAGGGCACTAAGTAATGGTGGTGGGAGGTAAGGGACAGGTTTCCTGGTTTTCTCCATTTTCTTCTCTACCTAAACCCAGGGGAGGAAGGAGCAGGGGTGGAGGGACACTGGACATACTTTCCCTCTTGTTTCTTCGCTCCTGACGGAGAAAATCCTGAAATTCTGCACAGCGTGTTTGATTCTTCATGTCCCTCCTGAACTTGCAGAAGCTCCTGACAAGCTCCCGGATGGCATCCCAGGCCCATGCCTGTGGGGACACAGCACAGGTGGCATCAGCCAGTGTCACTGTCATATTTTCTGGAAAAATCGCCTTTGCCCAGGATTTCTTCTCCTGGGAAGCTGAGAAGCCTCAGAGAAAAATGAAAACAATAATTATCTGATTAGCTTCTCCTGTGTTTTGCTGCTTTGGAATGTGGTTTGGACATTGTTTACCAACTGGTCATAGTTTGATTGGCTTCATGTGAATTGTTTTAACTTAATGAAAAATCACAGCCAGCTGTGTCAAGGCTCTGCAGAGAGTCACAAGTTTTCCATTAGTATCTTGTTAAGCCTTCTGTCTGTATCCTTTCTCTATTCTTTAGTATAGTTTTAGTATAGAGTCTTTGATATAATAAATATAATATAATAAATACAATACAATAATCAATTAGCCTTCTAAGAACATGGAGTCAAATTTAAGGATGGCCAATTGGACAGGAGCCAAAAAGTCCCACCTGAGCAATTTACTAGAAAAAGAAGAGAACAAAGAAGCCAATGACTTTTGTGAGGTGTTTTACCAGGAGCAAGAACCACTGGAATCTGGCTCGCTTTTTCTCTGTAAAAAGTCTTGTTATTTTACCTTTTTAAATTTTTTTTTTTTTTGTTTCCAACACTACCACAGAAGCCATTCTGCTGATTTTATGCCTCAAAAGGTAGCTGAGCTATCTTGGGTGGGAAATGGATTTCCAAGAGCTCATGAGACCTGGCTCGAGGAGAGCCCTATTTCAGGGAGCCTTTCCCTGCTGCCTTTCTGCAGCTCTCCAAGTCTGATCCCCTCACCCCATTTATGTGGCAACCCTTGTCTCCCAGCACCTCCTCTCTGCCTTGCCTGGCAAACACCCTCAGCCTGGAGCACACAGGAATGTCTTTCCTCACCATCCTTGGTGTCTTGAGGTCCCCTGTCCCATCCTGCACAAACCGAGGACGCCTTGACCTGGGCTTTTTGTTCCAGGGCAACAAATCCTGCTGCAGCTCCTGCTGCTGTTCCTTCCTCCTCTGCCTCTGTTTTTTCTCCTTCTCTGTCTTTTTCTCCTTCTCTGTCCTTTTCTCCTTCTCTGTCCTTTTCTCCTTCCCTGTCTTTTCCTGCTTCCCTGACTTTTTCTGCTTCTCCATCTGTTTCTGCTTCTTCTTCTTCTGATAGTAGGGTCCTTCCTTCTCTTCTTCATCCTCATCCTCATCTTCCTCGTCCTCGTCATACTCCTCACCCTCCTCCTCCAGCCTGCCAGGTAGGAGAGCAGAGAGAGTGTCAAGGGCAGCCAGAGGCATGAGGAGGGCACTGGATTGATGGAAGGGGGGCTAAGGTGGGGAGCAGCTGATAGGGGATGGCCATGGGGTTGGGGTCCCACTGGATTTCTGGTCCCGGAGGAGGTTGGACAATGGTAGAGGGCACTAGGTACCCTCCCCTGCACTCTCTTCTTGCACATGGGAGTGTCTGTCCTGCTTATCTGCAGTGTTTCCTCCTCCAGTCCAGCAGCCTGCAGGCCCAGGAGTGATTTGGTAGGTTTGGGGTGAGGGTCTGGATGGAATATCAATGCTGATGGGCCATAGAAAAATTAATTTATAGCAGTTGTTGTCTGGCCCCTTGGGGTGGGATGGATGTTGGGTGCATTTGCATAACTGGGCTGAAGAAATCATCTCAGCCCAGGTGCTCAGCATCATTTTTCCATTTGCTTTATATCCTAGTGCTGGAGTAGTCCCAGGAGGTGAAATGCGAGTACGAGATTTAAGTATGGCCACAGTGTGGTTTTAAGTGATTTTTCTGGGAATCTAAGCACTGCTCAGGTGGCATTCTGGGGGTTGATTGAGGATGAAGTGCACAAGATTTGCACAAGGTGTGAAGAGTAAATCTGAGCTGGGGGTGGGGAGTATTATTTTTTCTCCTTTCCCTGCTAATTCTGCAGTTTAAAACCACAGGCCACCCTACATCTGAGAGGTCAAAATGAGCAAACAGAGAGCAGTGGCACTACAGGGGAGCACTGGGAAACACCTGAAAGAGTGGGAGGAGCAAAGCTGTGTGCTGAGAGGTGCCAGACCTGCGTTTTCTAGCTTCCCTCTTCCTTGCAGCAGCAGCAGCATTCTCTCGAGCAATCCTCTCAGATGCAACAGCTGTGGGGACAGAAACAGGGCTGGCCTCTTCCCCAGCGGACAGCCAGAGGTGACACCTGGACCCTGGAGCCTCCACGGGGTGTCTCTCTGGTGACTCTGGCCCAGGAGACACAAAGGGAGCTGGGATACTGGGACACAAGACAGATGATGGACTTTGGACCTGGCTAGCTTAAAAGATTTGATAACAGGATGCCTTGGCAAGAGCAAACAGAACTTTGAGGATTAAATCAAGATTGCAGGAAGATTCAATCAGACAGGTTTACTGGAAAAAGAAAATTACATCAGACTTCTGCAGGCAAGAGAGGTTTAAAATGTATAAGTTTGTTTATATGATTTTTAACCCAATCATTGCAGTAAAACATTATAAGCCTTCCTAAAACAGTCTATAAGCATTTGTAGTCCACAATAAAATTGGATTCTGTGATCACTTTACAGTCTCCCCATCTCTTACATCATCACTAATACTTTACCTCTCATGGTCTGGCCTCCTCAGCATCTGCTTCAGAGAAATCCCCCAGTGCCACCCTCCCTGGCTAGGTTAATGCCCCAGAGCACAGCCTGTGGTGGCTGGAGAGGCCTTTCCTTCTGGAGAAGCTCCCCAAGGGTGCTGGATGTGTGGGAGCCCACCTGGGCTCTTGCCTGGACTCACCGAGTGCTGCCTTCGTGAGCTGCAGGAGCTCCTCTTCCCTGCTGGGGCTGCTCACAGCCTGCTCATCTGCTATCATCCTCTGGGATTCTGCAGCAGAGAGGAGAGAGGGGACAGAGCCCATGAACATTACCTCTGGTTACAACAGCCCTTCAGCACTGGCTCTGAGGAATGGGTTTTGTCACTTTTCCGGTCCCCTTGTGTGTCCTGCTCAATGATCTACCTGTAACACTGCATTTCTTGGGTAAAACTGAGGGCTCACAGGCTACAGGGGTGATACAGGTGACTGCTGCACCCTCAGTGCAGCTCAGAAAATCGGTGTCATTCCCAAAGGATTGCATGACAGAACAAAGCTGAAGGGTTACACCAGTGGCACCAGCATGGGCAGTCCCAGCATCCTCAGAAGGCCAAAATGTGGAGCTGAGGTGACAGGAGCCACTGCTGGCTTTGGGCTTCAGCCACTTTGCTGCAGCTTTCATTTGCTCTGGTGATCCAGGACAATACAGGGATTTGGAATTTGGTGCCCCTGGTACTGGCAGGAGGGAATCTGGCCCTTGTCTAAAATCCCAGTGGACAGTTTTAACTGATTTTGACAGGAAATAAAAAGCTGCCAAAGCTTTTCTTACAAATGAAGGCTCCCAGACCCACTGTACCAACCCACCCCATCATGTCCATCACCTGTTTAGGGCTACCACCAGAGCATAAACCATGTTTCACTGGCTTTAGCCAACATGAGCCCCACCAGGGATGGAGAGCCCCCTCTTACCATGGCTGCCCAGGAGCAGCTCCATCTCTGCCTGGATGGAGCCCCCTTTCTGCAGGTCCCGAGCAGCAAGCAATTGCCAGTGCTTGGAGGAGACCCCCTCCAAGCTCCTCGTGCCATGCAGGGCCTGGCTCAGCTGCAGGGCCTGGTTCATCCTCTGGGACAGGTGGAAATGTCCCCATCTGCTAGCAGCACGGCCTGGCACCTTGGCCATGGGGACATCCATGCCTGGAGCCTGTGGTGAGAACAGGGCAGGGTGACAGCACAGAGCACCTTCCCCATCTCCATCACTGGGCCCAGAATGCCTCAGGTTTGAACTTTTGTGTTTTTCAGATTCTGTGCTGCTTTAGTGTGTGGGTCTGGGCTTCATATGAGAGGATGGTGAGCTCTGTGCACAGAGCAGGGAGACAAAACAATTCCTGCTCTAGCTGGGGACCAAGGACAAAGGATCCAAATCTCAGGCCCAAGAGTATAAACAATGTGGAATGAAGAGAGAAAAACAAGCAGGATGGGACTGCATGGGCTAAAGCTGGAATTGGACAATTAACTCCAATATGCAAATGGAACAGAACTTATAAAAGTGAGAGACCCCATGACCCGTTGTCCATTTTTGTGACCATTTTGGTTCATCTGGGGTGTAGCCCTGGCTGGGCTCTTGTGCTGCCCAAGGTGGATCCATTGAGGCCTTTAATAAATCCTTGCTTTATTCTTTAGCTCTGTCCACTGTCTGTTCCAGCTCAGCCTTCACAAGACATCACCCACATGTTTTACTGCACCTCAGACTCCAGACCTGCCTGGTTCAGACCTCTGCTTAAGCTTTAAGCAGTCTGGAAGGAATCTGTGAGAGCACAAAGCTCAGCTCAAGCTGGCTGGGACGTACAGGCAGCCAGAGTTAGGCCAGACACAGCCTTGCAGCTTTCCTGAAGGGCTCAACTTCCCCTCAGGAGTGCTGGAAACAACCCTGAAGGTGTCCCCAGCAGCCTGGCAGCCTCGTGTGCTGTTTTCTTGGCTGTTGTCACCAGCTGCTGCCCTGGGAGTGCCTCCCTCATTCCCCCAAACCCTCCTGCAGGTTTTGCCTCTCCCCAGAGACAAACATTTTGCACAGCTCACCAAGCCTAAGGGGTAGAGTGGCTGATTTCTGGCTGGGAGCTGAGAGCAGGCACCAAAAATAACCCTGCTAAGCTGGCAGCAGCTCCCCTGACAGAGCAGCAGCAGCGCCGGGAGGGGTTTGGCTCAGGGGATGGTGCCCACAGAGAGCAGGGCCCGACCCTGCTGAAGTGCTAATTGCACTCCCAGAGCAGCTCCGGCCTCACAGGGGAGATTTCCTCCACAAGTTGTGCTTAAAAAAACCTGGGCAGATAATTAACTCCCCACTAAGAGCCGTTGGGAGCTGCCAGCTGACTTTGCTGACTTTTCCAAAATGCTCAGCTCTCCCTGGCTGAAGCTCTGGGAGCCAGGTCTTTGAGGACACCAAGCCCTCACAGCCTCTCCTTAACATGCCCAGGGATCAGCTGCTGATTTTACATTTTAGTTTGGGAAAACAGTTGGTCTGAAGAACACCATCTGCAGTGGGAAGAATTGCCTGCAGGTACCAGCGCAGGTGGGATGCTCAGGGGATTCTGCCTGCAAGGAGATTTCTGGGTGTAATGCTGGACTTTGGAGAGGTTTTATGGGATTTCTGATGCCAGGAGGAATAACAGTCTGGGAAGAGGGCTTGTGTGACTCTGATTTTGTATATAATTCTTTTTGGTGGAAAAAAAGAAGTGGAAAATTTGAGGGTGGTTGAGTCATAGGCTAAAAGGCTGCATGGCCTCTTCCCCCCTGTGCTGACCAGGCACTGGTGCTGGGGCAGGGTCATCCCATGTGTGTCATGCACATGAGTCACATTAATAGCAGGAATAATTACACATTAATAGTGTGGGCAAGGAAAAAAAAGGGCATATCAATTCCCAGAAGTGCTGGGCTCACCCATGCCTACACTAAAAGCCTGTAATTACATTTCTCCCAGCTTTTAGGCAGGGTCACGGCTTGTCCCAGGGGAGCTCTCACAGGTTGTGACAGCAGTGCTGCCAGCTGAAGGGGATGCTGTGCTGGAAGAGCTGAGGATCATTGCTGTGGCAGCTGGAGCAGGGTAGGATCTGCTGTGTCACCCTGTGGCAGCACTGGCTGGGGAGATTGTGGGATGCCAGACCACTGCAGCTAATGCTGGGCTTCTCCTCCCTCTGTCCCTCACTCCCTCTCCACCTTTTCACATCCCCAATGGAGCCTGCACACCCCCCAAGGATGCCCCTGTGCATCCCCCTTACCATAAACTGGAGGAATGTTCTGTCGTCAGCAGCCAGAAATTCCTCATAGAGGCCACAGAGCACCTGAGGAGGAGCAAAGGGGGATTGTCCTCAGGCAGGGTGACAGTGCTGGTGCCACGGGTGGCTCACACCTTGCTGACATGCCCAGGACATGCCTGCACATCCAGCTTGGTCCATGAGGCTGCCCAGAAGGGCTGGGGTTCTAAATGGTTTTTACTGGGGTTGTGCTGGAACCATGATGGGTGCAGAAGGATGGTCCTGGAATGTGCACCTAGCCAGGGTCACCAGAGATGTTCAGTGATTGCTCAGCCCAACCAGTGAGGAAGATCCTCTCCACTGGCCTGGTTCATTGCAAGGTGACTGCAACTTATTCCCTTCCTAATCCCTTTTCCTCTTCATTTTCCAACTGCTTCACTTCCTAAACACCCCCAGAGCCCTCAGACCACCACAGGGGTGCCAATGCCAGCCGTACCTCCCAGCCTGACCCTGTGTACCTTGCAAATCTCCTTCTGGGCTCTGAATATCCAGGGGGAGAATTCTCCATATGTCAGACGGTTCCACAAACTCACGAGGGTCCTGGTCTCCAAGGGCAGCTTCTCAATGCTGCTGTCCTCCAGGTAGGTCTTGCAGATCTTCTCCCCAATCAGATGGCGCAGGGAGAAGCTGTTTTCTCTGCTGGAGTCCAGCACCACGGGCAGAAACTCCTCCAGGTCGTGCCACAGGTCCAGGAGAAGAGTCTCCACGGGCCTGTTCTGGTGCTGCAGGAAATCTCTGAAGGGTCTTCCAGCACAAGCCTCGGCACTCAGGGCCCAGGGAAGGAAATCCAGAGTCTTGATTGGCTTTTTCAGGGATGGCAGCCAGACAAGGGATACAGAGGGAAGCAGGCCAGGGAGCATTTTCACCTTACAGAGGTTTTGTAGATCCTGCTTTGCACTGGACTGAGGTCTGCCAGGAAATGCTGCTCTTCCTCTGCCTCCAAAGGCAGGATGCTGTGACTGCTGGGGAGTTGATCCCACAGCATTCTTATCCAGCCACAATTCCTCCCTGCTCCCAGCTGGCCCTGGCTGCTTCTCTGCTTTCACCTGAAAAGTGGCCATTTTCAATTCTTGGCTGTCTCTCCCTTCCTTGACCATAGCCCAGACCTCTGCTTTGGCCTTCTGGCTGCAGTAGGGCCCTGGCACACCCTGGCTCCTTTTGATGTGCATGGTGGGGAGGGGCTCTGCAAGGCCTGGGGGCTGCCAGCCAGCCTGTGATAAACGTTCCTGATATTCCTGGAGCAAAGGCCAGCACAATTCCTCTTCCTCCATCCCCATCTTGCAGTGCACGAGGAATTTAGGGAGCCAGTAACTCTGAATCATGAACAGGACCTGTTCCTGCATCTTGCTTAGGATCTCCCTCCTGGTGCTGATGGACTGGATGTGCTTGGCTTTTGGAAGAGATCCTGAGATGGATGCAGGGAATTACAACAGGGAGATGGCTCCATGCAGGCTGTTCCCCAGGGAGAGGATGGCATCCCATCCCCCTGGGAGCAGCCAGGAAAGATCCACTCTCTGGAAGGGTGGTGCTCATCCCAACTCCCATGTCCCCTTACCCACGATGGTGGTGCAGAAGGTGAGGACGCTGGAGCCTTCACGCAGGTGGGTGGCTCTCAGCCTGTGCTCCAGGGACAAGAACAGCTCCCTCTGACTCCCATCCGACTCATCCAGACCCAGGAGCCTCTCAGTGATGAGCCAGAAGTCCATCAGTTCTTCCCCTACAGATCAGACAAGAGATGGGAGTTGGGAGATGTGACCGTGTTCACAGGGGTCTGAGGATGAGGGAAGAGATGAGGATCTGACTCCATGTTTCAGAAGGCTTGATTTATTATTTTATCATATATATTATATTAAAACTATACTAAAAGAAAAAAATTCATCAGAAAGCTAGCTAAAAATAGAAAACAAAAAGTTGTGGCTCGGACTCTTTGTCCGAGCCAGCTGACTGTGATTGGCCATTAATTAAAAACAACTACATGAAACCAATCGCAGATCCACCAGTTGCATTCCACAGCAACAAATAATCATTGTTTATATTTTGTCCCTAAAACCTCTTAGCTTCTCAAGAAGAAAAATCTTAAAGAAAAGATTTTTCATAAAAAATGTCTGTAACAGGGAGGAGCCCCGGGAAGCCCCGAGGGTGGATGAAGAAGAACCAGGGGGAACAGAGCACAGCAAAGCCACGGTTGTGCATCTCCCTCCCATCTCTGCTGCTGGCCCACCTTCCAAAGCTTTCTCTGGCATCTTACCCATGCCCCCAGCTCTGTGCCAGCCTCCTGGCAGGCAGGTGGACCTGGCTGGCAGAGAGGGGCTGTGGAGCATCCTGTGCCCACCTGCAGTTCCTCGGAGGAAGGTGCAGAGGTGCTGCATGCCCTGGCTCCCACTGATGCACCTCTCCAGCAGCCACTGGTCAGCACTGTGCCAGTTCAGCAGCTCTGCTGTGGGACACACAGCACAGATGGCATCAGGGCCTGCCTGCCAGATCCCAAGGAAACTCTCCAGCTCCCACCCTGGAAGAGGCTGCTGGAGGGAGACCAGCAAATCACCCTGAAGTGGGAGTTTCAGGCAGGTTGCAGGATGCACACGGGGTGTTTGCAAGGATAACTTGCTCCTGTCAGGGACAGCTTGTCCTGCTCTTGTGCCTTTCTTCCTTGCAAACGTCCATCTTTTCTGTCCTGAGTTGGGGGCTCACCCTCAGTTTCCTCCAGCTTTGAGTTTCAACCCGACTGGAGAAGCAGCAGCAATATATTCAGGAAAAGCCTTAGTGAACTGCTTATTTTTCTGAAATGAGAATCAGTACTCCTGCTGCCACAGCTTTCTTTACAGTAGCAGTTGACATGCAGGCTGAGGAGCTGGACTGAGAAGGCTCATTTTAGGGGCAAAGTGAGCAAAATCCCGAGTTGTGGCCAGTAAGAGAGATCATAGCCTGTCTTCCCAAAGCATCCCTGCTCAGCAGCAAACCCAGGATGCTCTCCACCCCTGAACCTCTCAGTAAACCCTGCTAGGCAGGTACTTATAACAGCGTGGCGGGGTAAATCCCTGCAAAATGGGATGTAAATCCTAAAAATGGGATGTGCAATGCCTTCCCAGCCCGGAGCAGAGGCACGACCCAGTGGGCAGGCACTGGCAGCGCCAGCCCCGCAGCGAGAGGAGCAGCGGCTCCGGTTTCCTCCGTGCCGCGATGACTCACCTGCTTCCCCCGAGCGAATGAAAGCCAGCAGCCTCTGGCAGAGGACGAGGTGCAGACACAGGCTGGATTTGCAGAAGTGAGGCAGACGCTGCTTTTCCAACCAAGCCAGCAAAGCCGCGGGGCTGGCATCCTGCGCTGCCCAAGGAGAGGATTAGCTGCGAGCAAGGAGCCGGATCCTGCCTGGCTTTTAGGGTGAGTAACAGGTCCCTGCTACGGGGAAAGGAGGTGGGGAAGGAGCCCTGTTGCTTTATGGCGATGGTGGTGCTGAGGCACAAGGGGGATACTCGAGTTTCAGCCGCTGCCCGTGCCCAAAACGAGCTCCTGCAGGGCTTCCTTCCTCTTCCTCACAGAGCCCAGGCATGGCATCTCCCCGGGGGCTTCCAGAGGAGCGGGGGTTCCTGTTTGCTTTGGGACCTGAGCGCTGCAAGGGCTGTGGGGAACGGGCACGAGTGGGGAGGGAGGGCTGAGCCACCCTGGCTCCTGGTTGAATTCAGGAGGAATCCGAGATTCAGGAGGAATACGGGGTTCAGGAGGAATCCGGGACAAGGGGATGATGTTTGTGTCCTTCTGTGCCGCCACACATGCTCTCGGTGTTTATGGCTAGACCCCATAAACTGCAGCAGGACTTTAAATGGATCGTGCTCCGCCCAGGGCTTTACAGCGAAACGACGGCCGGGGTTGAAATGATCGCTCACAGCTGCGCGAACAGAGAGCCAGAGAGGGGCCCTGGCAGTGCCAAAGCGGCTCCTTCCCGCCCCTGCCCTGTGCCCTTCTCCCGCTACTCCCTTCTAACAAGCTCTCACCAGGTGGCTCGGCAGCTCTGGCCACAGGCACCACCGGCCCATGCCGCTGATGTAAAGGGGTGTCTGCCCAAAAATCTGCATTAAAACAGAAAGGGAGAGCTGAAAGAGATGGCAGAGGAGCCCAGCGTTCTAGTTAGTTCCCACTACACACAAGGGCATCAAATTCCCTTTTAGACCCTTTATCTCCAAGCTGAGATCCTCAGGTTTCCCTCATTTTCCAGTTTGAATGTGGTGAACCCCCAGTTTTCCTTCAGCCTCTAAAATGCCACACAAAGTTCACATGAGGAGAGCTCTGAAAGGCTCCAGGTTTGATGGTGCAGGGTGGACTTACAGGAAGGCTCAGAAAGATGTTGAAAAAGTCAACAAAAACATCATCTTGCAGCAGCAGCCCCATGTCCGTGGAGGCTATGGATGCTACAGGGGGAGAAGAGAGAGTTACTTGGGCTTTGTGTGGCCAGCTGTGAGCCAGAGGTGGAGTTTTGGGGGGAATCAGCTTTGGGAGATGTGTGGTACAAGCTTGTCCTGTCCTCATGCAGGGGGAGGATTTGGAGCTGGGACAGTGTGTGAAATGTGATTTGGGAGGAGTGGCACAGGCTGTTTGCAAAGCACCAGGTTCAGGAGCACGCAGGAGCTGGGGAGTGTGAATGGCAGCCTCCCAAACAGCAAAGGCTGGGCACAAATGTGGTGGCATCCACAGGGCAGGAGAAGGGAGGTGGCTGCAGGGCACAAGCTGTGTTCCTCTGCCTTACCCTAACACTGGGCATAACACAGCTCATCCACCCAGGACTCAGTGCAAGTGTCAGTGGCCAACACCTCCCACCACCCTGTGAAGTTTTATTCATTTCTGGAAGATGTGGATGCAGGAAGGTGTGCTGGCATCAGCCTGCTGGCGGGTGGGTGCCCCTGGAAATGCCCTCCTCCATCAAGGCACAGCAGTGTTACAGGGAGGACCTATATTTCAAAACTTAATTGCTTTTTTCCCCCCATTTTTCCACTTTTTGGGGTGTGTTTAGAGGGGCTGAAGCCCCCAGCAAAGGGGAACTCACCAGGAGTCATCGTGATGGTGCAGTGTTCCAGTGCTGGGTTCCAAAGTGCCACCCTGATTGTGACACACTCCTTTGGGTGACTCCTGGGGGGCTGCAGCTCCCTCCAGGCCTGCTTATCCTGCAGAGGAGAGCACTGAGAGAGGATCTGAGCAGTGTCTGCATGGGCCTGCAGAGGGGATGTGCAGAGGGTGGAAGCCAGGCTGCTCTCGGTGGTGTTGTGAAATGGGATGAGCAGAAATTGGAACAGAGGAATTCCCACCTGAACATGAAGAAAAACTTATTCACTGTGATGGTAACTGAGCACTGGAATAGGTTGCTCTGACAGGTTGTGGAGCCTCCCTTAGTGGAGATATTTGAGAACCATCTGGGCACAATCCTCAGTACTGGGCTCAGGGGACCCTCCTTAAGCTGAGGTGTTGGACCAGGTGGTCCCTTGTGACCTTACCCCTCCTCTGATGCTGTGAAATGTCACTTTTTAAATCTCCAGCCCTGCAGAGACACTCAGGCAGTCCTAAAATGAAACCCCATTGGATTTGGTGGGAAACTGCTCCAACAAAGGCAGGAATTATGCATTTTATTCTATCTTTTTAGAAGGTTAATTTATTACTTTATGATACTATATTATATTAAAGAATACTATACTAAAACTAAAGAATATAGAAAAGATACTGAAGGCTAAAAAGATAATAATGAAAATTCGTGACTCTTTTTAGAGTTTTGACACAACTTGGCCCTGATTGGCTAATGAATTAAAACAACTCACACTGGAGACAAAAGAAATAATCACTTGTGACTAAACAATTTTCAAACACATGAGCACAACACAGGAGAAGCAAATGAGATAAGAATTATTTTTTTTAAAGCTTCTTAGCTTCTCAAGAGAAAAATCTTAAACAAAAGAATTTTTTTCAGAGAATATAAATGCCACAAAACCTTTCCCTCTCCCTGCTGGGGCAAATTTCTTGCCTTCAGAGGAGGTTCCTGGTGGCACCTCAGTGCTGGGTGTCACTGTCGGTTCATCTGCTCAGCTCGGGACGGGAATTTCACAGGAAACCCCTATGTGTTTGCCCCAAACAGACCAAGCCCACATTTCTTATCTGCTTTCCTCACCAGATCTGGGGCTCAGACCCACCCGTGGAGACCCTGCAGCTGGGAGAAGGAGGAGAAAAAGAGGGAGCCCCGTCCTGCAGCAGGAGGGAGTTGTTCCCCTGGCAGGAGGAGGAATCTGCTCCCCAGGTGGGTGTTTGATGCTGCTCTGGTCTTTGTGCCAGACCTGGGGGCAGGACAGTGTCCCACAGTGTCCCCAGCAGCGGGGCCACCTCACGAGGTGGCGCTGTCAAACCAGGAATGCGGAGCTGCTCCCAGCAGCAGCAGCAGCAGGGCTCTGCATCTCAGACAGAGCACAGCTCCGAGCTGATTGTGGGGCTGGTCACTGTGCCAAAACCCACAGTGATGTGGGGAAGGGGCAGCTGTGAGCCACTCGTGAGCCACCTGCTCGTGCCAGCGGTGCCAGGCAGAGCTGTGGGAAGGAGTTATGGGGAGGAGCAGCAGCTCCCATCATGGATCCTTAAAGATTTCTGCAGCTGAGCCCTAGAGATGAGAGGGGATAGGAATGAACCGGAGTGGTGGCTGTCTCACACCTAAAAAACTCAAAAATCCTCAGAGAAAAGTGAAAACAAAAAAAAAAAAAACCACATTTTCCAGCTGGACACTGAGCAGATGCCCAGTAGGATTCTCAGAGGATGGGGTGGCTCCTTGGGTGCTCATCCAGCTCTGGGACTGTGATGGCTTCTGCCAGGAAAAAAATAAGGTTGTGAGCAGGAATTGTCCAACATGATCACTTTGGGAGGGCACAGGGCCATTTCCATGGAGTTTCTCCCCAAGAGGTCTGGCAGGATGGAGCTCTCCTCTCCTGGCTTGCCAGGGCACATGGTGTCCTCACAAGAGGAGCACATGTGAGCTGGGTGGCTATCTAGGAAAAAAAAAAAAAACCAAAAAAAGTTTGAAAAAAAGAGGTGGACACAGGAGCAGAGCCCAGATTTAGAAGGAAGCTCGGAGTGGCTGGGCTCCATAAAAAGATAAGGGCAGGGTTGCAACATCAAACACATCAGGAGGGCTTTGCTGCCCTCTGCCCCAGCCCAAATCACCCACCCTGACGTGGGGAGCAGCCCTGGGGTGATGAGGGGCAGAGCCTCACGTTCCCAGAGGGGATGAGCTGGGGTTTTTCTCCTTGCCCAACATCAGCTGGCACTGCTCCCCAGCGTGGCAAAGTCCAAGGCTGCCCAAACACAATGTCAGCCTCACTGACTGGGGTCACTGGGCACTCACAGCCCCCCCAGCAGCCCAGCCTGGCCCTTTTGGTGCCATCAGGAGGGTAGGGGGTGTTTCCCACACACCCCAAATGTCTCAGCATTGCTCTGGCTCTGGGTGATGGTCTGCAGAGCCAGAAATCTGGGGAGCTCCAGCCTGAGTGCACAAACCTGCTCTCCCCCTTAGCATAAGTATTAAATATAAGTATATAAGTATGTCCCTACCACAAGTTTTTGGGGGAAAATTTGGAATTTTTCCCCCCTGTACAGCCTCATGCTCTTTTCATATAAATAGTTTATAGGACATTAGGCCCACAGAGCCTTAAAAGTGGAGTTTCTCTAGGCTGAGGAATTCCAGCTCAGCCTCAAATATGATTTTCTTTCTTGAACACCCTACAGTGATTTTTCTCATGTGATTTCCCTGCTCAGTCTCCTGAGTGCATGAGATCTGTTTGCTCGGCAAGCACCCCACTGGTGTTTCCTTGGGGAGTATTTTTGAGCCTGTTGCCATGTGTCTGTGGTTTCCTTGCTTGGGACTGTTCCCTTACAGCTGACAGCCCTTGTTGCAGGCTCTGCCTTCACTTGTCTCCCCTCCAGCTGAAGCAGAACCACTGGTGTAACCTTACCCCAGCCTCTGGGGCTGTTGACTTCAGCAGCCTGGGTTAAATATGTGTTGTGGCAGGACAGGGACCTAATTCAACCATGAGGGAGGGCCATGGGCAGCGGCATCTTGCTGTTATAATTAATAATTTTTATAATTAATATTATTTTTTATAATGTTTTTTGTTTTATAATTTACAATGTCAGGCCCAAATTCACCTCTTCATCCACTCAGGCAGCAGTTTGAGGATTTCTGCACTTATGGAGATGTGAGGTGTGTTTGGCTGAGATTAACAGCTAACACAGCCCCAACCTGGCTGGGAGTGCTTTTAAACAGTGTGAACTCAAAATAGGGGGGAAAAATATCCCAACAAAAACAACCCTGACCAATTTGCAGCAGCGGGGAAAGGCATGTGCTGAGAGCTCTCCCTGCGCTATTCTCCACCCTTGTACAGAACGAACTGAGCCAAGCAATTCCTGGGTCTCAAATCCCGCCTGTCCCTGACGTTCTCATCTTCCAGCTTCCCCCCTGGCTGCTGCTGGAGGCAAACACGTGCTCGGGGAAGGTGCTGGCCCCCGGGCAAGCTCTGCAAGCACAGCAGGTAGGGGCTGGCAGCCGGCAGTGCCCCTGGATCTGGGCAGGGGGCTGCTGGGGCATGGGGCAGTGCCAGGGGCTCCTGGGAGGGGTGCCAAGCCGAGCGGTGCTGTCAGAAACGCCAATCACTTGCTTTTAAAAGTTTAATACTAATAAAATGGTTATAAAAATAGCAATATAATTAGAGGAATAAAAATTTTGGACAATTTGGATTAGGTGTCCTGTGGCTGCTATCTCGCTGTGAGTCCTTTCTTTAAAAAAATTATCTTACATAGCATAGCTTCTATTTTAACATTATGTTATAACCTAAAACTATATTTAACACGCTACTTAAGAAAATTAATACATAATTTATATATATATAAAATACTACATAACTTTCTAACATAACACATATAACATTCATTTTAATATTTGCAAAAACCCCATCATAAAATATGCATTTTTGACAGGTGGGCATGGGGACAGGTGGCTCAGAGAGGGGTAGGGAGGGAAGTGGCTGTAGGAATTTGCTTCTTGTTACTATTTTTTGTCTTTTTAAAAAGGAAAAAAAGCTTAGAAGTTTTTTTGTTTGTTGGTTTGTTTTTTTTTTTTTTTTAGTGTTGGAAGCAGAAAAGTTTTAATAAAAGGCAAAATAACAAAACTCCTTACAGAGAAAACCTGAGCCAGGTGCAAGAGGTTCTTGCTCCTGGTAAAACACTCCACAAAAGCAATTAGTTCCTTTGCTGTCTTCTTTTTCTAGTAAATTGCTTAGGCAAGACTTTTTGGCTCCTGTCCAATTGGCTATCCTCAAGTTTGAGCTGAAGTCCCCAAAGTCCTATGAGGTGGCTTTTTGCCTAATTGAAGAGAGAAACTGGTGCCATCGCCTGGGCTGTCCTGGGGACCATGCCCCAAGGTTCCTCTTCCCTTTGTGCATAGTCCAGGGAGCTGAAAGAGGAGGGAAGGGTTTTTTTCTCTCACTCTGAGTGTGTCTCTGCAAGTTTGCACTGATTAATTTGCTTTCCTAAACTGCCCTTTAGGGCAGCCCAGGTGATCTGCTCTGGAAAGGCTGGAAGCCCAAGGTCCCTCTTCTTTCTGTGCGTGGTCCAGGGAGCTGAATGAAGAGGAAGGGTTATTTTTATTTTCATTCTGCATGTGCCTCTGCAAGTTTGCACTGATTAATTTGCTTTCCTAAACCGGCCCAGGTGATCTGCTCTGGAAAGGCTGAAAGCCCAAGGTTCCTCTTCCCCCTGTGCACGGTCCAGGGAGCTGAATGAGGAGGGAGGGGTTCTTTTCTTTCACTCTGAGTGTGCTTCTGTAAGTTTGCACTGATTAATTTTCTTTCCTAAACTGGCCCAGGTGATCTGCTCTGGAAAGGCTGAAAGCCCTCTGGCCACCAGCCCACGGCCACCCTTGACCCTGGCAGCACCTTCAAAGGGAGCATGGGGCTGCTGCGGAGTGTGCAATGTTTGCTCACAGCCAGGGCCAGCAGCTGCTGCCTGCCAGCCCTGGGGGGTTTCGTCAGCGTCCTGCAGCGCTCCGGGGGACACTGCTCGGCCACTGCTGCTTGCACAAGGTCAGTGTCCTCAGGGCCCTCATCCCCCACACCCCACGGGGGCTCGGTCACTTCTGAGCTAAGCGCTGGCTCGGGTGCTGGGTTGGATTTTCCAGCCCTGGGTGAAACATGCTGCATGTCCAGGTGTGCCAGGCTGGGAGCACCTCAGGAGCTGCTGGTGTGGGTCCAGGCAGAGGCAGCTGTGCCCAGGGGTGAGCAGGGGTGGAGGTGATGCAATATCAGGACAGGCAGCCCGTGGCTGAGGTCACTTGGGTGCAGTTCAGTTGCTCAGGGCCTCCCAGCACAAAGCACTTCCCTGGATGCATCTGGAAGTGGTATAGCTCACAGAATTCACAGAATAACAGAATTACTGGAAAAGACCTTCGAGATCATCAAGTCCAACCCAGCCCCAACCCCTCAACTAAACCCTGGCACCCAGTGCCACATCCAGGCTTTGTTAAACACACCCAGGGATGGGGACTCCACCACCTCCCTGGGCAGCCATTCCAGAACTTTATCACTCTTTCTGTGAAAAACTTTATCCTAATATCCAACCTGTATTTCCCTTGGTGCAGCTTGAGGCTGTGTGCTCTGGTTCTGTCAGTGCTGCCGGGGGAAAGAGACCAACCTGAGCACAGCCACTTTATTTAGCTCAGTTTAGGAGCGTGTTGAGTGTGGGGAGAGGAGAGATGCTGAAGATGTTCCTGCTCATTGCAGGGGGTTTGACTTGATGACCTCCAGGTCCCTTCCACACCAAACCAAAGCATTCTGTGATTCCATGATGCTATGCCCATCCCTCCTCCCTCCCAGCTGTGCCACTGCTGGAGGCTGGGGCATTTTGGGTGTGTTCAGCCTCCTCCTGGGACTTGGCATCACAACAAAATGGGCAATTCCTCCTCCCTGTGTGACATCTCTATTGGAAAAAAAAAAAAAAAAACCCCAAAATAACAACATTTCCTTTCTAGTTCAGAATTTTTCTTTAGCACTGGTGAAAGACCAGTGGGTACCTGGGCTTAGCAGTCTGGGTCTGCAATCTGTTGGGCTTGAGATCCCAGGGTCTGGGGTGAGGATCACAGTGCTGGCAAAGTCCCCAAAAGCCATCAGACACTGCCCCAGGGTCTGAGCCACATGGAAATTTCATATCCTGTCTATTTAACCCTCAAGTTGCCACCCCCATAATGGCATGACATTTCTGCAGTTTAAGGCATTCCCAGATGGAAGACAGGGATGGAGGGGGACACACAGACAAGGGATGAGTCACAGCAGCCCCAGCAAGGCACAGTGCAGAGGGAAGCCTTGATCCTTTACTGCCTGGCCGCTGGCTGGAGCTGGAAAAGGGGAGGAATTCCTCATGCTAGCTGAGAGAAACTCATCCTGCTCCCCTGGAGGATGCAGGGACACGGCTGTTCCCTGTCCCTGAGGGCTTGCCTTGGAGGCAGGAGGCTGCAAAGTCCAGCCTGCCCAACCCTCCTAACTCAGCAGCCACTTCCCAACCTTGGCACTTGTCTCAGGATATCAAACTGTGCCGGCGGGAAGCGCTGGGCTGGGCCAATAAAGGCCAATAAAGGCAATAAAGGTGTTCCCACGAATTAACAGCAGGAAGAAGGAAAAACCTGAGCCAGTTGGGACTCACCCCTGGCAGGGGACATTGTCTCACTCTCTGGCTGTGCCTGTGGCCCTTTGAAGGTGGATTTCAATCCACTCCTGGGTGGTGTCACCGTGGGCACTGAGCCCTCCCCAGCAGCCTCCCGGGAGGGTTTTGTTGGTGACACCGGGGGTCACTGGAGCACGCAGCTGGGCCAAAGCACAGCCCAAGCAGCCTTTCCCCAAAAAATAATTTAAAAAATTAAAAAAAAAAAAAAAACTAAATTAATTTTTTAAAAAGCACAGCCCGAGCAGGCTTTCCCCAAAAAATAATTTTAAAAATTTAAAAAAATAAAAAACTAGAAAAAAAATAAAGTAAATTAAATTTTTTAAAAGCCCGAGAAGGCTTTTCCCCCCCCAAAAAAATTAAAAAGAAACGAAATTAAATTTTAAAAAATATATAATTTTTAGAAAGAAAATGAATTAAAAAAAAATTTTAAAAGGCGGTCTGGAAGGGGAGGAGGGGAATGAAGGCAGGCGGTAAACAAGCCAGGTGAGTCCATTGAGGAGGCCCGGGAACGCTTCCCGGGAGAGGGCGCTGGGTCCGCGGCTGCCGCTTCTCTCCGGCTCCCAAACTCGTGCAGGGCGAGCACAGGGGCCTTGGGCATGAGCCAGCCAGCAAACCCTCCGGGGCTGGCAGCACCATCCTGCCACCCCCGCCACCACAGCCCTGCCCACCCTGGGGGGCTCTGCCAGGCTGGGGGTTGCGGCCCGGTGTGGATTTTTGGGATGGGGAGATGATGTTTGCATTGTGCAGCTGCCTTTGCTCCCCGCCTGCCTTCAGGGTTGGCTGGAGCTGCCCAGCCCCGAGGCTTGCAGGGCACGGGGGTCACCCCACTGCTCAGGGGCCTCCTCTTGTAAACATCTGGGTGTGTTCGAAGCCAAAGGTGGACAGAGTTACTGGGAAATGTGCAGGTAGAACGGTAATTCCAAGAATTTGGAGCTGTCAGAGCTCTCAGATTAAAGAAACCCTCCACAAACCTAGGGAAGAGGGCTGGACACTGCTTTACATTGCCTGTGGCTTGACAGCTCCCCTTTATGGGAGCTATTTTGGGCTCCTGCTCCTGCTCTGCTTCCTTTTACTCCAGCTGAGCTGTTAGATTTGGGTGACCACAGCTGAACTTGGGCTGAACGTGAGTTGCTGAGCTCATTTCCCAGGGTAAAACACCACGTTCGTTGGTTTGTTTGTGCGTTGGAGCCATTTCTGTGTGCTCAGGGTGCAGGAGCAGGGGTGGTGCTGGCAAGAAGCACTTTCTGGAGTGCTCAGGGCAGGCTGTTGCAATGCTCGGTGGCTCTGCCTTGCTCAAGCAATTCCAGGAGGAGAGAAGCACCCGAATTTCACCTCGTTCTGGACAGCCCCGGGGGATTGCCACACACCCATGGCTGCTCCAAGGTGCTGCTGAGGGCTGAGCCAAGTTGTCCCCGCAGGGAGGGTGGAGATCTGGCTCTTGAGATGGGTGATAAATCAAAGCCTGGTGTTGGCCAGCATTTCCACCTCCCTCCTGAGGATCCGGCTCTCCCTGGCCACTTTCCCTCTGGATTCTGGCTGTACAGTGGCCGTGTCCGAGGCAGGGTGGCTTGGGATGGCGGGGAGGCTCCAGCTTCTCGAAGATAGGCAGTTCTGGTGCCATTTCCTGAGGCTGGCACAGGGCACAGCAGGATCCTGTGGCTCCGTGGCAGGCGTGTGGGTGGCGTATGCCCGCCCTGGGACCTGCGTGTGCCCTGGTGTGTGCACACACGGCTGCCAGCTCCGTCTGCTCCTGCTGGCGTAGCTCTCCCGCCCCGTGGATCTGGAGTCTCTTGTCCCATCTCCTGGAGCTGCAGGAGGTGGGACAAGCGACCCTGTGGGGTGGAGACCCGGACATGGTGGAAAAACACTGGGCACTGCCTGCGGTTTGCTGGGCACTCCTATGGTGGGGCTGGAGGATTTCTCCCCCCTCGAGTGATCCTTGCAGCGAGGCTCTGCAGGTCCAGCTGCTGGAGGCTGTGACCTGCTCCAAGGAGGGCACCGAGGCTTTTGTCCCCCTCCCAAGAGCGGGCACCAAGCCAAAGGGGCTCGGTGGAGCTCCATGCCTCCCTCTCTCCCTGTTGTCCCGGGGCGGCCGGATTCCATCCCTGCCAGCTCTGCCAAGGCAGCCTAATGTAAACGCTGCCGAAAGCCTTGGATCCGCTCCCGCCCGCTCAGGGACGAGGGGTTGTTTTTCCAGTCGGGAGCACTGTTAAAAACACCCCAAACCCACCCAACCTCTCCGCTCTCTTCCCTCTGTTCCCTCACTTTCCCGCATCCGCCCGAGTGCCCCTTTGCCGGGGGCGGCCGGGCCGGAGCGGGCGGAGGAGGAGGAGGAGGAGGAGGACGGAGGCGGGGTGGTGGCGGGCCTGTCCCCCCTGCCGTGTCCCTCCCGTCCCGCCGCGCTGCCCAATCCGTGCGGCGGGGCCGGCGCTGCTCCGCCATAAAGGGGCGGCGGGCGCGGCCCCGGGAGCCGAGCGTGGGAGCCCTGCGCCCGCCCGCCCGCCCGCAGCCGCCGCCGAGCGCAGGTACCGGCCCGGGGGGACACGGGGACACCGCTGCCCGCCACCCACCGGGCTCGGCAGGGCCGGGCTCGGCAGCTCCGGGGAGATCTTCCAAGGGGAAATTCCTCCTTTGGGGGAAGGGGAGGATTGGGGGGGGGGCGGGGGGGGGGAAGGAGGAGGAAGTGGCAGCTTGAGTTTTCTGTTGAAAACATTCCCTTTGCAGCTTTTGTGGTTTTATTTTTGGCCCCCACGAGGCTGCCTGGAGAGGCACGCGTGGGAGATGCTTCTGGCAGGGCAGCGGGGCGGTGGGAGCCGCGGCGGCGTGGGCTGGGGACGGCTTATTCCGCAGGGATGTTGGAGCGGCTTCCCCAGTCAGTCCGCATTCCCAAAGTGCCGGCATTTCCCTGGAAAACAGCCGCTACTGTGGGTCGGACACGAGTGGGCTGGCTGGCGATAGAGCCCGGCCCGCAGGGCTCTGGGGATTCTAGAGCCACCCCGGCCCATCCCGCTTCTCACTGCTGCTGGGGTGCTCAGGGCTCCTGTGTGCTGCCTGTTGCTTTTCCTGCTGCCCTGCCACCGGGCTTGGATAGCCTCAGCCAGGCTGAGAAAGCAGCTGGGGCAGAAAAGCCCTCCTCGATGATGCAGATTTATTAAGAAAGCCCCAGCTAAGCTTTCCTTGCATTAGCCTTGCTCTTGAGCAGAGTGTGGAGGTGAAAAGTTCATGTGGGGCTAAGGAGCCCTTTGGAAGTCTGTTGCTCTGGTTTATTAGCAGGAGTTTGGTGTTTTGAAGGGTTTCTGGAGCAGGGCTAGCTTGAGCTGCTGTGTGTTCTCCCTGAGGAATGACAGGGAACCGCTGGAGATGGCAGCTAGCCCTGCGGCCGAGCTGCCTCCTGCTCCTCCCTGGCCTTGGGTGGGGAAGGGGGGTGCTGAAAAATGTGGGCACACAGGGGAAGACTCACAGCTGGGGCTGTCTGTGATTCCCCTCTGCAGGAACCCCCTCGTCAGGACTGCAGCCATGGCCACCTCAGCGAGCTCCCACCTGAGCAAAGCCATCAAGCACATGTACATGAAGCTGCCGCAGGGGGAGAAGGTGCAGGCCATGTACATCTGGATCGACGGCACGGGGGAGCACCTCCGCTGCAAAACCCGCACGCTGGACCACGAGCCCAAGAGCCTGGAAGGTGAGAGGGCAGGTGCAGCACTCGTAGCCCCTCACTGGGTGGAGGAAGGATGCCATTTCTCTCTTCTCGTGGCAGAAGGATGGTTTTTAGGGAGGATGTTCCTCCTCGTGCCCTTCCAGCTACCTCTTTCCCCATATACCTTAGGGGGATGTTCCCAGCTCTCCAGATGTGGAGTTTCAGGGAGATGCTTGGGGCTGGGAGCCCGTCCTTGGTGCTGTCCCTGCCGTGGAGGGGCTGCTGGCAGGGGCTGGGGGCTCTTGGCAAGGGCTTGGCTGCCCATTGACTCTTGAGTACTCGTTTTGGCCGGAAGTAGTTTGGCAGAAGAAAGTGCAGGGGAAAGAATGGAGCTATCCGGTGTAATTAAGAGCTTGTGTCCCTCAGAACAAACAGTCCCAGCTTACACAATAATAGCATTAGGATTTTCCCCAGGTTGCCATGGAGCTGGCTGGAGACAGTTATGAAATGAAAATACTGTGTGTGACTGAGCAGAATTTTCTTTTTTCTTTTCTTTCCTTTTTTTTTTTTTTTTTTTTTTTTCTTTTCCCATCTCTCCTTTCCCCTTTTCCCTCTGAGGGAGTGGTTGGCACAGCTCCTGTTGGAGATCTTTGTGCTTCCCATCCTCCCTCTTTCCCTCTGGGATATGGAGGAGATAACATTGCCTGGGTGTAGTTCTGGGCTTTGACCTGGAGGGCAGTGGTCAGGATGGAGGGTGGGCAAGGGGCCACACTCCCCTTCCGTGTGAGATTCCACCTCTCTGATTTGCCTTCCCACCTTCTTAAGGCCTTGGTGGTGTTACTGAGGGTATTCCATGGCTCCCCTCATTCCCACAGCTGGAAGGTGGCTCGTGGTCTGCCCTCTCCTAGCTGAGGGGACCGGGTGCTTTGCTCATCCCTGTGGTTGTTATGACATGGGAAATGTCCTCAGTGCTACTCTGTTCACTCAGGCTTGGCCAACAGCCCAGCAACTTGTTATTTTCCAGGGTGGCTGGGGACTTGCACTCCTGTGATTTTTTTTTGCTTGTTTTGGGTTTGTTGGTTGTTTTTTTTTTTGCTTCCCCCACTTGGAACAAAATCAGCTGAACTGGGACTAAACCTATTCTCTATGAGCATCTTCACATCTGTCTTCCTGGAGGGCCGCAGGGATCCCATGGGTCACTGTGGCTGGTTCCTCTCTTTGCTCCAGATCTCCCCGAGTGGAATTTCGATGGCTCCAGCACCTACCAGTCCGAAGGCTCCAACAGTGACATGTACCTGCGACCTGCTGCCATGTTTCGGGACCCTTTCCGCAAGGACCCAAATAAACTCGTTCTCTGTGAGGTCTTCAAGTACAACCGCCAGTCTGCAGGTGAATGAATGGACCTTCTCCCTCCTTCCCTTCTCCTGGTGTTCCTGGGAAGGGGAATGGGAACCCTGCCCAATGCTGTCTGTGCCCTTAGCATGACACAGAAATAACGTGAAAGAAGAGGGCAAATGAAGCGGTGGTGATGGACTAAAGGGCTGGGCTTGGGATTCTTCAATGCTGCTTGGGACTCAAAGTGTTAAATAAATAGAAATGGGGAGTGGAGGTGGCATCGCTCATGAGCCTCGTGTCGCTTTTCCATTCCAGAGTCAAATCTCCGACACACCTGCAGGAGGATTATGGACATGGTGTCCAACCAGCACCCCTGGTTTGGGATGGAGCAGGAGTACACTCTCTTGGGGACAGATGGACATCCATTTGGCTGGCCTTCCAATGGCTTCCCTGGACCCCAAGGTAATCTTCTGGGAGCCTGGAGCAAGTCAGGAGTGTTTGAACTGAAATCTGTGTGGCACAGCTTCAGGCGAGTTGAGGGCTTCAAGGTGCTCCTAGAACTGAAGGTGGACGGTAGAAAGCGGAATATTGGCAAAAACCAAGCAACCAACAAGATTAAATTGGTCACAGAAAGGCTGAGGTGGGGATTGGCCACATCCAAATTTGCTGCTGGGTTTGTTGGTCTGCAGGGGACTTAAACTCAGAGGCAGACTTAAACTCGGGGCGAACTTGCTCTCCATCAGTGTTCTACCCTGCCAGTTCTTCCATGAAAAACACACCTTGGGGCTTTTGAAGAGTTCTCTGTGCATGCTGGGTGTTCACTGGATGTCAGGGTTTTTCCCTGTGGAGGCTGATGTTGCCCTGTGCTGTTGCAGGTCCGTATTACTGCGGTGTGGGGGCAGACAAAGCCTATGGCAGGGACATTGTGGAGGCCCACTACCGAGCGTGCCTTTATGCCGGTGTGAAAATCGGAGGAACCAACGCAGAAGTGATGCCAGCCCAGGTAAATCATTCTAAGATGCTTCATGGAGTGAGAGAGAGCATGGAAAAACCCCAGGCAGGGGGAGCTGTGTGTGCCTGCTCTGAGCTGTGTGGCTGTCAGCATCAGCACGTGGGAGGTGCCTGTCTCCACCCCGCTGAGCCCCTGACCCTCCTCCTTGCAGTGGGAGTTCCAGGTGGGACCATGCGAGGGGATTGAGATGGGTGATCACCTCTGGATCGCGCGCTTCATCCTGCACCGGGTGTGCGAGGACTTTGGGGTTGTGGTGTCCTTCGATCCCAAACCCATTCCTGGGAACTGGAACGGTGCTGGCTGCCACACCAACTTCAGCACCAAGAGCATGAGGGAAGAAGGAGGTCTCAAGTAAGTGTTTGGGTTGTTTACTGGGCAGGATTTTGGATGACACGGGATTTTGGTTCTTGGCGTGACATCTGAGTCTTCTGGATTGGGTTTTTTTGGTCGTTTTGTTTTTGTGGTTTCTTGTTTTTCTTAGTATGTATTTTTTTTTATAATGACACATTCTTGTCTTGATGCTTGGTGGGCAATTCAGCCAGCAGTACAGCTCCACCAGTACAGGATGCAACTATCTCTAACAGCCTGTCCAGCTCCTGACCTCCCAGTGCTCGGAACAAACAAACAAACCCGCTCAGCACAGGGCTTTTTAAATGATATTTTTATAGCCATGATGAAAGAGAAAGACCATTTGCTTCATCTGGGCAAGGCTGCCATGTTTGCTTAAGAGATGAACATCCTAAAAATGCAAACTGTGAGTTCCTGCACATGACTGCTGTGCAGTCAGGACACTGTGTCAGTGGAGCTGTGTGGAGGGACGCATCCTGGCAGCTCTGTTTTTTTGCCTTAATCTTAGTGCTGCCCTGAGATAACGACTCTGTGAGCTTCATGAATAGCAATGCCAGTGTTGAGAGCTCTCCTGTCTGAGAAGTGGGAAGTTTTAACTGGTGGTGTCTCACAGGTGGCACTCCCTGGGAACCTGTGGGGTTTGGCCATGAGGACTTTTCTGGGCCAGCAACAAAAGTGGAGAGAAACCCGTGTTGGGATGAACAGCCATGTGGGCCGTGGGGCACAAGGCATCATCACAAAGTGCCTTGGGGACTCTGATTAATCTCGCTGTCACTTTGACATGACAGTCCAGAGGCGTTCAGCTCCAGAGGTGTTCAGCTTGTCCCACCCCTCACTGTGCCACCCCTGTCCCTCCCTCCCTCCCTCTGCAGGCACATCGAGGAGGCCATCGAGAAGCTGAGCAAGCGCCATCAGTACCACATCCGCGCCTACGACCCCAAGGGGGGGCTGGACAATGCCCGGCGCCTGACGGGCTTCCACGAGACCTCCAACATCAACGAGTTCTCGGCCGGCGTGGCCAACCGTGGCGCCAGCATCCGCATCCCGCGCAACGTGGGCCACGAGAAGAAGGGCTACTTCGAGGACCGCCGGCCCTCGGCCAACTGCGACCCCTATGCCGTGACAGAGGCGCTGGTCCGCACGTGTCTCCTCAACGAAACCGGGGATGAGCCTTTTGAATACAAGAACTGAGCAGACTGCGCCCCGCGGCTGCTGCTGCCGCCTCCCCCCCGCGCCTCCCCGCGCCCCTAAAGTTCCCTTCTAGCTGTAATCCTGAGGGTACAAGATAACATGTTTCATGTCTCAGTAACTCTTGTTGTCTTGAGGTGGGGGAGGAGGGCAGGTTTAGTTTTATCTGTGTCTGTTTGTCGTTGACTCTTCGGAAGACGAGAGGAGGACGGGGTGTTAGAGAACTTTTAACCACTGTTTTATTTTTTTTTTTGTCTAATTCATGTGTACATCCGATGGGATCCTGTGGCTTCCAGGGACAGACTGCACACACAGAAGGTGTGTAGGAGAGGAGAAAGCTTAAAACAGAGCCAGATTTGGGGGGCCAGCCCCACTGCTGACTGATGGCTGTCTGTGGAGAAGGGAAGATGGGAGCTGTGTGTGTGCTCCTGCCTATTTGGGGACGTGACAGGGACATCGTCGCCCTCCGGCCACTCTGAGGTTTCTGGGAATCTTCTGGCATTGAGGAGAACTCTTGGTTCTGTCACTGGAAGTCAACCCATCTCTGGCTCATAACACAGAGTGAAGTAGTATTTTTCTATTTAAATATAAAAAGAGAAAAAAAAATATATATGAAAGTGTTTTTTTCTTGGAAGAGATGACGTTCCAACGCCTCATCCAGCCAGAGCAGGCAGAGCTCTTGCGGATGCAGTCGGATGCAGGTGGGACTGAGGGTGAGCTCGGAGGGAGACTGGGATGAGATTTGTTCCAGCATGGAGTGGAGCTTGCAGGAGGGGGTTCCCAGAGCAGGAAGCCTGCAGAAGCATTTGTTACTGTAATTCAGGTGGCCGTGACATGCTCGGAGTGGGAGGAACGTGTCCTGAACTAAGAGTTGACTGGTCAACAGCGTTCTGGACAGAGCTGTGGCTGTGTCACCTGTCCAGCAGGGCTAGCATGTCACTAAAGCAGGGCTTTGGATAAAGGTTAAAACAACAAAAAAAAAAAGAGAAAAAAATAAAGAAGAGAAGTTTTAGATTTTTGTTTTTCATAATTAATGTTCTTAGTTTCTCCGACTGAATGGTTTTACAGAGACCGCTGATGCCACTGTTGTGTCCTGGCTCTCTCGGGCTGCCTGCCATCCAGCCAGGATGATGGGGGCCAGGAGAAGGGAAGGGAGAGGCCACCTGGCCCTCCCAGCCAGCCCTGGCACTCCCAGCTGCTGCTGGGGGGTTCTGACGTTCTGGGATTTTTCACTTGGGTATCTTAGATGGTGCCAGTTATATTCTGTTGCATATGGACTTCTTCCCAATAGGTTTCTTTTTTTTTTTTTTTTTTTTTTTTTGTAATAAAAAAAAGAAAAAAAGAACAAACCTTTCAATCTGACCTCTGCAGCCTCTTTTTTGTACATGTATTGCCTTCACCATTTGAAAGGATTTTGACTCCTAGTGGGTAGATGTGGCTTTAATTTGGAGGGGAAGGGGTTTGGGAGGGTCAGGGGCCTTTCAATCCATGTGTGCTCTCCAGAAAATGGGAATTTGTCAGCAGTGGTGGGTTCTGTGATGAGGGATGGTCCAGCTCTGGCTTGCATGGGATTCTTTTGGGATGGGAAAGGGCCTGGGCTTGTGAATGTCCATAGGGAGGGTTATGGGTTTGCTAGGTCTTTGTGCATTTCCCAGCCTCCTCCTCCTCACAAGTTCTACAGGATAGAGAAATCCTACAGAAAAGAAAACCCCAGCAAACTTAATTTAAAAGGGAGCTTTGTGGAAGAAGAACCTTTCCCATTCTCCCTGAGAGAGAAATGAGAAAATGCTGCTTGTCCTCCTTTGGCATAAGCCCAGTCATTCGGGAAAATAACCCAGGCAGTAGAAATGTGGCACTTTGCTCGCATGGTCCTTTATTTAGCCCATGGTGCCATTCCCCAGCTTCCCAGGAATTGCTTCCATCAGGAGAGGATGCTTTAACCATTCCCACCTTTAAATCTGGATTAACTGCACCTGAGCCTCCTGCTGGGCTGATGAGGCCATTCCTGCCATCATGTTTTTTGTGGATCAGCTGTTTTCCTGCATCTCCCTCCTGGAGAACATTGGAGGCAGCACTTTCCTCAGCACAGTCCCAAATTTACTTCTGTCCCTGTGCCTGGTGTGACAGGAACAGAGGCAAAGTGAACACCTTTCCTCCCATCCTGACATGGCCACAAGGACTTGGAAGCTGGGGTGCTGCAGCCAAAACAAACCCAGGGGTAACTCAGGAGCTGGGAAATCTTTGTTTTGTTCTGATTTGGGCTCAGGGCAAGGCAGCTGCTGTTTCTGATGCATTCCAAGAAAATGTTACAGAGGAAAGAACTGGATTTCACCTGAAGTAAGAGAACTTTTCTAAAGGCATTGGCACAGAAGGAAGGAAAAACATGGTTTGGTTTTCTGTTTGTTTTTCTTAAAGATCCTGTGCTTCCAAACACTGTGAATCATTGAGGCTGAATCTCCCTCCAGACACCCTTTCCTCCTGGGGAATAAAAAAAAAAATGGGAAAAGGGGACATGGCTCAGTTTTGGCCACTAAGCATCAGCAAGGCAGGAGGAGCTGATGGGCAGCAAGTTTAATGTTTTGCTCTCAAATCATGGAATGGTTTGGGCAGGAGGAGCTGATGGGCAGCAGGTTTTGTGTTTTGCTCTCAAATCATGGAATGGTTTGGGCAGTAGGAGCTGATGGGCAGCAAGTTTTGTGTTTTGCTCTCAAATCATGGAATGGTTTGGGCAGGAGGAGCTGATGGGTAGCAGGTTTTGTGTTTTGCATTGGAATCATGGAATGGGGCAGCAGGTTTTGTGTTTTGCCATAGAATCATGGAATGTTTGGGCAGGAGGAGCTGATAGGCAGCAGGTTTTGTGTTTTGCACTGGAATCATGGAATGGTTTGGGCAGGAGGAGCTGGTGGGCAGCAGGTTTTGTGTTTTTGTGCATTGGAATCATGGAATGGTTTGGTTTGGAAGGGACCTTGAATATCACCTCATTCCAACCCCCTGGCATGGGCAGGGGTACCTGCCTTGGGTTGCTTTGGGACAAACAGCATCTCCCTGTGCCATTGGGGTGTCCCTGAGGAAAATGCCATCTACAGAGTGTCCCTCAGGCTGATAAGGGGTGCAGGCATCAGTCCTTTGCTCCTCCAGCTGCCCTGAATGTAAATTTAGGTCAGGAGCTTGATGCTTAATGGTTCCTCTTGTTCTCAGCTGAGAAAGCATTTATCCACTCACTGCACAATTACCCGGCTGAAAACAAGGTCAGAACAACATTGTGCAGGGAAATGGCTTTTCAGATCATTATTAAGAGTATTGGGGGGAAAAGAAAATGATTATAATGAATTAGAAGGGGGGAAGAAAACAACTTATTCCCCCTAGACATTGTTTTCTGACTTTTTTTGCCTAAAGCTTGCTTGCTGAATCTACTTTGTAGCTACCTAAACACTATTTCCCAGCTCTGTAGGGTAGGGAGGGCTCCTCTTAAGGCCACGGGCCTCTTACAAATTGAGACTGAAACACTCAGAAGCTGAATTTATGTCTTATGCATTCATCAAAAACATTTTGACTTTTGATCTGAGCCTCTCAGGAGGAAGCAAATCTCTTTTCTCTGTACTCACACATCCTTAAAATGTGAATAATGATATAGCAAGGATCAGTCCCAAGGGGTTTGCTGGGCACATCCAAGCATCAGGAACTGCTCCAAATGAAGCAGCCAAAAATAGCAGCAGCTTTTTGAAGTGCCTGTTGGTTATTCTCCCTCTTAATCAAACACCAGCTTAGGAGACAAGGCTGCCCCTAACCCATTAATATATCTGATCACATGCCAGGCTTTCCCCCACAACTGGGTTTTAAGGCAATCAAAAGAAGATTAGCCACAGCTCCCTTCAAACACAGCCTGGAGCACATGAGCTAATCAAGATCACACTTGAAGCATCTTTTTGTGCCAGGCTGTGCTAGCCCAGTTATTGCCTGGACACAAGGGATTTTCCCTTTCTGCAGAGCCTGCTGCATCAGGTGTGGCTGTTTGGATTTTTCCTGCCCTTTCCCACTCCCACTGATGCTGCTCCAGTATCTCCATCCGTCTTCAATTACCATTTCTGGGGAGTTTTCCAGTGCAATTTGATCTTCCTTGATTACCTTTTGTTGGTAGGTCAGCCTTCACAGGCTGGCACAGCCTCTGGCTGAACACATCTGGAGGAGGAGGAGGAATCAGCCAGTTTTAGCTGGGCCAGGATTTGCTGAGCTGACTTTTGGATGCCCTTACCTGGGGGAGAAGAGAGGCAGGGAGGGAGAAGTTGCTGGGTGAAAGTGTTTTTATTTCTCCAATCTGTGTTTTCCCCTCTTCCTGGGGTGCTGATGCTGGGAGTGTCCTGCATCTCCTTCTGCCCCCAGGCACAGACTGCTGAGAGGGTGATTTGCTCTGCAAGAGCCTCTGTTTGGGCTTGAAGCTGCTGTTATCAGAGCAGCTTTGTTCTCTTGAAAAGCCCTTTGGAGCTCCAGCAGCTCCTCTGGTGTGGGGCCCGGCTGAGATCTACACTTGCAGTTCATCAGCTGATAAAAGTGATGAACTTTCCACCTTAGGAGAAGAGGCTGGAGGTTCTCTGTGCCCTCTAAGGAGGCCAGGGCATGCTCTAGAAGCATGCTGGAGAAAGGTCAGGTGTGATAATTTCTTGTGTGAGCTGACAGAGCTGGGAGGGGACTCCTGCCATCACACACATCCCTAACCCAGCTCCAGCTGAGGCAGCATCTCATCCCACTTGTTCAGTTACTGATTAAACTGAGGACAGCTGCTTAGGGAACAAGTGGGAGCTCTTGAAAGGGAAGATCTCAGGCCTGCCTGGCTTCCCCAGCCAGCTGGCTGCAGAGTCAGACCTGGGCTGCCTCCTGAGTGGGTCCTCCACCCACGAGCGCTTCTTCAGGCTCTCCAGCTGGGACTGATGACCTATATGCAGTTTCAACACGTCTGGTGTGGATGTAAATTGAGCCCCGACTCTTTGCTTGCTGACAAAGGGGCCAGGCCATTAGTAGGATCTGCTTTTCCCAAGGCCATTCAGGTTGCGGGGGATATCAGTCACTGAGGGATGACTAAAGATGTCACTTGTGAATGGCCTGGCTCATGAGTGGTGATCTCAGTCTGAGCCTCGTGACTCCACCCTGAGCTGGGTGTTTGGGGACTGTTCCTCCTTTTTGTGCACTGATCTCTGGTGGGAATGAGTGGAGAAGGGTTCAGGGCAGACACAATCCCACTGCTCTCCACACTGGAGCATCATCTCCAGGGCCTCCATTCCCAGTGGGAGATGATGTGGGTCAGAGCATCTCTGAGCTGCCTCTGGAGGTGTCAGTGCTCAGAATGAATGGAATTTGGGGCTGGGTGCTTCTTGCACGTTTAGGCCCCCCAAAACCTGCAGTGGTGGACCTCAACGTGAACTTGCCTGACTGAGAAGAAACCCAGGGTGAGAGAAGCAAAGTGGGGAGGAAAATCCACATCCTGTGACTCCAGACTGAGCACCAGGACTGCGGGTCTTCAGAGCCTTGCAGGAGAACTGGGCCCTTCTCCCTCATTGCAGGAGACCTGAACTGGGCCCTTCTCCCTCACTGCAGGGGAACTGAACTGGGCCCTTCTCCTCATTGCAGGAGAGCAGAACTGGGCCCTTCTCCTCATTGCAGGAGAGCAGAACTGGGCCCTTCTCCTCATTGCAGGAGAACTGAACTGGGCCCTTCTCCTCATTGCAGGAGAACTGAACTGGGACCTTCTCCTCATTGCAGGAGAGCAGAACTGGGCCCTTCTCCTCATTGCAGGAGAACTGAACTGGGACCTTCTCCTCATTGCAGGAGAACTGAACTGGGACCTTCTCCCTCAGTGCAGGAGAGCAGAACTGGGCCCTTCTCCCTCATTGCAGGAGAGCAGAGCTGGGCCCTTCTCCCTCATTGCAGGAGAGCTGAGCTGGGCCCTTCTCCCTCATTGCAGGAGAGCTGAGCTGGGCCCTTCTCCCTCATTGCAGGAGAGCTGAGCTGGGCCTTTCTCCCTCACTGCAGGAGACCTGAACTGGGTCCTTTTCCCTCCCTGCTCCCTTCCTCTCCCTCCCCAGCAACACCGCACTGTAGAGGGGGCAGCCAGGCTTCACCTCAGCCAAAAAACGCCTTTCTTTCCCTTTCTTTGCTTCCATCCTGGCCTGCCCACAGGCTGGCATGGCCGTGCTATTTTGCTTTCATAAGCTGCATTATGTAAGCCGAGTCTTGAGTGGCGATGCGGTGCCAACTTGGACTCCGCAGCGGGAAGGAGCCACATTCCTGAGCACGGGCTTTAATCCCTGCCTCCAGCCACAGTCGGTTTGCTGGGAGGAATCCGAGGGCTGTGCCGAGCTTTTATAATCGCTTGCCCCAGGTGGAGCCAGCTTGTTTGTTTGGGAGCTCCTTTGTCAGCAGGCTGTGCCCAGGTCTCCTCCCAGCAAGCCCTTTGCAGCAGGCTTGGCACAGCTCACCTCGGCACCCTCCTCTCCTTGCCCTTCCTTGCTGAACTCTCTGCCCTCCTTGGCTTCGCTTTTGCTTCCTCAAAACTGCTGGGAAGGCAGGAAAATGGAAATGGGAGCTCCCACAAGCCTAGCACCGGAAAACTGGCGTGGAAAACACAGCCTGGGGGACACTATGTTGGTGGCAAGAAACTTCTCACCTGTCCCAGCACTGGCTGCCCTCCCAGTGTCCCATCTGTAGGATGTGATTCCTCTCCCACCAAAGATCTTTTTATTGATGCCACGAGAGGAAACAGCAAAGCTGGAAGTCTACCTCCTCCCTGGCAAATAATAGTTAATATTCTAAGTAATTCATTCTCCACATTCACAAATATAAGCCTGCAGTGCTATATGATAACAAGAGATCTGGAGATCCTGCACCCAGGGGTGCAGGGCAGCAATGGGTGCTTGGCAGGGTATTTGGTGGCTCCCCAGCAGCCTCAGCCCTCTGCCCTAACCCCCTGCACCTGGGGCTGATGATCTTCAGGACCCCATTTGGCCAGGCATGAGGGTTCAGAAGGAAAGGTCCTCACCCTCCAGGCAGGTTTGAAGCTGACAGCGCTCTTATTTTCAGGTCCTGTGGGTGGGTGAGGCACCAGACTCCACAGTTTTTGCTGGCAGCTTCTCCACAGTGCCAAACATGTTGTTAAAATGAGAAATATTAATCAGAGCCAGGGTTAGGCTGTTATTTCTCATCACAGAGCTGTGTGGCTCCAACCCATCCATGGCTTGTGGAGATGCTGAGCAGATGCTGGATTGCCCAGCTGCCTCTGTCCCATGCCAGAGCCTGGCCAAAATGCCTAATAAATGGGGAAAGGAGGAAATAGGAGCTTCCTGCTCTGCTGAGCTGGATTTTGGCAAGCAGGGTGGCCAGCAGGTATTTGGAAAAATTCTGGGACCATTTCTTTCAACCACAAACACCAATCTGCCCAATGCCTCTCCATGTAATTCATTGCACTGTTCAGGGTAGTTTATTTTCTTTTCTTTTCACTTTAATCTTTTATCACCCGTAAATATCTTGTTTATTTACAGGTGTCTTTTCTACTCTGCTTAAATACTGTTTGTAAAATTATAGATTAATCTGTGGTTGGTTTATAAGTACAGTTATATTGAAACTGGTGTAAAACATCACTTAATGTGTTAAAAGGTCAGTGTCTGGACTCTGGATTTTATGCAAGCAGGAAAATATAATTTCAGTTAAGGCACCACTTCAGCCCTCAAATGATCCTTTGGTGTTGTTTTAAAGTCACTACATAATGGCTGATTTAAATGCTAAATTGTAATGATCTGATGAACTTCAAAGTAAGAAACTTAAAAGTGAAACAATAAGCTTCAGGTGGTTTTGCTTTTAGGGGTTTTTTAATGAGCAAGCCCCCAGGTTTGAGGTGGGAATAGCTGTGCCCAGGGCTGTTTTGTCCTTTTCCATTTCCATTTTGGAAGCTACCTGGGAGAAGCTGGGTTTAGAGATGGGCTTAATCTGAAAGCTGGAGGTCAAGGCTTCAGGTGGCTGAATCACCATGCACTTGCTCTGAAGTACAGGGTATTTTCAGACCATTTTCCGCCCAGACAGATAACACATGCTGGGTGATTAACTGGCTCCCTCTTTTCCACCTCTCCTTGTGGCTGGCTCTCCTGGCATGTTCTCCCTCAGCTTCCTGGTGATCTCCAACCATGGAACTTGTAAGATGGGAGCTTCTGCTGGAAGAGATGGTCTTGGCAAACCAAGAATCTCTAAGTAAAGCTCAGGGTACGGGGATGGCAGTGATACCCCACAGGTTCTGCAGGAGAACGGGATGATTTGGGTGGGAGTTTGTGGCAGCTTTGCCCAAAGAGCCCTTTGAGATCCAGCAGCTCCCCCTGCTAGTCTCCCCTGCCCATGGAGCAGTGGGAACTGCTCCCATGAAATCTAAAGCAAGCACAGCAATGCTTGTCTTTTTGTTGTGAGTAATGTCAGGCTTTTTTTCAGCAGTGCTATTGAGGCAGCAGCTGTATTTCACCCAGCTGGCAGCGCTCGGGGAGGAGATAAAGTGTTCTCAGCAGAGCTGGGCCAGATCTAGGGCTGGGGGAAGGTGGTGCAATCCTGAGCTGGGCTCCCAGAGTGGGGCTTGGGGGGATTTTGGGGAGGTGAAACAGTCCTGTGTGCTCAGGGGTCTGTGGGAGCAGCAGGATGAGGAGCTCAGCTGCTGCTGGGTGGGATTTTAGTTGTGTGTGTCACTTGTTGTTGGACAGTCCTCTTCTAAGCCAAAAAACCAGGGGCACCTGGAGCTGCGTGTGTGTATTTCTGCACTCTGCCTGAGCATGCTGCAAGAGCTGCAGCCCTGCCAAAACATCCTGCAGTTCTGGGAAGTGTCCTGGGCACAGTGCACCCATCCCGTGGGGCCGCCGTGCCTCCCTCTGCCAGGTACCCCTGGGCAGGTGCCAGCCCTTCCTCTGGGCTTGGGAACAGCTTGTTTTCAACAACCTCAGTGCCCTGGGAAGCAGAGCAAGCAGGAGCAGATGTGCCCCTGGGCACTGCTGGCCCATCTCCCTGGCACGGGCAGGACTCGTTCCTCTGTCCTTGTGCTCAGGGACCCTCCTGCCAGAGCCTGGATCTTTGCACAGAAGGACTTGGGAAGAAAAGTTGTGTTAATTGGAGCTGCAACTCCTCTGGATCCTCAGCTCAAGGCTCCTGTCCATCTGCTGTTTGCCCACTAATGGGAAGCTCAGTGTGGGAGATGGATGGGAAGGATGCTGGGGACAGAAGAAGGCTGGAAGGCAAGGAATATGCTCAGATGAGAGGGTTTTGGTTTGTTTGTTTGTTTGTAATATTTCTTTGGGCCATTCATTATATTCTAGTAATGAGGAAACGTGATTTCTCTCTGTAAGAAAAACCTGGGATTTTTTTAGTGTGGTTTTTTTGTTGTTTTTTTTTGTTTGTTTGTTTGTTTTTGTTTTTTTGGGGTTTTTTGATTTTGTTTTTTGTTGGGTTTTGTTTGTTGGTTGGTTTTTTAGTCGTTTTTTGTTTGTTTGTTGTTTTGTTTTGTTTTCTGTCCCCTCCAGAAATCTGGTTCTTAGTCCTGAGGGGACCTTTGCTGTCAGAGCTCCATCCTCCCTCTGCCTATCAGCGATTTCCCCTTGCTTTGCACCTCCCTCCACCCTTCACTGAATCAACAAAAGCCTCTGCCCTGTGCTGTTCCCAGTACCTGTGCTGGCTGTTTCCAGCTTGCCAAATCTGCAGGGACTGATGTGGCTCCTCCAGAGATGTGCCCCCAGCACAGAAGCAAACAGGAGCAGTGGGAGCATGGAATAAATTACACACTTGGGTGGTTTTTGCTGCCTGACTTGGTTGCTCTCACCCAGGGTTTCTTGCCTTGCACATTCTGCCCCATCCCCAGGTTCATTTGGGTGTGCTGGGCTTGTGGCTCCCTGGCATCCTTTCCAACCATTAAACCCAAGACAGAATGGGAGGAGGGGAAGACGCCTCATTCATTTTCACTCCTCCCTGCATCCTTCCCAACTTTCTCCCCTGGAGGAGATTGGGAGGAACATTATTTTGCACACCCCCTGCTTCCCACTGCCATCCTAAAAATCACCGTTGCCACAACAAGGCTGGGCCCCTCAGGTCTGCATTTTTGGGGGGTTGTTTTTTGGCATTTTGGTTTAGTCTGGTGCTGTGCTGCAGGTGGTGAGGCAGAACATTGTGCTGCACAGCAGCTCTGTATTTAGAAGCAGAAGCAAGGCACAGGATGCACGTTTTTAGCATCCCAAATACATCGGGATCCAAAAGAGTTTGCATGGAAAATCCAATTATTCCTATTCCAGAGTGCCAAAGAAGCCTGGCACCCAACAGCCACTGAGTGGATGAGCCTGGTGCGTCCTGGCTTGGTCCTGCTGCTCTCCTGGGACAGGGATGGGCATGGGCAGGAGCTGGGAGCCTGTTCTGCTGGGACAGGCTTGAGCTTCCATCCCAGCCCAGTTCACTGTGCCCAAACCACCCAACAGTGCTGGGAGCAGCCAGGTGAGACTCAGGCAGCAAATTCCTCATCAAAAAGGCTCCACTTTCCTTTTCTCTGGTCCCAGCTGATGTTTGATAGGAGCTACAGGTGCTTAATACCCAAGGGCATTTTTGTCTTTTTGGTTTTTTTCCCCCAGGTGCTTTTTTTCCTAAGCAGGGAGTTGAGAGCAGAAGGACAAAGAACAGGATGAGATTCTAAAAGTGGTCAGATTTTACCATCCCTAAATGTAGCTCCTGTGCCAAATGGAGATTCATTTGCACAGGGATTGTAGCAGTGCTGCCTGCTGGGCTGGTTTTGGGTGATGGGCAAGGCAGTGTTTGTCAGGAGAGGTAAAACATTGTTAGACACTGGGAAATAAACAGTTCACCTGCTGGCACAAGGGAAAGAAAACAAGAAATGTGTGAGCAGAGACGTGGCCAGCTTCAAACCAGCAATCAGAGCTGGCTCTGCTCCTGGCCAGGCCCTGATTTGGAGACCTCTTTCCCCCTCTCAGACTTAAGGTGGGTTTGGGCCAGCACCTTTTTGGGGTTTGCCCCAGCTGTTCTGTTAGAGAATAATTCCTTTCCCTGCAGATTTAAGGACTTGACACCTGTAGTTTATCCACCTTCACTTTCTTGGGTAAGCAGGGCTGAAAGATCCTGTGACTCTGAAAGAGAAGATGCGTGAGGTGCTTTTCACAGCTCTTCATGGGATGGGAGGTCAGTCCTAAGGAGACAGGCAGAGCAGTCTGAGAGGGATTAATGCAAAATCCTAGTTGAGCAGAACAATCTCCACCTGGATTATTCCTGGCCTGGAATTTTCCTGGGGAAAGGCAGGAGGGGGACAAGGCCAATCCCACTGTGGTTTCCAGCACCTGGGAAACGCTGCTGGAGATTTTTTGTGGAAAGATGACTCCACCTCGTAGGTGCCACAGCAGGGCTGGGGTGAAGCAGCAGGCAGGCAGGAGGAACAAAGGCACCTTTGTGGCCCTTCCCCTGCCCTGCAGAGCTGGCCCCAAGCCAGGGAGGTGCCTGGCTTGCTCCTGGGAAAAACGCCAATCACTTGTTTTTAAAATTTTATAAGTTTAAAATAATAGCAATAAAATTGTTAGGAAAATAGCAATATTATTAGAGTAATAAAAATTGGAACAATTAGGATTAGGACAATATGAGACAACAGAAAAAAAGAGTTACAGACAGCCCAGATACCTCTTTCTGGGCAAAATAAGCCTGAAAAAGGACCCACGTTAACAGAGGATTAACCCTTAAAAGCAACAGCCTGTAGCATATTCATACACCTCATACATGATGCATAAATTCAATTCAAACACAGGATTCTGTCTGGCCAGTGTCAACTTCTTCCTCTGAATCCTGACGGTGTCTTCAGGGCTGAGCAAGGCAGGAAGAAGTTAATTTCTGATAATGGAGCAATAAATTCTCTGAAAGATTCAGGTGTCCTGTGGCTGCCATCTCAGAGTCCTCTCTTTAAAAAAAGTATCTTACATAACATAGTTTCTATTTTAACCTTATGCTATAACCTAAAACTATATTTAACACAGTACTTAAGTGAATTAATACAGCTTCACTTTCTAACATAACACATATAATATTCATTTTAATGTTTGTGAAAAGCAATTGTAAAATATGCATTTTTCACAGTCCCAAGGCCTGGGCATGGCTGGCTGAGCAGCCAAGATCTGATATTTGGGGCAGTTGCTCTCTCACCTGGAAAAGCAGCCTCTCTCCTGGCAGCAGCACAAAAGGGGCAGGGATGGGGTAACTCTGGAAGTGCTCCCAGCCCAGCTCAGGGTACTGGAGATGCTCCTGTACATCTCCAGGCACCTCCACCACCTGGTGGGCAAGAGGGTGAGGGAATGGCCACAAATTCAAAATTAAATTTATGAGTGCTGCCATACAAAGCAGGGCTGGAAGGATATAAGACAATGGACATCAAAACATCAAAACAGCCCAGATAAAACTGTGCAACTAGGGAAGCAAAACAGCAGCTTTACACAAACACTGAAATAAAGCCCTCATCCCCTTCTGTCTCTTGTAATGGTGAGAGATCACAATGTCTCCTGTGATCTTTACAAATCAGGAGGATTTTCCTCTTTTATGTTTTGAAATGCTGGAGATGTGTGACACAACAGAAGGAAGGAATTTAACCAAGGTTTAGTAGAACCACGAGGGATAAAAGAATGAGTTTCCCCTGTCCTAAAGGTTTCACAGAGGCATCAATGTTGCTAAGAGTTTTGCTCACACAAAACTGGCACAGAGGGAGGATTCCTGTGGGAATGGCACTGTGGGGGTCCCTGGTGGGTGGGGACAGTGCCAGCTCAGCATCACCTCTCTCTGTAGTAAACCAAGCTGTGCCATGCCAGGGCATCACCCTTAAAAAATGTCAAATTCTACCAAGGAAGTGAAAAAATCCTCTGGAATGGGATGAGATCGATCTCTTTGGATCTAGCACCCTTAAAAATGTCAAAATCTGCCCAGGGAATGGGAAAAATCCTCTGGAATGGCAGGAGATGGCTTTCTCTGGATGTAGCATCCTTAAAAACATCAAATTCTATCCAGAAAGTATAAAATCCTCTGGAATGGGAGGAGATGGATCTCTGTGGGTCTAGCACCCATAAAAATGTCAAATTCCACACAGTGAATGGAAAAACTCCCATCGTTTGTGATCTCCCACTTGTTGCACCAGCATGAAACCCACTTTCCATCCCTGTCCTTGCTGGGGGAGGAGAGGATGAATCCCTCCAGGAAAGGGATGGATCCCTTCATGAATCCTTTCATGAATCCCTTTGGTGTTCCATCACCCCAGGAGAGGTGGGAATGGCTCTGCTGACACTTCCCCCTCCCCTGGGACACCGTTCCAGTCTCACATCCCTGCTCCTGACTGGAAAACCCCTGGGACTGCGAGAGTTAATCCCTCATCCCAGCTGCTTTCCTCAGCAGGAAGAGGGATTGTGCTAGGCAAGTGGCACCACTGCAGAGGGGGAGGAGGCAAAAAATAAAAAAAAAAATAAAAAAAAAAAAAGAAGAAAAGTTTTGTGTTTAGACCTTTTACCTAATTTCCAAAGTTGCAGACCTGAGGGCCATAGCAACGAGAGCTGCCAGGGGTGTGATTGGAGGCAGCAGGCAGGGCTGGCCTGCCCTCCCCAGCTTCCCCAGCAGCATCCCCTGATGGAACACGGCAGTGCTGAGGCCACTGTTGGCTTTCTGCCTCCCCTTCCCCACGGGAAGAGCTTGAGGCATGTGGCTCTGTGTGCAGTGTGATTTTATTTTATTTTTATTTCTTCCCCCCCCCCCCCCCCCCCCCCCCAGATGATTGGCTTTTGCTCGTTTCAATTCCATTTTCCCTGGTTTCTGGGAGTTGTTTAGAAAGTCCTTGGGCACTTGTGAAACCAGAGGAGGGCTGTTCTGGAAATCAGCAGGGTGGCACAAACCCAGCGAGGTGTTGTTGTATTTGTATAAACACAGATAAGTGACAGGGGCTGGCACTTTGCTTGAGTCCAGCAACACTTTCCTTTTTATGTCAAATAAGTCTTTGCAAAAAATACCAGGGGTTTCTGCAAAACAACAGCAAAGACGTGATTTGGGGCAATAAAAACTGCAAATTGTTGTTGTTTATGCTTACAGCTTGCTGATTCTCCTTTTGGGTTTATCACAGGGGTTCAATGATCATATTCCTCTCTGAGCACAGCCCATCCTGGGGAAATACTGTGGTTGTGCCAGTTGTGGGTTTCCCTGGGTCTGGATTGAAGGCACCTGAGACAGTAATTCATGTTCAGATCAAGTGTTTATTATTTCTTATCAGTAAAATAGTCTCACAACCATGAATTCTGCAGCTTTTCATTAGAAGGCACAAAATGGCCACAATCTCTTGTTACAAGGTCTTTTAAGACTAAACTATCCAATGAAGAACTGACACCTACATTATTGTCACTGTCATATTTTCTGGGAAAATCTCCTTGCCCAGGATTTTCTCCTGGGAAGCTGAGAAGCCTCAGGGAAAAAGGAAATCAATAATTATCTCATTTGCTTATCCTATGTGTTGCTGCTTTGGAATGTGTTTGGACATTGTTTACCAACAGGTGATTGTTTCATTGGTTTCATGTGAATTGTTTTTACTTAATGACCAATCACAGTCAGGCTGTGTCAGGGCTCTGGAAAGAGTAATGAGTTTTTCATTATTGTCTTTTGGCCTTCTGTCTGTATATTTTCTGTATTCTTTAGATATAATATAATATAATATAATATAATATAATATAATATAATATAATATAATATAATATAATATAATATAATATAATATAATATAATATAATATAATATAATATAATATAATATAATATAATATAAATCCTTCCAAGAACATGGAGTCAGATCCATCATTCCTCCCATCCATCCCCCCTCCCAGGGGACCCTGAAAACACCACACCCCCCAACTATTCCAGGGCTGCTTTTTTGGAGAAGAATTCCTTTTCAGCTGGCAGATGTGAGCATTTCTGGATCTAGTGTGAATTTCCCCTTTTTTGGTGCTCTTTGAATGTCAGGCTGCCTCTTCAGCCAGTGATTCCTCAGCACCCCTCCCCTTCCACCTGATTTACAGGGTGTAAATATATATATATATATATATAATTCTGGATATATATATAAATTCTGGAGGTTTTATATATATATTTGATATACATATATAATATATAATATTTAATTTTATAATTTATTTATTTATTAAATATTTATATATTTTTATTTATTTTAATATATTTTATATACAATATATTTTATTTTTATATAAATATATTAATAAGGAAATAGATAATATATTATTATAGATTATGTTTCCTATATATAATATAAATTATATTCCATTTATAATATAAATATGTAATATGGAATAAATATGTATATGTTATTTTTATATTATACTTTTATATATACATATATATAATTTTTGTTTGTTTGGGGGGTTTTTTTTGGGTTTTTTTTGTGCAGAAAACCCTCAGGAGCTTGGAGCACCTCTCCTTTCCCAGGGCTCTGAGCCAGCAGATATATTTGATGTATTTCCCTGGCAGACAAGAGCAGGATGGCTCACTTGCACTCAACTTTCTGTTCTCCAGGAATCACTGGAATATGAATAGGATCCTTATCAAGGCAGGTTCATACGGGGGACAAGGCCACATGAATTTTTTGCAGAGCTCCAGCACATAAACAGCTTTATTCCTGATTCCTCATTTGCCCATTCTGATCCAGTGGCCAGTTCAGGCAGGGCTCAGCTGCAGGGAGGTGACAGCTTTTGGCACTTTTGGCACCTTCTGGACCATTCCCCACTTCCCAGGTGGTGTGATGGAGCATCATGGCAGGAACTTCCATCTGGGCCCTTTCAATTATGGATTTGGGAGGTAAAAATCCAGTGCATCTCCCATATGGGGGTCTAAAAGTCGAGGGGGGAGCTGCTGTGAGCATTTTTCAGCATTTTACCTTGGGGCTGTTTGCTGTGCTCTGCACTGGGGTGGGGGTGATGGGTCCTGGTCATGAAATGGAAGCCAGGGCTTGGCTCCCTTCCCAGCCCAGGACTGGCATCCCAAAATATGAGAGGCCACAAGTCACAGGGACTTTCTGTGCCCTAGGAAAGAGGCAGGTGACACAGGGCATGGCCAGAGCTCCCAACATCTGACCTCTCACTGCTGGGAAGTTCTCTTTGTCATCTACTTAATGAGGAGAGAAAAACTTGCAAGCCTCCTCCTTTGTCTTGCTGCACTTTGGATGGCCAAAAGAGCTGTTATTGCATCCAGGCTGCCTTGCCCTGCTCTCCAGAGCACTCTGGGGTGTTTCTCTGCCAGGAATCTGCCCCTGGAGCACATCTGGGGGCTGCAGGATTGGGGCTGAGCTCGAAGCAAAGGAAGGGCACACACGAGGTTGATGTTGATGCTGGCCAGGCTCTCCAGAAGGGCTCATGTCTGCACAACTTCAGTCTAGGGCTAAATTTAAACACCAAAATGCAGCGTTTAGGAGCCCAGGGAATAGCCCAGCCCTGGTCTCCTGTGGCTGCCTGCAGCCAGAGCTCCCTTTGGCAAGGAAGGAGCTTTTGTTTCCCTTGGACTCCGGGCCAGCTTGGAATAATAACAGGAGCAAAACCCTGCCTGCCCCAGCACAATGAAGCAGGGCTGTCAATTCCCAGATGTGCTAGGGGGAAGTGCCCAGTGTGGCCCTTCCTGCTACTTCCCTTCCAGATGTGGAGTGGCAGCAGCTGGTTGCCAGCCAAGACAGGAGTGAACAGTGCATTTTTGCCCTGGAGACCCTCTGGATCTCACTGCCCGTGGCTGAGGGAAGGGGTTTGGGTGCCCTGCCTGGTTTGAAACAGCTTGAGATTGCTGTGTGCTGCAGGGAGGAAACGTGAGGATGCCCTCCCTTTCAGATGGGTCTGCATCCTCGAGAAACCCTCAACCCCCATCTCCTCCCCCTCAAGCACCTCTTGCTCCTCATCATCTCCTCCTGAGCAGCCCCAGCAGGGCTGGACGCTGTTAGAAACCCTGCAGGGACAGAGTCCCATCCCCTGCCCAGGGACAGGGGCAGCAGGGAGCCAGCCCATGCCCAAATCCTCCTGCCAAGGCCATGCTGAGTGAGCCTGTGGGGTGAATCTGGAGACTGGAGCCTGTCACCCTCAGAATGAGGTGGGAATATTTCAGATTCAGCCTCTTTTGGGCAATGCCCTGGGATTTGGGCAGCACAGGAGGGGCACAGCTGCCTCTCAGGGTGCTGGGGGTGATGCAAGCCGGGGCACTGCATCTTGTGACCCAGGGCTGGCTGTACCCAGACAGTGGAAAATTCCTCCTGCCCATGGACAACGTCCTCCTGCCTTTGGTTTGAAGCAGGTCCTGAGGACAGGCAGGAGATAAGGGGTGCTGACAGGGCCTGGCTGCTAATTGGGGTTTTGCCAGGGCTTCCATGATGTTTGCAGTTAAAGGAAGGTGGGAGGGAGGAGGAGGAGGAGGAGGACAACACACATGTGACAGAGAGACAGAGCCCATGGAGGAATTGGGGGTGTCTGAGGATGTCACAGGGAGGGATCCTCATCCCAAAGGCAGGGCTGGGATTGCTCACAGCCATGACATCAGCCTGGGGCCCTCCCAAGCTGTTCCTGTGCTGGGAAGGCTGGGACAGGGCTTTCCCCTGTGTGGGATGGGGATCCAGACCCTGCACGGGGTCAAGGCTGATCCATCCCCACGTGGCAGCAGTGCTGAGCACTGGGAGAGGTCACCTGAAATTTGGTGGTGCTCATGGCATGCCCTGCAGTCCCTCTCACATCCTTCTCTTCCCTTTCTCTTCTCATTTTCATGCAGCCCTACTGGCCATCCATATTCCAGAGCCCACCCCGTGCTGCCCTGACCCTTTGGAAACCCAACAATTTATTTAAAAAGCTTTTTTTTTTCCCATTGCCCAGATTGAATTTTCCACTGGGTAGCAAAGGTGCTTTGTTTGGCTCTTTGTTTACAGGGGGAAAATGCACAGCAGAAAAAAAGCCCAGGAGGTTTGAGTGAGCTTGGAGCTTGGAGCTGTTTCATTTGCCATGGAGGAATCATGCAGGTGTCTCAACCAAACACTTCAGGGCAGCACAGGAAAAAAACTTCAGGGTTTTTTGCAAAATTCAATCTTATAATTTGTCTTCCTGAATGTGTAAAATTATCCCAGGGAGTCCTTTGCCCTAATGGCAGCTCAGGATAGCTTCCAGTCTATCTCAAAAAGAAATCTGGAATAAAAATAGAAAGCTTTGGACACACAAGACCCTCTGAAAGGTGTAAATAATCTGTCTTGGGATGTATTTAAAGTGAATTAGGGAGAAAATAGCTCAGGAGTCCTGAGGAGGTGCTGGGTGTGATGCTGGAGGTCATGGGGGAATTCAGATGGGCATCAGATAAAGTTCCCAAAAGAGAGGGACAACAAATGATTTCCACCAGGCTGTGAAGACAGGGCTGGGCTGGGTCTGGCTGTGGAGTGATTCAGTTATGGCATCCCAGTTCAGAAAAATCTCTTTTACCCATCCCCTTAAACTAAGAGATGGGAAAAACCTCTTTTACTCATCCCCCTGAAATGAGAGATATTTAGGTATTTTTAGGTATATTAGGTATTTTTAGATATATTCTACCTAATATATAATATATTTATATAAAATATATTTATATTTATTTTTCTTTTTTCTCCTTCCTTTTTATTTTTCTCTATTTTCTATTTTTCTATATTTATATATATATTATATTATATTATATTATATTATATTATATTATATTATATTATATTATAGGTATATAATTCTTTAGTATAGTTTTAATATATAATTTTCTTTTAATATAATATCATAACGTAATAAATCAGCCTTCTGAGAACTTGAAGTCAAGTTCTCATCTCTCACCTCATCCTGGGGACCCTCACAACACCACAACAGGGGCTTGTCTGAAGTGGCTGAGGACAAGGACCCCATGATCTTGGTGGGTGGGATGTGATCCCCATGGCTGTGTCCCTGTTGTGTCCCCTGGCTGACTGTCTTGGTTTGGAAAGACAGGTGCCTGCTAAGGAAGGCAGGAGCCTCCCCGGAAATGGAGAATGTAAACACCCCCTCTCTGAATTGCTATAAAGAATTGCTATAAATTTTAAATTAATGCGCTCTCAGGCAAAAATATGGGAGTAAGAAATAACAGTTCTTTAAGAGGGAAGAAAATAAAAGGATAAAATAAACAATGCAGTACACTAGAACAACACTGACAGAGTCAGAACTCAGCCTGACACCCTGTGGGTCAGGGTGTTAGTGGCAGTCCCATTGGAAATGTGACTGCAGCCCTCCTGCAGTGTCAGGGGTGGTTCTCTTGGAGCAGGGATCCTGTAGAAAGGTATCATTTTCCTCTGAAGATCCAGTGGAAGAAGAGGCAGCTGCTGTTCCTCTGGGAAATCCAGTGGAGAAGCTGTGCTGGTGTTCCAGAATCTCCAGATTGTATCCAGGTAGGAATGCTTGGCTCCTCCCTCTGGGCGCACATCTCCCAATGGGATGCTGTAGTTCGTATCAGTCATGCAGTGACATTCATTAGCTCTTATCAGCAGATGTTCCCCCCAGGAGGGAGGAGTGGGTGTGGAAGAGATAAGGCAAACTACCCACTTGACAGAAGACAGCTGCCATCCAGATGGCAAATAGAATAAATCTTGCCTTGCAATCTGGGACACTGAGGCAGGATGAGAGGGGCAGCAGGGTGATCAGAGGGGTGGGGAGATAGGACGAGCTTGGCTAAAGAAAAGCAGGGAGTGTGAGAGGCACACAGAACCTTCCTGCTCCTCACCCTACACCCAAATCTCCTAAAATTTGCCCTAATTTTCAGCCGTCAGCAGAATTCCTCTCAGCCAGGGAGGCAGGGCCTGGCTGAGCAGCCCTGTGTGGGACATGGGGTGGGGTTGGGCTGCCCACTGCTTGATTTGTATTTTTAGAGCCCTGGGTCACTGCAGTGAGTGAAATTCCACCCTGGAGCCTGCAGCAAGTCCTCATCCCCATCCCTCTCCTCAGGGATGGACTGGAGTCAACAGCTGAGCTGAGGCTCAAGTGTCTCAGCCACCACAGTGCCACAGAGGGGTGGGTGGCAGAGCAAGGCAGCACAGGGGACAGGGGACAGCCCTGCCACTGCTGTCACTCCTGGAGACTCCCAGGGGAGGGAGGGTCTGCTGGGGCTGAGCTGGAGACCCCACTGGGGGCACAGGGGGGCTCTTGGTGTGACTGGAATTTGTTTGGTGGGACAACAGGCAATAGTTTGCAAATAGAAATTGGTAAACTTTGCTGGATTTCTCCAAAACTAAAGCTGCCAGCTACTAGGACCCTTTAAGTCCTTAGAAACCCAAATGCCACCTCTGAGCTGATACCCAGACCCTGGGGAAATGATTTAACCATGGAAAATGGCCTCCATTTGCAGCCTCTTGCACTGGCAATAATAGGGTGGCAACCAAAAAATTGGCAAACTTTGCTGGATTTCTCCTTGTGCTGAGGGAGCTGAGGGCACTGGGATGCTGAGGTGAGATTGGGACAAACTGGAGAAGGGTGGGGAGGAGGCCACGCCTGCCCTCCTTGCTCAGTGGAGAGATGAGCTGGCAACATGATGAGTCCAAAGCTGAAAAAGGGGGAAAAAAACCTTGAAAATGAGAATGTGTGGGGGCTTAGAACAGCACAGCACATCTTGAAAGCACAGCTTGGGTCCCTTTATCATCTCCAGAGTGACTGATGCAAGGGAAGCTGCTCACCAGGGCTGGGGCTCACAGGGAGTGAGTCAGGAGGGCTGGAGTCCCACCTCTTGAGTCACTGCTGGCAGCCCTGGAAGTTCCCCCTGCCCCTTTCACTTGTGAGTAGTGATGGAATCACCGTCCCCTTGGGGGAAAATCATCCATTTCTCATTGAAGCCTGAAATAAAGAGAGAAATTCTCCCCAGGGATGCTGACCCAGCCAGCACTGGTGGCAAGAGATGCTTCCTGGAAGGACAGTGAGTATCAGATCCCTGCTGCAAGGCAGGAGGTTTTCCTGGAAATGAGGCCAAGGAAAATGTGCTGGGAGCTCTCATCTTCTGAGAGCTCTGCCTCACGAGGTGTGAAACATCTGCCTTTTCTCCTCATCTTCTAGGAGATGATTTTCTCTGCTTGAGCCACCCAAATTCTTGGCCTCACCTGCTCCAGGTAGCCCGAGCAGCCAGCAGTGATCAATCCTACACTGCTTTCATCCAGGGATGAAATCCCACTGATGGGATTTAGCAGGACCAACACTCCAACCTCCCTTGAACATGAAAGGCTGAGACAAACCTCAGGAGCAGAGGATGCCAAGCAGTTTTTATTGCTGCAAACAGCCAGACATGAGGACTGAGGGGTTTTTTCCTGAGCCATCACACAATTTTGGGATGATTTTTCCCTTCTATACACAACCCAGAGCATGACTGCACTTCCCTGTATCCTACTGCCAGCTCTCAGCTCTGCTCTGCCCCATCCCCTCTGGTGTTTTTTTTTTCAGAGATCCACCCCTTTTTTTTCCCCCAAAACAGGCAGTTTCCCCTAACAGCCAGCACCCAGTGGCCGGCAGCTGATGGCTCAGTTGCTTTGCCTTATGCACAAAACTTTCCACTCGTGCTTTTCATCTGCCCAGCTCAGGAAGTGCCTGCCCTCTCCTGCAGCAGGGAAACGTCTGCCCTCCTGTGTCCAAAGTCCCCTGCAGAGAGCAGCCAAGGGTGCACTGACCTCACAGTGTAAATATTTTCCATGACAGCTCCTCCTGACATCTCCTGCCGGGCTCTGTACCTATAGCTGGCCCAGCTCTGCCTTTACAGCCAGCTCCTTTGCTTCCCTGTGTGTCCCCATGCAATGTCACCCCCTGAAGGTCTCTGTGACCTCTCTGGACACTCTGCTGGCCAAGGAGGTGGCCTCTGGGCCAGTGCTGCTCCCCAGGGACACCAAATCCTCCTGGCTGGCTGTGATGGCATCTCCAATCTGTCCCCCAGCCTGCTCAGAGCTCACCCATGGCCATGGGCTGATGCCAAGGGAAAGTGGAGCCAGCAGGCAGAAAGCAGCCTGAGGTGGGATGCAGGGAGGTTGTTTGGAAGTGGGAACAGCTTGTCAGCAGGCCTGGAAGGGGATGGGAGACACCCACTGACCCCATCCCGGCTGCTCACACAGCTGGATGGGAAGGGGGATGATCCAAGAGGTATTTTCCACCTCCAGCCCCTGGCTGTGTGAACACAGCCCTTCCCCAGACTGTCCTTCTCAAGGGGGACAGTCACTCTGACGCCTGGATTTCCTGCACAGTGCTGCAGAGCCCAGAGCTCTTCATGGCCTGGGTGTTTCATGTGCAGCCATGAGAAGTGCTCTACCATCAGCTTGCTGAGACAAGGTGCTGTGCTCACAGTGTTGGAAAGGTTTTTATTCTTTTTCACAAACAGGACAGGACTGCTGGGGTATGTTCCTTCAGTTTTATTTGCAGCATCAGCCTCATTACATGGTTGAGACAATAGAAAGATGGCAAAAGCTCATGTAAAACCAGCAGCAGCTGAAGATTTCTTTGTTACGGAGCATTTTAAAAATTTTCTAACCAACAGCACATTGCTAAAGCTTACAGACAATTGTTTTAGCCTTTTACTAAAGGCACAAATACACCTGCTTCACACAATGCTTGCTTGTCTGCTCTCTATTAAGACACAGCACACCATTATGAAGTTTAAAACCTTTTACTATCTTGCTAAGTATATTTTCCTGCAGTCCTTAAATCTATCCTAACCAAACCTAAAACTCAAACTATTGCTTCATCTTGTTTATATTGTTTTATTATTTTTTATCTTTGCTTACTATACTATTGTAACTTTTCCTACCTTTGAACTTTACAATTACATCTAATTCTAAGTTTCTCTGCTCTTTTTGCTTCTAAAACTTACTTTCTAAAAAACTTCTTACCTTTCCTATTTCCCACAGTCATTCTGCTGCTGGGCTTTTCAAACCATGTGCGAGGCCCCAGCTGCAATGCAGTGTCCTGAGGGGGAACAGGGTATTCCATGAGCTGGATTCCTGAGGATTAGATCCCTTCTGGTAGTTCCTCCATAATTTGTAGATGCGTGTTTCCCAGTTTTTCTGCATGGGAGAAGTTTTGTTCTTCTCTAGAGGGCTGTTAGTGCTAGAGGGAAAATCAACGTGAAACATCGGTTAACCTGGGGGTAGGTTTAAGTCTCCTTTTTTTGGCTGCTCAGTAAAATTTTTCATTTTAAACATCTCTCTTTTTGGCAGACAGGGAAGGTTCTCCCATCTGCTCCTGTTGGTAGCTTCACAGGAATGCTTCAGGATGCAGAGGAGAGCTCACCCTGGGATTCCTGGTATTGTCCTGCACCTGCTGCAGAACAAGTCATGGACCTCCTCCCTCCATCCCATGCTCCTGAAGCAATGTGGGTGTCCCTGGGAGATCCCAGCAGGGCTGTGAGTGCAGCACTCCCACCCTGGAGCACCCAAAGTGCTGTCCAGGAGCTCTTCCACAAGAGGCTGAGCTCTGAAAATCCACGTTTTTGCTCCTGTTTTTGGCTTCTCCTCTGTGGCATTCACATTCTCTGGAAAAATCCCTTTGTCCAGGGTTTTTCTCCTGGGAGGCTAAAAGGCAGCAAGAGAGGCCTCAGAGAAAAGGAAAACAATTCTTATCTCATTTACTTCTCTTGTGCTGTGCTCATGTGGAATGTGTTTGGGGATTGTTTACCCACAGGTGATTGTTTCATTGGATTCTGCTCTGAGTTGTTTTGGCTCTTTGGCCAATCAGGGCCAAGCTGTGTCACAAAGAGTCCCAAGTTTTCATTATTATTTTTTTAGCATTCTGTAAGTATCCTTTCTGTATTCTTTAGTATAGTATAGTATTATTTAATATAATATAGTATAAAAAGTAATAAATTAGCTTTCTGATAAGATAGAGTCAGATGCATCATTCTCTCCCCTTGTGGGTGGCCCTGCATTTCCAATACTTCCCTGTGGGAACCCAGGGCACAGGGAATATTTCTCTGTCTGCTGTGGGGTGCCCTGACCCCCAGGACAGCACTGACTCTGACCCTCATTCATGGAGAAAGTTTCCTAAATTCCAGAATAGACTAGAATCCACTAAGGTGTAAAGTAGATTATAGAGAGCAGTGTAGGTTTATCACTGGGTGAGAAATTTAGGGTTTGGGATTTTTAGTATGTTGTGGATGGAAGCAAGATGGAGGGCACAGGGTGTGGTCCTGGGTTTCTTCTTCATGCTTCTTCTTTCTCCTTCTTCTTGGGTTTGGGTGGCATTCTGTAATTGGACAGAAAAGTCCCCATTGCAGCTCTTTGGGATCAGTTATTGGGTTAAAAGGAAAAATAATCTAGGTGTCAGCTCTTCATTGGATAGTTTAGCTTTAAAAGTCCTTGTAACAAGAGATTGTGGCCATTTTTTTTGGTGTTTTTCCACTGTGCTGAGCCTGGTGTGGACAGCATGCAAAACTCTAGCTAAGATAACAATAAACAAGAACCTGAAGACTGAAAAAAATCCAATGAGTCTCTCTTTCCTGACACAAAACCACTTCAGGAGGGTCTTCCTGGGCAGGGGAGCCCCTTGGGAGGGCCCAGCCAGAGCCCCAGAAGTCGGGGAATCAGTAACAGAGATCCCAGCAGATCCCTGCTCCTGGGAGGATGCAAGGGCCGTGCTGAAGGTGACAGCTCAGCCTTGAGGAAATCATTCTCTGCTGGAAGCACCTGCCTGTTGGACAGGGCAGAATTTTGGAGGTGGGGTCTTGGGTTTCTTTGGTTGAGATGATCTCCAAGGTATTAGAAAGTCCTTTTTTCCCAGCTCCGTGACCGAAGAAGAAGTCGAGATTCGTGGGTTCTGCTTCTCAAGGTTGTTTATTTTCTCTTATCTGTTCCATTCTTTCTCTGACCTGCTGAGATCTGTCCAGCAGGTCGGGTTGTGGCACAGTCCCTGCCCTTGGGGTGGTGTTAGCTTTTTATACTAAGAACTATGTGTCCTTTTTTATAATTTTCCAATACCTATCACCTATGTTAGACAGTCTGTCTCTACTCTAAACCAATCCAGAAGTGTCACCATCACAGCAGAAGATGGAGAAGAAGGACAGGACACGCCCAGATTCCTCCATCTTGCCTCTTGAACCCCCATTCTAAATCCCCCAAAATTCTACTTTTTCACCCTGTGACAAATTAACTATCATTCTACTCAAACTCTTGTGGCTTGTAACTCTTCACACAAAGTTGTTAATTGTTTCCATGGGCTAAAATCAAAGGCACAGGTGTTTGTGACTCTGTGCCAAGGTCTCTGAGCCCCCTGCCAGGGTCTGGAATCACCCAGGGCAGCCAGAGGAATGTCCTGGGTTCCGACAGTGGGGATGTAGAATTAAATATTGGATGTAAAAACCTTGGCTTTTCCAGAGGCCTGGTCTCCCCTATAACTGCTGCTCTGCCTCCTTGTGCTTGTAGGGAGAGGAAACCACTGTCAGAATCATATTTTCTGAAAAATTCTATTTGCTCAGGATTCTTCTCCTGGGAAGCTGGGAAGCCTCAGACAAAAAGGAAAACAATAATTATCTCATTTGCTTCTCCTGTGTTTTGCTGCTTTGGAATGTGTTTGGAGATTGTTTATCCAACATGTGAATTGTTTTAACTTAATGACCAATCACAGTCAGGCTGTGCTGGGACTCTGGAAGGGGTCACAAGTTTTTCATTATTATCTTTTTAACCTTCTGTAAGTATCCTTTCTCTATTCTTTAGTATAGTTTAGTATAGCATTCTTCAATATAATATAGATAATAAAATAATAAATTAGCCTTCTAAGAACATGGAGTCACATTCATTCCTTCCTCCCAATGACAGGGAGCCCTGCAAACACCACAAACCACAGCCAACCTCACCACAAACACAAATCAGTCCGGTTTTGTTGCTATTTTTTTTTTGTTTAATTATTTTTTGGGTTCCGTGTGTTCAGCTGGAACAATAAAACATCTGTTCCCGAGCCCAGCAGCTGGACTGGAATGAAATGACGTTAGCATCAATTATCCTCCGGGATGGGGAGGCAGATTTCCTCACCGCTGAATAACAAATGAGAACAACAGCTTGGCTCCTGCCTTGTGTGCTCCCAGAGAGCTTCCAAACCCCCCCTGCTCCAGCCCTGGGGTTTGGGGTGCCCCTGCTGTGTGCCCCTGCTCTGGGCACCACTCTGAGGCACAGCAAGGGAGGTGCCTTCGCAAGAACTGGGGGAAAAACACCCATTTTTGGTGTCTTGGTTTATGGCTGCTGTGGTGGGGGAGACTTTCTTCAATGCACCAAGTGATTTTTGGGGGCAGAGGTGGTGCTCAAGTGATTTTTGGAGGATGGAGTGGGGCTCAAGTGATATTTTGGGGGGATAGGGTGGGGCTCAAGTGATTCTTTAGAGGCTCAAATGATTTTTTGGGGGGCATGGGGTGGGGCTCAAGTGATTTTTTGGGGGGATGGGGCTGAAGTGATTATTTTGGGGGATGGGGTGGGGCTCAAGTAATTTTTTTGGGTGAGATGGGGTGGGCCTCAAGTGATTTTTTGGGGAAATGAGGTGGGACTCAAGTGATTTTTTGGGGGGATGGGGCTGAAGTGATTTTTTGGGGGATGGGGTGGGGCTCAAATGATTTTTGGGGAGATAGGGTTGGACTCAAATGATTTTTTGGGGGCATGGGGTGGGGCTCAAGTCATTTTTGGGGGCATGGAGTGGGGCTCTATCACTTCTTGCAGAGCCAGCATGGAGAGCCCCAGCAGGGACGTGGCCAGTGATGGGTGCAGTTAGCCAGCCCAGAGCAGAGCTGGGGTTCACAGAGTGATGGGATGATGCAGAATCACGTTCCCTGGGGACAGAAAGGGGCCTTTAACGGGGAGAAGGGGGGGAGTGATGGAGCACAATGCCTGTGATTTGTTGGCAGGCGAGACCTCCAGTCCCTGGCAGCACCTCAAAGCAGCTGTGAAGTGCCAGTCGGTGGCGATGCTCGTGATGTGGGGCGCCTGACCCTGGTGTAAGGCTAGGACACGGGCTGGGACACAGGGAGGGACACAGCCTGGGACACGGGCAGTGAAACGGGCTGCTTGCTGAGGAGGGCACTGACCCAGCTGGTCCTCCTCAGGATAAATCCCCAGGGATGTGGTGGCCTGGCTGCCATCCTGTGCCATCCCAAATGTTAAAAATAGGTTAGAAACTGTTGTAAAATAGTTGATAGATCATTAGACACGTACTGTTAGTTTGGTTATTATATTGTAAAAGGGGTTAAAAGGGTAGTTAGAAGAAATTACACCTCAGTAAAGTGCAGCACCCCCCAAGTGAAACGAGCCAGCCTGGACAGAACTGTAAGGCCCAGTCAAGAGTCTTAAACCTTCATGCAAATGAAGGATCCAAACAGAAACCAATCCAAAGGGACAAAAAACAGGACAAAAAGGGGGCTTCTGACCCACTGAAGTAGTGCCATTCCCCTGGGACACTGGGGCCATCGCTGCTGGCTCCAGTGCCGGCGCTGCAGCATCCTTGATGGGAATGCTCCTGCTTGGCCCCCAGGTGCCCTTGCTTTAGACCTTTTCTTTTTCTTATAATAAATGCTGAAATCACTTTTAGTACCCCTTGCTATAGACCTTTCTTTTTCTTATAATAAAAATGCTGAAATCACTTTAGTCTGGGAGTCTGGTTCTGTTTTTACCAGCCTGGGGACCCGTCCAGGAGGAACCCGGGACCTCCCCCAAGCGAAACAAGCCAGCCTGGACAGAACTGTAATGGCAAATCAAGCACCTCAAACCTTCATGCAAATGAAGGATCTAAACAGAAATAAATCCAGAGGTACTAAAAACAGCATAAAAAGGGGGATCTGACCCAGGGAATCTATGCTGTTCCCCTGGAACATCTGGGACTGAAAAGAAGCCCCAGTGCTGGCCCTGCAGCATCCTCGACAGGAACGCTCCTGCTCAGCCTGTAGCCCCCTTGCTTTAGGCCTTTCTTTTTATTATAATAAATGCTGAAATCACTTTAGTACCGGGAGCCTGGTCTTGTTTTTAACATGTACTGTTAGCTTGGTTATGGTAAAAGGAGTTAAAAAGGTAGTTGTAAGAAATTACACCTCAGTAAAGTGCACCACCTCCCAGTGAAATGAGCAAGCCTGGACAGAACTGTAAGGCCCAGTCAAGCACCTCAAACCTTCATGCAAATGAAGAATCCAAAAAGAAACCAATCCAAAGGGACTAAAAACAGGATTAAAAGGGGGCTTCTGACCCAGGGAATCTGTGCTGTTCCCCTGGAACATGGGGGACTGAAAAGAAGCCCCAGCACCAGTGCTGCAGCATCCTTGACAGGAACGCTCCTGCTCAGCCCCCTTGCTTTAGGCCTTTCTTTTTCTTATAATAAATGCTGAAATCACTTTAAGTCCAGGAGCTTGCTCTCTTTTTTATCACCAAACACGCTCTCCAATGTTGTGGACAAATTCATAACCTGTGTCAGAAATAGGCCGATGCTTTTCCTTTAATTTTTTGACAGAAAAGGGGGAGGTGTCATATTGCACTAAACAATTTAGTTGTTATTTAGTTATTTAGTTGTTATTTAGTTATTTAGTTGTTTGCACTGGGTGTTTTGGTAATTTGCACTGTTCAAGTGATTTTTATCCTATGACCACATGTTCTTCCCCTTTTTCCCTCCCCAAGTCACTGTTGGTGGTCTCTTCCCGGGTTACCCCTCCCCACTTATATCCCATTGGTTGTGGTTCTCCTCCATCCCCTATTTCCCCTGGGTATAAAAGTCTCCCACCATCAGGCCACACCCTCTTTTTCCATGTATTTGTCCATCTGATGTGTCTCTTGGAATAGAGAGAACATTACCACGTGGAGAAGAGCATGTAAGATTTGTGGGGGCTAGAGTCAATATCCAGCCAGAGTGGACCCAAACAGCCTGCCCAGACACAATCTTACACTCCAAAGTTGTTTCCCCAAATCCAGCAGCACAGAGGAAAACATGTCTGTGGGAAAACTGAAAGAAAAGCCAGCAGGGAAAAGCATTTTTTATCAGCAAGCTGCTTTTGTACCTGCACAGCGAGATGCTTAAATAACTTAATACAGGAAATCATTTTGGCTGCTGCAATTTTGAAGGCTCTGAAATAGCTTTGCTGCTCCCTGGGGAGCTGGGAGCATTTTAGGCCTGGCAGCTTCCAGCACCCTGCAGGTGAGGTACAGCTGCTCTGGGGGAAATGGGGCTCCTGGGGATTGTGTGATGCTCATCATGACTTTTTTATTTTTGGCAGGAAAGTGTTTGGGGTGAGCAGCAGGGGAGAAAGCTTGTAAAGGGAATAGCAGCTTGCTCCAAAAAGCTGGGAGCAGCAAGCAATCAGGGAGTTCTTTGTGTGGCTTCTTCCTTGAATGTCACTCACGTGGAATGGTTTGGGTTGGAAGGGACAGTAAAGACCATCCAGTTCCACCTCCTGCCATGGGCAGGACACCTTCCACCATACCAGGTTGTTCCAAGCCTCACCTAGCCTGGCCCTGAGCACTTCCAGGGATGGGGCAGCCACAGCTTCTCTGTGGAAAATCTGTGCCAGGGCCTGCCCACCCTCAAAAGGAAGAATTTCTTCCCATTATCCCCTCTAAACCTGCCCTCTGTCAAGCTGAAGCCATTCAACAGCACCCAGCACATGCCTCCTTTTTTCCTCTAATCACTTGTTGCTTTTGGCCTCCAGCCTTGGTTCTATCCCCAAGCCACCCTGGGCCAGCCCTAGCCCAGGTGTCACATCTGATGTTTGTCACCTCTCTGCCCCCAGACAGGCACTCCTGGCCTCTCCTACCAGACATGGAATCCAGCTGGGAAAATCCCCAGAACTTCACTCAGAAAAGACTTGGCACATCTAGAAGCAAAAGTAAAGGAAGCTTTGGCTTTATAAAAAAAATTTGAAACCAGATCACTTTGTCCCAAAGCAACTGAACTCAGCCCAGTACGTCTATTTTTTGTTACATTATGTACTGTACTCCAGCCTGTTTTCCCAAGCCTTACAAAAGCAAGTGGATCCTCATTTTGTTTGCCTGTCCCAACCCTCAGTAACATGCTGAACTGGCTGGTTTTGGGGAAGTCTGGCAAGGACATTAATTCCTCCCAATATTCTGGTCTTGCTGGTTGTATGAAAACAAGTGTCAGTGCTGGAGGTTGGCTCAATCCCAAGTAGTGAGGGAAAGACTTATTGGGTCCCTGGTTTCCCAAAAATCCCCATCTGGTGGGAATTTGTCAGCTGGAGCACTGAGATGGGGCTGCCCTGATTGCAGGCACCTCCTCCCCTCCCAGCCTGCCAGCAAAAACAGCCTGGGAGGATTCTCTGGTGTACTGGGATCCAGGGAAGGGCTGAGGGCCCTGCACCCTGCCTGATTCTACAGTGATCTTTTTCTCCTTTCCATCCCTCTTGCAGTGGCCTGCTTTTCCCAGGTGGGTAATCTTAAAGAATAGGAGGCAACAGCCTAAAATTTCTCCTGAGCAGCTAGATTTTAGTCTCTCCCCATGGCACTGCTGCTCTGGCTCCCTGTAAATCGTCTCACCTCTGCCAGGACTGAGCCTGCAGTGCCTTATCCTCCCCCAGCCAGGGCAAAATGTGCCCTGAGGGTGCTGGAGTGGTGGCAAATGGGGATCTGTGCCACCAGCCCAGCTGGGATATACAGCAGCCACCTCTGGCTCGTCACTGTAGAGCTGGATAAGGCTGAGCAAGGCTCAGGAGTATGTAATGCGGCTAAAAGGAGGTGAGATAAGGGGAAAAAGGGAATAAAGCAAGGCAGGGGCAGCATTCTGACCACCACAAGGCATCTGAAACAGGGTGGGATGCTTTGTGTGGCCAGCCACCAGGCAAGGGACGCGTGGCTCTGCTTTGTCCCAGCAGCTCAGGGGGGCAGCTCTGGAGCTTTTCCCCCTGCCAGGCCAGGGCACAGCCTGGGGCTGGGGCTAAAAATGCTGTAACAGCGTTTGCATCCCATCTCCGTTGGCGTTGGTGCTCTGGGAGGCTCCCATGGAGCCCCTCCCACCCCAAGGCAGAGTCAGCATCACTGCCTGGGGCACCTGGGCAAAGGGAATGAGGCACCTGGGGAGCTGCTGGGGCTGGGGCCTCTCCTCCTGCCGGCCTCCTCACCCCTTCATTTCAACACACTCCTGCACTGCCAGCTTGTTTGCACAGCTCAGAATGTTCCGAGCATTATCAGTGTTTGCACTTTTGCCACTGTTTGTGCTGGTTGCACTTTAAAGGCAATAAAGTCAAGCTTTGTTTGCCCACAAGGAAGCCATGGGGTTTTTCCCCCCCAGCACGCCAGAGCTCGCCCTAAAACATGGCACCAACCACCCCTGGAAGGGCTGGGCTTGGTTGGGAGGGTGTTCCTGGGCAAAAAGGGGCTTGGTGTGCACAAACACATGGGGTTCACACTGTGCACCACCCCAAGACTCTGCCTGCCAAGCTTTGAGTTTCACGGGGAAGCCTGACCCAGCATCCTCTTCCTTTCACCCCAGAGAAGCCAAGGAATGAGTCCTGGGGTGACTTTACGATGTTTGTGCCCCCATTTGTCTGTTTAGCCCCAAAATAAGTTTAAGAATGGAGGAGATTCTGAAATCTTTTTCCCAAACCAGTTGGGGAAGGGGCCGCTTGAATTTGCTTTCCAAAGGAAACCCCTTTGGAGGTTTTTTTCCCCAAATTGCCCTAACCCAGGACAGAACCCCACATCCCACAGCCCCAGCAGCCCCTTTCCTGCGTAGCAAAGCCATTCCCTTCTTGCCCTGGGGTTCAGGGGGCAGTGAGGAGCCAGGTGCTGCTGCTGGCACATGGGGGTCCCACGGGGCAGGCAGTGACCTCACGTGTGTGCCCAGCCACCACCGCTGTCCCCACAGCTGGCACCACCTCCCTGCTGGCTGCAACACGCTGTCCCTGGCCAGGGGGTTGAACATTAACACTGCAAGGCCAGGGGAGTCTCCAGAGTGTCTGGGGAAGGGTGTTATTTCTGGAGAAAGCTGTGCTGGGAAAGCTGCGCTGCGTTGCTCGGTGACCTTGTCCCAACTCCAGAAAAGCTCCCTCCATCATCCTCCTCAGCTCCCCAGCTGCTTTCTCCACCTCTCAGCCAGCTCTGGGCTGCCCAGCACAGCATATTTGCCACACTGCCCAACTCTAAGCTGCCTGGCTTTGTGCTGTCCCTTTGGGGTGATGCCAACTCTGCCCCTATTGTAAATCAAAGGCGATTTTGATGAAGGGGAGAGAGTGATGCATCTGACTCCATGGATATCAGAAGGCTAATTAATTACTTTATTACACTATATTAATTACTTTATTATACTATATTAGTCTATACATCTAAAACTGAATCTGCCAAGCACTCACTGTGCACACACTGCCCAGAATCTTGTGACTGTCACCCAACAGTCCCCACACATACCTGGCCCTGACAGGCCAAGGAAACAAAACACACATATAATAATTATTCTATTCTATTCTATTCTATTCTATTCTATTCTATTCTATTCTATTCTATTCTATTCTATTCTATTCCCTGACAGGCCAAGGAAACAAAACACACATATAATAATTATTCTATTCTATTCTATTCTATTCTATTCTATTCTATTCTATTCTATTCTATTCTATTCTATTCTATTCTATTCTATTCCCTGACAGGCCAAGGAAACAAAACACCATCACTTTGGATAAACAGTCTCCATATTGCATTCTACTTTGGCACAAACACAGGCACAGCAAGTGATAAGAATTGTGTTTTCCTTTTCTCTTGGGAAGAATTGTGCCTTGCTTTTCTCTGTGAGGAGAAATGTGGGGCTACAGACCCTGCTCCCCTGAGCTCCTGGTGCCACTGCAGAGCCTGGGGATGGGGCAGAGCCTGAGCCAGGCTGTGGCTGGAGGAGCTGCCTGTGTTTCCTGGAAGGGCAATGTTGGTTTTAAGTGATCCCTGGATGGAGCAGGGCATGGTTCATGCCCTGCCCAGCACACGGCACCGCTGGCACCGCTCAGGAGAGCACCATAAACACAGTGCCTGCTGGCCAGGGCTTGGGAGAGAGGGAGCAGGAAAGGCACAAACCTCAGAGCTTTGGTCAGGTTTAAGCTCATAAAAAATAAAAAAAACCCCACACAACAAAAAAACCCACCCCACAAACAAAACCAAAAAACCAAAAAACCTCAAAGAAGCAAAACAAAACCAACCAAAGAAACAAAAAAAACCCCCAAAACAAACAAAAAAACCCCATAAATAAGGTGCCTGCTGGCCGGGGGCTGAAAGGGACCAAGAAAGGCTCAAACCTTGAAGCTTGACTGGGGTTTAAGCTCGCAAAAAAACAACAACAAACAAACAAACAAAACAACCCCCCCCCCAAAAAAAAAACCCCAAACCCAAATCTGTAAACAAGGTGTCTGCTAGCCTCGAAGGGATCAGGAAAAGGACAAACCGTGGAGCTTTAGTGGGGTTTAAGCTCTCACAAAACAAAATAAAACAAAACAAAAAAAAAACCTAAAAAAACCCCCCAAACCCCAAAACGAAACCAAAACCCAAAAAACCCTAAACAAACAAAAAAACCCAAAACAAACAAAAATATCCCCCCCCAAAACCATAAAACCCTAAGACCCTCAAAACAAAAAAAAAAACACCAAAAAACAAACTAAACCCCCAAAAACCCAAAAAACCCCAAAGCAAAACAAAAAAAACCTCAAACAAAAAAACCCAAAAACCCCCTAAAAAACAAAAAACACCAAAAAAAACCCCCAAAACCCCAAAAAACAAAAAAAAACCCCAGAAAACAAACAAACAAAAAACAAACAAACAAAAAACCCAACCAAACAAAAAAACCCAAAAAAACCCAAAAAGGAAAAAAAAAGAAAAAAGAAAACTAAAAGAAAACAAAGCAAAAAAGAAAAACAAAACAAAACAAAACAAAAAAAACCTAAATACAAAAAAAAAAACAACCAAAAAACAAAAACCCCCAAAACCCCTGAATTTAAAAAAATGAGCAAAGCTGTGTCTGTGTTTGAAATAATGCCTCGCAGGACCCAAAACGCAGGTGCTGTGCTGGCTCACCCTGCCCTCTCCTGGACATGGCTCGCTGGCAAGGCGCTCCCTTGGGGAAATATTTGGGATTTTTCACTGCCTTCCCTGCAGAAATCAGCCTGAGCCGGCTCAGGGGTGCGGCTCCACAGGGCTCTTGGGCCAGGGAAGGGTTGTGCCATGAAATCATGGATTTGTGGAACGGCTCGGAGTAAAATTCAGCTTAAACACCATCGAGCCCAGGGAAAATTGCATCATTTGCTGTGGGCTGGTGCCTCCTTGGCCAGTCAGCACCGAAGGCTCCTTGAATTCCTCATTTTATTGGTGGGGAATTTTCCATTTTGCAGGCTGCAGTGCTGCCTCCATCTCAGAGGAGGAGGAGGATGCAGACCCATCACTGAGGGCTCTTGGCAGGCCAGGGTGGCTGTGCCCTGCTCTGGGGAGGAGCTGCTCATTCCAGCTGAAATCTGGAAAAGCTGAAAAGCAGCCTGGGATGTGCCTGGTGCTGCCTGCTGCACACGCTGGGCAGCTCAGCCCTGCCCAGCACAGCCTTGGCTGCAGCTCATGTCCTCCTGCTTCCATCCTCTGGAGCATCCCTCCTCCTCCTCCTGCTGCTGCTGCCAGCAGCTCTGCCCTGCTCACATCCACACCAATGCTCCCTGGAGGCACTCAGGTGCTGTTTTCCCTGAGGAAATGTGATGCCAATGTGATCCTGCCTTGGCTCAAACCCAGGGATTGAGCATGGGGTGAGCTTGGGCCGGAGGCACAATCCAGCCCCCAGTTTTATCCCAAACCTTGCAGACAGGGAGCACAGGGTGACAGGGACATTCCCCTGGTGCTAATTGCTGCCTGGAATCCCAGGATTAGGTTTTCCTGCTGGTTATATCCCTGTATGCTCCCAGTTCCATTCCCCACCCCTGGCCAAACCTGAGCACAGCAGGCCTTGGGATCCTCCTAATTAAATGCTATTTTTCAAAATATATATCACATTTTTAGTGCAATTTAAAAAACCCAACATAAAGACACAGCTCAGCTCAGAAAGCCTCCGAACACACACAGTATATCCCCAGGGATTAGAGGCTGAGCAGAGACCTGAGCAAGTGCCACTGGGGTCACAGTTGATCCCTCAGCCCCTTCTCAAACTAGCAGGCCTTGGGATCCTCCTAATTAAATGCTATTTTAAAAAAATATATATCACAGTTTTTAGTGCAATTTAGAACACTTGACATAAAGACAGCTCAACTCAGAGACCCACATCCCTCCCAGCCTCCAAAAACACCCAGGGATTAGCGGCCAAGCAGAGATCTGTGCAAGTGCCACTGGGGTCACAGTTGATCCCTCAGCCCCTTCTCAAACTAGCAGGCCTTGGGATCCTCCTAATTAAATGCTATTTTAAAAAATATATTAAAATATATTTTCATATACATATATATATAGAATATATAGAGAGATTTTTAAAATATATTTTTACTGCAATTTAAAACACCTGACATAAAGAAACAGCTCAACTCAGAGACCCACATCCCTCCCAGCCTCCAAACACACCCAGCATGTCTCCAGGATTTAGAGGCCAAGCAGACACCTGAGCAAGTGCCACTGGGGTCACAGTTGATCCCCAGCCCCTTCCCTTTGCCAGGGGATAAAGAAAGGGCCCATTTTGGGCACCGCTCACCCCAGAGGGAGCAGCTGTCTGAGGCATCCATCCATCCATCCATCCATCCATCCATCCATCCATCCATCCATCCATCCATCCATCCATTACCCCTTGGGAATGGCTCTGTTGGACCTGGAACTGTTTATGGGATTACCAGGGCCAGATGAATGGTGATTTTTGTTGCAGCAGGCAGGCTGCACCCTGGGAACCTTGCAGGAGATAAATCACTGACCCAGTAATTGTGTTTCTGCACCTTCCTCCCTCCTTGGCTTCAAATGAATGGCTTTAAACTGGTCCCAGGAGAGGGAAGGGGCAGCAGGAGCTCTCCCAGCCCAGAGTCTGGAAGGTCCTGAGGGTCTCCTCACCATGAACCCAGGTGCCTCCTCCTGTGCAAGGATTCCCATCTGTTCCTGCTCTTCCCTCCCTCCCAGCTCCAGGACAGAGCACAAGCAAGAGGATCTGCTGAGGCTGGGGAGGTAGGACTGCAGAAAACCTCTCAGCAGCTCTTGCTGCAGTTCTGCAGAGCTTTTTCTGTCTGTAGCTTTTTTTACTTTATTTGGTTTCCCCATGTCTGATTTTATTGGATATTTCTGCCTTTTTTGTGGCCCAGTACTCAGAACAGCCCATTTGGGAGGAGGCTTGATCCACACACACATCTCCATGTATAAAAGCAGGGAATAAGGAGACTCAGGGCACATAAGTGAGAGAGAAGAGGGGGATTTAATTTATACTCCCACAGTGGGGCACCAGGAGTAGGATTTTAGGATTTGCTCAATAAATGATTTGAGGTTTCTAAAAGACACAGAACCCTGGAGCCCTTTCAAGCTCAGCCCCTGAAATAATAACCAATAAAAGATTTGAGGTTTCTGAAAGACACACCACCCCAGATGCCTGAAATAATCACCATTTTGGAAAACACTGCTCTTAAAGAAAAATCCATACATTGATGTCTTTTATACAGCAGTCCATGAACATCAGCATCAGTTCTGAGCTCCCAAAGGCCATCAGGGTGGGTCTCTGCTCCCTGTTCCTCCACGTGACAGAAATTATTCAAATTCTTCTCTCCAGGCAGTGATCCCGCGCTGCGTCGGCCGAGGAGCAGATGCAGCTCTGGCAGGCGCTCAGCAAAACACCAAGTGAGCAAGATTTTCTTCTGCTCCTCACATCCTCACCATTCCTCAGAGCAGGGCGTAATCAGCCTCCGTTTGTTTTCACAGTTCAGCTCCAGAATGGATGGGAACACGAGCTGCAGCACACTGCTCCTGGAAAATGGGGGCGGGAAAGGTGCAATTCCTGCTCTCTGTCTCCTTGAGCTTTGCCCATGAAGCAGTTAATAAGTGAGACAGCCCAAATCAAGCCTTGCAGGTGCCAAAGGTAGACAGTTTTTTTACTGTCAAAAAACACAGACACTTGCTATGATTCAATATCCATGAGCCCAGCCTGCTTCTGTGGGTGATTTACTTCCCCAGTGTTGCAATGCATTTGCAAGAATTAAGCCACAGTGTGCACCAGCCAGTTATCAAAACCCCAAGAATTCATCAAGGCTATTAGAACATAAATTGTGCTAAATTAAGAAAGAAGAAGCTGAGAAACCAAATACCAAGATTGCAAGAACGAGATAACAGAGGGCTATGAACCACCTAGACTGCAACCAATCACATTAACTGAGAAATACAATTAGAAAATGAGTGAACAAAACAAAGGCACCAGTCAAGAAGTGTGTACTTAGTGGTTTGTAGAATCTATAAATATTTGTGTAATATAAACAATGAACAGCTTCTGCTTCATCACATTAGTTGTACAAGAGTCCTGGATTTCCCACAATACCCCAGCTGAAACATATCACCCTTCCTGACTTCCCATCAGCTGGAGAAGGGAAAACAAGCTCTATGTGCCTTTATACTATACCCCAACCAGCCTGGGAATATTGGCAAGGTTGTTGGACACCAGCTCTGTTCCCACAAAACATAGTGTGGGATCAAAAAGTAGATTTCTTACATGGAATGGAAAAAACACCAACACTTGAGCTAGTGATGGGGAAATGCTTGAAGGAAGACCTTGCATTTGTAATTTTTTGATGATTTATGCAGCTGAACTAGTAGATGTGCAGTGATGGAGAGTGTTGGTGTGACCCAAATATTGCAGGGCAGAACAGGGAGGGTCCTTCCACTCTCCCTCCTCTGCCCGTGGCTGCTTCACACCCTGTTCCCCATCCCTGGGTGCCACTGAGCTGCTGGGGAGGATGCCTTGGGAAGGCAGACCTAGAACTGAGGCTAGACAGAGCTAAAGGGATTTATTAGGAGGTATTAATTAGATCCACCTTGGGCAGCACAAGGGCTACACCCAAGATGAACCCAAAATTGTCACAAAATGGATGACAGATCATGGGGTCTCTCACTTTTGTAAGTTCTGCTCCATTTGCATATTGGAGTTAATTGTCCACTTACAGCTTTAGCCCATGCAGTCCCATCCTGCTTGTTTTTCTCTCTTCAGCCCACGTTGTTTGTGCTCTTGGTGCTGAGATTTGGATCATTTGTCTTTGGTGCCCAGCTAGAGCAGGAATTGTTTTGTCTCCCTGCTCTGTGGAGAGAGATCACCATCCCCTCATATGAAGCCCAGACTCACACACTAAAGTAGCACAAAATCTGAAAAACATAAAAACCAAAACCTGAGCATGAGGGATAACTGTCCACCCCTCCCCATGAGGCCAAGGACAGCAGAGGGTGTTTGCTCATCCTCCCACCTGGGCCCTGCAGCCTGCCCAGCACAGCCGCCCTGCTCGGCCAGGCCTGGCACTCCAGCAGCAAGCTGTTGGCAAACAAACACAGCCAATTTCCTCATCTCCAAGTGATTTATCTGCAGAAGGGAAAGCTAACCCAGCCTTGACATCCCGCTTGTTATTCTCCTTGGTTTTCCAGCCAGGAGAGCCAGGGCCTGAGGAGTGCAGTGAGTGTGGCCGAGGTCAGGCCACAAATCAGGCTGGGGGCCCTGCAGCTGATTTATCTGCTGCCCGATGCTTCCTTATTTTTAGTGCATCTGCTGGAGTTCCTCATTACTCACCAAGAGCTTATTTGGGACTCCCTGTCCCCAGGGATGGTTCCTGCTGGGTGTTGTGCAGGATGCCGGAGCAATGGAGGTGATTTTCTTCATCCCACAGTCATCTGCAAGCAGCCAGACACAAACATACAAAGGAAAAATGTGGAATTTCCTCTGCTGGGATGGTGGGTTTGGGGCAGCATGGTGGAGATCAGTCACTGGGGGCTCTGCAAGTCTTTCCATGCATGTTGGGGCTGCAGTGAGGCACGAGATGCTCCACAAGCCCATGTGAGCAGTGTTTTTATCTCAGCCATGCCACAAAGGTTATTCATTTCACACCCCCTTGCTTTTAGGCAAGTGGCTTTTGAAAAAAATTAATTTTTGAGACAAGGGCTGCCCAGTCCCATGCACTCACACCCAAAGCAGCAGGAGCAGCAGCTCCTAAAGCTGTGATGCTCCAAGCACAGCCTCTGCATGGGAACACAGCTAATTTTAGCTCCTCAGAACGTGCAGCGTGGCTGAGATTGGCTGCAGTCAGAGAGATCCTGCTGGAGGGGGCTTGTTTACCTAATATGCTTCAATATCCATCGTCCTTAAGTCCAGCTAAGAGCGTGTGTGCCCTCAGGGACCTCCTCTGCACCCAGGAGAAGTGGACATGAGGGTGTCCTGACCAGCAGGGCCTGTGCAAAGTGAAAGCCAGCAATTAGCTGGGGCTGAATCAGCACCATTGTGGGCTTTTTTCTCCACACCAACACCCAGAACATGGACCAGGATGAGCAGAGGGGTTGATCCAGGAGCAGAGAGGGCTCCCTGCAGGGTCAGAAGGGGGGTTTGGCAGGCAGGAGGTGGGACTGGACTTTGCCCATCCTCAGGGAGGTGTTTACTGCCGCCACCATAACGGCAGCTCCAGGGCTGGCAGCTTCCCAACACGCCAGCCTGGGGACAGGGAGGGGGACAGGGACACCAAGGGGCTCTGTGACCTGCCCCCTGTCAGAGTTTAGGGTTGTCTCCCTGTTCCCCCAAAGCAGATTTCAGTAAACTCCACTGGGGAGGTGTTTTCTGTTTGCTGTGCCACCCTGGAAGTGCTGGCACTGATGGGTGATGCTCCTCCACTTTACCCAGGGTCGCTGTCACCCACAGGGCTGTAGCCCTTGAAGCTGTAACTTGATTCTGCAGCCCTATAAATACAATCAGAGCACCCTATAAATATGGCCAGTGCAAAACAGTAACAGTAACTGCAGCAACAGCCATGTAATCCAGTTAAATATAAGGACTGTAATCCAGCAGATTAGCTGAGTGTCGATGGGGAGCCACAGGGACCCCAGAAGGAGGCTCTGCCCAGTGCTCAGTGATCAGCAGGCAGGAGCAATCCCAGGCAGCTCCTCACTGGTGTGCAAACATCCTGGGGATGAGCAGTTTTGCAGAGCTGAAGGTGGAATTTGGCCATGCAGCAGTGCAGTTCCTAGAGAGGTTCATGAGGAATTTGCCAGGAGATTTTTGGGCATGGAGTCAGCTCTCATGTTGGGGCTCAGAAGCTGCTCCTGGTGGTCACTGGAGACTGATCTGTCTCTGAAGCCACTGTATCCTGTCATGTCACCAGTCAAAGGTTTGTTGGCTGCCTGGGAGCGGCACAGAATGCTCACCCTGGCACCATCCACACACCACTTGGGTTTCACACTGGGAAACTCTTCCTTCCCTCGACACCATCTGCCTAAACAGTGACCAGGTGACACCAGGAGGGCAAAAAAGGGGTTGCCAACAGAGGTTTCAAAGCCTCTGTTTGCAGCCCAGAGGAGCTGGAGACTCACCTGGAGGTGTCACTCCGCCATCTCCCCCATGCCCATGGGCACAGCTGGGAACAAATGGGGACCAGGGTGACTCAGGATCTTTCCTGCAGGGAAGGGGAGCACATGGGGTAGAGCAGCAGGGCATGGACATTTCTCATTTGTAACACAAACCACATTTTCCCTTTTTTTATTACTGTAGGAAGCTTCATTTGGAAGAAAATATGACAGCATGTTGCTCAGCTGGCTCTGCAGGGTGTGCAAAACAAATAGGAGGGATGGGAGCAGCAGGGAGGAGAGGGCAGAGCAGAGGAAAACCTCAGCTCAGGCAGTACAGTGCCAGGGTTGGGGGGAAACTCACTGCATGCCATTTCCCAGAGTCATCTTTGCAGTCCTGGAACCAAGAGCTGGATCCTGGAAACGCTGCTGGAAGAGAAGATGCACCATAAATCTTAACTGAAAGAGGCAATAAATATGCCTGCATGCACATGCCGGTGCCAAGCTTCACACCTCTTCCCATTCTGACACCCAGACGTGGCATCTGACCCCCGGGACCTGTCCTGCCCCATTAGAGAGGCCTCACCTGAGCCCTGTCCAGCACATCATTCCCAAAGTTCACCCTCCTGGTAATTTCACTTCCCTCTTCAATCCCCTGCCCTCTCTGAGTGGACAGGGCAAAAGGTGGCATGGGAACAGGAGGGGGCATGGGAATCCCAGAGCTGATGGCAGAGATTTACAGCTCCTGCTGGAGTGGTTCTGAGCTCTGGAGGGTGGCTGCAAGGGCAGCTCAGTGCAGTGCAAAGGAATAGGCAGCAGGAGATACCAAAGCTGGAAATTATTCAGCATCACAATAGGACACGAGACAATACGACACGAACTCGCTGCTCCTTCCAAGGTAAAAAAAGGGACTTTTATTTTTTGACTCTAAAATTTATAGATTTCCAAAAGTGACAGTGGGTGGGAGGGTGACAGTGCCACCTCTCCAATGACTGGACAAACCAACAGTCCATCAAGTTTCTCCTCCTCCATAAAAGAATACAAAACAATAAGTTATTTACATAAAGCGTGTGAGAAAGTCCATTACAAGAATGTAAACATCAGAAAGCTTAGAAAATCTTAAAAAAAAAGGGGGGAACAATTTAGCCCATCACTGAATAATTTCCTCCTACAGGCTCTAAATCCTCCTTCAGAAGGATTTAATAAATCCTGCTTTCCCCATCCTGCCCAAACCAGACTCATGGGTGTAAGGTGGGTCCATCCCCTGTGTCCTCTGCAGCCCACAGTGAATGGGTGGGAGCTCTTCCCAGTGTTATCCCTGTGCATGTCACCATCAGCCAAGGAGGAGCTGGAAATGTCCTGGGAAGGTGCCTGCAGCAAGCCAAGGGGTTGGAGATGGGCACAGCCCCTTCTCTGCCTTCTGAGTCACTTTCAAGGAGGCCAAGGAGGGAGATGAGGAGCTGGTGTGATGAAGGCACAGCAGATAGCACGCATACCTCTGATCCCATCTTGCTTCCAGTTCCTGGAGGAAATGGCCTGGCATACACCAGCAGGGCCACTCTCTGCTGATCAGCTTCTCCCAAATCTGTTTAGCTCATAAATTACTCAACATCATGGCTGTAGTCAGCAGCTTCCAGTGGGGCAGTGCCAACATCCTTATTCCAGCCTTTTTTTGTGTGGGGGTTTGGTTTTGGGGATTTTTTGGTTATTTTTTTGTTTGGCTGTTTGTTTGTTTGTTTGTTTGTTTGTTTTATTGGTTTTTTTTGGGAGGGGGAGTTGGGTTGGTTGGTTTTTTTGGGTTTTTTTGGGGTTTTTTGTTGTTTTGTTTTTCAGGGAGTTTTTTGTTGTTTTGTTTTGTTTTCTTTTGGTTTTTGTGGGGTTTTTTTTGTTTGGTTTTTTTGTTTGTTTGTTTGGGGTTTTTTTGTTTTGTTTGTTTTTTGGGGTTTTTATTGCCTACAGTGGAAGGGAAAATATTTGAGTGGCTCCATTCCCCACGTGCACTGAACAAGGAGGCTGAGCAATGCCATGGGATCGTGGTGGCTTCAGTGATGCACCTTAAAAGCCTGGCAGCAAACTGGCAGCCCTTTGGGGGCACTACTAGCAGCAGGCAGGGCTTGACAGGCAGTGCTGCTTCAGCTGATCGCTCCTTGTTTTATGCCTTGAACAGATTTCAAAGCTTTTGGCACCAAAAAAAGTGACAAAGACCTGGCCCTGGAAGAAGGCTGTAGCTAGAAACACAGATGCTGTGGCACTTCTCTTTGCTGGGGGATGGCTGGGAAGAGAGGCTAAGGAAATGAGGGTGTATTTCATGTTGTCTTTGTGATTTGGTGCGATGCCAGAGCATTCAGCACTGAGGGAGGAGGGGAAGATTATCTTTGCTCCAAAGCAAACTTTAGTTGTTCTTCCAGGGAAGTCTCCTCTGAGGTTTGAAAGTGAAGAGAAGGTCGCCCCTGCCCTGCTCAGTTCCCAGGCAGGGATGGGAATTGCCCAGGGATGGCCATGCCTCAGCAAACCCCCTCCTTGTGATGGTGATCACAGGGGTCTTGAGATGAAAGAAGAGATGAGGATCTGACTCCATGTTTCAGAAGGCTTGATTTATTATTTTATGATATATATTACATTAAAATTATACTAAAAGAATAGAAGAAAAAGTTTCATCCCAGAAGGCTAGCTAAGAATAGAACAGAAAAGAATAAATCAACAAAGGTTTGTGGCTCAGATAGAGAGAGAACCAGCTGACTGTGATTGGCCATTAATTCCAAACATCCACATTGAGACCAATCACAGATGCACCTGTTGCATTCCACAGCAACAGATAATCAATGTTTACATTTTGTTCCTGAGGCCTCTCAGCTTCTCAGGAAGAAAAAATCCTAAGGAAAGGATTTTCATAAAAAGATGTCTGTGACACCTCCTGAAAGGTGTTCTCCCTCCTATAACCCTGGTGCAAAGCTGGCTGCCCCCCTTGCCCACTCCGTGCTTGCCCTTTCCCATCCTCTTGGCCTAAAAGGCTGAGCTGGAGCTCAGGCAGCCTCCCCTTGGAGCCTCATGATCACAGAGCTGTCCTGCACCAGGAGTACCCTCATCCTACTGCAAAACCCATCTGTATCCCCAGCCTGGACAGGAAGAACACACCCTGAGGTGAAATAACACCTCTTGACTGGCACAACTCCCACCAGCACTGTCTGTTCCATCCCTGCGCAGAGCAGAGCCCGTGGTGCTGCTCTCCTGGCAGTGCCCTCACCCCTGGGAGCTGGAATTCCTGGAGTTTCCCTCAGGCAGCTGTTGCAGGAGAGCTGCCATGGGATGGTCCTGGGTTGTTCTGTGTCCCTGGGCCTGGCTCTCCTCGCCCACACAAACAATTTGTGCCAGAAGCCCTGGGCTGAGCCTCCCCTGGGGTGGAGCAGCAGCAGCAGCAGCACACACAGGGACACGCTGCCCCTGCCAGCTGTCCCTGCCACCCTCCTGGACAAATGGCATTCCCAGGACATCTGCAGCCCCACACAAGCTCTGTCCCTATGGTTTTCCCCACACAGGGCCTGCAGGACTCAGCCTGGCCCCTCTTTGCTCACAGCAGGCAGATGTTCTCCCCCTAGCCCTTCAGGATCCCCAGAGCTGAGCAGATGCTTGTCCTAATCATCCCTTCATGACTTCCCAAAAGAACAGGGGAGTGTGGCACTCCTCTAGGGGTGGCTGCAAAGTGTTGGGAAGTCAGGACAATCCCCTCTGGCTGCCACCATTGCTGGCAGAAATTTCCCTGCAAGGCCACTGCCTTCAAGTCCTCAGCTTACCCTTCCTGAAAGGTGCCTGTGCTCAGCTGGGGCTGGGCTCTTTCTCCAGGCAGCACTGACACAACCAGAGCACACAGCCTCAAGCTGCACCAAGGGAAATACAGGTTGGATATTAGGATAAAGTTTTTTATAGAAAGGGTGATAAAGTTCTGGAATGGCTGCCCAGGGAGGTGGTGGAGTCCCCATCCCTGGGTGTGTTTAACAAAGCCTGGATGTGGCACTGGGTACCAGGGTTTAGTTGAAGTGTTGGGGCTGGGTTGGTCTCGATGATCTTGGAGGTCTCTTCCAACCTTGTGATTCTGTGATTTTTACTGAGATCCCATAAGGATTTCTTTGCTTTAAACCATGACAACACTTTGGGCTGAGGCTTCAGCAGGATGCAAATTAGAAGAGCTGAAAATCATAGAATTTAGGTAGGAAAAGACCTCTAAGATTGAGTCCAGTGCCATGTCTGCATGTTTTTTAAATAACCCCAGGGGTGATGACTCCTGCACTTTTCTGGGCAGCCTTTTCACTGCTATCAGTGCTGTGGACACAGCGGAGCTCCTAAATCTCCACAGAAGAGCAGTTATCACCTGGCCTCCACCACTCCCTGGGCACTGCTGCATTTCAGCACAGCTCTGCATCTCAGCAGCAAACACAGGGTGTGTTATCCTGCCTGCACCACCAATCTGGGGTCCAAACACCCATCCTTTATGTCAGGGATGGGCACTGCATATCCCTGACACCTCTGTGCTCCAGGTGTGGCAAGGTGAGGTGCCTCAGAAACAGGCCAGGAAAGACCAAAATGTGGTTTATTATTCTGCTCCCAGTCACCATCAGCTCATGCCCTGTGGCCTGGAAAAAGCCCTGGTGCAGGGAGGAGGCACAGGGACTAAAAGAAATCCAGCATGTTCAGTGTTTTCATCCCTGCAGCGTTCTGGAGGGATGTTCTGGAGGGCAATCCCTGTCCCTCACTCCCAGTGCCCCAGGAGCTCTGGAATCACACCAGCCCTGCTCCCCAAACACAGGCAGAGATGAGGAAAAACACCAAACAGGAGGGGGAAAAACAAACCCCTTGAAAAGATCTGCCTGGACCCAGGAAGGACCAAGCCCTGCTTTTCTCATCCCACCTCTAAAATACCCGTGATTAAGAACAAGGCTCCCTTGAGCAGCGATGAAATCTCCTCCTATATTTCTGAGTGTGAAAAATGCATGTATTTTATGATTGGCTTTTTGCAAGTATTAGAATTAATATTATATGAGTTATGTTAGAAAGTGATGGTTTATTAATTCTCTTAAGTACTGTGTTAAATATAGTTTTAGGTTATAACAATTGTTAAAATAGAAACTATGCTATGTAGGATACTTTTTCTACAGAAAGGACTCGCAGTGAGATAGCAGCCACAGGACACCTGAATCTTTCAGAGAAAAAGAATTTATTGCTCCATTATCAGAAGAAACAAACTTCTTCCTGCCTCGAAGGCGCTGTCAGGATTCGGAGGACGAAGTTGACGATGACCAGACAGAATCCTGTATTTGAATGGAATTTATGCATCATGGATGAGGTGTATGAATATGCAACAGGCTGTTGCTTTTAAGGGTTAATCCTCTGTTAACGTGGGTCCTTTTTCGGGCTCGTGCTGCCCAGAAAAAGGTACCCAGACCATATGTAACACTTTGTTTTTATTGTCTCATATTGTCCTAATCCAAATTGTCCAAATTATTATTACTCCTATTGTATTACTATTTTTACAACCATTTTATTACTATTAAACTTTCAAAATTTTAAAAACAAGCGATTGGCGTTTTGCTTTGCTGGGAAAGGAGGGGAGCTGCCTCCAAGCTCCAACCCACGCCTCCCCTCTGGCCCCGCAATGAAAAACAAGCTCGGGAGGAAGAGGAGGAAGAAGAGGAGGAGGAGGCAAACACGCCGTTCCTTGCTCCTGCCCCTCGCATCTCCGCGGCGGAGATTGGCCGGGAGGGAGGGTGGGAAAAGGAGCCGGGTTTGGTGTTACTGGGCAGATTTGGAGATTTTTTTGGGGGGGGGGATGGATGGAGGGAGGGAGGGAGGGGGCCGGGGGCACAGGGCTGGTTTTGTGCTGCTGGATTCCTGCTCGCCTCCGCCGGCGCGCTGGGACACGGCGTCAGCTGCTCCTGGCTCGTTTGGGAGACAGCGATAGGGGGGACAGCCATGGTGGAGGGAGGGCTCGGGCTTGGTGCTGTGCCCGCCTGAATGTGCCCATTGTGCCGGCAGGGAGGGAGCAGGAAGCGCTGGCATCGCCTTGGCACCTCCCCGGCAGCCTGCCAGCCTGGGGACCCCGGCAAAGGGGACAGGGATGTGCTTGGAGAGGGGGGGAAGGGAGAGGAAATAGGGGAGAAGTTAAAAAATAAAGGAAAAAAAAAAAAAAGGGCTGGAAGTAGAAAGTGTTACCGTGCAGAAGGGGGATTGAAAGGGAAGGGGAAAACACAGCCAACCTCTTTGTCTGCTGCATTTGGGCAGCAAAAATGGCGTTTTTCTACGGACAGTAAAAAACCTCCTGCCACTTGCCCCCAAATGCTAATTTCATCCCAGGTGGCTGGCCCATCACAGGGCAAAACTGATCCCAGCTGGGTGATTCACCCCATCCTGGAGCCTCTCTGAGCATTCCCAGAGCCCCCCCTGGATGTTTCACCCCATCCTGGAGCCTCTCTGAGCAGTCCCTGGAGCCCCCCCTGATGTTTCACCCCCATCCTGGAGCCTCTCTGAGCATTCCCAGAGCCCGCCCTGGATGTTTCACCCTATCCTGGAGCCTCTCTGAGCTGACTCTGGAGCCCCCCCTGGATGTTTCACCCCATCCTGGAGCCTCTTTGAGCATTCCCAGAGCCCACCCTGGATGTTTCACCCCATCCTGGAGCCTCTCTGAGCTGACCCTGGAGCCCCCCCTGGATGTTTCACCCCATCCTGGAGCCTCTCTGAGCTGACCCTGGAGCCCCGCTGTGCATTACCACTGGGCATCCCCCCATTTTGCAGCCCCTGCCACCCAAACTGCCTCCTCTTCCTCCCTCCCCACAGGATGGGAGCTGGGCAGGGGCACCCTGGGCACCTACACCTGTCCTGGACATGTGTAGCCTGGGTTCACCTGGACAAGGTCTCATCCACCATCAGCACCAGCTGAGAAATGCCAGAATTGCTCAGCACTCCCACACAGCACAAACTTAAACCTGAAACAGGAGCCAGACACTTCAGTGGCTACAGAAAATGATTTTTTATTTTCCCTCTTTCCTTAGAACATGTGAGAGCAAATTGATTTCTTTAGGCGCCAGAGCCCAAGAGAAAATTAAACCCCTTTCTCAGAAGGCTGTGCCAGATGCTCTCTCCATCATCCTGCAGGAATGTCTGGGGTACCTCTGGAAAAAGACTGAAGGAAAGGTGCAGAAGTCCAAGATGGATGGGACAAAGTGGGAGGAAAACCTCCCAAATGACCTTAACAAGCTTAGAAAAAAATAAAAAGGGATTTTGGAGAGCATCTTCAGGGCCCTGGTGCTTTGTCAGGGGAAAACATGGGCAGGTAGGACCTTCAAGCTGGACTTCAGGTGACAAGTTATGGGGCTAACACCTACTGGGTTTTTTATATTTCTTAGTCTGCTCATTAGTGTGCAAATCAGAAAGTTCATCACCCAGTCCTCAGCAGAGGGAATATAAATAGGATAATGAAAGCAATCAGGACTTGTTTCATGCAAACAACCAGCAAAGCCGTCCTGGTTCCAGTCTCCTGGCGCTTCCTGTGTGATGTTTGCATTAATTGATTGCATTAATTGAGGCATTTTGTCATGGAGAGGAGCTGACACTCAGCCATTAAAGGCAGCACCTGTGGTTACACTTTTGGGGTGTACACACCAACAATTTGGGTTTGTCCAGAGCTCAGCACACCACTGGTGAGCACATGGAGGGCAACTTTAGGGGTGTCACCCTGCAAGGACTTTGCTCAACCTGTGCCACCACCACAAACACCGTTTCTTGCAGGTCCACCTTGGCCACCTGGCACCTTCCTGGTGGCCATTATGACAGAAGATGAGGTAGGTGGCAGCAGCTTGGAAGATGCAGCTCTTGGCACCTCTGAAAGGCAAGCAAAGCCCAAGACAAAAGGATTTGGAGAGCCACGCTCATTAGAGAAGGAAGTGAGGTGTTTTTCCCTTGTGGATGTGAGCTTCTATTCATGGTTCCTCATTAGGGCTCCAACAACCTGTGGACCTATCCCAACTTTGGGCTGGCAGTATCTGTGTTCCTATCAGCTTGGAATTGTCCATTGAGGAGAATAAAAATCAGAATCCCATGCAATTATTAACCTTGTGCTCAGTCTCAGCTCAGTTGATGCTCTCCTGGGCTGACCCAAGTCACTGACATGGCCCTTCCGCTCTCTTCCCACTCACTCCATGGACTAGCCAAAGCCAAAACCAAGGGATTTTAATTAAAACTCCTTTCCACCCACAATGGTGGGCATTTAGGCTGTTAATTGCAGAGCAGACAGCCTCTCAGTGAACCAGGGACTGTCCAGCTGGCCAGTGTAGCCTTTCCAAGTCAAGGGTTGGGAACATTAGTGCCAAGCACAAGAAGGGTCTTTCATGGCAAGGACACGTACAAAACGAGGTGGATGATGATCATCACCATCATTAGGAGGCAAAAAAAATGGAAAGAACATTTTCTTCTGCTCAGTAAGGGTGGAAACTGGGCTTGGAACACATCCCTGGCATGTTGAAAAAAACAAAATGGAAGAAGGACACATCTGACCCTCACAACAAATTCCCCCATGGCACAACCAGGACAGTTGATTTCCTTTGTCCTCTCTCCACTCTTTACATTTCCTAGGGAAGGATGATCAGGTTGGTATTTGCTGTTCCACTGGAGGTATTGGAAGCTCTTGCTATAAGGGTCTTAAGATCAACAGAGAGGTCTTGTCACCCGAGTCATATAAGGACACATCTCCCTTTTTCATGACAGCATTGAGGGAGTGGCTCCTAGGCTCTGTGAGATCACAGACAGCCAGAACAGATCCACAGAAGCCCTTCTCTGGTACCTCCATACAGTGCAAACTCCTATCTTAGCGTGTGTTGCTGCTCCTCAGGCTCAAAGATGTGTTTTATAGTGCTGCTCTTCCAATCATTCTTGTTGCTTCTGTATTTTGGTCCCAAATTTCTCTTTTTTTAACCCCCAATACTTCCAGTGCTGTTGATACCCCCTCAGCTCTGCCTCATTCACACAGCCCAACATTACTCTTCTGCTTTTTTGGGTCATTCACAGAAATATGAAATAAGCCTGGTCCTGAAGCTGACATTTGGGTGGGTTCAGGGGAAACCTTCCGTTTGCCTGACAGTTCCTCCTGCAAATCCAGCCATGGCCACCAGCCAGCCCAGACCCACCTTCATCCTGCTCTCCAACCACATGCAGGTCATTCCATGCTTCAAAATCCTTTGGAGGTCTTGCAGCCTCCCCTGAAGGAGAACAATTTGGCTCCTTCAGTGCAATTGAAGCATCCACAGCAAGGACAGGCATCCTCTGCAGCAAAGGATGGGATCTGGTGGGGATGTCACTGATGTCAAAGCCAGGCTGGATGAAGCATTGAGGAACCTGCTCTAGTGGCAGGGGGGTTGGACTAGATGGTCTTTAAGGCCCCAAACCATTCTGTGATGGTATGAAAGGAAATCTTCTAGCTATGGAATTTCTCCCCCAAAACAACACAAGATTTGGGGCTGTTTCGACCACCCAGCTGCCAAACCCACCTTCCTGGGGCTATCCACACATTAGGTGATTATAATTACCTGCCAACCTAATTGCACCCTTTTCCTAGGAGAAAGGGAGATGCTGAGCAGGGCTGGGAAGCTACTGGTAATTAGAGGGATATTTTTATAACTTGTACTGAGTGCTTCATATCAAGACAGCAGAGCCAGGCATGCAAAAACCATGGTGTGTATCTAAAGCACCCTGCTCGTGCTTCTCATGATTAAACAGCACCAGCAGCAGCAGAATTCACTTGGCAGACAGGAAAACCCCAGCCCTGCCTTCATGGTCTGGGTGACAGGATTTAAAGGACGTTGTGTTGGTTTGCTTGCTCAGAGTTTAAGCCTGGCTTTGCTGGGTAGCACAGGAAAATGAAATGCTCTTTGGAGAAAAAAAAAACTGTGTAGAAAATTGGAAAAACTAGAAAATTCACCTTGAAGATAAAAAGGCCCTCCTTTTCATTTCCAAGCATGCCTTCAGGAAACCATAATTTGGTCTTTCTGCCTTAAAATCATCGCCAGCTTTCCCCTGGAAAACAATCCTGGTGTATTTGTAATTGAGGGATGTTGACTGGAAGATGAAAACAAGCTGGTAAGGAAAGTTTTTGCTTTCAAGTGCTACGGCTTTGTTGTTTGGAAACTTTCTCTTTTCCATGTTCTCCTTCCCAGGCAGTTCACCTTCTTGTTTCCAATCTTTACAGGGCCAGCCAGGCACTTGTGTGCGGAGCTGTTGTTAGTGTGTCATGGATAGCAACACATACCTAAAGGAAGGAGTCAACATTTGCTGGAAACGGGCCTGGCTGAACTCCCTTTCTCCCTCCCTCATCCAAATGTCCCCCAGCTTTGGAAAAGTTTTCCTCCAACTCTGAACTCACTTGGCCCCATCTGCTATAAATAGTTAGAACAAAACCTCCCGGGCCAAATGCCCCGAGTGTTTCGAAAGCTTTGATCCTGTGCTGCTTTTTGGGAGCTGGAGCCTTTTCCACTCGTGCAGCTGGAGCCCATATTCCTGCTCAATGCAGGGCAGGGAGAGCTGTCCATGGGGCTGGGAAGGGGTGGGAATCCTGGGAGAAGCCCCTGTGCATGCAGACCCTCCTCACCTCTCCCAAGGTGACCCAGCATTGGAGGAGGAGCAGGAGACAGGGGCTGAACTGGAGCCATGATACTGGCCTCGAGTCCAGGAACCTTCCAGCATGGAAAAGGGGCTTCCAAGGAAGTCAGGGAGGGACTTTTGACAAGGACATTGAGTAATAGGACAAGGGGCAGTGGTTTTAAACTGACACAGGGCAGGCTTAGACTGGATGTTAGGAAGAAATTCTTCATTCAGAGAGCAGTGAGGCACTGACACAGATTGCCTAAAGATGTTGTAGATGCCCTGAAGTGTTCAAGGCCAGGTTGGATGGGGCTTGGAATAATCTGGTGGAAGGTGTCCCTGCCTATTACAGGGGGTGAACTAGAAGATTTTCAAGATCCTTTCTAATCCAAACCCTTGATGATTTTATAAATCCCTGTGAGGAGAGCCTCCCTCAGCCAGAGGTGGTCAGCAAACCCTCCTCCTCCTCCTCACTCCCACCACTGGGTTTGTGTTCTGTCCCTGCTGTTCTGTGGCTTGAGGGTGCTTTGCTTCCCCATTCCTCCCTCTGGGTGTGCCTGGCCCTTGTGCCTTGGCACTGCTTGCCTTGGCCAGAGACAGAAGTGGAAAGACACAAACATAGGGGAAAAAAAAAAAAACAAAATAAAACAAAACAAAACAGAAAAAGGGCTGCTCTTGCAGTATTTCAAATCCATTAAGCCCAGAGTGGGAATCCTTGGAGAAAGCCAGCTCTCACAAAACCCCAGTCCAAGAGGTTTGAAACAGCACTCCCAGGATTTGCATCCTCCCTGCCACCAAGATCCCAAGGGATTGGAGGAGCAGAGCTCAGGCACTTGCAGGGATGCTCAGCAGCCAAAGCAGGCACCCAGGCACACTATTCCTTAGAGCAGCACCTCCTTTCCTACTCTGCATTCCCATGGTTTGTGTGTGTGTGTACCTCAGAGCCCTCACACCTCAGCCAGGAAAGCAGCTCTTGGCCCAGATGGCTTTTCCCCTGCCACAGCTCTTCCTTTTGGGAGCAGAAGGCAGCAACACCAGTGTGCAGAGAGCAGCACAAGGCTTGTGGCAGAGCTGGGGCTGGGCAGCTCAGGACAACTCCCCAGCAGTGTCCTGGGAGAGAGGGAACCTCACGGCCCACCATGGCTGGCAAGACAGGGGCACAGCACCACACCACCCTCCCCTTGTGTTCCTTCAGCAGCAATAACATTTCTGAGGAGTTTTCCTGCATTCTCACACTTAGGCTAATGCTTTCCCTCAGCCAAGAGACTTTAGGGTAGCTACAGGACATTTTGTTCTCAAGCAAACCCCACTTGAAACTGTTTGGAAGGGTTTCAAACCCCACCAGAGTGTGTGCCCCTTGCCTTCTCACCTTGGAGGAGGGCAGCAGTGGTGAAATCAAGCTTCTCTGGAGATTTAGGGGAGCTGGCATGGGTTTGGCCTGTGTCTCTGAGGAGCCAGCTTAGCTAATCCTGTGTTGGGAAAGGGCTGAGGTCAGCCCCATTGCCCTCTGTCACTGGCAGGGATCAATATGGGGGCAAGAGAGCCTGGAAATTAGTCCTCAAGGGAAATGATAAATAAAGTAGCCCAGCTTTAAGGGAGCATTGGAAAACCCCCAGACAGAGTCCATTGCAGAGAAGAACAGAGTTTGACCTGTTCTTTTCGCTGCTGCGCCCCACAGTGGGTCAGACAGGGGCTCGGTCCTGCTGCCTTGTGGAGTGGCTGGGCAGGTGACAGTGGCCACAGAGTGTCCAGCCTGAAGGGAGCACTGGAAACCCCCAGACAGAGTCCATTGCAAAGAGAAAGAAAAATTTTGACCTGTTCCTTTCGCTGCTGCACCCCACATTGGGTCAGACAGGGCTCAGTCCCTGCTGCCTGTGACTGTGCCTTGTGGGCTAGCAGGGCAGGTAACAGTGGCCACACAGTGTCCAGCCTAAAGGAAGCACTGGAAATCCCCAGACAGAGAAGAACAGAGTCTGACCTGTTCCTCTCCCTGCTGCACCCCACAGTGGGTCACACAAGGCTCAGTCCTGCTGCCTTGTGGGGTAGCTGGGCAGGTGACAGTGGCCACACAGTGTCCAGCCTGGTGTCACTTTGGAGACTCCATCCTGAGATCTTCAAGCTCATCACCTGAATCCCTCCAGGGAGTTCTGCCCTCATTTCCCACAGGCCAACCCTCACCCAGAGCCCCCTTGGGTGGGCTGCCAGTGCCTCCTGCCCCCCAGCCCGTGGCACCCCGGATGGGGTGGCCGATCCCCAGGGGAACACGCTGTCCCGCGGGGGTTTTGGCAGCGCGCTGCCTCCGAGGCGAGAGCTGGCTCGGGGCTTTGTTTTATGTCCTGTTTATCCTGCCGAGAGAAACAGAGGAGTTCAGTGTGCAGGAATCTTGCGTCCTCGCCCTGCTCCCCCGCCGCATGAAAGCTGCTGAGCAAACAGGAGAGAATCAAAGGCGGCTGCGCCCCGCTGGGTTTCCGCACCGCCGGCCCCGCTGCCAGCTCTTACATAAGCTCGGACCGGGGCTGAGCTCGGGGCTTTTTCCTTGTAAACCAAGCAGCAAAGACCCTGCAGCTGTGCTGAGCCCTCTGCTCAGCACCTCCTGAATATGCTCTTGGGGTTTTTGCCCCCTTGATGGACAGCCATGGTATATTCAGCTGGCACAGAGGCAAGCTGGGCTCTCCCCAGAGCATCCTGCACTCCCCAGACTCAGCACAGCACTGTTGTATTTTCAGGGACCCTCGTGGCAGGAAGGAATGATGAATCTGACTCCATGTTCTCAGAAGGCTAATTTATTATTTTATGATAGTATTTATTATTTTATGATAGATATTATATTAAAGAATGCTATACTATGCTATGCTATACTATGCTATGCTATACTATACTATACTATACTATACTATACTATACTATACAGAAAGGATACTTACAGAATGTTAAAAAGATAATAATAAAACTCGTGACTCTTCCCAGAGTCCTGACACAGCTTGGCCTTGATTGGCCAAAGAGCCAAATTAATTCACACCAGAATCCAATTGAACAATCACCTGTGGGTAAACCATCTCCAAACACATTCCACATGAGCACAACACAGGAGAAGCAAATGAGATAAGAATTGCTTTCCTTTCCTCTGAGGCTTCTCAGCTTCCCAGGAGAAAAATCCTGGGCAAAGGGATTTTTCAGAAAATATGAATGTGACACAGCACCATCACTTCATTTTATCTCATCTCAGCAATTTTGGTATCCCCTGCATCAGAACAACATGGAACCATCATGAGGAGGCCCAGGAGGTTGATAAGAGCATCTCCCCTCTGGATACAGGGTGAGAAAGTTTGGGTTATTCAGCCTGGAGAAGAGAAGGTGGCATGGGGACCTCACAGCACCTTTCAGAGTCTGAAGGCACCTACAGGGGAGCCAAGGAGGGACTCGTCATCAGGAACTGTAGTGACAGGATAAAGGGGAAGGGGTATGAATTGAAAGACAGCAGGGTTAGATGGGATATTAGGAAGAAATTTTTCCCTATGAGGATGGTGAGGAACTGGCATAGGTTGCCCAGGGAAGTGTGGCTGTGCTGTCCCTGGAATTGTCCAAGGCCAGGTTGGATGTGGCTCTGGCAGTCTGGTCTAGTGGAGGGTGTCCCTGCCCTTGGCAGGGTGTTGGAACTAAATGATCTTTGCAGTCTCTACCAACCCAAACCATTCTGGGATTCTCTGATTTATCTCATCTCAGCACTGGGGCATCTCACCTTTCCCTGCTGGAAAAAGAAGGTCCCAAATCTGCTCCCTCTCTCCTTTGCTCTCAGAACATCACAGGTTTGTCACCACTGGCCTGAGTGTGTGACCTTTCCACCCAGCTCAGCCTGAAGAACCAGAGCATCTTGATCCTGTATCTCTGGCTCTCAGGCAGTCCCCAGCTGCCCCCAAAGCTGTGCCCTGCGTAGGTTATGAAGATTCATTTCCCCAGCTCTCCTGGGCACGACCTCTCAGCAGAACAGGAATGAAAACCCTGCGGACATAAAAACACAGAGAATATTAAATCCTCTGTGTCTGTGCCCTTCACCACCAGGCATGGCCTCACCTTCCCCTCCAGCACAAGGTCATTCCCTGATTTGGCAGGGTGACAGCTGCCAAAGGAGGACAAGGAAGAATGATGTCATCTTACCTTCTCTTTTCATCCCTACCCCCTTTTTTCCCCCTCTCTGTGTGCCTTTCACTACAAGAAAAGGAAGAAAGAAGAGTTTCATGCTTTGAGAAGTCCCTGGGAGTCAGGGCGTGAGCAGAGGCGGCTCTGAGGGACCCCTTGCCCCCACACCAGTCCCCCTGCCTTGTGGGGTACCCCAGGAACAGCTCCTCAGACCCTCCAACTCTGCCTAGACCTGCCATCCATCCATCTCCAGCAATACTCTATTATCCTCTACCATGCAAAACTATTCCTACTTCCTACAGTTTTTGAACTCTGTTTAATAATTTCTAATTAAAAGCCATTTTAAAAGCCTCAAAATGCCATTTTCCTGGGTTTTCCCCTCATTTAAACTGAACAGTACACAGTCTTGTTTACCTGCATGCTTCCTGAGCCCTCAGTAGGGAACTCCTCACTTTCCAGCATGAGGAATTAAATCAAATTAACTCATACTTGGAGCAGTGGCAGCATCAGGCAAATCCTGGCTTGGCTCTCTCTCTTTAGACTACATCTTGCAAACAGAAGGGCTGGAAACAATTTTGCTTTAATTGCTTTTTAAAATGCAGCCAGTAGATGGTTTGGTAACCCGAATTCATGACTTTCCACAGCTCCAGGCTGCCAGCTGGGGAACCCAAGCCAAGAAGAAGCCAGGTAGAGAGTGACCCATCATGCCTACTTTACCAAAGCTCTGGCCAGGATGCCCAAGGCAGGATTGTCCAGGCTGGCCCAGAGGGACAATTTGCAGTTGTCAGGGTCACCTTGGCACAGAAACACTCTGGGTAAGCCTGGAGAACCCAGGAGTGCATAACATGGGCCACAGCTTCCTTGGAGAACATGGCATGGTTTCTCCATGGTGTGGGGGACACGGACTGGCCACACATCCCTTTGTCACTTTGTCCCTGGGGGCTGTTTCCATGGACCCATGACCAAGAGCATCCCATCTGCTGCTTAAAGGCTCATGAACCAGGCCAGCAGAGTCCTTTTCTTGCTGTCTCTCTCTCTGAACTGCTGTGTGACTTCCCACTTGTCCCTTCACTGCTCTGTGCCAGTGTCCAGGATGTTTCCATGCCAAACAAGCTGGGAATGCTGACTGCCAGGCCTACACACCAGCTGCAAACCTGTGCACTGCAGCAGGGTTTTACCAGCCCCAGGCTGACCCTCCTGAGCCTGGTGGTTTATCTTGCACATGAAGTTCCCACCTCTCCACGAACACCTAGGTGCTCAGTGTCCCACAGTTCCCAGAGCTCTGCCCCAAAGCAGCCCCATCACAGAGCAGAAGAACTAAGTCCATCCAGAAAACCTCACAAACATCTTGTGAAGCCGGGTTGTTTGTCTCTTACCAAGTAATTTGAAATTCTTGGAAGGCAATCAGGAAAGTACAAAGTATTCCAGCTCAAGACAGCCTGGGACTCATTCCTTAGAGGCACAATGGTTGTTTACTCAATCTCTCATACATTAATATCTAAAAATTCATGAGTTCAATTGTAAACAAGAAGTACTGGCTTTACGGTGGTGTCTATTTAACAATAGTGGTTCCAGCCTGAGTGCTGATTTCCTTGTTATCCTCCTTCTAATCTGGCTATCAGAGGGTTGAGATCTTGCAAAACTATGGGAAATATTTCAAGCCCATTTATTTCTGGTTTTGAAAAGCATCCCTCTGAAACACAAGGCCAAAGAGAGACTATTTCAAATGAACATCGAAGAGCACAGGCAGGGAGAGGAGCCATTTGTGCCAGCACTGTCCTCTGGCTCAGGAACAAATGAGGAAAAAGCCAGCCATGGATACATCAGTGCTAGAAATCTGGAGAAGATTCCTGAGTGTTGAGAGAGAGGGTCCCCAAGGCAGTCACCTAAGGGGACCGGCAATCAGGTGTGTTGGTCAACAGCAGCTGAACATGAGGCCAGGTGGGCAAGAAGACCAAGGGCACCTGGGCTGTACCAGCCACAGAGTGACCAGGGCAGTGACTGTTCCCTGGGCTGGGCACTGCTGAGGCCACACCTCAAATCCTGTGTCCAGCTCTGGGCCCATCATTGCAAGAAGGACATTGAGGAGCTGGAATAGTCCAGAGAGAGGAACAGAGCTGGGGAAGGGTCTGGAGCACCAGGAGCAGCTGAAGGAGGGCTCAGCCTGGAGAAAAGGAGGCTCACGGGGGACCTTATCACTCTCTACAACTCCCTGATCCAGGTGGGGATTGCTCTCTTTTTCCAGATGACAGCAACAGAACAAGAGGAAATGGCCTCAAGTCACACCAGGTTTAGATTGGATATTGGGAAAAGTTTCTTCATGAAAAGGGTTGTCAGGGATTAAAACAGGATGCTCAGGGAAGTGATGGAGTCACCATCACTGAGGGTATTTAAAGGAGTGTAGACAAGGCACCTGGGGTCATGGCTGATGACCTTAAAGGTCTTTTCCAACTTAAATAATTCTGTGATTCCATCTGCAGGATGGAGATGGCCCCGAGCTCATTGGAGCTCACCTCCCCTGCCATCTTTACTGACTGGCACTGCCACAGCCTCTTCTCATGGCAGGTGTGTAACCTCGACTTCCCCAGCTGGGCCCCCATACAGACCTCTCTCCCTTTTGGGATGTACACTTTTTCCTGTGGCCTCCAGGAGGTTCAACAGGACATTCATGGATAGGCTGGCAGAATTTCCCAGCTCCTTCACAGTCCCACATGAACACACTTCTGTTTCAGGCATTAATTGTTCCAGGGAACATGGATTTAGATCAGCTTTCTCATTTCTTCTGAGCAAGACCAACTTGTTTAGGCAGACTGAACAGGATGAGAGGCACCTCTCTGCTTGCAGAGTCAGAGGGGATCAGTCACCTCCACCTCAAGGATTTCTCTCACTTGTGTAGAGCTCAGATAACTCCACACAAGCCCCTGCTCCAAGAGGGTGAGGAGAAACAAGGCAGAGAGCACTTGAGTGATTATGGCTGTGTGTGATTCCCCAGCAGGTTGTTCCAGGGACAGAGCCCTGGAGCAGTCTAATCTCAAGAACTGCACAAGGAGGAAGATTGCTTGAATGGCAGGTTCATATATCTTTATCTTTGCTGCTGTCAAAGGGCAATAGATGAGAGTGCAGTGTCTTGGAAAGCCTCCACGAAAGCTATCTTGAGGACATCGACAAGTCTGGAAACCACCTTCACTCTCCTGATAAAGATTTCAGTCAACAAATGCACTCCAAGGCAGGTTCCCAGACAGTGATCACATCCTACTGGCTGGAAATATGTCAGTTCATGTTTGAGTGAAGCCTTGGGCTGGTTCAGCCCACAGATACCTTGTGGAGATGCACATACCTGGTCTCCTGTGGGGGTCCAGCCCTGCAGGAACCAGCCACACAGGTGGGGGTTATGGGGCAGTCACCCAAATGCTGCCAACTCGGCGTCCAAGAGCTCTCAGACAAGGCCTGATTTCAACCAGAGAAGAAACCCAAGGGGAAACACTCCAAAGTTCCATCACTCTCCTTTCCTGCCCCATGAAAGGCAGCAGGACATTCCATCCAAGAAAATCCATGAGTCTTTGATCTTCCCTGCTGACTCTGCAGCCAGAGGCCTCCACTGAGGAGAAGTCACTAGTGCATCAAAACCTGCAGTGCTGCAGCAATGCAAGAGGCTCCCTGTTCACCCCAGCAAGCAGCTACTTCCACAGGCACTATGGGAACATCAACTTGGGGACATTTATCTCTGTGTTTGCACACAAATACTCTCGTTGGGAGAGCCCAAAGCCTCCAAACAGCCCACACCTCCCCAAGGAGGGCAGAGTGAGGAGATTTCTCCTCAGTGGAGATCTCTGGCTGCAGAGTCAGCAGGGAAGATCAAAGATTCATGGATTTTCTTGCATGGAATGTTCTGCTGCCTATCATGGGGCAGGAAGGGAGAGTGATTGAATTTTGGAGCATTTCTCTTTGGGTTTCTTCTCTGCACCAAACCCAGCTGGGACCCTGCTGATGCCGCTTCAGGCTGGTAAGTACCCTGTTAAATACCCATATATAAGTTATAAATATGGATATCTGCCTCAGGCTGTGGTGGCAAAGGCTCCTTCTGGTCCTGCATGGGCTGGGGATACCATCCTGCAGACTGGGCAGGGTGGGAGCTCCTCCCTGACTGCCTGCAGTGACCACAGCAGAGCACAAAGCCAAACTGCTTTTATGGCTTTGCCCAGATCTTACCCATCCTGCCTGCCAGCCAGTCCATCCCAGAAGGCAGCTCCCTGTTTGTCTTGGATCACTTCCTGCCAGAGCAGAGCTTTCCACAGCACGGCTCTTCTGTGCTGCCCGAGGGCGGATTTCCTGCCGTTTGATCTAAATTTTCCTGTCGTTTCACCGAATGCCTCCTGATTTCCTTCATCAGACCCGATCTTTCCATCAGGGAGGCGGTCCTGCAGCCCGGAGCTCTTTGGCAGGGAGCTGGGGAGAGATTTGGTGGTCAATGAACAAATACTGCTGGAGCAGTGGAAACATTTTCCCTCTCTGCTGAGGTAGAATAAGCATGGAGATGCAGTGCCCTCTGCTGATCTGGCCGCCGAGGAAGATGCAGGAAGAGCAGCATGCAGGCAGCTTTGCAGAGCTCTGAAGAGGCAGCCAATCCTCCAGTTTACCCATGAGCTCTCTACTGGCAAGGCAGGAGCAGCACCTTCCTCTGGTGCTGAACTGCTGTTTGTCACAGCTTGTGGAGCTGCTTGAGGAGCCAGGCTGGTACAAGAGGTACAGGTGGTCCCAATGCCACCTTCACCCCTGCAGGTTATAGCTCCACCTGAGGAAGGCTTCATATGAGGGGATGGTGAGCTCTCTGCACAGAGCAGGAAGACAAAACAATTCCTTCTCTAGCTGGGGACCAAGGACAAATGATCCAAATCTCAGGCCCAAAAGTATAAACAATATGGAATGAAGAGAGAAAAACAAGAAGGATGGGACTGCATGGGCTGGAGCTGTAATTGGACAATTAACTCCAATATGGAAATGGAGCAGAACTTATAAAAGTGAGAGACCCCATGACCTGTTGTCCATTTTGTGACCATTTTGGGTTCATCTTGCGTGTAGCCCTGGCTGGGCTCTTGTGCTGCCCAAAGTGGATCTATTGAGGCCTCCTAATAAATCCCTACTTTATTCTTTAGCTCTGTCCAGCCTCTGGTCTAGGTCAGCCTTCCCAAGGCATCAACTAGACTGAGCACTGCTTCCCTTCTCGGGGAGAGGGACAGCCCAGAGAGATGGACACAGCATTAAGGGAGAAGCAGCCAAACTAGGAGACAATATTTCCATTTCTCCTTGACCAGAGGCTCCCTTCCTCCAGAGAAATGGGCAGCTTTACCTTGAAATAGTGGAAAGAAGCAGTCTCACAAGGAGGACAGGCCGATGATCCAAGGGAGCAAAGGATCCTTACTGGGGACTGCATGACTCATGTGTGCCACAGAGTCACTGCCATACCAGGACTTCCTAAATTACTGCCCCTGCTACAGAAGTCTTCCTGAGAACACCAAGACAGACATTATTTAAACAAAGGGCCAGAAAAGTCCCTTGCAATTCTTGTGCTTGGCTTGCAGGAGTGGAGGCAGGGGCAGCTGCAGCCCAGCACTGTTACCTGCAAGTCCATTATCAGTAGATTTAGCACTGCAAGGAGAGTATGGTTTGCAAGTGCCTCTGACAAACTCTCCTGATGCAGCAAGGGAACTGCAGAGCAAGGCCAGCTTCCTGCTCCAAACCTGGGCAAAGAACATCCCAACTGGTTTGGCTGGAGTTGGCAGAGCTCCTGGCTCCCCACCATTGCACCAAAGCAAATCTGGAGCTGCTCCTGCAGCAGCACCCATGGGGCTCACAGGACACCCACAGCTCAGAGCAGCTCATGCTGGAAAAAATCACTTTCTTTTTCTTTTCCTCAAACCCTCCCCAACTCACTAGAGGCAGAAAAGCTCCAAGTGAGGTTTAAAGGGTACAAACACTGGCAGCAAAGTCCACTCCTAGTTAATAGGATTCACTTTAGGAGATAAGACTAATCTGCATCTGGAGAGTGATAGGGGTTTATAACACTGGCAGCAATCTGACCCCCAGCAAGTGTGGTGTACGTGGCATAAGCAATGTCCAGGCTGATAGGCATCTCCTGGTATTGGACTGGGGCTCCTTCCCATGACTGCAAGGCTTGCACATTCCTGATCTCTGAACATCCCTGCCAAGATTCAGTGCATTCAGTTTGCTTTCCATTCTCCACTGATTTTTCCAGGACTCCTAGGTGATCAAGTGAAAAGGGGTCTGGCTCAGTTTGTACTTTATTCCGAGGCAGGGTGGCCTTCCTCCTTGTCTGTAGCTATGGCTTTGTAGCTATGGTAGTCCCCTTCTCCAGGTGCCCACATCCCCTCTGCCACCAGTCCCTGATTGTTCCATCCCACACTCACCATCCTCCAGGACAGAGGAGCCCTCTGCACCTCCACACTATGCCCTGGTCTCCTGGGAGCTGCTCCAGCTGACACATCTAAGGGCTGATGTGTAAAGCCAAGCCCTCTCCTGGAAACTAAATCATAATTCCAGAGGGGAGGAGCACATAAAACCACACACAGCATCAACACAGAGGCCAGACACAAATCCTCAGGGCCCCTTGTTCAGTCTGACCCCTCTCCTGAGGACCATTCACCACATTCCATGGATGTGTCAGCGCAGGACACTCTCTCAAAATGCAGCTGCCATTGTGGCAAAGCCTGGCCACCATCTAATGAATGACATGTAGGTACAGAAACATTTCTTTACATTAGGTAAACAAAAAAGAGTCACCCAAAGGAAGAAAATAAGCTCAGAACACACAGACCTGATATCTCCTGACATAAAGCTTTAATTTTCATAAGGAGCATCTCAAACCCAGCACCTTCCAAGGTACTCACACCCTTTAGCAGAGCCAGGGATACAGTTGGGAGTGGGTGAGGGGACACCGGGAGGTCACCACTGCCATGACCCACAATGCCATTTACCAAAGCCATACATGCTGAGAGTGCACTGCCAGCATCTCTATGGCTGTACTGAGAGATACCCACCCAGGACAATGGGCTCATTGCATTTTCATGTTATCTCGCACCTGCTGAAAAGTGCTGACTGAAGGAATGCTGAGTCAGGAGTGCTCAGATGGAGAATTTAATTTATTTTTCAGCACCTGCATGGCCCTGTGCCAATTGGAAGAGTTGCAGTTTGCGGAGCAGAGGATGTGTAACTCAGTGTCTTGCACCCCAAGAAGCAGCCTGCTTCCAAACCATGATGAAATGTGCTGGATCCCAACAATGGGGAGGCCAAGGGGACCTGCAGTGCCCCTTTAGGCAACTCAGAATTATTTCTGAGCACCTTCTGGGCTCCCCTTCCCAGGCCTGTGATGAGGTGCTTTGGCTGCTGGTGGTACTTGCAGTGGCAGCACACGGAGCTGATGCCAGCCCTGTGTTTTGTACCACTGATGCAGTCACCAGCATGTTGTCAGCTCAGAGAAGTCAACAAACCCCACAGCCATGCCCCAGGAGCGTGCCCCAAGCATGTACACAGCTCCTGTTTCCCTGAGCTCAGCAGCCCTGCCTGATAAAGATGCTTGGAGAAAAAGAGAAGAAAACATTTCCAGCGCTGGCTCTGTTCCCATCAGGTAAAGAGTGCATGGCACAAAGTCTGTGAGGTGACTCTGGGATACCACCAAGGCAGGCAGCAACAGGGAACAGCCAGCTTCCCATCTCACTGGGGCTGTGTGGGGCTCAGGGAGGAGCTGTGGCCATGGAAACCTCCCAGGGGGTGTCTCTGGAAAACACCTGCTGGCACCAGGGTGAGTTGGGGGAAGAGGCACAACAGCCTGCCAAAGGTCACACCCCAGCCATGCCAAGGCTCAGGGCTGGGAGCAGCTTCACCCCAGTGCTATAACAGCAGCTGACCTGCTCCAGTACCACTCACAGGTACTGCCTGCTCCCTGCCTCAGTGTCCCCAGCTGTCAAAATCATCCAAACAAGGCCTGGCAAGAGCCAGTCTGGGCTCTTTTACATCTGAACTGCTCCAGCTGTGAGCAAGTCACAGCAGCCTCTGCCAGGCTGGGGAGGGACCGGGCAGTACCTGTGAGTCTGTGCCCCCTGGATGGCTGTGGTGAGCATGGACCTACAGTAGCCCAGAGCCAAGGAGCACCTCCACCAGCAACCCAACACTTTCAGAGACCCTAAGGCTTCTGCTTAGGGAGCTGGACCCACCAGGCTTTGCCTCTCGTCCCCAAGCTGCCATCACAGCAAGCATCTCCCTGCATCCCTGCAGTTCCAGTAGGGCGACATTGCCATCTGCTGCCTGCTGCTCGGCAGGACATGCCAGCTTGCCTCTGTCACCCAGGAGTGGCAGTTCCTGATTCAGTTTGCAGGAGGTGCTTGGCACTGCCAGGGCAGCTCGAGTTGTAGCTGGTGGCAGTTGGGTCTGGGAGACATCCTGGGCTGTTTGGAATTTTAGGAGGTGGCAGTTGGGTCTGGGAGACATCCTGGGCTGTTCAGCATTTTAGGAGGTGGCAGCCCACTCGGGGCCACAGGCCTTGGACATGAACACCAGCCCTTTTCCATGGGAAACAAAACTCACCAGCCCCCTCCTGCCACCGCTGTGGGGAGGCAGCATGGGCCTGCTGGGGACTATCCCTGCGGAGACCCTGCAGTGTCACCAGCTCAGGGACAGCACTCACACCACCACCTCCACACCGAGCTCCCAGCTCCGGCACAAGCAGCACAAAGCAGCAGTGCTTCATCCCGGCCCATAGCTCCAGCTCTGTCCTGCTGCAGGAAACATGGCTGGAATGCTTGTTAGAGGAACAGTCCACACCCAGCAGCACAAGGACACTGGGGTCATGTCTCAAACTAGGGCTCTGTCCCCTGCCAGCAGCCTGGCTTCCATAGCCATGGAATGACAGGATGGTGTGAACTTTTAGGAGATTTCAGAAGGGACTTTTTTAATGTCCTCTGGTCGAACCACCCTACAACCAGCAGGGACATCTTAGGCTGGGTCAGGTTGCTCAGAGCCCTCAACCTGCCCCTGGATGTTCCAGGGATGGGGCATTGTCAGGGTCCGTCCTAGTGGACAGATGACCTGATGGTTCATAGGAATGATCTCAGAGTGCAAAAACCAACACGGTACAAGGGGGTTTGCAGTGATAATCAAAACAAATGCAGTTTTATTGAAATAACTACAGCAAAAATGTGATAGAGGGATTAAGGGAGAGAAAAAGAGAGAGAAAGAGAGAGAGAGAGGGGATATAGCCACCAACGCAGAGACGAAGTCCTTTGGTCCAGTCCAGTCGAGGGTCCGCCTGCTATGCTGGGGAGATCTCAAAGGCTCTAGCTAACTCAGAGGTTTTTATTACTGAAAACTGTGAGGGGGGGGGGGGAAACAGATACAATAGGGAACAGATGTAACAGGTAGTCTATGTTCTCAGCAGTAAATGAGCTTGATAGATGTAACAGGTAGTCTATGTTCTCAGCAGTAAGCAAGAGCCATTGTATTCTTGGTCCAGTGGTCACAATCTGCATGCATACATCACGCTTCGGTCAGCTTGCCTCCCCACACACCTCCCCCGGGCTGGCGATTTCAGTCCCAGTCCTTGGAAGGAGCAGAGGGGCCTTTTAGGAGTTTCATGTCTCAGTCCTTGGTGGAGAAGCTTCTCACATCTCCGTCTGTCTGTCACGGTGGTTATAAAACAGGTGAGGGTCTTCTGTGGGAGACCACCCGAAACTCAGAAGAAGTCCAGCCAGGCCGAGAGGTGGGACAGCTTCCAGAGCTGCTATTGTTGCAAACAGGGCATGGGGCCCTCTTGTTAGCATACAGCAAACACTCCTGTGAAAACAATAGCTCAACACTGAGCTTTCAGGTCTCAGGGCCTGTGGCGTGTGACTTTTCTCCTTCAGCGCCAGATATTCCAGACAGGGGGGATCTTCTCTTCAGTGGTCTCCCAAGGACGATCGTGAGGCAGATGAGGGAAAATTCTGACAGACTCTCACAGATGGTTCCCAGACCCAAGGTGCCAACACAGCCAAGTAGGGCTGGTTTGATAGTACCAATTGGGTCCTGCAATCTGCCATCCAGAAGCGGGACAGGTGAGTTTTGTTTGCCAGGGAGAAGGGCCATGGTTTGTGTTTGGGGGCCCGTGGCCGGGAGTGGCCGGCTGGCTACTTAAAATCCACGATACGCAGGATGGTCCCAGACCCAAGGTGGCACCAGTGCCAAGTTGGGCTGGTTTGATAGTACCTAGTGGCTCCTGTAATCTGCCATCCAGAAGCGGGTCAGGTGAGTTTTGTTTGCCAGGGAAAAGGGCCGTGGATTGTGTTTGGGGGCCTGTGGCTGGGAGTAGCCAGGTGGCTCCTGAAAATCCACGATATGCAGGATGGTTCCCAGACCCAAGGTGGCACCAGTGCCAAGTCAGGCTGGTTTGATAGTACCAAGTGGCTCCTGCAATCTGCCATCCAGAAGTGGGGCAGGTGTGTTTTGTTTGCAAGAGAAAAGAGCCGTGGATTGTGTTTGGGGGCTTGTGGCCGAGACTGGCCCGCTGGCTGCTGAAATTCTTTGATATGCAGGATGGTTCCCAGACCCAAGGTGGCACCAGTGCCAAGTTGGGCTGGTTTGATATTACCAAGTGGCTCCTGCAATGTGCCATGCAGAAGCGGGTCAGGTGAGTTTTGTTTGCAAGGGAAAAGGGGCCGTGGTGTGTGTTTTCTGGCCTGTGGCTGGGAGTGGCCGGCTGGCTCCTTAACATCCACGATACGCAGGATGGTTCCCAGACCCAAGGTGGCACCAGTGCCAAGTCGGGCTGGTTTGATAGTACGAAGTGGCTCCTGCAATCTGCTTTCCAGAAGCAGGGCAGGTGAGTTTGTTTTGCCACAGAAAACGGCTGTGTTTTGTGTTAGGGGGCCTGTGGCTGGGAGTGGCTGGCTGGCTACTTAAAATCCACGATATACAGGATGGTTCCCAGACCCAAGGTGGCACCAGTGCCCCTCACACATGGAGCCCTGCTCTGCAAACATGGGGCCCTGCCCGTTACACATATAGCCCCGCTCCTCACTGCCTGGAGCCCTGCCCCTCACACGTGGAGCCCAGCCCCTCACTACATGGAGACCAGCCCATCACATGTGGAGCCCTGCCAATCACTGCCTAGAGTCCCGCCCCTCACTGCCTGGATCCTTGTCCCTCACACATGGAGCCCCTTCCCTCACACATGGGGCCCTGCCCCACACACATGGAGCCCCGCCCATCAATACCTGGGGCCCGGTCCCTAACAGATGGAGCCCTGCCCCTCTCTGCCTGGAACACTGCAACACACACATGAAGCCCTGCCCATAACTGCCGAGAGCTGCACCCCTCACTGCCGGGATCCACTTCCTTTACACATGGTTCCCTTTCCCTCACACATGGTGCCCTTCCCCTCACACATGGAGCTCTGCCCATCACTGCCTGGAGCCCTGCACCTCACACATCGAGCCGCGCCTCTCACAGATGGAGCCCTGCCTCTAACTGCCTGGAGTCCTGCACCTCACACATGAAGCCCCGCCCATCATTGCCTAGAGACCCGCCCCTCAAAGCCTGGATCCTTTTCCTTTACACATGGAGCATTTTCCCTCAAACATGGGGCCCTGCCCCTCACACATGGAGACCCGCCCAAAACTGCCTGGAGCCCTGCCCAACACACATGGAGACCAGCCCCATCCACATGGAGCCCCGCCCCTCCCACATGGAGCCCTGCCCCCTACTGCCTGGAGCCATGCCCCTCACAGATGGAGCCCCGCCAATCACTGCCTAGGGTCCCGCCCCTCAATGCCTTGATCCTTGTCCATCACAAATGGAACCCCTTCCCTCACACATGGGGCGCTGCCCCACACACATGGAGCCCCGCCCATCACTGCCTGGGGCCCTGCCCCTTACACATGGAGCCCCGCCCCTCACAAATGGAGACCAAGCCCTTAGAAAGGGTGCCCTGCCCCTCACAAATAGAGCCCCGCCCATCACTGCCTGGAGCCCTACCCCTAACACATGGAGCCCAGCCCCTAAATGCCGGGAGCCCTGCCCTTCACTTGCTGGAGCCCTGCCCCTAAAACAAGGAGCCCTGCCCCTCACAAATGGAGCCCTGCCCCTCACACATGGAGCCTGGCCATTCACTGCCTAAAGCCCTGCCCTTCACATATGGAGCCCTGCCTTTCACTGCACGGAGCCCTGCCCTTCATACATGGAGGCCTGCCCCTAACCTCCTGGGGTCCTACCCCTCAAAATTGGTGCCCAGACCCTCCAACATGGAGCCCCGCGCCTCATCGCATGGACCCCTATCCCTCTCACATGGAGCCCTGCCCCTTACTGCCGGGAGCCCGACCCCTAAATCATGGAGCCCCGCCTATCACTGCCTAGAGTCCCGCCCATCACTGCCTAGAGTCCCACCCCTCACTGACTGGGTCCCTACACCTGACAGACTGGGACCCCATCTCTCACGCATGGAACAAATTCCCTCACTCATGGGGCCCATCCCCTCACAATTGGAGCCCCGCCCCTAAAACATGGAGCCCTGCCCATCACTGTCTTGACCCCTGCCCATCCCACATGAAACCCCGCCCATCACTGGCTTGAGCCCAGCCCCACACACATGGAGCCAAATCCCTCTCACAAGGAGCCCTGCCCCTTACTGCCAGGAGCCCGACCCGTAAAACAAGGAGCCCTGCCAATCACTGCCTAGAGCCCCGCCCCTCATTGACTGGATCCCCACCCCTGACAGCCTGGAACACCGTCCCTCATGCATGGATCCCCTTCCCTCACTCATGGGGCCCTACCCCTCAAAATTGGAGCCCAGCCCCTCAAACATGGAGCCCTGCACCTCACCGCATGGACCCCTATCCCTCTCACATGGAGCCCTGCCCATTACTGGCGGGAGCCCGACCCCTAAATCATGGAGCCCCGCCTATCACTGCCTAGAGTCCTGCCCATCAGTGCCTAGAGCCCCGCCCCTCACTGACTAGATCCCCACCCCTGACAGCCTGGAACACCATCCCTGATGCATGGAACCCCTTCCCTCACTGCTGGGGCCCTGCCCCTCACAATTGGAGCCCCGACCCTCAAACATTGAGCCCTGCCCCTCACTGCCTTGACCCCTGCCCATCCCACAGGGAGCCCTGCAAACCACTGGCTGGAGCCCTACCACAAACACATGGAGCCCCTTCCCTCACACATGGAGAACTGCCCCTTACTGCCGAGAGCCCGACCCCAAACACATGGAGCCCCGCCCATCACTGCCTAGAACCCCGCACCTCACTGACTGGATCCCAACACCTGACAGCCCGGAACCCTGCCCTTCACGCATGGAACCCCTTCCCTCACTCAAGGGGCCCTGCCCCTCACTATTGGAACCCCGCCCCTCAAACATGGAGCCCTGCCCCTCAATGCCTGGAGCCATGCCCATCCCACATGGAGCCCCGCCCGTCACTGGCGGCAGCCCTGCCCCACACACATGGAGTCTCTTCCCTCACACATGGATCACTGCCCCTTACAGCCGGGAGCCCGACCCCTAACACATGGAGCCCCGCCCATTACTGCCGAGAGCCCCGCACATCACTGACTGGATCCCCACACCTGAAAGCCTGGAACCCCACCCCTCACGCATGGAACCCCTTCCCCCAAACACATGGAGCCCCACCCATCACTGCCTAGAGCCCCGCCTTTCACTGACTGGATCCCCATCCTGACAGCCTGGATCCCTGCCCCTCACGCATGGAACCCCTTTTCAACCTCCTGGGGACCTGACCCACACAATTGGAGCCCCGCCCCTCAAACATGGAGCCCTGCCCCTCAATGCCTGGCGCCTTTCCCATCCCACATGGAGCCCCGCCAATCACTGGCTGGAGCCCTGCCCCACACACATGGAGCCCAATCCCTCACACATGGAGCCCTGCCCCTTACTGCCGGGAGCCCGACCCCTAAAACAGGGAGCCCCGCCCATCACTGCCTAGAACCCTGCCCCTCACTGACTGGATCCCAACCCCTGATAGCCTGGAACCACGAACCTCACGCTTGGAACCCCTTCCCTCACTCAAGGGGCCCTGCCCCTCACTATTGGAACCCCGCCCCTGAAATATGAAGCCCTGCCCCTCAATGCCTGGAGACTTTCCCATCCCACATGGAGCCCCGCCAATCACTGGCTGGAGCCCTGCCCCACACACATGGAGCCCCTTCCCTCACACATGGATCACTGCCCCTTACTGTGGCGAGCCTGACCCCTAACACATGGAGCCCCGCCCATCACTGCCTAGAGCCCCACCCCTCAATGACTTGATTCCCACACCTGACAGCCTAGAAGCCCGCCCCTCACACATGGAACCCCTTCCCTCACTCATGGTGCAGTGCCCCTCACAATTGCATCCCCGCCCCAAACATATGGAGCCCTGTGCCTCAATGCCTGGAGCCCTGCCCATCCCACATGGAACCCGCCAATCACTGGCTGGAGCCCTGCCCCACACACATGGAATCCCTTCCCTCACACATGGATCCTTGCCCCTTATTGCCGGGAGCCTGACCCCTAACACATGGAGTCCCGCCCATTACTGCCTAAAGCTCCGCACATCACGACCTGGATCCCTACCCCTGACAGCCTGGAATCCTGCCCCTCACGCATGGAACCTCTTCCCCCTAAAACATGGAGCCCCGCCTATCACTACCTATAGCCCTGCCCCTCACTGACTGGATCCCCATCCCTGAAAGCCTGCATCCCTGCCCCTCAGGCCTGGATCCCCTTTTCGCACTCATGGGGCCCTGCCCCTCACTATTGGAGCCCCGCCCCTCAAACATGAAGCACTGCCACTCAATGCCTTGAGCCCTGCCCACCGAACATGGAGCCCCGCCAATCACTGGCTGGAGCCCTGCCCCATACACATGGAGCCCAATCCCTCACATATGGAGCCCTACCCCTTACTGCCGAGAGCCCGACCCCAAACCGAAGGAGCCCCGCCCGTCACTTCTTAGAGCCCCGCCCCTAACTGACTGGATCCCCGCCCCTGACTGACTTGAAACCTGCCCCTCACACAGGGAGCCCCGCCCATCACTGCCTGGAGACCTTCCCCTCGCACAAGGAGCCGCGCCCATTACGGTCTTGAGCCCGTTCTCTCACACATGGAGCCCTGCCCCTTACTAGAGGGAGCCCGACCCCTAACACATGGAGCCCCGCCCATCACTTCCTAGAGCACCGCCCCTCACTGACTGCATCCCCACCCCTGACAGCCTGGAACACCGTCCCTCACGCATGGATCCCCTTCCCTCACTCATGGGGCCCTACCCCTAAAAATTGGAGCCCAGCCCCTCAAACATGGACCCTGCCCCTCACTGCATAGAGCCCTGCCAATCCCACATGGGGACCCGCCCAACACTGGCTGGTGCCCTGCCCCACACACATGGAGCCCCTTCCCTGATACATGGAGCCCTGCCCCATAATGCCGGGAGCCCGACACCTAACACAGGGAGCCCCGCCCATTACTGCCTAGAGTCCCGCCCCTCACTGACTGAATCCCAACCCATGAAAGCCTGGAATCCCACCCCTCACGCATGGAACTCCTTCCCTCACTCATGGAGCCCTGCCCCTCACAATTGGAGCCCTGCCCATTAAACATGGAGCCCTACCCATTCCACATGGAGCCCCTCCGATCACTTCATTGAGCCCTGCCCCACACACATGGAGCCCCTTTCCCTCACCCATGGAGCCCTGCCCCATAATGCCGAGAGCCCAACCCCTAACACATGAAGCCACGCCTATCACTGCCTACAGCCCTGCCCCTCACCTACTACATCCCAAATCCTGACAGTTTAGAATCCCGCCCCTCACGCATGGAATCCCTTCCCATACACATGGGGCCGTGCCCCACATAATAGGAGCCCCGCCCCACAAATATTGAGCCCTGCCCCTCACTGCATGGAGCCCGATCCCTAACTCATGGAGACCCGCGCGTCATTGACTAGAGCCCCGCCCCCTCACTGACCGGATCCCAAGCCCTGACAGCCAGGAACACCTTTTCTATCTCATGGGGCCCTGCCCCTCACCATTTGAGCCCCGCCCCTCAAACATGGAGCCATGCCGCTCACCTCATGGAGCCCGATCTCTAACTCATGGAGCCCCGCCCATCAAATCCTAGAGCCCCGCCCCTCATTTACTTAATCTAAGCCCCTGACAGCCTGGAACCCCACCCATCATGCATGGAACCCCTTCCCTCACTCATGGGGCCCTGACCCCCGCCATTTGAGTTTTGCCCCTCAAACATGGAACCCTGCCCCTCAATGCATGGAGCCCGATCCCTAACTCATGGAGCCCCGCCCATCACTGCTTAGAGCCCTGCGTCTCACTGACTGGATCCCCACCCCTGACTGCCTGGAAGCGCTTCCCTCACTCATGGGGCCCTGCCCCTCACCATTTGAGCCCTGCCCCTCAAACATGGAGCCCTGCCCCTCACTGCATGGAGCCTGATCCCTAACTCGTGGAGCCCTGCCTATCACTGCCTAGAGCCCAGTCCCTATCATACTTAATCCCAGCACCTGACAGACTGGAACCCCACCCATCACGCATGGAACCCCTACCCTCACTGATGGGTCCCTGACCCTCACCATTTGAGCCCCGCCCCTGAAATATGGAGCCTTGCCCCTCACTGCATGGAGCCCTATCCTTAACTCATGGAGCCCCGCCCATCACTGTCTAAAGCCCCGCCCCTGACTTACTTAATCATAGCCCCTGACAGCCTGGAAGCCCGCCCATCATGCATGGAACCCCTTCCCTCACTCATGGGGCCCTGAAACTCAACATTTGAGCCCCGCCTTTAAAACATGGAGCCCTGCCCCTCACTGCATGGAGCCCGATCCCTAACTCATGGAGCCCCGCCCATCACTGCCTAGAGTCCCGCCCCTCACTCACTGGATCCCCACCCCTGAATGCCTGGAAGCGCTTCCCTCACTCATGGGGCCCTGCCCCTCACCATTTGAGCCCCGCCCCTCAGTGCATGGAGCCCTGCCCCTCACTGCATGGAGCCCGATCCCTAACTCATGGAGCCACGCCCATCACTGCCTAGAGCTTTACCCCTCACTGACTGGATCCCCACCCCTGACAGCCGGAACCCCTTCCCTCACTCATAGGGCCCTGACCCTCACCATTTGAGCCCCGCCCCTCAAACATGGAGCCCTGCCCCTCACTGCTTGGAGCCCGATAACTAACTCATGGAGCCCCACCCACCACTGCCAAGAGCCCCGCTCCACACTGATTGGATCCCCACCCCTGACAGCCTGGAACCCCTTCCGTCACTCATGGGGCCCTCCCCCTCACCATTTGAGCCCCCCCCCTCAAACATGGAGCCCTGCCCCTCACTGCATGGAGCCCGATCCCTATCTCATGGAGGCCCGCCCATCACTGCATAGAGCCCCGCCCCTCACTGACTGGATCCCCACCCCTGTCAGCCTGGAACCCCTTCCATCACTAATAAGGCCCTGCCCCTCACCATTTGAACCCCGGCCCTCAAAGAGGGAATCCTCCGCCTCACTGCATGAAGCCCTTCCCATCTCAGATGAAGAACCACCCATCACTTGCTGGTGCCCTGCCCCACACACATGTAGCCCCGTCCCTCACACATGGAGCCCCGCCCCTTACTGCATGGAGCCCTATCCCTAACTCATGGAGCCCCGCCCATAAATGCCTAGAGCCCAGCTGGATCCTCACCCCTGACAGCCTGGAACCCCTTCCCTCACTCATGGGGCCCTGCCCCTCACCATTTGAGCCCCGCCCCTCAAACATGGAGCCCTGCCCCTCACGGCATGGAGCCCGATACCTAACTCATGGAGCCCGACCCACCACTACCTAGAGCTCTGCCCCACACTGACTGGATCCCCACCCTTGAATTCCTGGAACCCCTTCCCTCACTCATGGGGCCCTGCCACTCACCATTTGAGCCCCGCCCCTCAAACATGGAGCCATGCCCTCACTGCATGGAGCCCGATCCCTATCTCATCGAGCCCTGCCCATCACTGCCTAGAGCCCCGCCTCTCACTGACTGGATCCCCACCCCTGACCGCCTGGAACCCCTTCCCTCACTCATGGGGCCCTGCCCCTCACCATTTGAGCCCCACCCCTCAAGCATGGAGCCCTGCCCTTCACTGCATGGAGCCCAATCCCTAACTCATGGAGCCCAGGCAATCACTGCCTAGAGCCCCGCCCCTCACTGACTGGATCCCTACCCCTGAAAGCCTGGAACCCCTTCCCTCACTCATGGGGCCCTGCCCCTCACCATTTGAGCCCCGCCCCTCAAACATGGACCCCTGACCCTCACTGCATGGAGCTGATCCCCAACTCATGGAGCCCCGCCCGTCACTGCCTAGAGCCCCACACCTCACTGACTGGATCCAAGCCCTTGACGGCCTGGAACCCTGCCCATCATGCATGGAACCCCTTCCCTCACTCATGGGGCCCTGCCCCTCACCATTTGTGACCCGCCCCTCTAATATGGAGCTCTGTCCCTGAGTGCATGGAGCCTAAACACTAACTCATGGAGCCCCGCCCATTACTGCCTATAGCCCCGCCCCTCACTGACTGGATCCCCACCCCTGACAGCCTGGAACCCCTTCCCTCACTCATGGGGCCCTGCCGCTCATCATTTGAGCCCTGCCCCTCAAACATGGAGCCCTGCCCCTCACTGCATGCAGCCCGATCCCTAACTCATGGAGCTCGGCCCATCGCTGCCTAGAGGCCCGCCCCTCACTGACTGGATCCCCACCCCTGTCAGCTTGGAACCCCTTCCCTCACTCATGGGGCCCTGCCCCTCACAATTTGAGCCCCGCCCCTGAAACATGGAGCCCCGCCCCTCACTGCATGGAGCCCGATCCTTAACTCATGGAGCCCCGCCCATCAATGCCTAGAGCCTCGCAACTTACTTACTGAATCCCAGGCCCTGACAGCCAGGAACCCCGCCCATCACGCATGGAACCCCTTCCATCACTCATGGGGCCCTTACCCTCGCCATTGGAGCCCCGCCCCTCAAAAATAGAGCCCTGCCCCATACAGGATGGAGCCTGATCCCTTAATCATGGAGCCCCACATAGTCTGCCTAGTGCCCTTCCCCTCACTTACTGGATCCCCACCCCTGACCGCCTGGAAACCCTTCCCTCACTCATGGGGCTCTGCCCCTTACCATTTGAGCCCCGCCCCTCAAACATGGAGCCCTGCCCCTCACTGCATGGAGCCCGATCCCTAACTCATGGTGCCCTGACCATCACTGCCTAAAGCCCCACCCCTCACTTACTGGATCCCCACCCCTGAAAGCCTGGAACCACTTCCCTCACTCATGGGGCCCTGCCCCTCACCATTTGAGCCCTGCCCCTCAAACATGGAGCCCTGCCTCTCACTGCACGGTGCCCGATCAATAACTCATGGAGCCCCGCACATCACTACCTAGAGCCACGCCCCTCACTGACTGGTTCCACACCCCTGACAGCCTGGAACCCCTTCCCTCACTCATGGGACCCTGCCCCTCACCATTTGAGCCTCGCCCCTAAAACATGGAGCCATGCCACTCACTGCATGGATGCCGATCCCCAAACTCATGGAGCCCCGCCACTCACTGCCTAGAGCCCCGCCCTTCACTTACTGAATCCCAGCCCCTGACAGCCTGGAAGCTCGCCCATCACGCATGGAACCCCATCCCTCACTCATGGAGCCCTGCCCCTCAGCATTTGGGCCCCGCCCCTCAAACTAGGAGCCTTGCCCCTCACTGCATGGAGCCCGATTTTTAAGTCATGGAGCCACGCCCATCACTGCCTAGAGCCCTGCCCCTCACTGCCTGGATCCCCACCCTGACCGCCTGGAACCCCTTCCCTCACTCATGGGGCCCTGGCCCCAATCATTTCAGCCCCGCCCCTCAAACATGGAGCCCTGCCCCTCACTGCATGGAGCCTGATCCCTAACTCATGGAGCCCCGCCCATCATTGCCTAGAGCCCCGCCCTCCACTTTCTGAAACCCAGCCACTGACAGCCTGGAACATCGCCCATCACGCATGGAACCCCTTCCCTCACTCATGGGGCCCTGACCCTCACCATTTGAACTCTGCCCCTCAAAAATGGAGCTCTGCCGCTCAATTCATGCGGCCCCATCCCTAACTCATGGAGCCCCGCCCCTCACTGGCTGGATCCCCACCCCTGACAGCCTGGAACCCTTTCACTCACTCATGGGGCCCTGCCCCTCACCATTTTAGCCCCGCCGCTCAAACATGGAGCCCCGCCCCTCACTGCATGGAGCCCGATCCCGAACCCATGGAGCTCCGCCCATCACGGCCTAGAGCCCCGCCCCTCACTTACTGAATCCCAGCCCCTGACAGCCTGGAACCCCACCCATCATGCATGGAACCCCTTCCCTCTCTCATGGGGCCCTGCCTATCACTATTTGAGCCCCGCCCCTCAAACATGGAGCCCTGGCCCTCACTGCATGGAGCCCGATCCCTAACTCATGGGGACCTGCCCATCATTGCCTATAGCCCTGCCCCTTACTGACTGGATCCCCACCCCTGACAGCCTGGAACCCCTTCCCTCACTCATGGGGCCCTGCCCCTCACCATTTGAGCCCCGACCCTCAAACATTGAGCACTGCCCCTAAGTGCATGGAGCCCGATCCCTAACTCATGTAGCCCCGCCCATAACAGCCTAGAGCCCAGCCTCTCACTGACTGGATCCTCACCCCTGACAGCCTGGAACCCCTTCCCTCACTCATGGGACTCTGCCCCTCACCATTTCAGCCCCGCCCCTCAAACATGGAGCACTGCCCCTCACTGCATGGAACCGGATCCCTGATTCACAGAGCCGCGCCCATCACGGCCTAGAGACCCCCCAGTCGCTTACTGGATCCCCACCCCTGACAGCATGGAACCCCTTCCCTCACTCATGGGGCCGTGCCCCTCACCATTTGAGCCCTGCCCCTCAAACATGGGGCCCTGCCCCTCACTGCATGGAGCCCGATCCCTAACTCATTGAGCCCCGCCCATCACGGCCTAGAGCCCCGCCACTCAGGGACTGGATCACCACCCCTGACAGCCTGGAACCCCTTCCCTCACTCATGGGGCCCTGCCACTCACCATTTGAGCCCTGCCCCTCAAACATGGACCTCTGCCCCTCAATTCATGGACCCCCATCCCTAACTCATGGAGCCCCATCCATCATTTCTTGGAGCTCCGCCCCTCACTGACTGGATCCCCACCCCTGACAGACTGGAACCCCTTCCCTCAGTCATTGGGCCCTACCCCCACCATTTGAGCCCCGCCGCTCAAACATGGAGCCCCGCCCCTCAATGCATGGAGCCCGATCTCTAACTCATTGAGCCCCGCCCATCACTGCCTAGAGCCCCGCACCTCACTTACTGAATCCCAGCCCCTGACAGCCTGGAACACCTTCCCTCACTCATAGGACCCTGCCAATAACAATTTGAGCCCCGCCCCTCAAACATGAAGCCATGCCCCCCTCTGCATGGAGCCCGATCCCTAACTCATGGAGCCCCGCCCATCACTGCCTAGAGACCCGCCAATCACTGATTGGATCCCTACCCCTTACCCCCTGGAACCCTTTCCCTCACTCATTGGGCCCTGCCCCTCACCATTTGAGCCCCGCCGCTCAAACATGGAGCCCTGCCCCTCACTGCATGGAGCCTGATCCCTAACGCATCGAGCCCCAACCACCACTGCCTTGAGCCCCTCCCCTCACTGACTGGATCCCCATCCCTGTCAACCTGGAACCCCTTCACACACTCATGGGGCCCTGCCCCTCACCATTTGATCCCCGCCCCATAAACATGGAGCACTGCCGTTCACTGCATGGACCCGATCCCTAACTCATGGAGCCCCGCCCATCGCTGCCTAGAGCCCCGCCCCTTACTGACTGGATCCCCACCCCTGACAGCCTGGAACCCCTTCCCTCACTAATTGGGCCCTGCCTCTCACCATTTGAGCCCCGCCCTTCAATCATGGAGCCCTTCTTCTCACTGCATGGAGCCCGATCCCTAACTCATTGAGCCCCGCCCATCACTGCCTAAAGCCCCGCCCCTCACTTACTTATTCCCAGACCCTGAAAGCCTGGAACCCCACCCATCATGCATGGAACCCCTTCCCTCACTCATGGGGCCCTGCCTCTCACCATTTGAGACCCACCCCTCAAACATGGTGCCCTGCCCCTCACTGCATGGAGCCCGATCCCTAACTCATTGAGCCCCGCCCATCACTGCCTAAAGCCCCGCCCCTCACTGACTTGATTCCCACCTCTGAAAGCCTGGAACCCCTTCCCTCACTCATGGGGCCCTGCCCCTCACGATTTCAGCCCTGCCCCTCAACCATGGAGCCCCGCCCCTCTCTGCATGGAGCCGGATCCCTTACTCATGGAGCCCTGCCCATCACTGCCTAAAGCCCGGCCCCTCACTGACTGGATCCCCACCCCTGACAGCCTGGATCCCCTTCAGTCACTCATGGAGCCATGCCCATCACCATTTGATCCCCACCCCTCAAACATGGAGCACTGCCCCTCACTGCATGGAGCCCGATCCCTAACTCATGGAGCCCCGCCCATCACGGCCTAGAGCTCCGCTCCTCATTTACCGGGTCCCCACCCCTGACAGCCTGGAACCCCTTCACACACTCATGAGGCCCTGGCCCTCACCATTTGAGCCCCGCCGCTCAAACATGGAGCCCTTCCTGTCACTGCATGGAGACCGATCCCTACCTCATGGAGCCCCGCCCATCACTGCCTAGAGCCTCGCCCCTCACTGAAATAATCCTAGCTCCTGACAGCCTGGAACCCCGCCCATCACACATGGAACCCCTTCCCTTACTCATGGGGCCCTGCCCCTCACCATTTGAGCCCCGTCCCTCAAACATGGAGCCCTGCCTCTCACTGCATGGAGCCCGATCCCTAACTCATGGAGCCCTGCCCATCACTGCATAGAGCCCCGCCCCTCACTGACTGGATCCCTACCCCTGACAGCCTGGAACCCCTTCCCTCACTCTGGGGGCCCTGCCCCTCACCATTTGAGCCTCGCCCCTCAAACATTGAGCCCTGCCCCGAACTGTCAGAAGCCTGAGCACTAACTCATTAAGCCCTGCTCATCACTGCCTAGACCGCCGCCCCTCACTGACTGGATCCCCACCCCTGACAGTCTGGAAACCCTTCCCTCACTCTTGGGGCCCTGCCACTCACCATTCGAGGCCCGCCTCTCAAATATGGAGCCCTGCCACTCACTGCATGGAGCCCGATCCGTAACTCATGGAGCCCCGCCCATCACTGCCTAGAGCCCCGCCCCTCACTGACTTGATTCCCACCTCTGAAAGCCTTGAACCCCTTCCCTTACTCATTGGGCCCTGACCCTCACCTTTTGAGCCCCGCCCCTCAAACATGGAGCCCTGCCCCTCACTGCATGGAGCTCGATCCCTAACTCATGGAGCCCCGCCCATCACTTCCTAGAGCCCCACCACTCTCTTACTGAATCACAGCCCCTGACAGCCTGGAACCCCGCACATCACGCATTGAACCCCTTCCCTCACTCATGGGGCCCTGCCCCTCACAATTTGAGCCCCGCCCCTCAAACATGGAGCCCTGCCCCTCACTGCATGGAGCCTGATCCCTTACTCATGGATCCCCGCCCATCACTGCCTAGAGCCGGACCCTCACTGACTGGATCCCTACCCCTGACAGCCTGGAACCCCGCACATCACGCATAGAACCCCTTCGCTCACTCATCGTGCACTGCCCCTAACCATTTGAGCCCCACCCCTCAAACATGAAGCCCTGTCCCCCAGTGCATGGAGCCCGATCCCTAACTCATGGAGCCCCACCCATCACTGCCTTGAGCCCCGCCCCTCACTGACTGCATGCCCACCTCTGACAGCCTGGAACCCATTCCCTTACTCATTGGGCCCTGCTCCTCACAATTTTAGCCCCGCCCCTCAAACATGGAGCCCTGCCCCTCACTGCATGGAGCCCGATCCCTAACTCATGGAGCCCCGCCCATCACTGCCTAGAGCCCCACACCTCACTGACTGGATCCCCACGCCTGACAGCCTGGAACCCCTTCCCTCACTCATGGGGCCCTGCCCCTCACCATTTGAGCCCCGCCCCTCAAACATGGAGCCCTTCTTCTAACTGCATGGAGCCTGATCCCTAACTCATGGAGCCCCGCCCATTACTTCCTAGAGCCCCGCCCCTCACTTACTTAATCCCAGCCCCTGACAGCCTGGAACCCCACCCATCATGCATGGAACCCCTTCCCTCACTCATGGGGCCCTGCCCCTCACCATTTGAGCCCCGCCCCTCAAACATGGAGCCCTTCTTCTCACTGCATGGAGCCTGATCCCTAACTCATGGAGCCCCGCCCATTACTTCCTAGAGCCCCGCCCCTCACTTACTTAATCCCAGCCCCTGACAGCCTGGAATCCCACCCATCATGCATGGAACCCCTTCCCTCACTCATGGGGCCATGCCCCTCACCATTTGAACCCCGCCCCTCAACCATGGAGCCCTGCCCCTCACTGCATGAAGCCCGATCCCTAACTCATGGAGCCCTGCCCATCACTGCTTCAAGCCCCGCCCCTCACTGACTGGATTCCCACCCCTGACAGCATGGAACCCCTTCCGTCACTCATGGAGCCATGCCCCTCACCATTTGATCCCCACCCCTCAAACATGGAGCCCTGCCTCTCACTGCATGGAGCCCGATCCCTAACTCATGGAGCCCTGCCCATCACTGCCTAGTGCCCCGCCCCTCACTGACTGGATCCCCAGCCTTGAGGGCCTGGAACCCCTTCCCTCACTCATGGGGCTCTGCCCCTCACCATTTGAGCCCCGCCCCTCAGGCATGGAACGCTGCCCCTCTCTGCATGGAGCCCGATCCCTAACTCATGTAGCCCCGCCCATCACTGCCTAGAGCTCCGCCCCTCACTGACTGGATGCCCCCCCTAGCCCATGGATCCAGTCCGTGATGGGCGGGGCTCCATGTTGGATTGGCAGGGGTCAATGCAGTGAGGGGCAAGGCTCAAATGGTGAGAGCAGGGCCCCATGAGTGAGGGAAGGGGTTCCATGCGTGATGGGTGGGGTTCCAGGCCTTCAGGGGTGGGAATCTAGACAGTGAGGGGCGGGTCTCCATGTGGGATGGCAGGGCTCCATGCAGTGAGGGATTGGGCTCCATGCAGTGAGGGGCAGGGCTCCATGTTTGAGGGGCGGGGCTCAAATGGCGAGGGTCAGGGCCCCATGAGTGAGGGAAGGGGTTTAAGGCTATCAGGGGTTGCAATCCAGTCAGTGAGGAGCGGGGCTATAGGCAGTGATGGGCAGAGCTCCATGAGTTAGGGATCGGGCTCCATGCAGTGAGAGGAACGGCTCCATGTTTGAGGGGCAGGGCTCAAATGGTGAGGGGCAGGGTCCCATGAGTGAGGGAAGGGGTTCCAGGCTGTCAGGGGTGGGGATCCAGTCAGTGATGGGCGGGGCTCCATGTGGGATGGGCATGGCTCCATGCAGTGAGGGGCAGGGCTCAAATGGTGAGGGGCAGGGCCCCATGAGGAGGGAAGGGGTTCCAGCGTTCAAGGGTGGGGATCCATTCAGTGATGGGTGGGGCTGCATGTGGGATGGGCAGGGCTCCATGCAGTGAGTGGCAGGGTACAAATGGTAAGGGGCAGCGCCCCATGAGGGAGAAAAGGGTTTCCATGCGTGATGGGCAGGTTTCCAACCTGTCAGGGGTGGGGATACAGTGAGTGAGGGGCGGGGCTCTAGGCAGTGATGGGCGGGGCTCCATGAGTTACGGATCGGGCTCCATGCAGTGAGGGCCAGGGCTCCATGTTTGAGGGGCAGTGGTCAAATGGTGTGGGGCAGGGCCCCATGAGTGAGTAAAGGGGTTCCAGGCTGTCAGGGGTAGGGATCCAGTCAGTGAGGGGCGGGGCTCCAGGTGGGACTGGCAGGGCTCCGTGCAGTGAGGGGCAGGTCTCAAATGGTGAGGGGCAGGGCCCCACGAGTGAGGGAAGTGGTTCCATGCGTGATGGGCGGGGTGTCAGACTGTCAGGGGTGGGATCCTGTTAGTGAGTTGCGGGGCTCTAGGCAGTGATGGGCAGGCTCCATGTTTCTGTCACCATGGGGCCCTGCCCCTAACAATTGGAGCCCTGCCCCTCTAGCGTTGAGCCCTGTCCCTCAATGACTTGAGCCCTGCCCATCCCACATGGAGCGCTGCAGATCACTTGCTGGAGCCCTGCCCCACACACATGGAGCTCCTTCCCTCACTCATGGAGCCCTGCCCCTTACTGCCGGGAGCCCGACACCTAACACATGCAGCCCCGCCCATCACTGCCTAGAGACCCGCCCCTCACTGGCTGGATCCCCACCCCTGACAGCCTGAACCGCGCCCCTCCCATATGGAACCATTTACTTCACTCATGGGTTCTGCCCCTCACAATTGGAGCCCCGCCCCTCAAACATGGAGCCGTGCCCCTCACTGCCTGGAGCCCTGCCCATCCCACATGGGGCCCCGCCCAACACTTGCTGGAGCCCTGCCCCACACACATGGAGCCCAATCCCTCACACATTAAGCCCTGCCCCTTACTGCTGGGATAGGGCTCCATGCAGTTAGGGATCGGGCTCCATGCAGTGAGGGGCAGGGCTCCATGTTTGAGGGGTGTGGCTCAAATGGTGAGGGATCGGGTTCCATGCAGTGAGGGGCAGGGCCTTATATTTGAGGGGCGGGACTCAAATGGTGAGGGGCGGGGCCCTATGAGTGAGGGAAGGGTTTCCAGGCTGTCAGGGACTGGGATCCAGTCAGGGATGGGCGGAGGTCCATGTGGGATGGGCAGGGCTCAAGTCATTGTGGGGCAGGGCTCCACGCTAGAGGTGCGGGGCTCCAATTGTTAGGGGCAGGGCCCCATGGTTACGGAAGGGGTTCCATGCATGAGGGGTTGGATTCCAGGCTGTCAGGGGTGGGGATCCAGTCAGTGAGGGGCGGGCCTGTAGGCAATGCAGCGCGGGGCTCCATATATTAGGGGTTGGCATCCTGGCAGTAAGGGGCAGTGCTCCATCTGTGAGGGATGGGAATCTATGTTTGAGGAGCAGGGCTCCAGCCAGTGATGGGCAAGGTTCCATGTGTTTGGGGTTTGGCTCCTTACAGTAAGGGGCAGGGCTCCATGTGTGAGGGAGGAGACTCCATATCTCCGGGACAGGGCTCCAGCAAGTGTTGGGTGGGGCCCCATGTGTGATGGGCAGGGCTCCAGCCAGTGAGGGGCATAGCTACATGTTTGAGGGGCGGGGCTCCAATTATGAGGGGCAGGGCCCCATGAGTGAGGGAAGTAATTCCTTGGGTGAGGGTCAGGGTTCCAGACTGTTGGGGTGAAGATCTTGTCAGTGAGGTGTGGGGCTCTAGGCCGTGTGTTAGTGGTCGGGCTCCCAGCAGTAAGGGGCAGGGCGCCATGTTTGAGGTAAGGGGCTCCATGTGTGTGGGGCCGGGATCCAGCCAGTGATGGGCGGGACTACATGTCAGATGGGCAGGGCTCCAGGCATTGAGGGGCAGCGCTCAATGTTTGAGTGACTGGGCTCCAATAGAGAGGGCAGGGCCCCATGAGTGTGGGAAGGCGTTCCATGCTAGTGGAGCAGGGTTCCAGGCTGTCAGGTGTGGGGATCTAGTCAGTGAGGGGCGGTGCTCTTGGTAGTGATGGGCAGGGCTCCATGTGTTAGGGGTCGGGCTCCTGGCAATAACGGGCAGGGCTCCATGTGTGAGGGACGGGGCTACATGTGTGTGGGGCAGGGCTCCAGCAAGTGATGGGTGGTTCTTCATCTGAGATGGGCAGGGCTTCATGCAGTGAGAGGCAGGACTCCCTGTTTGAGGGGCGGGGCTCATATTGTGAGGGGCAGGACCCCATAAGTGAAGGAAGGGGTTCCATGCGTGAGTGGCGGAGTTCCAGGCTGTCAGGGGTGGGGACCCTGTCATTGAGGGGTGGGGCTCTGGGCACTGATGGGCAGGGCCCCATGTGTTACAAGTTGGGCTCCCAGCAGTAAGGGGCAGGGCTGCATGTGTAAGGGAAGGGGCTCCATGTGTGTGGGGCAGGGCTCCAGCCAGTGATGTGTGGGGCTTCATGTGTTAGGAGTTGGGCTCCTGGCAGTAAGTGGCAGGGCTCCATGTGTGAGGGACGGGGCTTCAATTCTGAGAGGCAGGGCACAATGTGTGAGAGAAGGTGTTCCATGCGTGAGGGGCGGGGTTCCAGGCTGTCAGGGGTGGGAATCAAGTCCCTGAGGGGCAGGCCTCTAGGTAATGAGGTGCGGGGCTCCATGTGTTAGGGGTTGGCGTCCTGGCAGTAAGGGACAGTGCTCCATCTGTGAGTGATGGGACTCTATGAGTGTGGGGCAGGGCTCCAGCCAGTGATGGGCAAGGTTCCGTGTGCTTGGGGTTTGGCTCTCTACAGTAAGGGGCAGGGCTCCTTGTGTGAGGGAGGAGACTCCATATGTCTGGGACAGGGCTCCAGGCTGTGAGGGGCAGGGCTCCATGTTTGAGGGGCGGGCTCCGATTGTGAGGGGCAGGGCCCCATGATTGATGGATGTAATTCCATGGGTGAGGGGCAGGGTTCCAGACTGTCGGGGTGAGGATCTTGTCAGTGAGGGGTGGGGCTCTAGGCCGTGATGGGCGGGGCGCCATGTGTTAGTGGTCAGGCTCCCAGCAGTAAGGGGCAGGGCTCCATGTTTGAGTAAGGGGCTCCATGTGTATGGGGCAGGGCTCCAGCCAGTGATGGGCGGGACTACATGTCAGATGGGCAGGGCTCCAGGCATTGAGGGGCAGGGCTCCATGAGTGTGGGAAGGGGTTCCATGCTAGTAGGCCGGGGTTCCAGGCTGTCAGGTGTGGGGATCCAGTCAGCGAGTGACGTGGCTCAAGGCATTGATTGGCGGAGCTCCATGTGTTATGTGTCGGGCTCGCAGCAGTAAGGGGCATGGCTCCATGTTTGAGGGATGGGACTCCATGTGTGTGGGGCAGGTCTCTAGCCAGTGATGGGCAAGGCTCCATGTGGGATGGGCAGGGCTCCATGCAGTGAGGGGCAGGGCTCCATGTTTGACTGACGTGGGTCCAATAGTGATGGGCAGGGCCCAATAAGTGAGGGAAGTGATTCCATGCATGAGGGGCGGGGTTCCAGGCTGTTAGGGGGAGAGATCCAGTCAGTGAGGGGCGGGGCTCTAGGCATTGATCGGCAGGTCTCCGTATGTTAGGGGTCGGGCTCCCGGGAGCATGGGGCAGGGCTCCATGTGTAAGTGATTGTGTTCCATGTGTGCGGGGCAGGGCTCAAAACAGTGATGGGCGGGGCTCCATGTGGGATTGGCAGGGCTGAAGGTATTGGGGGGCACGGATCCATCTTTGACGTTCGGGGCTCCAATTGTGAGGGGTAGGGCCCCATGAGTTAGGGAAGGGGTTCCATGTGTTTGGGGCAGGACTCCAGCCAGTGATGGGCGGGGCTCCATGTGGCATTGGCAGGGCACCATGCAGTTACGGGCAGGACTCCCTTTTGAGGGGCGGGGTTCCAAAAGTGAGGGGCAGGGCCCCCTGATTGGGGGAAGGGGTTCAATGCGTGAGGGGCGGGGTTCCATGCTGTCAGGAGTAGGGATCCAGTCAGTGAGGGGCGGGGCTCTACACAGGTATGGGCTGGGCTATATGTGTTAGAGGTCGGGCTCCCGGAAGTAAGGGGCAGGGCTCCATGTGGGATAGGCAGGGCTCCATGCAGTGAGGGGCTTGGCTCCATAGTTTAAGCGCCGGGCTCCAATTGTGAGGCACAGGACCCCATGGGTGAGGGAAGAGGTTCCATTTGTTAGGGGCGGGGCCCCATGAGTTAGGGAAAGTGTTCCATGCGTGAGGGGTGGAGTTCCAGGCGTTCAGGGCTGGGAATCCAGTCAGTGAGGGGCAGGGCTCTAGGCAATGATGGGTGGGGCTGCATGTGTTCAGTGTCGAGCTCCCGGCACTAAGGGGCAGGGCTCCATGTGTGAGGGAAGGGGCTCCATTTATGTGGGGGAGGGCTCCAGCCCGTGATTGGCGGGGCTCAATGTGGGATGGGCAGGGTTCCATGCAGTGAGAGGCAGGGCTCCATGTTTTAATGGGCGGGGCTCCAGTTGTGTGGGGCAGGGCTCCATGTGTGAGGGAAGTGGTTCCATGCATGTGGGGCAGGGCCCCATGCGTGCGAGAAGGGGTTCCATGCCTGAGGGGCGCAGTTTCAGGCAGTCAGGGGTGGGGATCCAGTAAGTGAGGGGCGGGCATCTAGGCAGTGATAGGCGGGGCTCCATGTGCTCGGGTTCGGGCTCGCGGCAGTAAGGTGCAGGGCTCCATGTGTGAGGGATTGGGCTCCATGAGCTTGGGGCAGGGCTCCAGCTAGTGATGGGTGGGGCTCCCTGTGGGATGCGCAGGGCACCCTGAAATGAGGGGCAGGTCTCCATGTTAGAGGGGCGGGGCACCAATTCTGTTGGGCAGGGCCCCATGAGATTGGGAAAGGGTTCCATGCGTAAGTGGCAGAGCAACATGAGTGAGGGAAGGGGTTCCATGTGCCAGGGGCATGGTTCCAGGCTGTCAGGGGTGGAGATCCAGTCACTGAGACGCGGAGCTCTAGGCAGTGATGGACAGGGCTCCATGTGTTAGGCGTCAGGCTCCCAGCAGTAAGGGGCAGGGTCCATGTGTGATGGGGGGGCTCCATGTGTGTGGGGCAGGGCTCCAGCCAGTGATGATCAAGGCTTCATGTAGGATGGGCAGGGCTCCATGCACTGAGGGGCAGACCTCCATATATGAGGGACGGGGGTCCAATTGTATTGGGGCAGGACTCCATGAGTGAGGGAAGGCGTTCCATGCATGCACAGGGTGTTTCCAGGCTGTTAGGGGTGGGGATACAGTAAGTGAGGTGCGGGGCTCAAGGCAGTTATGGGGGGGCTTCATATGTTAGGGATCGGGCTCCCAGCAGTAAGGGTCAGGGCTCCATGTGTGAGGGAAAGGGCTCCATGTGTGTGGGGCAGGGCTCCAGCCAGTGATGGGTGGGAGTACATGTCAGACGGGCAGGGTTCCAGGCATTGAGGGGCAGGGCTCCATGTTTGAGTGACGGGGCTCCAATAGAGAGGGCAGGGCCCCATGAGTGAGGGAAGGCGTTCCCTGCGTGAGGGGCGGGGTTCCAGGCTGTCAAGGTTGGGTATCATGTCAGTGAGGGGCGGGGCTCTAGGCAGTGTTGGGCGGGGCTCCATATGTTAGGGGTCAGGCTTCCGGCATGGAGAGGCAGGGCTCCATGTGTGAGGGAAGGGGCTCAATGTCTGTGGGGCAGGGCTTAAGCCTGTGATATGCAGGGCTCCATGTGGGATGGGCAGGGCTCTATGCAATTATGGGCAGGGCTCCATGTTTGAGGGACGCGGCTCCAATAGTGAGGGGCAAAGCTGAATGAGGGAGGGAAGAGGCTCCATGCGTGAGGGGCGTGGTCCAGGCTGTCAGTGTTGGGGTTCCAGTCAGTGAGGTGAGGGCTCTAGGCAGTGATGGGCGGGGCTCCATGTGTTAGGGGTAGGTCTCCATTTGTGAGAGATGGGACTCCATGTGTGTGGGGCAGGGGTCCAGACAGTGATGGGCAAGGCTTCCTGTGTAATGGGCAGGGCTCCAGGCATTGAGGGGCAGTTTTATGTTTGGGGGTCGGGGCTGCAAATGTGAGGGTCAGGGCACAATGCGTGAGGGAAGGGGTTCCATGCATGATGGGTGGTGTTCCAGGCTGTCATGGGTAGGGATGCAGTCAGTGAGGGGCGGGGCTCGGGGCAGTGATGGGCGGGGCTCCATATGTTAGGGGTTAGGCTCCCAGCATGGAGAGGCTGGGCTCCATGTGTGAGGGAAGGGGCTCAATGTCTGTGGGGCAGGGCTCAAGCCTGTGATGGGCGGGGCCCAATGTGGGATGGTTAGGGCTCCAGCCAATGAGTGGCAGGGCCCCATGAGAGAGGGAAAGGGTTCCATGTTGTGGGGGTCGTACTCCCAGCAGTAAGGGGCAGGGCTCCATGTGTGAGGGAAGGGGCTCCATGTGTGTGGGGCAGGGCTCCAGCAAGTGATGGGCGTGGCTCAATGTGGGATGGGCAGGGGTCCAGGCGCTGAAGGGCAGGGCTCAATGTTTGAGGAGCGGGGCTCCTATTGTGAGGGGCAGGGCCCCATGAGTGAGGGAAGGGGTTCCAGGCGTGAGGGGCGGGTTTCCAGGCTTTTAGGGGCTCCATCGAGTCATTTAGAGACGGGGCTCTAGGCAGTGATGGGCGGGGCTCCATGTGTTGGGGGCCAGGCTCCCGGGAGCAAGGGGCAGGGCTCCATGTGTGATGAAAGGGGTTCCATTTGTCAGGGGTGGGGTTATAGGCTATCAGCTTTGAGGATCGAGTCAATGAGGGGAGGGGCTCAAGGCAGTGATGGGCGGGGCACCATGTGTTAGGTTCGGGCTCCCGGGAGGGAGAGGCAGTGCTCCATGTGTGAGGGAAGGGGTTCCATGTGTGTGGGGCAGGGCTCCAGCCAGTGATGGGCGGGGCATCATATAGGATTGGCAGGGCTCTATGCAGCGAGGGCCAGGATTCCATGGTTTAGAAGCAGGGCTCCAATTGTGAGGGGCAGGGCCCCATGAGGGAGAGAAGTGGTTCAGTGCCTGAGGGGCGGGGTTCCAGGCTGTCAGGTGTTTGGATCCTGTCAGTTAGGGGCGGGGCTCTAGGTACTGATGGTCGGGGCTACATGTGTTAGTGGTCGGGCTCTCAGCAGAAAGGGGCAGGGCTCCATGTGTGAGGGATGGGACTCCATGTGTGTGGGGCAGGGCTCCATCCAGTAATGGGGAAGGCTCCATGTGGAATGGGCAGGGCTCCAGGAATTGAGGGGCTGGGCTCCATGTTTGACGGTGGCGCTCCAATAGTGTGGGGCAGGACCCCATGTGTGAGGTAAGTGGTTCCATGCGTGAGGGTCGGGGTTCCAGGCTGTCAGTAGTGGGGATCCAGTCAGTGAGGGGCAGGATTCTAGGCAGTGAGTGTCGGGGCTCCATGTGTTAGGTGTCGAGCTCCCGGCAGGGAGAGGCAGGGCTCCATGTGTGAGGGAAGGGGCTCCATGTCTGTGGGGAAGGTCTCCAGCCAGTGATGTGAGAGGCTCCATGTGGGATGGTCAGGGATCCATGCATTGAGGGGCAGAGCTCCATGCTTGAGGGGCGGGGCTCCAATAGTTAGGGTCAGGACCCCATGATTTAGGTAGGTGGTTCCATGCGTGAGGAGCGGGGTTCCAGGCTCTCAGGGGTGGGGATCCAATCAGTTACTGGGGTGGCTCTAGGAAGTGATGGGCAGGGCTCCATGTGTTAGTGTTCGGGGTCCCGGCAGTATCGGGCAGGGCTCCATGTGTGAGGGAAGGGGCTCCATGTGTGAGGGGCGGGGTTAAAGACTGTCACGGTTTGGGATCCAGTCAGTGAGGGGTGGGGCTAATGTCAGTGATGTGCGGAGCTCCATGTGTTAGGGGTCGGCGTCCCGGCAGTAAGTGGCGGGGCTCCATGTGTGAGGAAGAGGATGAAAGTGTGGGGCAGGGCTCCAGCCAGTGACGTGCGGGGCTCCATGTGGGATGGGGAGGGCTACATGCAGTGAGGGGCAGGACTCCATATTTAAGGGCGGGGCAACAACTTTGAGGGGCAGGGCCCCATGTGTGGGGGAAAAGGTTGCATGAGTAATTGGCGGGGTTCCAGGCTGTCAGGGGTAGGGATCCAGTCAGTGAGTGGCAGTGCTCTTGGCTGTGATAGGCGGGTCTCCAAGTGTTAGGTATTTTGGTCCCCGCAGTAAACGGCAGGGCTCCATGTGTGAGGGAACGGATCCATGTTTGTGGGGCAGGTCTACAGCCAGTCATGGGCGTGGCCCAAATTCGGATGGGCAGGGCACCAGGCAGTTAGGGGCAGGGCTCCATGTTTAAGGGGCGGGGATCCTATTGTGAAGGCCAGGTCCCCATGAGTGTGGGAATCGGTACCATGCATGAGGGGCGGGTTTCAAGGCTGTCATGAGTTGGGATCTAGTCAGTGAGTGGCGGAGCACTAGGCATTGATGGGCGGGGCTCTATGTGTTAGGGGTCGGGCTTCCGGCACTAAGGGGGTGGTCTCCATGTGTGAGGAAATGGGCTCCATATGTGTGGGGCAGGACTCCAGAAAGTGATGGGCGGTTCTTCATCTGAGATGGGCAGGGCTTCATGCAGTGAGGGGCAGGACTCCCTGTTTGAGGGGCGGGGCTCATATTGTGAGGGGCAGGGCCCCATGAATGAAGTAAGGGGTTCCTTGCGTGAGGGGCAGAGTTCCAGGCTGTCAGGGTTGGGGATCCAGTCAGTGAGGGGCGGGGCTCTCGGCAGTGAGGGGCAGGGCTCCATGTGTGAGGGAGGAGACTCCATATCTCCGGGACAGGGCTCCAGCAAGTGTTGGGTGGGGCCCCATGTGGGATGGGCAGGGCTCCAGCCAGTGAGGGGCATAGCTACATGTTTGAGGGGCGGGGCTCCAATTATGAGGGGCAGGGCCCCATGAGTGAGGGAAGTAATTCCTTGGGTGAGGGTCAGGGTTCCAGACTGTTGGGGTGAAGATCTTGTCAGTGAGGTGTGGGGCTCTAGGCCGTGTGTTAGTGGTCGGGCTCCCAGCAGTAAGGGGCAGGGCGCCATGTTTGAGGTAAGGGGCTCCATGTGTGTGGGGCCGGGATCCAGCCAGTGATGGGCGGGACTACATGTCAGATGGGCAGGGCTCCAGGCATTGAGGGGCAGCGCTCAATGTTTGAGTGACTGGGCTCCAATAGAGAGGGCAGGGCCCCATGAGTGTGGGAAGGCGTTCCATGCTAGTGGAGCAGGGTTCCAGGCTGTCAGGTGTGGGGATCTAGTCAGTGAGGGGCGGTGCTCTTGGTAGTGATGGGCAGGGCTCCATGTGTTAGGGGTCGGGCTCCTGGCAATAACGGGCAGGGCTCCATGTGTGAGGGACGGGGCTACATGTGTGTGGGGCAGGGCTCCAGCAAGTGATGGGTGGTTCTTCATCTGAAATGGGCAGGGCTTCATGCAGTGAGAGGCAGGACTCCCTGTTTGAGGGGCGGGGCTCATATTGTGAGGGGCAGGACCCCATAAGTGAAGGAAGGGGTTCCATGCGTGAGTGGCGGAGTTCCAGGCTGTCAGGGGTGGGGACCCTGTCATTGAGGGGTGGGGCTCTGGGCACTGATGGGCAGGGCCCCATGTGTTACAAGTTGGGCTCCCAGCAGTAAGGGGCAGGGCTGCATGTGTAAGGGAAGGGGCTCCATGTGTGTGGGGCAGGGCTCCAGCCAGTGATGTGTGGGGCTTCATGTGTTAGGAGTTGGGCTCCTGGCAGTAAGTGGCAGGGCTCCATGTGTGAGGGACGGGGCTTCAATTCTGAGAGGCAGGGCACAATGTGTGAGAGAAGGTGTTCCATGCGTGAGGGGCGGGGTTCCAGGCTGTCAGGGGTGGGAATCAAGTCCCTGAGGGGCAGGCCTCTAGGTAATGAGGTGCGGGGCTCCATGTGTTAGGGGTTGGCGTCCTGGCAGTAAGGGACAGTGCTCCATCTGTGAGTGATGGGACTCTATGAGTGTGGGGCAGGGCTCCAGCCAGTGATGGGCAAGGTTCCGTGTGCTTGGGGTTTGGCTCTCTACAGTAAGGGGCAGGGCTCCTTGTGTGAGGGAGGAGACTCCATATGTCTGGGACAGGGCTCCAGGCTGTGAGGGGCAGGGCTCCATGTTTGAGGGGCGGGCTCCGATTGTGAGGGGCAGGGCCCCATGATTGATGGATGTAATTCCATGGGTGAGGGGCAGGGTTCCAGACTGTCGGGGTGAGGATCTTGTCAGTGAGGGGTGGGGCTCTAGGCCGTGATGGGCGGGGCGCCATGTGTTAGTGGTCAGGCTCCCAGCAGTAAGGGGCAGGGCTCCATGTTTGAGTAAGGGGCTCCATGTGTATGGGGCAGGGCTCCAGCCAGTGATGGGCGGGACTACATGTCAGATGGGCAGGGCTCCAGGCATTGAGGGGCAGGGCTCCATGAGTGTGGGAAGGGGTTCCATGCTAGTAGGCTGGGGTTCCAGGCTGTCAGGTGTGGGGATCCAGTCAGCGAGTGACGTGGCTCAAGGCATTGATTGGCGGAGCTCCATGTGTTATCTGTCGGGCTCGCAGCAGTAAGGGGCATGGCTCCATGTTTGAGGGATGGGACTCCATGTGTGTGGGGCAGGTCTCTAGCCAGTGATGGGCAAGGCTCCATGTGGGATGGGCAGGGCTCCATGCAGTGAGGGGCAGGGCTCCATGTTTGACTGACGTGGGTCCAATAGTGATGGGCAGGGCCCAATAAGTGAGGGAAGTGATTCCATGCATGAGGGGCGGGGTTCCAGGCTGTTAGGGGGAGAGATCCAGTCAGTGAGGGGCGGGGCTCTAGGCAGTGATCGGCAGGTCTCCGTATGTTAGGGGTCGGGCTCCCGGGAGCATGGGGCAGGGCTCCATGTGTAAGTGATTGTGTTCCATGTGTGCGGGGCAGGGCTCAAAACAGTGATGGGCGGGGCTCCATGTGGGATTGGCAGGGCTGAAGGTATTGGGGGGCACGGATCCATCTTTGACGTTCGGGGCTCCAATTGTGAGGGGTAGGGCCCCATGAGTTAGGGAAGGGGATCCATGTGTTTGGGGCAGGACTCCAGCCAGTGATGGGCGGGGCTCCATGTGGCATTGGCAGGGCACCATGCAGTTACGGGCAGGACTCCCTTTTGAGGGGCGGGGTTCCAAAAGTGAGGGGCAGGGCCCCCTGATTGGGGGAAGGGGTTCAATGCGTGAGGGGCGGGGTTCCATGCTGTCAGGAGTAGGGATCCAGTCAGTGAGGGGCGGGGCTCTACACAGGTATGGGCTGGGCTATATGTGTTAGAGGTCGGGCTCCCGGAAGTAAGGGGCAGGGCTCCATGTGGGATAGGCAGGGCTCCATGCAGTGAGGGGCTTGGCTCCATAGTTTAAGCGCCGGGCTCCAATTGTGAGGCACAGGACCCCATGGGTGAGGGAAGAGGTTCCATTTGTTAGGGGCGGGGCCCCATGAGTTAGGGAAAGTGTTCCATGCGTGAGGGGTGGAGTTCCAGGCGTTCAGGGCTGGGAATCCAGTCAGTGAGGGGCAGGGCTCTAGGCAATGATGGGTGGGGCTGCATGTGTTCAGTGTCGAGCTCCCGGCACTAAGGGGCAGGGCTCCATGTGTGAGGGAAGGGGCTCCATTTATGTGGGGGAGGGCTCCAGCCCGTGATTGGCGGGGCTCAATGTGGGATGGGCAGGGTTCCATGCAGTGAGAGGCAGGGCTCCATGTTTTAATGGGCGGGGCTCCAGTTGTGTGGGGCAGGGCTCCATGTGTGAGGGAAGTGGTTCCATGCATGTGGGGCAGGGCCCCATGCGTGCGAGAAGGGGTTCCATGCCTGAGGGGCGCAGTTTCAGGCAGTCAGGGGTGGGGATCCAGTAAGTGAGGGGCGGGCATCTAGGCAGTGATAGGCGGGGCTCCATGTGCTCGGGTTCGGGCTCGCGGCAGTAAGGTGCAGGGCTCCATGTGTGAGGGATTGGGCTCCATGAGCTTGGGGCAGGGCTCCAGCTAGTGATGGGTGGGGCTCCCTGTGGGATGCGCAGGGCACCCTGAAATGAGGGGCAGGTCTCCATGTTAGAGGGGCGGGGCACCAATTCTGTTGGGCAGGGCCCCATGAGATTGGGAAAGGGTTCCATGCGTAAGTGGCAGAGCAACATGAGTGAGGGAAGGGGTTCCATGTGCCAGGGGCATGGTTCCAGGCTGTCAGGGGTGGAGATCCAGTCACTGAGACGCGGAGCTCTAGGCAGTGATGGACAGGGCTCCATGTGTTAGGCGTCAGGCTCCCAGCAGTAAGGGGCAGGGTCCATGTGTGATGGGGGGGCTCCATGTGTGTGGGGCAGGGCTCCAGCCAGTGATGATCAAGGCTTCATGTAGGATGGGCAGGGCTCCATGCACTGAGGGGCAGACCTCCATATATGAGGGACGGGGGTCCAATTGTATTGGGGCAGGACTCCATGAGTGAGGGAAGGCGTTCCATGCATGCACAGGGTGTTTCCAGGCTGTTAGGGGTGGGGATACAGTAAGTGAGGTGCGGGGCTCAAGGCAGTTATGGGGGGGCTTCATATGTTAGGGATCGGGCTCCCAGCAGTAAGGGTCAGGGCTCCATGTGTGAGGGAAAGGGCTCCATGTGTGTGGGGCAGGGCTCCAGCCAGTGATGGGTGGGAGTACATGTCAGACGGGCAGGGTTCCAGGCATTGAGGGGCAGGGCTCCATGTTTGAGTGACGGGGCTCCAATAGAGAGGGCAGGGCCCCATGAGTGAGGGAAGGCGTTCCCTGCGTGAGGGGCGGGGTTCCAGGCTGTCAAGGTTGGGTATCATGTCAGTGAGGGGCGGGGCTCTAGGCAGTGTTGGGCGGGGCTCCATATGTTAGGGGTCAGGCTTCCGGCATGGAGAGGCAGGGCTCCATGTGTGAGGGAAGGGGCTCAATGTCTGTGGGGCAGGGCTTAAGCCTGTGATATGCAGGGCTCCATGTGGGATGGGCAGGGCTCTATGCAATTATGGGCAGGGCTCCATGTTTGAGGGACGCGGCTCCAATAGTGAGGGGCAAAGCTGAATGAGGGAGGGAAGAGGCTCCATGCGTGAGGGGCGTGGTCCAGGCTGTCAGTGTTGGGGTTCCAGTCAGTGAGGTGAGGGCTCTAGGCAGTGATGGGCGGGGCTCCATGTGTTAGGGGTAGGTCTCCATTTGTGAGAGATGGGACTCCATGTGTGTGGGGCAGGGGTCCAGACAGTGATGGGCAAGGCTTCCTGTGTAATGGGCAGGGCTCCAGGCATTGAGGGGCAGTTTTATGTTTGGGGGTCGGGGCTGCAAATGTGAGGGTCAGGGCACAATGCGTGAGGGAAGGGGTTCCATGCATGATGGGTGGTGTTCCAGGCTGTCATGGGTAGGGATGCAGTCAGTGAGGGGCGGGGCTCGGGGCAGTGATGGGCGGGGCTCCATATGTTAGGGGTTAGGCTCCCAGCATGGAGAGGCTGGGCTCCATGTGTGAGGGAAGGGGCTCAATGTCTGTGGGGCAGGGCTCAAGCCTGTGATGGGCGGGGCCCAATGTGGGATGGTTAGGGCTCCAGCCAATGAGTGGCAGGGCCCCATGAGAGAGGGAAAGGGTTCCATGTTGTGGGGGTCGTACTCCCAGCAGTAAGGGGCAGGGCTCCATGTGTGAGGGAAGGGGCTCCATGTGTGTGGGGCAGGGCTCCAGCAAGTGATGGGCGTGGCTCAATGTGGGATGGGCAGGGGTCCAGGCGCTGAAGGGCAGGGCTCAATGTTTGAGGAGCGGGGCTCCTATTGTGAGGGGCAGGGCCCCATGAGTGAGGGAAGGGGTTCCAGGCGTGAGGGGCGGGTTTCCAGGCTTTTAGGGGCTCCATCGAGTCATTTAGAGACGGGGCTCTAGGCAGTGATGGGCGGGGCTCCATGTGTTGGGGGCCAGGCTCCCGGGAGCAAGGGGCAGGGCTCCATGTGTGATGAAAGGGGTTCCATTTGTCAGGGGTGGGGTTATAGGCTATCAGCTTTGAGGATCGAGTCAATGAGGGGAGGGGCTCAAGGCAGTGATGGGCGGGGCACCATGTGTTAGGTTCGGGCTCCCGGGAGGGAGAGGCAGTGCTCCATGTGTGAGGGAAGGGGTTCCATGTGTGTGGGGCAGGGCTCCAGCCAGTGATGGGCGGGGCATCATATAGGATTGGCAGGGCTCTATGCAGCGAGGGCCAGGATTCCATGGTTTAGAAGCAGGGCTCCAATTGTGAGGGGCAGGGCCCCATGAGGGAGAGAAGTGGTTCAGTGCCTGAGGGGCGGGGTTCCAGGCTGTCAGGTGTTTGGATCCTGTCAGTTAGGGGCGGGGCTCTAGGTACTGATGGTCGGGGCTACATGTGTTAGTGGTCGGGCTCTCAGCAGAAAGGGGCAGGGCTCCATGTGTGAGGGATGGGACTCCATGTGTGTGGGGCAGGGCTCCATCCAGTAATGGGGAAGGCTCCATGTGGAATGGGCAGGGCTCCAGGAATTGAGGGGCTGGGCTCCATGTTTGACGGTGGCGCTCCAATAGTGTGGGGCAGGACCCCATGTGTGAGGTAAGTGGTTCCATGCGTGAGGGTCGGGGTTCCAGGCTGTCAGTAGTGGGGATCCAGTCAGTGAGGGGCAGGATTCTAGGCAGTGAGTGTCGGGGCTCCATGTGTTAGGTGTCGAGCTCCCGGCAGGGAGAGGCAGGGCTCCATGTGTGAGGGAAGGGGCTCCATGTCTGTGGGGAAGGTCTCCAGCCAGTGATGTGAGAGGCTCCATGTGGGATGGTCAGGGATCCATGCATTGAGGGGCAGAGCTCCATGCTTGAGGGGCGGGGCTCCAATAGTTAGGGTCAGGACCCCATGATTTAGGTAGGTGGTTCCATGCGTGAGGAGCGGGGTTCCAGGCTCTCAGGGGTGGGGATCCAATCAGTTACTGGGGTGGCTCTAGGAAGTGATGGGCAGGGCTCCATGTGTTAGTGTTCGGGGTCCCGGCAGTATCGGGCAGGGCTCCATGTGTGAGGGAAGGGGCTCCATGTGTGAGGGGCGGGGTTAAAGACTGTCACGGTTTGGGATCCAGTCAGTGAGGGGTGGGGCTAATGTCAGTGATGTGCGGAGCTCCATGTGTTAGGGGTCGGCGTCCCGGCAGTAAGTGGCGGGGCTCCATGTGTGAGGAAGAGGATGAATGTGTGTGGGGCAGGGCTCCAGCCAGTGACGTGCGGGGCTCCATGTGGGATGGGGAGGGCTACATGCAGTGAGGGGCAGGACTCCATATTTAAGGGCGGGGCAACAACTTTGAGGGGCAGGGCCCCATGTGTGGGGGAAAAGGTTGCATGAGTAATTGGCGGGGTTCCAGGCTGTCAGGGGTAGGGATCCAGTCAGTGAGTGGCAGTGCTCTTGGCTGTGATAGGCGGGTCTCCAAGTGTTAGGTATTTTGGTCCCCGCAGTAAACGGCAGGGCTCCATGTGTGAGGGAACGGATCCATGTTTGTGGGGCAGGTCTACAGCCAGTCATGGGCGTGGCCCAAATTCGGATGGGCAGGGCACCAGGCAGTTAGGGGCAGGGCTCCATGTTTAAGGGGCGGGGATCCTATTGTGAAGGCCAGGTCCCCATGAGTGTGGGAATCGGTACCATGCATGAGGGGCGGGTTTCAAGGCTGTCATGAGTTGGGATCTAGTCAGTGAGTGGCGGAGCACTAGGCATTGATGGGCGGGGCTCTATGTGTTAGGGGTCGGGCTTCCGGCACTAAGGGGGTGGTCTCCATGTGTGAGGAAATGGGCTCCATATGTGTGGGGCAGGACTCCAGAAAGTGATGGGCGGTTCTTCATCTGAGATGGGCAGGGCTTCATGCAGTGAGGGGCAGGACTCCCTGTTTGAGGGGCGGGGCTCATATTGTGAGGGGCAGGGCCCCATGAATGAAGTAAGGGGTTCCTTGCGTGAGGGGCAGAGTTCCAGGCTGTCAGGGTTGGGGATCCAGTCAGTGAGGGGCGGGGCTCTCGGCAGTGAGGGGCAGGGCTCCATGTGTTACTACTTGGGCTCCCTGCAGTAAGGGTCAGGGCTGCATGTGGAAGGTAATGGGCTCCATCTGTGTGGGGCAGGGCTCCAGCCAGTGATGGGCAAGACTCCATGTGGGATGGGCAGTACACCAGGCATTGAGGGGCAGGGCTCTATGTTTGAGGGGCGGGGCTCCAATTGTGAGGGGCAGGGCTCAATAAGTGAGAGAAGGAATTCCATGCATGAGGGGTGGGGTTCCAGGCTTTCAGGGGTTGGGATTTAGTCAGTGAGGGGGGGGCTCTAGTCAGTGATGGGCGGGGCTCCATGTGTTAGGGGTCAGGCTGCTGGTAGTAAGGGGCAGGGCTCCATGTGTGAGTGATGGGATTCCATGTGTGTGGGCAGGGCTCCAGCCAGTGATGGGCAAGGCTCCATGTGGGATGGGCAGGGCTCCATGCAGTGAGGGGCAGGGCTCCATATTTGAGAGGTGGGCTCCAACTCGGAAGGGCAGGGCCCCATGAGTGAGGGAAGGGATTCTATGCGTGAGGGGAGGGGTTCCAGGCTGTCAGGGGTGGGATACAGTCAGTGAGGGGCGAGGCTCTAGGCAGTGATAGGCGGGGCTCCATGTGTTATGGGTATGGCTCCCGGCAGTAAGGGTCAGCGATCCATGTGTGAGGGAAGGGCCTCCAGGTTTTGGGGCAGGGCTTCAGTAAGTGATGGGCGGTTCTCCTGCTGATATGGTCAGGGCTTCCTGCAGTGAGGGGCAGGACTCCATGTTTGAGGGGCGGGGCTCAATTTGTGTTGGGCAGGGCTCCAGGCAGTGATGGGCGGGGCTCCATGTGTGATGGGCAGGGCTCCAGGCATTGAGGGTCAGCGCTTTATGTTTCAGGGGCGGGGCTCCAATTGTGAGGGGCAGGGCCCCATGTGTGAGGGAAGTGGTTCCATGCGTGAGGGGCGTGGTTCCAGCCTGACAGGGGTGGGGATCCAGTCAGTGAGGGGGCGGGCTCCAGGCAGTGATGGGCGGGGCTCCATGATTTAGGGGTTGGGCTCCCGGAAGTAAGGGTCAGGGATCCGTGTGTGAGGGAAGGGGCTCCATGTGTGTGGGACAGGCCTCCAGACAGTGATGGGCAAGGCTCCATGTGGGATGGGCAGAGCTCCAGGCATTGAGGGGCAGGCCTCCATGTGTGTGGGAAGGGGCTCCATGTGTGTGGGGCAAGGCTCTAGCCAGCGATGTGCGGGGATCCATTTTTGGGTGGCGCGGCTGCAATTGTGAGCGGCAGGGCTCTATGAGTGAGGGAAGGGGCTCCATATGTGTGGGGTAGGGCTACAGCCATTGATGGGCGGAGGTCCATGTGGGATGGGCAGGGCTCCATGCACTCAGAGATAGGACTCCATGTTTGAGGGGCAGGGTTCCAATAGTGAAGGGCATGGCCCAATGAGTTAGGGAAGGGGTTCCATGCGTGAGGGGCGGAATACCAGGCTGTCAGGGGTGGGGATGCAGTCAGTGAGGGCGGGGCTCTATGCAGTAATGGGCGGGGCTCTATGTGTTAGGGGTCGGACTCCCGGTATTATGGGGCAGGGCTCCATATGTGATGTAAGGTGCTCCATGTGTCTTGTGCAGGGCAACAGCCAGTGTTGGGCGGGGCTCCATGTGGGATGGGCAGGGCTCCATGCAGTGAGGGGCAGGGCTCCATGTTATAGGGGCGGGGCTCCAATTATGAGGGGCAGGGCCCCCTGTGTGAAGGAAGAGTTTCCGTGTGTGAGGGGCGGGGTTCCAGGCTGTCAGGGGTAGGGATCCAGTAAATGGGGGGTGGGGGTCTAGGCGGTGATGGGCGGGGTTCATCTGTTAGTGGTTCGGCTCCCGGCAGTAAGGGGCAGGGCTCCATGTGTGAGGGAAGGGGCTCCATGTGTGTGGCGCAGGGCTCCAGCCAGTGATGGGCGGGGCTCCATGTGGGATGGGCAGGGCTCCTTGCTGTGATGGGCAGGGCTGCATGTTTTAGGGGCGGGGCTCTAATAGGGACAGGCAGGGCCCCATGTGTGAGGGAATAGTTTTTGTGTGTGAGGGGCTGGGTTCCATGCTGTCAGGTGTGGGGATCTAGTCAGTGAGGGGCGGGGATCCATGTGTTAGGGGTCGGGCTCCCAGAAGGGAGACGCATGGCTCCATGTGTGAGGGAAGGGTCTCCATGCAGTGAGGGGCAGGGCTCCATGTTTGAACTGCGGGGCTCCAATTGTGAGGGGCAGGGCCACATGCTTTAGGGAAGGGTTCCATGCGTCAGGGGAAGGGTATCAGGCTGTCAGGGATTGGGATCCTGTCAGTGAAGGGTGGGGCTCAAGGCAGTGATGGGCAGGGCTCCATGTGTAAAGAGGTGGGCTCACGGCCATCAGAGGCTGTGCTCTATGGGTGAGGGTAGGGGCTCCATATGGGTAGAGCAGGGCTCCAGCCAATGATGGGCGGGGCTCTATGTGGGATGGGCAGGTCTCCGGGCATTGGCGTGCAGGGCTCCATGTTTGAGGGGCGGGGCCCCATAAGTGAGGGAAGGGGCTCCACGAGTGAAAGGCGGGGTTCCAGGCTGTAAGGGATGGGGATCTAGTAAGTGAGGGGTGGGGCTCTTGGCCGAGATGGGCGGGGCTCCATGTGTTCGGGATTGGGCTCCATGTGCGTGGGCAGGGCTCCAGACAGTGATGGGCGGGACTCCCTGTGAGAAGGGAAGGGCTCCAGGAATTTAGGGGCAGGGCACCATGATTGAGGGGCGGGGCTCCAATAGTGATGAGCAGGGCCCCATGAGTGAGGGAAGGGTTTCCAGGCATGAGGGGAGGGGTTCCAGGCTGTCAGGGATGGGGATCCATTGAGTGAGGGGCGGGGGTCTAGGCCAAGATGGGCGGGTCTCCATGTGTTAGGGATTGGGCTCCCGGCAGTAAGGGGCAGGGCTCCATGTGTGATGGATTGGGCTCCATGTGTTTGAGGCAGGGCTCCAGACAGTGATGTGCGGGACTCCCTGTGATAAGGGTAGGGCTCCATGCAGTGAGGGGCAGGGCTCCACGATTGAGCGGCGGGGCTCCCGTAGTGATGGGCAGGGCCCCATGAATGAGGGAAGGGTTTCCAGGCATGAGGGGCGGGGTTCCAGGCTCTCAGGGGTGGGGATCCAGTCAGTGAAGGGCGGGACTCTAGGCAGTGATGGGCGGGGCTCCATGTGTTAGGAATCTGGCTCGCGGCAGTAAGGAGCAGGGCTCCATGTGTGAGGGAATGGGCTCCATGTGTGTGGGGCAGGGCTCCGTACAGTGATGGGCGGGGCTCCATGTGGGATGGGCAGGGCTCCATGCAGAGAGAGGCAGGGTTCCATGTTTGAGGGGTGGGGCGCCAATTATGAGGCGAAGGTCCCCATGAGTGAGGGAAGCGTTTCAATGCGAGAGGGGCAGTGTCCCATGAATAGGGGCAGTGGTTTCCATGCTTCAGGGGCTGGGTTCCACGCTGTCAGGGGTGGGGATCCAATCAGTGAGTGGCAGGAATGTAGAAAGTGATGGGCGATGCTCCATGTGTTAGGTGTCAGGCTCCCAGCAGTAAGGGGCAGACCTCCATGTGTGAGGGATTGGGCTCCATGTGTGTGGGGCAGGGCTGCAGCCAGTGATGGGCGGGGCTCAGTGTGGGATGGGCTGGCTTCAAGGCATTGAGGGGCAGGGCTCCTGGTTTTAGGGGCTGGGCACCGTGAGCGAGGGAAGGGGATCCATTCACTGTGGGCGGGGTTCCACGCTGTCAGGGGTGGGAATCCAATAAGTGACGGACTAGGCTCTAGGCAGTGATGGGCCGTGCTCCATGTGGGATGGGCAGGGCTCCATGCAGTGAGGGGCAGGGCCCCATGTTTGTATGGTGGGGCTCCAATTCAGAGGGTCAGGGCCCTATGCATGAAAGAAGGGGCTCCATGCATTAGAGCCGGGGTTCCAGTCTGTCAGGGGTGGGGATAAAGTCAGTGAGGGGCGGGGCTCTAGGCAGTGATGGGCGGGGCTCCATGTGGGATGGGCAGGGCTCCATGTAGTGAGGGGAAGGGCACCATGTTTGAGGGGCAGGGCTCCAGTTGCAAGGGGCAGGAAGCCATGAGTGAGGGAAGGGGTTCCATATGTGAGGGGTGGGGTTCCACGCTGTCAGAGGCTGGGATCCAGTCAGTGCGGGGCGAGGCTCTAGGCCGTGATGGACGGGGCTCCATGTGTTAGGGATCGGACACCCGGCCGTAAAAGGCAGGGCTCAATGTGTGAGTGATGGGGCTACATGTGTGTGGGGCCGGGCTCCAGCCGGTGATTGGTGGGGCTCCATGTGGGATGGGCAGGGCTCCAGGCATTGTGGGGCTGGGCTCCCTGTTTGAGAGGGGCTGGGCTCCAATTGTGAAGGGCAGGGCCTCATGAGTGAGGGAATGGATTCCATGCATGGGGGGTGGTGTCCCACGCTTTCAGGTTTGGGGATCCAGTTAGTGAGGTACAAGGTCAGGCAGTGATGGGCAGGGCTCCATGTGGGGTTAGCAGGGCTCCAGGCATTGAGGGGCAGTGCTCCATAGTTGAGGGGCGGGGCTCCAATTGTGAGGGGCAGGGAACCTTGTGAGAGGGAAGAGATTCCATGCCAGAGGGGCGCCGTTCCAGGCTGTCAGGGGTGGTGATCTAGTCATTGTGGGGCGGGGCTCTAGGCAGCGATGGGTGGGGACCATGTGTTAGCGGTCGGGCTCCTGGCACTAAGGGGCAGTGCTCCATGTGTGAGGGTAGGGGCTCCATGTGTAATGGGCAGGGCCAAATCGAGTAAGGGGCAGGGCTCCATGTTTGAGTGGCGGGGCTCCAATTCTGAGGGGCAGGGCCCAATGAGTGAGGGAATGGGATCCATGCGTGAAGGTCTGCGACCCATGAGTGTGTTAAGAGGTTCCATGCATGTTGGGTGGGGTTCCAGACCGTCAGGTGTGGGGATCCAGTCAGTGAGGGGCGGGGCTCTAGGCAGTTATTGGCGGGGCTCCTTGTGTTAGGGGGCGGGCTCCCTGCAGTAAGAGGCAGGGCTCTATGTGTGAGGGAAGGGGCTCCATGTGTGTGGGGCAGGCCTCCAGGAATTGATGGGCAGGCCTCCATGTGGGATGGGAAGGGCTCCAGGCGTTGAGGGGCAGGAGTCCATGTTTGAGGGGCGGGGATGCAAGTGTGAGGGGCTGGGCCCCTTGTGTGAGGGAAGAGGTTCCATGTGTGAGGGGTGTGGTTCCAGGCGTTCAGGGGTGTTGATCCTGTGAGTGAGGGGCAGGGCTCTAGGCAGTGATGGGCAGGGCTGAATGTGTTTGTGGTCGGGCTCCCGGAAGTAAGGTGCAAGGCCCCATGTGTGAGGGAAGGGGCTCCATGTGTATGGGGCAGGTGTCTAGCAATTGACTCTATGTGGGATGGGCAGGGCTCCATGCAGTGAGGGGCAGGGCTCCATATTTGAGGGGCAGGGCGACAACCCTGAGGGGCAGGGCGCCATGTGTGGGGGAAAAGGTTGCATGAGTGGGTTGCGGGGTTCCAGGCTGTGAGGGGTAGGGATCCAGTCAGAGAGGGGCGGTGCTCTGGGCTGTGATGGTCGGGTCTCCAAGTGTTAGGTGTTGGGGTCCCGGCAGTAAACGGCAGTGCACCATGTGTGAGGGAATGGATCCATGTTTGTGGGGCAGGGCTCCAGCCAATCATGGGCATGGCCCAATTTGGGATGGGCAGGGCTCCAGGCATTGAGTGGCAGGGCTCCATGTTTGAGGGGCGGGGATCCAATTGTGAGGGGCAGGTCCCCATGAGTGTGGGAAGCGGTACCATGCATGAGGGGCGGAGTTCAAGGCTGTCATGAGTTGGGATCAAGTCAGTGAGTGGCGGGGGTCTAGGCATTGATAGGCGGGGCTCTATGTGTTAGGGGTCGGGCTTCCGGCACTAAGGGGGTGGGCTCCATGTGCGAGGGAAGGGGCTCCATGTGTGTGGGGCAGGACTCCAGCAAGTGATGGGCGGTTCTTCATCTGAGATGGGCAGGGCTTCATGCAGTGAGGGGCAGGACTCCCTGTTTGAGGGGCGGGGCTCATAATGTGAGGGGCAGGACCCCATGAGTGAAGGAAGGGGCTCCATGCGTGAGGGGCGGAGTTCCAGGCTGTCAGGGTTGGGGATCCAGTCAGTGAGGGGCGGGGCTCTCGGAACTGGGGGGCAGGGCTCCATGTGTTACAAGTTGGGCTCCCAGCAGTAAGGGGCAGGGCTGCATGTGTAAGGGAAGGGGCTCCATGTGTGTGAAGCAGGGCTCCAGCCATGGATGGGCGGGGCTCCAGGCGTGATGGTCAGGGCTCCATGAGTGAGGGACGGGGTTCCATGAGTCAGGGGCAGGGTTCCAGGCTGTCAGGGCGGGGGATCTAGTCAGTAAGTGGCGGGGCTCCATGTGTTAGGGTTCGCGCTCCTGGCAGTAAGGGGCAGGGCTCCATGTGTGAGGGAAGGGACTCCATGTGAGTGGGGCAGGGCTCCAGCCCGAGCCATGTGGGGCTCGTTTGATACTACCAAGTGGCTCCTGCAATCTGCCACCCAGAAGTGGGGCAGGTGAGTTTTTTTTGCCATGGAAAAGGGCCGTGGTTGGAGTTTGGGAGAATGTGGCTGGGAGTGGCCAGCTGGGTCCTTAAAATCCATGATACGCAGGATGGTTCCAAGACCCATGGTGGCACCAGACACAAGTCAGGCTGGTTTGATAGTACCAAGTGGCTCCTTCAATCTGCCATCCAGAAGTGGGGCACGTGAGGTTTGTTTGCCAGGGAAAAGGGCCAGTGTTTGAGTTTGGGAGACTGTGGCCGAGAGTGGTCCGCGGGGTCCTTCAAATCCACGGTACGCAGGATGGTTCCCAGACCCATGGTGGCACCAGTCACAAGTTGGGCTGGTTTGATAGTGCAAAGTGGCTCCTGCAGTCTGCCTTCCAGAAACAGGGCAGGTGAGTTTTGTTTCCCAAGGAAAAGGGCCGTGGTTTGTGTTTGGGGGCCTGTTGCCAAGAGTGGCCGGCTGGCTCCTGAAATTCTTGATATGTAGGGTGGTTCCCAGACCCAAGCTGGCATCAGTGCCAAGTTGGGTTGGTTTGACAGTGCTAAGTGCCTCCTGCAAAGTGCCATCCAGAAGCGGGGCAGGTGAGTTTTGTTTGAAAGGGAAAAGGGCCGTGGTTTGGTTTTGGGGACCTGTGGCCGTCAGTGGCCTGCTGACTCCTTAAAATCCGCGATACGCAGGATGGTTCCCAGACCCAAGCTGGCACCAGTGCCAAGTCAGGCTGCTTTGATATTACCAAGTGGCTCCTGCACTCTGCCAGCCATAAGAGGGGCAGGTGTGTTTTGTTTGAAAGGGAAAAGGGACGTTGTTTGTGTTTGGGGGCCTGTGGCTGGGAGTGGCTGGCTGGCTCCTGAAAATGCACGATACGCAGGATGGTTCCCAGACCCAAGGTGGCACCAGTGACAAGTCGGCCTGGTTTGATAGTACAAATTGGCTCCTTTAATCTGCCATCCAGAAATGGGCAAGGTGAGTTTTGTCTGCAAGGGAAAAGGGACGTGGTTTGTGTTCGGGGGCCTGCGGCTGGGAGTGGCCGGCTGGCTCCTGAAAATCGCCCATACGCAAGATGATTTGCATACCCAAGGTGGCACCAGTGCCAAGTCGGGCTGGTTTGATAGTACCAATTGCTCCTGCAATCTGCCATCCAGAAGCGGGCCAGGTGAGTTTTGTTTGGCAGGGAAAAGGGCTGTGGTATGTGTTTGGGGGCCTATGGCCGAGATTGGCTGGCTGGCTCCTGAAAATCCACGATACGCAGGATGGGTCCCAGACCCAAAGTGGCACCACTGCCAAGTCAGGCTGCTATAACAGTGCCTAGTGGCTCCTGCAATCTGCCATCCTGAAGTGGGAAGGTGAGTTTTGTTTGAAAGGAAAAAGGGCCATGCTTTGTGTTTGGGGGCCTGTGGCCGGGAGTGGCCAGCTGGCTCCTGAAAGTCCACGATACGCAGGCTGGTTCCCAGACCCATGGTGGCACCAGTGCCAAGTCGGGCTGGTGTGATAGTACCTAGTGGCTCCTGCAATCTGCCATCCAGAAGCGGGGCAGGTGACTTTTGTTTGCCAGGGAAAAGGGCTGTGGTTTGTGTTTGGGAGTCTGTGGCCGAGAGTGGCTGGCTGGCTCCTGAAAATCATGATATGCATTACGGTTCCCAGACCCAAGATGGCACCAGTGCCAAGTTGGGCAGGTTTGACAGTGCCAAGTGGCTCCTGCAATGTGCCATCAAAAAGCGGGGCAGGTGAGGTTTTTTTGACAGGGAAAAGGGCCGTGGTTTGGTTTTGGGGACCTGTGGCCGGGAGTGGCCGGCTGACTCCTTTTAATCCACGAAACACTGGATGGTTCCCCGACCCAGGGTGGCAGCTGTGCCAAGTCGGACTGCTTTGATATTACCCATTGGCTCCTGCAATCTGCCATCCAGAAGCAAGGCAGGTGCGTTTTGTTTGCGAGGGAAAATGGCCGATGTTTGTGTTTTGGGGCCTGTTGCTGGGAGTGGCCGGCTGGTTCCTGAAAATCCACTTTCTGCAGGATGGTTCCCAGACCCAAGGTGGCACCAGTGCCAAGTCGTGCTCATTTGACAGTGCCTAGTGGCTCCTGCAATCTGCCATCCATAAGTGAGGCAGGTGAGTTCTGTTTGAAAGGGAAAAGGGCCATGGTTTGTGTTCGGGGGCCTGTAGCCGAAACTGGTCGGCTGGCTCCTGAAATTCTTTGATATGCAGGATGGTTCCCAGACCCAAGGTGCCAACACTGCCAAGTCGGGATGGTTTGATAGTACCAAGTGGCTCCTGCAATCTGCCGTCCAGAAGCGGGGCAGGTGACTTTTGTTTGCCAGGGAAAAGGGCTGTGGTTTGTGTTTGGGAGTCTGTGGCCGAGAGTGGCTGGCTGGCTCCTGAAAATCATGATATGCAAGTGTGGTTCCCAGACCCAAGATGGCACCAGTGCCAAGTTGGGCAGGTTTGACAGTGCCAAGTGGCTCCTGCAATGTGCCATCAAAAAGCGGGGCAGGTGAGTTTTTTTTGACAGGGAAAAGGGCCGTGGTTTGGTTTTGGGGACCTGTGGCCGGGAGTGGCCGGCTGACTCCTTTTAATCCACGAAACACTGGATGGTTCCCCGACCCAGGGTGGCAGCTGTGCCAAGTCGGACTGCTTTGATATTACCCATTGGCTCCTGCAATCTGCCATCCAGAAGCAAGGCAGGTGCGTTTTGTTTGCGAGGGAAAATGGCCGATGTTTGTGTTTTGGGGCCTGTTGCTGGGAGTGGCCGGCTGGTTCCTGAAAATCCACTTTCTGCAGGATGGTTCCCAGACCCAAGGTGGCACCAGTGCCAAGTCGTGCTCATTTGACAGTGCCTAGTGGCTCCTGCAATCTGCCATCCATAAGTGAGGCAGGTGAGTTCTGTTTGAAAGGGAAAAGGGCCATGGTTTGTGTTCGGGGGCCTGTAGCCGAAACTGGTCGGCTGGCTCCTGAAATTCTTTGATATGCAGGATGGTTCCCAGACCCAAGGTGCCAACACTGCCAAGTCGGGATGGTTTGATAGTACCAAGTGGCTCCTGCAATCTGCCGTCCAGAAGCGGGGCAGGTGACTTTTGTTTGCCAGGGAAAAGGGCTGTGGTTTGTGTTTGGGAGTCTGTGGCCGAGAGTGGCTGGCTGGCTCCTGAAAATCATGATATGCAAGTGTGGTTCCCAGACCCAAGATGGCACCAGTGCCAAGTTGGGCAGGTTTGACAGTGCCAAGTGGCTCCTGCAATGTGCCATCAAAAAGCGGGGCAGGTGAGTTTTTTTTGACAGGGAAAAGGGCCGTGGTTTGGTTTTGGGGACCTGTGGCCGGGAGTGGCCGGCTGACTCCTTTTAATCCACGATACGCTGGATGGTTCCCCGACCCAAGGTGGCAGCTGTGCCAAGTCGGTCTGCTTTGATATTACCCATTGGCTCCTGCAATCTGCCATCCAGAAGCAAGGCAGGTGAGTTTTTTTTGCACGGGAAAGTGGCCGATGTTTGTGTTTTGGGGCCTGTTGCTGGGAGTGGCCGGCTGGTTCCTGAAAATCCACTTTCTGCAGGATGGTTCCCAGACCCAAGGTGGCACCAGTGCCATGTCGTGCTCATTTGACAGTGCCTAGTGGCTCCTGCAATCTGCCATCCATAAGTGAGGCAGGTGAGTTCTGTTTGAAAGGGAAAAGGGCCAAGGTTTGTGTTCGGGGGCCTGTAGCCGAAACTGGTCGGCTGGCTCCTGAAATTCTTTGATATGCAGGATGGTTCCCAGATGCAAGGTGCCAACACTGTCCAGTCGGGATGGTTTGATAGTACCAAGTGGCTCTTCCTATCTGCCATCCAGAAGAGAGGCAGGCATATTACCGCGCCTTAGTGGGTCGCTGCTGGTGAGAGAGAGACGGTGAATCATGTTTCTTGAATAAGAAGGCTTGATTTATTGAGATATCATATATAATACATTATAACTATACTAAATAGAATAATGAGAGAGGTTTGCAGACCCACTAGGCTAGGCTAAGAATAGATAGATAGAATCCATAGCAATGTTTTGCCCAAGGTCTCAGTCCCCTATCTTGCACTGGTGATTGGCCCTTAATTATAAACATAGAAAATGAGCCAATCAAGAATCCCTTGTTACATTTCACAGCATCTGATTATAATTGTTTACCTTTTATTCTGAGGCTTCTACCCTCCAGAAGACGCAGAAATCCGAAAGAAAGGAATTCTGTGAAGAAATGTCTGCGACACAGGTGAGTTTTGTTAGCCAGGGAAAAGGATCGTGGTTTGTGTTTGGGGGCCTGTGGCAGGGAGTGGCCGGCTGACTCCTTTAAATCCACAATACGCTGGATGGTTCCCAGACCCAAGGTGGCACCAGTGCCAAGACAGGCTGGTTTGATACTACCAAGTGTCTCCTGCAATCTGCCATCCAGAAGTGGGGCAGGTGACTTTTGTTTGCCAGGGAAAAGGGCCATTGCTTGAGTTTGGGGGCCTGCGGCTGCGAGTGGCCGGCTGGCTAATAAAAATGCACGATACACAGAATGGTTCCAAGACCAGAGGTGGCCCTAGGGCCAAGACGGGCTTTTTTAATACTATCAAGTGGCTCCTGCAATCTGCCATCCAGAAGCGGGGCAGGTGAGTTTTGTTTGCCGGGGAACCGGGCCGTGGTTTCTGTTTGGGGGGCTGTGGCCGGGAGTGGCCGGCTGGTTCCTGAAAATGCACAATATGCAGGATGTTTCCCAGACCCAAGCTGGCATAAGTACCCAGTTGGGCTGGTTTGATAATACCAAGTGTCTCCGGCAATCTCTCATCCAGAAGCGAGGATGGTGAGTATTGTTTGGCAGGAAAAAGGGCCGTGGTTTTTGTTTAGGGGCCTGTGGCCGGGAGTGACTTGCTGGCTCCTGAAAATCCGCGACACGCAGGATAGTTTCCAGAACCAAGATGGCAACAGTGCCAACTTGGGCTGGTTTAATCCTAACAAGTGGCTCCTGCAATCTGCCATCCAGAAGCGGAGCAGGTGAGTTTTGTTTGTCAGGGAAAAGGCCCGTGGTTTGTGTTTCGGGGCCTGTGGCCGTGAGTGGCCAGCTGGCTAATGAAAATCCACGATTCGCAGAATGGTTCCCAGACCGAAGGTGGCAACAGTGCCAAGTCGGGCTGGTTTGATACTACCAAGTGGCTCCTGCAATCTACCATCCCGAAGCAGGTAGGTGAGATTTGTTTGCCAGGGAAAAGGGCCGTGGTTTGTGTTTGGGGGCCTGTGGCTGGGAGTGGCTGGCTGGCTCCTGAAAATCCACGATACGCAGAGTGGTTCCCAGACCCAAGGTGTCACCAGTGCCAAGACGGGCTGGTTTGATAGTACCAAATGGCTTCTGCAATCCGCCATCCAGAAGAGAGGCAGATGAGTTTTGTTTGCAAGTGAAAAGTTCTGAGGATTGTGTTCGAGCCCTGTGGCTGGCAGTGGCCAGCTGACTCCTTAAAATCAACGATATGCAGGATGGATCCTAGACCGAAGGTGGTACCAGGGCCTAGTCAGGCTGGTTTGATGCTACCAAGTTGCTCCTGCAATCTGCCATCAAGAAGGGAGGCAGGTGAGGTTTGTTTGACAGGGAAAAGGGCCGTGGTTTGTGTTTGGGGGCCTGTGGCAGGGAGTGGCCGGCTGACTCCTTTAAATCCAAAATACGCTGGATGGTTCCCAGACCCAAGGTGGCACCAGTGCCAAGTCGGGCTGGTTTGACAATACTAAGTGGCTCCTGCAATCTTCCATCCCGAAGCGGGGCAGGTGAGATTTGTTTTCCAGGGAAAAGGGACGTGGTTTTTGTTTGGGAGCCTGTGGCCGCGAGTGGCCGGCTGGCTCCTGAAAATGCACGATGTACAGGAAGGTTCCCAGACCGAAGATGGCACATGTGCCAATTTGGGCTGGTTTGCTAGTACAGATTGGCTCCCGCAATCTGCCATCCAGAAGGGGGGCAGGTGAGTTTTGTTTGCAAGGGAAAATGGCCGAGGTTTGTGTTTGGGGGCCTGTGGCTGGGAGTGGCTGGCTGACTCCTGAAAATCCACGATACGCAGGATGGATCCCAAACCCAATGTGGCACCAGTGCCAAATTGAGCTGGTTTGATAGTACCAATTGGGTCCTGCAATCTGCCATCCAGAAGCGGGGCAGGTGAGTTTTGTTTCCCAGGGAAAAGGGCCATGGTTTGCGTTTGGGGGCCTGTGGCCTGGAGTGCCCGGCTGGCTCCTGAAAATGCACAATACGCAGGATGGTTTCTCACACCCAAGGTGGCACGAGGGCCAAGTGGGGATGGTTTGATACTACCAAGTGACTCCTGCACTCTGCCATCCAGAAGAGAGAAAGGTGAGTTCTCTTTGCAAGTGAAAATGGGCCGAGGTTTGTGTTTGGGGGCTTGTGGCCGTAACTGGTCGGCGGGCTCCTAAAATTCTTTGATATACAGCATGGTTCCTTGACAAAAGGTGGCACCAGTGCCAAGAGGGGCTGGTTTGATAGTACCAAGTGGGTCCTGCAGTCCGCCATCCCGAAGCGGGGCAGTTGAGTTTTGTTTGCACGGGAAAAGGGCTATGGTTTGTGTTTGGGGCCCTGTGGCTGGGAGTGGCCGGCTGGCTGCTGAAAATCTACAATACGCAGGGTGTTTCCCAGGCCCAAAGTGGCACCAGTGCCAAGATGGACTGGTTTGATACTACCAAGTTAATCCTGCAATCTTCCATCCAGAAGTGGGGCAGGTGAGATTTGTTTGCCTGGGAAAAGGGCCGTGGTTTGAGTTTGGGGGCCTGTGGCCGTGAGTGTCCGGCTTGCTCCTGAAAATGCACGATACGCAGAATGGTTCCCAGATCCAAGGTGGCCCCAGGGCCAAGACGGGCTTGTTTGATACTACTGAGTGGCACGTGCAATCTGCCATCCAAAAGAGAGAAAGATGAGCTCTGTTTGCAAGGGATCAGGGACGTGGTTTGTGTTTGGGGGCCTGTGACCGAGAGTGGCCGGCTGGCTCCTGAAATTTTTCATATGCAGGATTGTTCCCAGACCGAAGGTGGCACCAGTGCCAAGTTGGGCTGGTTTGACAATACTAAGTTGCTCCTGCAATCTGCCATCCAGAAGAAGACGGTGAGTTTTGTTTGGCAGGGTAAAGGGCCGTGGTTTGTGTTTCTTTACCTGTGGCCGGGAGTGGCCATCTGGCTCCTGAAAATCTACAACACGCAGGATGGTTCCCAGGCCGAAGGTGGCACCAGTGCCAAGTCGGGCTGGTTTGATAGTACCAAGTGGCTCCTGCAATCCGCCATCCAGAAGCGGGGCAGGTGAGTGTTTTTTGCCAGGGAAAAAGGGCCGTGGTTTGTGTTCAGGGGCCTGTGGCTGTGAGTGGCCAGCTGACTCCTTAAAATCCATGATACGCAGGATTCTTCCCAGACCCAAGGTGGCACCACTTCCAAGTCGGGCTGGTTTGACAGTGCCAACTGGCTCCTGCAATCTGCCATCCAGAAGCGGGGCCGGTGAGTTTTGTTTTCCAGGGAAAAGAGCTATGGTTTCTGTTTGTCAGCCTGTGGGTGGGAATGCCCCTCTGGCTCCTGAAAATGCACGATACGCAGGATGGTTCCCAGACCCATGGTGGCAAAAGTGCCAAATTGGGCTGGTTGGATAGTACCAATTGTGTCCTGCATTCAGCCATCCAGAAGAGAGGCAGGTGAGTTTTGTTTGCCAGGGAAAAGGGCCGTGGTTTGTGTTTGGGGGCCTGAGGCCGGGAATGACTTGCTGGCTCCTGAAAATCCGCGATACGCAGGATAGTTTCCAGAACCAAGATGGCACCAGTGCCATGTTGGGCTGGTTTGATAGTACCAAGCGGCTCCTGCAATCTTCCATCCAGAAGTGGGGCAGGTGAGATTTGTTTCCCTGCGAAAAGGGCCGTGGTTTGTGTTTGGGAGTCTCTGGCCGCAAGGGGACGACAGGCTCATGAAAATGCAGGATATGCAGAATGGTTCCCAGACCGAAGACGGCACCAGTGGCAAATTGGGCTGGTTTGCTGGTACAGATTGGCTCCTGCAATCTGCCATCCAGAAGGGGGGCAGCTGAGTTTTGTTTGGCAGGGAAAAGGGCCGTGGTTTGTGTTTGGGGGCCTGAGGCAGGGAGTGGCCAGCTGGCTCCAGAAAATCCACGGTACGCAGGATGGTTCCCAGGCCAAAGAGGGCACTAGTGCCAAGTCGGGCTGTTTGATAGTACAGATTGGCTCCTGCAATCTGCCATCCACAAGCGGGGCAGGTGAGTTTTGTTTGGCAGGGAAAAGGACCGTGGTTTGTGTTTGTCAGCCTGTGGGTGAGAGTGGCTGGCTGGCTCTCAAAATCCACGATACGCAGGATTGTTCCCAGACCCAAGGTGGCACCAGTGCCAAATTGAGCTGGTTTGATAGTACCAATTGGGTCCTGCAATCTGCCATCCAGAAGCGGGGCAGGTGAGTTTTGTTTCCCAGGGAAAAGGGCCATGGTTTGCGTTTGGGGGCCTGTGGCCTGGAGTGCCCGGCTGGCTCCTGAAAATGCACAATACGCAGGATGGTTTCTCACACCCAAGGTGGCACGAGGGCCAAGTGGGGATGGTTTGATACTACCAAGTGACTCCTGCACTCTGCCATCCAGAAGAGAGAAAGGTTAGTTCTGTTTGCAAGTGAAAATGGGCCGAGGTTTGTGTTTGGGGGCTTGTGGCCGTAACTGGTCGGCGGGCTCCTAAAATTCTTTGATATACAGCATGGTTCCTTGACAAAAGGTGGCACCAGTGCCAAGAGGGGCTGGTTTGATAGTACCAAGTGGGTCCTGCAGTCCGCCATCCCGAAGTGGGGCAGTTGAGTTTTGTTTGCACGGGAAAAGGGCCGTGGTTTGTGTTTGGAGCCCTGTGGCTGGGAGTGGCCGGCTGGCTGCTGAAAATCTACAATACGCAGGGTGTTTCCCAGGCCCAAAGTGGCACCAGTGCCATGTTGGGCTGGTTTGATAGTACCAAGTTAATCCTGCAATCTTCCATCCAGAAGTGGGGCAGGTGAGATTTGTTTGCCTGGGAAAAGGGCCGTGGTTTGAGTTTGGGGGCCTGTGGCCGTGAGTGTCCGGCTTGCTCCTGAAAATGCACGATACGCAGAATGGTTCCCAGATCCAAGGTGGCCCCAGGGCCAAGACGGGCTTGTTTGATACTACTGGGTGGCACCTGCAATCTGCCATCCAGAAGCGAGGCAGGTGAGTTTTGTTTTCCAGGGAAAAGAGCTATGGTTTCCTTTGTCAGCCTGTGGGTGAGAATGGCCCTCTGGCTCCTGAAAATGCACGATACGCAGGATGGTTCCCAGACCCATGGTGGCAAAAGTGCCAAATTGGGCTGGTTGGATAGTACCAATTGGCTCCTGCAATCTGCCATCCAGAAGAGAGGCAGGTGAGTTTTGTTTGCCAGGGAAAAGGGTCTTGGATTCTGTTTGGGGGCCTATGGCTGGGAGTGGCCTTCTGGCTCCTGAAAATCCATGATAAGCAGGATGGTTCCCAGACCGAAGACGGCACCAGTGGCAAATTGGACTCGTCTGCTAGTACAGATTGGCTCCTGCAATCTGCCATCCAGAAGAGAGGCAGGTAAGTTTTCTTTGCCAGGGAAAAGGGCCGTGGTTTGTGTTTGGGGCCTGTGGCTGGGAGTGGCCAGCTGGCTCCAGAAAATCCATGATACTCAGGATGGCCCCCAGAAGCAAGGTGGCACCACTGCTAACTCAGGCTGGTTTGACAGTGCCCAGTGGGTCCTGCAATCTGCCATCCAGAAGCGGGGCAGGTGAGTTTTGTTTGCCAGGGAAAAGGACTATGGTTGCTGTTTGTCGGCCTGTGGTTTGGAGTGGCCGGCTGGCTCCTGAAAATCCACTATACACAGGGTGGTTCCCAGACCCAAGGTGGCACCAGTGCCAAATTGGCCTGGTTTGACAGTACCAAGTGGCTCCTGCAATCTGCCATCCAGAAGCAGGAAGTGAGTTTTGTTTGCAAGGGAAAAGAAAATTGTGTTCGGGGCCCTGTGGCTGCGAGTGGCCAGCTGACTCCTGAAATTCTTGATAAGCAGGATGGTTCCCAGACCCTAGGTGGCACCAGTCACAAGTGGGGCTGGTTTCACAACACTAAGTGGCTCCTGCAATCTGCCATCCAGAAGCGGGGCAGGTGAGTTTTGTTTGCCAGGGAAAAGGGCCGTGGTTTGTGTTTGGGGGCCTGAGGCCGGGAATGACTTGCTGGCTCCTGAAAATCCGCGACACGCAGGATAGCTTCCAGAACCAAGATTGCACCAGTGCCATGTTGGGCTGGTTTGATAGTACCAAGTTAATCCTGCAATCTTCCATCCAGAAGTGGGGCAGGTGAGATTTGTTTGCCTGGGAAAAGGGCCGTGGTTTGAGTTTGGGGGCCTGTGGCCGTGAGTGTCCGGCTTGCTCCTGAAAATGCACGATACGCAGAATGGTTCCCAGATCCAAAGTGGCCCCAGGGCCAAGACGGGCTTGTTTGATACTACTGGGAGGCACCTGCAATCTGCCATCCAGAAGGGAGCCAGGTGAGTTTTGTTTTCCAGGGAAAAGAGCTATGGTTTCTGTTTGTCAGCCTGTGGGTGAGAATGGCCCTCTGGCTCCTGAAAATGCACGATACGCAGGATGGTTCCCAGACCCATGGTGGCAAAAGTGCCAAATTGGGCTGGTTGGATAGTACCAATTGGCTCCTGCAATCTGCCATCCAGAAGAGAGGCAGGTGAGTTTTGTTTGCCAGGGAAAAGGGTCTTGGATTCTGTTTGGGGGCCGGTGGCTGGGAGTGGCCTTCTGGCTCCTGAAAATCCATGATAAGCAGGATGGTTCCCAGACCGAAGATGGCACCAGTGTCAAATTGGACTCGTCTGCTAGTACAGAATGGCGCCTGCAATCTGCCATCCAGAAGAGAGGCAGGTAAGTTTTCTTTGCCAGGGAAAAGGGCCGTGGTTTGTGTTTGGGGCCTGTGGCTGGGAGTGGCCAGCTGGCTCCAGAAAATCCATGATACTCAGGATGGTTCCCAGAAGCAAGGTGGCACCACTGCTAACTCAGGCTGGTTTGACAGTGCCCAGTGGGTCCTGCAATCTGCCATCCAGAAGCAGGGCAGGTGAGTTTTGTTTGCCAGGGAAAAGGACTATGGTTTCTGTTTGTCGGCCTGTGGTTTGGAGTGGCCAGCTGGCTCCTGAAAATCCACTATACGCAGGGTGGTACCCAGACCCAAGGTGGCACCAGTGCCAAATTGGCCTGGTTTGATAGTACCAAGTGGCTCCTGCAATCTGCCATCCAGAAGCAGGAAGTGAGTTTTGTTTGCAAGGGAAAAGAAAATTGTGTTCGGGGCCCTGTGGCTGCGAGTGGCCAGCTGACTCCTGAAATTCTTGATAAGCAGGATGGTTCCCAGACCCAAGGTGGCACCAGTCACAAGTGGGGCTGGTTTCACAACACTAAGTGGCTCCTGCAATCTGCCATCCAGAAGTTGGGCAGGTGAGTTTTGTTTGCCAGGGAAAAGGGCCGTGGTTTGTGTTTGGGGGCCTGAGGCCGGGAATAACTTGCTGGCTCCTGAAAATCCGCGACACGCAGGATAGTTTCCAGAACCAAGATGGCACCAGTGCCATGTTGGGCTGGTTTGATAGTACCAAGCGGCTCCTGCAATCTTCCATCCAGAAGTGGGGCAGGTGAGATTTGTTTGCCTGGGAAAAGGGCCGTGGTTTGAGTTTGGGGGCCTGTGGCCGTGAGTGTCCAGCTTGCTCCTAAAAATGCACGATACGCAGAATGGTTCCCAGATCCAAGGTGGCCCCAGGGCCAAGACGGGCTTGTTTGATACTACTGGGTGGCACCTGCAATCTGCCATCCAGAAGGGAGCCAGGTGAGTTTTGTTTTCCAGGGAAAAGAGCTATGGTTTGTGTTTGAGGGGCCTGTGGCTGGGAGTGGCGGGCTGGTTCCTGAAAATGCACAATACGCAGGATGTTTCCCGGACCCAAGATGGCACCAGTGCCTGCTCGGTCTGGTTTGACAGTTCCTAGTGGCTCCTGCAATGTGCCGTCCAGAAGCGGGGCAGGTGATTTTTGTTTTCCAGGGAAAAGGGCTATGGTTTCTGTTTGTCGGCCTGTGGATGGGAGTGGCCGGCTGGCTCCTGAAAATCCACGATACGCAGGATGCTTCCCAGACCCAAGGTCGCACCAGTGCCATGATAGGCTGGTTTGATAGTACCAAATGGCGCCTGCAATCTGCCATCCAGAAGCGGGGCCGGTGAGTTTTGTTTTCCAGGGAAAAGAGCTATGGTTTCTGTTTGTCAGCCTGTGGGTGGGAAAGGCCCTCTGGCTCCTGAAAATGCACGATACGCAGGATGGTTCCCAGACCCATGGTGGCAAAAGTGCCAAATTGGGCTGGTTGGATAGTACCAGTTGAGTCCTGCAATTTGCCATCCAGAAGAGAGGCAGGTGAGTTTTGTTTGCCAGGGAAAAGGGTCTGGGATTCTGATTGGGGGCCTGTGGCCGGGAATGACTTGCTGGCTCCTGAAAATCCGCGATACGCAGGATAGTTTCCAGAACCAAGATGGCACCAGTGCCATGTTGGGCTGGTTTGATAGTACCAAGTGGGTCCTGCAGTCCGCCATCCCGAAGCGGTGCAGTTGAGTTTTGTTTGCACGGGAAAAGGGCTATGGTTTGTGTTTGGGGCCCTGTGGCTGGGAGTGGCCGGCTGGCTGCTGAAAATCTACAATACGCAGGGTGTTTCCCAGGCCCAAAGTGGCACCAGTGCCAAGATGGGCTGGTTTGATACTACCAAGTTAATCCTGCAATCTTCCATCCAGAAGTGGGGCAGGTGAGATTTGTTTGCCTGGGAAAAGGGCCGTGGTTTGAGTTTGGGGGCCTGTGGCCGTGAGTGTCCGGCTTGCTCCTGAAAATGCACGATACGCAGAATGGTTCCCAGATCCAAAGTGGCCCCAGGGCCAAGACGGGCTTGTTTGATACTACTGGGAGGCACCTGCAATCTGCCATCCAGAAGGGAGCCAGGTGAGTTTTGTTTTCCAGGGAAAAGAGCTATGGTTTCTGTTTGTCAGCCTGTGGGTGAGAATGGCCCTCTGGCTCCTGAAAATGCACGATACGCAGGATGGTTCCCAGACCCATGGTGGCAAAAGTGCCAAATTGGGCTGGTTGGATAGTACCAATTGGCTCCTGCAATCTGCCATCCAGAAGAGAGGCAGGTGAGTTTTGTTTGCCAGGGAAAAGGGTCTTGGATTCTGTTTGGGGGCCGGTGGCTGGGAGTGGCCTTCTGGCTCCTGAAAATCCATGATAAGCAGGATGGTTCCCAGACCGAAGACGGCACCAGTGTCAAATTGGACTCGTCTGCTAGTACAGAATGGCGCCTGCAATCTGCCATCCAGAAGAGAGGCAGGTAAGTTTTCTTTGCCAGGGAAAAGGGCCGTGGTTTGTGTTTGGGGCCTGTGGCTGGGAGTGGCCAGCTGGCTCCAGAAAATCCATGATACTCAGGATGGCCCCCAGAAGCAAGGTGGCACCACTGCTAACTCAGGCTGGTTTGACAGTGCCCAGTGGGTCCTGCAATCTGCCATCCAGAAGCAGGGCAGGTGAGTTTTGTTTGCCAGGGAAAAGGACTATGGTTTCTGTTTGTCGGCCTGTGGTTTGGAGTGGCCAGCTGGCTCCTGAAAATCCACTATACGCAGGGTGGTACCCAGACCCAAGGTGGCACCAGTGCCAAATTGGCCTGGTTTGATAGTACCAAGTGGCTCCTGCAATCTGCCATCCAGAAGCAGGAAGTGAGTTTTGTTTGCAAGGGAAAAGAAAATTGTGTTCGGGGCCCTGTGGCTGCGAGTGGCCAGCTGACTCCTGAAATTCTTGATAAGCAGGATGGTTCCCAGACCCAAGGTGGCACCAGTCACAAGTGGGGCTGGTTTCACAACACTAAGTGGCTCCTGCAATCTTCCATCCAGAAGTGGGGCAGGTGAGATTTGTTTCCCTGCGAAAAGGGCCGTGGTTTGTGTTTGGGAGCCTCTGGCCGCAAGGGGACGACCGGCTCATGAAAATGCAGGATATGCAGAATGGTTCCCAGACCGAAGACGGCACCAGTGGCAAATTGGGCTGGTTTGCTAGTACAGATTGGCTCCTGCAATCTGCCATCCAGAAGGGGGGCAGCTGAGTTTTGTTTGGCAGGGAAAAGGGCCGTGGTTTGTGTTTGGGGGCCTGTGGGTGGGAGTGGCTGGCTGGCTCTCAAAATCCACGATACGCAGGATTGTTCCCAGACCCAAGGTGGCACCAGTGCCAAATTGAGCTGGTTTGATAGTACCAATTGGGTCCTGCAATCTGCCATCCAGAAGCGGGGCAGGTGAGTTTTGTTTCCCAGGGAAAAGGGCCATGGTTTGCGTTTGGGGGCCTGTGGCCTGGAGTGCCCGGCTGGCTCCTGAAAATGCACAATACGCAGGATCGTTCTCACACCCAAGGTGGCACGAGGGCCAAGTGGGGATGGTTTGATACTACCAAGTGACTCCTGCACTCTGCCATCCAGAAGAGAGAAAGGTGAGTTCTGTTTGCAAGTGAAAATGGGCCGAGGTTTGTGTTTGGGGGCTTGTGGCCGTAACTGGTCGGCGGGCTCCTAAAATTCTTTGATATACAGCATGGTTCCTTGACAAAAGGTGGCACCAGTGCCAAGAGGGGCTGGTTTGATAGTACCAAGTGGGTCCTGCAGTCCGCCATCCCGAAGCGGGGCAGTTGAGTTTTGTTTGCACGGGAAAAGGGCCGTGGTTTGTGTTTGGGGGCCTGAGGCTGGGAGTGGCCAGCTGGCTCCAGAAAATCCATGATATGGAGGATGGTTGCGAGACCCAAGGCAGGACCAGTGCCAACTCGGGCTGGTTTGACAGTGCCAAGTGGGTACTGCAATCTGCCATCGAGAAGCGGGGCAGGTCAGTTTTGTTTGCACGGGAAAAAGCTATGGTTTCTGTTTGTCGGCCTGTGGTTGGGCTTGGCCGGCTGGCTCCTGAAAATCCATGGTATGCAGGATGGTTCCCAGACCCAAGGTGGCACCAGTGCCAAATTGGGCTGGTTTGATAGTACCAATTGGGTCCTGCAATTTGCCATCCAGAAGCGAGGCAGGTGAGTTTTGTTTGCCAGGGAAAAGGGTCTTGGATTCTGTTTGGGGGCCTGTGGCTGCTAGTGGCCTTCTAGCTCCTGAAAATCCATGATAAGCAGGATTGTTCCCAGACCCAAGGTGGCACCAGTGCCAAGTCAGGCTTGTTTGACAATACCAAGTGTCTCCTGTTATCTGCCATCCAGTAGTGCCAGATGAGTTTTGTTTGCCAGGGAAAATGGCCGTGGTTTGGTGTTTCGGGGCCTGTGGCCGGGTGCAGCCAGCTGGCTCCTGAAATTCTTGCTATGCAGGATGGTTCCCAGACCCAAGGTGGCGCCAGTGCCAGGTCGGGCTTGTTTGATATTACCAAATGGCTCCTGCAATCTGCCATCCAGAAACAGGGGAGCTGAGTTTGTTTGACGGGGAAAAGGGCCGTGGTTTGTGTTCGGGGGCTTGTGGCCGGGAGCAGCTAACTGGCTCCTGAAAATGCACAATACGCAGGATGGTTCCCAGACCCAATGTGGCACCAGTCACAAGTCGGGCTGGTTTGATACTACCAAGTGACTCCTGCAATCAGCCATCTGGAAGTGCGGCAGGTGAGTTTTGTTTGCCAGGGAAAAGGGTCTTGGATTCTGTTTGGGGGCCTGTAGCTGGGAGTGGCCTTCTGGCTCCTGAATATCCATGATAAGCAGGATGGTCCCCAGACCGAAGACGGCACCAGTGGCAAATTGGACTCGTCTGCTAGTACAGATTGGCTCCTGCAATCTGCCATCCAGAAGAGAGGCAGGTAAGTTTTCTTTGCCAGGGAAAAGGGCCGTGGTTTGTGTTTGGGGCCTGTGGCTGGGAGTGGCCAGCTGGCTCCAGAAAATCCATGATACTCAGGATGGTTCCCAGAAGCAAGGTGGCACCACTGCCAACTCGGGCTGGTTTGACAGTGCCCAGTGGGTCCTGCAATCTGCCATCCAGAAGCGGGGCAGGTGAGTTTTGTTTCCCAGGGAAAAGGGCCATGGTTTGTGTTTGGGGGCCTGTGGCCTGGAGTGCCCGGCTGGCTCCTGAAAATGCACAATACGCAGGATCGTTCTCACACCCAAGGTGGCACGAGGGCTAAGTGGGGATGGTTTGATACTACCAAGTGACTCCTGCACTCTGCCATCCAGAAGAGAGAAAGGTTAGTTCTGTTTGCAAGTGAAAATGGGCCGAGGTTTGTGTTTGGGGGCTTGTGGCCGTAACTGGTCGGCGGGCTCCTAAAATTCTTTGATATACAGCATGGTTCCTTGACAAAAGGTGGCACCAGTGCCAAGAGGGGCTGGTTTGATAGTACCAAGTGGGTCCTGCAATCTGCCATCGAGAAGCGGGGCAGGTCAGTTTTGTTTGCACGGGAAATGGGCTATGGTTTGTGTTTGTTGGTCTGTGGTTGGGCTTGGCCGGCTGGCTCCTGAAAATCCATGGTATGCAGGATGGTTCCCAGACCCAAGGTGGCACCAGTGCCAAATTGGGCTGGTTTGATAGTACCAATTGGGTCCTGCAATTTGCCATCCAGAAGAGAGGCAGGTGAGTTTTGTTTGCCAGGGAAAAGGGTCTTGGATTCTGTTTGGGGGCCTGTAGCTGGGAGTGGCCTTCTGGCTCCTGAATATCCATGATAAGCAGGATGGTCCCCAGACCGAAGACGGCACCAGTGGCAAATTGGACTCGTCTGCTAGTACAGATTGGCTCCTGCAATCTGCCATCCAGAAGAGAGGCAGGTAAGTTTTCTTTGCCAGGGAAAAGGGCCGTGGTTTGTGTTTGGGGCCTGTGGCTGGGAGTGGCCAGCTGGCTCCATAAAATCCATGATACTCAGGATGGTTCCCAGAAGCAAGGTGGCACCACTGCCAACTCGGGCTGGTTTGACAGTGCCCAGTGGGTCCTGCAATCTGCCATCCAGAAGCGGGGCAGGTGAGTTTTGTTTCCCAGGGAAAAGGGCCATGGTTTGCGTTTGGGGGCCTGTGGCCTGGAGTGCCCGGCTGGCTCCTGAAAATGCACAATACGCAGGATCGTTCTCACACCCAAGGTGGCACGAGGGCTAAGTGGGGATGGTTTGATACTACCAAGTGACTCCTGCACTCTGCCATCCAGAAGAGAGAAAGGTGAGTTCTGTTTGCAAGTGAAAATGGGCCGAGGTTTGTGTTTGGGGGCTTGTGGCCGTAACTGGTCGGCGGGCTCCTAAAATTCTTTGATATACAGCATGGTTCCTTGACAAAAGGTGGCACCAGTGCCAAGAGGGGCTGGTTTGATAGTACCAAGTGGGTCCTGCAGTCCGCCATCCCGAAGCGGGGCAGTTGAGTTTTGTTTGCACGGGAAAAGGGCTATGGTTTGTGTTTGGGGCCCTGTGGCTGGGAGTGGCCGGCTGGCTGCTGAAAATCTACAATACGCAGGGTGTTTCCCAGGCCCAAAGTGGCACCAGTGCCAAGATGGGCTGGTTTGATACTACCAAGTTAATCCTGCAATCTTCCATCCAGAAGTGGGGCAGGTGAGATTTGTTTGCCTGGGAAAAGGGCCGTGGTTTGAGTTTGGGGGCCTGTGGCCGTGAGTGTCCGGCTTGCTCCTGAAAATGCACGATACGCAGAATGGTTCCCAGATCCAAGGTGGCCCCAGGGCCAAGACGGGCTTGTTTGATACTACTGGGTGGCACCTGCAATCTGCCATCCAGAAGGGAGCCAGGTGATTTTTGTTTTCCAGGGAAAAGAGCTATGGTTTCTGTTTGTCAGCCTGTGGGTGAGAATGGCCCTCTGGCTCCTGAAAATGCACGATACGCAGGATGGTTCCCAGACCCAAGATGGCACCATTGCCAAGTCGGGCTGGTTTGAAAGTGCCAAGTGGTTCCTGCAATGTACCAGCCAGAAGCGGGCAGGTGAGTTTTGTTTGCCAGGGAAAACAGCTATTGTTTCTGTTTTTCAGCCTGTGGGTGGGAGTGGCTGGCTGGCTCCTGAAAATCCACGATACGCAGGATGGTTCCCAGACCCAAGGTGGCAACAGTGCCAAATTGGGCTGGTTTGATAGTACCAATTGGGTCCTGCAATCTACCATCCAGAAGAGAGGCAGGTGAGTTTTATTTGCCAGGGAAAAGGGCCGTGGTTTGTATTTGGGGTCCTGTGGCCGTGAGTGGCCAGCTGGCTCTTTAAAATCCACAATACGCAGGATCGTTCTCACACCCAAGGTGGCACGAGTGCCAAGTGGGGATGGTTTGATCTTACCAACAGGCTCCTGCAATCTGCCATCCAGAAGAGAGAAAGCTGATTTCTGTTTGCAAGGGAAAAGGGCGGAGGTTTGTGTTTGGGGGCTTGTGGCCGTAACTGGTCGGCTGGGTCCTAAAATTCTTTGATATGCAGGATGGTTCCTTGACAAAAGGTGGCACCAGTGCCAAGAGGGGCTGGTTTGATAGTACCAAGTGGCTTCTGCAATCCACCATCCTGAAGCAGGCAGTTGAATTTTGTTTGAAAGGGAAAATGTCTGTGGTTAGTGTTCGGGGCACTGTGGCTGGGAGTGGCCAACTGGCTCCTGAAAATCTACAAGACGCAGGATGGTTCACAGATCCAGGGTAGCAACAGTGCCAAGTCAGGCTGGTATGACAGTGCCAAGTGGCTCCTGCAATCTGCTATCCAGAAGGGGGTCAGGTGAGTTTTGTTTGCCCGGGAAAAGGACTGTGGTTTGTGTTTGGGGGACTGTGGCCAAGAGTGGCTGGCTGGCTAATGAAAATTCAAGATACGCAGGATGGTTCCCAGGCCGAAGGGGGCACCAGTGCCAAGTAGGGCTGGTTTGATAGTACCAATTGGTCCTGCAATCTGCCGTCCAGAAGCGGGGCAGGTGAGTTTTGTTAGCCAGCGAAAAGGACCGTGGTTTGTGTTTGGGTGCCTGTGGCCGGGAGTGGCCAACTTACTCCTGACAATCCATGATACGCAGGATGGTTCCAAGACCCAAGATGGCACCAGTTCCAAGTTGGGCTGGTTTGACAGTGCCAAGTGGCTCCTGCTATGTGCCGTCGAGAAGCGGGGCCGGTGAGTTTTGTTTTCCAGGGAAAAGAGCTATGGTTTCTGTTTGTCAGCCTGTGGGTGGGAGTGGCCGGCTGGCTCCTGAAAATCCACGATTCGCAGGATGGATCCCAGACCAAAGGTGGCCCCAGTGCCAAGTCAGGGTGGTTTGATAGTGCGAAGTGAATCCTGCAACCTGCCATCCAGAAGCGGGGCAGGTGAGTTTTGTTTGCCAGGGAAAAGGGCCGTGGTTTGTGTTTGGGAGCCTGTGGCCGCGAGTGGCCGGCTGGCCCCTGAAAATGCACGATACGCAGGAAGGTTCCCAGACCCAAGATGGCAACAGTGCCAAGTTGGGCGGGTTTGATAGTACCAAGTGACTTCTGCAATCTGCCATCCAGAAGCGGGGCAGGTGAGTTTTGTTTGCCGGGGAACCTGGCCGTGGTTTCTGTTTGGGGGGCTGTGCTTGGGAGTGGCCGGCTGGTTCCTGATAATGCACAATATGCAGGATGTTTCCCAGACCCAAGCAGGCATGTGTACCCAGTTGGGCTGCTTTGATAGTACAAAGTGTCTCCTGCAATCTCTCATCCAGAAGCGAGGCCGGAAAAAGGGCCGTGGTTTATGTTTAGGGGCCTGTGGCCGGGAGTGACCAGCTGGCTCAAAAAAATCAACGATTCGCAGGATGGTTCCCAGACCCAAGGTGGCAACAGTGCCAAGTTGGGCTGGTTTGATCCTAGCAAGTGGCTCCTGCAATCTGCCATCCAGAAGCGGGGCAGGTGAGTTTTGTTTGCCAGGGAAACGGGCCGTGGTTTTTGTTTCAGGGCCTGTGGCCGTGAGTGGCCAGCTGGCTCCAGAGAATCCACGTTATGCAGAATGGTTCCCAGACTGAAGGTGGCACCAGTGCCAAGTCGGGCTGGTTTGATACCACCAAGTGGCTCCAGCAATCTGCCATCCCGAAGCAGGTAGGTGAGATTTGTTTGCCAGGGAAAAGGGCCGTGGTTTGTGTTTGGGGGCCTGTGGCTGGGAGTGGCTGGCTGGCTCCTGAAAATCCGCGATACGCAGAGTGGTTCCCAGACCCAAGGTGGCAACAGTGCCAAGACGGGCTGGTTTGATTGTACCAAGTGGCTCCTGCAAACCGCCATCGAGAAGAGAGGCAGGTGAGTTTGGTTTGCAAGTGAAAAGTTCTGAGGATTGTGTTCGAGCCCTGTGGCTGGGAGTGGCCAGCTGACTCCTTAAAATCAACGATATGCAGGATGGATCCTAGACCCAAGGTGGTACCAGGGCCTAGTCAGGCTGGTTTGATACTACCAAGTTGGTCCTGCAATCTGCCATCAAGAAGAGAGGCAGGTGAGGTTTGTTTGACAGGGAAAAGGGCCGTGGTTTGATTTTGGGGACCTGTGGCCGGGAGTGACCGGATGACTCCTTTAAATCCACAATACGCTGGATGGTTCCCAGACCCAAGGTGGCACCAGTGCCAAGTCGGGCTGGTTGGACAATACTAAGTTGCTCCTGCAATCTGCCATCCAGAAGCAGGACGGTGAGTTTTGTTTGGCAGGGTAAAGGGCCGTGGTTTGTGTTTGGAAGCCTGTGGCCGCGAGTGGCCAGCTGGCTCCTGAAAATGCACGATACGCAGAATGGTTCCTAGACCAAAGATGGCACCAGTGCCAATTTGAGCTGGTTTGCTAGTACAGATTTGCTCCTGCAATCTGCCATCCAGAAAGGGGGCAGGTGAGTTTTGTTTGGCAGGGAAAATGGCCGAGGTTTGTGTTCGGGGGCCTGTGGCTGGGAGTGGCTGGCTGACTCCTGAAAATCCACGATAGGCAGGATGGATCCCAGACCCTAGGTGGCACCAGTGCCAAGTCGGGCTTGTTTGATACTACCAAGTGGATCCTGCACTCTACCATCCAGAAGAGAAGCAGGTGAATTTTGTTTGCCAGGGAAAAGGGCTATGGTTTGTGTTCGGGGGTCTGTGGCCGAGAGTGGCCGGCTGGCTCCTGAAATTCTTGATATGTAGGGTGGTTCCCAGACCTAAGGTGGCACCTGTGCCAAGTTGGGCTGGTATGACAGTGCCAAGTGGCTCCTGCAATCTGCCATCCAGAAGCGGGGCAGGTGAGTTTTGTTTGCCAGGGAAAAGGACTGTGGTTTGTGTTTGGGGGACTGTGGCTGGGAGTGGCCGGCTGGCTAATGAAAATCCACGATACGCAGGATGGTTCCCAGGCCAAATGGGGCACCAGTGCCAACTCGGGCTGGTTTGATAGTATCAAGTGGCTCCTGCCATCTGCCATCCAGAAGCGGGACACGTGAGTTTTGTTTGCCAGGGAAAAGGACCGTTCTTCCTGTTTGAGGGCCTGTGGCCGGGAGTCGCCAGCTGGCTCCTGACAATCCATGATACGCAGGATGGTTCCAAGACCCAAGATGGCACCAGTCACAAGTCGGGCTGGTTTGACAGTGCCAAGTGACTCCTGCTATGTGCCATCCAGAAGCGGGGCAGGTGAGTTTTGTTTGCCAGGGAAAACAGCTATGGTTTCTGTTTGTCAGCCTGTGGGTGGGAGTGGCCGGCTGGCTCCAGAGAATCCACGTTATGCAGGATGGTTCCCAGACCCAAGGTGGCAACAGTGCCAAATTGGGCTGGTTTGATAGTACCAATTGGGTCCTGCAGTCTTCCATGCAGAAGAGAAGCAGGTGAGTTTTGTTTGCCAGGGAAAAGTGCCGTGGTTTCTCTTTGGGGGCCTGTGGCTAGAAGTGCCCGGCTGGCTCCTGAAAATCCACGATATGCAGGATGGTTCCCAGACCCTAGGTGGCACCTGGTCCAAGACGGATGGTTTGATAGTACCAAGTGGCTCCTGCAATTTGCCATCCAGAAGCGGGGCAGATGACTTTTGTTTGCCAGGCAAAAGGGCCGTGGTGTGGTGTTTCGGGCCTGTGGCCGGGAGCAGCCAGCTGGCTCCTGTAATTCTTGCTATGCAGGATGGGTCCCAGACCCAAGATGGCACCAGTGCCAAGTCGGGCTTGTTTGACAATACCAAGTGGCTCCTGTAATTTGCCATCCAAATGTGCCAGGTGAGTTTTGTTTGCAAGGGAAAAGGGCCGTGGTTTGGTTTTTCTGGGCCTGTGGCTGGGAGCGGCCAGCTGGCTCCTGTAATTCTTGCTATGCAGGATGGTTCCCAGACCCAAGGTGGCACCAGTGCCAAGTTGGGCTGGTTTGATAGTACCAAGTGGCTCCTGCAATCTGCCATCCAGAAGAGAGGCAGCTGAGTTTTGTTTGCATGGGGAAAGGGCCGTGGTTTATGTTTGGGGGCCTGTGGCCACGAGTGGCCGGCTGGCTCTTGAAATTCTTGATATGCAGGATTGTTCCCAGACCCAAATGGGCACCAGTGCCAAGTCGGCCTGGTTTGATAGTACCAAGTGGCTCCTGTTATCTGCCATTCAGAATCAGGCAGGTGAGTTTTGTTTGCCAGGAAAAACGTCCGTGGTTTGTATTTGGGGGCCTGTTGCTGGGGGTGGCCAACTGGCTCCTGAAAATCCGTGATACGCAGGATGGTTCCCAGACGCAAGATGGCACCAGTGCCAAGTTGGGCTGGTTTGATAGTACCAATCGGCTCCTGCAATCTTCCATCCAGAAGCAGGGCAGGTGAGATTTCTTTGTCAGGGAAAGGGAAAAGGGCCGTGATTTTTGTTTGGGGGCCTGTGGCCGGGAGCTGCCAGCTGGCTCCTGTAAATGCACGATACGCAGGATGGTTCCCAGACCCAAGATGGCCAGAGTGCCAAGTTTTGCTTGTTTGATAGTACAAAGTGACTCCTGAAATCTGCCATCCAGAAGTGGGGCAGGTGAGTTTTGTTTGCCAGTGAAAAGGGCCGAGGTTTGTATTTGGGGGCCTGTGGACAGGAGTGGCCAGCTGGCTAATGAAAATCCACGATACGCATGATGGATCCCAGACCCAACATGGCACCAGTGCCAAGTCGGGCTAGTTTGTTAGTGCCAAGTGTCTCCTGCAATCCGCCATCCAGAAGCGGGGCAGGTGAATTTTGTTTGCAAGGGAAAAGGACCGTGGTTTGTGTTCGGGGCCCTGTGGCTGGGAGTGGCCAGCTTACTCCTGAAAATCAACGATACGCAGGATGGATCCAAGACCCAAGGTGGCACCAGGGCCAAGTCGGGCTTGTTTCATAGTGCAAAGTGGCTCCTGCAATCTGCCATACAGAAGAGAGGCAGCTGAGTTTTGTTAGCCAGGGAAAAGGACCGTGGTTTCTGTTTGGGGGCTGTGGCTGGGAGTCGCCGGCTGCCTCCTGACAATCCACGATACGCAGGATGGTTCCCTGACCCTAGGTGGCACCAGTGCCAAGTCGGGCTTGTTTGATAGTACCAATGGCTCCTGCTATCTGCCGTCCAGAAGCGGGGCAGGTGAGTTTTGTTTGCCGGGGAAAAGGGCCGAGGTTTGTGTTTGGGGGTCTGTGGCCAAGAGTGGCTGGCTGGCTCCTGAAATTCTTGATATGCAGGATGGTTCCCAGACGCAAGATGGCACCAGTGCCAAGTCGTGCTAGTTTGATAGTACCAAGTGGCTCCTGCAATCTGCCATCCAGAAGCGGGACAGGTGAGTTTTGTTTGCCAGGGAAAAGGGCCGTGGTTTGTGTTTTGGGGCCTGTGGCTGGGTGCGGCCAGGTGGCTCCTGAAATTCTTGCTATGCAGGTTGGTCCCCAGACCCAAGGTGGCATCTGGGCCAAGTCGGGCTTATTTGACAAGAACAAGTGGCGCCTGTAATCTGCCATCCAGAAGCGGTGCAGGTGACTTTTGTTTGTCAGGGAAAAGGGCCGTGGTTTGTGTTTGGGCGCCTTTGGCTGGGAGTGGCCGTCTGGTTTCTGAAAATTCACGATATGCATGATGTTTCCCTGACCCAAGATGGCACCAGTGCCAAGTCGAGCTGTTTGGATAGTACGAAGTGTCTCCTGCAATCTTCCATCCAGAAGAGAGGCAGGTGAGTTCTGTTTGCAAGGGAAAATGGCCGTGGTTTGGGTTTGGGGGCCTGTGGCTGGGTGTGGCTGGCTGTCTAATGAAAATCAACGATACGCAGGATGGATCCCAGACCCAAGGTGGCACCAGGGCCTAGTCAGGCTGGTTTGATACTACCAAGTTGCTCCTGCAATCTGCCATCCAGAAGCGGGACAGGTGAGTTTGGTTTGCCAGGGAAAAGGGCCGTGGTTTCTGTTTGGGGGGCTGTGGTCGGGAGTGGCCGGCTGGCTCCTGAAATTGTTTGATATGCAGGATGGTTCCCAGACCCAAGGTGGCAACACTACCAAGTCAGGCTGGTATGACAGTGCCATGTTGCTCCTGCAATCTTCCATCCAGAAGCGGGGCAGCTGAGTTTTGTTTGCCAGGGAAAAGGGCCGTGGTTTGTGTTTCGGGGCCTGTCGCTGGGAGTGGCCGGCATGCTCCTGAAAATCCACGATACGCAGGATGGATCCCAGACCCAAGGTGGCACCAGGGCCTAGTCAGGCTGGTTTGATACTATCAAGTGGCTCCTGCAATCTGCCATCCAGAAGCGGGACAGGTGAGTTTTTTTTGCAAGGGGAAAGGTCCGAGGTTTGTGTTTAGGGGCCTGTGACTGGGAGTGGCCGCCTGGCTCCTGGAATTCTTTGGCAGGCATGACTGTTCCCAGACCCAATGTGGCACCACTGTCAGTCGGGCTGGTTTGACAGTGCCAAGTTGGTCCTCCAATGTGCCATCCAGAAGCGGGGTAGGTGAGTTTTGTTTGCAAGGGAAAAGGGCCGAGGTTTGTGTTTGGGGTCCCATGTCTGGGAGTGGCCGCCTGGCTCCTGAAATTCTTTCATATGCATGATGGTTCCGAGACCCAAGGTGGCACCAGTGCCAAGTCGGGCTGGTTTGACAGTGCTAAGTGGCTCCTGCAATCTGCCATCCAGAAGAGAGGCAGGTGAGTTTTCTTTGCAAGGGAAAAGGGCCGTGGTTTGTGTTTGGCGGCCTGTGGCCAGGAGTGGCCGGCTGGCTCCTGATAATCCATGATATGCAGGATGGTGTCTGGGGCCCTCCTAGGGGACAGATGACCTGATGGTTTGTAGGAATTATCTCAGAGTGCAAAACTAACACGGTACAAGTTGGTTTGCAGTGATAATCCAAACAAATGCAGTTTTTTCGAAATAACCACAGCAAAAATGCGATAGAGGTATTAAGGTAGAGAATAAGAGCGAGAGAGAGAGAGAGAGAGAGAGAAAGAGAGGGGATATAGCTACCAATGCAGAGACTAAGTCCTTTGCTGCAGTCCAGTCGAGGGTGCGCCTGCTACACTGGGGAGATCTCAAAGGCTAAATCAGATGTTTTTATTACTGAAAATTGTGAGGGGGGGGGGAAACAGATACAATAGGGAACAGATGTAACAGGTAGTCTATGTTCTCAGCAGTAAATGAGCTTGATAGATGTAACAGGTAGTCTATGTTCTCAGCAGTAAGCGAGAGCCATTGTATTCTCGGTCCAGTGGTCACAATCTGCAGGCATACATCACGCTTCGGTCAGCTTGCCTCCCCACACACCTCCCCAGGCTGGGGGTTTCAGTCCCAGTCCTTGGAAGGAGCAGAGGGGCCTTTTAGGAGTTTCATGTCTCAGTCCTTCGTGGAAAAGCTTCTCACATCTCCGTCTGTCTGTCACGGTGGTTATAAAACAGGTGAGGGTCATCTGTGGGAGACCACCTGGAACTCAGGAGAAGTCCAGCCAGGCCGAGAGGTGGGACAGCTTCCAAAGCTGCTATTGTTGCAAACAGTGCATGGGGCCCTCTTCTTAGCATACAGCAAACACTCCTGTGAAAACAATAGCTCAACACTGAGCTTTCAGGTCTCAGGGCCTGTGGCGTGTGACTTTTCTCCTTCAGTGCCAGATATTCCAGACAGGGGGGATCTTCTCTTCAGTGGTCTCCCAAGGACGATCGTGAGGCAGATGAGGGAAAATTCTGACAGGCTCTCACAGGCATCCACCCCATTTCTGGGCAACCTCTGCCAGCATTTCACCCCTCTCCAGGGTTTTACCACCCTCTTGCTCTGGGCTGCTGTGACACAACCCTGCCCTTGGCTCTGCTGGTGACTCAGCCACCACATGGGAACACACACCTCCAGCTCTTCAGCCTTGGACTCTTCATCTGGAAGTACAAAGATGGTATTTTTTAACTCACAGCCACGCCAAGAGATGTTCCCTTATTTTAAGCTTGAAAGCACCTACATATTGTTTCTACAGCTTGAGATAGGAGATGCCACGAAAGGGAGGAGAAGAGTTGTAATTATTTGCAGTTCAGAAGTTCAGCCTTCAGAGGAGGAATTGGGCTCCCAGCTATACTTGCCACATGATTTCAAGCTGATCTTTTGAAAGAGGCTGTGCCTTTTATAATTGAGATTGCCCACCTGAGACATGAGCTTTTCACATCACTCCTGGGTTTATAGGTCATGAACAAAGACCAAGGCTGATGGTCTCCAAGAGGCACAGAGCCACAGAAGCACCACAGGGAGAGCTCTAATGTCAAAGGATGTGATCCTCATATCAATTCCCACTTTATATCTGAGCAGCAGCTGGATCCACTGAAGTAGGACCTGCTAATATACAGTGCTTGGGGATCAGCCAAGCGCAGAGGCTGATGGTTCTGCTTTAAATGTGCTGGAGGATTTCCACTTTGAAATCCACTGGTAGAAGCTGACACAATCAAGAGCTGAGTAATGGGGCCCAGCCCTTGGAATGAGGAGTAAACAAATCAAAAGCAAGACATGGATGGTGCAGCAGCATCAGTATGAAAATAATCATAAAGAAAAAATAAAACTAAATTTAAGGTGTTTTTCCATCTCTAAACAAGAGAAAATGCCTTTCTCTATGGGGAGGAATGTCTCCTGCTATCAGAAGTGGCCACAACCTAAAGAGTCCATGTCACCTCCACCTTAGGGCTGCCCTGAGTTATCACAAGAGAAGAGGACACCACTGATGGCTGGACAGATCATTTGGCCACACACTTCGGTGCTGGTGTGCACATGGCCATGAGGGACATGAGTGGAATTAGGCTTGTCTGAAAGCAAAATCACCTTTTCCCCCACATCGAGGCTGGGCACTGAGATCTGCTGTGCCATTCGTAAACACCAGAGTATTTATTGCCTACATTTTCCTCCCAGATAGGCTTAGATATGCAGCCTGCCCAGTCTCCCCCTCCCAGATCCCAGTCTGCCCAGTTGCTGGTATGTGGATGTACCACAGCCCCAGTGCAGCTGTGGCACAGATGCCCAGGAGCTGGCCCTGGATATGCTCCAAAAATCTCAGGAAAGATGCTCCAGCCGCCTTCCCCTAATGACCTATGGGGCTGAGGGGGGGTCTACTGACAGCCCCAGGGAAGTCCAGCCAGGATTTCTCCTGCTCTGAGCCTGTAATTTGGTATCCCATGTGCCTTTGTGTCTCTGACAGCTCCTGCAACAGGCCTGGGAGCAAATTGGACAGGGTATTATTTGGATTTCCTCCCACTGTTGCTTCTCTGTGGGCAGGCAATGTAGTGTTTATCCCATAACCTAACACTGGTAACCAGGGAAAATACCAGGCAGATCTCAGAGCAGTTCAGAGACTGCAAGGGAAAAGGAACAACCTCACAAGGAAAAGAAACCCAACCCCCCCCCAAAAAACAACAAAAAAGCACACTTCTCTGCATACTATAGATTTTGTAACATCTCTTTCTTCTAAAATCATGGTTTTCTCACCCAAACTATACAACTTTGTGCTTTTCCAGTGTACAGCATCCCATAAGACTTTTCCTTAAAAAGCCTTGTTGTGGGTAGAACCAGCCCAGGAGAAAATGTTCCTCACAGACAATCAGGGAGGATACTTTACTGTATTTTCCCCTATTTCAAGACGCTGAAGGGAAGAATGATGATCATCATAATTAGCTTTTTTCTTGCTTTTTTCTAGCTCTTTTGGAAAAGAGCGGGGCATGGGGAGGGATCTCCCCACAGATACCCTAAAACACCCAGCATGGCTGGAGGAGGATCAGCAATGCCAGGATCCCATGGCACCATGGAGCTTTGGGTGGCCTGTGCTGGAAAAGGAGTTCCAGCCCTCCTCCTGCTCTCTTTGTAGCTTGTGAGCAGAGCTGAGCTGGTTGCTGTGATGATGCTCCTGCTGCAACGAGGTGAACCTGTCCCTGTGTCCTGCAAATCTCTTCCCACAACTTTCTCTTCCCTGCTTTTAAAACATCCCCATTTTGTGTTCAGTGAGAGCTTCCTCATGGCTTCAAGTAATAGAATCACAGAACCATATAATTGTTAAGGTTGGAAAAGCCCTTCAAGACCATCCAGTCCAACATTAACTCAGCACCCATCACTAAACCATGTCCCCAAGTGTCACTGCTACACATCTTCTAAATCCTTCCAGGGACGATGACTCTGTAACTTCCATGTGGGACGTGTCAAGCTTGTTCCAGCGCTTGACAAGCCTTTGGGTGAAGAAATTTTTTCTAATATGTCATCTACATCTCCTCTGTTGTAGTATTCCCCACCTCACTCTGCTTCACAGTGATGCTGCCAAGACCCAGCAAACACACTTTTTGGTGCGGTGTGGTTGGCTCTAGTGCAACAGGAGGTTATGAAACTATTGGGCGGGGGATTCCAGGCTACTGTGAACAGGGATGCATTATTTTTATCACATGCAGGAAATAAATATTGATTTCAGTGCCTTGGAGAGCAGCAATGCCCTGCTGGAGCAGCCTCACGGGTGCTCACATCCGCTGTCACTCAGCAGTGACCTCCTGGCCCAGTTGGCTCCAGCTTCACAGGGAAATGGATTTGCATGTCTCTGGTTTCCTGTGGGCATCACAGCATTGATTCCTACAAGGTACTGCATCTAAAGCTGCTTCCAAGACATGGACTCCTATTTACTGCAGGCAAGTTTTCAAAAAGAGGGAAATCCAGATGGAATGAGTACCTGGGGAGCAGGGAGTGGGATGGTGACAGTTTTGTCAGGCCTCTGTCTGGTGAGGTGAGTGGTGCTGTGCTCTGAACCATCTTTAAGAGGTTCTAACTGCAAAAAGGGGGTGATTCCCCCTTCCTACATACTCTCCCAGCTCCTGGCAACAGGATCATATTCCTGTGCAAAGCCCAGGTCAGCAACATTGGACTGAAGACCCTTCCTTCCTTCCTTCCTTCCTTCCTTCCTTCCTTCCTTCCTTCCTTCCTTCCTTCCTTCCTTCCTTCCTTCCTTCCTTCCTTCCTTCCTTCCTTCCTTCCTTCCTTCCTTCCTTCCTTCCTTCCTTCCTTCCTTCCTTCCTTCCTTCCTTCCTTCCTTCCTTCCTTCCTTCCTTCCTTCCTTCCTTCCTTCCTTCCTTCCTTCCTTCCTTCCTTCCTTCCTTCCTTCCTTCCTTCCTTCCTTCCTTCCTTCCTTCCTTCCTTCCTTCCTTCCTTCCTTCCTTCCTTCCTTCCTTCCTTCCTTCCTTCCTTCCTTCCTTCCTTCCTTCCTTCCTTCCTTCCTTCCTTCCTTCCTTCCTTCCTTCCTTCCTTCCTTCCTTCCTTCCTTCCTTCCTTCCTTCCTTCCTTCCTTCCTTCCTTCCTTCCTTCCTTCCTTCCTTCCTTCCTTCCTTCCTTCCTTCCTTCCTTCCTTCCTTCCTTCCTTCCTTCCTTCCTTCCTTCCTTCCTTCCTTCCTTCCTTCCTTCCTTCCTTCCTTCCTTCCTTCCTTCCTTCCTTCCTTCCTTCCTTCCTTCCTTCCTTCCTTCCTTCCTTCCTTCCTTCCTTCCTTCCTTCCTTCCTTCCTTCCTTCCTTCCTTCCTTCCTTCCTTCCTTCCTTCCTTCCTTCCTTCCTCCCTTCCCTCCCTTCCCTCCCTTCCCTCCCTTCCCTCCCTTCCCTCCCTTCCCTCCCTTCCAATTTGCAAGTTTTTACATTGTCCCAAACTGTGCTCCAGAGAACACAAGACATGTCCAGAGCATCCAGGGCCTGTGAACCTCCACATTCTTCCTTCTAATCCAAGACCAGGGTGTCCAGCCTGGGGAAACCACCCTATAACAGAAACAACCACGTTCTACCAGTGTCCCGCCAGACCAGAATGGCAATAGGAATTTGCACACTGGGCTTTGCCTCAAGGCCCTGGACCTGCAGTCGTGCCCAGAAAAGCAGCAGGCAGGGAGGTGAAATATTCAGAAGCATTCAAACACTGACTCCTTTAGCCCATGCCGCTCTTTAAGTCAAGCTAACTTAATCAGTTCATATCACAACAAAACTGAGCCGCAGGGGATCCTGACCAGAATCACATCTAAACCCAGCTACAGCCCAGACGTCACAGCAATTCAGAGCAACATTTGTGCAAATTGTACCTTTCATGAGATGAACCAAATGTGGTATTCTTAGAGAAAGATGCAACAAGGCAAAGGCACACTTGAAAGGGTTTGCAGTGTAGGACTTCCAATCACATTAGGAAGGAAATCTTTTGAATTCAACTACAGCCAAAGAGACACTGAAGCAGACCAGGCCATTATGCGTCTTTGGCCTCTTTTGTTTCAAAATTCTGTTCCAATAGCTCATGAGCAGATTCTTTTCCTTTGCCTCATGAGCCTTGAGAGCTGTCTTGTGTGTTATTCTGCCTGATAAAGTGAGAAAGATGGACTTCTTGTACTCCTTGTCTGTGCCCAGAGCCCTTGGGGACACTTCGGACCCCTCCCCCCAGACCGTTCCCCTTTGTGACGTGAGGCTTGCCTGTGCCCAGAGCCCATTGTGACGTTTGGGATCGCGTCCTGACCAGGACACTATAAAAAGGGGCAAAGAGCCCCGGGGTGCCACTCCCAGGAGAGCAGCTCCATCAGGAGCCAGCATCTTCCCGGGGCACGGCAGTGTCGGAGCGACTCCGAGATGTCCACGGACAAGGAGATGAGCACCGACACGAAGCCCAAGCACAAGTGGCTAATGTCTCGCCGGAGGCAGGGGGTGAGGGATGGGGCAGCACCTCTGGAGGCCAAGGAGCAGAGTGACTCCTGTGCCGGCCCTGGCGCGCAGGCGGCAGCAGCAGAGAGCCGGGCAGCGGCCCCGCACAGCCGCAGGGCCTACGGCCGGGCTCTGCTGCGCTCGCTGCGCCGCGGCTCCCGTGCCATCCTCAGCAGGGTGGCGGCTGTGCTCCGGCGACGCAGCCGGCAGCCGGGGACACAGCGACACGGGGATCAGGGCACGGAGGCAGTGGCGGCAGCGACAGCCCCCGCAGCAGGGGCACAGAGCCGGGCGGCTTCCCCGCACGGCCCCAACTGTCCCACCACACCCTCGCCCATCCCGCTGGAAGCTCTCGGTGGGCAGGGGGCAGGGGCAGCACTGGGAGCTGTCCTGTCAACACCAGATGGTGAGGAGGCGGCCTGGGAAGCCAGCAGCCCCAAAGAGCTGTCCCCGGGGGAACAGGACCCAGATCAGAGAGGCAGAGAAGTGAGGCCCTCTGTGAGGCCAGGCGAGGCCGGGGTTGAGCACAGCAACGTTCCCCCGTGCACAGCCTCAGGCCAAGCCTCAGCTCTGCCCAGCAGAGCCTCTCACAGCTGGACAGAGGACTCCAGCTGTGAAATAACTCTGGGTCTCTTGCCCCCCAGCCCCTCCCCAAGCCAGGTGGAAGCTCGCAGGCAGTGGGCAATGGCAGCAGCAAAGATCCTCCTGGCAGGGCTGCCCAGCAAGGAGTGGGACAGCTCAGAGGATGTCCCGGGCGGCAGCAGCAGCGGTGGGGAGGAGAGTGCCTATGTGTCCTGTGAGGAGCAACCAAAACCTCTGGTGCCATGCAAAGGCACAGGACACTTGGGGCCTACTCCCCAAACCAGAGATCAAGCAGCTGCCAAAGGGGATGCTGGGACGAGCGAGGAGCTGTCAGAGGAGCAGGGCAGCAGGGCCATCACTATCCGCACCATCTGGGTGAACCCCCGCTACCCACAGCTCCTGGGGCAGCCCGACACGCCGCAGGAAGAAGAGGCATGTGGGGACCTGCCCAGCACATCTCCGGCCCTGGCAGTTCCCAGGCACGCCACAGGCCAAGGCCCAGCCCTGCCCAGCAGAGCCCCTCACAGTGGGGCAGAGGCCTCGACTCCAGGCCTGGTTCCAGAGCGCTGCCCCCACAGCCCCTCCCCAAGCCTGCTGGAAGCTCCCAGTAGTCCAGGGTCAGGGTTAGGCTTAGGGTTAGCATTAGGGTTAGGCTTAGTTTTAGCATTAGGCATAGTGTTATTTTTCATTTTTGAGTAAGGCGTAGTTGTTAGCGTTAGTGTTAGTGTGTTAGGGTTAGTGTAAGGGTTAGTGTTAGGGTTAGTGTTAGGTTTAGCCTCTTTAGGGACAGAAGCTGAGCCATGCCACCACCTGAGGAGGGCTCTGGCTCCAAGGGACCCAGGACTCTCTGGAGTGTGGCCAGAAGACACCTGAGCTGGAGCACCGAGGGAGAGGTGAGTGCCTCATGCTCCTTCCCATGTCTGCCCATGTTCATACCACGAACATGAGGATAATAAACAGGAGTGTTAATAAAGTTGTTTCTTTATGTGAAATACAAGGTAGTAATTTGTAATACTCCCTGCCAGTCGGGTGAAGGCCATCTCATGCCTTCTCTTCCTCTTTCATTAATAAATTACACATTGACGTTCACTACATGTAGTGAAAGAAGCCAAGGGATTATGTTAAGAATTCTAAAGGCTTGCAGTAGAGGTGGGAAAAGTCTTAGAAAGAAGAAGAAAACTCTTAGGAAAATTCTTAGGAGGCCATTTTTTGTTTTGATAGATGGTATTATTCTACACTATGTCAGGAATATGTTCCTCTGGAATATGTTCCTTAGTCTCTTGAGTTGTAGCTTTTGCTGAATTAGAAGTGGTTTGATGGCTGCTTTTGTTGAAATAAAAGGACAGAATGAGTAAATCGGACATGCTTGTACTTTTCATTGCCCTGTAGTCATTAATTTGGGGGGAAATCCTGGAGCCCAAAGTCTTTTGGTCCCCAGGATGGTGCAGTGTGTGTGACGTGGGCAGAGGAGAAAGGCACTGCCTGGGCTGGGAGGGATGAGGGGACACCAAGCCCTTGTGCCTTGCAGCGCAAGGCATTTGTTGGATGCAAGACCCCATTCTTTCATCCCCAGTTCTCCTCCCGGTGTGCTGCTTTGGTGCAGAGATCATTCTGGAGGATCTCTGAGGGAAGGAGTGCTTGTCTGGCTTTGCAAATGGAAGTTCCTCAGCCACCAGGAGAAACAGATCTGAGAGCTGGCAGAGCCCCAGTACCTCTGTAATTCATAACATCTGCACTGTGTTTCCTGGTTGTTCTGTAAGAGCAGGAGAAGCGATAACAGAGTGCAGAAAATAAAAATCTGTGCTTCCAAATGAACATTTTAGCTGTGAGAAGAAGGAGAAAGGAGGTCAGATCTACGCATGAATTGATGTGAGCAAGGACAAACACACCTCTGTGCAGAAACAGTTGCCAGCTGCTCTGCTCCTCACACCTGATATCCCCTCCTGCTCAAAAATCCAGGTCCCTGCAGGAATGGCCCTGGGAGTGCAGGAGCCCCAGAGGCCTCCTGCCCTCTTGCAGGTGAGGAGCCTGGGAAGCTTAAAGAGCCTCAAATGCATACAAACAAAATCCCAAAGCCTCCCGTTCTACCAGCCAGATGAGCACTGCAAAACACACAGCCCACACAAACACTGAGCACACGGGATGAGGGAACTACAGAGTCATTTCAAAAATATTTGCACCCCTCACTGTCCTCTCTGCAGAGCCCCTTTCCAAAGTAGAGGAGCACTGACTGCTTTTCCAGCAATCACCTGCCAGGAAAAATTGGCAACAACTGCTTTTTTCAGGTACTTTAGAGATGAGGCAATTAAAAAAGAATTAAACTGTCATTTCTAACTTGCAGCACAAGAGGGATATGCAGTTGTGAAATAATTCAGAGCTACTGCTGGCAAAATACTCTTTTCACCTGTCTGCTACAAAGAATAAAAGGGCAAGAATTTTTGGCTTTTTTTCCCCCTTTCTTTCTTGTAATTAGTTTCTAGCTATGCCAGAAGCCAGGGGTTTTCCAAACCCCTGGAATCACAGAATCACAGAAGTTCAAGACTGGAAGAGACCTATAAGATCATCAAGTCCAGTCGATGTTCTAACTGTTCAACTAGATCATGGCAGCAAGTGCCACATCCAGTCTTTTTTTGAATTCTTCAAGGGATGATGACTCCACCACCTCACTGGGTAAATGATTCCAGTATCTGACCACTCTTACTGTGAAATATTTCCTTCTTAATTCTAATTTACATCTCGCTTGACGCAACTTGAGACTGTGTCCTCTTGTTCTATCTGTTATCGCCCGGAGAAAGAGGCCGACCCCCAGCTCACTACAGCCACCCTTCAGGAAGTTGTAGAGAGCGATGAGGTCGCCCCTTAGTCTCCTTTTCTCCAGGCTGAACAACCCCAGCTCCCTCAGTCGCTCTTCGTATGGCTTGTGTTCCAAGCCCCTTATTAGTCTCGTTGCCCTCCTCTGGACACGCTCAAGTAACTCAATGTCCCTCCTAAAGTGAGGGGCCCAGAACTGGATACAATACTCCAAGTGAGGCCTCACCAGTGCCGAGTACAGGGGAAGAATGACCTCTCTGCTCCTGCTGGCCACTCCATTTCTGATACTGGCCAGGATGACATTGGCCCTCTTGGCCACCTGGGCACACTGCTGGCTCATATTTAATCGACTGTCAACCAGCACCCCCAGGTCCCTTTCCACCTGGGCACTATCCAGCCATTCCGTCCCCAGCTTATATCGGTACAGGGGGTACAGGGGGGAGAGAGATTTAGTGCTTGGTACCTGGTTTTTCCAGCCTCACTTGGTGACCAACAACATTTTGCCAGCAGGACTTCCCTGCTCAAGTGATTCCCATGAAGTGCTCAGAGGTTCCTTTTCTGGTTTATTGCATTGGCATGAAAGGTCTTTCCTAGCACCTGATTCCAGTTTGGGGACAGAGCAGAGGAAGGGCTTTCCCCTTGTGCTTTGGTGGCTCAGACCTTTACAAGGGCTCTGCTGCCAGCATTGCCCCCTGCACTTTGGGAGGATATTCCACATTGCTCAGATGTTTCTTGTGCATTTCTTATTCTGCCCTTCGCATGGTCAAAACCTGCTGAAGAGCCAAGCCCCAGTCTCTGACCATCTGGCCACACAGTGCTATTGAAGGCATGTGGAGATATCTATGACAGATAATAGAGAAATGTGCTTCTAATAATTGTGCTTTTATTGTTACAGTATTGTAGCTGCCAAGGATGGGGGAACCCAGCTGTATTTTTCACTCTTGCAGTGATCACTGTGTGATCATTACAGGATGCTGTGTCACAGTCTGCAAACAGAGAAGGAAATTATGTAGGTAAACCTGGGGATATTATTTGTGTTTACATGAACTTCCCTGTGCTGTAGCTATTTTAGAGCTGCTATTACATCTCAATTGACTAAATTGGAGATAAATACTCTCTTATCTAGTTATGAATGCCATGTACAGTCTAAAAGACTGTACCAGGTGAAAAACAACCCCAGTCTTCTGGATTTGGTGCCAGTAACTGAGGCAGTGTGGTGTCAGTGCCCTGCTTTTCCCATATACTAGCTCTAAGGAAAAAATGTTTTTTTTTTTTTTTCGAGGGTGGTGAAATGCTGGCACAGGTTGTCCAGAGAGGATGCCTCATCCCTGGAAACCAGAAACCACGGAAGTCACTGAGCCATTCCCTCAGCATCCCTTGCAGCCAACAGGATGTGTGCTGGAAGCTTGAAGAGAAACAAAATAAATCACTGCTTCTGCTCTCAGGTGGAAAGCACTGGAACAACAATTCCAATAGATCCCTTAATGAGAAAAGGAATTTATTGCTCTCATGATTTCTTCAAGCAGATAAACAAGAAGGCCATTACATGAACTGCAGTAGCACATTGAGCACACTCTGGAAAACAACATTCCCACAGAGCAGGGGCAGTTCAGCAGCACATCCTACAAGGAATTTACAAGTGGGCTGCACTCTGGTGCAGAGACCTGTATTAGGTGGTTCAAGGGCTTGCTCCCATTCCATGCCTGCTCTTTGAAGATGGCTCTAACCTTGCACAGGCCCACAGCAATTTTACTGCTCAAAGCATCCGACAGCTGAAATCATCAAAAAAAAGGACATCATTCTCCTTTCTATTTCCAGATTGTTATCCTAGCAAAAAAAAAAAAAAAACCAAACAAACAAACAAAAAAAAAAAAAAACAAAACAAAAAAACTCTTTGTCTGCTGTTCTGTTGGTGAGAGCGAGCTCCAGAAACTCCACAAGGTCAGAGGCAGATGAAGCCTCACTTAAAATAAAAGCTGCCTTCTCCAGAGATATCAGTGCCCTTTGCTGGGGTTAACTGACAAATGATGGATTGCTTGGTGCTCCCTGTTTACATGGGAGACTCCTGCTTCAGACTTCTCCTTGCCAGGAGAAGACAAGCAGTGGAAGAGGAGGAGGATGGTGTGCAGGGGGTCACAGATTGTACAGCAGCAGCTTTGCGTTTCTTCAAAGTGCTGTATCCACACTCCTCAATTATGGACATATTTATCTTCAACAAGGTGAGTAAATTTACCATCAACATCTTTGTTAACAAAGTAAGAGAACAGTACCAACTGCCAAGGATTGTCTGGTGATTCCAGGTCAGTGAGGGCCTGGAATCTTCAGGGCTGGAGTTATTCTACCTTCTTAGTTTTGAAAACTCGTTTCTGTGATGGAAATGAGTTTGGCAGAAGTGATATAGGGAAGCAACAGGAAAATCAGCAAAAAGCAAAGTGTATTCCTATGTTCCATTGTTGACAAATACCATCCAGTGATCAAATCAGGATCCTCTGCCTAGCTCAGGGCTCCAGCCCTGTGTCCTCCAGCTCATGTCCATGGGCTTCCTGTAATGCCCCAGCAATGAGGGCTTTGTGAACACAGTGCCAAAGGAGTTGTGTCTTCCATGGCCTCACAGATCCAAATGAGCTAACAGATATTCTGGCCCCTCTGGCCAAAGAAAAATGACTTCTGCTGAAAGCAGACCCTTCAAACCCTCCCTAATGCTGCAGAGCAGGTCTATCTGCCCCATGTCAGCTACATGTCATGACTGGCTGTGTCTGTTTTAGGCTATCACCCACTCTGACTGACACTGTGAGAGGGTCAGGGCGTGGGAGAGATTTCCAAACCTTTATGTGAATAATGTGAAGCGCAGAAGTGCTGATCTCTTGGTTTAATTAAGCTCCACGGGGTTTTCTGTACCTTGCACAGGAGTTGTGGAAGTTTCTTTGAGGCAAGTTCTACACACTTTTCCCAGAAATCATCATACATTTTAATTACTCCTTTCACACATCCAAGCACTTTATATGCAAGTCAACCTTCCAGGCAAGTGTCTTTTTAATAACTTTTTAGTTAAGCCTGGTACTTTTCATTTCACCAACCATTTACTCTTCCCATATAACAGACCTCTGCTCAAAATACTTCCACCATTATGCCAGAGGTACAAATTCCACTGACTGCTAGTACTAAAAAGCAGAATAACTGGATGTTCCCAATTACCATAACTGCGTGAGCAGAACTGTCACACAACATAAAGGTGTGCATAAGTGGTGCAGTTTAAATGGATATTAAACCATCCTACAGCAGGAGCATCCCTATACCCAAAGGAAAAGCAGGATGATGAACAGGGGAGATTGGAGCTGGTAACTTTAAAATGGGGATTAGAAAATGAGTGTGGAAACTTAATGCATGATAGTCTCTGGAACAGCTTTGTCACTTTGCTGTCTGCCCTCTCTCCAGGTCGCTTCAGATGGTACTGAACAGCATGGTCCCCACAGAGCATCACTGGTGACCTCCCTCTGCAGATCACTCACCCACAGCCAGCCAGGATTCTTTTCATGCAAAGATCTTTCCTCTCTGAGAGGCTGCACAGCCTTCAGATAAGACTGAGCAGTTGCTAAGGGGCCCCATCAAAGGCCTTTGCAAACCTAAAACCGAACTGGAGCTTCCTGCAGAGGGGAGTTTGGAGAATTCTCACTCAGGGCCCAGCCATCCCAGAATTACAAACACACACAGACCACAGAATACATCTCTTGGAGGCAGGATGCACATCGGTTCCCTTATCTGGAGATTTCTTTGAGGAATTAAGTGAAAATGATCCATTAGTGACACCAATTAGTCTCCCATGTACAATCAAGCTAAGGTTTTGCTGTGAACAGTGGTAGATCTTGATCTGAGCCAAGAACCTGACATCAAACACAACAGGACACACTGTGTGACACCTGCTCAGCTGCTGCACAGGTGGGAGGTGCTGAGCTGCAAACATCCCTTTTTAATTCTATGAAATATGGAAACAAATAGCACAATCAGTACTTTATATTAAATAACCTGGTAATAAATGCAAAGGTACATTACCTTGGAGCTTTACCTTCATTCTGCTGCACAACCTTCCACTGAAAAGGCAGAAAGCCCTAGAAAGAAATTAATGAAATATGGCAGCTGGTAAGGAAAAAGGAAGCAAAGAAGCAAAACCTTCTGATGTGGAAAAGAAATTCAGGCTGCAACTTCAGGACAAACTGGATACTTCTACCACAGTGGTTAACAGAAGATGTAAAGTCATTATTAAGTTTCAAAGATAAAATCCCATTGCTGACACTGAGGCATTACAGTTACAGCAGTTACAGCCTTGGAAGATTTGTCAACACCTGCCCTAGTCTGCCAGGCTAATTCCTAAGGAAATTTTTCTTCACTAACCATTTGAATTTAAATCAAAGTGAAGAGTCTAACAGACACTTTGGGCAGTACTTGGACACACCACAGAACTTGCTTTTGTTATAGGAAGCTTCTCTATGTGTGAAAATATTTAAATGAAGAAGGTTCCTGTGCAATGAGGAGCAAAAGTGGCTTCAATTTGGTCTTTTGCTCTTTTCCTCAAACATTTCCTTCCACAATACTCAGCTGGCCAGCTTTGGTGTGCATGGCTCCATCAGACACACAAGTGTCACCCCAAGAGCATGCACCACCATAGCCAAAATAAAGCTTTCCCCATTATTAACCCATCACTCAGAAGTGCTCTAAAGTATAAAAACATTCTGAAATACAGCTGGTAACTGTTGTGTTTATTAAGGAACTGGTTTGTAAGTTGAGTTTGTTTTTTTTTTAATAACCAACATGATACTTTCCCTTCCAAATAAAAAGAAGTGTAACAGAAAGGAAAACTCAGCAAAATACAAGAAGGGACAGAGGGACAACCCTGGAGTGTTCTAACTTAGTGAGTTAAGAGATCTCCAAAGCCAGTGTCCAAGAGCCATCACACTCATGAGGGCAGGGCCAATTTATGCAGTGAATTCTCCCAGCCTCTGCTTGCAGATCCTGCACAAAGCTCGAGTGGATGCATGTCCAGTCCAGCAAACAGAGACAGAGCAAGCACATGCGAGTGGTTTCAGTCTCCTCAAGTCTCCCGTTTCATTACTCAGGGGTAATTAGATTATTTTCTCATACAAAGCAGTTTAAAGCCCAGCAGTGCAATCAAGTTCCAGAGCTCCCTATGATGCAGCAATGCTGGGCAGTGGGTCTGGACTGCGCAGAGCACACACCATGCTTTTCCAGCCTAGCCAAGCAGCAGACCTTGTTCAGGTACAAAGCAACCACAAAGAGACCCCAAATTAAGGTTTGTCCAACTTGTGTGTGCGCTCGTGCCTCCGTAGAGTCCCTGACTCGGTGAAGGAATGCCCACAGAAATTACAGGAGTAGGGTTTCTCTCCGGTGTGGATGCGGTGATGGCGCTGCAGCGATGCCAGCCGGGTGAAGGTCCCTCCACACTCCTCGCAGTAGAAGGGCCGTGCCCCAGAGTGAGTCTGCTGGTGTCTCTTGAGCCTGAGCAGCTGCACAAACGCCATGCCACACTCCTGACACTTGTAGGGCTTGTCCTCCCGGTGAATCACCTTGTGCTTGGACAGCAGGTTGGGCTTATCGAAGCCTTTACCGCACGTCGGGCAGGCGTAAGGTTTGAAGTCGTCCTCGTGAGACTTTGGGTTTGCAGGACAAGCCTGATCCGGGCACTCAGCATTGTGCTGCTGGCCGTGGTGCACCACAGACCAGGGGTTCCTGGCCATGCTACTGGCCAGGATCACCATGGAGCGCTCGATCTTGTGCACGTTGCGTAGGTGCCTCCAGACGTCGGCCGTGCGGATGAAGCCCTTGTCACACTCGGGGCACTTGTGCGGCCTCTCGCTGGAGTGGATTAGCTTGTGCATGCGCAGGTTGGCGGCACGGGAGAAGCCTTTGGCGCAGATGGGACAGCGGTAGGAGTTCTCCAGCAGGTGAGCTCGCCTGTGCTCCTGCAGCTTGCTCATGCTGTGGAAAGAGGAGCCACACTTCTTGCATCGAAAGGGCAGAGCTTCCTCGGGGACGGGCCCCAGCTCCTCACCAAGCGCATCTCCCAGAGCCGCGCTTCCGTTGTCCTCGCAGAGTTTTGTTATCATCCGTGGTTTCCTGGGGTGCTCAGAGGAACAGTGATCTAAATCCTCATCCTCTCTCTGCAGGTGGAAGCTGGTGCTGGAGGGGGGGAACTCCCCAGGTGGGCTCTCACCTTGTTTCTGGCAGGAGGTGGCACAGGTTTCTTTGTCTCTACAGGAAAGCTCCTGCTTTCCTGCGGGTCCAGCAGAGTTTCCAGGAGGACTGCAGGAGTAATTCATGTCCACCTCCTTCTGTGACCTACAGCTGTGGCCCACCTGCTCTGTGGCCTTTCTGGGATAATTTGAATTCTTTCCCCCTGTGTCACAAATGTTATTCTCACTCACATCCATCCTCTGAGGCAAACACTGTGTTCTTCTAAGCTAAAACTCTAGCTCATCATCACCCAGAACTTTGTGTCCTTTATGCTAAGTCCATCTCATTCTCAGCTCTTCTGACAGTCCTCCCTAGAAAATAAAACACCTGTTTCATCAGTGATTCGTCTGATATTATAAATTTAGAATAGCAGAGGTATTTTTCTGATTCAAAAAAAGGGACAGACTATTAGATATGTAGAAAATACACATTCAGCACATAAAGCATAGACAATGTTCAATAAAGTTAAATCCACTATCATCAGCCAGCCTTCACTAACAAATATAAATTGATAGTTCCTATTTTAATTTTTCCTAAAGATGAGAAGTTACAGTATCCCAGAATGATTTGGGTTGGCAGGGACCTTAAAGACCATCTTATTCCAACCCCCTGCCATGGGCAGGACACCTTCCACTATCCCAGGCTGCTCCAAGCCCTGTCCAGCCTGGCCTTGAATGCTTCCAGGGATGTGGCACCCACAGCTCCTCTGGGCCCCCTGTGGCAGGGCCTTACCACCTTCACAGTAAAGAATTTCTTCCTAATAACTAATCTGAATCTCTCCTCTTTTAGTTTAAAAATGTTTCCCTTTGTTCTATCTGTGTAAAATGTTGCTCTCCATATTTTCTGTAAAATCCCTTCAAGTACTGGAAGGTGGGATAAGACATCTCTGAATATAAGCATACATATTAATGAACACATATATGTAAAAACATAAATATTTCTGTATTTCCACGTGTAACATAAATGTAAAACTTGCATATTTAATTTCAGCAGGCTTATCAAATGCAGTGATCAAGGCAGTGCAGCGATGTGCATTAAGTGAAAGCTCTTATTCACATTCCAAAAAGGCTGGCTCCATCAGCAGCACAAGCCACGCTTTCTTCTGCTGGAGACACGGAAAACAATCTGGATTAGTCCTCATTAGTCACTGCCTGGAACAGCGTGGCTCGACTCACCCCCACTCCAGCCATTCCCGACAATTTAATAAGGAGCTGCTAACAGGAGCATTCCTCACCTCCAGCCCTCCAGCTGAGCTGCCGATGCCTTTGGGGCGGGAAAACTTTCCAAGGGATGCTGGCGCTGCTTGGCTTAAGAGAACTCCATAACCACGGCTACCCAGAAATAGGGGGTGTGGAAACCACGGCGTGGGCTGAAAAACAGTAATATCAACAATAAATACATACACATATATATGTATATATATTAAAAAAGGAGAAATTTTTTTGTTCCAGGCAACGTAACCCCCCCCAACTTTTCCCGGGTGCCCATTCCCTGTTCCCCGGCCCTACCTGGGCGCTGCGGGTCCCGGTGCGGCCCCGAGTATCCCCCGCGCATCCCCCGCGCATCCCCCGCGCCGGCGCGGAGCCCGCGGCAGCGGCACCGGCGCAGTGGAGGCCGGCCGGGCTGGAGCTGCCAGCAGCGGGGCGGGACCGGACACCGCGTCCCCTCCCCGGCCATGGCGTCCCCTCCCCGGACACCGCGTCCCCCGCTCGGCCACCGCGTCCCCTTCCCCGGCCACCGCTCCCCGCCCGGCCCCGCGGCCGGGCCCTTCCCACCGCCCCGGCTCGGGGGATCCCGGTGCTCCAGGAGCCTGTTCATAGATTCATGGAATGATATGGCTTGGAATGTCTTTTCGGTCCGGCCCCCTTCCGCCGGCAGGGACATCTTTCTCTAGATCAGGGTTCTCCAAGCCCCATCCAGCCTGGCCTTGGCCACTTCCAGGGATCCAGGGGCAGCCACAGATTCTCTGGGCAGCTTGTGCCAGGGCCTGCCCACCCTCACAGGGAAAAAAATTCTCCCAATATCTAATCTAAACCTACTCTCTTTCAATTTGAACCCATTGTCCTTTGTCCTGTCACCCCAGCTCTTGCAAATAGTCTTGCCCCATCTTTCATGTAGGCTCCCTTAGGGTACTGCAAGGCCACAATTAGGTCATCCCAAAAGCTGAACTCTCCCAGTTCTCTTGGCCTTTCCCCACAGCAGAGGTGTTCCATCCCTCTGATCACCTTGGTGCCCTCCTCTAGACCCACCCCAACAGGTTCAGCATCCTTCCTGTCCCTCAGCTCCAGCCCACAGCAATTCATGGAGTATCCCCTGTGCCCCTCACTATGGCAATAACTGTGCATCCATCTTCCTGCAGGAGTGTGGCACGGATTGATTCCCTCTCAGGCCCTGCCTTGTCAGAAAAAAAAAGCTCTGCCCCTGTCAGGAGGGATCAATCCACCTCCCAGGATTGTGTCCCACTTCCTACTAGAAAAGTCTTTGCACCCAAAAGGACATTCAGCATCTTCAGTGACAGCTCACCAGGGTCTTTCACAGTGGCCACAGGTCCTTGGGAACTCCTTTGCCCAGCCATCCAAGGATCCCACCTGCCTTTGCCAAAGCCACACCAGGATCATGGTCCACAGCTGAAACCACTCTCTGTGAAATCTCATGGAGATTGGTCCAGTTTTAAACCCAGCTCTGAGAAAAAGCCCAGAGCAAACCCAGCTTTTCACTGCCTTTTCCTAGCAAAACTCCTCCAGCTTTGGGAAATGGGCTCCACAATTAGCAGCAAATACAGAACTGAGATGACAAATGAACAAGAGTGTATACATTGCCAACATCCAGATATGGTATAGAAGAATGCTCCAAGCTCTGTATTATTTTTGTGGTTGCACAGATATTGCTAAAAATAGACATGAAACCAGAAACTGCTCTGCTGGGAGTTGAGGGTGAGGAAGAAAAATGTACCTACTCCTTCCACATGGAAAAGCAAGTTTCTTCTGAGAGCAGAGTAAGTGGCAGTTCAGTTCCTTCAGATAAGGCACTTCAAAAATAAGTTTGCAACAATCCTTTAATGACAGTCCTTGAATCCATGAGGAGCCCACACTCTGCTTGGAATGGCAAACCTTGCAGGGGAAGAACTGTCATTCCAACTTTCCCAAACTAGGAAAAAAACCAAAACAGCTCAGAAGATTTCTGTTATTTTTAAATGCTTAGATGTTTCTTACTTAGCTGGGCAGGGTAAAGGCTATCTCCCACCTAGACTCAGGATGCACAGAATCGCATACCCCTTCCACATCCCTCATAGAAGACAAACACACACCCCCTCCCCTTTTTCATAAGGAAAACTCTAGGAATACATAAGGACATGCACCCACATCTCCACAGCCAAGTATGTTTGTGTAGGGCCAAGATGATGAATTTTTTAAATTGTTTTTAAAAATTACAAATTTTTAAAATTATTTTAAAAATTACAAATTGTGGTTTATCACAACCACCAAGGAATGGTGTAGTGCCCATAGTGTCCCTCTTCTGAGGGATCATGGAGGAAAAGGCCAAAGTCCATGTGCTCCTCCTCAAAAGCATCAATAAATGACGTTTTCCTTATCCCCACTTATCCTCCTTTGAGGTTCCTCAGAATGTTCAGAAGAAAAGAATTCTCAATATTCATCTCCATGCTGTAGGGCAGGGCTGGTGGGTTGATTCAATCACACTTTTGGTAGGAAATTTTTATGTCTCCTCTTCTTGGCACTGCAGCCCCATATGGGTTTCCTGTTGGACTGAAGGTCTCACAAGGTGCACCTAAGGCTGGAAGGTGGTGAGGAATCTTCCATAAGCTCCAGCTTCCCACTCTTTGTGAGGCTTCTGTGGGATCACCTGGGTGTTCCTCACCTTTGTGACAACTGTCAGCAGCAGGAAGCAAGCCTGCCTCCCACCTGTGGTATCACACAGTGCTCACTTGTTAGGAAATGTGGAAACTCTCAGGCAGTGCAAATTCCTGCGCCCAGCCATGCCTGGCTTCTTTCACGTCAGCTTCCTCGGGAAAGAAACAAGAATTTCATTATCTGCCAGGCAAAGTTAGTATTTAATCTGTCAGTTTAATTGAAAATACTTCAGTGGTGATAAATAATGCGGAGCAGTGCAAATGATGCCTCGTGGGTGAGATCAAAGACCCCAGGCAGCTCCAGGCAGAACCTCGTGGCTCCTGTTGAGATGAGACAGAGAATGGATTCTGTGCAGGGCAACAAAACCAGCATGGACACACCCCACACCCAGACTGGAAAAGCGTCCACACACTCATCAAATCCATCAGCACAGCCCCAAACCTCCCTTCTGGCTTTGATAACACAAAACACTCTGCCAGTGTTTCCCTATTAGCATAAAATAACAACAAAATTCAGAGATCTTGCTCTGTTGGTACTCAGACAAACACACTTAGCTCTATCAACTTCCACATATTTTTATTTTTCCTCCTAATAATGAGGTATTTAAATGTTTTCTGCTTTCTCTTTCACATGTTGCATCTAGGAGCCCATGATTTCATTAAACTCTGTATTCTGAGCCTTTCCCATCAGCCTTAATGAGTTCTTCCAGCACACACACACACAAAAATCAGCTGTAATCCTCCAGGAGAAGGCTGAAGACTAATTGAATCACCCACTTCCTTACAATATACGATTCCTATTAAAATTACATTATTGGTGTTTTGTGCCTGCCCTACATTCATATTCCCCACACACACATTTGTGGACGCCAAATCCTTTTTATTGATGCTACTTCACTTTTATGTGTCTTAAATGTGAAGAGTCTGTCAGGACAGATATGGATCTGTAATGTATTTGCCAGTTAGATCTACTCTGGAGTAATTTCTTAATTCAAATTTTCTGTTAAATTCACTAAAATATGTGAACTCATGGTTCACATTGCTGTCACAATGGGAGCTTAATACATTTTGTGAAGGGTTTAACATCACATTCCATCAAATTTGGACTCTTTATGGGCCATAGAGTTTTTGACATCTGGCTACTCTGTTTTAAGATTGCCATAAACACTTTAAACATCTGAGAGCTTCAGAATTTTCTATGTAAAACCAGAAAAAGGAAGTCCTAAGCAATGTTTCTTCTAAGAAGGAGCTGAATCCAGAGGGATTTCACTGATATTTGGCTGAAGTTTGAGCTTTTAACTTCCTGGGAGAATCTGGGCTCCCTTCAGCCCACTGAACTTAAACATGCAGTGCCTTTTGGGGACACTGAATTTTGAAAGGACACCCAGACAGGACCCTAAGAGCTCAATTCAAAGAAGGTTCAGGATCTCTGGTGCAGGAAATTGTTTCACTCTATCCAGCTCCATCCTGTTACCCTAACACACATTTTCCTGACGTTTGCCAGGATCTTCCACATCTTTGGGTCCAGTGATGTGACATCTCATGGATGAGGCATTCAGAAGAAACACAAAAAAAAAAAAAAAATCCAAATTCTAACTACACCTGTTGGATAAAGCTTTTTTCTGACTCAGATGCAGTAACTGAGTTTTTAAAACACTTTTGTCCTATTTTTAGTTTCATGTGAAGGGTGAGATAATATAGATTTTTTAATTTACACTATTATTATCAGAAGCCAACTATTTCTTAATTATAAAATACTGTAAGTGCTTTTTGGCTTATTAGCTTTTGTTACACTATTTTGTAAATGCTTTAAAGCTAATAATCTAAAATTACTCTTTGTGGGTATTGCTATAATATATTTTTTATTTTTTTATTTTTAAAGTATTTAGTCTTATTTGTTAAGGCTATCTTGTGAACCTTGTTTTTAATTTAATTTCTCTCTCAACAATATCTGTCTTCTTCTATGGCATTTCTGTCAGCATTTCTTATCTCAATGTTTGCATACAGATGCACACTATGTGAGCTTTCTGTCGGGTTTTGAGAATTTTCTACAGATCCATTTCCCACATACACCAAAAGCCAGACAGAGGTCCAAAATCCAGAATCAGGCTGTAAAGAACATGGGAAAATTAACAGGAACAAACCAAGCAAGGGCTGTAAGAAGCAGGCTGGTTGAGGAATAACTTCCTGGCATGCTTTAGCTTCCCAAACTTGGATTTTCTTCTGCACATATTGATGGAGACTCAGCAAATTCTAGGCAAAACCTGCTGTCTGATTCTGCAAATACACCTGGCTGGAGATCCAGGACTGTAAATGAGCCTGCCAGGGAATAACCAGATTCTTCTAGTGCTGTATGAGAGGTGCCTGTGCAAGAACATCCTCATCTGTGGGCTCCTGGCTGAGGTTTGGAGGCGCTGCATCTCTGATCTGGGATCTGGAAACCCTAAAAAGGCATCCATGAGCTTGCTGAAGAGATAAAGGGGAAATCTCTACCTGGGCTCTGCACTTATTGGTTTTTTCTTCTAAAGAATTCCTAGATTGGCTGAGAACAGCATTTAATAATCTATTCAATAACCATTCAGCACTAAGGATTTTTACTGCAGTTCTTCATGAAGTTTATATGAGAAGCTTTTAGTTGTGTCCCAGGAAATCACAAACTCTCAGCCAGTTCTTTTTCTTCCTCTTTTTCATGCCCTTGCTCGAGCAGAAAGGCGAGGTAAGATGATCCAGAGTGGTCCCTTCCAACCTGAACCATTCTGGAATTTAAAACGGGAACTGACCGAGCAGCTCCGGCTGCACTGGGGCCCCCTCAAACCCTGCAGGAGGGATGTCCCCAGCCTGTCCCACCCCAAAAGCCTGCAGGAGGGATTTCCCCAGCCTGTCCCACCTCAAACCCTGCGGGAGGGATTTCCCCATCCTGTCCCACCCCAAAACCCTGCAGGAGAGATGTCCCCATCCCCTCCCACCCCAAAACCCTGCAGGAGAGATGACCCCAGCCTGTCCCACCCAAAAGCCTGCAGGAGGGATTTCCCCAGCCTGTCCCACCCAAAAGCCTGCAGGAGGGATTTCCCCAGCCTGTCCCACCCCAAAACCCTGCAGGAGGGATTTCCCCAGCCTGTCCCACCCCAAAACCCTACAGGAGGGATTTCCCCAGCTTGTTCCACCCTTGCCCTTCGCTACTCGCAGAGCTGCGGCTCCAGGGGCTGGGATCACTCCCTGTGACAGACAGAGCCAGGGATCAGCCCCTGTCACACTCAGTGATCAGCCCCTGTCACACCTCCTGTTACAGCCACACCCAGGGTACAGCCCCTGTCACACCCCCTGTGACAGACAGAGCCAGGGATCAGCCCCTGTCACACCCCCGGCAGGGCGGGCACAGCTGGGGACAGCCTCTGTCACACCTCCAAAGTGACTGACACTGCCAGGGACGTCCTTTGTCACACCCTTGGTGTTACAGACACGGGCAGGGACCGCCCCTGTCACACCTCCAGTGTGACTGACAGGGAAAAGGACATCCTTTGTCACACCCCTGGTGTGACTGACACCGCCAGGGACCGCCCCTGTCACTCCTCCAGTGTGACTGACAGAGACAGGGACATCCCCTCTCACACCTCCAGTGTGACTGACAGGGACAGGGACATCCCTTGTCCCACCTCCACTGTGACAGACACGGGCAGGAACCTCCCTATCACACCCCCAGTGTGACAGTGAGAGCTGGGACCGCCCCTGTCACACCTCCAGTGCCAATAGCGCTGCCCCTGTCACAGCCGCAGTGTGAGTGACACGAGTAGGGACTGCCTCTTGTCACACCCCCAGTGTGACAGTCAGACTGGGGACCGCCCCTGTCACACCTCCAGTGTGACAGACAGAGCTGGGGACCGCCCCTGTCACACCCCCAGTGCCAATAGCACTGCCCACATCACAGCCCCAGTGTGAGTGACACCAGTAGGGACTGCCCCTTGTCACACCCCGAATGTGACTGACACCACCAGGGACCGCCCCATCGCAAGTGACACGTTGGCACCGTCCCTGTCCCCTGTCACACCACTGCAGCCCCTCAGTCATGGCACACACCTTGTCAGGGCATAAAAAACCCCAAAAGGAATAAAAGTGCCACACAACTGCTCTGTGTTCAAGCCCAGATGCTCAATCCTGCTCCAAAACACTCCTGCCAGTGTTAAATTTAAATTAAACACTCAAATGTCCACAGATTCCTGAGATTCCAGGGGACAATCATGGACATGCAGCTACAGCAGGGTAAGGAATGCCCAGGTTTGGGGTGACAGCTCCTTTTCCTGCCTCTCATCCCAATTTTGCTGATAATCCCATTTTAGGAATTTTTTTATTCCTCCTACCTGCTCAATCGTGCTCCAAAATGCTCCTGCCAGTGTTAGATTTAAATTAAACACTCAAATGCCCCCAGACTCTTGAGATTCCAGGGGACAATCATGGACATGCAGCTACAGCAGGGTAAGGAATGCCCAGGTTTGGGGTGACAGCTCCTTTTCCTGCCCCTCATCCCAATCCCTTGCTGATAATCTCATTTTAGGATTTTTTTTTTTATCCCTCTCAAAAGCATCACACAGCTTCAGCAAGTCTGGGGACTTTGTGTGGAGTTGCCAATCGCAGGTCACGACATTTGGGAGATTGGTCCCTCTCCTGGGACATCACTTCCACCTCACACAATTTTCCAAACCAAACACTCTGGCTGTGGGTTCACACAGGATTTTGATGCTCAGGATGCCTGGATAGAGTGTGGGAATCCAGGAGCAGGGGGGCCATGTCCCCATGGCACGCTGTGCCAGGCTTGTAGCACTCTGTGCCTCCTGCAAGCAGCAGAGCTGCCCACAGAAAATGGAGAAATGACTGCATGGGAGAGCACCAGTGCACGGTGTGTGTGTGTGAGCAATCCCTAAATATTCAGGAGAGATGGGAGAAGCCTTGGGATCCAGGAGTCTGCTAAATCAAGGCAGGGGAATGATGCCTGTGCTATGCAGATGAGCTGTCATATTGTCTCCCACACAAGAGCATCTCCAAAGGAACCTACACCTACTGCAATTATCCTGCAGCATATGGACATTTATAGGTCAAAAAAAAAAAAAAAAAAAAAAAAAAGGAAGAGTAATGGTTGGCCAAAAAAAGCAGGAGCCCAGATAATTCTCCAGTGTTATTTTGGAAAGTGCAGACACTGAGCAGGATAAATTATACATACCTGAGAGCCATTAGAAAATGTCAGGTTGCCTCTAAAATGAGTTAGAAGGAGGGGAAATGCCTTCAGCTTTCTTGTGCAAGAGGAGAATGAGGTATGTAAATAATATTCCCTAATAAAAATGAGTTTTCAAGCAGATTCCGACCCTCTCTTGTGCTGAGGACAGAGTGTGGGGCTGCATCCTGAGAGCCAAAGCCATCATTGAGCTGAAACTCTCTGCACTTTCATTGCTGGAGCAACCATGATGTATAACCCAGGAGCTCCTCCCAGAATGATTTCAGAGCAAACCCAGAATATTTGTTACCCTTCTCTAAATTTAGCTGGGGGAAAATATAATAACTTCTGCTGCCAACTCAATGAAAACAACACATGTATCTTGACAGCAAATGATTTAAAAGTGAAGAGCGACCAACAATGCAATGTTCTGGGTGCTGGGGGAGGAAGAGCACTGGAAAATCCTGAAGTTTGCATTTCCAAACTCTCAGCATTCACTTCCAGCATGTACCTGCACCATCCTCAGTGTATTTTTCCAAAGCTTCAGCCTCTGATAAGAACCAAATCCTCTGCTGACTGATGCTTCTGCTGGAGAGCTGAGATTTCTATAATTAGCACAAGAGAGAATTTAGGGAGGGATCTGTCTTTTTCAGTTTGGGTTTGTTTGTTTGTTTTTTAGTAAATTCGGATGTTACACATTTTAAAACAAAACACTTAAAACATCAGCACATGGGTTCATAATTGCAGAGTGGAGATGAGGAGCATGTCAGTAGTTGAAAAAACATTAAATTTGCAGGAAGTGACTGAAACGTTTGCACAGAAGGGGGCAAATGGAGATAAGACAGGCAGGCTGCTTGCATTCAGCTTGTAAAAAAAGAGAAACTTGTACAGCAGAGATTTACCCTTTCCAAGAGAAGTAAGAGAGGGGAAAGCTTTCTGGAAATTGTGTTCACAAAGAGGTAAAATATCTCTTCCCTGGATATTTTGGTCATTGCTGGGATGACCAAGGTGCTGCTCTTTGCCCATTTGTATAATTGCCTTTTCCATTGGCTTGTTTTAAATTTTCTTTAGCATAACCTCCAGGAAGAGTCAAAGCATAAAGATCAAAGGATAGTTTGGGTTGGAAGGGACCTTGAAAATTATCTGGACCAACCTCACTGCAGGGACACCTTCCACGAGGCCAGGCTGTACAAGCCCCACCCAGCCTGGCCTTGAACACTTCCAGGGATGGAGTTTTCCAGCCTGAACCCCTCCAGCAAAATCCCTTTGTGATGCCTGCAGCCACTTACTGCACAAGGAGGACACCCAAATTGTTTTAAACACACAAAGAGCTCAGCAAAGCCCCTCTAACCCAAAAGAGACAAAAAAAAGGTCTGGTTTGGTTTGCATTTCTCAGCCTTCCTGAGCTGAGCTGTAACAGGCTCAGGATCATCTCCTCACACTGGGGAGAGCTCACAGAACACTCACCTGAAACAAAGGCATCTCTTCCCCATCTGGGAAGAAAACAAGCTTAACATTTAAATCTGTCTGCAAGGTGGGAGCAAATGAACTCCTGAGCAGCTGCACAAAGCAACAAGAGTGCAATAAATCTAAACAGGTAATTACTGATGGATTATCTGGAGGCACAGGCTCACACCAAACCAGCCAGGAGAGAGAGATTTAAAATACCTGACAGCCAAAGCACAGCTCCAGAGCAGAGAATGGTAACAGGCAGTCGCACCCTTGACACCTCTGTATCTGCTTTTAAATTTTTTTTTTTAAGAACAGCATTTATTCAGATAAAAAAACCACCACTTGCATGAATCCAGATTAGGTTCCTCACATCACTTTGCACACAGCTTATCTCCAAGTGCCTCTGTGACCATATGGAAAGTAAACCTTATTTTATACAGGACAATTGCCAAGTAAAATATAGGTTTTCCTACTTTTCTTTTCCTCCATGGAACTGAAACTCAAACCAATGAATCAGAACATGTAAAATGATCCCAAAACACCTGGGCAGGAGAGGTTAAAATAGTTATCCTTGTTCAGCTGAAGAATCTATTGGTTATCTGTCCTAGATTTAATTAGCAAAAACCCTAAAGATTGACTAGCTCAGCACAAAATTCCTGACCTGAGCCAGTTTTATATTTGACAGGATAAAATACAGCTACTTAGGAGAGCTGGAAGAATACACCTACGACAGGTGAATGCTGATGAGCTTTCAGAGGGTAAAGGGCTCTACAGACCCAGCCCTGTATTGAGGAAACAAATATGAGATATTCAATAACTTTTGGGTGCCCAGGATTGCCTTGGGATGGGATTCTGGCTGCTGCACTCTTTTGAGTGACTCTTAAACTGAAAGAGCAGAGGCAACACAGAGCAGCCAACACAATCAGAGCCACTGTCAATAGGTAATAACTACAAGATTCCCAAATTGCTGATAAATCCGTGATACTCATATAAAAATTAATGACCCATTGGCTACAAGCAGCAAAGTACAAGGCAAAAACAGATTTGTTGATGTATCTATTTGCCATTTGCTGCCTGCCCTCACACTGGAAGTGTTTCTGGTTATGGTTGCTGTTAATTGCTTTTTATCTAACAGTGGAGCTTAGAAGCTTCAGCTGAGATGAGTTTTTTAGGCAATTACACAAACATGCAGATGCACAGAAATTCCCTGGTTTGTAATCTGGATGAGGCAGAACACAATGTGATATCTTGGGCCTGAAGAGAGCCTTCTGATTTGGAAAGAAAACAAAGGCAGCATCAGGGAAGGTTAAAAACTGACTCACTGCCTCCTTGTGCTTCACCTGTTAGAGCTCCCAGATTAAAAATTCAGCCACGGCTGCTTGGATTTTAACTCATCAACAGGAACACACAGAAGCATCATGTTTTCAAACACTCCACATCTTCAGGAGACATCCCTCCTAAGGAGGGCTTCCTTGTGCAGTGTCATTATCTCCGACAGATCTGCTTTGGAAATTTCCTCTCGAGGCTCCTCCACGCTGACAAGTGAATTCTGTGCATCAGAAATATTTGTTCAGAGGCTGCCAGGCTCATCACTCACTTCCCTGCAAAGGAGGCAGTCCAGGGGGGATTCTGCTCTTCCCCCTCCTGTTGCCCCTGCAAAAATGATCTTATAGAGAAGACAACAAGGACAACCACATGTCTGTGCCACTTGTCCCTCTGTGGTGATGCTCATTTCTCTGTGTCAGGGCTGGGGACAGCGCTGCTGCCTTGTCCTGGCTCTCACAAAGGTGACAGGGTAACCTGGGCTGGCCCAAGCAGGACTTCTAGCCCCATGGGCTCCCTCCTTCTCTGAGCTTAGAGGGCTCAGATATTCCTGCTGGCTGCCAGCCACAGAGCTAATTCTTTGGGACCTCTCCCTGCACACAAACATGGTAAGAATGGGATTGTTTAACGAGCACCTTTGGACTGATGGCAGCTCTTCATGGAGTGCACGAGTGATTTGTGGTGTCTCTGTGTGGATGAGGAGAGGATTCAGGCAGCATCCAGACTGGGGGGGTTACCAAAGGCCTCCTGTGGCTCCAGAGCTTCTTCCTCCAGCTCTTCTTGCCACTTCATCATTAACAAAGCACTTAGCTGTTTTATCTCTGAACAGGGAGATTTCTTGTGCACATATAAATCAGCCTCTCTCTAGCTGGAAAGCTCAGTTTTCTCCTGGCCAACCCTGTCTGAAAGCAAAGCCTGTATGACAAGAAGGAAAAAATACCTTCCCTTATTCATTCCCAGACATGGTACATGACAGTCTTTTCCCTTGCTGAAGTGTTATTTCATCCCATGTTCACCAATTATGAAAATAATTTTGCTTAGACAAGAGACAAGGAAAACACAGCGCAGCTCATTCTTGTTTTTGTCACCAGAGAAGGTTTGATTTGGCCTCTTTGAAAGATGGCTAAGGACTCATTTGTCCTGATTATTCCACTTTGGAGCTTGTGCTGCTCTCCTACACGTTGGGAAGCAGATGAACCCAGTGGTGAACATGTCAAGCTTTGAAAGGTGTCACAGGAGGAGAAATGTTATTAGTTCATCGTGCTAACAAAGAAAGGTGCCACGCTGGATTTGCAGCCTCTCCCTGACTGCTGTGTCTGTGCTTTCTGAAGCCAAAAGGCAAAGGCTCATTAATTAACAAAAGAAGCTGGGAGATAATCTTGTGATTAAGTTATTGGAGTGGGACCTGGGTTGATTCCTCAGTCCTGGGCTGGTTGCTATGTGATATTATTCAAATCCCTGCCTGGAGACGAGCGGGAAGGCAGCGGTGGCAGCTCCCCATAGGCTGCTGGTACTGTGGGCAGGGGCTGTGCTCTGCACATCCCTCATTATTCCAGCTGGAGTCACCTCTGCAGGCAGACAATGGAAGAGAACCCCCAACTCCAAATGCACTGCACGTTCTGCAACTGGCCTTTGCTCAAAAGCTTGCTGTTTTTCCAGAATCTCCTGTGATTGACTAAATCACTCCTCTTAGTGGGCTTTTCTTCCCCCCTTTTCTTCTGTTTCCTAGTGAATGTCTTTACCTTCTGTCTGTTGCAAATGTGAACAGTTTTAATTAGGTGCTGTTGAAATGTCTTTTGCAGTTTGGCATCCTGTTTGGTTTTGCTCCTCTCGTTCTCTTTGCAGTTCTGTTCCTTCCCACATTGCTTATGTTTTCTTGTTTGTAGAAGCTTTTCTCTATATGCATAATTTAATCATGCTGCACTTCAATTTCATCTCTAATAAGCATAAATATGGAAGAGGGCAGCTGAAGCCCATCTCTCCAGATGCTCCTTAAATAATCTTCTTTTCCTCCAGAGTGTCCCTCAAACATTTCTAGCTGAACCCAAGGACAAAGCTCTCAGCTCAATAGATTTGTTTTCAAATTATATTGTTAAATGGTTGATTTTTTTCCACAGCTTCAGAGACCAGACTGAGCCTACACCTTCAGCTGAGGTCCAGAACAGCAGGGAAGTGTTCAAGAAACTCAACAAAAAACCAAAACCCCAGAGGAGGTGCCATTAATCCAGTTCTTCATCCCCTCTTTTTCCTGCTCTGGGGTTGAACTAGCGGATTTTGCTTTTGCTCAAATTATCCTAACTGAGACAGCAGCAAATCCATAGAGTCTTCTACCAGGTAGATTTGGTTTTGGTGTCTCCCTACTCCATCCTCAGTGCCCTTATCTATGTGCACTGGGTGTCCCAGAGTAATTTTTTATATATTAACCAGATCACTTTATCACCATGATCCAGTTACATCCAGCTTATCTGGGGAAGTCAGTAATTTCAATTAAGCTGCATTATGCATTTACTTCTAGTTATGTAAGAGAAGACAGATTTTCCCTTTTATTCCTCCTGATCCGCAGCAGCAGTCCCACGGAAATCATGACAAATGGGGCTGAAGTGAAGGGCAGAGATGGGACAGCTCCCCTCTAACACCAGGGTGTGCTCATCCACACCTAAATCCACTTCAGAGAGGAAACTTTGACAGCCCCACACAGAACCTCTTCAGCTGCAGCCTCTGCAATCTCTCCCACGAGCTGCTCCAGCATTTACCTTACACCCATCAGGACCAGGTTTCCCCTCACTCCTCTGCTGGGTTCAAACTGCATTCTCCTTCTCCCACCACGTGTGGTGAGCAGGATTTGTACAGATCCTCTGCGTCCTGCTATCAGACCTCCAGGAGAAGCTGTGGATGCCCCATGCCTGGAAATGTTCAAAGCCAGGCTGGATGGGACTTGGAGGGCAGGCAATGCGCCCCCTGAGCAGCTCCACCCCACCCAAAGGGGATGTTTGAGAGGCAAAGATGAGCAAGATTCCATTTCTGAGGAGCAGATAAATTCCCAGTGACGTTTCTCGAACATTTATTTTGCTGAGGTTTGACATGAGCCATCCCCTGCCATCACATTATCAGGGACAACTGCCTTGCTGCAGGGAAATCACTAAGCCAGGCGTGGGAGAGAAGAGGATTAGGCAGGAGAAGGCTTGGGGTGTGATGAATGGGATTTACCCTCACTCTGCCTCCATCCATGGGAGGGGGCCACAGGCAGAGCTGAGCTCTTCTCTGCAGCTCTTTGTCCTGCTGCTGCTTCCAGTCAAAAAGTGCAGGAGCTCACCAGCCTCTCCTCTGTGCTCTGGAGTGTGAACAAAACCCTTTGGAGGTGCTCTGGGCTGGGATCTGTGACTTTGTCCTGCCCTTGGGAAGTACAAAGGTTTGTCCCTTCTTCCACACATGGTGGGAGCACACCAGCAGAGCTGTCCTCAGCTGACTTGGTGCTGCACTTCCATCTCTGCATGCAGTGAAACCAGGAATTCTGGTTAAAGATATGGGGGTTTTTTGCTTTTGTGTCATCAAAAAAGGAGACAAAAAAAACCCCAAAACAACAACAACAACAAAACCCAACAAAAACAAAACAACAAAAAAAACCCCAAACCAAACCAAACCAAACCCCAAACAAACAAACAAAAAAACAAAAACAAACAAAACAACCCCCCAAAAAACCCACAAAAAACAAAAGAAAACCAAACTAAACCAAAAAAAACCCCAAAAATAAACAAAAAGAAAACCCCAAACCCCCCAAAACAAACAAACCCAAACAAACAAACAAAACCAAACCAAAAACCCCAATACCATTCTGTAGTGTTTTCCAGAATAAATAGCATTTTATGACTAGCTGCTCCTAGCTCAATCCTAGGGGACACCTGTTGACTTTGGTTCCCTCTTTCCCTTAACCCATTACTGGAAAAGCTGCAGCCCTGCACTCCAAGCTCATTTTACCATTTTTACCATGGTCTGGGCCCATTGGTAAAAATCCAAACTGTTAACAAGTGACTTTCCCCTGCAGCAGATGAAGTCAGCACCCCAAAACTCAATTCCTTTAGTGCAATTTCCTGGCTCCCCCAAGACAATTTGGAGGATTCAAAGCTTTGATCTGACTCGTGGCTTGGATCCTTTTTGATTCCATCTCCACCCTGAGACAAGAAGAGCCAAACACCAGCAAAGGTTCTGGGCATGGGATGGCTCAGCCAGAAGAAAAAGATTTTTGAAGAAACCCTTCTAAGGAGAGCTTCCTGCTGAAGTTTTCCATGCTGCATTGAGGTGACCTCCAAAATTATCCAGCATGTTGCTTACCTAGGGCAGGCTCTGACACATCACAGGTTTGCTCCTGCTTAATTGAAGCAGGAGAAGCCCTGAGTAACCTGGCTCTGACAGGCACTGCTGACATTTTCTTTCTGAAAGGGGAAACCTCAAAGACACTCCTGCCTGATAAGGTCTGTTTCCACATTTCCACATTTACAAAAGAAACAGGTAAAAATATCTACAGCTTCTTAAGAAGGGGGGGAAAAAAAGCCCTTTTTGCCATGCAGAATATAAATCCTAGCTTCAGAATTAAGGCAGCTAAAATCACTAGTTGCTTTTTTGAAATGCTGGCCAAACAGCTGCTGTTTGACGTTTGTGTGTGCAAAGTTGCTGTACAGAAAAAGGAAAGAGGGGAGACGTGTTTGGAAGCACAGAGGGAGCTGCATGCAGGGGAAAACACACATGGCTCCTTCCAGCCTCCATTGGGTGGGATTTACTGCCTGTCTGGATCGTGGAGATGAAGGCATCACATCCAATGTTCCTGCTGGTTATTGGGGAAAACCCCACTTGGGGTAAAGCAGTGGTGTGAGCACTGCCAGGGGCATCACCCTGTTTGGGTCATCTTGTGTTGGAACCCAGGGCACATTTCTCTGCCTGTGCTGAGAAGTTCTGACCCCCAGGAGAACACTGGAGAAAGCTTCCAAAACTTTGGGATGAATTGGAATCTATGAGTGTGTGAAACAGGCAGTGGTATAGCTTATCACAGGGTGAAAAACTCAGAGTTTTGGGTTTTTAGTATGGAGGTAGATGGGAGACAAGATGGACGATTTTGGGTGTTGTCTGATCTCCTTGTTTTTCATCTGCTCCATTTTCTGCAGTGTTGGTGGCACAGAGTGATTGGTAAGAAAAAGCCACAATGCAGATGCTGCATGGACAGACAAATAATTAGTTATTGCTAGAAAGGTGAAAATAAAATACGTTCAAAGAGTTAATTGGACAAAATAGCTTTAAAAGACCTTAAACCTGTGTGTCTTATGGCTTTTGGTGCCTTCTCTTTGTACACTGAGAGGTAGACAACATGCAGAACTTCTGGTAAGAGAAAAATAAACAACAACCTGAAGACCAAAAATCCAGGAGTCCCATCCATCTCATTCCTGGTCCAGAACTTTTTAGGGGTCTCCCCATCAGGGGGACCCACGAGGGAGGTTCCCACAATCTCATGTCACTAGAGGACACAAAATAACACGACGAGGACACGCCGTTCTCTTAAGGCAAAAAAGAGAATATTTAATTTCTGACTCCAACATTTATGGATTTCCAAAAGTGACAGTGGATTGGAGGGTGACAGTGCCACCTCTCCAATGACACTGGACAAATCAACAGTCTATCAAATTTCTCTTCTTCTATAAAAAAATGCAAACCAATAAGTTATTTACATAAAGTGTGTGAGAAAGTTCGTTATAAGAATGTAAACATCAGAAGGCTTAGAAAAACTTAAAAAATCAGGGCAACAATCTCATACTCCTCCCATCAATGTAGAAAACCTCCAGGGAGGATGCTGCTTAATGTGGATGCCTTCTTGTGCTCCTGGATGGCAGCCAGGCCCCCTCCAGCCTTTGCAAGGGGTCTGGTGAGTATTGTATTTGCAGGGATTCTCGTGGCAGGGAGGAATGATGAATCTGACTCTATGTTCTCAGAGGGCTAATTTATTATTTTATTATCTATAATATGTTAAGGAATGCTATACTAAACTATACTAAAGAATACAGAAAGGATACTTACAGGAGGCTAAAAAGATAATAATGAGAACTTGTGACTCTTTCTAGAGTCCTGACACAGCTTGGCACTGATTGGTTAATGAGTGAAAACAACTCACAGCAGAATCCAATGAAACAATCACCTGTGGGTAAACAATCTCCAAAACAACTCAAAAACAAAACAAAACAACCCAAAACAATCTCAAAACAACTCACACCAGAATCCAATTAAACAATCACCTGTGGGTAAACAATCCCCAAACACATTCCACATGAGCACAACACAGGAGAAGCAAATGAGGTAAGACTTGTTTTCCTTTTTCTCTGAAGCTTCTCAGCTTCCCAGGAGAAAACCCTGGGTGAAGGGATTTTTCCAGAGAATGCGAATGCCACAGTTGAGCACCAGCATCTCTGCAGGACTGTGCTCACTCACGATTGAGGAGATGCTCCAGCTCTGCCCAGCTGTGCCAGCAGCATTAAAGGAACTTCCAGGGAAGCCTCACAGCTGGAGAAGACACGCTCAGATGGGTTCAGGGTGGGAGTGCAGATGAAGGGAGTGCTCTGAGCTGTCAGGAGGGCCATGCTGCTGTGTCAGCACCCAGCTCATTCCTGCTGCCAGGAGAACAGGAATGCTGCGCCAGCAAGAAATACTCTGGGGAATAGTGACAGATGACTCCAGGAGCCCTTAAAATAACACTGTGGTGGTCTTTGAGAGTCCCCAGGACGAGGAAGAGATGAGAATCTTGACTCCATGTTTCAGAAGGCTGATTTATTATTTTATTATATCTATTATATTAAAAGAAATGCTATATTAAAGCTCTACTAAAGAAAGAGAAAGGAGACATTAGAAAGGAATGATAATAAAATCTCGTGACAGACTCAGAGTGTCCAACACAGCTGGCTGTCATTGGCCATTAATTAAAAACAATTCACATGGAACCAATCCAAGATGCACCTATTGGTAAACCATCTCCAGACCACATTCCAAGCAATCAGATAATTATTGTTTACATTTTGTTTCTGAGGCCTCTTAGCTTCCCAGGAGAAAAATCTCAGGAAAAAATCTTGGCGAAAGGGATTTTCCAGAAAATACGTGACATTAACACTGGAGCAGGGGACAGGGTGGATGAAGCTATAAAAGCTCAGCCCCTTTTCAACACAGCCCTGTGGCCACCGAGATGTGCAGCTACAACACAATGTGAGAGGTGCTTAATTAGAATGAAATATGAGGGGGAATAAATAGAATAAATGAAACCCTTTAAATGAATGGACAGCAAAGCACAGGCTGTAGAACTGCAGTGCACAGAGAAAACAGGCACTGGGAGAAAAGCAGGCAGGAAAGAGGGATGGGAAAGAGGGAATTCCAGGCTCTCTCTCAATCCCTGGAGTCCTGGGATATCAGCTCTGTTCTCTGGGAGCAGGATGAGCACCCTGGCCATGGCAGCAGGGTGAGGGTGTCCAGCTCTGCCCTCCTTTCACAGCTCTCCCTGGCTGCCAGCAAGAAACCAGACACCACAAACTCCTCAGCTTCTTCGCCTTCATCAATATTTTAATAGTTCCTGGGTTTTTTTACTGTAAAGAGACATCACTTCTTGTTAATTTGAGTGCTGGAATGGCACTGGCAGGCAGAATACCTTGGCTCCAAATGAACCCTGAGGGGCAAAGGGAAATATATTCCTAAGAACACCAATTGGAAAGAATCTAATTCAATAATAGATTTTGTTTGGTATCACTCTGGCACCAGCAGTCATCTTCCTGTTATTTTTAGGTTCTGATGACGCCAACAGGTTTTGTTGTTTTTTGGGGGTTTTTTTTGTCTTTTTTCCCTTTATGCAAAAAAAAAATCCCCAGGAGAAAATTTCCATAGTTTAATCACACAGAATGAAATCACAATTATTTCTAGAATTTAAGACTTGGTGCTTCTAGATCCACGGCAAAATATTCAGATTTTTGCTAGAGTCTAGAGAGGAGGAAAAGGATCCTTGGGGTTTGGGGAAGGAGGGAGGGATGGGATGAGGACAGAAAACAAACACATATTTACCCAGCAAGAGAATAACAGGGTTTTAGATGTAGAATGTTACACAGCTCGAGAGGCAGAATTTGAATTTAGAAATACAAAACAAACATCAAAATCATCCTTGTTTCATGTGACAACCTCTTTCTTTGTGCTTTTTCTTTCCAAGGGATTAGTCACGGGAGTATTTATTTGAGGTATTAGCTGCAGCAGCTACACAAACCAGCCCCCAAATATTATGAATTTCTGTCCCAGCATTGTTTGTGCTTTCCACCAAGTCATTAAATTCTTGATCTGTAAAAAAGAAGTCTGTTTTGAAGCGCTTTTCCCTATGATTTCCTTGTCTTTGTGCATCATGAAGACCTTTTATTTCTTTTTTTTTGTGCACTAAGTGGCTTGATAGGAGGCTGAGGATGGAAATCCACCCCTAAAATCACCACCAGCTGTGTACCCAGGGTGTTGTAATAGGGAAAAGGTGTCTGCTGCACCCCAAACCCCTTTTCTTTATTCCCTCTGGAAGGAGCAGCAAGCAAGGTGAAGTTCTGTGGAACATCCCCATCTCTCCCCAGGACAAAGGAAAAGCAAAGACCATCAGCTGTTCCTCCACAGCCAATGGTGACAAACTCCCAAGCAAAGAAAAGATGATGTTTCCGGGCTGGCCAAAATGAGAGTCAACCAAACCCTTAGAAATGAGGGAATTTGGACTCAAGGATCTGTATCCCTTCCCCACATTTACTGCCAGGCTTGAGGCATTTTCTGTTCTTTCTGGAGCACTTGGGATAAAGAGACATTGGTTATAAAACTGCTTGGCTATGAGAATAACTATAAATCCCTGTTTTCAGTGGGTTTTTTCCAAGCTTAGACGTCACTTCTGGGCTCCAAGTCATGTAAGAATCCCGCATTTTTCAAGGTTTAATAGCTGGTGAATTCTTGCTGGTTTGGGGTCTTTTTTCCTTTTAATTATTATGTTATTTTTACAATTACAAAAGGTATTTGCAAAACATTTGTTTTGGTTTTTTTTCCCCAGATAGCTTCTGGCTGCTTTCAAGCTGAAATTTGGCAGTCGGCACACATCTCTTATTCAACAACAGACACAGATTCTGCACTTTAAAACTTGTGGTGGGTACAGACCCAAGAGATTTTTTTCCCCTCTCTTTTCTTTCAAATCTGCATTAAAATCATGCATGAATTTTTTTTTTTTTTTTTGGTTGTTTTGTTTTTGAAGCAAAAGCTACCACTGAAAACCCAGGGCTGTGTGCTAACATCAGCTCATAGCCACAGGTGGCTCTTGCAGAGAGGATTTTTAAAAACCAAAAAGCTATGCAAGTGATGAATTTTACAGTGGGGCGATTTAATATCAAGGGAACAGATATTTTACCTTGGATGCAAAGCAGAAGTGTTGCTTGCTGGATCCCCGTGGCACTCACATCAGCTTTTCCTGGTTGCCATTGGGTCGGGCCGGAATGATTTGGGATTTGGACCTTCATTAGCATTGCTGGAGGGGAATCCCTGGCTGATCCTGCTCCCCCTGGCCTTTTGCATCCATCTCCCATTTCCCTGGAGGGAGGCACATCAGAGGAGAGGCAAAGGCACGCATCTCATTTTAACTTTGAAGTGGGGAAAATAGTGGTAGGATTTTTCCTGGAGCTTCTTCTCGTTCTCCCCACTCCCTCCTCGCCCCAAATATCTCCCCAGACTTTTAAAAACCTGCTTGGTTTGAATATGCACCGGCTTCCCTAGTGTTTGCTCTGACCGGTGCCTTCGGGTAGCTTTTTGAAAAACATGAGGAATTAACATTTGAAAAGGTATTCCCACACACTCTTTGAGCAGGAAATGTGGCTTCCTTCTCCACCCACCGTATCACTAAGCAGCTTGGAGATAAAGAATGGAGATTTTCATGGCCACTGTGGTTAAAAAGCAGTCGCCCAGGCTGGGATAATCCTTTGAGCCTGTCTTTGCTGAGCAGGGAGATTGCATGGTGAGCTGCACCTCGATATCTGTGTGTTGTCATATTCATTGCCACCCACAGATCTGGGCACCCCCAGATCTCTGCTTAAAGGAAATGCAAGTTTTTAGGTTGGAAGGGGACCTTGAAGATCATCTCATTCCAACCCCCTGCCATGGGGTCGGGTCATTCCAAATTCCATCCAACTTGGCCTTGAGCATCCAGGGATGGGGCACCCACAGCTTCTCTGGTGCCAATGCCTCACCACCCTCACAATAATGGATTTTTTCCTAAAATCCAATCTAAACATCCTCTCTTTCAATTCATTCTCCCTTGTCCTGTTACTAAGTGCTGCCCCACCTCTCCTGTAAGTTCTCCTCAGGTACTTCAAGACTCCAATTGGGTCACCCCAAGTCCTTCTCCTTTCCAGGCTGAGCAATCCCAATTCCCTCAACCTTCATGGAGTAGGATGGAGTAAGCCACATCCAGAAACACCTTTAAAGCAGTGCTGGCCCTGCCAGATCTCCCCTGTGGCACTCAGTGAGCTGGAGGAGGTGCTCTGGTTCCTTGTTGCCTTGAGTCCAGACACACAACCAAGACTGAAAGCAACCTCCTGGCATCCCTGAGCAGAGCAGCTTGTTTAAATCTCTGTCCTATGAAGATGCCAGGCTTGGTCTAGGACCCAGATTTGTGCTGGTGCTGACAGACCCCTTTCTTTGGAGTGGTTTGGGGAAGGAACCAACGGGCTTTGTAGCAGGGATGTGTCCAGAGAGGCAAATCCAGGACAGGGTCATGAGAGAGAACTGTGGTTAAAAAGCTGGCAAATATTTTAGGTGGGCTGCACCAAAAACGGAGATAAATGGCTGCACCAAATGGAGATAAAATTTAGGCGGTTGGAGTGCAATATCAGGGAGGCAAAGATCTCCTGAAGGGCAAATTTCTGTGCAGCTGTAACCAGGATACTGCAAGCAGCACCTTCACAAAAAAAAAAAAAAAAAACCAAAAACAAAAAAAAAGAAAAGAAAAGGAGTCCCAATTTGCCATCCAGGCCTCAGTGTTTCCTTGCCCATTTTTCCATGTGCACCAATCTGCCAAGCCAGATGTCCAAATGAGCTGTGTGGGCAAACAGGGCCTGCTATGAGCAAACATTGCCTCTCTGGTGGGCACGGAACCAGGCTCTGCATTGGCAGGAGCAGGATGGGGCTGGGGGCAGGCTGACCCCTCTCCTGGGGCACAAAACCCCTTCCCTGACAACAACAGACCACAACAAACAGGCTCAAAGAGGCTCAGGAAGGTTGGCACTGCTGCAGGAGCTCCTCCTGTTATGAACAAGAAGCCTGACTAGGCCAATATTCAACCAGCAATCAATTTATTAATTGATATGGTAAAGTGTGAGCAATACAGTGCTGTGTACAGTGGGGGAAGTTTTCCCTCCAACTGCACACTGATAGTTGAGGGTTACAGGTATTTATAGGGGTACTCATCAGCTTTCTCAGCAGTTCCTATTCCAATTTTTGCTCATCAGCAGTTTCTATTCCCAATTTTTACGTCACAATTCTATACATGATTGTGATTTAGTTTTTCTCAGGATGTGTCCCAGAAAGGAGTATCCCAGATGGTGGCGGTCCAGTTTCCGCCAGAAGTTTCTTTCCAGAAGAAAGACGAGTCCCATCTGGTGAAGTCCAGCTCCCCAAATGTGGGTCCACCTTTTAATTGCAGAGACTATAAATCTCATAACAGTGATGTCCAGCTTCCCTTGGTCGAAACCATAAATCCTTGAGTTGATGCTCATCTTCCTTTCGCAAGCTGTTTTTCTCTGCTTTATTAAGGCATGAGATAAGCATATTTCCTTTATATATATCCCAAAGCTATAGTTTCAAGGATACAAGCAATATTCTAAAATTATACTTCAAAAGGTTATTATTGCAGAACTCTTTAAAGATTAACTACAAGCAAAAAGCAACATCCTTAACGCTTTAATTCCAATGCTCCTAAATCAACCAAGATTAATTGCAAACAAAGGATAGGTTTAAAGGCCTTTTTCCATGCTTTACTTTGCTCAGTTATTATTAGAATTTGCAACTGTCCCATGGTCAGTCTCCACACATGTGGCAATCACAAATACACATGTTGCCTGTATGTGCCTGACACAAACCACAGCTTTGTATTCTTTGTATTTCACACTCCCAGCCAGTTTCCCCAGGCTGGGCCATCCCACCTTGCTGGTGTGGCCCTGGGGTTGGTCAGGGTCCCCATCCGAGGGGATGTGATCACAGTCACAGGGACATCAAGGTTCCTAACTCGTCTCACCTGTGAGTTCCTGCCTTCCCCAGGCTGAGGAGGAACCCCCAGGGAAGAGCTGCAGCATCCTAATGTGACACAGAACATTGTTTATCTTCTACTATCTGTGAATAAGGCATTAAAAGCAGAAGCAATGCATTTGCCACACTTTCACAAAGCTATTCAGGAGCATTACAACAAATGAGCAGGTAATTAACCAGCGGCTCACCCCCGGTAATCACATATTGTACTTCCAGCAGAATCACAAAGACTCTGTAATATTGACTCCTCTTGGAAAGCAGCAAAATTAACATTATAGTCTGGATCCCTGCTCTAAAAGCAAACTCTCCCAGAAACAGCAGTGGGAAGGGAATGTTTTCCAGCTCAGTGCCCTTGGAGCACCCTGACAATCCTCAAGCATCATTGCTGAGCATCCCCCTAGGGCAGAGCAGGTCTGGGAATGGGTGAGGATGATTTCCCCTCGAGAAAGCCTCAGCTTGGGATGAACACAAAGAACCATTGTAGGAAAGCAGGGGTGGGAGAGGGACCTCTCAAAGCACATCCTTGCATCCTCACTGCCAAATCCACCATGACACAGGCCCTGGGGAGCCCTGGGCCTGTCTCATGGTGGGTTTGGCAGTGCTGGGTTAGCAGTGTGTCTCAGCGACCTGAGAGGTCTTTCCCAAGCTGAAAGGACCAGCTCTCAGTGGAGAGAGGACACCAGTTGTCAGTCAGGGTGGAAGATCTTCATTCTGACCCCTGAGAGCCAGGTGCCACCATGGATTCCTCTGTGTGCCAATTACCTCTGCCTCAGGGCCCGGCTCACTCTGACTTGGTGCAAAGCAGAAAAAGCCCAGAACACACTAAAGCAAACCCCAGGACCTGGGAATGAGTGTGCTGCAGGTTTCTCTGGGTTCAGCAGCCCCCACAGCCCCTGGAAAGGCCCAGGGTGGCTGAATACCACGGGTGACTCTGAGCAGAAGGAGCTGACACATGCAGCTCCCTCCTGCAGCTCCCAGCACACTCTAATGCAGAGGATGCCAATCTGGCACTGAATTCCTCCTTTAAAATATTCCAATCTCAGCTCTTGAAGCATCCCCCTCCCTCCCCAAAATAAACAAACAAGTGAGGAGCTCACGAGCTGCGGGCAGGAAGCGCTGACAGAGCTGCAGCGTCCCACGGCGGGCGGGGGCTCCTAAATCCTTCTGGCTCACCCTGCTCTGATGCCTCAGGTTTGAGCTTTTGCATTTTTCAGATTCTGTGCTGCTTTCTGTGTGGCTCTGGGCTTCTTATTAGGGGATGGTGAGCTCTGTGCACAGAGCAGGGAGACAAAACAATTCCTGCTCTAGCTGGGGACCAAGGACAAATGATCCAAATCTCAGCACCAAGAGCACAAACAACGTGGGCTGGAGAGAGAAAAACAAGAAGGATGGGACTGCATGGGCTAAAGCTGGAATTGGACAATTAACTCCAATGTGCAAATGGAGCAGAACTTATAAAAGTGAGAGACCCCATGACTGGTCATCCATTTTGTGACCATCTTGCTTCATCTTGGGTGCAGCCATGGCTGGGCTCTTGTGCTGCCCAAGGTGGATCCATTGAGGCCTTTAATAAATCCCTACTTTATTCTTTAGCTCTGTCCAGCCCCTGTTCCAGCTCAGCCTTCCCAAGACATCGATCCTGCTCAGATGGATCTCATTCCCTGTGCCTGCCTGTGCTTCACTCCGTGGGGAAGTGGTGTCTGGGCACAGCTGTGCTGCTCAGAAAGCTCCAAGATCTCTGCTCTGAGGAGCAGCAAAGTGTGGAGTTCTCATGGGATCCCTCTTGGTCACTGATACACACTCTCATGGGATCCTTCTTGGTCACTGATGCAAACTCTTCCTTTCATGGACTCCATTCCTCCTTGGCTGTGTGGAGAATCTCAGGCTGAAAGGCAGTGCCTGTTTGGTGCTGGGTTCCCCAGAATTCCCCCTGCCAGGAAGGATGGCTGGAAGATCATTGTCTTGCTTCCTTTTTTGCACTGAATTCATGCATGAAAATTGCAGCCACCTCATCCTGAGCTGGTGCTCATCCAGCCCTGCCAAGGTGCTGTTTGTGGACTCCTGGATGTTTCCTCTTGATCATCCTGCTCATCATTCTCCAGAGCTCTTATTAACCATATTTTTATGCTGCCCAAGGTGGAGATCTCTTAATAAATCCCTGTTTTATTCTTGAGCTCTGTCCAGCCTCTGCTCCAGGTCAGCCTTCTGAAGGCATCAGGTGCTTTCTGTCCCCTCTGTGCCACTCCCACAGCTCAGCTCCCTGCACACAATGTCACTTGTCACATGCAGTGTCACAGCAGGTCCTGGCAGGGCACTGAGACACAGCTGGCACAGGGTGACCTTCAGGAGAGCCAGGTGAGGCTCTGGGAATGGGGACATGTCAGATGTGTGCTGTCAGCTCTGGACAGGAATGATGTACCCCCGTTCCACAGCTGGGACAGGAACCCTGGGATGGTTTGGGTTGGAAAGGTCTTTAAAGATCAGCGAGGCCCCACCAAAATTGAGGTAGCCAGGAAAGGTCTGGATGATTTCAGCCCCCACTCCCATCAGCAAGGACAGGATGAAGGGATGCTGAGGCTGCTCCCATCTGTGCCAAGGGCTGAGGCAGCTGAATCATCTCTCTTCTCCCTACCTAAACCTCATTTGCCCTTTATAGGTCTCTGCCCCCTCCTTCCTCGACAGCAACAAAAGCAAAGTGAAAAACAGAGGCTTTATTACAAACAGCACCTGTTTCCATAGAGACTTGCTAAGAAAATTACACAAGACAAAGATGGAAATGAGAGAGGAAAACACAAGGGCTCGTCCTTGTGCATCAAGTGATGCCTGAGCTGCCTGCAGAGCCAGCAGCCCCCATCCTCCTGGAGGGGTGAGGTTGGCTGAGGGTGACAAGCCCCCAGCCCATCCTCAGTGGCCACAGGAGCTCCTGGCTCCCCTCTGGAGATGTTCCCAGCCAGCCCCCTCCAGAGGTCAGCACTAAACAAGAGCCTGGCTGTAAAATAGCAATGAAAAAGGCAGGGAAACATCTCCCTAAGGGAGAGGATGGAAGGAGAAGCTGGAAAACTGTGAGGGGTGCAGGAAGGGCAGGGCCAGCCTCAGAGTGCCACCCCAGCACTGCAGTGCTGGAAGGAGCAACCCTGCTGGTCCCACACATTGGTAAAGCACACCAGGGGATGAAGACAGGGAATTAGATGGATAGGACACTTTTAGACCATGGGGTTTTCTTCAGGAAAGGCAAGGAAAGTCCAGGAGAGCAATACCAGCAGGGCTTGGGGATTCTGGCACTCCATGACAGCCCTGGGCCACCTCTCTGTGTGACATTCCTGGGCCATCTCTCTGTGTCACATTCCTGGGCCATCTCTGTGTGACATTCCTGGACCATCTCTGTGATATTCCTGGGCCATCTCTATGACATTCCTGGGCCATCTCTGTGTGTGACATTCCTGGGCCACTTCCCTTCATCTTCCAGCACCCAGAGCCACTGTGACAGCCCAGATGTGACCACACCGAGCACAGGTGACTGCTGGGGGCACCTGGATTGTCTGTGCAGAGATTTTTGGGTTCCATGGCAATCCCTGCAGCCATGGGAAGTGTCCCCCTGGCCAGCATGAGGCCCCAGCAGCCAGGCAGGTGAGCAAAGGGATGCCTTGTGAAGGCTGAGCTGGAACAGAGGCTGGACAGAGCTAAAGAATAAAGCAGGGGTTTATTAAAAGGCCTCAATGGATCCACCTTGGGCAGCACAAGAGCCCAGCCAGGGCTGCACCCAAAATGGTCACAAAATGGACCCCCAGTCATGGGGTCTGTCACTTTTACAAGTTCTGCTCCATTTGTACATTAGGGTTAATTGTCCAATTCCAGCTTTAGCCCATGCAGTCCCATCCTTCTTGTTTTTCTGTCTCCAGCCCATGTTGTTTGTGCTCCTGGGCCCGAGATTTGTGTTGGGGAAGATGAAACAGGAAAACCTTATAAATGTGATTGTCTGGCAAAAGATTTTGAGAATACAGAAACTATAAGTGAGATTGAAATGAAAGCAAGCTTTGAGATACCTCAGTTACTGAACAACTGGAAAACAATGGTGTGGCCGGCTGAAGGTAATCCCCTTTTGATGAAACAACACCCTCTGCTTGCAGACAGGTCCAAGGGTCAGAGCAGACCCTACAGCTTGGCAGAAGGGCCCCAAAGAGGAGTTTTTAGGGTTTAAAATGTAACACAGTATGGTAATGTAATGATTCTTATAGGCTGTATGGAAATGTTGTAGGATTTGTATGTTGTACTAGATTGGCTAGTGAGAATTAAAATATTCAGCACAGAAGAAGATTTATGGTGTTGTAACAGGAATCTCACTCTCTTACCCTTTTACTCTCATATGCTTTTGCTCTCTTACCCTCTTACTCTTTCACCCTCTCATCCCCTCTACCCCTCTCTTCTCTGGGGCCTGCTCTGAGCTGTGGCTGGCAGCTCCCAGCAGGGCCTTGCACCCAGGCCCTTTGCAATAAACCACAAGTTCCATGACCTGGCTGCAGAGATCTCTGCTCTCCATCCGATCTGACCATCCTACCCCTGTCTCTCCTACCGATTTGGATCATTTGTCCTTGGTCCCCAGCTAGAGCAGGAATTGTTTTGTCTCCCTGCTCTGTGCACAGAGCTCACCATCCCCTAACGTGAAGCCCAGACCCACACACTAAAGCAACACAGAACCTGAAAAATACAAAATCTCAAATCTGAGGCATCAAAGGAGCCCCATGCCAGGAGAGCTCAATGTGCACTGGGCAGGCAAGGCAGGAGCCACTGCCTGCATGGTCAGAGGGATGTCTGCAAGCATCCAAGATCATGTTCTGTTCCCTGCACTGCTGAGAGCTCACATGGTCAGGGATCTCATGCTCAGAGCCAGGGCTGGGATGCTCAGGGCTCGGTATCACCTCCAGGACAGTCTCCTTCTCCCACCAGTGGAGCTGCTTGTGCCTCCATGAAACAGGATTTGCTTCCTCCACCCTGAGCTGACATGTTTCAGGGAGCAAAGGCTGTCTCCTCCTCCTGTGCATGCAGATGGCCTCGCCCCCAGCATCCCTGTCCCCACTGAGAGGCAGGCTGTCACTGCAGCACAGAGCACTGACAGCCCGGCCTTCCAGCAGCCTCAGAGCAGCACTGAGACAGCTCTTGGTGCAAAAGTGGCAGCACCTTGCAGGCACCTTGCATCCCATCCCTGCAAGTGCTCCAGGCCAGCTTGGACAGGGCTCTGAGCAGCCTGATCCAGTGGAGAGTGTCCCTGCTCCTGGCAGGAGGCTTGGAACAGCGTGAGCTGTAAGGTCCCTTCCAACCCAGAGCATTCTGTGCTCTGCCACCATGGCCACATGAGCACCACAGCTCTATTAATGAAAAACTGTTTGCTTGCAGCTCCCTCCTTCCATCCTTGTGCTCCCGGGGGTTGGTTTTGCTTAGGATGGCTCTTCATGGGTCACCACCACCCCTGCTGCTCTCTCTCCCTTCCCTTTTGATTGTGCCCTCCCTCCCTTCTCATCCCCATCACCCATTTGGTGGCACAGTGACATTGAATCCTGTTTCACAGCCAATTCCACCATGCAAGCCAAGATGAGATTTGGACTCACAATCCAGAAACCCACTGAAAAAATCCCCCTCAGCTGGTTCACCCCCCAGTTCCCAAGCCACCATCACTGCTGGGATAACACCAAGAGAGTTAATTTGGCATCTGCCCAAATTGTCCCCATAAAACAGAGATACAGCAACTCATGGCCATTTAGTGCCTCCACTGCTGGGTTCCCTGTCACAGACATCTTTTTATGAAAATCCTTTCTTAGGATTTTTTCTTCCTGAGAAGCTGAGAGGCTCCAGGAACAAAATGCAAACAATGGTTATCTGCTGCTGTGGAATGCAACAGGAGCAGGAGGGGGATGCCCAAGAGGGTCTCTCCTTGGAGACACTGGAAAAAAAAGGAGCTCTCTCTCCTCTCTGCTGCACATCTTGGCATTGGCACCAGGCTGGGGGTGTTGGTGGCTTGGCCACCAGCATTATTGCGTGGATTCTTGGCTTTATGGAATTCCATATTCCAGGTCCATCCAGTCTGTTCCTCAAGGGAACACCTCTGCCATCCTCTGCATGACCTGGATGCCAGCACATCTTGGCTTTATGGAATCAGGACCAGGCAATTCCAGGTCCATCCGGCCCAGGTTCCTCATGGAACACCTCTGCCATCCTCTGCATGATGTGGATGCCAACACTCCAGGGCTGGGCTCAGCTTCCAGCCCTCCAGGACCCAGCTTGGGGCTCTGCATTTCTGCACAGCAGTTTTGCTCAGGCCTTGTAGAGATCCTGACCCACAGGAAAACAGGAATTGCAAGCACCAAAGAAGCTCCCTGTGCCTCAGCCCCTGCTTTCTGTTCAAGCTGTCCTGGCAGGCATTTGTCAGGAACAGAGGATGCAGTGTTCCCTGTCTGCAGCGTGTTCTCCGTATGGCAGTGCTGGCAAAATCAACCATTTCTACTCAGGGCTGTGAAATTCAGCCTGGGAGCTCTGTCTAACCCTCCTGACCTGCAATTTCCCAGCTAAAATAAGGTTTTGTTGTTGGGAGAAGAGCCAGATTCCCTCCTGGAGCTGCTGGAGCCTCTCCTCAAGCTGTGGGACAGCATTCTCCATCTCCCTCATGCCTGCAGTGCTGCAGAGCCATCCCCTCCACTGTGAGCACAGAAATGGGGCAGAATATGGGGGGAAAAACCCTATTTGTCAGCCTGATTTCATCCAGGAGATGATTGTAGAACAGCACTTACCCACTTTTCCTCCTCAGCCTGAAACCTGACCTGTCCTTATAGCCTGTAATAACATCTGTGAGTTAATTCACTGGAGCTGCAGTCACTTGTGCGCCAAAATAGGGCTGAAACTCTGTCCCTTGGTGCAGGGGGGCAGGTGAGAGCCCTGGGGAAAATGGGGCAGCAGCTCAGCCCCACCAAGAGCAGCCCTGGCTGAAAGCCTCCTGAACTCCCACTGCTAGCGGGGAAAATAAAGGATTTCTGCAGGGGGAAACTCTGTGAAACACAAAACATTCAGGCAGCAAATCCACCAAATCTTCTCCAGCAGTTTCCTGCAGCCCTCTTGCTTTGGCTGACCATTCCAAAGGATGGTTCTGAGGGAGCTGGGGGTGTTTTTCCTGGATGAAAGGAGATTCAGGGGTGACCTTATCACTCTCTATAACTCCCTGAAAGGTGCCTGTGCTCAGCTGGGGCTGGGCTCTTTCTCCAGCAGCACTGACACAACCAGAGCACACAGCCTCAAGCTGCACCAAGGGAAATACAGGCTGGATATTAGGATAAAGTTTTTCACAGAAAGGGTGATAAAGTTCTGGAATGGCTGCCCAGGGAAGTGGTGGAGTCCCCATCCCTGGGTGTGTTTAACAAAGCCTGGATGTGGCACTGGGTGCCAGGGTTTAGTTGAGCTTTGGGGCTGGGTTGGACTCAATGATCTTGGAGGTCTCCTCCAACCCAGTGATTCTGTGATAATTCTGTGAAGGGGTGACAGAGCTTCTGAGGGCAGCAGCTTTGTGGCCAGGGGTGACAATGCAGAAAGGTTTTTCCCCTGGGAGCTGCTGGGCTCTGCAGCACCCACCAGCCCTGCCAGCCAGCACAGGTTGTGTCTAACACCAAATCGCTGTCGTTAGCACAGCCTGGAGGAGCCGGTGCAGGGAAAAAGAGGCCAAGACAAGGAGAGAGTGCTGGCACATGTGACTGCTAATCCCATCTGCCCTCTGATGTTGGAGAAGTGGGGTGGAAAGACGTCCTTCTTCCCAAACCTTAATTTTGAGTCAGAAATGACACGGATTCCAAAAACAATCAGAAGGCAAAAAGGGCAAAATTTCTCACGTTTATTGAGACATCTTCTTTTAGAGCCTTGTCTGACACAGGTGGACCTGGTAATTTAATCAGTGCATTTCACATGATTGGCTAATTAAGATGACACCCCTTGGGAGTAAACAACTTGTTACAAATACCAGGTGCAGCTTGTTTCAAATTCTTTCTCTCCAACTCCCTAAAGTTTCCCAGACCGATTCATGGAAATCTTATCTAATTTTCCCTCTCTCTGACCAGACTATTGTATCCACAAAACCAGCCCTGGGATTGGCCAGCTGTGAAAAATGTGTATTTTATGATTGGCTTTTCACAAATATTAAAATGAATATTATATGGGTTATGTTAGAAAGTGATGCTGTATTAATTTTCTTAAGTAGTGTGTTAAATATAGTTTTAGGTTATAACATAATGTTAAAATAGAAACTGTGCTATGTAAGATACTTTTTTAAAGAGAAGACTTGTGCCAAGATAGCAGCCACAGGACACCTGAATCTTTCAGAAAAGGAGAATTTATTGCTCCATTACCAGAAATTAACTTCTTCCTGCCTCACTCAGCCCTGGAGACGCCATCAGGATTCAGAGGAAGAAGCTGACACTGCCCAGACAGAATCCTGTGTTTGAATGGAATTTATGCACCATGTATGAGGTGTATGAATATGCAACAGGCTGTTGCTTTTAAGGGTTAATCCTCTGTTAACGTGGGTACTTTTTTGGGCTTATTTTGCCCATAAAGAGGTACCTGGACTGTCTGTAACTCTTTGTTTCTATTGCCTCATATTGTCCTAATCCTAATTGTCCAAATTATTATTAATCTAATTATATTGCTATTTTTATAACCATTTTATTACTATTAAACTTTTAAAATTTTAAAAAACAAGCGATTGGTGTTTTTCACAAGGTTCTACATTCAAAAATCCTTCTGCCAAGCACCCATACCTGTGTCACCTTCTTGACAAGCTCTCATCCTTTCCGTGGAGGGCATGCAGAGATCCCTGCTCATTCCCCTGTGCCACCCTGGCTCTGCTGCATCTGCAGCTTTTCCTGCAGGGAGGTGGGAGAGGAGCCTTTGCCAGGGCCAGGGGAGGCTCTCTCTGCTCATTCACAGCTCCTTGGAGCAGCTCACGCTGGGTTCCTAACGAGCTGCTGGCTCTTAGGGATGTGAGACTTGCTGATCCAGCACCGCGTCACATGCTGGGGGAAGAAGCGCTCAGGCTGGGACAAGCGCTGGGAAACCTATGGCTGTGGAAATGGGGGCCACCCTTTGATCAGCGAGGGGAAAAACTGAAATAAAATTTAAAAATGAAAACAAACAAAATTAAAACAAACAAAAAAACTAAAAAAAAAAAAAAAAAAAAAAAACCACAAAAAAAAAACACAAAAAAAAACCCCAAAATAAGCTTGATTGCCCTGAAGTATATTATTATAAAGGATATAATTATTATAAAGGAGTAAATTATTATAAAGAAGAGAGGCTCAGGCTGGGACAAGTGCTGGGAAACCTATGGCTGGAAATGGGGACCACCCCTTGATCAGCAAGGGAAAAACTGAAATAAAATTTAAAAATGAAAACAAAACTAAAAGAAACCAAAAAACCCAAAAAACCACCCAACCCCCACCCACAAAACCCCAAAAAATAAGCTTGATTGCACTTCCCTGAAGTAAAATATTATAAAGGATATAATTATTATAAAGGATATTTATTTACTGCCCTGAAGTAAATGATGATAAAGAAAAGGGGCTCAGGCTGGGAAACCTATGGCTGTGGAAATGGGGGCCACCCTTTGATCAGTGAGGGAAAACTAAAATAAAATTCAAAAATGAAAAAAAACAAACAAAACTAAAATATACAAAAAACCCAAAACAACTAAAAAAACCCCAAAAAACTAAAAAAAAAATAAAATAAAAAAGGCAAAAAACCCCCAAAAATAAGCTTGATTGCACTTCTCTGAAGTAAATTATTATAAAGGATATTTGCAGGCCCCTCTCAACATTTCAGAGGCCAAGGGAAGGGGGAGGGACTCGAGGCTCTGGCTGATGGTGCTGCACATTGCATCCCTCACCCAGAGATGCACAAACCCCCCTTATTTGCCCTGGTGCCATAGGATTAAACTTTTCTGGGAAATATAACCCTGGGTTTATTTTCTTCTCTGCTCTTCCTCTTTAGGAAAGGAAAAAAATACCCAAAAAACCCCAACTCCTCACATCATTCACGATGGCCGTGATTCTGTGGATCTGGAAAAATCAATCTGAAGCTCACATCATCTGTGGCAGAGTGCTCCATAAATTCACTGAGTCCCTGGGGAGGGTGTGTGGGAGGCAGAGAGAGAGTCTGGCCTAGGCCTGGCTTTAAAAAATAACCCATCCTTGTCCCTGATGCCTCTGCCTTACACCCCAAGCATTACTGGCACCCCTGCTGAGGTCTGGAGCTGCCCACTGGGGGTGTCACATCTGTGCCAGGGTCCCTGTGGCAGCTCCATCCGTGCACTGGGACACTGCAGGGACACCCAGGGACAGCCAGCTCAGCCCTGCAGTGCCTCTGAGCTGAGCACAGAGCGTGCTTTGGGGCGATTTGCAGCCAAAATGGTTTCCACCCACTCGCCCAGCCCTCCCAGCATCCCACTGCCCCGTGCCAGGGACACCCTGCCGTGGGGACAGGGAGGCACCAGCTGGAGAAGGAGAGCAATCCGTGCTTTTTTTGGCATCGGTTTAGAAGCCAGAATTGTGTTGGTTTGGGGTTATTTTTAATGATCCACACAGAAATAGCAAAGTCAAATGAGCAGTGGGCTCTTTCCTGCTCAGTGGAGCTCCAGCAGGAGATGGGATTGCAAGAGCAGGCGAGCTCAGCCCTGCCTGTCCCCTTGCTGCATGTAAAGCCAAAAGGTGACACTAAAGAGCTCCCAAAAACCTGCTGGGAGTCAGCTGGCTCTCCTGTGCATGGCTAGGGGGCAGTTTGCAGGGAATTCCATGGGATTTCACCTGGTCCCCATGGTGTCTGGCAAACACAGCGCAGATGTGCAGAGCTACACCCCTGAGCAAGGCAGATTGGTGCCAGGAGACAGAAATAAATGAGAAGAACAAAAAATAGAGGTGCTGAGCCAGGCCAGGCTGTTCCAGCCCTTCAGGGAGGATAATTCCTGTGGGGAACACAGGGAAAAGGAACAGGGTTTGTATGGGATGGTTTATCAGCTGGGTGCTCATCCATGGGGGGGATGCTCACCTGTGGGAGTGAGAGGAATGAGGGATTTGTCTTTACAAGCAAGCTCTGGGTCTGCTGGTAGGTAAAACCAGCACTGAGAGATAAAAGAAACAATGGGAAGGATTCCACTGTTTGATGAATGGAATGAGGGAGATTTGTCTTTACAAACAAGCTGTGGGTCTGCTGATAAGTAAAGTTAGATACAGAAAGGTGAAAGGAGCAATGGGAAGAACCACAAATTCCATTGGAATTCCACTGGTAGACACAAGGCAAAGAAAAAAGGGGGGGGGGTGTGCATTAGAAGGGGGGTCTTATGTAGTAGGCATTTTGGGAAATCTGTACCTCTCAAGTTGCTCAGCCAATGGGGAAAGAGAGAGGGAAATTGGGATAAAAAGGAAGCTGAGTCCTTTGAAAATTTGAGACACCCCATGGGAAATACCCATGACCTCTCCCTTTTTTCCTGCAAATTTACAGGACTCCTCTGTCTCCTTTTTGGACACACACCTCTGGCCTTGGTGGGTAGATGTAGGGGGACGCATTATGGGTAAATGAAGGTGGTACAGAATGTAATCTTATCCCCTAAAGAGTTGCAGCTGAACCAATTACTAAAGATTAGGAGCAGGCCTGATCTTAACAGGCCACACCTGTAGACAATAAGAACAGTGGTATAAGAGAGTGGATTGGTGGGATCTGGAGTCAGATGGCTGCTGCAAGGACCAGGAACAGTCAGTGCTTAGAGGAGATGCCTGTGAGAAATACTGAGGTTGTGTGAAACTCTGGTGATATGGAATCCTTGCACTGTAATGATAATAGTAAGACAACATTGATATATAAGACAACAGGTAGATGTTCCTGGCAGACACGGGGGGATGCTCACCTGTGGGGGATGCTCCTGGCACAGGGGAAGGCTGTCCCAGGGAACTGCCAGTGCTGTGGCAGCCCACGAGCCGGCAGCTCCACGTGGCTGCCGCTGTGAGTAAGCACCAGCCCCTCTTCAGAGCCCACGCACATCCTCAGTGTGCTGGAAGTGCCACCAGAGGAAGGGAAGGGAAGGAGGCGGCTCTGATCCAAGATCCGAGCTATCAGCTGTGCCCCCAGCAGGAGCAAACCCTGCCCTCCTCCTCCCTGAACCCATGGAATTAAAACACCTTGCTAGGATGGGGAAAAGGAGGAGAAAAGGGTTCATTCTTTCAAGTTCCTGCCCCCTCCTCTTGTCCTTTGCACCCCTAGAGGTTTGGGTTTGGCTGCAGCAGCCTCATGGCCAAGTGTCCCTTGTTTTGTTGGAGGAGGGAGCGGATGTTTGACCAAAGGACCAGAGCCAGGCTTCCCTTGCAGGGATGCTCAATTGCTGACATCCTGCCTGTAAAATAATTCAGGAATATTTTAGAGAAGTGCCTGTGCCTGCAGAGATACAGACACACCCCATGCCATGGGCTCTCATTTGGCTTTGCAGGAGGGAAAGCAAGGCAGAGACAGAGAAAAACAATCCAGTAGGATGAGGAATCCATCCTTCTTTTTCCCAGGAGGAAGGCCCAGCTTAGGGGGTGATGATGTGCAGCTGTGCCATGGACTGTTCATGTCCCCCAGGCCATGCTGTACCAGGGCTTGGGATTGCTCCCATGGGAACCTGGGCAGCTCTGATGGGTCAGGGGCTTGGAAATGTCCTGGAGCACTCTCAGAGCAGAATTTTGGGCTCTGGTGGCCCTGCCCCCAGTGGGTCCACAAGGAGGAGCAGCCCCAGCACTTCTGGCAGCCGCATCTGTTTCTGGGGTACTTTTGTTCCCGATTTATCCCCTGTCTCCCGGAGCTATTATAAGCAGGTACAATCTGCATCGCCATTGTTATTCAGATGATGTACAGATAATTTTAACCTTTCTGTTCCATTTGTCAAGGGGCTTTTTTTAGCCTCTGTGCCTGCCAGGCAGAGCTCTGGCTCTCCCACAGCCAAGGCCCCCCTTTTTGCAGCACCAGTTTCCCTTGTGAGGGGGAAGCTCTGCCTCTGCGCTGCTCTGGGTGTCTTCTCCACGGCCCCAGGCATTTTTAGGGGATTTGGGGAAATGTGCTGGAGGTGGTCATGCACTCAAGCAGCTGCATCCACCACTCGTGCAAGGTGGGGTTCCATGGGATGTCCATCGCACTCCAAAGGTTTTCAGAACTTTTGGAACAGCTTATACTTAAAACAGCACTTTGAGGAATGTTAATGCAGCACTTCTGGCCCACTCTCCTCAAACTGCTTCCAACAGCTCTGCAAAGGCCTCAGAGCTGAAGGTGGCATCACCACCCTGCAGAGCCTTCCCCACAGTCAGGACTGCAGATCACTTTTTTGGCTATAAAATGGGAACTCACTTCCCAGCCTGGAAAAACTGCTGGGCTGTCACTGCATTCATCGCCTCGGGAAGTGCTCTCAAAGCTGGGCCATCTCCTGGAACTCCACACTTCCCACTGAAAAACTTCTTATCACTTCATGAGCCAGAGAAGTGAAAAGCAGATCTGTCAGTGTTTGGGAAATAAAGGGAAATTCACCCAAAGTGAAGGGCAAGATAAAAGCAGTCCCTACTACAGGTCATGTGGGCTTGGTCCTTGGTATTGTGAGACACACAGGGTAAAGCTCAGCTCAGGGGGGTCCAGAGGAGGTGGCTGCCTTCATCTTCCCCTGAGCTCTTCTTGGCACAGTACAGGGAAAGAAGGAGAGTGTTCTTGAGAAGCCACAAAGCATCCCTGTCACCCCAGCTCAGCCTGGAGGCTGCCACAGGCTGCTGCCTCACCTCTGGCTGCCGGAGAGCTTTTCATGCTTTAACAAAAAAAGGAAGATGTGACTTCAGCATCTTTGCTTGACAACTCACCCACAAGCTTTGGAGCAGGCAACAGCATCTGCAGCGCCCTGGCACCTCTGGAATGCAGGCATGGAGGGGTGGCCAAGCTCTTTGGATGCCCCCAAGGCACGGGGGGGCACCCAAAGTGACACCATTCCTGCAGTGACACCGTGTCACTGTGATGCCCTTGACTTCCCCTGGCCACTTTGCTGCAGTGCCACCACCAACAGCTCCTCAGGCTCCTGGCCCTGGCCCTCCCAGCTCCCCCAGAGCCCAGCATCTGGAAGCAGCCAGGTCAGAGCCACAGCTAGCCCAGGATATCTCAAATATCCTCCCTGCCCCTCTCCTCCAGAGCCCCCCACATGATGGCAGTGCCAGCACAGGCTCTGTACCTCCCCCTCCCTGCCGTGGGGACATTTTCAGGGGTCCATGACAATACCCAGAGTCCCCACAGCCCCCCCCAGCACCGGGTGGGTGCCAATGAGACCAAGCCTGCAGCAGTTCTTTACAACAAGGTTTTATTTTTCTTTCCTTTTGACAAAAAACATTGAGGAGTTGTACATTGTTGGTGGTCAGCTCGGTTCCCCGTTCGGGTCCCAACGAGCAGCTTTATGTTACAACATCCCACCCCAGAGCCTGGGGGATGAAGGCAGAGCATCTCCCACCCTCCCCAGGAGAGACACCAGCCCCACGCCTGGGGGGACAGGAGGATGGCACAGCTGGGCTCTGTGTGCCAGGGCTGCCACCCCTCCTCACACAGCCCCGCCAGGAGATCTGCAGGGCTTCCAATCCAGTCCCAGCGCCCAACTGGGAACCAGTTGCACGCCCCTGGTGAACTCCTGCCCACCCAGGGCATGTCCTCTGCAGGCAGAGATTGAAATCCATCCCTCCGTGCCCATCCTGCTTCCGAGTGGCACAATCCTGGTGTCCGGGAGGCCGCGGAAATGTCCCGAATTCCACAGAGGAGAGGTTGCACAGCGGCAAAGCCCAGTCCAGCGCCTTGAAAAGCAAGGCACGGGCTGCAGTGGTGCCTCGGGGCCGGTTCGGTTCCCCCCCTCGGCTCTCCCGTGGTTCTCCCGGGGGGTGTTTTTGGTTTCAGAGACGCGCTGTGGAGGCGCCACCGTGTCCCCTCCTGTCCCCAGCGCTGCGGCTGCTCCGGGAGAGGCAGAACGGGGCAGTTTCGGGCCCTTTCTGGGCGAAAAGGGGCTGTGTTGTGTCGCACACAGTTTCTGTACGTTAGTTGAACACAGGGCTGACATGCCAAAGAGCTGCGGTTCGGGCGGTGGCTGTGCCCCATCCTGTGCCACCAGCACCAACACCGCTGGCCGGCCCCATGCTCGGGGCTGGGGGAAAGAAAAGCGCCCAAAAAGCTGGAAATCGCATGGAAGGTGCCCCCGCTCGGAGAGCATCGCTGCCTCCCTCCCACCCGCCAGGCACAGACACAAAAAGCCGCCTCCTCCTACCCTCCCTCCCCTCCGCGGGCTCTTACTCAGAGCCCGGCGCATTGTCAGACACCTTTCCGCATTTAGAAGGAGACGATACCGACACCTATATTTAGAGCAGGTACGGCATCGCCTTCCCCTGCCCCCGGCCAGACCCGGCTCTCCCAAATCCCAGAGCTCCGCAGGCTTCGGGGTGAAGCCACGAACGGCTCATGGAAGGCTGGAAGGGGACAGGAGGTGCCCGTGTCCCCAGCCACCAAGGGACCTTCCCCAGGGCTGCATGGGACAGGGTTTGTCCCATGGAGACAGAGGGGGTATGCAGGATCTGAGCCTGTGGAGTTTTTGATCCCTGGGCAGGTTTGGGAAACAGCAGAGGGGTCCCCCAGCATCAGGGACCGCTGGAGGCAGGAGGAGCCCTGGGCCCTCTAAGGGGGCACAGGGGGCACTTTGGCCATGGGAAAGGGGGGGTTTGGTCCATGCACAAGCCCTGGAGCTGGAAGCCTTCAGAGCCACTGGGATTCGCTTCTCACAAAGCAGAGCTCCCTGAGGGGAGCTAACAAAGCGGTCAGGACATGGTGTGCACATGCAGGAGCAGGGCACTTGGTGCATCTTCCCATCAGGAGAAGGCAATGAGCTATCCAGGACCAAAGCAAAGCCAGGCCAGAGGTGCTGCTCAGCTGGAGAACAGCCCCAGAGACCCAGACCACAACAACCTGCAGCAAAGCAAAGCAGTGGGCAGGAGGAAGGGCAGGGTGAGGCTGTGCTGCCTTCACCTGCCCATCCCCAGTCCCATCGCCACCCAGGGCCACCACACCTAGTCCAAACACACCAAGCATCCTCCAGCCCTCAGGACAAACCCTTCCCTGAGGCTCCAAAGGCACAGCACCCTCCAGCTCCCCAGACCACACTGGGGCTGACACCAGACACAGCTCACAGCAGAAACACAGCACTGCTCACCAGGGTGAGCCACCCATCAGCACAGGCCACCAGCAGCACCTCCCTGGGCGCAGCACTGCACCCACTGCATGGATCCTTGAGAGCTGACTGCACTTAATTAGCAGATTAATTAATGACTGGAGCTGGAAGGTGGCTCTGTTCTGCACTGTCAGTGTTTGCAGGAGGGCTGAGCCTCCCTGCTCAGGACAATGCTCCTTCCCAATGTCTCCCCAGCTGTCCTCCCCAGTGGGGCACTCTCCTGCTCCCACACTGGGGCCATGGGGTTTGCACAGCCAGCCCCCCATGGCAGCCCCCAGAAAGGGCACAGGCCATGGCTGCAGGGGAAACTGAGGCAGGGCTTGTGCCAAACCCCAATGCCTGTGCCCAGAGGAAAGATCTTAAAGGTACATCATGCACTCAAAACATCTTCACTCCCCTGCACGCATGGATTTCTTCTTTTCCTGGGAAAACAAGCAAAGAGACCTCTGAGAGAGAGGTTTGCCATCACCCCCTCGGCACTGCCTTCTCCCTGGGGCAGCTCTGTCCTCATCCCTTGGGCATCCCCCTCCTGCAGGCACCGAGCTGCCCAAGGAGCCCTTGCCGCAGCCATCTCTGAGAGAGAAAATGCAATTCCCAGCGCTGGAAACACCTGGGAGAGGGAGCAAGGTGACATTCCCAATGCTCTGTACAGCAGCCCCCTGGGGAGGCTCAGTCCTGCCCCCACCAAAGCAGGCAGCAGGAGCCCCAAGGGGCTGGCCAGCACTGTCAGGTGATTAAAACAAATCTATGTATGTGTATATCTTTATATATACAGCATATAAATATATATACACACACACACCCCGTTATATACACACACAGGCACACCTAGAGTTCTCCGTATATAAATAAATATATGTCGGTGGGACACAGGGTACATCCGGCAGCACTGAGCCCCCCACCCCCAGTACAAACCAGTTCTGCCCCCTCTGGCAGCCACAGCTGCTCTGCTCTGTCTGGGTGCATCCCAGCCCCTCATCCCTGCCCGCACGGTCGCATCCTGCCCCTTTTCCAGGCAGGATGAGACCCTCGGGAGGGAAGTGCAAAGCCACAGCAGCACAAGCCCAAGCAACAGAGCAAAGGGAATGGGTCCCTTGCATCCCTTTTCTGGGACTCTCTGGCCATAGGGAGCAGAAAATCCCTCGGGATGAGCTTTCCTGGGGATCCCCTTGGGGCAGGGAGCGGGGCTGCGGCCGGGGAGGGCTCTCCTTTGTCCCCCAACACACCAACCCGGCCGGGCCGCTCTGCTGCCCATCAAATGCTTCTCTGTGCAGAAAAAAAAGTGATAATAATAACCGAAACTCAACAGATTTTAATTTTTTTTTTGCACAAAGACTTTTTTTCCCTTTTCTTTTCTTTTTCATTGTGGTTTGGTTTTTTTCTCTCCTTTCCGGTCGGTTTGGGGTGGGGGCTTTTTTTGTTTGGTTGGTTGTTTTGTTTTGCTTTGTTTTGTTTTTTTGTTTTTTTCCCCCTGCGATTGGTTTTGGTTTTTCAGTTTCATTCCCAGGCGCGGCGAAGAGCATGCATCGGAGAAGGGCAGGGCGGGATGGATGGGGGGCAGCCGAGGCGAGGTCGGGGCGCGGGTTTGAGGCTCGGGGGGACAGAGGGGCAGCTTCTAGCACTTGTCATCTTCCTCGGTGTCGCTGAGCACGTCGATGCTGGCCCCGCACATGACGCCTTGCGCCGCACCTCGCCGCCGCCGCCGGTAGTGCCCGTTGGGCATCTGCCAGCCGTGCCGCAGCGGCGGCGCCGAGCCAATGGTGTTGGAGCGGCCCAGGCTGGTGGCCACGGCCGCCTCGAAGGTGAGCGTCTCCTCCTCACCGCAGTCTGAGGCGTGCGAGTCGTCGTGCAGTGCCAGATAGGGCTCCGAGATGTAGCGCTGCGGCGTGGACTGCCGGCTCTGCTTGGCCGCCGGAGAGCTGGAAGGTTCCGCCGGGCCGGCCGCGCTGGGATCCAGGCTGGAGGAGAGCAGCGGAGAGCCACCCTCGCTCTCGTCGGCCGGGGGAGAGGTGTCCCCGGCGTGCCGCAGCATGGAGGCGTAGGACAGCAGGGGACGCGGCTTGGGGGGCACCGGCGGCAGCTGGCGGCGGCCTCGCCGGGGTGTGCTGGTGTCCGAGATGGAGGGGATGGAGCTTTCGCTCAGGGAGCCCATGCCCTGCAAGGCAGCGGGACACCGTGGGCAATGCAGGCAGCACCACACACCAAACCACACCAAAGCACACCTCACCACACCACACATCACCACACCAAACCACATCACACCTCAGCAAACCACACCAACGATCACCACACATCACCAAACCACAGCACACCACACCAAACCACAGCACATCACACCAACCCACACCACACCACACTCGGGAAGTGCTCTTAAAGCTGGGCCATCTCCTGGAACTCCACACTTCCCACTGAAAAACTTTTTATCACTTCATGAGCCAGAGAAGTGAAAAGCAGATCTGTCAGCATTTGGGAAATAAAGGGAAATTTGCCCAAAGTGAAAGGCAGGATAAAAGCAGTCCCTACCACAGGTCATGTGGGCTTGGTCCTTGGTGTTGTGAAACATACAGAGTAAAGCTCAGCTCAGGGGGGTCCAGAGGAGGTGGCTGTCTTCATCCTCCCCTGAGCTCTTCTTGGCACAGTACCACCACACCAAACCAAACCACACCAAACCACACACCACACTACACTGGACTATTCTGGCTACTACTATTGTGCCGGAGTGGAGTAGTGTGGATGTGGGGGTTGGTCCTTCTGTAGCAGCTGAGAGTCATGGGTAGAGGCCGAATTGGGTGGATTTTGCAGTTGTGGCCAGAATGAGACCTAGTAGGGGTAATGTAGGAGTTTGGGAAGGAGTGGAAAGTTGTTGGATTTCTCAGGTGTTTGTGGTGGAAGCCAATCCAGGCCACACCACACCAAACTGCACTGCATGTGACTGTGTTCACAGGGGTCCGAGGAAGAGGGAAGAGACGAGGATCTGACTCCATGTTTCAGAAGGCTGATTTATTATTTTATGATATATATATATTATATAAAAACTGTACTAAAAGAATAGAAGAAAGGATTTCATCAGAAGGCTAGCTAAGAATAGAAAAAGAAATAATGATAACAAAGGCTTGTGGCTTGGACTCTTTGTCCGAGCTAGCTCACTGTGATTGGTCATTAATTAGAAACAACTGCATGAGTCTAATAACAGATGCACCTGTTGCATTCCACCGCAGCAGATAATCATTGTTTACATTTTGTTCCTGAGGCCTCTCAGCTTCTCAAGAGGAAAAATCCTAAGGAAAAGATTTTTCATAAAAGATGTATGTGATAACCACACATCACACTGCACCACACCACACCACACCCTTCTCATGTCACGGACATATTTATGAAAAATCCTCTCATTGGGATCTTTTCTCCTGAGAAGCTGACAGGCCTCAGGAACGAAAGGTAAACAATGGTTTTCTGCAGCTGTGGAATGTGACAGGTGCATCTTTGATTGCTCTCATTAATTAATAGCCAATCACAGTCCAGCTGTCTCGGACTCTCTAGTCAGTCACAAGATTTTATTATCATTTCTTTCCATTTCTATTCCTTGCTAGCCTTCTGATGGAATCCTTTCTTCTATTTTTTAGTATACTTTTAATATATCATTTAATAAAATATCTATCATAAAATAATAAATCAGCCTTCTGAAACATGGAGTCAAGATTCTTGTCTCTTCCCTTGTCCTGAGACTCCTGAGAACACCACCACACTCTCCCCACATCCTGAGCTTTTTTGCCTTTATTTTGTGAAAAATCTCTTAGCCGGGATTTCTCCTTCTGGCAAAGATGAGAAGCCTCAGCTTCTCCATGTTTTGCTGCTTTGGAATGTGATTGAGAGAATCATTTACCCAGCATATAAATTGTTTTAACTTAATGACCAATCCCAGTCCAGCTGTGTCAGACTCTGGTCTGTCACGGGTTTTTATTATGCATTCTTGTTTTAGCCTTCTGATGTATCTTTTCTGTTTCTTTAGTATAGTTTTAGGTTATAATTTTTTTAATATAATATAATAATATAATAAATCAGCCTTCTAAGAATATGAAGTCAAATTCTCATCTCTCACCTCATCCTGGGGACCTCACAAGACCACAACACCCGTGGAAGCTGCCTCTGTCTTGAGAGGGCCATTCTGTCCCATCCCTGCCCCACAAGCTCATCGTGGTCTTCCTCACAAAGAGAAGCACACAGGCAGGCACTGATGGCCCTGGTGACCAGTGTCAGGACCCAAGGGAATAGCATGAAGCTGTGCCAGGGCAGGTTTAGGTTTGATATTTGGAAAAAGTGCTTCACCCAGAGGGTGGTCAGGCATTGGAAAATGCTCCCCAAGGAAGTGGTCACAGCACCAGGACTGACAGAGCTCAAAACGCTTTCAGACAATGCTCTTGGGCACATGGTGGGATTCTGAGCTGGACTCAATGACCCTCATGCTCTGTTCCAATTTAGGATACTCTATGATTCCATGCTCTTGATGGTCAATAGCAAAAAGCCCTCCCAAACACACCCTAGAAGAGCTGACAGCTCGCCATGGGTGGCATCTCCATGGGTGGCATCTCCATGGGTGGCTTCAGGCTCACTCAAGCAGGCACCTCCAGGCTAGCACACCTGACCTTGGCAGGGAGCGGATGCCATAGCAGCAAGAGGATCAGCATGACATCCAACCCTGTCCCCAAATACTCTGCAGGGTGCTCAGGAGACACAGAGATGCCACTACCAGGAGATGAGATGTTTCAGACCTCCCAGAACTGGGGCTTATCTTCCCATTTTTCCTTTACACTTAGGAAGGGATCCCTGTCACCCACCTGCCTGCTGGGTGTCTGTGACCTGCCCTCGCTGGGTGACCGTGACTCGCGCCGCCGCTCTGGTGACTCCTCCTGTGCCTGGGGACTCCTCTCCTCGGAGTTGCAGCGGGAGATGTCCGGGGACAGCAGGTGCTTGCGCTCTTTGGACCGGCCCCGCTCCCTGCCCGAGCGGTGCCCCTCGGACCGGTGGCCTGCAGGACACCCCCATCAGGTCAGTCCCCAGCACCACCCCTCTGCAGCAGCTCAGCTCTGGAGGGGTTTTTGGGGGTGTTTTTGGGCTCACCCGAGTCGGCGTTGAGGCGCCGGGCGGACAGCTGGAGCGAGGAGTGGTAGCTGCGCCGGCGGGACTTGTAGGTGTTGTCGCTGCTGCGCTCCATGGAGAACTCATCCAGCCAGGAGCTGTTGGGCCGCTTGTCCCGGATGGTGGAGAAGGATCTCCGCATGGAGCTGGTGTCTGTCACCACCTGCAAGCAACCCCGGCCAGCCAGGGACAGCATTAGAGCCAGGCAGGGCTGGGGGACACGAGGGATCCGTTCACCCCCAGCCACGGGGATGGCCACGCCGTGGGATGGGGAAATTTGGGGTGGGGGGCAGCCAGCCTGAGAACAGCCCCCCCAGATAACCTCTGCACAAAGCAGGGGTGGGAAAGGGGGGTTTGGCCTTGGAGCTCGTGGGCTGCCCTTCCCCAGCGGGCTGGAGCTGTGCTGCACGGGCAGAGCCAAGCCCAGGGGCTGGGGGAGAGCAGCAGCACCTCCTGCTCTGTGTGGGGACACAGAGGGCACACAGCATTGCTGCCTCCCCAGCATCCCTCCCCACTGGGAAAGCAGGGTCAGGAGGAGCAATCCTTGAAAAGATTGTTGGGAGAGAGAGGTCCCCCGGTGCCCTTTGCTCTGGGTTCATCTTTCCAGCTGCCACCACTTTTCCACACACCTCCCTACTCTTCCTTTATTCCCACATCCCCAGCCCTTTCCCTGCACTCATTCCCTATCTATCTCCCCACTCATGCTGTTCTTCCTTTCCTTTTCTTCCTGCCTCCCATGCTTCTCCTTCCTACCTTCTCCCCTCATTACACCCTGTGTTTTCACATGTTATGGGGAAAACATCACCTCCTTCCATACTTCCTTTGCTTAGTTCTAGCAGCTTTCTGCCACTGCAGCCTCAGGCTGTTCTCCATCTCCTCTTTCCTTTCCTGCTCCCATCCCCTCCTTCTTGTCCTCTCCTTTGCTGCTGAATGACCAAGAAAGCCCATGACACGAAGCCTCCCTTTGTCTTCACACCCTCACAAAGTGCCACACCAGGACTTGGTGCCTGCACCAAGGTGAGACAGCAGAGCCAGAGACTTCACAGCAAACACCAAACCCCAAAAAACATCTGTGTCTGGGGGGAGGCTGAGCACAGGACAGAACAACAGAGAAACCAGGCAGACAGATGAGGAGGTGAGACGTGGCCTGGGTTCCCCTGGACAGACAGAGCACGTGTTGGGACGATGGCAAAGGACAGAGAGGCTTTTCATCACCTGTGGTCCTCTGACAGCTGGGCTGGGGCTCCTCAAACCTCAGCCAGTGCCCAGGGCTGCAGGAAAGGAGGGGGACAACATGATCCTGGACCTCCCCCACGAGCCTGGAGAGGGATCCCCCAGGCTGCTTTCTGCTGCCAGCATCCCCCTTGTAGGGCACCAGCAGCTCTCCTGCTTGTGCAGCACCCAAAGAAGGGGAGAAGCTCCGGTGTCAGGGTGCTGGGAATGCCACAGGGCTCAGCACAGAGAAGCCTCAGCCTTATCTGGCAGGCTTTGATCACCTGTGGGGACTTTGCTTGGTTTTACCTGGGGATCCACAGTGAGACGAGGCATGGAGGAGGCCCTCCCAGAGACAGCGTGGTCCTGAGTGTCCACGGGAAGGTAGCTGCCACGGTTAGAGGGCTGCACTCTTTGAAACTCCCTAACCTCTGGCTCCTGGAAATAAACACACAGCCAAGCTCTTGGGATGGGCTTGGAGCAGGGCAGCACGCTGCTTTGGCCCTCTTGGCAGGGGACAGCCCTGCTTGCTCAGCCAGGGACACAATTTAAGTTGGCCAAAATCAAGTAGTAAAACACTAGCACGGGTTGCCCAGAGAGGTGGTGGATTCTCCCTCCCTAGAAGTGTTCAAGGGCAGGTTGGATGGGACTCTGAGCAACCTGATCTGGCTGAAGACATCCCTGCCCATGGCAGGAGGGTTGGAAATAGATGAGCTTTAAAAAGTCCATTCCAACCCAAACTATTTGATGATTCTATGAAAAACAGAGTCTAAGCCAGTAGAATTCATCACATTGCCACTGAAAAATACCCTCCAGTGCACAGTGCCCAGGTGAGCCCTGATGTGGTGCTTCATGGCCAGCTGCCCTTGCACCTCTACAGTGACAGTGCAAACCCTGCCTGGGCCTGGGGGCACCCTGACTGCTCAGGGTTTAACTCCAAAGGGACAAATGGATAGGATTTTCAAAAACAAGTCTTCCTGGCCACATCCCTGTTAAAAAAGCACACACTGCCCACAGCACTTAAATGCTTTGGTTAATTCCCAGATTTTGGGGGACTCTGTGGATGTTCATGTTCACTCACGGTGTCAGGGAGATGGGCACAGAGTGACCCTGGAGGGGTCACTGGGAGGTGACTTTATGGGGGTAGGGGGGTCTGATGTGCCCCCTCCCCACGTGGCTGGGGTGGCCGAGGCAGGGGACACCTGCCTGTGTCATACACGGGTGACACAGAGCTGCAGACCCTGGGGACACAGGCTGGGGACACAGGGTGGTGCCACACTGCGCCGGGTGGCGCAGGAACGCAGACATAGAGAGATGTGTGATATATAGAGATGTGTGATATATATAAATATGTGAGATATATATATATACACACACAGACAGACAGGAGGCCAGGGAGGGCTGCTCCTGCTGGAGACAGTTTGACACCTTGGCTGGGGGGACTGGGGACAGCATCACTGACAACAAAATGGACACAAAATCCGAAAACATCAGATACCATCACTCAGCACGGGGTAACCCACTGACATGAGTGCTCAGTGGAAAAAATAGCCTGTGGAGAGAAGGATATTTTACTGCAGCCCATTGGTCATGGCTCTCACCCCAAAAGCACTTGCGCTGCCTGGCCCCACGGGTCAGGGCAGGTCCAGGCATGGCTGTGTCCCCAGTGCCAGGACATCCAGGGATATTTGTCCCGTTTTGGATCTGCTGCCATCCCTGAGCTGTGCTCGCTCCCCACACCTCCCCGTGCCCACCAGCATCCACGCTGGGGCTGCAGAGGAGCAGTGCATGACTTTACCAGAGACTGGTGCTCCTGGAACTGCTCCTGGGCTGGATCCATGCACGCCAGCTGGAAGATCTCCTGTGGCGAGAGCGGGCTTAGCGAGGGGTACCCACCTCGGCTGCTCCTGCAAACACAGCCCAGCTTCAGGGAGGTGATCCCACCACCCTGGCATCACCTCTCCTGCAGCTGGGGAGTCCCCTGCCTGCCCCCCCAGGCTGCTGAGACCCCGTGTTTGAGCAAGCATCAAGTTCCCTGGAGAGCTGAAGTGGTGCCCCAAGGCAGGAGGGGACAGCAGTGCCCCAAGTCCTGCAGCAGCAGTGGGACATCCCAAGGGCAGTGACAGAAACCCTTATCAGCTCATTCACACCAGCCAGGGTGCTGGAATCTCCCAGTGACCCTGCACTACTCAACAGCTCCTGGGGTCCAGCTTCACCCTTCCTGCAGGAGGAGCATCCACAGACCCCTGGCCATTCCCTTGTCCCACCCTGGCTGCTGCTGGCGATGCTGACACACACCAGGTACCTGGAGTCCTGCAAAAGCTTTGTGCCAGGAGATTCCCCCCTGCTCCCAGCAGCAATTTAACCCTTTCTGCAGCCCAGTGCCAGCTCCAAGAAGGAAAGAGGGGCTGCAGGAGCAAGAAAGTGGCAAGGCAGCACTCACAAGCCCGAGAGGGTGTCCTGCTGGAGGTACGGCAGAGCCTTGGCGTTGGAGATGATCTCCTGGGGCAGAGAGGATGGCTCCATGCGCTGGAACATGGGGGCATTCTTCTGCATTGGGGAAAGGAAGAAACTGAGCCTGCAGGAAACCTGGATGAGCACCCAGTGCTTCCCCAGCCAAGCTCTCACAACTCAGAAAAAGAGGGCACCGTGCTCATGCTCCCTGTCAGGGACTGAGGATGACCGCAGACACACATTGTAGTCCCCAACCCCAACCTGAGCTGTTGTTTTCACCCTAGCTGACTGCATGTTTGGGCTGAGAAGGAGAGAGGGTGATCTGAACATCCGTGTCCTGCCCTGGCTGAGCCTCACCTGCTCCTCCAGCTGCTGCCGCTGCTTCTTGGCCTTGCTCTGCTTGTAGTAATCCATGATCATCATGGCTGCATATATTTTCCCAACAGTCAGGTCAGAGGCTGGGAGCATGAGAAGGAACAAAATGGGGTCACTTGTGTTGTAAGATAAGGCACTGATGTGGATCTTGGGAAGAGCCCTGCTCTGGGATACCCTGGTGACCCTCAAACTCTTGTCATCACTCTAAAAAAAGAGTGCTGAGCACCCAGACACTCCCCGTGGGGATAAAATAGATGAAGATGGCTTGAAATCATCATCACCCTCATCCACCAAGGCACACATCCTCATCATCTCATCAGGTGTGCTCAGCCTCCCTCCCTGCTGTGCTCCAGAGAGCATTCACAGGAGACTGTGGCTTTGGCAGGAGCAGATCCCTGCAAACTGGGGGCTTTTCCAGAGAGTTCCCAATCAGAAAGAGGCAGAACAAGGCAAAACAAACCCTTCTCCACTTCTCCTTGAGCCGGGGATGGGTCTGGCCAGTCCCCACCTCCCTTTGGGAAGAAGTTGCTGTGGGGATGAGGGGAGTTTGAAGGCAATGACAGCCCCCCCAGAGACTCACTTTTTGGCATGGGCACCAACAGGTCCAGCATCTTCTGGGAGAGGTGAGGCCAAATGGTCAGGATCTCCTTTTGAAGCTCGGAGTCCAACTGCTGCCAATCTGCACCACCTTCAAGAGCAGGGAGCAAAACCGGCCCAGACACATCAAACCTCAGCACCAGGGTCCAAGCAGCCCCCCTTTCCCATCCTGCGGTGAGGTTCCACCTCAGCACTCATCTCTCTGGGCTGGGAGGGCCACCTTGCATCAGCCAGCCTGGTCTCCTGCTCCCACAGGGTAACCTTCCCCCCATCCCCTCCATATGTGCCTCCATCTCCCCATCCCCTGCCCTCCCACTCAAAGCTGCCACCTTCAAGCTTGCCTTGGGTCCGTCTCTGCAGCTCCCATCCCACTCCAGCCCACACACACCTGCTGCTGCCCCACTTTCCTTGTGCTGGTGAGCAGATCATGCGCTGGTGGAAGAGCAGCTCTGCTTGGTAAACCCAGAAATGCTCAGTGAGGCTGTGCACGGGGAGCAGAGTTCTCTGGCCAGGGCTTTGCTGAGCTTAGCAAGCCCCAGGAGCACCAGAAGCTGCCAATGTGCCCCAGCAGAGCCACCCAAGCACAGGGGCAATTTTGGTGGGCTGTAGGACACCCAGGTTCAAATCTCTGCTTTGCTGGAGGGGTTTGAACCCATCCTTGCTGTCTGAGCACTGGGCTTTGGATGACATCTCACCCTGGGTTAGGTTTTCTCCCAATAGCTGAGCTGTTCCCAGGGGATGTTTTATTGAAAATGCCATGTTTCTGCAGGAAGTTTTTGATCTGATGAATCACAGCCTTTCCAGTAACAACAACAAAGGAGGTTTTCCTACTCTGAACATTTTATCTTCCCTGAGAGACAGAGAGGTTTCTTTTCCCCACAGCCTCAGGAAGCCTAGCACGTCTTTCCCATCCTTGGTTTGGCTTTTTACATGGGGAGAAAGGGGAATTCTCTCTCTCCTCCATTACACAGTGGACATTGAGCTGTTTCTTTTCTCTAGAAACAGCTTCTGATGAAGAATTCTCTACCCCTTTCCTAAAGAAACAGATTTTTTTTGACAGAAAGTGGCAGAAATGTGCCTGTTCAATGTACTTGCTCCCATCTGTGTGCATCAAGGCTCTTAATCCCAAAGTAGCTGTTAGGTCCTCAGCCCAGCCACTGAGGAAGGGACTTTTTTGCCAGGTGATAGGACAAGGAACAAGGATTTTAAGCTGAGTGAGGATAGATTGAGCTTGGATATTAGGAAGAAAAAGGGGACTTTTTTGTGAGGCTGTAGGACAAGGAAGAAGGATTTTAAGCTGAGTGAGAGTAGATTGAACTTGGAAGAAATTCAGAAGGTGGTGATGCCCAGAGAAGCTGTGGATGCCCCATCCCTGGAAGTGTCCAAGGCCAGGCTGGATGGGTGGTGGGAGCTGTGGGATGAGGGGTGGGACAGGATGATCTTCAAGGCTCTTTCCAACACAAACCCATGCTGAGATTCCACAAAAGGACCATGAGCAGTCTGCAAAGGGTTTCAGAGTGCCCCTCTGTGACACAGGCGTTACCTTTGGCAATTTTGATGTCCAGGGCCGTGCGGATGAGGGCCATGAGGGTGGAGGTGAAGTGGACTGTCATGTCCTCGGCCACGGGCATGTTCATCAGCACCAGTCTCTGCGCAAGAGAGAGAAGAAAACAGCGGACGGAAAACAATATCGAAAAACACATCGACCAGGCTGGAGGAAAAGAAATTAAACATTAAACAAAAAAAGGGGGGTGGGGAAAAAAAAAAAAGAATCCAAATTAAAAAAATAAATAAATTAAAAAAAAATAAAAAGCAACAAGGAGTGTCAAAACAGCACAGCCAAAAAAGAAGGGCGAGGATCACCCCACCAGACCCCCCACCTCCCCGGCTCCTTCCACCCCAGGACACCGGCTCACTGCCTTCCAGGGCTCCTCCTGCACCCCAGGAACGGCCCCTGAGCCCCCTTCCCCATGTGCCACAGCAGCCCCCGGCACTTTTTTGGGAAGACACACTCCATCCATCAGGGATGCGGGCATGTGGGATGCGCGGGAGGGGAGGCGGGCTCAGGTTTCCGTTCCCAGGGGGTTTGGCTTTCCAGCTCTCAACCCTTCCCAGCTGGGGCAGGGGAGAGGAGGGTCCCTAACCTCCAGGGACTTGAGATGGGCTGGATATTCCTCTAGCATGCTACATCCTGGCACTCCCTTTTTGCGTCTTTCAGAGATGAAGTTTGCCAGCACATGCAGGGGGGTTCCAAATTATCCATGGGTGGGGAAGGGAAAGGAAGGTAAAGGGGAGGGTGGAAAAAGTGCAGAAGGAAAGAGAAAAGGGCAACCAAGGCAGGTTAGACACGCCATGCTCCTTCCCCACCCTGGCAAGGCGGGGTGCAGACCGAAGTGACCAGATCCACTTTCCAGAGAGTATATTTTGCTTTGTGAATACCTTGGGTCAGCCCTTCCCTGCCCATTCCTGTTCACCCAGCTTCTCACATCCCTTTCCTGCTTTCAAGCCTCTCTTTTTTCCCCCTAGAGAAGTGTGATGGTGGATGTATGCTTGTGAGAGCCTGAGAGGGTGGAAGCGTGTCTGGAAGTGTGCAGGAATCTCTTTGTGCAATACCTGCTAAAAGGCCAAGAAAAACCCCAATTTCCTCCTCAACAACAGATCCTCCTGTAGCTCTGGGCCTGGTCCTGGCAGCTGCTGCCCTCAGAAAGCCACACAGGTCCCACTGCACATGCTCCATGGCTTCCCATGCTCCTGATCCATGATCCTGATCTGCAGCTGGGACCTGACTGACAGCCACCACTCCAGGTGGGACAACTCAGAGCTGCCTTTGGAAGGGCCCTGGCTTTGCCTTGCACAAGCAATGAAAGGGCTTGGAGAGCCCCTGCTGATGGTCCTGGCTCCTCACACACAGTAGGCCTGCTCCTATGGGATTTGGGATTTGAGATTTGGGATTTGTCCCCACTGCCCACCTGCTTCCCATCTCCACGGGCTTCTGCACCGGCTGGGATCAGGATGGTTCCAAGCCCCTGGGCATGAACTCCTGAGAACATCTCACCCTCCTAACTGTGGCCTCACCTCACCTCCTGCAGCCCTCCCATTTCCACACTAGTGCTGATCCTTTTCCCCTCGAGCTGTCACTGTCATATACATGGGGACCAACCAGCATGGCCAGGGCTCCTGTGGGCACACTGGGACAACTCAGAGCTGCCTTTGGTAGGCCTCTGGCTTTGCCTTGCACAAACAAGAGAAAGAGAGAGCCCCTGCTGATGGTCCTGGCTCCTCACGCAGAGCAGGCCTGCTCCTGTGGGATTTGGGATTTGTCCCCACTGCCCACCTGCTTCCCATCTCCATGGGCTTCTGCAGTTGGATCAGGATGGTTCCAAGGCCCTGGCCACAAACTCCTGTGGACATCTCACCCTCCAAACTGTGGCCTCACCTCACTTCCTGCAGCCCTCCCACTTCCACACTAGATCCTCTTTTTCCCCTGGAGCTGTCATTGTCACACACTGGGGACCAACCAGCGTGGCCAGGGCTCCTGTGGGCACAGCAGGCTCCCCAGGAGTGAGCCAAACACGTTGGACACCCCAACAAGTCCCCAGCTCCCCACCTCCCGCTGTGGCCCGGCTCCTGCAGGGCTCTGACCCCCAGAGAAGGAAGGGTTGATCTACCTTATAGGCCACTTTGGAAGGACATCTCTTGCCGAGGCCTAGCGGTGGTGACATAAGAGTCAGCATTTCATACATCTCAGTGTAATGGATTCGGCCACTGCTCATGGAGGGGGAAGGGGAGGGAGGGAGATGCAGAGAGAGGAGGCATTCCCAGAGAGCGGAAAAAAAAAAAAAACAAAAACGTACGAACGGAAAAATAGTACAGGAAAAAACAGGAGAGAAAAAAAAAAAAGAAAAAACAAACGGACAAACAGGAAAAGAACAGGAAACCCGTTAATCAAGGCAAATCATACATGAGAGACTGTCCTGATGTGGATTTATAGCACTGCTCACACAGACCCAGGAATGCTGGCAGAAAGCGACTCACCCCTCTCCTCTCTGCTGCTGGCCTCAAGTGCCTGTCTCGCTACCAGCCTGGGACGAGTCCTGTGCTCTGAACCCCTCTGCTAAAGCCCTCCACGAGCCCCCACCTCGTCCCACAGGTTCCAGGGCTGTGTGCGAGTGGTATAAATCAGATACACGGCACTCGAGCCATGGGTTATTGCAGATAAGGGTGCCTTGCACCACGGCGCTCCGTGGCCTCTGGAGCCTCTTCCCTCCCGGGGGGGTGCCTGGTATTTGCTTGGCATGGCCACCTAACCCATAGCCAAAGGCTGTGTATCCCCAGCTGGTGGGGTCTATGCAATTGGGAGGCAGCATCTTGCATAGAAGGCAGTGGGCCAGGGTCACTTGTCACAGGAAGATGCCCAGTTGCTTCCGTCTGGCTCTGCGGATGGAGCACTTCCCCACCATGCAGCAGTGCAAAAAAAGGCATGCTGAATCGGCTGGAACAAAAAAAACGGGAGGAAAAGTTGGGCATGCCATGCTCCCTCCCTGGCTCTCTCCCACATGCGGCTGCAAGTTCCACCAGGTTGGAGTTTAAAGAGTCTCAGCAGAGGCAGCTGTTTGGGCCTTCCAACATTTGGGGTTGGTTTGGGTTCCCCATGGGAGCAGTTAGGGTGGGATTTCCCTCCCTCCTCCCCTCCTTGCACTCCTCTGCTCCCTAAGGACCTGCCTGGGATTGCTGAGCAAAGAATGCCACCAAAGATTGGCCACCCCAGGCTGGGGTAGCTGGGCTGTGCCTCCCTCTCTCTGCACATCCACATCTCCCAGGGATCCTGGGCTTGCTCACCTCTTCTTCCCCTCGTGCCAGGACCCCATCCTGCCACTGCGAGGTTTGGGATGGTCAAATCACCTTGTGACACCAAAGGCATCCACCCTCACTGCCAGACAGGACCCCATCTCAGCTGGGAGAGAGGGCACTGATAAAAAATTAAGGATCCCCATGGGATCTTGGCTTCTTCCCTAGAATGTGCTGAGAGCAGTGTGGAAAGGGGAGATGAGGTCTCTTCTCAGCCCCCTGGTCAAAAAGGCTCCTACCAAGATAATTCCTGACATTTCAAGTGTGAACAGAACTGGTGACAGGAGCTGTTTGGGGTGCAGGCACACCAAAAGATGGTTGATAAGAGCTCTGGAGAATGATGAGCAGGAGGATCAAGAGGAAACATCCAGGAGTCCACAAACAGCACCTTGGCAGGGCTGGATGAGCACCAGCTCAGGATGAGGTGGCTGCAATTTTCATGCATGAATTCAGTGCAAAAAAGGAAGCAAGACAGTGATCTTCCAGCCATCCTTCCTGGCAGGGGGAATTCTGGGGAACCCAGCACCAAACAGGCACTGCCTTTCAGCCTGAGATTCTCCACACAGCCAAGGAGGAATGGAGTCCATGAAAGGAAGAGTTTGCATCAGTGACCAAGAGGGATCCCATGAGAACTCCACACTTTGCTGCTCCTCAGAGCAGAGATCTTGGAGCTTTCTGAGCAGCACAGCTGTGCCCAGACACCACTTCCCCACAGAGTGAAGCACAGGCAGGCACAGGGAATGAAATTCATCTGAGCAGGATCGATGTCTTGGGAAGGCTGAGCTGGAACAGGGGTTGGACAGAGCTAAAGAATAAATCAGGAATTTATTAAAGGCCTCAATGGATCCACCTTGGGCAGCACAAGAGCCCAGCCAGGGCTGCACCCAAGATGAACCAAAATGGTCACAAAAAATGGATCCTCAGTGACATCGTCTCTCACTTTTGTAAGTTCTGCTCCATTTGCACATTGGAGTCAATTGTCCAGTTACAGCTTTAGCCCTTGCAGTCCCATCCTTCTTGTTTTTCTCTCTCCAGCCCACGGTGTTTGTGCTCTTGGGCCTGAGATTTGGATCATTTGTCCTTGGTCCCCAGCTAGAGCAGGAATTGTTTTGTCTCCCTGCTCTGTGCACAGAGCTCACCATCCCCTGATAGGAAGCCCAGACCCACACACTAAAGCAGCACAGAATCTGAAAAATATAAAAGCTCAAATCTGAGGCATCAGGATGACTCCCAAGAGCTGGTGCACACCCAGGATGGGGGATCTGACCCATCCATCCGTGTCTGGACAGAGATGTGACCCATGGCTACAGCACGAGGTGGCCACCAGGGATTAAATTATTCATTATTCTGTGATTCTGTAAACCCTGTAAAACCACCAGGCATTAATGGCTTGGCCTGAGAGAAGCCTGTGAGTGGCAGAGGAGGAAATGGGAGACAGGACATCTTCCTCCTGTGGTTAGGAAATAAGTGCTGTGCCCCACAGTCTGTTAGGAAGGGAGCAGCAGGAGTGCTGTGAGAGTAAATTCAGGAAGAGATGAAGTTATCTTCACCTCATAGGGATATCATCTGTGGAGCATTCACCTGGCAGGCAAGGCAGGCTCACTGAACTGAAAGGTGTCTGCAAGCTGACTTGGTGTTTTGGGATCTTGGCAAGATGCAACAACCACATGGATTTTTTTTTTTTTTCCAATCTTTTGGGAATTGTTCCAGGGCAATAGGAACTCCTGAAAATCTCCTGTTCTTGAAATATCTCCTGCACAGGGAGGAGGAGACTGAGGTAACACAAGGTAGAGATGGGAATGGGGATGTCTCTCCCACATGACAACGGAAGCTGTTCTCAGCACTCTTTGCTTCCTCCTCTCCCTGCATTTATCCACCTTCACTGCTCTGCCCATCCACAGCCAGCAGAAATCAGATTGCTCTGAGACTCCCTCTTCCAAGGAAGCATCAGCAGAGAAGCAAGACTCCAAGAAGCCCTTCCTGGAACAGATGACCTCATCTGAGATTCTTGCAAGAAATCTCCCGTTCCCAAATCCATCTTCCTAAACGAGGTGACCAATCATCCAGGCCTTGTGTTCTTTGTGCTGCTTTGCCTCTGGCAAAACCATCCCCACACCCAGCTGTGGAGGGTGACAGAGCTGTTCCAGGGGTGGCACCTGGAAGGAAAGCCTTCCTGATGTTTCCACAAGGATGTGGTGACTGCACCACGCTGCAGCAAGGAACCCTCCTCCTCTGCAGAGGCAAGAGCCAGGACTGGGCTTGTCTGAACTCCCTTGTGCACCTCAGGAGCCATGAGGGATGCAGGAGGAAGAGCAAGCTCTGTGATTCATCCTTTTGTGGCACAGGCACAGACAAAGGTGTCATGGCACTTCAGAGAACGCAGCAGATGTGGGATTTTGCTCAAGTGTCACCCCAAAATAATTTTTTTTTTAAAAAACCCTTCAAGTCAGAGAGACATGAGGAGACCAAATCGCTGCCCTGGACTCAGGGCCAGTGTCAGGACCCAGGACATCCCTCTAGCTGTCCTGAGCAGCCAAGACTCTGCCAGGGGTCTCAGAGACCCTGGCACAGAGCCCAAGATGCCTGTGGGTTTGATTATGACCCGTGGAGCAAATTACCAACCTTGTATGAAGATCAGCAGGCCACAACAGTTTAAGTAGAATATTAGTGAAGTTATCACAGAGTAGAAAAGTAGATTTTAGAGTCTTTGGTATGGAAGTTCAAGACGCAAGATGGAAAGAACTAGGTGTGTCCAGCCTTTCTCCTTCTTCTTCTTGGCCTCCATCTTCTGCTGTGATGTTGGCACTTTTAGATTGGTTTAGAGTAGAAGCTCACTGTCTAACATGGGTGATAGGTGTTGGAAAGTAATTGTAAATATTGTACTAGTAGTTTTTAGTATACAATAGTATACTTGCTGAGCTGACCTCAGCAAGCCAAGAGAAATTTTTTTATGGACAAGATAAAATAAACAACCTTAAGACTGAGGAATGAAGAGCCCTGACTCCTTCTTTGAGCGCCAAGCTAAGAAAAGAGACTTTCCAACTTTTCTTGAGTTCACTCTGACCAGCTGGAGATCCTGACAGGCCAGGAGCCAGGAGCTGAGCTCAAGGGAGAGGAGCTGCCAAGCTCCAGAGGTGTCACCATCTCCCAGGGAGATCCAGCCAGCTTTGTGCAAGCCTAGAAAGAGTCCCACTCCTCAGAGACGTGACTGTTTGTCCTGCCAAGCGCCACCCTCAAGGACAGGGCTGTTGGGTACAGCACAGCATCTTCCAGGGACAGGGGTCACCTCCTCATCCTCCCTGTCCAAAACAACAGCAAAGTCCCCAACAATACCCTCCCAAACCCTCGTTGTCCCCCCGTGAGGTGCTTGGAGGTGTCGAGCAGAGGCAGTGGCATTTGGGCTGGTGCCCCTCGGGGCTCTCTGCACCACTGGAACCGGGGCTGGGGGGCTTTGCTGGGGGGCAAAATTTGTCACAACCCACGCCAGGAGGCTCTGAGTCCCCTGATGCCTCCCCTGCAGGGGAACAGCTGCTGGCTCTGGGAGGCAGTGGACCTCTTTAAACTCGGAGGAAAGCAAGGTCAGGGTTCCCTGGGGAGGCGCGGTGGCAGTGGAGCAGGGAGCAGGGTGGATGGTGTGTCCCGTGGCCAGGCTGTGGCGGAGGACTGGGAGGCAAACCTTGCACGCCACCCTGTAGGGGCAGTTCTCTCCTAGGCCCAGAGGAGGCGAGATCACCCGTACTAATTTGTACATATCCTTATACGAGATCCTGCCGCTGCAAAGGAAGCACAGGTGGGTTAATAGGACACTGAGAGGGTGGAGGGGAGGGTGGAGAGCTTAACGGGGGGATGCTGGGGCTGTCTGTGGGGCAAGACCCCCAGCTCTTCTCCTTCTGGCTCTGTCAGACCCAGAGAGGAGAAAAAGCTGTGAGCATCAGCTACTGCCTTTTCCACCATGAGAGCTGGCTCTTATCTCCTCACACTGTCCCATCCTCACCCTGGAGAAGGACAGTTTTGGTGGTGACCCCTCCTCGTTGTGCCCCTGACCCCTGGGCCTGGCGGGATTTTACACAGAGTGAGCCTGCAGCTTGGTGGAGTTCTAAGCCATGGAGCTGTGCCCCATCACGTCACCAGAGCCCCTGTCCTCACACAGCCAACCCTCTGAGAGCCACGAGGTCCCAGTGGGGTTGGCAGCTGAGCCACTCGTGCCTCCAAGATCTGGGGAACCTGAGACAGGGAGGGATAATGTGACCAGCTGCTGGCTGTGGCACCTGGCTGTGGCTCTCCAGTCCACTCCTGTGCTCTGACCACCAGCCCAGCTCTGCCAAGGGTGCACATTATGAGAAGCAAACCTCCCCAGACACACACAGACCCCCCTTTCCTCCCAGGGAAGCACATCTGCCCAGATGCAGCCATCCCAGGATACGGCCGTATCCTCCGGCACCGCGGGGACCAGGAAGCAGCCGAGGCACAGAGCTGGCAGGAGGGGGTGCAGGATGTTGAGCTCCCCACTCTGCTCCAGCCCAGAGCCCCTGGGGAAGCGTGGGGTGGAAGTGCTGAGGTGCAGCTGCTGCAGCCTCCTGGGCATCCTTGGACAAGCTGGGAGGGAAACCAGGTGGGGAGGCAAAGAGCGGCGTCACCATCCGACCCCAGGCGCCTTTGCCTCTGGTTTCTTCCTCCTCATCCTCTCCCATCCCCTCTCCATTGCTGGCCAGAAGTGAAGAACCAACCAGACCCCAAACCCCATCCCTGCTCCCCCCTGGTGCTGGGTGTTGTCCCCAGGAGAGCTCCGTGTGCTGTCAGGATGTGCTGGGAGCTGTTGGGATGTACTCACCCATTCCTGGCCTGGCACAGGGGCCAGGGCTGCCAAAACTGTCTCCTGTGTTCCCTAAGCACTGGCTACAAGCATGGCTTGCTCAGGGAATCAGAGGGGCACATGACAGGGACAGGACAGCTCAGGCTTGTTTTATAGTGGCTCCATCATGGGCCATCACAAACTGGCCACCAGCCACCACCAAGTGCCCAGTGTGAAGAAACCCACCCCAAGAGCCACCCTGCAGCTAGCAGCTGGGAGTTTCACTGCTCCACCTCCTCTCCTTCTCTGCTTGGAGCTGATATTGGGCATAAAAAAAAATACCTTGGCTGAGGCTGGTCTCCTGAGGGCAGGACATGAAGGCAAGGAGTCTCCAAAGGGAGTGTGAGGGGGTGCCAAGGCCAAGAGTTAAGATGGCACAGGCTCTCTGCAGTGGTGGATCATGGACCCATGGAGCCCCTGGGCTCTGGAAGGGGCCACACAAGGCATCCGGGTGGGGCTGGGCTGAGTGAAGGGCAAACACATTCCCAGAGCTGACACAGGTCCCCCTTTGCTCTAGGGATGCTTGGGACCATCTGAGGAGAAGGAGCAATGGAGAGCAAGGCCTCTGCAGCAGCAGCAGCAGCAGGAGCAGAGCCAAAATCTACCAACCCAGGGTGTGTATGGACCCTGTGAGCCCCCACTACTGCTGGGAACAGGCTGTGCCTCCAAACAGGAGCCCTGCTCTCCAAGGTCCTCATCAGCAAGGGCAGGAGTGCAGCAGCCAAAGCCCTCCCACCTCAGAGGGGTGAGTGGGCTGGCCAGCACAGGACACAGCTCCCCAAACACGCCCCAAACAAGGTCCTGTGCAGGTGGTTTGGCGGGAACCCAGCAGATCCCTGTGGTGGGAACAAGCCCTGCTCAGCCCTGCTGTTATCAGGGGCTGTGGGTGCTGGGGAGGAAGGGATGGAGCCAGTCTCAGAGCAAAGGCTCCCAGCTGGTGCTTGGGGACAGGAAAGGAGGCTGAGAGGGATCTGCCTGCTGGGCAGGGAGGAGAGGAAGAGCAGGAATGTCCAGCACTCAGGATGAACACCCCATGGCAAACTGAACATCACCCAAGACGCCTGCGCCACCAACCAGCACAAGAACCAGCTGCTGCCCTTGCAATGACCACAGGTGACAGCAGCACACCCCTGACTGTCCCAGACATCACTGAGAACTAAACTTCCAGTAGGAGAGCATAGAGACCCTGGTTTAAAACCAGCTCTGAGAGGTTGGCTGGGAGAGAAGGAGCTGGCTACATACCACGCTGCTCGGTCATACTCTGCCCAGATCCGGACAAACTCATCCAGATGGTGAGGGCCCAGGATGGAGGAGTCCCGTGTCAGGTACTCAAAATTGTCCATGATGACTGCCACAAACAGGTTGAGCATCTAAATCAAAGCGGGGAAAGGCAGAGAGAAAGGAAGGTGAGGGGAGAGGGAGCAGAGAAGGGAAGGGAGAGAGTGGAGGGAAAGTGGGGGAGAGGGAGCAGAGAAGGGAAGAGGAGAAAGAGTGATTGTGGGAAGGTGATGGAAGATGACATGATGGCTGACAAGAGGGATCCCCAGAGCCCTCAGAGGAGAAGGCAACTCACCAGGAAGGAGCAGAAGAAGATGAAGGACACGAAATAAACGTAGGCCAGGTCGGTGCCGCAGCGCTCGTTCTCGTTCTGCCCGGACGTGGCCGTGGTGTCCGGCTCGCAGCCCTTGCCCTCCAGGCAGGACAGCATGATCTCCTGCCACGCCTCTCCAGTGGCACTCCTGTCCCCAACACAGCCCTGTCAGCAGCTCCTGGTGGCACGGATGCCCCCAGGAGAAACCTCACCGTGACCTGCCCACATTACACACATCTCTGGCATGCAGAGGAACGTTTTCCATGGTTGCTCACCTGAAGAGGAGCATGAGGGAGCCCAGGAAGCTGCGGAAGTTGTTGTGCCTGTTAATGTGGCTTTCCTCATCAAGTTTGATATTGCCAAAAACCTGCAGAAGGCAGAAAAAGGGCTCAGCTCTTCAGGCAAGAGCTCGTCAGCCAGGGAAGCAGCTGCACGTTCATATTGCCGTCCTTGAGTGTTGGGGAAGATGAAACAGGAAAGCCTTATAAATGTGATTGCCTGGTAAAAGATTTTGAGAATACAGAAACTATAAGTGAGACTGAAATGAAAGCAAGCTTTGAGATACCTCAGTTACTGAACAACTGGAAAACAATGGTGTGGCCAGCTGAAGGTAATCCCCTTTTGATGAAACAACACCCTCTGCTTGCAGGCAGGTCCAAGGGTCAGAGCAGACCCTACAGCTTGGCAGAAGGGGCCCAAAGAGGAGTTTTTAGGGTTTAAAATGTAACACAGTATGGTAATGTAATGATTCTTATAGGCTGTATGGAAATGCTATAGGATTTGTATCTTGTATTAGATTGGTTAGTGAGAATTAGAATATTCAGCACAAAAGAAGATTTATGGCATTGTAACAGGAACCTCGCTCTCTTACCCTCTTATGCTCTTATCCTCTTTTACTCTCTCTCTCATCCTCTCTCCCCTCTCTTCTCTCAGGCCTGCTCTGAGCTGTGGCTGGCAGCTCCCAGCAGGGCCTTTCCCCCAGGCCCTTTGCAATAAACCACAAGTTCCAAGCCCTGGCTTCAGAGATCTCTGGTTCTCCATCCATCCTGACTGTCCTACCACCATCACTCCTACACTTGAGAACATTCCAGGTTGGGTTGGACAGGGCTCTGAGCAACCTGATCTAGCTGGAGATGTCCCTGCCACGGGGCTGGACAAGGTGGCCTTCCAAGTCCCTTCCAACCAAAAACATCCTCTGACTGTGTGATTGCACAAAAAGTGCCCCAGCAAACACAGGCTGGTGCACAGCCAGCGTGCCAAGGAGCTGGTGCCAGGCAGCCATGGGGGAAGGAGACTCTGCTCTCCTTGGCAGGGATTTGCTGTGGGTTGCAAAGGCTGCGAGAGGCTGAGCTGCCATGGAAACAGAAGCATGGAGGGCCTGGGATCAGCTGAGTCCAACCATTCCACATCCATCCATCCCTCCCTCAATGCCATCTGAGCACCACATGGCACCCAGTGACCCCAACCACACTGGAGGTGCAGGGACAAGGTCCCACTGCCCTGGGTGGGTGCTGGGTCACACTCCTGGACACTCCCAGGAGATTTTGCATTGCTGGAGGAATGGTCTGTGATGCTGGGGTGAGGCACAGCTCTGCAAACAGCATGGAGAAGGGCTCAGGGATGGAGGGACAGACCCCACCATCCGCAGGGCCAGGAGAGGCAGCAAAGATCAAACCATGGGCAAGAATCTAACAACAATCCTCAGCAAAAGCTGTGCTAAGACATTAGTAAAGTGCCTCAAATTGGAAATATGTGCTGTTATTACTGTTAAATATTTATTCCCCTTTCCCTCAACCTAAAAATACACCAACTGCAGAGTATTTTTTCCCTGTACAGGTTTTTTGGAATGTGTAATTGTAGAATATTTTCTGCCTCCAGCTATTTTGCTCAAATAACGCCCACAGACTTTACTGCTTGGGGATTCGTTCACAATGGTGTTAAAAAAAAAAAAAAAAAAAGAAAAATTAAAAAAAATAAATCTAATACTACCACCCAGCAGGGAGGGGGGCTGAGTCAGATGGTGGCTGTTTAGGAGAACACCTGGAGCTGCTGCTCAGGTGAGTAGGACAGGGTGGCAAAAATCAGCCACTGGAAGATCCTAAACAGCAGAGCTGCCAAGCAGCACAAGCCAGGGGCCTCTGTCACCCCAAAATGAGGCACTGGGTACTGTGGCAGCTCACAGGGCAGCTCCACATCCCCAGAGGATTCTTTGTCACATCTCCAGCATGGGATTTAGTCACAGCAGAGGCGAGCAAGCCCTGCAGCACGTGTGGAGCTGAAGGGTTTGGCTCACATGCCTCTTATTCACCAGCTGACGCCTCCCCCTGCTCTGCAGACCCCCCCAGCAGCTGGGAGATCAGGGCAGGGCCCCAAAGGGGAGCACCCAAACAGACTGACAGCAGCACAGCTACAGGGACAAATGGATGGCAGGTACCCAGCTGAGCGCCCAGGGCCGCAGCTCCAAAGGTACCAGCTGTGGAGCTGGACTGAACAAGGCCATGGCAGTGTCCCCAGGGCCCTGCCGCTCCCAGAGAAGCTGTTCCACCCTCAGCACCCTCCTGGCACAGTGTTGCACACAACGCTGGCTCCTGTGTGCAACACTGGGGACGTGTCAGTGCCACTGTCTGTGCCAGGGGGATACACGGACACGTCTGTCTCACCTGCATCCCAATGATGGCGTAGATGAAGAAAAGCATGGCAATCAGCAGGCAGACGTAGGGGAGTGCCTGCAAGAGAAGCAGATGAATCACCTCATCTATCACAGGTCCAGCCCCAGAGGAGTACAGCACACACAGGTGAGCTGTGCTGCTCCATCTCTCCTACAAGGCCTTGGGAACAGCCTGTATTTGGGAGTAGCACCACATCCCTGTGGCCTGGTGTCCTAGGGTGATGTTATGATGCTTGTATCCCTATTTCTGTGTTCTGTTTATGCTGGATATTATGTTCTGTGCCTTCAAGACTGGCTCTGAAGAGTGAATGTTTTGTTTTGGTTTTGTTATCAGCTGGTCCCCCACAGCTGGTGGGGACACAGAGACAGAGCAGTACATGATGCTGCTTTGGCTTTTTGCTTGGGTTTTGCTTTACTTTTGCTCTTGCTTTTTGCTTCTGTTCATTAGTTAGTTTAGCTAAGCAGTCCGAATTTTTCCCTGGACTGTTTTTACTTTCCCTTTTTTGGACCAACTTGAAGCTGCTCCAGACTGGGACCTGGGAAACACTGAGAGCTTGCACCCTGTGGCTGCAGCAGCTGCCCCAGCGCTGGAGGGACTGATAACAGAGCGACCACCCCCAAGACAGACTTTCTGAATTTGTCATCTTTTTCAGAGCAGTGAAAGAGTTTTGTCATCTGGTATTGTTAATTTTGTGTGCTGGGGGGTGCTGTACCTGTTAAATAAACAGGTTCTTTCCACTTGTCTCCAAGTAATCCTTCCCAAACTGGCTGGGGAGGGTTAGGGTTAGGATTAGGGGAAAGGGCCCATGTGGGTTTGCTTTCTGGAGGGGCCCCCTTTTGGAGGTTTTCTCCCAAATTTGCCCTAAACCAGGACACCTGGCAAGAGGTCAGGACACAGGAGACTGACCTTGAAGGACTGCACAAAGGTCCAGAGCAGGATGCGGATGGTGTAACCCTGACGGAGCAGCTTGATGAGCCGAGCAGCCCGGAAAAGCTTCAGGAAGCTCATGTTGAAGCTGCTGGTGTTCACCAGCTGGGGGGAGATGAGAGGGTCAGAGGGAGCTGGGGGCTCCCAGCACCACCCCACAGCCCGCTGCTCCCAGCCCCTGCCTCACCTTGGTGTCTGTCAGGATGATCTCCGTAATGCTGCCGATGACCGTGATGAAGTCAAAGATGTTCCACGTGTCCCGAAAATAATTCTGCAAAAGAAAGAGGGAGAGAGGGAGCGTGGATTTGAGCTCAGGGATGGCAGGTCTGAAGGGTGCTGGGCCACAGGCCAAAGCTGCTCATGGGCAGTGGTGGAGACCTCAGAGCCCATTTGTATGCAGCCACAGTGTGGAACACCGTCCTGTGTCTGAGACAACAGCAGACCTGAGCATGCCTGCAGCAAGCAGCTCTTCCTGGGAGATGATTCATGCCTCCAACAGACCACCCTGGCAAATGGGATCAGGAAAAGCAGCCACAGCCTAGATGAGGCTACAACAGCTCGGCACCTTGACCCTCACAGCCAGGAGGCTGCTGTGCCCTCCTCTTCACAGACACCTGGACACATCTCAGCCCCTGCTGTTTGTGCAGCAGTGTGGGAAACAGTAAAGGTAAGAAGATTTTCAGAAAGCTGTAAAAGCAGGCCTTGGAAACAGAAAGAACAGAGAAAGTAAAACTAGCTGCAGCTCCAAAGTCTGAAAGTAGAAAAAGTTACAATAGTACAGCAAGCAAGGACATGAAACAATAGCTTGAGTTTTAGGCTTGGCTAATACAGACCTTAGGATTGCAGAAAAATATGCTTAGAAAGATAGTAGAAGGTTTTAAGCTTAAAAATGGAGTATTGTGTGTTGTTATTAGAGAGCAGACAAGCAAGCATTGTGTGAAGCAGGTGTAAATGTGCTTTTAATGACTGGCTAGAACAATCATCTGTAAGCTTTAGCAATGTGCTATTAGCTAGAAAGTTTTTTAAATGCTTTGTAACAAAGAAATATTTGGCTGTTGATGGCAAGATGTGAGCTTTTGCCAGCTTTCTATTGTCTCAACCATGTAATGAGGCTGATGCTGCAATAAAGCTCAAGGAATGTATCCCTGTCCTGTTTGTGACAAACTCCAAACACACAGCAGCTGGCACAACACCAAACGTGACCATGACTGGTGCTACTGGGAGCAAGAAGGGTGGCTAGAAACCCTCCTGGCAGTGGGCTTTGTGTCCCATAAGCAGCAAGGAATAGCTGAAGAAACAGCAATCCGTGGTTTCAGATACCAAATGAGCAGCTGGGAGTTTTAGCACTGTGAATCTGTCAGGGAGGTCTCACTGCTGCTCGGGTACAGCACAAGGACAGAAGTGCAGCAGCATCTCCTGACTTGTGGGGACAAGGGAGCACAGCCCCCAGCATGTGGAACAGCACAGAACATGCACAGCCCAGGCACAGAGCACAAGGCAAGAAGTAAAACAGCAGTGTGGCTTTTCCCAGCACTGGGAAGTGCAATGAGAACCACAGAACTCCAGCCCAAAAGCAGCTCTTAGGCCAGGATCCAAAATAAGTAGCAGCAAGCTCACTTTATTAACACCTTCCCTTCCTTCTTTCACACTGCCAAAGTGCAAATGAACACCCTCGTAAAGAACAGGAGCAGGCACTCACCAGGAAGCCAAAGGCAATGATCTTGAGGACGCACTCCAGGGAGAACACCATGGTGAAGGCAATGTTCAGGTACTTCAGGGCCAGCTCATAGGTGTATGGAGCAGAATAGTACTGATGGAAACAGAGACAGCACTAGCCAGGAGGAGCCTGCCAGCCTCGGGGCTGGTGACTGTCCCAGCACAGACCTGACATGGCCTATGTTTGATGCCCTGGCTGCCTCCAGAATTCCTTCTTTTCCTCACCCCTCCCTCAGGACAGGCCTGTGGTGGTCCACATTGCTTGTCTTGGAGGCATCAAGAACATCTCCTTGCTCTCTCCACCCCTCTCCCAGGACAGATGCCGTTCCTTCTAAGAAGGTGGCACAGAGGAAATCCAGGCCTGCCTGCAGTAGTTAAGAGGTCTAAATAATTTGGGTCATTTCCTTTAGAAAAGGTGCCACCTCCAGTTTGGGTCCTGTGTTGTTTCCCGGGCATGTGCCCAGGGAATTCACACACTGTCTCAAAGCACCTCCACAACCAAAATTCCCTCTGCTCCCATCCTGACTGATCCTACTGCTCCAGACGAAGGGGACAGCCTCCCTCTGAGCCCCAGCTCACCTTCATCATGAGCACCACGGTGTTGAGGGCTATCATGGCCATGATGGTGTACTCGAAGGACGGGGACACCACAAAGTGCCACACGCGGTACTGGAAGGTGTGTCTGTTCTGGGGCATGTACCTCGTCAGGGGCTTGGCACTGATGGCAAAGTCAATGCAGGCCCTCTGCAACAAAATAATGCCCATCAGACCCCCACGGACACCTGGGAATGTCACCATCATACTTTCTGGAAAATCCCTTCACGTCCTGGGAAGCTGAGAGGCCTCAGAGAAAAAGGAAAACAATATTATCTCATTTGCTTCTCCTGTGTCTTGCTGTTTTGGAATGTGAAATGTGAAATGTGTTTTGATGCTTTGGAATGTTTGTGCTGCTTTGGAGATTGTTTATCCAACATGTGAATTGTTTTGACTTAATGACCACTCACGGTCAGGCTGTGTCAGACTCTGAAGAGAGAGTCACGAGTTTTTCATTATTATCTTGTTAAGCCTTCTGTAAGTATCCTTTCTCTATTCCTTGGTATAGTTTTAGTATTCTTTTATATAATTAATATAATATAATATAACATCATATCATATCATATCATATCATATCATATCATATCATATCATATCATATCATACCATATCATACCATATCATACCATATCATAATAGATTAGCCTTCTAAGAACATGGAGTCAGATTTATCATTCCTTCCTGCCACAGGGGACCCCAGAAAATACTACAGGGAGGTGCTGGTGGCTGCCACAATTCCTTCCTTCATGATCTGGGAAGGCAGCAGGCTCATGGGTTTCTCACCTTTTCGATAGCAAGGGAGTTCCAAGCTCCCAAATTGCTGAAAGCCCCATGGAAATGTCCTCATTCCCCCTCCCCAGACCATACCTCATTCTTCTCTAGGCTGCACTCCTCCATCATTTTGTCTCCTTGCTCTTGGAAGGTGATGATGATGAGAGCCACGAAAATGTTGACGAAGAAGAAGGGGAAGACCACGAAGTAGACGACGTAAAAAATGGACATCTCCATGCGGTTGCTGCGGCTGGGCCCGCGGTCCTCCTCCGTCACATCCACCGAGTGCTGCAGCACCCTGTGGGCAGAGAGGTGGAGAAAAGCAACCAGGGGTACATCCATCACTTCCAACGGGACCCAGCTCTGTCTGTCCACTCTTGTGTAATGACAAGGTAAAGCTCTGTCCTAATCTGCTTTCAAGGATGACCCTTTTAAATGGCTGCAGTTTGTTTTATGGTGCTTTGCCACGTCCCTGATGGAAAATGGATTTTCCTGTGCTCTGCACACAGAGAAAAAAATATTGCCCAAGCTCACATGGGCATTTAGAGAGGTCCAGTCCTACCGTTATCCCTAATATTGACTTCAAATATATCTTCAGGCCGCACAGAAAAGGCATTTTCCATCATTCACTCCCTAAGGAAGAAGCTAACCCCAGACACGGCCCCAGCCTCATAGCAGGGCTAAAACCTCTCTTGTGCTGGTGTAATTTATGTTTATGAGGTGTTATTCTCTCCACCTCCCAGCCCAGCAGCTCCTCTCTCAGTCTCACTGGGTGTAACCTGACCACCCCAACAGGGTGTCCACCCCTATGGGAGGGGACAGAGGAGCAGAATACTCACTGGGGCCACCCCTCGCCCGTGGACACTGTGAACAGGGTGAGCAGAGCCCAGATGATGTTGTCATAGTGAAACTCGTGCCGCTTCCACTCCCTGCATTTCACCTCCATCTTGTTCTTCTCATGGTCCACATAGTTCCCTCTGCAAGGAGGACAGGGAGCAGTGACCTTGGGGTTTTTTGGCTGCCAGAGTGTGGGATGGCGGGTTTGAACCCTGGGGGCAGCATGGGTGTGTGGGGGTCACCTCTCCTCCCTTCAGCCATGAGGAAGAGGAGGGAGAAGGGGAAAGTAAAACAGAAGAGAGAAGAAGGAAAGAACAGGAGCAAATTAAGGGCTCTGCACTCCACAGAAGGATGGGCCACAGCACTGGGGATGGGGTTCAGCCCATGCTGTCCCCAGGAGCAAGGACTTAACAGGGACCCACACCAGACACGACCCAGCACCCTGCCCTTGCCAGAGGGGTGAGAAGCACCAGAGCTACTCCCCAGGGCACCCACATGCAGTCCTTCTGCGTGTCCTTGGAGCTGTCAGTGCAGTAGAAGAACTTCCCCTTGAAGAGCTGCACGGCAATGACGGCGAAGATGAACATGAAGAGCTTGTAGACAATGAGGATGTTGAAGACGTTCTTGAGAGATGTCACTACACAGTCAAAAACAGCCTGGAAGAGAGGGCAGAGGTCACCCTGGGGAACCCACAGACCTGCACCAAGACCAGGTTACTTGCTGGGTAAAGAGGGAAAGAGCTGGGCCTTCTCCCAGGCCAAAAGTTATTTTGTGAACGAGGTTAACACCCAGAGCACCCACAGCACACATGTAGGCACCATGCAGCCCCTGAGACAGCACCAGGAATGGATATTTGTGTCCTCGGTGTTCTCTGCAACCAGGGAAGCAGATGGGGGACCATCCTAATGATGCAATTAGCAGCACTCAAGACTAATTAGCGAGCACTTCATCATTTTGCATCACCCCAATAGCAGGACAGAGCAAATACTTCTGCCTGCCAGAACAGCACGTTCCTTAGTGCTCTCAGCCCTGGCTCTCACAGCACTTCAAGTGGGGGTTGTCCTGATCCTTGTTTCATGGGATCATGTTTCATTTTCCTTATCCCTGTATCCCTGATGGAGACAGGCACTTCCAGAAAGGAACTGACACGGGCTGACTCCATCCACTGATCAGGAAGAAAAGCTGGGGTCAACCCTCATGTTTTTGGGGTGGCACCCAGGTCTCATCAATCAGCCAAACCACTTAAAAGTGAAAAAAAGGGGCTTCCTCGTTCTCATACTCTTTTTTTGGTTTTGTACCCCATCAGCTAAGGTAGGGAAATTCATAATCCTACCTGTGATGCAGAAATAATCCAATTATTGAGATGGGAAATCCCTCTCCAGTACAACACTGTGACAGCACAGCACACAAAACCCCAAGCTGTTTGCAACCTGCTCTGGTGGGAAAGATGAAAAACTTCCCAAAGAGATTTGAGCTCTCCAAAACCAGGGCAGCCTATTTTTCAGGAGAACATCTGGGCTTTGCTCCATTTTGTCCACTCAAGCCCCACCTTCCCTGGCAGAGGAAATATTCTGGACACTCTGCAGTGCTCCAGGCTTGCTTTCAAAAATTCCTTGAACCTCCAGATACAAAGGGCTCGTAGAACACCCCAAAAGCTTTGAAAACAACTTGTTTATTGCTCACAAACAAATCACTGGGATGGTCCCTGCTCCCAGGGAAGAGGAGAAGAGGATGTGATGCAGGAGATGGAGCTCGTTACCTTCAGCTTGGGCAGCCTCTTGATGGTTTTCAGGGGCCTCAAGACCCGCAGCACACGGAGGGACTTGATGGTCTTGATATCCCGGCCCTTGTTGGTCCTGCCACATCAGAGGGAGGCACACACACCCAAAAGTGGAACAGAGAGACAATAACCTTGTAGACCTGGGTGCCCTGGGGAGCTGAACTGCCAACAACACCCCCCCAGCACGGTGAAGATGGGAACAGGAGGGGCACAAACACTGCTGAGCTCCCAGCCCACCTCAACACAGCTCCTCCAACAGCCAGCAGAGATGGAAAACCAGGTAATCCCCTTTTTCCTGGGATTAGCACCCTTCCAGAGACCTCAACAAACCTCTCGCTGTAGGAAGCAGTGCCAGGGCTAGGGCAGACAGTGCCAGGAGGTTTGCAGGGCACAGCCACACGCTGTTTGTAAACAGGGCTTGTGCAGGGTCACCGCCGCTGCAAATTGTTTCCTTCCCGTTGCAAGAGATGCAGAATAAAACGAGGGAGGTTTGCTCAAGGGGGTCCACATTGCCAGGGAAATTGTGGGTGCCTCATCCCTGGAAGTGTTCCAGACAAAGTTAGATGGGGCCCTGAACAGCCTGGTCTAGTGGAAGGTGTCCCTGACTAAGGCACAGGAGTTGGACCCTTGGGAGGGTCTCAAAGGTTTCTCCAGATCAGAGCTGTTCTTGCCTTCACCCCAAATCAGCTGAGGGAGGCAGAGTTTACCAGGAGAATTCTTTAAAAGCCCCCTCATGACCCTCAATTCTTGCATATGATGATTATTCCCTAATCACAATATCACAATACCAGGTAGGATTTTTTTTCTTGTTTAACCAAAGCCTGGATCTCGAGGTCCTGGTGAAGGTGGCACAGCTTGGCTCCACCAGGCACCCTCGAAAAAATGTCAAGGAAATTACTTGCAACAACAGATGCTCCCAATTACACAGCTCCTTGGCGAGGGTTAATGCAACAGGGAGTACAATAATGGGCTTAATCATTACGAGATGTAAACAAAACCACTAATTAATAGCCCTCCCTAGGAGCACAGCCCTCACATGCATGGGAAGCAACTGTACAGACGAACCTAGGACTCACTGCTTTGCTCAGAAATAGGGCCTGGATAAAGGCCTGGGATATCTGACTGAGGGCAGCACTCATCTGGTGCAAGTTGTCACCAAGGCCACCCCACGTGCAGTGTCTGACACCTGCTATGGGGAATCCCTTCAGCCCTCAGGAGTGCCTGCAGAGCAGCATGTTGCAGCCCCTGAAAACGCAGCTGAGGGTCAGCCCAGGTGTGGGACAGAGTGAGCTCCAGCTGCAGCCACCCCCCCTGCATTCCCAGGAGCACCATAGTTACCCCAAAGCATTCCTGTCGGCGATCCAGCCCAGCAGCCAGCAAGCAGCACCAGCAGAGAGGTGGAAAAAGAAAGAGAGGAGGAAGGTGAGAAAAGGGTCAGGGGAGCTGCATGGGGACCCTGCAGTAGCTGCCCACCACCCCAGACCTGAGGAGAAAAGCACAGTGTGTAGACCATGTTGTAGCCTTCAGGATGGGGCACATCTCCAGGGAGGAACTCCTCCAGAATCCCCTCCTGCCCTCCCTGCTGGAGGTTTTGGGTGGGGGGCATGTGGTGAAAGCTCTGCTGGAAGAGGAACCTGCATGGAGTTGGGACAGTGGGCAGCAGCAGGAAGGCCCAGTGCTCCTCAGCCAGGAGCTGTGGGGTCAGTGAGCCAAAGGCAGGTGCCTCCAAGGGAACCCACCTGCAAGCCACAATAGTTCCCATCCAAATTCTGCTCAATCACCTCCACTGAGAGCTGCACTGAGCCTGAGCTGCAGTGCAGGGTCTCCTGCAAGCCAGCAGGATGCTCCAATTGTACAAGCCAAGGTGGGCTCCAAGGTCCCTGGCTGTAACCAAACCTCTGTCCCTGCTTGAGCCAAGTCCCTGCCATGTGCACACAGAGCGCTCAGCACTTGGGGCAAAGCCTGTAAGCAAAACTTTTCCTTAAACACATCAAACTCACCCCAGCCCCTGGCTGTGTATCAGTCCAGAATGTGGGAGGTGTGCTGAAAAGGTGACAGCTTAACTTTGCAGCACTTCTGTGGTGCCCTGACCTGCCTCACACCAGGTTATTCTGCAGTACCTAGGGGTCCTTCTTTCTTCCAGACCCAGTGGGCACAAGGAGATGCTGCAAGGAAAGAAGCCCCTCTGCTGGGTAATCAGCCCCTGCACAGCCAGGGCTCCACACTGGCCACTCAACCTCTGTACCAACCCTTCTACCAGCCCTGGACAGCTCTGCAAAACTGCTGAGAACTGCAGCCTCAGAGGGAGGCAAAAGCCAGCAGGGTCTTTACTTGTGGTTCTGGTTATTTCAGCTAATTTAATTTGAACTCCTTAGAGATTTACAGCTTTTTATTTAGACTGTGCATGGATTGATGGATTAGCTTTCCACGTGGAGAGCCAGAGATGAATGGAGACAGCCTCTCCCAGGATTTGTGGCCTCTGAGGGAGCAGTGGACAAACCACAGTGGCTCACAGAGAGACGGCTTTGTGGGTGGACACTTGGTGGTCAGAGATTTGGATGTGGCACTGCTGAACCAGCTCCAAACATCCTGCTGTGCTCCACAGCCACCCCTGAGGGAAAACCAGAGTGAAGAGGGAGGCAGGAGGGGCAGGAAACCTGCATGGAACACCCCAGAATTCCTGCTGGGAAGTGCTGGACTCAGGCACCAGCTGGTCTCATCCAGGTAATCACCACACTCCACAGGCACTGCTGCTCCCACCCAGCACCATGGAGGAGAGGAGGAGAAGGAGAAAGGAGAAAGGAGAAAGGAGAGAAGGAGAAGGGAGAAGAGGAGGAGAAGGAGAAAGAAGGAGAAGTATAAATGAGAAAAGAGGAGAAGGAGGAGAGGAGGAGGAGGCAGAGAAGGAGGAAGGAGGGAGGAGAAGGAAAAGGAGAAAGAAGGAGAAAGAAGGAGAAGGAGGAAGGAGAAAGGAGAAGGAGAAAGGAGAAGGGAGAAGAGGAGGAGTAGGAGAAAGAAGGAGAAGTAGAAATGAGAGAGAAGAGAAGGAGAAGGAGGAGAAAGGAGAAGGAGAACAAGAAAAGAAAAGGAGAGGGAGAAGGAGAAGGAGGAGAAAGGAGAAGGAGAACAAGAAAAGAAAAGGAGAGGGAGAGGGAGAAGGAGGAAGGAGAAGGGGAAAGGGAAAGGAGAAGAGAAGGAGAGGGAGAGAAAAAAGGAGAAGGGAGAAGAGGAGGAGAAAGAAGGAGAAGGAGAGGAGGAGGAGGAAGAGAAGGTGAAAGGAGAAAGTGAAGGAGGGAGGAGAAGGAAAAGCAGAAAGGAGAAAGAAGGAGAAAGGAGAAGGTGAAGGAGAAGGAGGGAGGAGAAGGAAAAGCAGAAAGAAAGAGAAAGAAGGAGAAAGGAGAAGAAGGAGAACATTCCCCGTGCCCTGGCCCCACATCAAAGAGCTCACGGAGGGAGAAGAAAAGGAGACGGATTGGAACTTTAGCACCAGAGTTTTCCCCTGGGGATCAGGAGGGAGGCTGGGAGGGAGGGTGGCAGGCTGGGACATGGAGAGCTGGTGAATATCCTGCAGCTCCTTGGGCTGCCGAGGGCAGAGGCAGGTGTTCTTAGAAATGCTTTATAATGCATGAACCCATCAGAAATCACCGTGAGGCCTTTGTTCCCCTCACTGCCCAAGCCATGAGCTCACCTCCTGCAGCAGGAGCCAGGCTGGAGGCGGGGCAGACAGACAGACAATCCTGAAGGTTTACAGGACAAAATCCCCATCCATGGCACAAGCAGCTCAGCATCTGCCCAGTTACAATTGCAGGAGAGAGCAGGAGACACCGGTGCTCACTGCAAACCTGTGTGTGGAAATGCCAAGGCCTTCTCCACACATCCTCACCCTCGAGAATTCAGCTGCCCCATGCCCGGAGGGAACGTCCTTCCCTCAGCAGGCAGGGGCCAAGCAGGGCTGGAAGGTGCCAGGCAGCTCCCCCACATCCCCTGCCAGCTGCAGGGCCACCACAGGAACTGTGCCACCCTTGTGGGGTGAGGGCAAGGGGACAGCAAGCAATTCCTGTGCACTGGTGAGGGTCACCATGACATTTTCTGAAAAATCCTCTTTGTCCAGGATTTTCTCCTAGGAAGCTGAGAAGCCTCAGAGGGGAATGAAAACAAAAAATATCTGATTTCCTTCTCCTGTGTTTGCTGCTTTGGAATGTGGCTTGGACATTGTTCACCAACAGGTGCATGTTTGATTGGGTCCATGTGAATTGTTTTTAATTAATGATCAGTCACAGCCAGCTGTGTCAGACTCTCTGAGTCAGTCACGAGTTTTCATTATCATTCTTGTTGTTAAGCCTTCTGATGTATCCTTTCTCTTTCTTTAGTATAGTTTCAGTATAGAATAATATTATATAATATTATATATGTATTGTATGTACATTATAATAATATGTATACATATTATATTTATGTGTGTATATATAATATGTATACATATTATTATAATGTAATGTAATATAATTTAATGTAAATATAATATAATATAATATTATATCATATCATATCAATAATATCAGCCTTCTGAGAACATGAAGTCAAATCCTCATCTCTCACCTTGTCCTGGGGACTCTCACAAACACCACAGGTGAGGACACCCCTCCACCCAGGAGCAGGCTGAGCCAACAACCTGTGCTCCTTCAGCCATCAAAACTCTTGATGGAAGTTGCCTTGGAAAGAAAAGGCTCCTTTGTCCTCCTGCTCAAACAATGCTGCTGATGCTGAGGGGCTGTCCTGGCCGAGCAGGGATCAGCCAGGCCCTGGAGATGCTCCATCCACCCTCCTGGTGGCCTGTGTGGCCTCCCAGAGGCTCAGAGCATTGTCCCCAGTCTACAAACGTGCCCCCAGCCCCTTCCCCATGGTCTGTGCTCAGCCCCCTGCCCTGCCCAGGGGCTGCTCCATCCCTGTGCTGGGCGAGCTGAATTCTCCCATGCTCTTCCCAAGGAGAGAGCAGGGCTGGAAGCGCCGGGTCAGGAGGGTGAGGAAGGCACAAGTAATGAGCCAGAGGGGCACAGGTGGGTAAGAAACGGGAGAAGGAGCTGCTTCCCAGTGTGAGGTGAGGTGGGAGGGATGGATTGTGGACTGTAATCCATCCAGGGAGCCCCACACGGTACCTGAGCTGTGGCCAAGGCTCCCTGTCAGCAGCCACTGCTGCCAGTGTCACAGGCACAAAGAGAGAACAACAGCGTGACAAAGGAGCCTGAGCCTCTCCTCTCTGCTCCTCTCCCTGCAATGGGACAGCACAGTCCTGGGGATGGACCAGGGGGTGCCCCTTCCCTGCCAGCACCACCTTGGCACCACACATCCCTCCCTGTGCTCACTGCACCCTGTCACAGATATTTTTTATGGAAAATCCTTTCAGGATTTTTCTTCTTGAGAAGCTGAGAAGGCTCAGGAACAAAATGTAAACATTGATTATCTGTTGCTGTGGAATGCAACAAGTAGATCTGTGATTAGTCCACACGTTAGATGTTTCTAATTAATGGCTAATGACAGCCCAGCTAGCTCAAGCAGAGAGTCCGAGCCGCAAACCTTTGTTATCATTCCTTCCTATTCTATTCTTAGCCAGCCTTCTGATGAAACCTTTTCTTCTATTCTTTTAGTATAGTTTTAATGTATATCATAAAATAATAAATCAAGCCTTCTGAAACATGGAGTCAGATCCTCGTCTCTTCCCTCATCCTGAGACCCTTGTGAATGCTGTCACAGCACCCCCTGCCCCAGCCAGCAGCACAGGGCACATCAGAGCAGCAGGAAACTCATCCCTGCGTGCTCCTGCCCTCCATGGCACACCCCAGTAGCCACAGGTGCCACAAGCTCAGTGCCAGGGCCCAATCTCCAAGCAATGCTCAGTGGGGATGCTGCAGGGCAAGCACACAGCCCTCTCTGTGATGCCTCAGAGGATACTGGCACAAGCCCCACCAGCCTCATCCCCATTCCTGCAGGGGTCCAGAGCAATGTCCCACTCAGACCAGAGGGAAAAGTCACCAGCCAGGGCTACCATTTCCAGCACAAATGTGTTCGCAGGGCAGCTCCACCTAGCAGGCTGCAGCTTTTGCTGTCTCTGTGCACCCCAAGATGCATGACAGGTGTGTAACTCCAGGTCCGGCCCCTTTAAGCCATTTCCCCCGTCTCTAACAGTCCCTTCTGCTCTGTTTCAAATCCACTTGCACCAGAAACTTCTTCCTAGCATCTCCAGCTTTCCTTGCCTTGCTCCCTGCCTGCTTTCTCATCAGCTTCTGCCAACCAGGAGAAACATCTTTGGAGCAGCCACACACCACTGCCAGGAGCCATACCAGAAATAAAATACAAAACAAAATCAGAGTTTAGTAGCCACAGCACACAATTTCACCCTTCTCCCAGCCCAGGGGAGGCATGGAGCTGACAAGGACAAGGGCCACTTACGCCAAGGCAAAAGCCACCAGCGCTCCCACCACCACGATGAAATCAAGGATATTCCAGAGGTCTCGGAAGTAGGAGCCATCCTGCAGGATCAAGCCCTGGTCAATCATCTGGAGGGGAGATACAGAGAGAAAAACAGGCAGGGGATGAGCAGCTCAGACACCAAGCTGGGGGACAGGGACACTGCAGACACATCCCAGAGTCCTGGCTGTAGGACTTGGTATTTTGTGGAAGCCTCGGGGCTGATAAAGGAGGTGCTGAGCACTCTGGACCAGCATTGCTGAGAACCAGACTTTAAGGTCTCCACCTTCTAAATTGAGGACCAGAACTGCAGAACTGAGCTATTTCCCAGGGAAGCTGCATCCTGTCAGGGCTCTTACCTTGATCACCATCTCAAAGGTGAAGACACCAGTGAAGACGTAGTCGAAATACCTCAGCACCTGCAGACAGAGGGCACAGGTGCTCTGCAGCTGCTCCTCAGCAAATTGTGCCCACCCAGACACCCAGATACAGCAGCTTGCTTAGCTCAGGGACAGCAAAATGGGGTTGGTTTGTTTGTCCCAAACCCAGCCTCGTCCCTAAGAGTTCAGGACAGCCCCAAACCCAGCCTGTGCAGGCAGGAGGGAACCATTCCCCATGCAAATGGCTTGGAAATGACACTGCTAGCCAGGATCACCTGCCCCACACCGGTACCAGCATCTCCCCAGTCCAAGGCACTTTACAGCTGACCAGGCATCCTGGTCTCTCCCCAGGCTCTAAACCCCACGTGGGGGAAGCTGGGGGTGACTCCCACGGTTCACAACAGAATGTGATGGGGCAGAAATCAGATTCCACAGCACAATGCATGTGCCACCATGGGCTGCCCTGATCCCTCAAACCCTGCAGGAGCTCTGCCTGCCCTGGTGGGGGAGCAGGAAGGGGTTGCAATCACTTTGTTGCGGTCGGAGTTGGTGAGGACGGGATCCTCGGCGGCGAGGGCGATGCTGCTGGCAGCAATCACCAGCAGGATGCACATCTCGAAGTAGCGCAGGTTCACGATGTAGTGGCAGGCCCTCCTCACCCTGCAGGGACACACACCCCACCCGTGAGTCCCTGGCAGGATACAGCCACAGCCCTTGTGCAAAGCCCATCCCATGATGCCACCTTCCAGGGTGGGGAGATGGGCAGCAAAGCCTGAGGAGCAGAAGAAGGGAGCCCAAGGGGTGTTTGGGCTTGTTGGTCCCTCTTTCCAGCTGTCTCAGCCCCACAGCCAGGCAGGGAGAGTCCCCAAGAAATTGGGGTGCTTACTCTTCCAGGCTGCTGCTGGGTCTGGGGAAGAGCTACAGAGCAGCAGAAAACTGCAGGTAAATATAACAAACAAGGAATAAAAATCCCAGTTTAGAAATCAGCAGTTTGGGAGAGAGCCATGCCACAGAGGGAGAGCAATGTGGGGCTTGGGGAGCTCTGTGGCTGCTTTGGGAGCATGTTTCGGAGACACTCATCTCCCTTCTCACAGGGATTTCCTGGTTTTGGTGATGTCTGGGGCTCCTTCCCCTTGCAGCCCTCCCCAGCCCCAGAGTGAAAAACATCTCACGGGTTGGTGGTGCTGAAGATGAACATGGAGCTGTGCGGCACCATGGCTTTGCCCGTCTCGCTCTTTTCCTTCTTCCTCTTCTTCTTCTCCATTTCTTCCTCATCCTCTTTGGTCTCAGCCTCCTTTAAGGGGCTGGCTTCGCCATCTGTCTTGTTGCTAACTGCAGGAAAGCGAGAGCCTTTGCCCGACCTTGCACCCAGACAACACCCTGGGATGTCCCTGCCACCCCCCCAAATTCCTGCTCTGAATCCCTGTGCGGTCACAGGGAGAGGGACTAGGCAGGAAGAAAACACACCAGCTGCTGGCATGGAGCAGATAAAATGGGTTTAACAAGGCCACTTTTCACCTTGCTGGTTAATTAATAACACTGTTTAAAGCAGTTCACCTTGACAGCCAGGATGCTGCTAAGGGGTTTGAGTGACAGTGAGCTGCCTGAAGCTATAGATGTTCCAGGAAAAACAGGGAATGCCAGAGTTTTGCCCAGGCAGAGAGGAAAGGGAAATGATGAATTGGATGAAGGGGTGGTGGGAAATGATGGATCAGATGAAGGGGTGGATGGGAAGAGGTGAGAAAGGGGATGCTGGCGCATCGGTGTTTGGGTCCCCCTGCAAAACTGGGGTGAGGTGCTGCAAGGAGCAGCGCGGAGATCCCCCCAGCTGATGGATGCAGACAGGACAACCCACACAAGCAGCTTTCCACCCCCACAGGGTCCCCAAGGGCTGGGAGAGGGGCTCAGGAAAGAGAGAGGGGTCCTCACTCTGTACCACAGCGGAGTCGTGCACATCGATCATGATGGCCGTGCTCTCGGTGGCCTTCTCGGTGTTGGGGGTGATGGAGGACAGGTCGGGCTCACTGCGGCTCACACTGCGGCTGGGCTCCAGCAGCGCCTGCTCGCTCGTGTCCGGGCTGCTGCACTCCTGCTCCATCAGTGTGCCCGTCCTCCCCTGGCACAGCTCGGCTGCCACGTGTGGGGGGCTGCCCCTCTTGGCGGTGCCAATCAGATCAGCGTCGCCAGCAGGGACCCCATTTGTCCTGCAGTAGGGACAGGGGAGAAAAGGAGGTGTGAGAAGATACAGGGGCAGGAGATGGAGAGAATTTGAGGAGCTGTGAGGATTGCAAGATGTCCTCTGCAGGTACCAACCTGATGGACTCCCCGCTCGCCTCTGGCTCCCCGGGAATCAGCGCCTCTGTAGCAGCCACATCCCCGCGCCGGTCCCCATCCTGTGTCCCCTCAGCAGCGCTGACCTCCTCCAGCCCCATCTCCTGGCTGGCCGAGCGGCTCCCCAAGATGCCAGCTGTGTCCTTGCCCTCCACACGGGCTCTGCGGTGCCGGCTGCGCCGCTGGCTCTGCCTCATCCTCGCCCTGTCCTCCATGCTGCCTCCTGCCCCATCCTGCTCTCCTGGCTCACAGTTCCCGTGGCAAGACTTCTGCTGCCACATGTCCCGCTTGGCCCGGGGTGATGTCCTCTCCTCCCCACCACCGGGGTTGGCCCCTGGCAGCGGCTGCTCGGGTCCTTCACGCTCTGCCTTGCCCTGCTCCTCGGCGCATTTCTCCAGGGTGACTCCTTCCCCGGGTCTCTTCCTGCGGAAGATGCTGGCGTGGGGGTTGATGAGGGGCGGCTCATCCTTGTTGATGCCTTCCTGGCTGGACATCTGCATGTGCCGGCGAAGCTGGCTGGTGCGCTGCTCCCACACCGACATGTGGTGCCTCCGCCGCCGCTCCCGCCTGCAACGGGGCACGGCCAGGGGTCACCATCCCGGCTGCCCTCAGCATCCCCCCGCTGAAACACCCACCCTGGATCTCATCTGGGAACCCCAGGCACAAGGAAGCACCACCACCAGGGTTACAGGCTCAATGGTGTGCCACTGAGAATTAGATATTTTCTTGTAGGTAGAGGCTCAGTAGGAGTACGAAAACATAGGCTTGGATTATCGCTACTGCTGCCTCTAGGATAGTTAGTAAGAAGAAAACTAGTAAGGTTAGGAGTGAATCTGCTGGTATTTGTGGAGAACAGGGCTGTTGTGGCTGTAGAGATGAGTTGGATGAAAAGGTGGTCTGCTGTGAGGTTGGCTGTTAGGCATACACCCAGTGCTAATGGGCAAATAAGTAGACTTGTTGTCTCGATTAGGATTAGGGCAAGGATTAGTGGGGTGGGGGTGCCTTCTGGTAGGAGGTGGCCTAGTGAAGCAGAGGGTTGGTTTCACAGTCCTGTTAGGAGGGTGGTTAGTCATAGGGGGAAGGCTAGGGCCAAGTTTATAGACAGTTGGGTGGTTCATCAGTGTCCCTCTGGTGCTGGGAGTGTGCTTGTGTCCCTTCAGAAAGCATCAGGCTGATGGGTGACCAGCCCCAGCAGCCTCGCTGCTGCCCTGAAGCTTTCAGGCAGCAAGTCCAGCTTCTGGGAGCAGCCAGCATCCTGGTTTGCCCTATCCCACACAGGCAGAGACCACCTTCCCTTTGTGTGGACACCTTAAATACGGGCCAAGCCCTCTTGCTGCACCCAGGGACCTCTCCTCGCCTCTCTCCCAGCACATCCAGGTACAAAGCCAGACCTGAGGCTTGAGGAGCAGCGATTTTGAGGGGAAGGAGCTGCACTGGGCTTCTGGGCTACACCACTAAACTTCTGCAGCGTGGTAAAACAACACCCTGGAGAAGACAAGACGTGCCCTTCCCGACACCCCCGCAGCACAGGGAAAACACCCAGGAGCACAGACGGGCACGGGCACTGCTCACACCCCACTGCAAACCCATGGGCAGCGAGCCATGGGTGGGCACTGGCACCGCGGCACTGCGCACGGGGATCCGCACACAGCGGGGAAAACGGGGCACACGGATACAGCACACACACACACACAATGAATTCCCACTCCCGAGGGGAGTGGGGCGTGCCCCGGCCCCGCGGACGGACGCACAGACAGCACAGGAGGCACAGACGGACACGCGCCCCCGCCGCCCACATACAGGTGGCTGCTGCGTGGCTCCCACATCGACATGTGGTGTCTCCTCCGCCTGTCTCTTCTGCGGAGGAAAAACAAACGGGTTCAATCCCCTCCTTCCACTCGTGTGGGCAGCGCACAGAGCTGTCCCCCCTCCCTGGGCAGGGCTCCTCCTGGCCCTGGGCATCCCACGGGCACGCTGGTCACAGGCGGGCACACTCCAGCTGGCACTCTGCTCCCTGGGAGCCTTCCCCACACCAGTGCAGGCTCCAGTCCTTCAGAACCTCTGAGACATCCTTGGATACTTAGCCTCTGTCTCAGACTGCTCCAAATTCACTTCTCCCAAGAAACATGGGAGCAATGCATCAAGCCAGCCCTGAGATGCTCAGAGCCACCACCATGAGCTGCTGCTGCCCTGGGAGCACAGAGGGGAAGGTGAACTTCCCCAGCAAACACAAAGCAAAAGGCCAGGCTGAGATGCCACAGAGCTGCTGTCACCTGAGCAGCCCCCACACAGAGCAAGTTAACAGGGCTGGCAGGGTGAGATTCCAGGCATTAACCTTTGCCTCAGCATAGAAAGGATTCAGATACACACAACTCCAAGAACTCTGCCCTGAGAATATGCAATCATAGAAACACAGAACATCTTGAGCTCAAAGGGACCTACAAGGATCATTCAATCCAGCTCCCAGCCCTGCACAGGACAACCCCGAGAATGCCACTGTGTGCCTGAAAGCACTGCCCAAATGCTTCTTGAGCTCTGGCAGGCTCACTTCCCAACAGTTTGAAGGCATTCCCCTTGTCCTATCACTTGTCAAAAACCACCTTGTCAAAAATCCCTCTTCAGCCCTCTCAAGGTGCTCCAAGGTCTCCAGGCCTAACAACCTCAGCCCTCCCAGCTCACGGGAGAGCCGCTCCAGTCATGCCAGTGCTTATGGTCTCCATGGATCCCCATGCATGGGGAGGCCTCAGTGCCACGCTGGAGGCAGGGCTGGAGCTGCCAGCACCCACATCATCCCCACAATGAGCTGCAGAGCCTCCAGACACACCCACGCAGCACGTCCAGCACCAATGCATGCTGGGGCATTGTTCAACGCGCGCAGTGCCCAGCTGGCAGCCCCAAGCCAGCTGCTCCCAGCTGTGCAAACACAGAGCTCCCACACCATCCCTGGCCATGTGAGAACACCCATCCATGCCCACACTGCCAGCAGGAATGCCCGTGCCAGCCTGCATGCACCAGGCACCCGCAGGGAAATGGAGCCACCAAAGGCAGGGCCTGGCTCTGAGCTCCCATCTGTGCCAGCTCTGCTCTGCCCTGGCCACCTCTGTGTTGTCCCTCCACAAGCTCAGCACCACCAAAAGCACACCAAACCTGAGGCTGGCTACATCATCAAGCCTAACCCGTGGCATCTACTGACCCCAGTCCATCCTGGTGAGTGGGAGGAGCTGGAAAAAAAGCCCCATGAATATCAATAGCTCCCTTTCAACGCAACCAGAACAACAAGGAAAGGTTGAAAAGATCTGTTTTCCCAACCAACTCTGTCTGGCAATGACTAGAGAGCTCTTTTGGGGATGTGCAGTGTGGGCAAATCTTTTATTGCCCTAATATATTCCATCTCCCCCTCTTCCTCTCTCCTATCTGTCCATTCCTTAGCCTCTCCCGCTGCCTAAAGCTCTCTATTCCCTCACTTCATCCAACACATTCCCACTGGTATCCAGAAACAGAGCCAACATAGACTCCACCACCTCTCCCCCAACCCCCCTAGTACTTGTGCAGACAGATTTGTTATGAACATCAGCCCCAATCCAGGGTAAAATCTGTGGCTGCTGGGGGGTCAGGCAGGCATTACAAGCACACCCCATTCCTGCTACCCCTAAAACCAGCATCCGACAGCATCCCACCACTGCCAAACCAGGGAGGGGGCCATTCCCAAGGCTGCCTCTGACCCCCCCAGATCAGCCCTCTCCTGAAGACAGCAGTTTCTCTCCGCAAATCTGCAAAGAGATTCTGCCTTGTACAAGCTTGGCTGTGTTTCAAAGCATAACAAAACCTAAAATTCCCTGGGAAGGGATTCTATTAAAAAAAAAATAAAAAAAAAAAATAAAAAGAGGGGGGAAAAAATAAAATAATCCCTTCAGCTGTACTGAAATGTACTGTTTTGGGAAACAAATCAAAATGCCTCATTCCAATGTTGACTTTGAAAGTTTTATGTGATTTAGACCATATGACACCGCAAAATAAAGAGAAAAAAGGCAGCTAGGAAGGAAAAAACAGAGATTTCTCCTGCTGAAATGCAGAGACAAGGCTTCTTAACACCATGCTGGAGGTTTATGTGATTTGGGGCTTTTTTTTTTCGCACCCAAATCAAATTTTTGAACAATCAAACATGGTTTCACAAACCTGCTCCATCTTCCCTAACTGCACTGGCTCCCAAGGAAGGAGCCCGAGGGAGATTTGTGACACCACTGCTCCCTTCTCCCCCAGCCCTGGCTGCTCTCCTGCAGCTCTGCCATGAAGAAACACTCCCCAGGAACAAATATCATCCCTCCTCAAGAATAACTCGAGATACCTTCCTCCTCCCCCAGCCTCCTACCATCAGCCCCGAGTGCTTGAGCTCTATATTTGGGGCAGAAAGCCTCTTTTAGCATATTTTTGCCATGCCCAAGCACTGAGGCTGCAGCTTGGTGTAGAGGGTGGCAATTTCAAGAGCTCCCTGGAGAGCTGTCACGTCTCCAAAAGCACTGCTGCTCATGGGGAGCACACTCCTATACCTCCATCCATCCTCAAGGAAGGTGCCCAGAGAGGGACTCACCCCATGTGGGGACCCCTTTTTTCTTGTTGGCAGCCCCCCATAACCAGACAGGCCAGGCTATGCTGCAGCTCTGTGCCCTTCTGAGCCTGGCTGGGCTCAGGGGGAGTCACCAGGAGGGTGTTGGGGAGTCACTCACTCAATAGCAGGCATGTTTGGGGCAGACATGGGGCTGACTTCTTTGGCTTTCTGCAGGGCATGCTTCTGGTTAAAGGCCTCCTCTTCCTCCTGCTCGTCCTGTAGAGAAAAGAGGGGCTTTGCTCAGTGGGATGTTGGTGTTCTGAGGGAAAACTCAGCCACTGGGAGCAGTGAGGGATGTGCAGGGCAACTCTGGATGCCAAGGCTTGAGGGGTTGAGGGGGATCTGTACTTCTGATGCCTTGGGGCGGCTGCCTAGAACAGAGGCTAGACAAGGTTAAGAGGATACAGTGGGTATTCATTAAAGGATAGTAGATACACCTTAAATAGGTACACTTTGGGCAGTCAAAAGCCTCCTGGAGGGGCTACACCTAAGATGGATGTATACCAAAATGGTCACAAGTTTCTCAAACAATTATAAATTTGGTCCATTTACATTTCAGGGGTTAATCCTCCAATGACAGCTTCAGGTAATGAAGTCGTTTACCCTCAGTTTGCTCCCCCCCATTTCACTTTTTGTTCATACTTTTTGGGGCCTGAGGTTGTGAGGCGTCCTTGAGTTTCAGGCCCAGAGGGATTGTTTTGTCTGAACAAATTGTGAAGACAGCAGCTAACACTCTATGTGGAGTTTAGAGTTGTGCAGTAATGCAGTACAGGATTTGAAAAAAATATAAAATTTTAAGGCATCACTTCCAGAGACACTTTATTTCCCTTGTGCTGTGGGGATGCAGGTTCCCCACTACCCCAGATCTTCCCCAAGGCATCAGGGCTGCTCACAAAAGGGAACCCAGCCCACTCCAGGCATGAGCTGGGCTGAGCACGGTGGGACAACCCCAGAGAGCACAGACCAGCTCAGCCCTCCCTCCTTCACAGCCACAGGGGCCAGACAGGCATCCCCCAAACCGGGTGGGAGGTAAGGCATCCATGAATGACCCCGGCAGAGCCCGGATTGCTTTAATGAGTACGGCTGTGTCTCCCGAGCGAGGAATGTCATTAGGAGTCATTAGCGAGCATTCAGCCTTTTCAAAAACTCAGCGCCCTCTTAATTGATGCTGCTGATACCCGTGGGGCTCCCCTGGAGGTGTCATCCGCACCCTCCCACCGTGGGAGGACCCCTGCACACACCCTTCAGGCAAACCATGCCCCCTTTTTGGTCAGATTTACACCTGCATGGAAATCTCCAGTGAGCCCCAGGGACATAACAGCACCAGCTCCACAAAAATCTGGGCACCACAGAATCACTGGTTTGCTCCAAAGAGTGGCACTGACCATTGCAGCTCTCTCCTGCTCACCATTATCCAGATGGTGCCCCAACAATTTCGAGTTCCACAAATATTCCCCAGCATGGTCTTAAAAGGAGCTGAGCAGCAGCCTAAATTGCATCCTAAATCACATCTGCTGCCCACATCTGTGGGCAAATGGGGAATAAATATTGGCACCACTGGAAAATGCTTCCCACTCCACATCTCCAGAGTGCTCGGGCAGATAACAGTCCCCACATCAGGTCCCACCCAACAGATGAGGATTATCTCCATCTGACTGATGGCAAACGGGACTGGGGAGTTTAAATAACGAAATAAAGCCATACTTGAAGTGTGGGTGTTTCTGCAAAGACCAGCAGGTTTAAGCATTCTCCCAAATCAAAGCCTAAATGGCTTTGCCCCCACTCTGTCCCCGGGAGAAGGAGCAGCAGGAACAAACCTTGGTGAGCTCCTGGGCGTTGGCCAGGTTGTCCACGGCGATGGCCAAGAAGACGTTCAGCAGAGTATCTGAGAGCAGCTAAGGATGCACAAGCCGTGTGTTAAGGACATGTGTATCTGCAGCTCCCAAGGAGCCCAGCCAGAGGCACAAACTCCTCACCCATCCCACAGCCCTCAGTGCCCTTCCCCATGGCTCCTTCTCTGCCCTTGGGGCACCCACAGGTGCGTGGTGGGTGTCCCTAACCTGGGAGGGGAAGGACATGTCTATGAGGAACATTTGAAGGAACTGGGGATATTTAGCCTGGAGAAGAGGAGGCTCAGAGGTGACCTTATTGCTCTCTGCACCTTCCTGAAGGGAGGTTGCAGACAGCTGGGGTTGGTCTCTTTCTCCAGGCAGTACTGACAGAACCAGAGGACACAGTCTCAAGCTACGTCAGGGAAGGTGTAGGTTGGATATTATGAAAAAGGTTTTCACCCAAAGAATAATAAAGTACTGGAATGCTCTTCCCAGGGAGGTGGTAGAATCACCATCTCTGGATGTGTTTAAAAAAAGACTGGACATGGCACTTGGTGCTATAGTTTAGTTGAGGCGTTAGGGCATAGGTTGGACTCGGTGATTGGAAGAGGTCTCTTCCAACCCCATTATTCTGTGATTCTGGGATTCTGTGAAGGGGACGCCCCTGGGGAGGATGAGGAGGTGGGGTTGTCAGCACAGAAAGCCCAGCAGCCCGGTGGATACAGTTCCCAAACAAGGTGAGGACGATGAAGTAGATGGAGGACCACATCCCTGAACGCACACCTCCCTGGGAGCGGATGCCGTTGTACATCACCTCGTTCCAGTCCTCGCCCGTCAGGATCTGCGGGGACACAGGGCAACAGCTCTGTCACCTGCACAGCCCATCCCCTGCACATCTGTGCCAGCACATACAGGGACCCCCTGCAGTGGATAGCCCAGCTCTGCAGTGCCTGAGGGACATCCCACTGCGCACTGATGAGGATTCAAAGCCTCCTCAGAAGAGTTTTGAAACTCTTCACCTTCTGTAACAGAGTTCCCACCTCCTTCCATCTACTTTGTTGTGCAGAAGAGGGAGGAAGCAACAGCTGACAGAGAGGAATTTGTTTGGTGTAAAGAGCCCCTCCCAACCATGGGGGAGAAACCAGGTGGTGCCAAGTCCCTTTGCTTGGGTCTCCTGGCAGCCCAGCTCCTACCTGGAACACCGTCATGATGGCTGCAGGGAAGGTGTCAAAGTTGGCCGAGGGAGTCCCATCCATGAAATTAAACCTGCAAAGGGAACCAGGTGGGTGAAATGCCAAGGTCACCAAACCCCTGACTGCTGCTGTGCTACCAGTTGTCTTTAGCAGGACCTTTCCTCACTCTAAAAAAGGTCTCCTGAGCATTTGGTGCCAGAAGCCAGAAGGTCTCCTGGCTAGAAGAGCCCACACAGCCCAAAGGCAGCCCTTGAGCAGGGATTTTTGTGTGGGAGGACATGGAGGGGGAAGGTACAGTCTTACAGTCTTGCTGGGCCCCTGTAGAGGGTGTCCTCACTTGGCTATAACACCAAGAAACCCCTGTTCCTCAGCCTTGAAATGACATACCTGCCTCCAAACAGCTGCATTCCCAGCAGGGCAAAGACTACAATGAAGAGGAAGAGGAGGAAGAGCAGACTGATAATAGATTTCATGGAGCTCATCAGCGAGACCACTAAATTCCTCAGGGATGCCCAGTACCTAGAAAACAGAGATATTGCTGGAGCACTGCCAGTGATGCTGGAGAGCAGGAGGGACTGGATCTGGGCTGCAGGCACAGTCTGAGACAGGGTAACAGGCACTGACGGTGAGTACGCACTTGGTTATTTTAAATATCCTCAGGAGACGAAGAGCTCGTAGGACACTGATCCCAAAAGAGGTTCCTGGTCTGAATATAGCCCAAACCACTTCAAAGATGCTTCCCACTGTGACCTGAGAAGCAGACACAGCCACAAGTCAAAGACTCAGGATGGGCTGCTGCAGGGAATTTTAACATCCCCAAAGATGAGGCACCCACCACCCCGTCCAGGACCTGGTGTCTCAGGCTGTCCTGGCAGAAAGTGCTCCCTGACCACTGTGAGGGCCATCCCAATCTCCCCCTTGGAGTCTTGCATTGCAGAGCCCTGCCAAATATCTCCCCCCACACACCCAGCATCCCTGGGGCCGCTCACCCCACAGTCGAAGCAGTTGAAGGAAGAATGGAAGTAAAGGCGTGGCCCCATCCCGTACATCTTCAAGGACATCTCCAGAAGGAAGAGCCCAAGAAACAGGAACTCTGCATAGTCTGGAAGACAAAACCCAAGCGTGCTGGAGGCACTGAGGTGTGTGGGAGCATGCTGCATGCACCCACCAGCTGAGCATTCAGCACACCACAGAGATGGAACAAGTCAAGGACCACGCTGCATCCCCAAACTCTCAGGGTTTGGGATGAGGGAATTTGGTCCGTGAGGAGCTAAACCTCTGTATGTAACAGAGCATCAGGCCCATGAGTTAATCATTCAGGGAAGAGGCACCAGTGTCCCAGGGGATTGACAGGACCAGACATGGCTGGCACGGAGCAGTGCAGCTCTTTGGCATTAAACCTACAAAGGCATCAACCACGGGACACTGGAGGGGAATATTATCAACCTGGATTAAAATCATTGCATGGCTGGAATTTGGCCAGGGAAACAGAGCCAAACAGCCCAGAGCCAGTGAAAAGGCTTTCCAGCTATTTCATGAACATTTAGCAGGCAAGAGCCTGGCTCTTCACCTTTCCCAGAAGATGCTTCTCACCATGACCAGCTGCCACACCACACTGCAGCGTGCTGGAAGCCTGACTGGCCTGAGCCTACTGCTGCAGATTTGGGTAGAGCTGGGGCTCGACAGGGACATTTTCAAGGTGAGGAAGAATAACACATCTGAGAAAGCAGCACTGTCCCCACTGCAGCAGCTCAGGAATGACACGTGGGGCTAACCATGCTGCTCTGCAGTAGCCCACACTGCAGCGTCCTTTAAGTACACTACACCATAAAGATGTAGTGTCCCTAAAGATGCAGTGCTTCTGAGACCTGACCTTGTGCTCTGGCTGTGCTGAGCTCAGGGAGGCTCCATAACTGGGAATCTCCGAGCCTGGGATTCGCTCACCATGCTCAGCACAAGGATTTCAACCAGGGTATTCTGCCACGACCAGTCCCATCCCTGCAAATTTACACCTTTCCAGCAATGGCTTGTGCACATTCCAAGGTGGTTCTCCAGCAAACTTTCCATCACCACTGCTCACAATTTTGGGATAAACTCCACAGAGACTGGCAGTGTTTCTCTCTCATGACGTCAGACCTGAAGGACACAGAGGCAGCACAACTCCTCCGTGTTTGCTCACAAGGCTGAGACATCCCTCAGTGGCCATGGAGCCAAGGGCAAAGCTGAATTAAACACCTCTACATGGTCTTTGTTATCAACAATGGATGGAGCTGGGGTTATTCCCCACCCAGCTCCACACCAGTACAACTGTGGCTACGAAACGCAAGTAATAAATCACGCAATTATGAAAGTTTCTTTTTAGGTGAACAGAGAGGGGGGAATTGTGGGAATCCACAAAATTAGAGGGTTTTGGGAAAGCTGCAAAAGGCAAGCCCCAGAGGCAGTAGAACTGTGACTAGAGCTAAGCAGCAGCCATGAGATAGGTCAACAGAAAAATTATTTAAGAAGTGGAAAAGAAAGGACAAATAGAACAACGGTCTGTGTATTAATGCTTGTCTAGAATAACTCTCTAAGCTACAGAAAAGTTTATCTAGCAAGATATTAGGAAGTTTGAAGCTTAATAATAGAGCTCTGTGCATTGTGTTTTAAGGCTCACAAGCAGGTATTGTATACGAAATAAGCAAGCATTGTACAACCAAAAGTACGTGTGCTTACAGTGGCTGGATAGAACTACTGTCAATGTGCTTTTGCTTTGTGGGATTGGTCAGAAAACTTATAAAGTAAGTTGTAACATTAAGTTCTTTGTCTGCTGCCTGAGATGTGAGCTGGTGGCATCTTCCCATTGTCATAACCATGGAATGAGACTGATGCTGGAAAATCAAACAGCTCAAGGCACGTTCCCAGCAGTCCTGTCCCATTTGTGATTTGTAAAGAGCCCCCAGCCGGCAATAGGTGTGCTGCAATGCTCTCCCACCCACACCAAGGCCAGGCACTCACAGAGGAAGTGGGTGAGCCAGGCTGGCTGGTTGTGATGGACGATGGCCACGCAGGCAGTGTTGAGAGCCACCAGGCTCAGGACAATCCAGTAGAAGACCTGGGATTTGACCATGTGGCGCACGGAGATGCGCAGCAGCCGCTCCTTGTGCCGCAAGTAGGAGGCACCGTCCACCCTGGCACCTTTGAGGCCAGAGTTACTCGAGGGGTTGCCTAAAGGGAAAAAGAAGGGGAACAAGCAGTTGGATGCTCCAGCCTCTCCTGTGATATGAGACAGGACATTGCTCTTATGGGGCGCAACGCATCCGGAGAATTTTTATGTGGCAGCAGGAGGTTCACTGCTAAACTAGCAGAGATGTCTGGTTTGTGACACTCTCCACGCGATGGGTGGGGCTCTGGGAACCAAACCAGCTGACAGAGGTTTGGGGGGAGCAAGCTGCAGACTGCACTGACCCAAGGTTGGATTGAGACGTCTCCTCTGCGCTAGCCTCCGCTCACCCACGGAGGCGATGTCGACACAGTGCTCGTCACCCGACATGGCATCCGTGCGGTTCCGCTTGATGGTGGCTCTCCTGAGCACTGGCAAGGCAAGAGGAACAGCTGTTGGAGTCTCAGTGGCCCAACTCTGACCATAGCCAGCATGTTGGATCAGGACCTGGTGGTCAGAACTCAGGTCTGGTAACAGGACAAAGAGACCCAGGTGATGCTACTCCAGAGCTGTCCCTTGTGTGGGATCAGACACAGCATCCACACTGTCTCAGGAGTTAGGGGGCCAATCCACCTCCCCTCACCCCTCTCTTGGGCTGCAGACCCCACTGGGGCCTCCCCATCACAGCTGGAGGGTCTGAGCCTCCAGCTCCAGGCAGGCAGAAGGAAGGGCAGGCAGATTTTAAGGGCATTGCTGGTCTTACCATCTAAGGCTGAGGTCCCCGAATTTTTGTTCTCTTCAGCCAGCATGACTTCCTCTACGCAAAACACACAGTTCAGCATCAGGAGACAAGGCACTGTCACACGTCACTGCCTGCTACTTAAGAACTTCCCCCAGCCCAGAGGCTGGCTCTGCAAACTCTTACCAAGTATTGGTTAAGGGCCCAAAAGCAAATTCTAGAGGGTGACAAGTGTCAGCTATCAAACATTGCATCAGAAAAGAGAATTACTTGTGATCAGCCCTTCTCCCTACACTGTCATCAAGCTCATGAAAGAAGTTGAAATCTCTAAGCAGGTCAGGGGCTCAATCAACCCAGCCCAGGGCTAAAACTGACATCTGGTGCTCAGGACTCATTTGAAGACACCCATCTTTTACAAGTCTGAACACTGGATGAAAGTGTAAATCCTCCCTTCCCAGAGCTGAATGCACTGGCCTCATTCCTAGGAGGAGCAAGCAAGGACATGGGCTGTGGCAGTTTGGGAACCAACACCCACGGGCTGTCATGCCTGGTGTCAGGAGGAAGCCTGGAACTTCCACCACCCCCAGCCCAGGTCCAGGAGCCCCAAGGTAGGAACCAGTAAGTTCATCCCCTCCAGATGGCTCCAGGAGGAGATTTAACTGGAAAACCCTTCTCCCTGCTGACTGCACTTCTTTCCCACTGCCCACCACTGCAGGGGACTCCAGCAAATGCCAGGAGAGAGGAAACCATGGCAGAGCACAGCTGACAGCCCTGTTGCTCACAGCCTCCCTGCAGATGCAGTGTGTTTGTGCACAGAATGTGACAATTTCATGCCACAGAGCACGAGGACTCACCGGAGGCTGGTGATGTCCTTGCCTGCAGCCTGGCGGGACCAACCTCACCCATACACTCTACATCACTTTGGGCACCTTGGACACTTCAGAACTCAGGGATTCCTTTGTATCCCCACCACCCCACATGAGCAGCAGTGTGCTGTCCCCCCAGATGTCCTCTGGGCACCGTCCTTTACCCGCTTTGTCTATCCACGCCCGGTAGCCGTTGAGCTCCCGCTCGATCTGCTGCTGCCGCCGCAGCTTCATGAAGGCTCGGCGGTTCTCCACGCGCTCTCTCTCTTTGGCAAACTCCCTGGGGAAGGGCAGAAGGGAGGGCTGAGAGCAGGCCCAAGGGGCAGCAGGATGCCCAGGGGGCTGGGGAGCCACGGCACAGGAAGCAGGGACCAAGGTGGGTGTTGGGGATGTGCATGGGTACCCCCAGCCAAAGCATGGCCAGAGGATGGGTGAAGGATCAGGGAGGAGAAAAGCAGCACTGGGTGGATGTGAGCAAACTCCCTGCTTGGTTGCTCAGTCCTGCATGCTCCAGCTGGGAGCTGGTGCCACTCAGGGAGGATGATCCCAGTGCCACCCAACTCCAGAGCCAGCTCAGCTTCTGTGTGTCCCTTCAGGGAATAAAATCTGGGCACTGTGAGGGAGGAGGCACTGAGGGGATGGAGGAGGGAAGGTCCTGTCTTGCTTTCACCTCCTTCTCTGAATCCTTTTCCTTTCCAGCCTCTCCTTGGAGTATTCTCCCAGGACTTGAGACATGACTATCCTCCTCTGGATGCCAGGGTCTCACAAGAGCTGTCCAGGTGTGATGACCAGCACAGACTCCCTGCACCTACAGAACTCTATCTCATGCCCTCAGCCCCTTCCTGGTCCCAGGATGCTCAGAGGGAAGCATGATTACAGAGAGCAAATGGCACTGTTCTCTCTGTGAGAGGAACATCTCTCTCCCCAGAGACCAGCAGCAATCTCAGGCCTCAGAAAAACAAAAACTATTCCAAAGAACAGAAAGAGCTGCTCTGTCTGCTGCAGAGAGCGTTCAAGTGCATTACCCCAGCTGAGCTATTACACCCTGATGTTGTGTGGGCTTCTGCATGTGTGTGTGTGTGAGTGTGTTTGTGTAGAAGGCCCGGAATGTTCCCTACATCTCTTGTTTAAGATCCCCAGACAATCCAAGTGCTTTTCATTCCACCCCAGGAAGGTGCAGTTTCCTGCCGCTCCGGCATTAAGAGACAAATGACTCCCCCTCCAGCATTGCCTTTCACACTGAAATGAGACTTTCTTCCTGGGGCAGGGAAGCGGGGCGGGGAAACAAAAGGCAAGGGAGAGAAAAAGCAGCCTAAGTGAAGAGAAGGAGGGTGGGAGGAGATGGGGATGAGGACCTCCTCAGCCAAGAGTGAAATGCACTCGTGGTTTTGGGTATGCCATGCCTCCTTGCTCTAGCTGGAGGAAAGGCAGGAGCATTCTGGCTGTGCAATCACCCCTCACCACCCTTTGTTTGCAAATTTGGGATGTCAAGGAATGAGAAAATGCTGTTTGGAGCCAGAGTCAATGGGGAAGTTTCCTGTCCTCTGGTCCTCCCAGCTCTGCCACACGGGCCATGATTCCACGGCAGCCTTGGCAGCACTTTTCCCAGACCCCATAGATACCAAATCCTAGAGTGATTTGGGTTTGAAGGGGCCCTAAAGACCATCACATTCCTTGCCGTGGACAGGGACACCCTCCACTACCCCAGGCTGCTGAGAGTCCCATCCAACCTGGCCTTGAACATTCCAAGGACGGGGAAACCACAACTTTTCTGGGCACCCTGTGCCAGGGCTCCACCACCCTCACAGGCAGAAATTTGTCCCCAATATCTAATCCAACCCTGCTCTCTAGCAGTGGGTAGCCATTCCCCCTTGTCTTATAACTACATGGCTTTGTCCAAAGTCCCTTTCCAGCTCTCTTGAAGCCTCTTTAGGTCCTGGAAGGAGCTCTAAGGTCTCCCCAGAGCTTTCTCCATTCCAGGCTGAACAACCCCAGTGTCACAGACATCTTTATGAAAAATCCTTTCCTTAGGAGTTTTCCTCCTGAGAAGTTGAGAGGCCTCAGGAACAAAATGTAAACAATGGTTATCTGCTGCTGTGGAATGCAACAGGTGCATCTGTGATTTGTCCATGTTGGATGTTTCTAATTAATGGCCAATCACAGTCAGCTGGCTCGGACAGAGAGTCCAACAGAGCCTTTGTTATTCATTCCTTCTGATTCTATTCTTAGCTGGCCTTCTGATGAAATCCTTTCTTCTATTCTTTTAGTATAGTTTTAATGTAATATATATCATAAAATAATAAATCAAGCTTTCTGAAATATGGAGTCAGATCCTTGTCTCTTCCCTCATCTTCAGACCCCTGTGAACACCGTCACACCCCAGCTCTCTCAGCTTGTGTGCAGCTGGGAGAACTTGGGAAGCTCCTCCTGACGTGTATCAGCTGGGAACCTGGCCACTCTCTGCTGCCTCCTGCTTGCCCATCCCTCTGTCCTCCAGCTCCTTGCGCTGCATGGCAAGAGAAACCAGCATCATGTGCCCCCACTGGAAGCCACCCAGAAGGACCAGCTGAGCCTCAGGCCACCTCTTCCTGCAGAGGGGAATGGGGGCATTGGAAAAGGTGCTTATCAAGCAGCACTCTCCCCCTTTTCCTGAGGCAGCCCTTCTCCTCTTGGAGCACTAATTTACAGCAGGCTGGTGCCACACACACTCAGGGACAGGGTTCATGCAGCTGTGGCAGCCTCTCTGAGGGAGCCACTTCCCACTCACTTGATCCCTAATGGAGCTTAATTGCTTTTGTCCATTAGGAGGAAAAGGTGGCAGAAAGGGGAGGGGGGGGGAGAATAAAAAAAAAGTTAATCTCGAGTTAATGAATTATTACATTTCAAGAGACATGTTCCCAAGCAGGGCAGCAGCGGGGGCTGGTGACATCTGAGAGTGGGTAGGCGATGCTGACAGATCAAGGATTGCTCAGAGCCAATTTGCAGCAGCAAACGGGTAGAGATAATACCGTGTGTGAGTGAGAACAGGGCCAGCCATGGTGACTGACAATGCTTGGGAAGGCTCCAAGTCACAGGCAGGCCAGCCTAGCATCGCCCAGAGAGTGGGTGCCGTCTCCCATTGAAGGGTCTGCTCCTGCTCTCTTGGGGTTACATCACCAGGGATGGCCAAATTCTGCCCTGAAAAGAGCCCTGGGTGGTATTTCCCCATAGGGTCCCTGCCAGGGAGCTCAGAGCAGCCCAGCAAATTGCACAGTCTCCACCTCTACTTGTCCACATGGGTCTTATGGCCTCAAATCCTAATGGCTCCAGCTCAAAAACATCCACCCCTGGCAGCCAAGATCTGTGATGCCAACCTTGTGTCACTGCACCCCTCTCTGCCCAGCCAAAGACACACTTTGGCTCTGGAGAGAGCTCTGGAGGTGATTGCTGAAGGCCCTGGTGGGGTTTGGGGGTGAATGTGCCATCTGTCCTCCTGCTCCCAAGGGCACCATTCCCCCACACCCCATTGCCTGTTGGGGTAATGAGAGCACAGATGCCTTGATCCTCCTCTGCCTGCAAATTCTCCTCCACAGCCTTGGCATTTCCGTCTCGTGGCCTGAGAGCATCTCTGCTCCTGGCAGGAGACCCTTGGGCACAGCACCATGCTAAGCCACATCCCTCTCCAGGCCCCCCAGCCACCCTCACACCAGGAGAGAGATGGTTTTAGTCCAACATTATCTGCTCTAAGGACTGGAAAACTCAAGTCTGGTTTTAAGGGGAGAAACACTCATGGAAGCATCCGGCATAAAAATGGGTCCCCTCTTGAAAAAAAACAAAAACAAAACACAAGAAAATAGGAAAAAAAAAACCCAAACAACCAATTACAAGAAAACCAAGAACCAAAAACAAGTTAAGAGAAAAGAGTACCACAGCCACTGCAATCCATTTTTTTCTACATTTTAGACCATCTTTGAGTTCAAAGCAGGCAAGTAGTGCTGATCACATCAATGTTGTGGCCTCCATGCTTTGAAACAACAAACCATCTATCTTCAAAGCCATCAATTCATCATCTCTTACCTCTATTATAAAGATGATTTCCAGCAAAACAGTTATCAAATCGGCCTTAAAACAGCTTGAGGCAGCAGAAAGGACAGGATGGAAATCAGGGAAATTCTGGATTACACACTGAGGGTGAGGCAGCAGCACCACTCTGCTATGAATAAAACCCCAAATATAATGGGATGCATAACAAGAGAGACCATCTGTAAGACATCAGGTAACACCACTGCTCTCCTCAGGTCTTGGCTCATGGCTCCACTTCAGGTCTGAGTATCACAATCTGAGGAAAAACAGCCTCTGAGCCTCCAGGAGGGTGTCAGAGGTGGTTATGGGACAGAAGTGACAACAGACGGTGTGGCAAACACAGCTGAGGCAGTTGCAAATGGGGGGGATCAGATGGTATTTACCCAGGAGGTGTACAGGAACTGAAGTGAGAGTGTTGAACTGATGGAGCAGCCTGTAACCTGAGTTTAAACACACAGTGACAGCAGCACAGGCACTGCAGACTGGGATTATTGCACTGAACCCACGGCAGAGGCAGCAGCAGGGCATCCAAAAGGCACCAAAACCTCTGCAGGGCTTGGGTGCCTGCTTTGAAGGAGACCACAGATTTTTCAGTGAGGGTAATTGCTTGGTTTAAGTTCACTTGAAGTGCCAGAGAAGATTCAAGGCCAGGCTGGGTGGGGCTCTGAGCAACTGGTCTGGTTGAAGATGTCCCTTCTCATGGCAGGGGGTTGGACCATGTCACAGACATCTTTTATGAAAAATCCTTTCCTTAGGATTTTTCCTCCTGAGAAGCTGAGAGGCCTCAGGAACAAAATGTAAACATTGATTATCTGCAACAGGTGCATCTGTGATTGGTCTCATAGAGTTGTTTCTAATTAATGGCCAATCACAGTCAGCTGGCTCGGACAAAGAGTCTGAGCCACAAACCTTTGTTATCATTCTTTTCTATTCTATTCTTAGCTAGCCTTCTGATGAAATCCTTTCTTCTATTCTTTTAGTATAGTTTAAATATAATATATATCATAAATAAATCATGCCTTCTGAAACATGGAGTCAGATCCTCATCTCTTCCCTCATCCTCAGACCCCTGTGAACACGGTCATAGGACCAGATGCCTTTAAAGGTCCCTTCCAAGCCAAACCTTTCTGTGATTCCATAACAAAGCTGTGCCATCTCAATAAAGCCTTGCTCTGAACTTGAAGGAGAAGGGGCACAAAAAGAAAGGCAACCAGCAGCAGCCCATTTCTTGTACTGCCTGTCCATCAGCTCTGATCAGCCCCGTGCAGTGGGGCAGGAGCTCTGTGTCACCAGGGTGTGACAGAGCTGCTAAGCAGAGCACATTTACAGAGCACTGGCACTCACACGAGCTGGGGAGGGGAAAGCTGACAAGTTGTTGGTGACATGGAAGGGTAAAACGGGAAGGAGCTGGGAGATGCCAGCCCTGAAGTGACCCATCACATCACTGTCCCTTTTAAGAAGGGGCAGATGCTGATACCTTCTACCTTGTGGAAAACTTGTGGTTGTCCACCTGGATTTCTCCAAGGCCAAGTGTGCTGATACCAAACTGAGTGTGGAAGTGGAGAGTTCAGAAGGGAGAACAATCCTGCAGGAAAACCTGATCAGGCTGGAAGGGTGGGCTAATGAGAATCTCATGAAGAGAAGCTGTGGCTGCCCCATCCCTGGAAGTATTCAAGGCTGGATGGGGCTTGGAACAACCTGGTCTAGGGAAAGTGTCCTTCTCCATGGCAGGAGAATTGGAATGAGATGATCTTTACTAGGTCCTTTCCAACCCAGGCCATTCTCTGATTCAAATGTAAGGTCTTGGACATGGGAAAACAAAATCCAGGAGGGCAGCACAGGCTGGGATGTACCCAGCTGGGGAGCAGCTCTGTGGAAAGGGACCTGCAGGGCCCAGGGATGAGCTCAGTATGAGTGAGCAGTGTGCTGCTGCAGCAAAGAAAGCCAGCAGGGTTCTGGGCTGCATCAACCACGGCAGAGAAGAGAGCCACAAACATTCTAGCTGTAAACTCAATTTCATCATTTTTCCAAGGATAACACCGCTGAGGTTTGCATTGCTGCCCCACTGCCCAGAGAACTCTGCAATGCTGCACCAAAGGCAGCAATAGCACGCTCAGCCCACGCTGCAAAGAAGCTGCAGAAGGGTGGCAGAGGGTCTGGCAGCCCCAGCAGCAAGGAGCAGAGATGGGAGCTGGAGATTGTGCTTCACTCTTATCAGGCAGGGCTGGCATAAGCAGCACAGCTTCAATGCTTCAAGAGCCCCGGGCTTTGTTCACAATCACTCCCACTGGCTCATGCGGTGCCGGGAAAATGTCACTCCTCCCTTTCCCTCCTATGCTCCAGTTTTTATCCCCTCTGTAAGCAGAGAAGATCTTTATAGTCTCCTTTTGCATGTGACAGCAATCCACAGATGAAAGGTGTGTGGTCAGTGCTGCAGGTGAGATGTAGTACGGAAAGAAAACCCCACTTCAATTTTCAACCTTTCATCACATTAAACTTCCCAGGAGCTTCCAGCACTCCAGTCAACACCTTCTTCACCCAACAGCAGTGCCCAGCACCCCCTTGCCAGGGTGGGGCTGCTCCTGGAGGAACTGGGCATCTCCGAAGCCATCCGCTGGCTCAAATCTCTGGAGCCACGCGATTGCTGCCATCAACCAGGAGGACAGAAATTACCATAATCTGGAACAAACAACTCCCAAAGCAATCTGTAAGCAAGCACTGTCTGCTGAGTGCCTTGTTGAGAGGATCAAAACGGAGCCTTTTTACCCACAGCCCGCAGACCACAGGCAGTCCACGGAGCAGATTTGCAAGGAGGCAGGAATAAGAGCAATTTTGAAGCGGCGGAGACATGCTGGCAAATAATTTGCCAGGAGAAATCAAAGGGGAAAGTCAGAGAGTCATCTTTTTGTTGTGGATTTTTTAATCCTTTTTTTTCCCTTCTCACCCAGCTGGCTGTAAGAGGAGTCATTATTCCCTGTAGCAGCAGAGGATCCAGCACAGCAGCCACGCACGCCTCTTGTCAGGCAGCTTGTTTGCACGGGGCTTGGAGCCCTTGGCAGAAAGGTGGCCCAGCAGAGCACGGCAGAGAGGCATGAATATGGATGCCCACCTGCCTGCTGAATAGAGATGAAGGTCCCCCAGACTCCTCTGCCTGGCCTGTGCCCAAAGACCACGGTGATGACAAGGAGCTTCCCCAGAACCAAGTGAGGAGCATGGGCATAGCTCATGGTGGTGCTGGGGGGCCTGGGAGGGGCATCACTGCCCCCTCCCCATGTGGCACCCACTCCTCCCTTCAAAAGGGGTCTCAGCCACTGAGTTTCCAAGCACAACACAGGTGCAGACATCACACATCTCATCCCAGCCACGCCCTGAGATCCTACAACCATTCCAGGGAAAAGCCAACATGATGCTTCCAGGCTTTCATACTTCCAAATCCATATTTCTTGGGCATTGAAACACAGAGTCATTCAGGTTGGAAAAGCTGAAGATCCTCAAATCCACCATTTTCACCACTAAGAATGTCCCTAAATGTCACATCCACATGTTTTTTGAACACTTCCAAGGATGGTGATCCCACTACCTTCCTGGGCAGCCTGGTCCAATGCCTGACCATTCTTACAGCAAAGAAAATTTTTGTTCATGTCTTGCTGAGAATTTATCATCTTCCCACAAGCTTTCCTGTATTTCCTGCATGCTCACCACTTCTCCTTCCAGGAATCTTTGAGACATTAATCCTCTTCCCAATGTTTTTGGCTTCAAAGCAACACATCCCGCTCAGCCGTGTGGGGTCCAGGTTTTTGTGTGGAGCTGGAAAAAAGAACCCTCTTTCCATTGAAAACGTACACTTGTCCCTCAACACCCTTATTATTAATTGCTACAAAACTTAATTTTATTCATCATTTGTTATGCATCCAAATTGGATGGGGAAAAAAATTCAAATTAACTGAAGTGAAAAGATTTCAGAAGATGGTGCAGAAGGCTCCTGAAGGAACTGAAGAAAACTCTCCGGAGACTGCGAACGCAGTGCTAACCCAACCTGAAAGAAAGATCTTAAGACAAAGAAATCTTGCCAATTTGATCCTTTAATTATAACATTAGTCGTTTCTTTCAAAGGCTCAGTGTAAGAGCTGGGGGTGGGGGGCAGAAAAGACTTAAAGGGAGAAAAGACTTAACATCACCAGGATGAGTGGAAGCAATTAGGAGGATTTAAATTACTCTCTTGTTTGGTACAAGGCAGATGGATTTCATTTTTCTTGCCATTGTGCTCGACTTCTTGCTCTGCTGTTAGCTTCCAGAGGTCTCCTTGGCTGGCCTGAGAGCCAGGCAGCATCTCTTTCCACTCTGACACCCTGGAAAGGGGCTGGATGCGCAAGATTTGGATGTGGGGACAGTTTCCCAGCTCTCAGCAGAAGGATGGTGTTGCAATGAATGGAGGAGGGTGATTGCAAACCAAATTTTTTCTGCAGAGGCTGTGGAAAGGGAGGTGGGAAACAGTCAAAATGCAGCCTGTTCTGTACTGAAGCTCTGTATGAGTCCTCAGGCTGTGACCACTCCTGGGGTAGCACTGCTGCCACTGGCACATGACACCAGCAGCAGGACAGGGCAGTGTCTATCATCAGGTCTCTGCTGCTCCAGAGGCAGAGCCCAAACAAACACCTTCAAATTGTTTTATGTGAGAAACAGCTGAGGAAAAAAAAAAAAACAACCCCAAAACTGAACAATTTCACAAAAAACGGGAGAGCAGGTCTTTGCAAATCTCCAGCACAGGCAATTCTTCTGGCCACAAGGCAGCTTCAGGTAGAAAATGGCATTTCAGTGGATGCTCCATCCTCACTGGCTCCCACTGACTCTCCTCTGGCAGGATTATCTCAGCAGCTCGTGCAGCTTTAAAAGCTGAGCAGTCACATCTCCCTGGGCTCTGTACCTGCTCCGAAAGAGGAATGGGGCCAACTTTTTTATCTTTTCCTGCTTCCAGTCAGAATTAATTGATCCATAATTGCACCCATAGAGGGGGGAAGTTAATAGACATGGCAATAAATGCCAAAGCCACAACAGAACTGGCTCTCCAAGACCCTGCCTGGAGGAGCTCCATCCTCCCTTAACAGAGTCTGCATGCGACTCCAGTGCGTGTGTGCCTGTTCGTATTTAGGGAGAAAAACTGAGGAGCCTGCCTGTGATGAAAATCATTTCTTTTCCTCTCCCACATACTTTGTGCTCAAGGAGCAGATGGATCCAGGCTGTTTACATCACAGAGGTCATGCCTCAGCCTAACAGTTGGGGAACTGACTGTTGGGGGAGATGCTCATCGGCACTAGGAGGCTGCTAAATCTGGGCTCCAGCAAACTTCTGCTGGTGGCAAGTGAAACACACAAATGTCCTCCTGCAGCCTCTCCTCCTTGGGGGCCCACCCTGGCTGCTGGGCTGTTTCCCCAGAGGGAGCCTCTGCTGAGATGAGGCGAGGGCAGAGCAGCTCAGCAGCAGCTCCTGAGGAGAACCTTGAGGAGAATGCTGGAAATCCCGAGTGGACCTTGTTATCCAGTGATGCAGATGGTGCAGTTTGCAAGCTACGTGTGGGGCCAGCTTTCTGCAAGGAGGCTCCCAGAGGCCAAGATTTCAGCTGAGCACGGCCTGGCTTCCCCAGAAGCACTGATGTAACTGCCAGGGAAATAATTCCTTAGATGGAGGTGTTTCTGTGGAGCTCATTCCCAAAGTGACCAGCTCTTCTCAGTTCAGCACAGCCACACATGGGGGTATCTGGCCAGGCCCTGCCCGTTCATCCAGCTGAGAGCTGGGCAATGGGAAGGTCACACCTCCCATCCCCCAGCAGAGCCAAGAACTCTCTTCCAGCATGAGAGGATTGTGGTGAGTGCTAAAAACAAGAGGAGTTCAGGAAACACAGCAAGGAGTGAGGCCCTTCCTGCTGCACTCAGCATTTGTGTGCACAAGCACCTGCTCCTGCCCTGAGGTCCTGCTCCTCCAGGGCTCCAGCAGCACCTTTGGATGATTCACCCAGCCAAGATGCTGCATCCACTGAGCCACAGAGGATGTGGCCGTGCCCAGGCAGGGGGACACTGACAGTGGCCTTACCATGGAGTGGCAGAGCCCAGCTGGCACCTGAGCCCACCAGGGAGATGAGCAGTCCTGCTTTACCCTGGATATCTGCCACGCCACAAGAGCATCTCTGCTGCCAATTAGGCCACCCACTCACTTGCATCTTTCCCCAGTACAAACCCTACTAGCAATAAACAAACAGTGGAAATGCCAGCCGGTGCCTGGGAAGAGTCCTGGATAGCTGCATCCAACCCAGCAGGCATGGGAACGCTGCTTTGGGCAGGGAAACTCCCAGCTGGGCCAGGGCATGGCCAGGCATCCCACCAGCCCCACTGTGGTCCTCTGGCCAGCGTCTGGTTTGTGTCCCCAAGCTGCTTTCAGCATCACCCCAGCACCAAAAGCCTCGGTGTCCACACAACACACTGCACTGACATTCTCTAACATTGTAATAACGTGGTTCTCATCTTCCTAACTTCTCTTTTCCAGGCTTTTGTAGGAAAGCTCCTGCTTGACCTGAGACCCCGCTGGACTGTGCCCAAATGCCCAAGCTGGATGTGGCATAAGAAGCACAAATTCCACCCAAGGCTGCTTGGATATCTTCATCCCCCATAAGAATTGCCTCTCCGCAAGGCAAAGTGAAGCCCCTGGACCCAGCCAGACCCCAGAATGGGAGGTGGGAAAGTACAGCCTAATAACAGACCCCAGCCTGCCACTCTAGAAATTCCTGAAACCACCATCATCACACTGGGACTTCCAGGGACACTCAGGAAAGTGATTGAGATGACCAAGACCATTCTCCACCCTGACCCTTGCAGCTGAGGGCTTTCCATCTGGCCAAACCAGCACTACAATGACTTCTGCATTTTGCCATGATGCATAACTAGCTAAGAAATGACCTGCTTCAGTCAGAACAGAGGAGCCCACACCTTCCCCCAGTGCAGGAGAGGGCACAATCACTGTTCACCAACCCCTGCCAGCAGCTGAGGATGTGCTGGTGCAACCACAGTTCATTGTCATGGAGACAAGAAGAGGTTTTGTCTCCAAACCCAGCTTAAAGGCTTGGATTAAAACTCCCTTTCCCTTGGGAAGTGCAGGACAGGGACAGTTGCTTTGTCCCTACTTCCTTATATCCTTATATCCTTATATCCTTATATCCTTATATCCTTATATCCTTATATCCTTATATCCTTATATCCTTATATCCTTATATCCTTATATCCTTATCTTGTGGGCTTATCCACGTGCACCCCAAGCATCCCTGTCTTCACCAGCTTGCAGCCCACCAGTTCAGGGCACATCCTCCTGGTGCTCTGTATCACTCCCCAAACCCATCCCAACCCATCACCAACAGCCTGGAGCCAAACACATTTTCACAAAACCCCCATATCTCTCCCCTCTCGCAGGTCCCAAGCAGCCAGAAGATCCCCAGTGACCATTTCTCACAAGGAACCAAAAGCAGAAGATCTTCAGCCAGGTGAAATTACAGTAAAAATAAATATCTCCAAGGCTGTCCCTTTCCCAGCTTCCCAGGTTGAGGAAGAACCAAGCACAGGCAGGGAGCAATGCCCTGCTGTGGGGCAGTGGGTTTGAAGGGGATGGAGGGATGTGTGACAGGCACAGCCCAGAGAGAATGACCACTCTGCTTACCCTGACAGCACTCCCAGGACAAGGTTGAGGACAAAGAAGGATCCAATGATGATGAGGGGGATGAAGTACAGCCAGTTCCAGGTGGCTCCTAAGGCATCATTGGTCTGGAGGAGACAAAAAAAAAACAAGTGTGAGATCACCTCCAACACCATCATCGGGGCAGAGGGAGGGTGTGGTAACTCCAGTGCTCCAGGCTGACCACACCAAGCTCCTCAGGGTGACCTGGCCATGCCTGCCAAGCCATGCTGGGCACTCTTCTCCACAATAAGAGCCCTGGCACCCCTCAGCACCCTGCCCCAGCCCTCATTAGGCAGGACTGCCCTCCTCCACCCCCTCCAACCATCCTGCAGAGACTGTAAGAGATGGGTTTAGCTGGAGGTGCAGGATCCTGCAGCCCAAAACTGGGGTGCTGAGGGCAAGGGCTCACCTCATGTTTTCCCCAGCATTTTGGTTCAGGGCTCCTATGCACATCCACCAGGATAAGGCAAAGCAGCCCCACAGCAGCACAGATTGATAGGGTGCCTTAAGGTGGCATCTAAAGAAGAGGTTTGTCCCTTCGTGCATGGTGGGAAACCTCTAAACAGGCATTTTGCTGCTGGCATCATCACTAACACCTTGCAGACACCCTCCCACCAAAGCCACGGAGCTGAGACCAGACGGGAGCTGTGAGCTCAGGGCACAGTCCGACAGCTGCAGAGGCTCCTGCTGAGCCCTGCTCAGTCCCTCCAGACATGAATTCACCAGGGGTTTTAATAAAGCAGTGCCTCTGTGTCCCTCCCAGGCCCCATTTGTCCTCTGGTGTCAGGCTCGGTGCGCATGACGCTGGGCTGAGGGTGATGCGGCAGAACGTGACTGTCTGGGGGAGGTGATATCAATCTTCTTGCAATGAAAGACTCTTTCTCTTTTCTCTCTCTCTTCCCCCCTCTCCCTGTGCTAATTAAGCCCTCATCTTCATCTGAGTCATTGGCACCACATCTCCTGCTCGGCCAGTGCAGGAGCTGAGTGAGGAAGGCTCTGCGGCGGGAGGAGCGTGGCTCCGAGGAGCAAAGAAAGTGAGGGCTGGAGCCTTCCTCCCTGAAGTGGGGACTTCAGCTGGGTGTCCCCATCACCCTGACACCCAAGGCAGGCAGGGTGACACCAGCACAGCCCAGCACAGGCACTGACCACAGCACTGGGATGTGGGCAGCGATCTCAGCGACAAGGCACACAGCATCTGTAAGGGCTCTGAAAGCAGCTGGAAGGACTCACTGCCCTCCCGCTTTGCCCCTAAGGAAACCACACATATCCTCTCAAGATCCTGCTCTTTAAAGAGCCCCATTTCACCTCCAGCCCCTTCCTTTAGGGCCATGGGAGAAGCAGGCAGAGGGAGGAAGGAATGATGTACGGGAATTCCTGACAGCCAATATTCACCACAGCTCTCCGGAGACATCCAGGGCACTCTGCTCTGCCCTGGCAGCACCATCTCCCATGGCATCAGCCTTCAAGGCATCCTGCAGCCCTCAGCCCAAGCTTGGCAGGCCTTCAGCTCCCTGCCAAGATGCCACTGGGTACCTGCCACTCATGTCAGGATTGCTTGCCTCTGAACCTGGCTCCTGCCCAAAACACACAGGCTTTCCCCGAGGTCTCTGTCACAGGGAATACAAAACACAGGAGCTCCTTTCCTACAGAAGAACAAGACATCTTCCCCCAGAGCTGGGCTATCACCATTCCCTCTTTAGCCATCCCAGCAGGAGAGAGAGGGGGAAATAGGAAGTTTTCCCAGGGTTATCAGTGCCCAGATCTCTTCCCTGTCCATTTTTCAGGCACAGCAAAACTGGTGGCACTGGGGACGTGCAGCAGGGACAGCTGAGGCAGGGGTCTGGCAGGATTCTGGTGGTGTACGCTGACTGTGATCCCAACCTCTGTGCATTTGAGTGCCTGGCTGCCCTGGGGGTGGAGGAAAAGGGGGTTGGAGAGATTTTTAAGGGGATTTGGGAGGTCACAGCACCACTTGCACCCAGCAGCTGCAGGAGGGGCACTTCTAGGGCAGAGGAGGAGATGGGGAGCTGTGGCCATACTCAAGGACACAGCAGTGGCCACAGTGAGCTCAGGGATGGTCCCAACCACCCAGGCTGCCACCAGCAGCCCCAGGAACAGCATTGCCACCAGCAGCCACATGGGTCCCCCTGGCTGGTGCCAGCTTTACAACATGAAATCTCCCAGGGGACATCCCAATGCTCTCTACAAATCCAGGAACTGGTAATGCCCAGTCTGGATATAGAGGCTCCACACCATCATCTGGTACTTGCTCAGCCATTCAGGCTGCCAAAAACTCACTATCCCCACTGGAAGCCTCCTCAAGCAGATGCTCCAATGGCTGCTGCAATTTCCAGCCTAAATTTATTTGTGGTCATTTTCGACACCGCACCGTTCTTTTGCCAGCCCTGGCCTTTGGCTGAAATAGCTCTTTTTCTTCCTCTTTCCACCCTGATCTATTTCTAGACAGCAATCACAGCCATCTCCAGCCTCTGCTTTCCTGGCCAAAGCAAGGTTCTTCCAGTTCTCTCTTGCCCAACTTTTATCCAGCAGCCCCTTCCCTGCTCCAGCCCGGGCTCAGTTCATCCTTCCTGGACACAGGAGTGATCAATTTGGGCAGTCACACTCCATCCCTGCATGATGCCACGGAGAATTCACCACCTCCCCTGCATCCCACCACCCTCCCTCCTCCTTTGTGCCACCCCTGCCCTGCAGCCACCTTGTGGCCACCCCGATATCACCCTCTCCTCCTCCACACCACTGCTTCCCAGCCAACAACACCTGAGCTCCAAGGAGAGACCTTTACTGCTTTGGATTTCCATTTCTCACAGCATCCAACATCCCAAAGGCCTCCCAGCCCAGGGTGGCAGCCTCTGTCCCTCCAGCTCTGGGAAGCCAGTGGATGCTGGGGGCAGAAAAGCCCAGGACACATCCCTAAGGACTCCATGAGTTGATGACATCCTCTCTTGTCCCCTCAACACCATCCCAGCACTGCTCACTTCCCTGCCAGCCTCACAGAGCCCCTCATGGGGTGGCGTGTCTTCTTCAGACTCAGATTTTATTAGTTCTTATCTCTGTTAAAGTCTCACAAACTGTGACTTCTACAGCATTTCACTCTAACAATCTAAAAATGGAGCCCAGTCTCTCTCTCTACAAGGCTTTTTAAGGATAAACTGTCCAATTAAGAAGTGACACCTGAATTATTTTTACTTTTAACCCCATAACCAACCACCTGTGGCCTGCAATGCAGACTTTTTTATCCAATTACACCCAAATACCACCCAAACCCTTGGAGAAGAAGGTATTTTATCCAAAACCATCCAAACCCATGGAGAAGAGTGTGTTTTGTTCAATACCACCCAAACCCATGGAGAAGAAGGCATTTTATCCAATACCACCCAAACCCTTGGAGAAGAAGGTATTTTATCCAAAACCACCCAAATCCACAGAGAAGAAGGTACTTTACCCAAATACCACCCAAACCCTTGGAGAAGGTATTTTATCCAAAACCACCCAAACCCATGGAGAAGAAGGTATTTTATCCAAAACCACCCCAACCCATGGAGTAGAAGATATTTTATCCAAAACACCCAAACCCATGGAGAAGAAGGTGAGAAGAAGGACCAGCCTCCTTCCTAAATCCTCCATGTTGCTTTATATATATTACTATATTCTAAAACCTTAAACTCTAGGTTTTCCACCATGTGATATTACACACTTCTATTTAAGCTACTTCTCATTATGCACCCCACCACCCCTCAAACTCTTCTGTGGCCACCAGACCAAGATCCACCATGCTCACATCCATAATCCCAGTTCTATCATTCCATTTTGGAAGCCTTCTCCACAGCCTCAGGTCAATGCAGTGTTCTCTTGGGGGTCAGTGCCTGTCAGCACAGAAAATCTAAAATTCCCAGCAGCCAGGGTTCCAACATATCCCCTTTTCCTCTCCCCCCTCTCCCATTTCTCCCACAGCCATCCCTTTACTACAAGGAGCAGCCCTGGGACGTCTCCAGGCCTGAGATGCCAGGTTAGCCTGGCGTGACCTACCTTTGACAAACCCATGATTCACTTTCCTCCCTTGCCTCCCAAACCTGTTCTGAAATGGCATGAGATCGAGGTCATCCTCACAGTCCTATTCCTGCCTGCCTTACTTTTCCTCCCCTCCTCCCCCCAGATTTTAAATATAGGCACCGCATTCGCTATTCTCCAGTCAGATGGTGCCTCCCCCAACTCGATGGAGCTGTTAAAAATACTTGTTACCAGACCTGCCATTTCATGTGCCAGCTCCCTCTGAGCTCAGGGGGGAAGCCATCCCAAGCAGCCAGGCTGGTGGGCACAGTGGTCTCAGTGCTGGGCTTCCATGGTTCCTACGTTGGCCATGCCCTCATTGCTGGTATCGCTCCTTTTGCTGCTTTGTGTTGACCAAAAGTAGGGTTGAAATGTCCATCCGTGCCCAAATCTCTCCAGAAGTCATTTCACTGGGCCTTGCTTCCACCTGCAGAGGTGGGGAACTGCTCACTGCTCCTCCAGGAGCTCTGTGTCAACACAATTTTGCCACAGCCCTCATTGCACTTCCCAGCTTTTTTGGCACCAAGATGTCATTGTCTTGATGGAGCAGCCTCTTTTCCCACTCCTCATGGAGTCCTTGGGGATGTGTCCTGGGCTTTCCTGCCCCCAGCATCCACTGGAGCATCATTTGTCCTTGATATCCCTCTGTACTTCATCATCTTGGTCCACTGTGCTTTCCTATAGGTTTTTTTTTCCCCTTTGTTGAAGGTATCAGGAGATTGTTGTTTGCAGAATTCAGGGTAGCCATGGGAATTTTAATCCCTAAATTACACCAACTCCTTTAATGAAGAAATTCCAGGTTCCTGCCTTGCTCCCTGCACAGCTGAGCAGGTCCCATCACTCACCCAAGCACCTTGAGACCCACTTTTTATATTCCTTTGGGAAATGGAGGAGCTGCTTGGTGCCAAATCTTTGCTGCTTCCTCCCTTCCCTTTGAGATGCTTCCTCCTCATTATGCACCCCACCATCCCCCAAACCCTTCTGTGGCCTCCAGACCAAGAACCACCACGCTCACACCTTGGAATGACCCCTGCTGCTGCCAGGAAAGCCCTCTGAGCCTACAAATGACACCACCAAGGCATGGGAGCAGGACCCTCCTGAGGGAAAGAGCCCCCAGCAGCTCCTGCTTCTCAACCCCCTACCACAAGGTTATTTCTTTAGGCAGCTCTTGTGGTGTTTGTTTGGTGATTTTTTTTTTGGTTTTTCCTTTTTTTCCCCCCCCAAAGGGCAGGAAAAGGCGCGGGAAGCTGCAAAAGCAGGTCTCACTCGGGGGGCCAGAAATCTAAAGAAATCTAAATATATCCGCAAGTTGAATGCACAGCACAAGCTCACAGCCCACACGTCCCCTCCCTCGGGCTGCAGCGCATGGGAACCTTCAGGATTTCTTTGCTATAGGGGAAGGGAGGGGGGAAAACCTCAATAAACCCCTCAAAGTCAGTTTCTCCTGGCTAAAAATACAGGGAACAGGTTCAGGCTGTGCAGGGAGCCTTCATGGCCACTCCATTGCTCACCAGGGAGCAGTTCCCTCATTGAGGAGGGGATCTGGGGACCTGTGGGCACCCAAAGCTTTCAGGGAGCAGCAGGGTGTGGATTGCATTCACACAGAGGGTTGGGGATGATGGGGAAAGCCATGGATCTCAAGGGCCTGTACCCTGGGAACTGTGCCTGCCTTCCCCAGCACTTCTCAGGTGCTTGCAGAGTGAGACAGGAGGTGCAAAACCACCACAGCCTCCATGATTTGTGCTCCAAACCCTTGGCTTGGCAACTTCTGACGGCTTTTGCCTGGTGGTGACAGCAAATTGTGCCCCTGCCACGGCTGATGGTGCCCCCCAGCATCACCTCCCCAGCTCCTGACCTGCTCCTCCCTGCAAACCACAGCTGCATCCAGCTGAGAATCACACACGGGCCAGCAGCCACAGCCTCACAGCCCAGCAAAAGGGGGAGAAAATGAATTATAAAAATACCTCTCAGCAGATTCCCTGGCCTAAGCATCTCCCTGCAGCCCCTGCCACCCACTGCTGCTCTCCCCAGCACAGTAACAGATCTCCTTGTTCCCTTTAATGGCAGTAATTGAATCTCCTGCATGCAGGGCCATGCCTCACTCCCTGCCTGGGATCCATCAGTGACCCTGGCACTGGACAAGATTTGAATGGAAATGCTTTGCTGTCCCAAATCAGGTTAATGAGGAAATGGGAGCATTTCCTCTGCAAGACCAGGACTGGCCTGGGGTGGGACACATCCTGCCATGGCCCAGTGTCAGGGTCTCCAGCAGGGTGGGCACCCCAGCAGTGCCCTTCACTGGCCCTGGGAAGCTCTGGGGTGCCAGGGACAGGCAGGAATAATGCCAGAGGAGGACATAAAACTCAGCATAATCTTGTCTCTGAGTGTGTGCAGGGAGGGAGGGAGTGGGGAAGCAGGAAAAGGACACCATGCATTTCATTTTTCTGTTTCCTAAAGGGAAAATGCAAAAAATGTGTTGCTAGAAGCATTACTAAAATTCCAACGTTTTCAAAATATTTGAAACAGGCACTGAGAGCAATTTTAGTGCTGCTCTCCTCCATCCCACCAAGAAATTGCCCCCAGATGCCCCAGCATCGATGCACAAACCCAGTCCTTGTGTGTGCCTCCTGCTCTGCCTCTGCCCACAGCCATCCCTCACTGTGATCCCTCTGCTTCTGCTCCCAAAATTTCCCTTTCCCCCCTGCCCAGACCCCTCCTGCACCTTCCCCAGCACACCTCTAACCACTCCTCAGGCTTTTTTGGCACCAAGATGTCAGTGTCTTTACTGAGCAGCCTCTTTTCCCATTCCTTTGGGGCATAATTTGTTCTTGATATCCCTCTGTAGTTCATCACCTTGGTCCACTGTGCTTTCCTATAGGTTTTTTTTCCCCTTTGTTGAAGGTATCAGGAGATTGTTGTTTGCAGAATTCGGGGTAGACATGGGAATTTTAATCCCTAAATTACACTAACTCCTTTAATGAAGAAATTCCAGGTTCCTGCCTTGCTCCCTGCGCAGCTGAGCAGGTCCCATCACTCACCCAAGCCCTTTGGGACAGGCTTTTTATATTCCTTTGGGAAATGCAGGATGAGCTTTTCCTGATGGAGCATTTGCAAAGCTTCACAGTTCTCTCCAGTGCAGACCAATGTGCTGCCTCTCCAGCTGGACTCTGCAGCAGGGCCTGGCTTCCACAGGATCACCTTTGGGGCTGTTTTCTCATGGGACCTGGCTCCCTGCTTTGTTTTGGGCATGCTGCAAGCCCAGAGAGGCAGCTTGGGCCCCACAATGGGATTTTTTTCGTTGTTTTATGACGTTCCTACATGGAGGAACATCACCGGCTTCAGCTGTGCTGCCCTGGGGAAACACACCCCAACAGCCCCATAACCCAGCCCTGGAGGACAGGAGCACATCCACCAAGAGGTCTGGAACCAGCTTTCCAACACCTCACTGTCACATTCATATCTTTGGAAAAATCCCTTTGCCCAGGATTTGCTCCTGGGAAGCCTCAGAGAAAAAGGGAAACAATAATTATCTCATTTGCTTCTCCTGTGTTTTGCTGCTTTGGAATGTGATTGGAGATTGTTTATCCAACAGGTGATTGTTTGATTGGTTTCATGTGAATTGTTTTGGTTCAATGGCCAATCAGGGCCAAGCTGTGTCAGGACTCTGGAAAGAGTCATGAGTTTTCATTATTATCCTTTTAGCATTCTGTCTGTATCCTTTCTGTATTCTTTAGTATAATTTAGTATAGCATTTTTAAATATAATATACTATCATAAAATAATAAATTAGCCTTCTGAGAACATGGAGTCAAATTCATTCCTCCTGCCACGAAAGCACCCTGCAAATACAACACCTCACCAACACCAGCACCAAGCCTGCTAATGGAATTACAAATCCTGGGCTTAACAAAGATGGGCAAGGCAGCCCTGAGACCTCCCTGCCACCTCCCACCCTTGAGTCTGGAGCTGCTGGGTGATGCCAGAGCCCCCCTGGTACCCCCAATGTGGGCAGGGAGGAGGATGTGGGGCAGGCAGCTTTCAATGGAACATGCCTGGAAGATGGGATCCAGCAGACACAGTTTGTTTCTTGTTGCGTCATTTCATTGCATACACACACACAGAGGGAAAAAGGGAAAGAAAGGGGAAAAAAAACGGCAGGAACATTTGGCAAGCTGGTGAGGATCTGGCTTTGCTGAGTGTGGAGAAGGAAAGTGCTCTGATTTTCCAAAAGGAGGAGGAGAGGGGAGAGCAGGCTGGCTGCCACACACGTGCCTGGCACCACAGGCACTAACGGGAGCCATTTGGGGCAAAACAGCTCATTTTGTGAGCTCTGAAAGGCTTGAACCCTTGGGGTGAAACCTGTACCCTCCTTTCTGAATCTGCTCCAGCCGTGCTTAAAGCAGCATTTTGGAGGAGGGGGGAGGAAAGAGCTGTGTCCTGTTGCATTGTGATTTCAGGGTTTACCTCAGAACCTCGGGTCCCTCCACTGATCATTCCCTGCCAGGTGTGTCAGTCTCCTCTCCTTTCCCCTCCCGGCACTGTCTGTCAGTCCTGGCATTCCAGAAGGGTGTTGAGAGATTGGCAGATTCAAAGGATGCCCTCTACCCCTGGGGGGCATTGGGCCATCCAGGTGTTCTTTGTCCCTTGGACCTGGTTGGTGGCTCCTACCCCTTCCTTGCCCCTCTCCCCGGGGTTAAAGGAACAGCAACCACGGGGTCAGGGAATTGTGTTGGAGCTGGTGCTGGATTCAGAGGCCTGTGGGCCAGAATAACGCTCTGGATCCAAGCCCTCCATCAGAACCGACTCCTTTCCTTCACCATCGCCTTAAAGCTTCTACACAGAGGTAAACCCAAGGAGCAGACCCCGTTATGGGGGAAAGCTCCATCCCACCACCACCAGAGCTCCTGCAGGCCTGGACTTGTTTCCATGTGCCCAGCTGCAGCACCCAGCTGGCCAAAAGTGTCTGTGGGGTGAAACACCATACACCCAACCAGCCAAAAGTGTCTGTGGGGTGAAACACCACACACTCAACCAGCCAAAAGTGTCTCAAAAACACCACATATCCAGCCAGCCAAAAGTGTCTCTGGGGTGATCCAGCTGGCCAAAAGTGTCTGTGGGGTGAAACACCACACACCCGGCTGGCTGAGCCATCCCAGAGCACAGAGGGCTAAAGAGCCAGGTGGTTTCCCTCTTTTTGCCATCCTTCCCTCCTCCTCCTCCTTCTTGTCCTCTTCCCAGCTCCTTGCTGAGAGCCACCACTATGCATCAGCCTCCTGCTGTACCAAGCTCCTCCAGCCCATCACTGCTTTTGGGATCCCTGCACCACCAGCACAGCTCCCACAACCCTTGGTGCACAGCTGGCACGGCTGCAGCTCTTGTCCTGGTGTTGGGAAGGATGAAAATTTGACAAGAAATCTCACAGATATGTGTGCTTGGCAGAAAGATTTTTAAATGTAGAATCTGAAGAAGGAATAGAAATGAAATCAAGTTTTGATATAGAAGAAAGGAATTGCTGAGCCAGTCTTACTGGATAACCAAGGAGGCAAAGGGTGTGTTAGTTAGAAGGGGTTTTATGACTTAAAGCAAAGGATAAACCCACCCCAAACAAGATGTTTTTACCAAGCAGAAAGATAGCACAGGCAAACAAGGCAGCAAATGTTGCCGCAAAAAGGTCTCAGAATTTTCCACTGCAAGAAAACTGAAAACCAACTTCTAGCTTAAACTGTAATGTACTAACTTTTAGTGATTGGAGAATAGTAACATGAATATGGTAATTATAGTAGTTATGATAGGTTGCAGATAAAAGTTAAGCTGTAGATTGGTTCTAATGTATTAAGATCTCAGCAAAGAAAAGTATACAATGCATTGTAACCTAAACTAAGGGTCTGCAGGCCTACCTGCAGCTGGAGCTGACAGCTGTAGGCACAGCTCTGTCACCCACAATCCTGGATGCTGTAACACCTTAGATACAATAAACTGCATTTTGGAGAGCTGCCTGGAGTCCCACATCCCTCATTTAGGCTCTTACACCCTGGGACCCCAGGAGACAGACAGCAGTGTCCAGAGGATCTGCAGCAGCTCCTGGAAGGACTGGGGCTCAGGGAGGTTTCCAGGCTCATCCCAGGTCTGAGCAAACCCCCAAAAAAGAGGAAAATCCTGTCTGGTCAAGGCAATGTTGCTGCCTCTATGGAAAGCCAGGCACTGCCCTCACTCTCCAAAAGGTTGAGGAGGAATCCCCCCAGAGCTGCACCATGCTCAGGTGTCACTCACACTGCTCACACAAAGGTGCTTCAGGGAGGGCTTGTGAGCGCTGAGCACCCCAAGGGACACCTGTGAAACCCCAGGAATCGATGCCAACATGCCATGAGCAATTTTGTACACACACACACACACACCTGGAAAACCACTGTTCTGCTGTAGATTCCTCCTCTGACCCCTCCAAGGGTGACTGGGGCAGATGGGGATCGGGCAGGAAGCAGAAGAGCCAAGCCATTCTCACATCTCTGACCCATGTGCATGACCAGAGATATCAATACACCTCCCTTCCCCAGCATCCCAAACCAGGCTGGCCTGAGCAGCCCCTGTTTCAAAAAGGATGGATGTGCCTCTGCATTCCAAAGGCAGCCTCCAGCAGAAGACCTTCAGAATTTTAATTGCAAGGAAGATGAGTACAAACATTTCAGCAGGGCCTGTTGTCACAGGACAAGGGGTAGTGGTTTCAATCTGAAAGAGGGTTGATTTAAATTAGATATATGGAAGAATTTAAAGTTCTGGAATGGCTGTCCAGGGAGGTGGTAGAGTCACCATCCCTGGGTGTGTTTAACAAAGCCTGGATGTGGCACTGGGTACCAGGGTTTAGTTGAGGTGTTGGGGCTGGGTTGGACTTGGTGATCTTGGAGGTCTCTCAACCCAGAGATTCTGTAAATTCTGTGAATTCATTTCCAAGGAGGGTGGTCTCACATTGGCACAGGCTGCCCAGAGAGGTGTTGGATGCTCCATCCCTGGAAGTGTTCAAGGCCAGGTTGATTTGGGCTCTGAGAAACCTGGAACAGGGAAGGTGTGCTTGTCCATGGCAGGGGGTTGGACTGGATAATCTCTACAAGGTCCCTTCCAACCCAAACCATTCTGTGATCCTGTGATCTCAAGTTTGGTGCTTCACACACAAAATCAGTCTGAGCCAGCTCATGCAAACCCAGCCTGAAATGACTTCTGCACATGGTGAGATTCACCCAAACCCTTCTGCACCCAGCCTAGATGAGATCCCAGACTGAGGGGATCCTCCCTTCCTGGCCCCAGCACCCCCAGCACGCTGGAAGCACGTGGGGGTTGAGTCACACATGCTGCAAACCCCCATCCTTGCAGCAGCTCCTGTTCCCCAGCCGCTCCTGCAGCATGCCCGCACTCACGGCTCACATTGGCACCCAACCCACGGCCCTGCATCCCCCTGGCTCTCTGCTGCAGCTGCCCAGCTCTGCAAGGGGCTGCAAGACCCAGACCCACCTCCCCTGAGGCCATGGACACAGCTCTGCCCACCACTGCTGCATTTTGGGAGGTGTTTATGGAAGCTACCAGCATCTTGGTGTTCTTTCCCCCAGCAAACGCTCCCCTCCTGCTGCAGATTGATAATGTAAAGAAATAAACCTTAAAATTTTTAGTTAGTTTATATTTTAAAAAGGGTTTTTTTTAATTTAGTTAGGAAGAGAAACTTTTTCATTAAGGTTATGGAGACGTTTTTAGAAGAGGAAAAAAATACATGGATGCACCACCATCCTCCCATGACAGTAGGGAAGTGAGAAAGTCCCCCCTGAGCCTCCTTTTCTCCAAAGGTGAGTCCTCCCAGCTCTCTCAGGAAATATCATTTTCAAACCCCTCTCCCCTTTGCTTCCTGGAATGGTCCCAGGCCAGCCCAGAGGCAGAGGAGCAGGACAGTGAGTGTGCCTCTGTTTCAGACCACAGAAGCAATTCCAAAGCCAAACTCCCTCCAAAAGAAATCAAACTCCTCCAAGCTCCCAGAGACAGGAGGTGGAAAAGCACCAACACCCCACAATTCTTTTATTTCAACCCATGCTGTGATTTCTGCTTCATGAAGGCAAAGCTGACATGGAGAAAGCAAGAAGCCAGCACAGGGATTAAATAACCCATGTGGAAATTAGCTTGTTGTAATGCTGCCTGCAAATTCCAGGAGCCACACTTGTAAACCTGGTAAAATGGTGAAAAAACAGATCTTAAAATCATGATAAGAGTCACACAGGGGAATTCTAGAGTAAGCAATTTCTTTGAGAGATTGCTAAAGTGCTTTTCCTGCCATCTCCCTCTCCCCTGCAGTGTTAATCCACAAGGACACAGTCCCCCATTGCTTTATCCCAGTGGGAAAATGGAGCCCCCCAAACCTGGGGCATGGTTAGCAGCAGGAGCCTGCTCTGCCTTGCTGCCCCAAGTGATGAAGGTGATGGCAGAGCACCCCTGTGGTTTCCAAGCCCTCCTCCTGCATCCCCCAGGGACTGCATCCCTCATCTTCTTATTAAAAAAATTACAAAAATCCATTTTTGTGGCTCCAAGCAGCAAAAGGAGTGAGCACCCTCAACCTGTGCAGCATGAGGGCCCCGGAGAGTCCCTGGGGAGGGCAGGAGGTGCAGCCCAGCAGTGCTGGGAACTCCAGCTCTGGCCACCTCCTCCTCCTGCATCCCCCAGGAACTGCATCCCTCATCTTCTTATTAAAAAAAAAAAAAAGACAAAAATCCATTTTTCTGTCTCTAAACAACAAAAGGACCGAGCACCCAAAACCATTGCACCATGAGGCCCCTGGAAAATTCCTGGGGAGGGCAGGAGGTGCAGCCCAGCAATGCTGGGAACTCCAGCTCTGGCCACCCCCGAGGTGAATCAGCAGCATTTAATGACACCAAGGCCACAAACTCGCATTCAGTTAAAAGTCAAGGAAGCTCCCTGCTCCTTCCCATAACTGAGCACTAACAGCTGGTTCTTTGCACAGGAACAGGGATGGGAGGCACCTTATTTATGGTCCTGGCTGTTGGGAATGTGGTGACAGAGCGTGAAAGTGACACTTGTGACAGAGCACCTCTGCTCAGCTTTGCTGATCAGGATGAGAAGATTATTTGGATCCCCAAGGAGGTCCCAGAGAGCCCCCAGTTTAGCAGCTAGGGTAGTAAATCCCTATTTTATACATAATATATATTATATATATAAAAATATAAAAATATATATTTATATGTTTATATATAAAATATATATCATATATATAATATATATTTATATATAGGGGCCTCCTGATATAATATATATTATATTAAAAATATATATTATATATATTTTTATATATTATATATTTTTATATATATATACATATACATTATATATAATATTTTATAGTATATTTTTTATATTTATATATTTAAAATAGAATATTTATATTTATGTATAGGGGTTCCTGTAGGGGAGGCACAGCTTTCAGAGCTCCCAGCCCCTGGGTTTTCAGAGCCAGGTGATGAATCAGCAAATCCCAGACACTGAAGGGATCACCTCAAACCTTCCCAGCAAGGACACCCCAAGCAGCAGGAGACCAGACTCACTCAAACAAACCCCTGAGGTCCATCAGACCATAAACTGCCCACCTGTTTCCCATGGCCTCACACCCCACCAGCAGGACTCCAGCATGGGCAGTGCTGCTGATGATTGCTGGGGAGGGGGAGACACAGGGAGCACTGAAACAGACACAAAATTGAAGTTTTTTGGTCTGAACTCTCAGGTGGTTCAATCCTCCTTCATTACCCCACCTGACACTGCTGTCTCCTTCGGGAAGAGGAAAACCAAACTGCTTATCCCTGATTTTTACAGGGATATTTTACCCTTGCTGGCACTTTTCCTTTCCCCAGAGCCCTTTCTACACCCAATCTCTGAGCCCCAGCTCATGCCCAGCCCCTGGTGCCCACAGCACTGACAGGAGAGCAGAAAAGGGACTTAATTAAGCAGAAAGCAGGTTTTGCAGGGAGATATTAATACAGGTACAAGGCTCAGGGCAGGTGGCTGGCGCCAACCCCAGGCATGCACAGGCTACACATGATACACTGGCAAACCACCTTCCCTGATATACTCAATTTTACCTGGGTAACAGTTGCTGTGGGTGAGTCTCTAATCCCACTGACACACCAAAAACAGACATAAAATTGAAGTTTTTTGGTCTGAACTCTCAGGTGGTTCAATCCTGCTTAATTCCCCCACTGACACAGCAAGATCCTGCCACTGCTGTCTCCTTCAGGAAGAGGAAAACCAAATCCTTGTGGAAAGTTCAAGCCTTTGCTATGAACTCTCCCCTTTCTACTCCAGTCTTGGTTTCACAATCCATCTGTCCACACAAGTCATCCTGTACCCCCAGAGGGACAGATTCAGCAAGAAAGGGGGGCCCCAATGCTGACAGCCTGGGGTTTAAAACCAGCCTTTTTCCCAGTGCCAGAGTCCCTCCTGCAGCATTTCCCCACCTCATGCCATCCATTTGCCTCCTGCAGAGCAGTGCCACTCTGCAAATCCCCAGGCGTTATGGGAACCAGGGTATAAAAACATTCCCGGTGCAGTGACACCAAAATTGCAGCTGAAATGAGGCTGGGAACAGAACAGTTCCTCAGAGGCACAGTTCCTCTAGCCCACAAACTCCAACATGCTTGTATGGCCAGTCACCCATGGCAAAACGGCACTCTGGGATCTCCTGGAGCTTTTTATCCCGCTCTGCCCTCAAGCTGCTCTCTGGGCACCCCAAGGGTTTGGGCATCAGCAGTTGCAAACCACAAGAACTCAGCTTAGGCACTCCTTGCTCCATCAGCACAAAGATCCCAGCTCCCTGCTGGAGGCTGAAATTCTGGCCCTGCCCCAGAGAAGGGGTCTGAGAACTGCTCTGAGGCTTTCCCAGGCCACCAGATAAGGACCAGGCCCTTAGAGCTCCCTTTGCCTGGAGACAAGGAACACACTCAAATTCTGGAAAGATTTACCCCATTTCCATGTCAGAGATGAGGACCAGGCCCTTAGAGCTCCCTTTGCCTGGAAGCAATGAAACACACCCAAATTCTAGAAAGATTAACCCCATTTCCATCACGAAGGAAACTCGGGACGTTCTGAGCATCCAGCACACGGAAACAGCCTCCAGCTCAGCCTTCAAGCAGGAGGATCACTGCAGGACATGCCCATGAGATTTTGCTCTCTGAAATGGGTCAGAGATGGGGACCAGGCCCTCAGAGCTCCCTCGGCCTGGACACAAGGAACACACATCGAACACACACAGACTCTGAAAACATTAACCCCATTTCCATCACGAAGGAAATTCTGGATCTTCTAAGCATGCAACACACAGAAAGAGCCTCCATCCAGCTCAACCTTCAAGCAGAAGATCACTACAGGACATGCCCATGAAGTTTTGTTCTCAGAAACAAGTCAGAGATGGGGACCAGGCCCTTAGAGCTCCCTTTGCTTGGAGACAAGGAACACACTCAAATTCTGGAAAGATTAACACCATTTCCTTTTCAGAGATAGGGACCAGGCCCTTAGAACTTCTTTTGCCTGGAGACATGAAACACACTCAAATTCTGGAAAGATTAACCCCATTTCCATGTCAGAGATAGGGACTAGGCCCTTAGAGCTCCCTTTGCCTGGAGGCAAGGAACACACCCAAACTCTGGAAAGATTAACCCCATTTCCTTCACAAAGGAAACCCTGAATCTTCTGAGCTTCCAGCACACAGAAAGAGACTCCAGCTGCCCAGCCAGAGCAGCAGTACTCACATTGTACAGGACTGTGGTCCACCCTTCCATGGTGATGCACTGGAAGACGGTCAGCACAGCAAAGAGGATGTTGTCGAACTGGGTGATCCCATCGTTGGGACCGATCCACTCCCGGCACTCGTAGCCCGGGGGGCAACCCTGCACCCCACAGGGATGGGGAGGGTCCAGCTCCTCTAGTTCACCTGCAGCACACAGCAGAGAGCCACAGGAGGCAGAGGTGAGGGACAGCTCATCCAGATCTTTTCCCACTCATGGGATGTGGAGAGGGTGCCTGTCACATTCATATTTTTTGGAAAATGCCTTCACCCAGGGTTTTTCTCCTGGGAAGCTGAGAAGCCTCAGAGAAAAAGGAAAACATTTCTTATCTCATTTGCTTCTCCTGTGACTTGCTGCTTTGGAATGTGGTTGGAGATCGTTTATGGTCTTGGGGTTCATTACTTCAATGGTTTCATGTGAATTGTTTGGACTTATTGGCCAATCAGGGCCAAGTTGTGTCGAGACTCTGGAATGAGTCAGGAGATTTCATTATTATCTTTTTTAGCCTTCTGTAACTATCCTTTCTGTACTCTTTGGTATAGTTTAGTTTAGTATTCTTTAATATAATATAGTATCTTAAATAAATAAATAAATATAATAGTATCTTAATATAAATTAGCCTTCTGAGGACATGGAGGGAGATCCATCATTCCCTCCTCCCACGAGGGCACTCCACAAACACAGCAGGTGCCCAGCCCTTGTCCCCACCTGAATTGTTTGTGTAGCAGGCTCGGTGCAGCTTCCCACTGTAGAACTCCAGGCCAATGATGGCAAACATGAGGATGGCAAAAAAGAGCAGCAGGCCGATCTGTAGGAGAGGCACCATGGCCTTCATGATGGATTTCAGGACAATCTGCAAGCCTGGGAGAGGAGAGAAAGGGCACAGCTCAGAGCAGCAGTGCTAACACCCTTCCAGGGACTCATCCATTCCAAATCTGGTAGGAGAAGAACAGGAAGCAGAGAAGATGGACAGCAAACAGAGAGATAAAAGAGGCCAGCACAGCCTGGAGGAGCCCTCCTGGAGGGCAGGAGGATCCTGGAGGAAAGCAGGGGAAGGATAGCCAAGCTACAGAGCAGCCTCCAGCAGAGATTTTTTCTGGTCCCCACTCCAATGTCCAGCCTGGACTTGGTGGGACATGGCTCGTGCATCTCTGTCCCCCTTGTTGCCCCCAGGGCATGGATCCAGCCCTGCCAGTGCCCAGGGCAGGAGGCACAGGAGCACTGTGCCAGCAGCAGTCTAGTTTCTTTATTTAACCCTGTGCCAACAGATGAAATCTTGCAACAAAAAGGAAAAAAAAAACAAACAAACCAAGAAATCTCCCCTGAACAAACCCCAGTCCTGAAAGGATCCACCCACTGCCTTCTGGCCAGGGAAGAGGAGCTGCCAGTGGGCTCTGCAGGGGACAGTGCCACCCGGGGACACCAAGTGCTGCCACCTTTGAGCTCCCACTAGATGGAAAGGTGGGATTGATGCCTCAGGTTTGAGCTTTTACGTTTTTCAGATTCTGGGCTGCTTTAGTGTGTGGGTCTGGGCTTCATATGAGGGGTTGGTGAGCTCTGTGCACAGAGCAGGGAGACAAAACAATTCCTGCTCTAGCTGGGGACCAAGGACAAATGATCCAAATCTCAGGCCCAAGAGCACAAACACCGTGGGCTGAAGAAAGAAAAACAAGAAGGATGGGACTGCATGGGGTAAAGCTGTAATTGGACATTAACTCCAATATGCAAATGGAGCAGATCTTAAGGAAGTGTGAGATCTCATGGCCAGTGGTCTATTTTTTCTGACCATTTTGGTTCATCTTGCGTGTAGCCCTGGCTGGGCTCTTGTGCTGCCCAAGGTGGATCCATTGAGGCCTTTAATAAATCTCTACTTTATTCTTTAGCTCTGTCCAACCTCTGTTCTAGGCCAGCCTTCTCAAGGCTTCAGGACAAGGTGGCACAAGGACCCCTCTCCCCCCAGGGCCATCAGAGATGGATGCAGACCCCCAGGGAGAAAATCAGGAAGATCCAACTTACTGGGAATGCCCGAGACGAGCTTCAGCGGCCGGAGCACGCGCACGGCCCGCAGCGTCCGCAGGTCCACGTGGGTGTTGAAGTGTGTCCCGGCCGTGGCGAGGATGCTGTGGGCACACAGAGCACAGTTAGCCCACAGAAAGCTCTTGTCCACTTCAGTGCCATGCGGCCAAACCAGGCCAGTGGGAAGGCACGAGCCTGAGATTGAGAGTGCCACGCTCTCCTGGCTGAGCTAGCCAGGCTACAGCCCACCGAGGGGACTTGCTGAGTTGGTCGTCTCTTGGGAGCACCAAGAGGTTTCATTGTGTAATATTGTTCATTTTTTGTGCTTGTGCCTGTTAAATAAACAAGTTTTTCCCACTATTCTACAAGGAAATATTTTCCTGAACATGTTGGGGAAGCCATGAAGCTTCTCAAGCCATGTCCCTGGGTAGGGACAGAGATTCAATTCCTCTCAAGGGTCAGCGAGCCTCCTTTGATGCTCAAACCCAAATTCATGGGCAGCTATGACCAGACAAAGCCAAACAGAGGTCCCCCAGCCCTTGCAGCCCCCACACCCCAGGATCCCATCCCAGGACAGCCCCACATCACCCACAGATCCCATTTGGGGTCCCAAGGATCATGCAGGATCCCTCCCAGGAAGGTGGCACGTGGGCCAGGAGCAGCAGCTCAGGGCTGTGAGTCCCTACCCTCCTTGCTCCTGTGGCAGCACCTCCAGCCATCAGCTGCCCTGGGTTTTTCCATGCATGGAGCTTCCTCAGAGTCCCACCTCTGGGATTGCTGAGAAGGAGCCCAGAACCTCGCACACATTCCAAAATCTATAGTAATGAAAGTTTGATGACCTTGGAAGGCAACCAGCAGGCACAGGAAGGACTCCAGAGGTTTTCTTTTAAAACACAAAGATTTTTTTTTTCTTTTCCCAAGCCCATCTCTGGAAAACAAATTGGGGCAGGGAGGGAAGCTGGTGCACACTGAGTGCAGCAATGGAAACACTCAGGGCTCCTGCACCTGCTCTGGGATGCTGAGGGATGCTGCACCTCAGGGATGCTGGCAGAATCCTCTCCCATCCAGGCTTGGTCCCCAGGGGCTGGGAGAGGAGCAGAGAAGGGGTGGGAGAGGAGGGGATGGGGAGGAGAACGGGACAGAGGGAGGCAGCAACCTCAGGCTTGTTTGCAGCAATCCAAAAACTGAGGGAAATTGGGTCATTGTTCCACTAATTCATCTAATTACAGGCCAGAGCAGCTCTCTGGCGTGCTGAGCAATTAGCACTCTTTCTCTCACCCTCTCCCTGAGGTACAGCAGGTACCAACCTGTCCCTCCAGAAAGGCGGCTGGGTTTCCTAGGATACCCTGGCAGCTCTCACATCTGCAAACCGGGTTGTTTCAGCTCCTTTCCCCAGCCTCCTCTTCCTCCCTGCCCCATTGCAAGGCCCCAGCAGCAGTGGGATGCATCACCCACAACCCCCTGGGTATCACACTGCTTATCCCTGATATTTACAGGGATCTTTTACCTTTCCTGGCACTTTCCCTCTGCGCACTCAGTCTCCATGTCCCAGCCTGTGCCCAGCCCCTGCTGCCCAACGCACTGACAGGAGAGCAGGAAAGGGACTTAATTAAGTCAGGAGCAGCCAGAGCCTGGGGAGAGCTGTGCTGCTAAATTGGTTGTAAGATCAAAATCAATAAATATGATAAAGCACGGCCACTCAGCAGCACAAGGGAGGGACAAAAGCCCCGTCACTTCCCACCCTTCACCCACCCTGCCAGCTAGAGCAGGGTACCCCAGTGCTCCCCAAAATGCCAGCACAGGGAACACACAGTGCCAACACCATGCTGGAAACCTTCCTTCAGCTTTTGCTCCTTGTGTCCCAGCCCCTGGTGTGGCACCAGCCTCCCAAAGGGGCAGGAGCAGCCCCAATGCTGACTCCAGCCAGGAGAGAATCACAGCATCACAGGATCACAGAATCACAGAATCCCAGAATCATAGAATAATGAGGTTGGAAGGGATCTCCAAGATAATAGAATTGAGTCCAATCTATGCCCTAACACCTCAACCAAACTGTAGCACCAAGTGCCATGTCCAATCTTTTTTTAAACACATCCAGAGATGGTGATTCTACCACCTCCCTGGGAAGAACATTACAGTACTTTATTATTCTTTCTGTGATTTTTTTTTTCCCTAATATCCAACCTCTACCTTCCCTGCCGTAGCTTGAGACTGTGTCCTCTGGCTCTGTCAGTGCTGCATGGTGGAAGAGACCAACCCCAGCTGTCTACAGCCTCCCTTCAGGAAGGTGTAGAGAGCAATAAGGTCATTTCTAAGCCTCCTTTTCTCCAGGCTAAACAACCCCAGCTCCTTCAAATATTCCCCAGCAGCTGAGGAGCTCCAGGAGGCCGGGGATGCTCCTGGGCAGGATGCAGGATGCAGGCTCCAGCCAGCCCAGCTCCCACAGCAGAGCAGCACAGGGATGGGCAGCTCTCTCCCCTCATCACAGAGCCCTGATGCTACACAGATGGAGGTGTGTTGCAGTGTGATTTCATGGTTTACCCCAGAACTCTGGGTTTCTCCCCTGAAGATTCCCTCCCAGGTGTGTCAATCACCCTTCTTTTCCCCATCCTGACCCCTCCCAGCACTGTCTGTCAATCCTGGAATTACAGAAGGGCATTGAGTGATTGGCAGATTCAGAAGGTGCCCTCAAGCCCTGGAGGGACATTGGGCCATCCAGGCATTCTTTGTCCCTTGGACCTGGTTGGTGGCTCCCTACCCCTTCCTTGCCTCTCTCCCTGGGGTTAAAGGAACAGCAGCCATGGGGCTCAGGGAGTTCTGTTGGAGCTGGTGCTGGATTCAGAGGCCTGTGGGCCAGAATAACGCTCTGGATCCAAGCCCTCCATCAGAACCGACTCCTTTCCTTCACCATCGCCTTAAAGCTTCTACACAGAGGTAAACCTGAGGAGCAGACCCTGTTATGGGGGAAAGCTCCATCCCACAGCCACCAGAGCTCCTGCAGGCCTGGAACTGCCTCCAAGCACCCAGCTGCAGCACCCAGCTGGCCAAAAGTGTCTGTGAGGTGAAACAACACACACCCAGCCAGCCAAAAGTGTCTGTGGGGTGAAACACCACACACCCAACCAGCCAAAAGTGTCTCTGGGGTGAAACACCAACATTCACTAGGCCAAAAGTGTCTCTGGGGTGAAATACCAACATCCAGCCAGCCAAAAGTGTCTGTGAGGTGAAACACCACGCAACCAGCCAGCCAAAAGCATCTCTGGGGTGAAACACCAACATTCACTAGGCCAAAAGTGTCTCTGGGGTGAAACACCATGCAACCAGCCAGCCAAAAGTCTCTCTGGGGTGAAACACCACAGTGCCGTGGTTTGGTTCAGCACCAAGGGCCACACAAGCCAAGGCACGTCCCATCCACGATATTTGTGACACCAACAGAGGTGGAGCCCTCCAGCCCCCGGGGCAGGAGCAGCACCTGGCTGCAAAGTCCTCGGCTAACCCAGATTTGTGTGAAGGGCTCCGGAGCCTGGCTGAGCCTCCAGGCAAGGCTCGGGCGATTCCAGGGCACTCCTTCCCCGCGCTCTAAATTAGCTGCTAAGAATGGGACTCCTCTGTGACAGGCAAGGTGACATGCTCCTTGTCCTCTCCAGGGGACAGAGGACATCACGAGTGCTTTGGGAAGGAGGTCTGGACAGATCACCAGACTGAGGCGGTGGCACTCGGAGCTGTCACCCGGGTGGTGACAAAAAGCTAACCCAGGTGTGACACAGGTGCCTGCACATCCTCCTGCAGGCAGCCAGGACAGAGAGCACTCTGATCCCAGCCAGTCCAGAGCCTCTGAGCAGCCCTACATCACCCTCATGCCTAATAAAGTGTCTGGGAAAAGCAAACCAAGCTTCCAGGCATGCCAGCCTGGCTGCTGGCTGCCTTTCCCAAGCCCTTCTGTGGCTGGAAGCTACACACATCCCCTCTCCTGGATAACTTTTCCCAAGCCCTTCTGTGGCTGGAAGTTACACACATCCCTTCTCCTGGATAGCCAGGCTTTGCTGGTAGGCACAGGCAGCACTGCTGATTATAAATCCAATGTTCAAAACACACCTTGGTGCTTTGGACTTCATCATATCTCACCTGGCAATTGTTTATTAACACTCTAGCCATGGTTTTTATTAATCATTTTTTTTTTTTATAAACCCTATCAGCCAGAACTTTCTGAATTAAGGTTTCTCACAGCTTCTAAGATGAAACTCAGGCTGTGACAGACCTTTGTGCTGCCACAGGGCAGGAGCTCTGGTATCTGTAGAACAATTTAAACCCTTTTTGATCACTTACAATATTCACGTCTGATGTGCTAATAATTATTCTTTATTTTTAGGCAAGGACCCAAACTAAAATTACATCTCACCATCCAAGTTATTTGAAAAAAGCTGCCAGATTTAGGCTATAAAAATCCCAATGATCTCATGCTTTTCATCATATGTACTGGAGGAAAAAAAGAAGGGGGGGAAAAAAAGAGTGAAGGCGTTTTTATAGGTCACCCAGGCAAAGGGGTTAGTTTTACTTCTGAGGAAAGGGGGAAGAGAGACTTCAGGTGGAGAAAAGAGCAGAGAGGAGCTTTTGGAAGGATGCAAATGAGAGAGGAGGCAGGATGGGAAATATATGCTAATCCCCCAAAGTATAATTGAATAGTGAGCAATCACCAGCAGACAAAAACACTCTTTCAGGAGAGGAAAAAAAATAATAATCCATTGCTTTGTGTTTGCAACCAGGATGATGATTTGATTTTATTTATTTGGAGGCTCTGGGGAGGAGGGCGAGCTCCCGCTAGGGCCACCACACCCGTGGGCTCTGGGGCTGGGCAGAGCCAGGATCAGCCCCCATCTGAGCAGGGAACACACCCTCACCTCCAGCTGAGGGCTTGCACCTTTAGATCTCTTCCCCCAGGGGTCAAAAGAAGGAAAAAAGCCCCAAGAATAATCTCATTTTAAAGGATTCCCTGATCTTTGGGACCGTGAAGAATAAAGAACAAGCGAGGCTTGACAATGCTGCCCACACAAAGCCAACACTGAATTTGGGCACTATCCCACTCTGCAGCAGCCAACGTGGCTCTGTGCCTGTGCATTGCTGGGCTCCCATCCCCATCATCCCATCCATACCATCCCCATGATCATTGCATCCCATCCCATCCATCCCATCGCATCCCAACTCATCCCATCCCTATCCCCATCCTATCCCGTCCCATCATCATCCCACCCCATCATATCCCATCCCCACCCTTATCCCATCCTCATCATCATCCCATCCCATCCTCATCATCATCATCACCCCATCCCTATCATCACCATCATCCCATCCCCATCCCACCCACAGCTCTCAACCCTAAGGAACAGCACACACAGCTCAGGCCACGTTGCAAAGAGCTTCACATCAGAGACTCCCAGCAAAGGCTGAACCCCAAATTATCAGATTGACCCTCAATTCACCCCCCTCACACCAAACTGAGCCCCCCTCAAGCATTCCCCTCTGCTGAAACTCACACAAATTGTCCCAGCAAAGGGTGTGCTGGATGGAGAGAGGCATAGGCTGAGACAGACTAATCTCAGCCCAAAATCTGGGGCAGGCAGGGTGCTGGCTGCCATGCAAATTAATATTTATAATTAAGTGGAAAGGCCCCTGAAGGCTTGCACTGCCACCTGACTCTAGGAGGGAGACTACTTCATAATTAATATACTGGTCAAACAGCTCACAGAAAGTGAGGTACCTGATGAGTTCACCCCCTTCCTGCCCTGTTTGGGGTGAATCAATGGGGTGAATCTATCCCTGCCCTCTCTGCAGGCAGCATCACGTGCAGCAGGATGTTCTCATGATTCTTGGGGGCCAACCTGGCTTGAGGCAGGGCCAGCAGGGTCAGGTCACCCACTCTGAGGATGCCACAGCAGAGCACAGCCTTGGGGACACCGAGGGACAGGGACAGCAGGGCCAAGTCCTGCCCTTGGCACAGTTCAGAGCAGCGTCAAAGCCTCCACCACCTTCTCATGCTCTTTCTAGGTTTCAGGGCTGTGACCCAGGTGGATTGAGCTGCTGCACAGCTCCTGCTCCTGCCCCTCCCTGAACAATATGATGAGGCTGAAGGACAAAATCTGCCTTTACCAGCCTTTGATCTGGGGGGTGAAATCATCCCCAAAGGCCACTCCTTCCCAGAGAAGCCCCCAGGATTTGGGGCATGAGGGAGCATCCCCTGTCCTGGACCCCATGGGTTGGCCGAACCCCACATCTCCCTCCTTGCTCCATCCCCACACTGCCCCTCAGCAGACAGAGGATTTGGCAGGGTGAGAGGGTGCTGATAAAACTGCATTTGCACACACAGGACCTGGTGGAAAGCTAAAGCCACTGAGAGCAGACAGGAGAGTTGGCCCCACAGAGAAACAGAGAATGGGAAGGGCTGATCACAGTAGGGCTCGTGCCAAAGGAGGGGGAGGAGACCGCAGAGCACCCACCTGTGTGCACCCACCTTCTCACCGAGGATGAGGAGGGAACAACCCCCTTTCCTCAGGCCATGTCCCCCACCCCATCTCCTGGAGGAAGGCACATGGCAGTGCCAAGAAGGACAATGAGGGCATCCCCCAGGGCAGGAGCTCTGCCAGGGTGTCGGGGTGCAGCAGGAGCCCCTGGGGATCTCAGGGGTGCCTGGCAGGGGAGGCAGTGCCCCCGGGGACCAGCAGCCACGTGGGAGGGGCTGACTCACTCTGCAGCTTCAGGGAACCAGCGGGGTGGGGAGGATGGAGCCAATGGAGCCGATGGAGCCGCGATCGTGTGAGCAGCACAAGGGACGGATGCTGCGCTGGGAAAAGGGGGTGCCAGGCTCCCCCAGAGCCAGAGCCACAGCTCTGCCTGCCCAGGTGGTGCCTCAGGTTTGAGCCTTTATGGTTTTCAGATTCTGGGCTTCTTTAGTGTGTGGGTCTGGGCTTCCTATGAGCTCTCTGCACAGAGCAGGGAGACAAAACAATTCCTGCTCTAGCTGGAGACCAAGGACAAATGATCCAAATCTCAGGCCCGAGAGCACAAACAATGTGGGCTGAAGAGAGAAAAACAAGAAGGATGGGACTGCATGGGCTAAAGGTGTAATTAAACCATTACCTCCAATATGCTAATAGACCAAAACTTAATAAAAGCATAAAACCCTGTGACTTGTCCATTTTGTGGCCATTTTGGGTTGCGCTGCCCAAAGGGGATCTATGGAATCCTCTTAATAAGTCCCTACTTTATTCTTCAGCTCTGTCTAGCCTCTGTTCTAGGTCAGCCTTCACAAGGCATCACAGCAAGGGGAAGGCTTTACCCTCCTCCCCAGCCTGTCCCCTGACCCAGCCAGGGAAGCTGTGCTGCCCTTTGTGCAAGGTGCTGCTCCCAGGGCCATGGCATATGGCACATGAATCATTCACCAAGCTGGGAGATTAATTATTCATCCAAACCAAAGACCAAACATTTTACAAATTGTCCTGAAAGGACAGAGCTGGGAAAGGGGGGCAGGCATCAGGTTGGATACTTCCAACATTCATGAAATAAAAAGAAGGAAAGAGGCAGGGGGAAAGTCTTGTCTGGTGTGATCAAAGTATTGCTGGGGTTGGACCTGGGGGTGTCTCTTTGCTGGTTTATCCCTAGAGCAAAGCATTCCTTGCAGGGGCTCAAGCTCCAGCAGGACCACCACATCAGGATGCTGCATTGTGCCCTGATTCCACACTTGTTCTCCAAAGCTCTTATCCACTCCCTCAAGTTCTCCAAACCTCTTATCCACTCCCTGGGTCAGGGAAATGCAGGTGTGGGGCTGTGGAAGAGCCTGTTCCCAGCCCAGGTGTGCTCCCACACCTGTAGGGCCAGCACCCCAAAACAAACCACCAGGGCATGCAGCACCTCAATGTTCCCTGATGCAGCTGCTGCCAGCGCCTGGTCAAGGATGCCCGTTCCATCTCTGCAACTCCAAGACTGAAAAGAGCATCCAAACCCACAGAACTGGGCTTGTGTGAGGTGCACTAGATCCCTGAGGGCAAAACATCCCGACCTCTCCCACGGGGGAGCTCAGGGGGAACCGTGAAAAGGGAACTTTCCAGGGCAGTCATCTCAAAACCCAGGCAGCATCAGAACCAGCAGAAAAGCCAAGCTGCCCTCCTCATCCCTGGGCTCACCTTGCAGCCTTGGAATGCTTCCATCCTGCTTCCCACCAGGCACAGCAGGAAATCAGGGATGCACAAGCATGCACAGGATTTCCCTGGGAGGTCAGAGAGACACACCAGGCTCACAGCTGCTGCCTGGCCTTTGGGACAGGACTGGGAGAGCCAGGATTTCTGCTCTGGCTTTGCTGAGGGCATGGCAGGCAGTGCCAGCAATCCTTCACTCCTGCTTTCCCTTGGCCACGATCCACCCCACAAAAGCCTTTAATGAAAACCACCGTGCCCAAGGGCTTCACAAAAGGCACCCAGGTGTAGAGGGTTGTTAAACCCTCCCAAAAACCCTGACAGCAGAGCTTCCTTTTAGTGACCCTGGGGTTTTTATCCAGCTCTTACAGTGGCTGCTTCCCCAGCTCCTGAGCAGAACAACTTCACAAGGGCCTTTTGATTCACATTTGGATTTTTTTTCACCCATTGTGAGCAGTGTTCCCCCACCCCTTCACCTCTCACGTGTTATTGTATTGCTGCTATAAAAAAAAAAGAAAAGCCAGTGGTGCTTTGATAACGCTCAGGCACTGGAGTGTGTGAAGCACACACCCACCTGGATATTTGCAGAGGGAGCTTAACCCTTCCTGTTCCATCTAGTAGGGGGCAGGGCAAAGCAGGCAGCTGTAGGGTCCTTGTGCTCTATTCCCAATGGCACACAGGGAGCTCATGCTCCAGTTACTAGTGGCTTTTTCAGCCTCACTTTCTCAGAACCACCAATTAAGAGATCACCAACCTTCCCCTGCCCTTTCTGACCATTTCTGAGCCATTTTCCCTTTTGGTCCAGGTCACACTGCATCAAGCAGGTCCCAAATCCAGCCTCAGCACCCAGCTGGCTCTGGTTCTCACAGAGACAGGGTGAGCATCCCCAAACCCCAGGGGAAATGCAGATGTTCCCCTCGCTGGTTCTGCCTCAGAACGAGTAAAGATATTTTATGCACACTTTCATATAAAATTATTTTTAGCTGGAGGAGAACAGGCTGTTTTTTCAGGCAGCAATGATGATTTGGAAACCACAGGTTACAAAGAGAACAGGTTTACAAATGTGACTATTAGTTCCCCAGTGGAAACTTTAGCATCAGGGAGTTTTATGTGGGTGTTGATTTCCACTGAGATGGAAAAAAAAAATGATTTATTGACAGAAGAAGCAAACACCAGTTGAACTCTAGTCAGTGCCATCCACTCCTGCACAAGGTCCCAGGAGGCCACTCATGGGAGAAATCCCTCATTGGGCTTATTTCCAGCAGGGAGAGGGTGAAGAAAATCCCACTGCTCACAGAAATCCCAGCATGGTGTCTGTGACCATGATGCCACCTGCACCATGGACGTCTCCCATCAAATACACAGCAAAAAATTATTCCACCTGCATTAAGGACCTCTCCCATCAGATACACAGCAAAAAATGATTCCACCAAAAAATGATTCCACCTGCACCAAGGACCTCTCCCATCAGATAAATGGCAAAAACTGATTCCACCAAAAATTTATTCCACCTGCACTAAGGACCTCTCCCATCAGATATATGGCAAAAAATTATTCCACCTGCACCAAGGACCTCTCCCATTAGACACATGGCAAAAAATTATTCCACCTGCATTAAGGACCTCCATCAGATACATAGCAAAAATTTATTCCACCTGAACTAAGGACCTCTCCCATCAGATACAACAGCAAAAAAATAATTCCAGAAAGGAGCAGTAACACCCTGTGTCACAACTGGAGGGACAAGAGCCAGTGAGTGTGACACTGGCTCCCTCTGGGTCAGATCCTGGAGTGGGTCCTGCTCACATGGATGTTTTCTCTGGATGCACCAGCATCCAAACCCATAAGCACACCTTGAGGCAAGCACCACCCTGCACTTGTGATCACAACATCCCCTCCACCACAGCCACAACCTTTCAGTAAGCCACAACACGACCCCCACGACCACCAGATCTCCCCAGTCTCCATCCAGACACTTTTACATTCCCCAAGCTGGAGCTGCAGAGGCGCTCCCGAGGCTGCGCCGCCCGCCCGCCTTACGCAACCGACACAGAGCAAGCCGCCAAGTGCAAACCTTCTCCCACAAGCTGTTTGCAAGGCATTTGCCAGCCAAGGATTATTTGCTGCAGGAATTTGCCAATAATTCAGCGGATTAAACAGGCTGAGAGTTTCCTGCATGGGAGGCACAGCGCTGAGGAGCAGCAGCTTTGGCAGCACCGCAGAGGCAGGAGATGGACAGGGAGAAGGAGCTGCAGCTGATCCCAGTGACCCCAAAGCCAGCCCAGGGTAAAAACCCATGGGTTGCCTCCTCCACCCTCTGAGAACTGATAGAATTTGCTCCAACAGTGCTGGGGCAGAGCCAGCAGGTGAAGGGGCATCCCTTGGGTTCCACTCTGCTGAGCCAACACCAGGATCCCAAGGAGGAGTATAATGGTGGGGAAGCAGACACTGGAGAGCTGCACCCCATGACTGGCAGTGCTGGGGGGGACACAGGCCCTTCCTGTTGGGGTGGGCAGCACAGTGCTGGCAGCCCTTCATGGGCAGTTGATTCCCTGGCACAGGGCCTGGCTCAGCCCAGCAGTGAGAGGAGCTGGCGAGTCTCTGCCAGTGAGTGATTGCTGAGCGCTGACTCAGCACCTGCTGGGCACAGCAGCCAGCCCAGAGCAATGGGGAGAGCAGGAACAGGGCCCTGGTGAAGCTCAGTGATGCCCCTTGGCCCACGTCCCAAAGGATGCCCAGGTCAGGATGCAGGTGATGGGCATTTCCCAGCTGCTTCCTGCACACTCAGCCCAGAGAGGCCAAAAGCCACAGAACCCTCTCCATTAGTCACCATGTAGATGTAGGAGAGCAGCAGCCTCCCATGCGAGATCTGCACCTCCCACAGGCCGCCTGCTCGCTGCCCGTCAGACACCCACCAGCACACCCTCCATTCCCAGCTGACGTGGTCCCACTCCCCGGCACGGCCATCCAGGTCCCCACTGGACCAAGGGAGGCAAACTGTCCCCAGCCACGCTCTTCTCAAGCCTCCTGTGATGCACAGTGCCACCACCACGGACAAGCAGCTCCCACCACCACACTCCAGCAGAAGCAGACTCTGCATTCCCCTCCTCCTCCAAACACCCAGCTGGGTGTCACATCCCACATGGTGCCACCAAGAGTCAGGACTGTGCAGCAGGAAGCTCTGCAAAGACCCCCTTGGTCACCGTGCCTCAGTTTCCCAGCCAGCCCTGCAGCTGCTCTGCACCCAGCAAAGCTCACGGAGCACTCAGACCCCCAGGCTCCATCTGTTTGTACGGATGTTTATACACATCAAACCAGCTCCTCTGAGCGTGATGTTTCCATCAGCAGGCAAGAAGAAACACCCACAATCCAGGCTCCACATGCCCTGCACACGGAGAGGGGCCCAGGGGTCACCCTGGCTGGCCTTCTGCTCAAGCTGACTTCCAGTGCTGGCTAACACAAGCCCAAATGTCGCTGCCTGTTTCTGTGTCACCAGGACAGCCCAGCACACGGCAAGCAGGACTCAGATCTGGGCCATGTCCCTGGCAGGTGGCACCACCAGTGACACAAGCAGCACACGTGTGTGCTACCACCCCCAGCAGCACCACTCCTGCATGCTGGCATGGTGAGCAGCATCACCTGGGAGTGTGACCCTGCCCAGACCTCATTCCCCAACCTCCAGCACCAGGGCAAGCCTGGGAAGTGCTTGGGAAGGCAAGAGGAAAAGAGGTTTCCCCCTCCCCATGGAGGGTTTGACCAGAATCTCTCCCAGATCACATCCAGCTGCTTATCAGGTCATGCCACCACCTTGCCTTGTATTCAGGTGGGTGACAGGCCACCACCAAGTGAGGAAAGCTGGACATGGTGGCCCTCAGAGCCAGCGCTACAGCTTGTCCCACCATCAGGACCCACAGCAAAGCCAGCACAGCACCTCCAGCACATCCTCCCCTCCCTCATCAGGACAACAAAACACCGCTGACAACAGCAAACCAGGGGCTCTCCCCACGTCCTGCAGCTCGTGTCCTCACCAGGACAGGCCGCCAAGCCCAGGCCAGCCCAGCAGGGCCCACAGCAGCACTCACCCACTGAGGACCACAATGAAGTCCATGACGTTCCAGCCGTTGCGCAGGTACGAGCCCTTGTGGAACACGAACCCCAGGGCCACGATCTTAATCCCAGCCTCGAAGCAGAAAATCCCAATGAAGTAGGGCTCTGTCTTCTCCTGCCAGGGTGAAATCAGGGAGCCAGTGAGAGGGGCAGACTGAGCAAACACATCAGCAGGCATTTCACATTGACCCAACTCACATCCCTTCCCACCTCCCCCAGACCCATCATCTCCTCTGGGAGCTTTCCCAGCCCTTTCTCAGCCAGCAACAACCTCAGGAATAAACAGAGGGTGGCTACAACATGCTCAGGTTGCCCAGTCCTCCCCTACCCATTTTTTTTAAGGGGCTTAAACCTTCCTGAACCCTTTCCATGCAGAAGGAATATGCTACACCAGCCCCAGGTAGGCTGGAGGAGATATTCCCAGAGGAAACCTCCTGTCAGGCCACCCCAAAATCAGAAGCAATTGCCTGGTAGGGTTGTGTGGGTGCCCTTGGGCCAGCCCCCAGCCCAGCAGGGCACGGGGTACTCACTAATCTCCGTGACATGGGCGTCTTGTCATCCTCGGGGAGGTGCTGCTCCAGCGCCAGCACGATGCAGTTGGCAATGATGGTGGCCAGGATCATGTACTCGAAGGGAGTTCAGGGGAGTTAAGGAGCACAGAAGAGCTGGGTGACACCCCCAACCCCCCAGACCACCCTTGGTTTCACTTGCCCAGCCACTGGAGCTGCTTTCCCCACAGGAACATCCACGTGAAGCCCACCTCAGTGGTGTTTGGAAATGAGAGGGGTGAGAGCCCCCCAAGGCCTTCCTCCCTGCAGACCTGCTGGGCCTCATCTCCTCCTCCCCAGGCTCACAGGACACCTTTGTTGGGATGAAAACTCCCAACAAGTGGAGTTTGTTCGTCTCCCAACATGGGAGAGATGCTGCTTGTGCAAGGAGCCCAGAAGGTGCACACAAGGTTTGGAGCAGGACAACCAGGCTGGGCTTTGCCTGGAAGAAGGTTTGGCATGGTCCTTGGCAGGATCAGGGGGAGCTCTCCCTGGCATGCCAGGGCTGGCATGTCCCTTTTTCCTTCCTTTTCCACCACCCATCAGCAGGAGATGGGGCTCAGAAAGGGGAGGTGTCACAAGGCATGGGCAGCCCTTGTCCTGAGCACCCCCATGGGATGGAGCACCTGCACAGCCTGAGGAGGATGGTGCATCCCTTGGAGGTCCTGGGGCTCTGACCTGGATCAGCCCACCCTGTGCCCTTGCCAAGTACCCTGTGGGCAGCAGGATGAGCCCAGGTGGCACTGGGAGCTGCAGAGCACTTGGCTGAGCATTCACAGCTCTGATGGCACCTGGCTCTGAGCAGGGTGGAAACTCCCTGTGGAGATATCCCAGCTCAAACACACCCCAGCAAGACCCCAAGGGGCAGCAGCACCTTGACAATAGGACGCGGTTGGACCCTTATGAGCAATCCTAAATCCTTCATCCACATCTAGGACCTGGTTGGACCCATATGAGCAATCCTAAATCCTACACCCACGTCTAGGACCCGGTTGGACCCTTATGAGCAATCCTAAATCCTACATCCACGTCTACATCCTGGTTGAACCCTCAGGAGCAATCCTAAATCCTACATCCACATCTAGGACCTGGTTGGACCCTTATGAGCAATCCTAAATCCCACATCCACATGTTGGACCCTTATGAGCAATCCTAAATTCTACATCCACATCTAGGACCCTTATGAGCAATCCTAAATCCTACATCCACGTCTAGGACCTGGTTGGATCCTTATGAGCAATCCTAAATCCACATCTAGGTCCTGGTTGGACCCTTATGAGCAATCCCAAATCCTACATCCACGTCTGGGTCCTACACAGCCCTTCTCCAGGAGCCACCCTGAGCAGTGGCAGCAGGAGCTGGTGTCTGAGGAGCTGAGGAAGGAAAGGGCAGGCTGATGCCCAGGAAAACTCCCCAAACTCAGCTTCCTCCTGCCTTTTGATTCATGGGATGGAGGCAGGGACACAGAGCTCTCTCCTGCCTGGCCCAGGGCCGAGCTCTGAAAACAAAGCACTTCCAAATGACAGGGTGGCCATATCTTTCCAACTTCCCATCCATCTTTCCCAATTCTCCACCATAAAAGCCCTGTTGTCCTCAATAACTGAATGTGGAGCAATGCACCCCTGGTTCTGCTCCCTCCTTGCCAAAACAGCTCTATTACTGTCACCACTGGCACCAGGGAGAGGATTGCCACCTTCCCCTGTGCAAAGGGGATGTGATCCCACCTGGGATGAAGGAATCATCCACACTCCACCATCCCAAGCTGGCCAAGCCCTTCCCCACCACACCAAAGCTTCTCCACACACAACACTCTCAGGCTGACGCATTTCAGGCAAGGAGGTGTCCAACAGCTCTGGGAAAAGGGGTGATTTTCTTTTCCAACTTCATCTTTTGGCCACTGACTACAGCGAAATGCTTTCAACCAGTGGCCCTGAGCCCACGGGCAAGAGAAGACACCTCAGTGCCAAGCATGAGCATGGGAAAAAGGAAAGCATGGAGTGACCACAGCCCAAAGCATGGAGTGACCCAGCCCCAGTGAGGCTGGGCATGCTGGCAAAGCAAGAGCAGGGATGGGCACAGAAACATCCCCAGGGAGAGGGGCAGGAGAGGCAGCCAGGGAGAGCCCGTGGGAGCTGGGATGTGTTTAACCCAGGCAGGAAGAAGAGCCAGGAAAGAGACATTCAAGGCATTTATAAAGGCGCTCAGTGAAATTAATGATTGCTGAGAAAGAGAGAGGCTGCAGAGCCAGCCAGGCACGGAGTAGGAGCAGCTCCCCGTGCTTGGGGAGGGGGGCCAGACTCCAAAAGTTCTCCTCTGAGGCTCGGCACAAGTGAATATTTCCCTGCAAGGCTCCAGCAGAGCCCTCTCCCTGCATTCCACCCCGCTCCATCCACCGCGGCGCTGGCCCGGCGCCACCAGCCTATTTGGGACCTTTCTGTATCATTTTCCTGAAAGTCTGCGAGCAATTAGCACCGGCTGGAGAGACAAACAGCGTGTTAGTGGGGCGGGGCAGCAGCTCCCCAGGCACCAGGCACATTTGCCTAGATGAGGAGAAGTGTGGGAGCGGCGCGGGAGCGTCCGTCCGTCTGTCCGCCCCAGCATCCCGCACTGCTCCCGTGGGAGAGGGAAAAACCCAACTGCAGCAGCGTGGGAGCCCTGCTCAGAAGGGCTTGGGGGCTCAGGACCACCTGGCCACAACATCTGGTTGAGAGCAGGAGGACAGTGCACATCTGCTGCACCTCCAGCAAGTGGGTGAACAGATACCACTAAGTCAAAGAATGAGCTGGAAGGGACATTAAAAACCATCTCGTTCCGTCCTGTCATGGACAGGGATGTCCCCCACTAGGCCAGGGTGCTCAGAGCCGTGTCCAACCTGGCCAAGCCTAAAAGGGCAATTGCACCCCAAAGCACTGACCTCAGCACTGCCAAAAGTGACTCCCCAAACCCCAGTGGCCCAGTTTCTCCAGGAGAAACTGGAGAAATCCAGTTTCTCACATCCAGAGCTGTGTGAGACATCAGCCCCATGGAAACCAGCCCCCATAGCTCCAGCTGTGACAGGTTTTGAGTTCCAAGAGGAAAAGAATCTCCCAAGGGACAGCAGCAACATCTGGCTGAACTGAGGGATGTTTTGTACCCACTCTTTACTTCTGCCAAGCAAACATCCTCCCAGTCAGGGCCACTAGACAACCCTCCATCAGTGCTTTGTTTTCTCCCACATCAGATGAGTAATTACAAAACCTCTCAGCCATCCAAAATGCAGAGTAGCCCTCTCCTCCCTCCAGGCCAAGTAATGAGAGCCCATGTCCCTCCAGCCTTCTCCTCCTCCTCCTCTTCCGTCTGGCTGCTCCTGGAGGATCATTAGGGAGCCGATAAAAATAGGTTTTCTTATTGATTTATCTCCTTTACCCAATGCTCTCTCCCCTGCACCGTTGACTTGTTTCCTTAGCAACTGGGCTGATCCCTGTGCACGCCACACCTGCAGCTCCACGCTTCCCTCAGGAAGCCTCTGAGGCAGGGACAGTGACCCCAGGCCATGGGGGCACCCCCCAGGCCACCTGGAGGAGGGATAACCCCATGCCTGCAGCTGGAGCTCCTTGGTGGGTCTGCCAGGAAGATCTTGCAGCTGTGACCTTCCTCTTCACCTTCCTCGCCAGCCAGAAGCCCAAACCAGAGCACCCACCTGGCTAAGGCCGGCAGTGAGCCCAGCTCCAGGCCCTGGAGAGGTTTATGGTGCTGGGTGTATGGGTTTATGAGGCCTTGGGGAATTCTACCTTCCAGTGCCACCAAAAGAGCAGGAGCAACTTAAGCCCTGTCCACGCCTGCATCATCCAGGTTCCAACACCTCCTAGAAAGTCATGTCTCTATTTCCCACCTCTCCCCACATCTCCCTGGGGCTCTCTCTTCCCCTCAGATGCCAATGAGAAAAAGTTCCTACGCCTGTGGACTTCATCTTGCTGGTCCCAGTCCCAGCACTGCTGCCTGTCCCACACAGGCAGGACCACAGATCCACACCGTCAGCATCCACCCTTAGGATGCCCCAATCCTCCTCCCCTCAGCAGGAAAGAGAGCACCTTCTCTCCAAGGTTGTTTTCACAGAATCATGGAGTGGTTTGGGTTGGGAGGGGCATTAAAGTCATCTCATTCCAACCCCCTGACACAGGCAGAGACACCTTCCACCAGACCAGACCAGGCTGCTCAGATTCCCATCCCATCAGAGCTTCAACAATTCCAGGGAGTCCACAGCCTCCCTGGGCAAGGGAGGTTTTTGGTTTCCAAGAAAAAAACCAAAGTGCCAAGTAGAGCAAAGTCTGTGAGTGGCCCTAATTCAACTCTGGGATTCCCCATCCCCACAGCGCCTCCCTGGCTTGTCCCTGAGGACACAAGGGATTTCCCTCCACTGATAACACTGTCCACAGAGTTGTGGCCCCTCCTGGCTCTCTCCATCCCTGTGTCCTGCCACAGAAAGCAACATCCAGACCCCAAATCCTCCCACTTGGAACACGAGCCAGCTGCTGTGTGCCTGCTGCACAGAGGCTCAGGGGAGTGAATTTGGCTTGTGCTTGTGTCCTGGAGCACCCAGCCTGCCTCAATCCCACTGCAGGGACACAGGAGATTCCCCTCCCTCTCTGCAGTCCCAGCTTTTACAGCTCCAAAAGGCAGTGGTGTGGTTTCCATCAAGGGTTAAGCCAAAGGCAGTGACAGCCAGTAGTCCAACGGGGCAGAGCTGCCCACACTGCTGCCTTTCCTTCCCTCCCTCCCTCCCGTAAGGATGCAGGATGTGGGATGCCTGCCTGCCACGTGCAAACAGCTCCATGGAGAAGCGTCTCCTTCTCCCCCACCTCACCCTGGAAATCAAATCTCTCTCCTCTCCTCCTCCCTTCTTTTTTTTTTTTTTTTTTTTTTTTTTTTTTTTTTTTTTTTTTTTTAAACAAAAAAGGACCACATCATGTGATTTTCCTGCCTTAACATCAGTTTTTTAACTTTGGTTGCCACAGCAACAGGATGCAACTTGGCATCACCATGACAACAGCTGCCTCTGTTTAAATTCACCATCTGACAGGCAGCCTCGCTCTCCCCGGCTGTCAAAAAGATGGACCTGCCATTACACCTACTCGCCCCTCCCAAAAAAAAACCCTTCTAAAATCTGATGAATGGAGGGCACAGAAAACAGCCTGGGAGCAGGGGGAGGGGGGAAATGTTCTTGGGGAGGGTAAGGATGGAGCTGCCCAAGGATGGCACGACATGGCGCAGGCTCTTCCCTTGGAAAGGCGAGACCTGCTGGAATTTTGGCCGGGGAAAAGCCAAGGTGGAGGAGATGCTTGGCCAGGGGGGTTGTGCCCACGCAGCACCAGGTCACAGGGACAGCAAAACAGCTCAGCCACTCACGGGTGTGCTTCCCATGGAGCAAAACCCCCCTGATGATGCTCTGAGGGCACTCCAGCTGCTCCAGGCCAGCCCAACACCAGACTGGGGATGAAATAGATGAAATCCCTCAGCACAGGGAACATGGGCATCCTCTTCCCCTGCCACACTAGGGGTAGGTGCAGTGGACAGGCTGCAGGCAGATGCTGTCCTTGGGGACACAGCCAGAGCCACACAATGTCATCTGGCCTTCCTGGGGCGGGAGAGGGATCTTATCCAGGTCAAATGTGATTAAGCGGATGAGGAACGGAGCAGATATAGATGAGCTGCAGCCCATCTCGTATCCTAACTGAATTGGAGCCTTCTAGGCAGCCAAACAAATGAAATCAGGGTGAAAGGCCTGGCCATCAGCAGGAGGAGAGCAGGCAAGAGGACAAGGCTGCGTTTCCCAAGGAGAAGAGAAGGAGATGTTCCCTATAGCCAAAGCAGTAGCTGCACCACAGTTTGGGCAGGACCAGGTTTAAAAGAGCAGCTCCAGTGGAGGTTTCCAGCGAGGAACTCAGCAAAGGTCTGCCTCCCATGGAGCTGCATCCCAATCCCAGTTGCTCGTATTTCTCCTCCTTCTCCTCCATGCATCATCCGTATTTACACTGGGAAGCCAAACTGCAGAGGCTGCTGGTTATAATTACACAGTTACCCAGCAGATATCCAGGCCTGAATCACCAGATATTTTTAGCCCTATTACCTAGTCAACCAGAGCTGGATGAAGAAGAGCCTCCACTCCGCCCCGAGCTCCTCTCCAGCCCCTTTGGCTTTCCTCAGTGCTGAGCCCACCCTGACCCACAGCATCACCCTCCCAGGGCCAGCAGCTCCTACTGACCATGGCCAAGATCCAATGCTCTCCTCCCCAGAATTCCCTGGCCCAGGAGCGATGCCATGGGCTCCAGGCCAGGCAGCTGAGGTGCTCACATGGTTTTCCTGGCCCTACCAAAAGGCACCAGCTGCCCGTGGCAGGGTACAACTCCAAGGATGGGAACAACCGGCCTGGCCAGCCTCACCAAACTCATCACCAAAAGGCCTTGCCCATTCCCAAGCCCTCAAAACTCCAGTGGTGCAGAGAAACATCCAGGGTTGGATGGGTTTTTCTGGGAAAGAGATGGCAGCAGGGCGGGGGACAGGCAGGAACACCGAGCTCCCGCGCCTGGAGCACGCCTGTTCCCAGCGCTCACATGGGAATATGTCACTTACTTCTGGGGAAAAAAAAAAAAAACACCACAAAATGAGCCCATCTCCCTCATGCATTGCAAATTCCAGGGGAGAATAATGCTGGGGAGTTGTGCTCATGTGGTGGTGGTGGTGGTGGTGGTGGTGGAGCTCCAGTCTCTAGGAGACAGCGGCTGCCTGGAGATGAGACATCATGCCGGCACGGGACCCCAGCCCACGCCGCGAGTGCCGGCCCAGTGGCAGTACCCCAGCTCTTTCTGGCTCCCAGCAAAAGCTGGAGGGGCCAGAGCCCTCCCACAGCATGCTGGAAAAGCACATGAATAATTTGGCATATTCTGGAAAAGCGGCCTGGCTGCTGCCCTGCAGGGCTCTGCGCTGAGCCGCCCAGGGCCCCGCGCTCACCACCAGCACTCCTGCAGCCACCCACACCCTGGGCACTGCCAGGAGGGACAGATTTGGGGAATTCAGCCCCTCCAAGCCAGCCCTTCAAGCCCAGGTCACCCTCTGGAGCCTGGAGCTGTCACAGCTCCCGAGGCAGGAGCTGTTCCTGACAGAGCTGCACAGGGACAATTCCCCTGCCATGCTCTGCATCCCTGGGCCACACCAGAGGCCTCCCCTCGTGGTACCTGTTGCACCAAACCAAGCATGGCACCAGGGAGAGCTCTGCCGTGCCCACCAGAGGAGCCAGGAACTCCACCAACAAGTTGGAGGGAGAGAAAGCAGCGGCAGCAGCAGGAGCTGCATGGAATCAGTGCTGCAGAGCGCGGCACGGGGAGGCTCCCACAGCCACAGCCCAGCCACGCTCAAGTTCTCAGGCTCAGATCCTCCCTGGGGTCAAAGCCCTGGAGGTGTCTAAGGGGCAGCAGAAACTGAGGCCAGGCTGGTGTGGGGATGAGGGATGTGGTGCTGGGCAGCACCCACGGCGAGGGTGGGAGGAGAGAGAGGTGCATGGGGAGGGATGGAAGGATAGAGGAGCAGGGGAAGGAGTGGGAGAGATCTGCACCCTCCACCCTGCGCTAGCAGAGGGGTCCCTGGGATAAAACCGTGCCAGCTTCACCCAAAAAAGGCCACGGGGCACAGCCAGAGGCTCCCACCATCCTTCCCTCTGCCGCAGGGAGGGAGCAGCCAGTTTCCAGAGCCACCACGGGGGCTGGGGGCTGCAGGGCAAGGGCGGCTGTGCCCCTGCCAGGCACACAGAGTGGGGACAGAGCCACCACCCAGCAGGGACTGGGGACACACGGGGCTCCCCAGGGTGGGGTGGGGTGACAAAACTCCACGAGACATCGAGGCACAGAGGAAAGGCCACTGCCTCCCACCTCCCCAGGCACGCACACAGAGCATCCCAAAGCACGCAGGGATCACAGCACCCGTCCCTATCAGCACGGGGGGATAATAAATCCAAGCCTCAGGAGGGGCTGGGGGATTCCCAAGGGGGGGAAAAGGGGCTCAGCTCCTGTGAGGATCCGAGGACAGGAGGGGGAGCAGCAACAGGGCGAGGAGAGCATCCCCGGGGGCCGGGGCACCCCTGTGGGCACATCTTACCTGCCCGACAGTGCCACACACGCGTGTCCTGGGCAGCCCCCGAGGCAGATCCGGACAGCACGGCTCACGGGGGCCGCAGAAAGGATATGGCCAGTCGATGAGCTTCTTGGCATATTTCCTGACTATGTTTTCTTCCCCGAAGAGGAAGAGCGATCTGTTGACGGTGAAGCAGTTCTGCCGGACGGGGATGGGGTTGTACAGAGCCATAGTCCGGGCTCTCTGCGCTTTGGTTTGCTTGAAGGCTCCCGGGCTGCCTCCCGCAGGGGCAGCAGCTCCTTGCCGGCTCCGGTTCTGCTCGGAGCCCCCATCTCCGGAGCCCAGCCTGCCGGCCACTGCCTCCCCGAAGCGAGCCATCCTGCAAGGAAACGCACAGGTAAGCCAAAGCAGCGGCACCGAGGCGGCGGAGGGGGGGGGAGGGTGGGAAAGAAGAGGGAGGGGGTTTGCGGGGCGCAGTCCCAACCACAGCCCCCTCCTCCTCTCCGGGTGATGCTCAGCCCCGGCTCTGCTCCATCCCTCCGGGGCACCAGCGGCAGAGAGGAGAGGCGGCACCGGCTGGGCACGGGGGGCAGCCGGGCCCCCCCAGAACGGCCACCCGGGCAGCGGGGCGGGCAGCCAGCCCTCCTCCCCCTCCTCCTCCTCCTCCGTGCCCAGCGGAGGCCGCAGCCGCGGGGTCCCTAAGCACCTTCCCCCCGAAGCAAGGGGTTAACCCCAGGCACATCCCCCCCAGAGCAGCCCCCCAGCCCCCCGCAGCAAGGGCAGGAGCCGGGTCCCTGCGGCCACCCCGCGGCACGGCAAGGCACAATTGGGAACAGCACCCGGGCGAACAGGTTGCAGCAGCGTGGTCCAGCCTAGTTGGAGCCAAGTGTCCAACTCCTTCCTCCCGGCTCCATCTTCAGCATCCTGCGGGAGCCCGGCCGCCCATGGCAGGGCCGGAGGGGGCACACGGGCGGTGGGCAGCGATGCCCGGCCCTTGGCTGCCGGGGCAGGAGCACGCAGGGCTTCCCGCAGGAGCCGGGCCACGGAATTAGAGGCGGCTGGCGCGGCTCTGCAGCTCGGGGACAGCCGGCTCTAATGAAGGCAGCGGCAAGGCAGGCGCACAGCAGCGCGCACACACGCCCGGCTCGCTGCCTCGCTCCATCCAGCGCGTTCTTTTGGCAAGCACGGGAGCTGCCGCAAAGGAAAATCAGAGGCGAGGGGTGGGTCTGAAGGGAACAAAGGCAATGGGGGAGCCCCCACCCTGCCAGAAGCGCGCACACACTCCCCCCACCATCCCCATCCCCGCCCTGGCTGCAGAGGGCTTTCCAGCACACGGGTGGTCCTAGGTGAGGGGCTGAATTGGGGGGCAAAGGGGGGCTGCCCTCCCTGCATCTCCCCCAGCCGCCTCTCTGTGGGCACACGCATTATCCTGCCCATGCCCGGGGCGATCCGGAGCCGCCCGATGCCCGCGGGTGCCCGGGGAGTGCCCTGCTGCTCACTCGCATACAGATGAACCTCCACACCTCGGGATTTTCCTCCTCTTGACACACGAGGTTGGCTGGGAAAAGCGGCTCGTCCAGGAGGTGTAAACAACCCTTGGGCTGGATGTGCCCCCCTGCAGGAGCTTCCCTGGGGCTGGGGATGACCCTGCTCCCCCCTCTAGTGAGGGCAGGGCAGTGGGGACACTGCTGCTGCTGCAGTGCCAAGGTCACCCAGGGTCCCCTGGGGCTGTGCTGAGCTGTGCCCCACTCTGGGGGCTGCCTGCACACCCACCCAGCTTTGGGGAACCCACCCTGCCCTGCTGGCACACACAGGGTGCCCCCAGGGATGTCCCCAGGGCCTCTTGGCACAGCAGGGCACAGCACACCACACACCCTGAGAGCTGTTCACATGCAGGGTCCCCCACTCCTCCTGCTGAACCCCAGGGCCTGTGACACCCTCTCTACCTGCATTTCCCACCCCATGGCTCCAGCCAGCAGCACAGGACACCCAGGGTCCCTGCCATGCTCTTCCCTTGTCCACCCCACCAGCACCCTGCCCTGCAAGCACAGTGCCTGCTGCCCTGCCCCTCACACCTGCAGCCAGGGCTGCTTGAGGCATTTCAATTTTAATAAATAAATTACTAAAGCTCCTAATCACATAAATCATTGACTCATTTGGGCCAGGGCTTCTCCATCCGTGCAGCCTGGCAACACCTGAGCAGGGACTGGACACTGAGCACTCTGCAGGCTCTGGAGTGGCTGAAGGGCCACAGGGTTTGGGGTTTTTTTGGGCCAGGCTCTGCTGGGTGCACTGCCAGGAGCCCTTGGTCTGGCTGGGTGAGAAAGAGGAAGGGCCAGATCCTCCTCAGCAAGGCAACAGAGGAGTGTTTGCAAAAAGGGCTGTGGGATCTCTGCCCCAAGCTCAGCCAGGCACCCACCAGCTCCCTGTGACACCCAACCCTTCTTAATTCTCTCCTTCCAATGATGTTTATAACCAAAGTGGGGTACCTGGGGGTGAACAACAAGCCCCTGCAGCCCAGAGTGGAGCAGAGGTACCCAGATCCCTCCCAAAGCACAGTGACCCTGGCTCTGCATTCTACTGACATCAGGCAAGGGGGTGGCCACAGCAGCCACCAAGCTGGTTACAGTCCCTTCCATCCAGCCCAGGCAAGACACTGCCCCAAACGAATCAATTTGTGGTTCACCCCATCTCTTCCTCTTCCTCCACCTCCTCCTCCTCCTTCCCACCAACGCTGCTCTTGCCACCTTTCAGCCCTATTAATTAAGCCTGAGGCTGGTCCATTGCCAGGGGCAGCTCCTCGGCCTTGCAGAGCTCCTGCTCCTGCTGCCCCAGCCCTGTCCCACCCCTGCCTGCACAGCAAGGCCTCCCCCAGCCCAAATTCAGAGCCCCGGGATGATGGGGAGGGCTGCACCAGCACTGCATCCCTGCCTGGCTCTGAGCAAGGGCTGAGGAGGAGGAAGGCAGCCTTCATCCTCATTCCCTGAAAGCAGGGATCTGAGTACCTCAGATCCAGGTAAGATCCCTTACCTGGACACTTCTGCTGGGGCCCTGAGCTGTGCCCTGAACCCAGAGCCAGCTCTCACCCCTGCTCCACACTCACTGCTGCAGAGGATGACCCTGCTGGGAGCCTCTCTCCTGCTCAGACAGTGCTAAAGGATGGGATATTTATGAGAAAGCAGCTCCTTAAGAGAAGATTGAGAGCCAAAAGGAAATAAATTTAAAAAAAAAAAAACCTCTCTGGCTATGCCAAGAGATGCAGGCTCTGTTTCCCAGGATGTTTATTGCCATCCTCATCCTGACCCTCACCCAGCACGCTGGGATTTGTGAGTCAGGGACAAGCGTGGCTGATGCCCACATGATTCAACGTGGCCCAGGGACTCAGAGCCAGCTCTGTGGGGCTGTTTGGGTTTTTTATGAGGGCAGGAAATGCAGGAAGACAGGGAACAGCAGGTGCCAGGACAGGAAGGTGCTGGGGATGAGCTCGGTTTTACAGAGCCAGGCTAACACTCCAGCAAGCTCTGAGGAGGAGCAGCTGAGGGAGATGAGGGGGGGCTCAGCCTGGAGAAAGGGAGGCCCAGGAGAGACCTGGTTGCTCCTGAAAGGAGGATGAAGCAAGGTAAGGGTTGGTCTTATTGCTCCTGAAAGGAGGATGAAGCAAGGTGAGTCTCTTCTGTTAGGCAACAAGTGACAAGAGGAAACAGCTTCCAGTCACACCAGGGGATGTTCAGGCTGGATTTTAGGAAAGGTGCCTTGTCCAAAAGCATTGTCTGGCCCTGGAAAGGGCAGCCCAGGGAAGTGGTGGAGTCACCAACCCTAGAAGGATTTGGAGATGTGCACATGTGGCACTTGGAGACACAGCCGGGTGGTGGCCTTGGCAGTGCTGGGTTAGTGTGTTGGGAAGGGTGAAAGTTTGACAAGAAAGTCTCACAGATATGGATGCTTGGCAGAAAGATTTTTGGAGGTAGAATCTGAAGAAGAATAGAAAGGAAAGCAAGTTTTGATATAGAAGAAAAGACTGAGCCAGTCTGACTGGCTAACCAAGAAGGCAAAGGTTGTGTTAGTTAGAAGGGGTTTTTATGGCTTAGAGCAAAGGATAAACCCACCCCAAACAAGAAGATGTTTTTACCAAGCAGGAAGATAGCACAGGCAAACAAGGCAGCAAATCCTGCAACAAAAAGTCTCAGATTTTCCACTGCAAGGAAACTGAAAAAACAACTTCTAGCTTAAACTGTAATGTACTAACTTTTAGTGATTGGAGAATAGTGACATGAATATGGTAATTATGGCAGTTGTGATGGGCTATAGATAAAAGTGAAGGTATAGATTGGTTCTGCTGTATTAAGGTGCTCAGCAAAGAAAAGCATAGAATGCATTGTAACCTAAAGAAAAGTATAGAATGCATCGTAACCTAAACTAAGGGTGTCCAGGCCTGCCTGCAGCTGGAGCTGACAGCTGTAGGCACAGGCTCTGTCCTGCTGTAACACCTTGGATGGAACAAACTGATTTTGGAGAGCTGCCTGGAGTCCCACATCCCTCATTAACGTTGGACTCGATGAGTTTAAAGCCTTTTCCCACCTGAACGATGCCACATTCTGTGATTCTCACACCCGAGTCCCCTCCGTGCTCTGTCCTCGCCTCTCCCAGCCCCGCCAGCAGGGCCGGACACCCCATGGCACACGGGGCTGTCCCTGCGGGATCCCGGTGTCACATCCCGGTGTCACATCCCCCTCCGTGGAGCCGCAGCCGCTCCGGCATTGCCATCTAGCGGCAGCTGTCCCCTCCCGGCCACCCCAGGGATGCTCGGATCGGGTGAGAGCCCCCCGAGCATCCCTTTGTGCGGCCAGCGGAGTATCCCAAAATCTTTGCGTTGCTGGCTGCAGGCACCAAAAAATACAAAACCAAACAGACAAACAACAACAAAAAAAACCAACACCCAAAAAATCCCACAAAAAAAAAAAAACCCAAACAAAACCAAACCAAACAAACAAAAAACCCACCAAAACAAAAAAACAACAGCAACAAAAAAACCGCAAAACGCCACCAAGAAAACAAAACAAAAAAAAAAAATCCCCAAAAACAAAACCACAAAAATAAACACCAAAAAAAAAAATCCCCCCAAATCAAACAAAAAAAAACCCACAACAACAAAAAGAAAACGCAAAAAAAACCACCAAGAAGACAAAAAAAACCTAAAACAAAACAAAACCACAAAAAAACAAATAAAAACCACAAAAAAACCCCAAAAAATCCCCCCAAACCAAACAAAAAAAAAAAACACATTAAAAATTCAACAAAAAGCCCACAAAAAAACCCCACCAAGAAAACAAAAAAGTCCCTAAAACGAAAACAAAACATTAAAACCACAAAAAAACCCAAAAACAAACAAAAAAAAAAAACAAAAAATCCCCCCAAAACAAACAAACAAAAATCTCCTGTCTGTGCATTGGTAGGTAGAGATTTGGTGCCCCTGGGCACCAAAATAAACCCACCCCAAAACAAAAAAACTAAATAAAAGAAAACAAAAAACTCACCAAAACAGGAAACAACAAAAAAAAAAAAAAAACCAAAACACCAAAAAACCAAAAGAATCCCTAAAAAACAAAACAAACAAACACAAAAAACAAAACCAAAAAAAAACCCACCAAGAAAACAAAAAATCCCCCCAAAACAAAACAAAACAAAAAAAAACGCATCAAAAAAGCAACAAAAAACCACACAAAAAAAACCACAAAAAATCCACCAAAGAAACAAAAAAATTCCCCCCAATAAAATGAAAAGCAACCAACCAAACAAAAAAGACCGAAAAAAGCAAAAAAAAACCTCACCAAAAAAACCACAAAACCTACAAAAAAAACCAACCAAAAATCCCCCAAAACCAAAACAAACAAAAAACACAACAAAAGACCCACAAAAAAGCCCCAACCAAGAAAATCAAAACACCCACCAAGAAAACAAAAAAATCCCCCAAAATCAAAAACAAAAGCAAAAAACCACCAAAAAAACCCCACAAAAATCCAAACAAAAATCCCCCAAAACCAACCAACCAAACAAAAAAACACACAAAAAAACCCACACAGAACAACAACAACAAACAACAACAACAAAAAAACCACCAAAAAAACCAAAACCTAACGAAATCAAAGAACCCCAAACAAACAGGAAAAAAAAAAAAAAAAAAAAAAAAGAAGAAGAAGAAACCAAAAATCAAAACCAAAACTCAGGAACTAATGTTAAAAGCATCCTCTGCCTAACCCCAGGATGCTCAGAACACCAGAGCTGCTCCAGTGCCTAAAGGGACTCGAGAGAGCTGGAGAGTGAATTTGGGCAAGGGCCTGGAGTGACAGGACAAGGGGGAATGGTGAGATGGGATATTGGGAAGGAATTCCAGAGAATTTCTTCCCAAGGGTGCCCAGAGAAGCGGTGGCTGCCCCATCCCTGGAAATGTCCAAGGCCAGGCTGGATGGGCCTTGGAATAACCTGGGATAGAGGAAAGTGTCCCTGCCCATGGCAGAGGGGTTGGAGCAAATGATTTTTAGGGTGCCTTCAAACCTGGGCCATTCTATAATTCTAATAGAGTCTGAAGAGGGAGGACAGGCTCCCCTTCCATGACTGATATTCCCAGGCCTGCTCTCATCTTAGAAAGTGCCTTTTGGCATCCTGATTTATTTTTTAAATGTGGCTATGCTGAGAGGAAAAAAAAAAAATTTAAAATTAAAAAAAAAAAAAATCAAATGAGAGGCATCTCTCCAGTGTGCTCTGGCCAAGTTTCAAATTGGGACTGAGGAGTAGCTGTGACTCAGAAGTGTGTTGATAACCATGCAGGAATGCAGGGTTTTTTCCAGGAACAGTTTCATAAATTTTATATATATATTTTAGTAGTTTAGCATGCATATTTGTAAATTTTTATGTTTAACCATTGAGTGTAGTTTTGATATTTTGTTAAGCTAAAAACACCAAACATCTTAAAAACTTGGCAGTTGGAAGCTAAAAAGTGTTATGTTATTTTGAAAAATTAAATTTCTCTTAAAAGGCACCTTATAAATACACACATTAATGGTGTCTCTGATGCCATTATGATTTTTTAAATTTTTTTAGTGGTTTTAACATGCATATTTGTAATTTTTTAAGTTTAATCATTGAGCATAGTTTTGATATTTTGTTAAGCTAAAACATCAAACATCTCAAAAACTTTGCATTTAGAAGCTAAAAAGTGTTATATTATTTTGAAAAATTAAATTTCTCTTAAAATACATCTTATAAATACACACATTAATGGTGTCTCTGATGCCATTATGATTTCTAAAATTTTATATATATATATATTAGCGGTTTTAACATGCATATCTGTTAATTTTCAAGTTTAACCATTGAGCGTAGTTTTGATATTTTGTTAAGCTAAAAAAACCTAAATATCTCAAAAACTTGGCAGTTAGAATCTAAAAAGTGTTATATTATTTTGAAAAATTAAATTTCTCTTAAAATACATCTTATAAAAGAAGATTAAACTCATTTAAGGGAGATGTGGCCCCACACTCTGCACTGCAGATGTGGGGCCACGTGCATAGAGTGGGGCTTCTCTGTATCAGAGCCACTGGTACAGGAGAATGCTGTTGAATCTTGAATTAAAGGTGGACTTAGCAACCAAATGGTGGGATCACAGAATGGACTGGGTTGGGAAGGACCTTTAAAGGCCATTTAGTCCAATTCCCAATCTTCAACTAGACTTTTAAATGATGGCAGGCTGTGAGAATATTAAAGACAGAAAAGGAACCTCCAGCACTGGGCGCTTTTGGGGGCACAGCAGGGATGTGCACTCAGCCCCACAGAACCCACAGGGGCTGATTTCCAGCAGGGATGGATGTGCACCCAGCCCCACAGAACCCACAGGGGCTGATTTCCAGCAGGGATGGATGTGCACCCAGCCCCACAGAACCCACAGGGGCTGATTTTGGGGCTCACTCTGTCCCTGTAGGGGTTAAGTGCCTGCACTCACCCACCCCCACAGGGCTCAGCACTTTGTGCTCCCCAAAAACACCCAACCAAAACCCAGAGCCACCTCTGAAGCCAAACAACTTCAGGGGGGTTGCTGGCCCCTTCAAACATAGGCAGGTGAGACCCCATCACCCCAAAACTACTGAGAAAAGGGGACAGCATTGCAGGGATGCTTCCCCCTAGCCTGACACTGCCTGCTCTCCCCTTTCCTACCCAAATACCCCACTCTGAGAGCTCCTGGCAATGCAGAGCTCCTCAGGCCAATCCTGCCTCAGCCCTGGAGGTTTTGTGGCTCAACTGAAGGGCCCTGCAATAATCAGCCATTAATAAATTGCCTGGAGTGCCCTGCTGCTTCATTCAGCTTTGCCAGCCCAGGCTGTAATTGGCATTTGCAGTCACATCCTGCCTGCTCTAGGCAGGCTGCAGCAATCCCCCCTCTCAGTGAACAGCTGTCCACCCTCCTCTCTTTGCCACCACATTAAAGGGAATTTCCATGGCTGTTTCCAGCCCCCAAATCCCTGCACACAAGCAAGAGCTTGTGGAGCATCCCAGGCTGATGGCAGGAGGTGAGATCACAGATCCCCACTCTCCTCCACCTCACACAGGTCCAGCTTTGGGCAAGGCACTTCCAGAGAAATCCACTTGAGAAGATCCAATGAGGGAAAATAGGGATTTTTCAGAATGGCCATGCCCAAAATATTTGGGCTGAGCAGCATGGAGAAAGGGAGAGCAAAGAGGTGAGGAAGGGATGGAGCAGAGACCCGGGGGGAAATTCTCCTTCTTGCCACCAAAGAGCCAGACAGCAAGCTGCCAAACTCTACATGTGTGTGGGAACAAGCTCAGAAAATACATCCCCAGAGCCATCCATGAGCAGCCAACAGCAGAAAACTTATTTCTAGCCTGTCAAAGGCTTGGAGAGGGATTTCTAGAAGCATTTTTTCAGCTGCTGCACTACCCAAAGCAAAAGAAATCCCCCAGCCTCCAGAGGGGTCCGGCACAGCAGTGTTAGCTCCTGCCAAAGCCAGCAGGAGATTTTCTTCTTTCTTATACCCTTTTTATTCTCATTTTCACCCCTCCAAGAGGCAGGTCCATGCCTGAGGAGCCTCCAGTGCTTTCTCTGCTCTCTGCCCACCTTGCAAGGCTCAAGGTGGATAAACCTAGCAGAGCACCCAGTGCCAGGAGCCTCCTTCCTGCCCTTGGGCTGCAAACACCCCTTGCAATAAAAAGGATATTATATTATATTCTTTTTATTATTGTTCTTATTTATATTATATTCTTTTATGGTCCATAAAAAAGCAAGAAAGCGAGTTCTGGACCACAGCTCCACCAGCTCCATCACCAACCTAAAGAAACCAAACTCCCAGGCTCAGCTTTCCCCAAAGCAGCCCTGCTAGCAAACAGGGGTGGCTTTGACAAAACCACGTTGTCAGGACAAGAGCCAGGAGAAGACAGAGCTGTTGAAAAATTTTTTTTTCTTTTTTTTCAGCAGGTCTGAACTTGCACTGAGCAGCTGATGCTCAAGACAGCCAGAGAAGCCCCATCCCTGGCGTGCAGCCAGAAAGGAGATGCTGCTTCCCTCTCCCAAACCTGTGAAAGAGAAAAGGCCAAAGGAGCAAAACCTCTCCCTGAGAGCTCCTCAGTGCTGGGAGGTGTGAAAAAGCTTCCCCCTTGCTGCAGTCACAGACAGGCAGCTCAGCAGCCTCCCTGAAGACAAACACCCTCAGCAGCCAAGGCTGAGCACGGCCCCCAGCATTCCTCAATGGGGAAAAAGTCATTGAGGAATTTTTGGGCTTAATTCCACCAGGGAAAATGCAAGGGAAAGTGTCACATTCATATTTTGTGCAAAATCCCTTCACGCAGGATTTTTCTCCTGGGAAGCTGAGAAGCCTCAGAGAAAAAAGAAAACAACAATTATCTGATTTGCTTCTCCTGTGTTTTGCTGCTTTGGAATGTGGTTTGGAGATTGTTTATCCAACAGGTGATTGTTTCATAGGTTTCACGTGAATTGTTTTGACTCATTGGCCAATCAGGGCCAAGCTGTGTCAGGACTCTGGAAAAGTCAGGAGTTTTCATTATTATCTTTTTAGCATTGTGTAAGTATCCTTTCTGTATGCTTTAGTATAGCATAATTATAACACAATGTAATGTAATGTAATGCAGTATAATATAGCATAATAAAATATAGTATAATATAATATGATGTAATGTAATGTAATGTAATATAATGTAATGTAATGTAACATATAACATGTTACATAATATATAAAAATAAATTAGTCTTCTGAGAACATGGAGTCAGATCCATCATTCCTCCCTGCCACGGGGCACCCCACAAGTACAATAGGAAAGGAAGTTACAGCGTATCAGGTGCTGTCTATGAGTTGCAGGGATGGGACATCCACAACTTTTCTGAGCAACCTGTGCCAGAGCCTCCCCACACTTAGTTGAGAAAATGCCATTTTGGGAGTGCCCAGTGAACCATCCTCTGTATTTTCAAATGGAAATGTGGAGAAAATGAAAAATAAGTGATTGTCTGATCAAACTAGATCCCTCCTGAGGTCCCTGAATTAATCTATTACACTGTTATCCCTGAAATACAAACAGTGTGGGAAGTGGGAGGGTCAAGGCAGGTACTACACTGGAGAAATAGAGAATAGTAAATAACATTAACCCTACAAACTGGAGAGGCTGGAAAACACCTCTGTCACAAACAGTAGCCAGCCTCCCATCAGAACCACACAGGGACAGCTGGGAACTGGCTGGGAGAGGGGAAGAGGCTGAATTATTCCAGAGGAGGGAAAGGATGAGGATGAAAATGAGCAGGAAATATCAGAAGTGTGAGTGCTGCAGCGAATCACGCTCTGCCAGTGCAGGGAGATGCTAAAAACCAGGCAGTGCTGAAGCTGTGCTGCCATCCTGAGGGACTCCAGCAGCCTGGAGGAACAGCAGAAGAGCAGCGTGGAGCTGGAAACACCAAACCCTGCACTGGGGGAGCAACAAACCTGTCTGTGCTGGCTGGGGAAGGGCTGGGCAGGGAGATCCCCACAGAAATCACAGAATCACTGGGTTGGAAGAGATCTCCAAGACCATCGAGTCCAACCCAGCCCCAACACCTCAACTAAACCCTGGCACCCAGTGCCACATCCAGGCTTTGTTAAACACACCCAGGGATGGGAACTCCACCACCTCCCTGGGCAGCCATTCCAGAGCTTTATCAATCTTTCTGTGAAAAACTTTATCCTAATATCCAGCCTATATTTCCCTTGGTGCAGCTTGAGGCTGTGTGCTCTGGTTGTGTCAGTGCTGCTGGAGAAAGAGCCCAGCCCCAGCTGAGCACAGGCACCTTTCAGGAGCTGCAGAGAGTGATGAGGGCACCTGTGAGTCTCCTTTTCTCCAGGCTGAGCATTCCCAGATCCCTCAGTCATTCCTCATAGGGTTTGTGTTCCCAGCGCCTCCTCAGCCTCTTTGCCCCCTCTGGATGTGCTCAAACATCTCAACATCCTTCCCAAACAAAGGGGACACAGCACTCACTCAGGGTGTACCCTCAGCAGTCCCAAGGACACATCCCAAGGGACATGGTGGCCACCAGCACTATGCTCTTATAAAAAATGGGCCAGCAACTCCCTGGGGTGTGTCAGGCAAAGCCAGTGGGTCAAGGAGGTGGCCTGTCCCCTTCACTTAGCCCTGGTGACACATCCAGAGTGCTGTGCCCCGCAGGGCAGGGGACAGGGGCTCCTGGAGCAGCTCCAGGGAAGGTGACAGAAGGACAGGAGCTGGGAGAGCTGGGGCTGCTCAGAAGAGGCTCACAGAGGATCTGATCCATGCACAGAGGGAGAGAAGAGGCAAAGCTCCTCCAGAGGCTTCAGACAACAGGCACGAACTGCCATAAAACCAATTCTGCCTGCACAGAGGAATAAACTTTTTCACTGTGAGGGCAAGGAAACATTTTGGACAAGCTACCCAGAGAGGCTGTGTGTCACAGACATGTTTTTATGAAAATCCTTTCCTTAGGAATTTTTCTCCTGAGAAGCTGAAGGCCTCAGGAACAAAATGTAAACAATGATTATCTGCTGCTGTGGAATGCAACAGGTGCATCTGTGATTGGTCTCATGTTGGATGTTTCTAATTAATGGCCAATCACCGTCAACTGTCTTGGAGTCTGTCCAAGACCAAAGCTTTTGTTATCATTCTTTCTTTTTCTATTCTTAGCCAGCCTTCTGATTAAATCCTTGCTTCTATTCCTTTAGTACAGTTTTAATGTAATATATATCATAAAATAATAAATCAAGCCTTCTGAAACATGGAGTCAGATCCTCGTCTCTTCCCTCATATCCTCAGACCCCTGTGAACAGGGTCACAGCTGTGGGCTCTCCATGTGTGGAGACACTCAAAACCCACCTGGATGTTCTGCTGGGAGAAACCTGGAGGACATTGGAGCCTGCTATAGGTGTCCCTGCCTGAGGCTCTTTGCCACTTCCCTGCCCCACAATAACTCTGTGTTTCTGAGCCAGCCCCAGGCCAAGGGGGAAGCTCCTTCCAAAGGCTAATACGGCCCAATATGGGCAAAAGAGAACCAATATTGTTCCTGGCAAGCATAGACCACAGGTTGAGGTGCTACCAAAGCTTCCAAACAGCTGCAGCTGGGATTCCAGTGAGGGAAGCAGGGGCTGCCAGGAGGCAGTGGAAAAACACAAGGCAGCAGCTCCTGAGTGGAGGCATCTCCTGGGAACCACCTGAGGAGCTCCCTGGAACCACTTCTGAGCCTGCATTATTTCTGAATAAACTTAAGAACAATCAGCCTTTAACAGAAATCATTCTTAACAGGAAAGTGCTCTTAATTAACTTAATGGAATAATAAAACATAGCACTACAATGAAAATAACAACATGAGAAATTTACTGGAGAAAGTAAAAAGGGGACAAAAAGCATATTATGGTTTTAGGATAGTCTGTTTTGCTTGCAACAACTTGTGGCTTCATCAAAAACAAAGCAATCATTGTGCTCTCTTTTGTCCATATTGGTCCATATTAGTCTAAAATTTTTCCATTCCATATTTAAGGATTTTGTTCTGCTGGTGGGACTCCTGTCTCCCCCCTCTCTAGAAATATTAAATAACGCCTTCTGTAAGCCATCTCTTGGGAATTACCCTGTCCCTTCCATGCTCAGCTCCTGAGGAGCTCCCTGGAACCACTTCTGAGCCTGCACTGGTGGTGTTTGTGAGGGTCCCCAGGACGAGGTGAGAGATGAAAATCTAAGTTCTCAGAAGGCTGATTATTATATTATATTATATTATATTATATTATATTATATTATATTATATTATATTATATTATATTATATTATATTACATTATATTATATATTATGCTATACTAAAACTGTACTAAAGAAATAGAAAGGATACAGACAGAAGGCGAAACAAGAATAATAATGAAAGCTCTGACTGACTCCTCAGAGTCCGACACAGCTGGTGGTGATTGGTCATTAATTAAAAACAATCCACATGTTTGGATAAACAATCTCCACACCACATTCCAGAACAGCAAAATAGAGAAAAGCTGAAGCTTCTCAGCTTCCCAGGAGAAGAAATCCTGGCCAAGGGATTTTTCAGAAAATATCACAGTGACATGCACTGGCTTGGACTCTCCTCGATGCCCACCCTTCTGCAGCCCTTGGGAGGCTCTGCAGGCGCTGGAATTAGCTCAGGGAATTCCTGCAGGGTGTGCCAGAAACCCAGGCTTTGAGGAAACTGGGTGAAGGATGCTGCTGTTTCCACGCTGTTGCCAGGATATTCAGTGGAACTCGAGTTCATGCCACGTCAGAAAAACAAACTCTGTCAGAACCCAGGACATTGCTCTGGCTGTCCTGGGTGATTCCAGACCCTGGCAGGGGGCTCAGAGACCTTGGCACGGAGTCAAAAACACCTGTGCCTTCGATTTTAGCCCATGGAAACAATTACCAACTTTGTGTGAAGAGTTACAAGCCACAAGAGTTTGAGTAGAATGACAGTTAATTTGTCACAGGGTGAAAAAGTAGAATTTTGGGGGTTTAGAATGGGGGTTCAAGGGGCAAGATGGAATCTGGTGTGTCCTGTCCTCCTTCTTCTTGTCCTCCATCTTCTGCTGTGATGGTGACACTTCTGGATTGGTTTAGAGTAGAGACAGACTGTCTAACATAGGAGATAGGTATTGGGAAATTATGAAATTATTGTAAATAAAGTACAGGTAGTTCTTAGTATAAAAAGCTAACACCACCCCAAGGGCAGGGACTGTGCCACAACCTGACCTGCTGGACAGGTCTCAGCAGGTCAGAGACAGAATGGAACAGATAAGAGAAAATAAACAACCTTGAGAAACAGAACTGAGGAATCTCCACTTCTTCAGTCGTGGGGCTGGGAGAAAATAGACTTTCTGATACCTTGGAGATCATCTCAACCACAGAAAACCCAGAAAACTCCTCCCCAGGATGCAAACCTTGATCTGCACCAAAGGGAAGCAGGGAGAGCACAGGCAGGTTGTTGGGAAGGATGAAAGTTTGGCAAGAAAGTGTCACAGATATGCATGCTTAGCAGAAAGAGTTCTGAATGTAGAACCTGAAGAAGGCATAGAAATGAAAGCAAGATTTGATATAGAAGAAAAGAATTGCTGAGCCAGTCTTACTGGCTAACCAAGGAGGCAAAGGGTGTGTTAGTTAGAAAGGATTTTTATGAGTTAGAGCAAAGGATAAACCCACCTCAAACAAGATGTTTTTACCAAGCAGAAAGATAGCACAGGCAAACAAGGCAGCAAATGTTGCAGCAAAATGGTCTCAGAATTTTCCACTGCAAGAAAACTGAAAAACAACTTCTAGCTTAAACTGCAATGTACTGACTTTTAGTGATTGAAGAACAGTAACATGAATATGGTAATTATGGCAGTTGTGATAGGCTGTAGATAATAGTAAAAGTATAGATTGGTTCTACTGTATTAAGATACTCAGCAAAGAAAAGTATATAATGCATTGTAACCTAAACTAAGGGTCTGCAGGCCTGCCTGCAGCTGGAGCTGACAGTTGTAGGCACAGCTCTGTCACCCATGACCCTGGACTGCTGTAACACCTTGGATGGAATAAACTGCATTTTGGAGAGCTCCTCATCCCTCATTTTGGCTCTTACAGGAGGTTCAGGGCAGGTCCCTTTTGGAGAAATGTTTCTCTGCTGCTCAAGGCAAGGTGCCATGACAAAAGCCACATTTCAGGGCATGCATTTGTGCCAGGTTTAGCACACACTGATCCTTTTCACTGCCTGCACTGTTCCTCAGGCAGGTGGAAACAAAAACAGGCAGAGCCACATTAACAAAGAGACACTCATTAGGCTCAGAGAGGTTAATTGCTTCGCAGGGGGTTGCAGAAGATTTGGAAGCATGGGTGGATCTAGAGGAAGGATGTCCCAGGTACGGAATTCCCAGCATCAGCTCCTGCCTGAGCTGCCCCAACCCCATTTCCCAGCCCTCCAAAGCCCTGGGGTGATGGCAACAGACACCTGGAGAGGAGCCCAAGGTGGGCAAGGACAGACCCAGATGTGCTGGAACCCTGGCCACTGAGAATTTCACACTTTCTGTGCTGACAGGCACTGACCCCCAAGAGAACACTGCATTTAACCTGAGGCCGTGGAGAAGGCTTCCAAAATTGAATGACAGAATTGAGATTATAGATGTGCAGTTTGAATAAAAGTGTGTAATATCACAGGGTGGAAAATTTAGAGTTTAAGGTTTTAGAATATAGTAATAAATGCAAAGCAAGATGGAGGTTTTAGGGCAGAGACTGATCCTTCTCCACCTTCTTCTTCATAGGTTTGGGTGGTTTTGTGTAATTGGGTAAAATAGTCCCCATTGTGGGCTACAGGTTGTTGGTTATTGGGTTAAAAGTAAAAATAATTCAGGTGTCACTTCTTAATTGGACAGTTTATCCTTGAAAGGCCTTGTAAAGAGAGAGCTAGGGCTCCATTTTTACTTTTTTTAAGTACTGTAGAGCTCACAGTTTGTGAGACTGTGACATGGATAAGAACTAACAAACATCTGAGTCTGAACAAGAAATGCCATCTCATGCATTTAATCCCAACCTTGGCAGAGAAAAGAAGCAAAAGAATCAATAGTGCTGGGGAATACACTGGGAGACAGCAATGGAACTGGGGGAAATGGAACCAGCACACACGTAAAGGGCCCTTTGTCTCATTCAGCAAAAAGAAATTTAAAGAAAAAAAAAGGATGTAAGGGAAAAAAAAAAAAAAACTCGGCGTAATTTGTAATCTGGGATGCAGAGTGTGCACAGAACCAGGCAGAGGCTGCCAAGCCACAAAAAGCCAGTGAGATGTGTGAGCAGCACCCTGTGTCTCTGCAGCCTGTTCTGTTCCCTCCTGCCTCCCATCCATCCACACGGAGGCAGAGCTGTAGAACAGCCCAGCCCCACAGGGCAGCACCAAGCTCCCTGCAGCAGGCATTTGCTGGGTGTCCTTCTCCTGGCAGCTCCCAGGCTCCCAAAAAAAGGAGATGTCACAAATTCACAGCGCCAGAGATGTGAATTGAGATGCTGCAAGGCAGGACATCACCTTTATCTACATTTTCCTTGGGGGTCACTGTGCTGAGGGCAGAGTGTTTTGCTTCCCACAGGACACTTAGACCCTCCACCTCACTCAGGATTGGGATATTGGGACACACAGGACAGATTAGGGATTTTGTACCTGGCTAGTTTAAGAGATTTGATAACAGGATGCCTTGGCAAGAGCAAACAGAACTTTGAGGATTAAATCAAGATTGCAAGAAGATTCAATCAGACAGGTTTACCAGAAAAAGAAAATTACATCAGACTTCTGCAAGCAAGAGATGCTTAAAATGTATAAGTTTGTTTATATGAATTTTAACCAAATCACTGTAGTAAAACATTACTAGCCTTCCTAGAATAAGTATAAAAGCAGTTGTACTCCACAGTAAAATTGGATTCTTTGACCACCTCCAAGTCTTCCCCATCTCTCCTCATTGCTGATACCTCAGGTGCTCAAAGGCTGAATTACAGCATCCCACCCTCACTGTGCCACAGGTCTGCTGCTTTCCCCTCAGCCTCCTCCATTGCCTGCCCAACACCTGCCTGGAATCAGGCTTTTCCATGCACCCTGGCTGTAAATATCATCCCAAAACAAGAGCACAGCTTGCATTCCCCAAACTGCACAAACCAAGATTAAATCCCCATGCACATGTGGGTTTCAGCCATGCAAAGCAGGGCTGGGTCCTGTGTGCTTCAAACTCAGCCTGGAGCCTTTCTGGGATGTGCTCCCTGTCCTCACCATCAGCTGAGGAAGCAGCTGCTCCTCCTGGAGGAGCCACAGGAGGATCCCTGTTTGCGTGTTTTGATATGAGGAGCTTTTCTTCTGAGCTGTCTCTAAGCCCAGCACTACCCAAAGGGTGCTGCCAGGCATCCAGAGCAAACACAGCACTGATCCCACCTTGGGGCACTGCAGATCTCTCCAGGTTCCTCCATCCCTGAGCCCAGCGTGTGAGCACAGGGATGGAGGGCAGGGCAGCAGGCTGGCACAATGGAAAAATGGGGTTTAGTGTCTGCCCTGGGCTGGAGCCCCTCAGACATGAACAAGTTGGGCTGGAACATTCATTTTTCACCATAAAGTTAATCCTCCCCCAGAGCCACTGCCCCACAGGCACTTGGTATTTTCTGCCTTGGTTTCTTCTTGGGAAAAAAAACCCCAAAATACCAGGGAAAACATAATTTTATCCTTCCTATTCCTATTCTACTTGTGGAATTGTTTCCCTGGCAAAAGGCAGCAGAGGTTTAGTGAGGGTCAGACCTGCCAACACAAATAATACAATAACACTGGTGAGCACAAAGAAAGAACCTTTCTTCCCTACCCTCAGAGCAGCTAAACCACATCTGGCCACACACCAGCAGTGCCACATCTGCAAGGACAGGGGAGCTCATGCAGCATCTCTGGCTGTGCCCAGCACCCTGCAGAGCACCCAGCCACAGCCTGGAGCTGCTCAGACATTTTCCATGTTTCCCATGTCCCATTTAATGCCCTCCACCACACATGGAGCTAATGTTCCCATACCCTCCTCACTGCTAACCAGAGCCAGAGTGCCCCAGTGAAAGCCCCCAGGGTGATCCAAGGCAGGTGAGATGGGCCCTTTGGAAAATGAAATCATAGGGAAATTGCTTTGTTACTAATAAAATTACTCATAAGGAAATCAATTTGCTTTTTTTTCTCACCCACAGGGCATCCATCTATTGCCAGAAAACGTCTCTGGTGCTGGGGTTGCTGGTTCTGCACACCTGTGACTGGGCTTTGGGATTGCTGGTTCTGCCCACCTGCCTGGGCTTTGGCAAAGCTTTGGGGAGAGCACGGATGGCTTGTCCCAGAAGGACGGAATGGTTGGGATTGGAAGGGACCTTAAGGTTCATCTTGTTTGAGCCTCTCTGCCACAGGGAGCCACCTTCCATCTGACCATGGTGCTCCAAGCCCCATCCAACCTGGCCTTGGACACTTCCAGGGATCCAGGGGCAGCCACAGCTTCTCTGGACAACCTGTGGTGGGTCTCCCCACCCTCACAGTCAAGAATTCTTAACCTTAAACCCACTCACTTCCAGTTTAAAGCCATTCGCCCTCATCCTGCTTCACCAAAAGTCCCTCTCCTCCTGATGTTTGAGCCTGATGTTCAAGCAGGACCCTCTGGCACGTGGTTTTTGTGGCTTAGTGGGGTAGCAGGGCACAGAAATCTGGGAAAGGAACAGAGGAAGCCCCTTGGTGCTCACCAGTGAGAGTAATAGTGGATTTGTCTTTACAAATGAGCTGTGGGGCTGCTGGGAGATAAAACCAGCACTGGGAGAGAAAAGAAACAATGGGAAGGATTCCACTGATTGATGAATAGAAAAAGATATTTGCTTTTACAAATAAACTTTAGGTTTGCTGATAAATTAAATTAGACATTGAGAGAGGAAAGAAACAATGGGGAAGAAAAAAACCTAAATTCTGTAAGAATTAAAAATGAAAAGGGAGGGTTGTACATTAGAGGGAAATCTTTGGTATCTAGCATATCAGGGAGTCTGAACCTCTCAGGTACCTCAGCCAATGGGGAAAACCCCCTAAATTCCATAAGAATTAAAAATTAAAAGGGAGGGTTGTACACTAGAGGGAAATCTCTGGTATCAGGTGTTTCGGGAAGTCTGAACCTCTCAAGTACCTCAGAAATGGGGAAAGAGAGAAGGGAAATGCAGCTGGGAAATTGGGATAAAAAGGAGGCTGCGTCCTCCAAAAATTGGAGAGACCCCAGGGGAATGCCCCATGGCCTCTCCCTTTATTGGAATAAAGCAAAAGGACTCCTCTGTCTCCTTTTTGGACACAAACCTCTGGTGTTTGTGGATTAATTTTCCTGACACCCACATCCCAGGAAGATTCCTGGTACAGGCAGGGAGTGGGGCTCTCTGCTCCTCAGTGGGACATGGGGGCTGCAAAGCCCAAGGGCCAGAGCCCATTGTCCTCCCCAGCATCACAGCCTTCCAGAAAACCATCACAAAATGGGATGAAATAACAAACCAAATCACCCAGGAGCTGGGAAATGCAAAGCCAGGACCCTTCCAGCCTGGAGAAGCATCCTCTTAAACCACACTGAGCATTCCCTCTGGGTTAAAAACAGAAATATTGGGCTTTTGGGGGCTTTTTTTTTTAATATTGTGTTGCTGGTTGGAGCAACTGAGGGCAGCCAAAGGTGGGCACATCCCACCAGCAGGAGCAGGAAGAGCTCCAGCCCCACGTCCCTGCCACCAAGCAGAGCTGTGGAGCTGCAGGCTGCTAATTAGTGAGCCAACAATTAAGGAGGCCACCCCTCAGCTTCCTGCCCCGCCATGATTTATTCATCTGGCACCCCCAGGGGGCTGCACAAGATAACGAGGCACCGAGCACCTGCCGAGCCCATATGGCAATTTATTATTTCCCTGCAAAGCCAGGAGGTTCCCTGGGCACGAAGGGATGAGCAGGGCCAGGGAGAGCCCAGCCCCAGCCATGGTCTGCTCTCCAAATAAAAGCAGGAGCAGCCTCAGCCTTATCACAAGTGGTTTAATCATGGAAACCATCCCAAGGAAACCCTACCAGCCTCACACGAGCAGAGCACTGACCTAGATCTTGCCAAAGCAACGTGCCACATCTAATTAATTCGAGGGCTCCCGTCTCCTTTGGGTGTTTTATTAAACATTTTTCCCCAAATCAGCTTCTGGAGGCAGGGAACTGCTCCAGACCAGTGATAGTGGAGGAGGATGTGCTGCAACAGCTTATGCCAGGCTGTCTTGCTGATTGCTGGGCAGGCACAGGGAGGGGACATTGGTTTTTTTTTAAAAATACTATTATTACTACTACTACTACTACTATTATTATTATTATTATTATTATTATTATTGTTATTATTATTGTTATTATTGTTATTGTTATTTCTATTTAATTAATATCACTATTATTATGATAGTGATTATAATTTTGATTATAATTTTAATTATTTTAATTTAAAATATAAAATAATAATATTTTTATTAATAATATTATGTTATTTCTATGTGGGACTGAAGTACATGGCCACAGCCTTGCCATACACTGAGCATAGGGTGAGAGAGCCCAATCCAGGACTTGGAGCTGGGCTTTTCTCACAGCACCAAGGCAAAACATGAGAATAAGTTAATTAAAGGAAAATAATAAAATAACCTGTGGGTTCTAGCTCTTGTTTTCTCAAGTTTGTTAATGTCCCAGCTTGCTCTGATTCAGGAAGTCTTGGGCACCTTTTAGAATTGAATACAAATCATGGAAAAAGCCTCTAAGATCATGTCCAACCCTTGGCTCAGCACTTCCAAATCCCACAAAAAATGTCCCCAACCACCACAGCTACAGATAATCCCCTCATAGCTGGGTCAAGCCGCAGAAAAAGCAGAAAGGCAACAGCCCCAAATGTTATCTAAATACCCAGATACTGCCAAGGGAAACTGCCTGGAGGACTTCCTAAACAGAAAGTTTCCAACTTTTACCTGCCACCCCACAATCTGAGGACACACCATTCCCACGGGATGCCACCCTCCAGCTCAGAGTCAGGAGATGGAGCCCAGCTGTCACCACAGGGAGCCAAGAGGACAGCCCCAGTCCCTCCCAGCAACCCCACACAAGACAGGGAATGCTCCCAGTCCCCCCAGCTGCCCACCTGGGCTGGGGCTATTGCATTTGTAGGGATGCCCAACAAAGGCAGGAATGATGCATCTGACTGTATGTTTTTAGAGGGTTAATTTATCATTTTATGACACTATATTATAGTAAAGAATACTAAACTAAACTATACTAAAGAATACAGAAAGGATACTTACAGAATGCTAAAAAGATAATAATGAAAACTCGTGACTGTCAGGACCCAGGGCACCCCTCTGGCTGTCCTGAGCAGCCAAGACCCCTGCCAAGGGGCTCAGAGACCCTGGCACAGAGCCCAAAATGCCCCTGTGGGTTTGATTATGACCCCTGGAGCAAATTATCAACCTTGTATGAAGATCAGCAGGCTACAACAGCTTAAATAGAATATTAGTGAAGTTATCACAGGGTGGAAAAGTAGATTTTAGGGTTTTTGGTATGGGGGTTCAGGAGGCAAGATGGGGGGAACTGGGCATATCCAGCCTTTCTCCTTCTTGGCCTCTATCTTCTGCTGTGATGTTGGCACTTCTGGATTGGTTTGGAGTAGAAGCTCATTGTCTAACATGCGTGATAGGTATTGGAAAGTAATTGTAAATATTGTACACGTAGTTTTTAGCATAAAGACATAACACCGCCCTGGGGCAGGCAGAGTGCCTGGAACTGTCCTGCTGAACAGACCTCAGCTAGACAAGACAAAATTTTTTTATAGATAAGAAACAATAAACAGCCTTGAGAATGACAAATGAAGAGCTCTGACTCCTACTTCAAGTGCCAGGCTAGAAAAAGAGACTTTCCAACTTTTCTTGGGGTCACTCTGCCCAGCTGGAGATCCCAGCTCGTGACTCTTTCCAGAGTCCTGACACGGCTTGGCCCTGATTGGCCAAAGAGCCAAAACAACCCACAGCAGAATCCAATGAAACAATCACCTGTGGGTAAACAATCTCCAAACACATTCCGCACAAGCACAACACAAGAGAAGCAAATGAGACAAGAATTGTTTTCCTTTTCTCTGAGACCTCTCAGCTTCCCAGGAGAAAAACCGTGAGCAAAGGAATTTTTCCGAGAACGCGAATGCCACAGGACGCTCCAGTACTTACTCCCACTCCTTCCTCCGTGCCTGGGGCGTGCTCTGCATCTTGTGTGCCTCGTGGGCCTTGATGATGTCCCTCTGCTCGATGAGCCCTCCCCGCCGGCGCTTGATCACCTCGGGGCTCACGGCCACCAGCTGGGCCAGCCCCGGTTCCACCTCGCCATCGCGGCAGCGCGACTCGCACAGAGCGTCCAAGGAGGCGGCGCGCGACACCAGGGCCTGGGCCAGGCTCTGGGGCTCCAGCAGGTTGCAGGAATGGGTGTTCTGCATCAGCCCCAGGCGGTGCTGGCGCCACGTCTCCTCCTCAGGCAGGGCCAGGATGCAGCGGGACGAGGCGGCATCCAGCTCAGCCGCCCTCGCCGGGGCGCCCATGGAGCACGTCCCGAATCCCAGCATGGCTATGGCTGCTGCTGCTGGGGATCATCACTCTGCAAGGGAACAGCACAGAGGGAGCCTCAGGAGGTTGCTGGTTTTGCCCCACGATTCCCCCCATTCCACCCACATCAACCAAAAGTCCTGTTTCTCTTGGTTTGTCAGGCTGGGGTTTACTGGTTTTGCCCCACATCAACCAAAAGTCCCATTTCCCCTTGGTTAGGGTTTGCTGGTTTTGCCCCATGATTCCCTCCATTCCCTCCGCATCAACAAAATATCCAATTTCTCTTGGTTTATCAGGCTAGGGTAAGTGGCTTTGCCCCACAATTCCCTCCATTCCTCCCACATCAACCAAAAGTCCCATTTCTCCTTGGTTTGTCAGGCTGGGGTTTGCTGGTTTTGCCCCATGATTCCCTCCATTCCTCCCACATCAACCAAAAGTCCTGTTTCTCATTAGTTTGCTGGACTGGGATTTCCTGGTTTTGCCCCACATCAACCAAAAGACCCATTTCCCCTTGGTTTGTCAGGCTGGGGTTTGCTGGTTTTGCCCCATGATTCCCTCCATTCCCCCCACATCAACCAAAAGTCCTGTTTCTCATTAGTTTGTTGGGCTGGGGTTTGCTGGTTTTGATCCCCCATAAGCCAAAAGTCCCATTTCCCCTTGGTTTATGGGGCTGGACCCTCTCACAGCAGGACACACATCACTGGATGCCCAAGGTTAGGGCAAGGGGCAGTGTCATCCTGTTCTTCTAAGCTTTCTGATGTTTACATCCTTGCAACGAACTTTCTTGCGCAGTTTTATGCAAATAATTATTGGCTTACATTCTTTTCTGGAAGAAGAGAAATTTAATAGTCTGATAATTTGCCCAGTGTCATTGGAGAGGTGGCACTGTCATCCTCCAATCCACCATCACTCTTGAAAATCTATAAATGTTGAAGTCAGAAATTAAACTTCTCTTCTTTTTACCTTGAAAGTTCCAGTGTCTGCATCATTTTATTTCGTGTCCTACAGCAACAGAACAGCAGCTCCTGCCTCCCTCATCCTTCCCAACTGAGCCTCTTGAACCTGCAGCTCCCTGACCCAGCAGCCAGCCCTCCCTGGAGCAGCACAGCTGGATGAGATGGGAAAAAGGATTTGGGAACACATGGATCAAACCATACCAAACAATCAGTCCTTCCATTTGGTTGGTTTTCCTCTATGGGACACCCCTGGCTGGAGCATCCAGATTCTCCTACAGCCCCACACTCAAGGACATCCAAGGAGAGAAGCAGAATTTCAGGAGGCTGGATGGGGAAATACCAGCCTGGCTTTGAGCTGGGAGCTGCACAAGGGAGCCAGAGACAGGGGAACAGTGCCAGGAACACCACACGGAGCAGCGCTCCTTCCTTGGCCAAGCAAAGCAGGGGATGCCCTACACGCAGGAGATGCTCATGGCCAGGACTGCACCCAAAGCCATGGAGAAATGCTTTATTTTCATGTTGGAAAAGCTCTGTTCAGCCTCTTATTGAGGCAGGAAAGGCTTTGATTTGGCAGTCCCAGAAATTCCCCGTCCAGCATTTACCCATGATGAAGGTGAAAAAGGGAATGAGAGAAAGCAGCAGGCAGCCAAGGCCATTGCTCCCTTCCTAACTCCATCCCTAATGCAGGAGAAAGTAAGGAAAAGGAGGATTTAAACCCCTCAGCCATGCAACAAGCTAAGCACATCATCATCTTAACCCCTTCCTGTTTGGAGACACCTCCAGAACAAACAGGGAGGTGAAAAGAGAGGATGGGATAAAGGCTGGGGAGCACCACATTTCCACCAGAAGCAAAAATAAATTAAACATAGGGGGGAAAAATTAACAGTAACTGAGGGGACAACAGCAATCCTAGTGAAAATAAACCTGCCATTCCTCACGAGGGGAAGGGATGGAGGGCCCTGGGAACATCCCATTTCCTCCAGGTGATGCCCTGTAAATAGAAGGCATCCAAAGCCGCCCTCAGATTTAAACCTGTCCAGCCCAAGGGGCACTCAGCCCTTGGCAAGCTCTCCAGGAGGAAGAAGGCAACTGCCAGCAAGAGCCTCAGCAAATTAATTAGCACATTGATAAGAGGAGTTTGGCTGCTCCCACTGAGAGCTATAAATGGATCCTCCACTCCACTACTTTGCTTACCCATGCGACTTTTTTTAGGAGCATTAATTACTTCTTCAAGTCAGTTCTGGACACCTTCATCATATCTCATTTCCACCAGCTTCTGCTTTTCCTTTTCATATTGCTCTGCTCATTCTCAACCCTCCCCTCTCAAAGTTTAACTCTAGGTTTCCTTGGGTTTGGGGAGCATTTTTGGTTTTCTTTTTCCTGTGGTTGGTGAGATTTTTTGTTTTGTTTTGTTTTCTTTGTTCAGCTTCTGTTTGTTTTGGGGTTTTTATGCTTATTTTAAACAGCCATTAGCCCTGTTCCTTCCCTTAACTTTTCCCTGGCAAGGACAGGAGGATTTCACGTACACCAGGCGTGAACACTCCAGGTTTCAGGCATGCCTGAGGACAATTAGCCAAGAGCAAAAGAGGATAAATCCCAAGGGCAGGTCCAGCATCCCCACAGACATTCCCAGGGCATCTCCCACTCCAGCTGAGTCCGAGGCTTGGGGGCAAGAGGGAAAGCTCAGGCAGAGCCCTCAAACAAAACCCTGAGAAAGTTGGAGGAAACAAAATGAAATAATTAGCTCTGCCTCCCCCAAGCAAACAGGGCTCATGCTGCCAGCAGAACAAGCCACGTTCCCTCTGGAGGAGTGACAAGGAGAGAAGGGAGGATGCCAGAACATTTTGTTAAGGAAAGCTGACGAGGTTTCACGCTAACGAGGGATGCCACATGCCAGGTACAGAGCAGCTGGCACCAGGGCACCTCTTCTGGCCTTTGAACCCTTCCTCACACACTGAAAACAAACATTTTATTTTTACCCAAGATCTGAATTAATGGGAAAAACACCACGTTGGCTCGTGTAATTTGGTTTCTGGTGTTTAAATGCCAGCCCTGCCCCTGCTGGTGGGAACCATGCTGGAAAAGGGCATGGCCAGAGCCAGGAGCCAGCCAGCAGCCCTGCCTCCAGCCTGGATTTTCTTAATAACACAGAACTCTGCGTGCGTGTGTGTGTCACAAAATGGCCTGGGATGGGAAAAAACTTTAAATTCATCTCGTTCCAACTCCCCTGACAAAGGCAGGGACACTTTCCACTATCCCAGGCTGTTCCAAGCCCCATCCAACCTTGGACACTTTCAGGGATGGGGCAGCCACAGCTTCTCTGGGCACCCTCTGCCAGTGCCTCACAGGGCAGAATTTTCTCCTGATACCTAACCTAAACCTGCTCTGTCAGTGTGAAGCCATTCCCCTTTGTCCTGTCACTCCTGCCCCTCATAAATAATTCCTCTCCATTTTTCTTGTAGGCTCCCTTCAGGTTTCTCTGCCTCTGAGGCCTTCCAGCTGCAGACCAGCCCTTTCCTGGGGATAAACCCAGATTGTCACAGCTCCCTGCTAACAGCCAGGCAGAAAATGACTTCACACCTCCACTAATGACAATTAGGGGTTAAAAACAGCACAGGAAAACAGCACATCCACGTGTATTGACACCCCTGTGGTCCCACAGGTGGTTTCCCAGCCCCTGCCACAGGAACAGGGATGTCTCTGCCCAGCTGGTCTGTGTTTGATACAGACCCAAGGAATTACTGCACTGTGATAAAAGGCTTCCAACACATTAAAGTGAAGTCTCTAGAAGCTCTCACCCCCCAAACTTCATTCTAAAAGCAATAAAAGTCAGGAAAATTACTGTTAGCTCCTGCTGCAGAGAAATCATCTGGATAAAACCATGGCCACAGGGCACTGAGAATGGCCAAACTGAATTAGAGAGGAGATATTCAGCTACCAAAAACAACATTGGCACTTGTGCATTTCTTTTCATTTCCTTCCTTCACTTTATTTACTTTCATTTCCTTCCTTCCATTTTATTTCCTTCCTTCCATTTCCTTTCATTTCATTTCCTTCCTTTTCCTTCTTACACAGCCAAACACAGAGCAGCTCTGGCCCCACTAGTACATCAGTGTGGGCTGAAATGGGGCACAAAATCAGCATCCCCACCCCACAACCCACTGAGAAAATGCTTTTCAAGCACAGGAGCACAAGTGATGGAAGAAGCAGCACACACAGATCCTCCCTACAGTATCCTCAAGGGACCCAACCCTGTTATCTCAACCCCAGCGGGAAGGAGACCCAGAGATCTCACACCATGGCTCATTTTTCCCCCCTCTGGCAGCTGATTAACTAATAGAAAGCCGCAGGGAGGAGCAGGTTGGCAGCAGCAGCAGGAGGAAATACCTTGTAGGGGTTTTCAGTGCTGTGTTTGCGTTCCAAGGGCAGCAATCAAGCCTTTAGCCAAGTGAAAGGTGGATTACCATAATCACCCCACTCAGCACTCAGGGCAGAGCTGGGTGAGCTCTTTGCTTCCATTAGCTGGACGACTTTGACCAAAAATCCCGGAGTTAAAGCAAAAGGTTTAAACGCTGTGCTGAGCTCCAGCAGCGCCCTGGAGAGCAGGGAGGCAGAGATCCCTTCCCAGAGAGGGCAGGATGGACAAACCCTGGCTGTGGTGTATCCCACAGGCTCTCCAAACGTGGCTCAGCTGCCTTCCCTGAGGGTTTGCAGGATGGTTTTGACAGCAGCATCAGAGCAAGAAGCTGTTAAATATATGTATGCATGAGAAATGTGTATGGTACTAGCTATATATACACATAATATAACTCTGTATGAGAGTGAGAGGGATTTGTCTTTACAAACAAGCTGTGGGGCTGCTGGCAGATGAAACCAGCTCTGGGAGAGAAAAGAAACAATGGGGAGGATTCCACTGATTGATGAATGGAAAAAAGAGATTTGCTTTTACAAATAAACTTTAGGTTTGCTGATAAATTAAATTAGACGTTGAGAGATGAAAGAAACAATGGGGAAGAAAAAAAAAAACTAAATTCCATAAGAATTAAAAATGAAAAGGGAGGGTTGTACATTGGAGAGAAATCGTTGGTATCAGGCATATTGGGAAGTCTGAACCTCTCAAGTACCGCAGACATGGGAAAACACCCTAAATTCCATAAAAATTAAAAATTAAAAGGGAGGGTTGTACACTAGAGGGAAATCTCTGGTATCAGGTGTTTTGGGAAGGCTGAACCTCTCAAGTCCCTCAGCCAACAGGGAAAGAGAGAAGGGAAATGCAGCTGGGAAATTGGGATAAAAAGGAGGCTGCATCCTCCAAAAATCTGAGAGACCCCAGGGGAATGCCCCATGGCCTCTCCCTTTATTGGAATAAAGTAAAAGGACTCCTCTGTCTCCTTTTTGGACACAAACCTCTGGTGTTTGTGGATTAATTTTCCTAACAAGAGCATCCAGGATGCTGCACCCAAGCACCTTGGGGATGACCAAAGTCAGATAAGGATTTTCCATGTCACCAGCCCACAGGAGCTTGGCTGGGAGCTCACAGGCTGGGACCTGAGCCTGGCCTGGTCCTACCTTTCCCTGGGATGCTGCCCTGCTGCCCCCATCTCAGGGGACACTTCAGGACAATCCAGAGCCTCTCTCCACCGAGCCTGCTTGCCCTGAACTGCTAATCACCAGTCCCTGCTAATTACCTCTAGGGGGGAAGGGGAGCTCAGGCAGGCAGGGTGGAAAAGCAGAGCTCAGAGGAAGAATTTCAGCGTGGGGCCCTTCCAAACAGAGACAGATGGGCTGTGAGAGAGGCTGATTCATCCTCGTGGCCTTTTCCTCTCCTGCCACGTGCACTTCCCCTGGCATTGCCATGGATGCTGGGCTGGGTGAGCCCTGCCTGGGGCAGCTCTGGGGGGCTCCAGCCCATCTGGGGGTCTGTTTCAGAGCAGTGCCAGCTGGTGAGGAGGTTATTTTTAGTCATTTGATGCTGGGGGGAAGTTTGTGGGATGAAACTCCCCCAGCGTTGGCAGATTTGCAGTGGTTCTGCTGGGGAAGAGCTGCTCCCAGCATCCCTGGGATCCACTGAGAGCTGGGGCTGCATTCCCAGGCTTGGGAGATTTGGACACCCCTAACAGAGGGATTTAAATGAGGTGGGGGAAAAGGGAGGAAAGGGAGGAAAAGAGAGAGGGAGAAGGAAAAGGGAGAAGGAAAGGTATTTACAGGCAGAGGTTTCTTGCACAGATTTAGTCCTACACACAGCAAAATGTGTGGATGAAAGGATTGGGTCAAATGTACCAAAATGGGAGAGTCAGGAAAGGCAGCATCACATGTGCTGGCATATTGAGGGCAGAGGGACATGGTGGAATCAAAGAAAGGCCATTTGGCTCAAAAACCATCATTTTCTCATCACCCACTGGTATATTACACACTTATTTTTGGGCCACAGCGACAGCAAAACAACACAACAAAGAGCCCTGGAACACCTGCAAAGATCAGCAGGAGCAAAGAGCAGAGCTCAGAACACGCAGGAGCTGCTCCAGGCCAGGAGAAGCCTCAACAGCAGACACGAGAGAACCTTTTGTCTGGGGAACAGCTTTTGTTCTGCCAGGCCAGGGCTGTCACAGCAGCAGAGCCCACTCCCCAGGGCTCACCACCAGTTGTGCTGCCCAGGAAAGGCTGAGCTGAGCCCAGGCTGCTGCTCAGGCCCCAGCCCAGGCAGGAGCAGCTCCAAGGGCAGCGAGCCCCCAGGTTGAGGGCTCATCTTGGGGGGCACAGCCCCGAGCACAGGAGCCCTCCTACAGAGCCCAATCTCAGGGGATCAGCTTTAGGAGAAACAAAACACTAAATCATCTCATCCCTCCTTTAACAGCAACTGTTAAACAACACTGTGACCATGTTCACAGGGGTTCTTGATGAGGGAAGAGATGAGGATCTGACTCCATGTTTCAGAAGGCTTGATTTATTATTTTATGATATATATTACATTAAAACTATACTAAAAGAATAGAAGAAAGGATTTCATCAGAAGGCTGGCTAAGAATAGAATAGCAAAGAATGATAAAAGTTTGTGGGTCAGCTCTCTGTCCGAGCCAGCTGACTGTGATTGGACATTAATTACAAACATCCAACATGGGCCAATCACAGATGCACCTGTTGCATTCCACAGCAGCAGATAATCAATGTTTACATTTTGTTCCTGAGGCCTCCCAGCTTCTCAGGAGAATAAATCCTAAGGAAAGGATTTTCCATAAAAGATGTCTGCAACACAACACCACCAACTATTTATCCCTGTGCCCAGGAAACAGCAAACCCAGCCCCAAGGATGCTCTCAGAGCATGGGCAGCACATCCCTGCTGCAGTGGCAGTGAGAGATAGGGCTGTGTGGCCTGGCACTGGGGCAGAACCAGGCACAGAGATTGAAAATGTGAGCATTCAGGAACACATAATCACAGATTGATTACATGCAGGTGCTTTCATTGAGAGCTCTGGGGTCAGGAGTTGACAGACCCAAATCTGACTCTGACATGGTTTTGGGCCGAACATGTTTTTATATTCTATTGTTATATAACTCACATATTAATGATTAAACTTACATTGTTCTACTGTATACATTGATTTCATCCAAGCATGGGTTTCTCATGATCTCCCTCAAACTCCTAACATAGTTTCTTATGATTCTTTAAGCAATAATTGCATCTAATTCCATCTAACAATTATATCATTTATCATATGCTGCCTTCAGAGGTGCAGTTTCACAGGATCTAGCAAATACAAGGTCTAACATTTCCCAGGGTCTACTAAGCCTGACTTTCTTTCTAGCTCTCCAAATTTTGTGATTTTAAAATCTTTTCCTATCAGGAACACACATCCTGACAACCCAAACCTCTTCCAGCACCACCTTTGAGACAGCCTCATCCCAACCCCTCTGCCTGCAGCTCATCACACATCCACCACACCTACACCCTGCCACCCCCAATTCCAGCTCCACGCCAGCATCCCAAACCCGCAGAGAGCAGAGCAGAGGCAGACAGAGAGACAGACCTGAGGGGGTTTGGGCCATCCGCCGTGGGCAAGAATGGGGGAGATGGGACGACGCCTGGCACAGCTCAGTGTTCCATGTACAAGCTCTTCCACCCAGGAGGGAAGGGGATTGCTCCAGTGGGAGCAGCTCTGCAAACAGCAGGAATGAAGCTTGGCAACAGGAATAATCCAGGATGGGAATTCCAGAGGGATCTGAGCAGCAGCAGCGTCCAGAGCCCAGCAGCACCGAGCACGGGCAGGAGCTCGCTTTCCAAAGAAGGGCACAGCCAGGGCTCCTGAGAGAATTTCCAGGCCACCCTCCAGGAATTAGCTCAGCTGTCACCCCTATGGAACCGTGCTGCCCTTCTCCCTCCACTCCCACCAGGAGGAGATTCCCTTTGGAAAGGCAGAGCAGTCCTCCTGTGTGACCGTGTTCACAGAGGTCCGAGGATGAGGGAAGAGATGAGGATCTGACTCCATGTTTCAGAAGGCTTGATTTATTATTTTATTATATATATTACATTAAAACTATACTAAAAGAATAGAAGAAAATGCTTCATCTCAGAAGGGTAGCTAAGCTAAGAATAGAAAGGAAAGATAAAAAAGGCTTGTGTCTCAGACTCTGTCCGAGCCAGCTGTGATTGTCCATTAATTACAAACAACCACATGAGACCAATCACAGATGCACCTGTTGCATTCCACAGAAGCAGATAATCAATGTTTACATTTTGCTCCTGAGGCCTCTCAGCTTCTCAGGAGGAAAAAATCCTAAGGAAAGGATTTTCCATAAAAGATGTCTGCGACACTCCTGTACTCGTGCTCCAAGGCAGGGCACACAGCCCAGGCACAGCACAGCTATGGGAACAGCCTCAAACTGTCCCCTTGCCCAGCCACAGGGAGAGTGGCATCTGCACAGCCCAGCCCACCATTCCATGGATATTTGGTGATCTGAGAGCCTGTGGATGCAGGTGATCATGGACAGAGCCCCATCACCCCAAGAACAACATAAATTTACATTTTTTTATAGAGATCCCAGCACTAAATAGTGGAATTTGTCTTTACAAATAGTGGATTTGTCTTTAGAAACAAGCTGTGGGTCTGCTGGTAGATAAAACCAGCACTGGGAGAGAAAAGGGAAACAATGGGAAGAATTCCACTGATAAATGAAATTAGACATTGAAAGATGAAAGAAGCAATGGGGAAGAAAAAAATACCTAAAATCCATAAGAATTAAGAATTAAAGGGGGATTATACATTAGAGGGGAATCTTCGGTGTCAGGTGTTTTGGGAAGTCTGAACCTCTCAAGTCCCTCAGAAATGGGGAAAGAGAGAAGGGAAATGCAGCTGGGAAACTGGGATAAAAAGGAGGCTGCGTCCTCCAAAAATTGGAGAGACCCCAGGGGAATGCCCCATGGCCTCTCCCTTTATTGGAATAAAGTAAAAGGACTCCTCTGTCTCCTTTTTGGACACAAACCTCTGGTGTTTGTGGGTTAATTTTCCTGACAGTGCACAGCAGCACTGACTCTGCACATCACACCTCAGCTGCTCCCACACCCAGGGAATGGGAATATGGGAAGCAGTGCTGCCAAGCCTGGTAACTCAGCCTGAGCTGGCACATTTCAGGGGGAACAAGAGAACCCACAGCACATCAGAGCTCAGCATCAATCCCCATCCCCCTGAGCCCTAAAGCAGCTGAAGTATTGCCAAGCCATGGAGAGGAGCAGGAGCTTCCCAACCAGCCAGGGTGTGTTAAAATTGCTGTGCAGCAGGGACAGAAAATGCTTTTAAAAATAAATAAATGGAGCAGCCTCTGGGAAGCTCTGCTGGCAAAATGCAGCCAGCCCTGGCTCCTTCCACCTGGAATGAGGTATCCTGCAGGATGGAGCTGAGAGCAGGGCACTGCTGCTGCTGGGGGACACCAGGTCATCTTGAAACCACAGACATACAGAGGATCTGATGTGGATGGAGAAGGAAATGACAATGGGAAGATGCCAGCAGCTCACATCCAGGCAGCAGACCAAGAACTCAATGTTACAACTCACTTTAAAAGTTTCTTAACCAATCACACAGAGCAAAAGCACATTGACAGTAGTTCTATCCAAGCTCTATAATAAGCACAGGTACCTTTGGTTAAACAATGCTTGCTTATTTTGAATGCAATACCTGCTTGTAAGCCTTAAAACATAATGCACAGAGCTCTATTATTAAGCTTTAACCTTCCTAGTATCTTGCTAGAAAAACTTTCTGTAGCTTAGGGAGTTATTCCAGACAAGCATTAATACACAGACCATTGTTCTATTTGTCCTTGCTTTTCTACTTTTTAAATAATTTTTCTGCTGACCAATCTCATGGCTTCTGCTCAGCTCTAATCCCAGTTCTGCTGTCTGAGGCCTGCCTTTTGCAGCTTTCCCAAAACCCTCTGATAGTGTGGATTCCCACACCTGCTCCACCCCAGGCATCACCAGCACCCTGGCTTCCCCAAAAAACACTGATGGCTTCCCCAAAAAAACACCTGCCTGAGCCAGGAGCTGGGATGGAGCAGGAAGGACACCCAGCTTGGATGGCAGCATCCCGTGGCCACAAAATCAATGTTTAACCTGGCAAAGGCACTGAAAACAAGCTCTGATTTCCAACAGAGCCTTGGCTGAGGTGACTCACGAACCACAAAGTGTGTCAGTGCTTAATAGACCTGCACAGGTAATTACTCCATCCTGGAAACAGCAGATTCCTGGCAAAAGGAGTCACAGCACCCCTGAGAGGGGGAAACAAAGGGATGCCACGAGGGTGAGCAACAGCAGGCTTTATTCTTCCTTCAATCCTGCTCCCATTATGCACCAAGATTTGCTGGAAAGGTCTCATTGTTTGTGCAAAAACGAAGACAGTCTCTTGCACAAATTGCACAGTGAGGAAGGGAAGGGGATAAAGGATAAGTCTGGGCTGCCATGCTGGGGGGGAAGAAATTCCTCTCAGTGAGGGTGGCGAGGCATGGGTTACCCAGAGAAGTTGTGAATTCTCCGTCCCTGGAAGTGTTCAAAGCCACTTTGAGCATCTTGTTCTCATGGAAGGTGTCCCATGGGGCTGGACCAAGATGATCTTTAAGGTTCCTTCAAACCCAAACCATTCCAGAATTCCATGGAGAGCACGTGCTGTGCATCCTCCGCTGCAGGGTCCTCACCAGCAGCTACAGACTGACAAGCACTAGGACAGAGCAGAGCCCTAAATCCCTGCTAAACAGGCCAAAACCTTCCTGATTCCACCCTAAAGGAGAAAAAGCATGTTTTCCTTTTGCTTTTGCTCTTTGTCACAGAGAACAAAGTGGATTTGCCTTATCCTGACTTGGGATAAATGGACAATAAAAAGTGATTTTTTTGCCTTGGCAGCATCACACATGCTGAAATCAGGCCCTGAGGACCCTTGAGCAAGCAACCAGCTTCCCTAGTGGCTGGGAAAGCATATGCAGGACATTCTGCTGCTTAGGGCCAATAGCCTGGACCAGCCCCTCCCCTGTTCCTGCCATCCTCAGCCATTCCAAGCTGCCACACGCCCCCAGAGCTCATCCTCTGTGCCCAGCTTCTCCCACACTTGGGGAGATGGGAACAAAATAAACAAATGTTATCATGGAGCTAAAAAGAACCTTTCAGCAATCCTGCTTCTTCCACCAGGACTAATAACCTGGCTCAGCAAGCACAGAGCTCTCACCTCCTACTCAATGCACACACACTCCCAGGGAGTCCCAGGGGCCCCTCTCCTCCTCAGGGGACACCATCAAATCCCTCAGGAAAGCCTGGCTGAGGGATTCCTCTTGTCTGCCAAAGGCTGGACCCTGCAGAGGGTCTGAGCCAGCCTGGCCACGAGCCCAGATGCTTTGCTGAGGGGCCGAGTGAAGGGTCTGTGCTTCTGGAAGCCATCTGGGCAAGAAGACAGGCATGAAGCTCAGCATTTGGAGGCACTGCTCTCTCAGATACACCCAGCTGGACCCCAGCCACCAGCAGTGGCCCCTTCTCCCTCCAGCAGCACAGCTCAGCTCCAGCCCCAATGCCAATCCTGCCCCAGCACTGCTGATCAACCCCCATCTGCCTTGATTCCTCACAGCCAGCAGCTCCAGCACCTCCCTTTGGACCAGAGCCACAAATTTATCCTTGGGCTCCCTCTCTTCTGAGTGTTTTTTCTCCCAACAAGAGGTCACCCAGCGCTGCTTTCCCTCCTTTCATCCGCCTGCTGCCATCGCTGGCGCCAAGCCGTGCCTGCCTTCCCTCCTTCTCCTCTTTGTGCCATTATTCCCTCTCTGCTGTTCCATCCCTCCGAAGCACATTTCTCAGAATAATTCCTGCCACAGCAAACTTTCAGACAGGGAGATGCTTTGTGGGACACTTGAGCATGGTGCAAAGGAGCTCAGGTTTAGGGTGAATTTAGGATCAAATTCGTGGAGCGGAGGAGGGCAGAAGCAACAGCCAGGAATAACAGCCTAGCCCCAATCTCCAAGCTTGGCGCTGCTGAAAGCTGGAGCCCAGGAAGGTCCAGCAGGAAAAGAGCAATGCACATCCCATTTCTTCTTTGTATAAGACATGCACCAGTCCAGCCCAACATTCTCCACAGCCCTGACTGAACAGCCAGGACAGGCACGGAGCTAGAAAGAGCTTAGCTCTGACCCAAGCTGACTGCTCCATCTCCCTGCTGAAATGCTGCCCCACAGCTCAATCAGCTGCTAAATCCACCGCAGAATTGACCCTTTTGCAGCAGCACGTGCCCTTGGAGCCTGGACTTCACCACATTTGCAAACACCAGCCCCTCACACTTCTCGCTGCTGGCCCCCTATCCATCCCTCTCCAGCTCTGGAGAGGCTCCAGACAAGGCTCCTCCACAGCCACACACACACTCACACACACACACAGAGCTCTTTTTACACCAGGGAGCTGCCATCTGGAACTCTGAGACATCTCCAGGATGGCAGAGGCCCGGCGGTGTGAGACTGGTGGCATGTGTCACCCAGCCTGCACACACCAGGGGCTCCTCCTGCAGCCTGGCACGGCCACCTGGCACTGCCCAGCTGGCCAGCATGGCCCTGTGCTCGCCACCACCCCCACACTGGACACCAGCAGAGCCCATTGGCTTGCAGCCCCTCGCCAGGGCTATTTCTGGCAGTGCCACTCCCCTCTCTCTCTCCTCGTGCCCACTCACTCCTTCCTAAATAGCTTCACACCACTGATTTTCCCCATGCCAGCCATCCACCGTCTGCCAGCAGCATTGGGAGCACCAGCAGCATGTCTGAGCTGGGGAGAAGTAAGCAATCATCCCTCATGGACCCCAGCCCCCACCTGCACAGCTCAAAGTGGCAGCAACCAAAATCCATCCCTCCCAAAAGGGACCAGGCTGACACCTCCACCCTCCCCAGACTGGCACTGCTACATGACTGCCATCCAACATTCCGGGTTTAAACCAGGTCATTTTCTTGCTTTGAACTTTGTTTGTGTGTCAGCTGCCAGCTGAACCACTTGTGAGGGCTCCAGTCTTTCTGTCACTTTCATATTTTTTGGAAAAATCTGCTTTGCCCAGGATTTCTTCTCCTGGGAAGCTGAGAAGTCACAAAGAAAAGTGAAAACAATAATTATCTGATTCGCTTCTCCTGTGTTTTGCTGCTTTGGAATGTAGTTTGGACTTTGTTTACCCAGTATTTTTCTCTTGGGAAGTTGAGAAGCCTCAGATAAAAGGAAAACAATTCTTATCTCATTTGCTTCTCCTGTGTTTTGCTCATGGGGAATGTGTTTGGAGATTGTTTCATTGGGTTCTGGTGTGAATTATTTTGACTCATTGGCCAATCAGGGCCAAGTTGTGTCAGGACTCTGGAAAGAGTCACAAGTTTTCATCTTTTGGTCAGCTGGTTACTGTTTGATTGGTTTCACGTGAATTGTTTGAACTTAATGGCCAATCACAGCCAGCTGTGTCAAGGCTCTAGCGAGAGTCCTGAGTTTTTCATTATTATCTTGTTAAACCTTCTGTCTGTATCCTTTCTCTAGTCTTTAATATAGCTTTAGAATTCTTTAATATAATATCATAAAATAATAAATTAGCCTTCTAAGAACATGGAGTCAGATTTCTCAATTCCTCCTCCATCCATGTGAGCCCAAAAATACCAGAGTCTTCCTCAGGGTGTGTGGATCTACCTGGGGTGCATCAAAACTCCCTCACACCATACAGCAGCACAGAAACTCCATTTGGGAATACTGCACTCATGTGTTCCTGGGTTTTACACACTCCTCTGTGCCTGAAATGGGCTGGACATTCCCTAAAAGGGTCCCAAGCTGAAAACAGGGGGTGCTCAAACCCTGAGCACCCAGATAGGATCCCCCATGTCAGGGAGTCCCTGGCACAGGGCCAGCACCTCCAGAGAAACCAAGGCTTCCCTTAAAGCAGAGGCTGCCAGGACTGAGTTTATGGCCTCTCCAAGAGCTGCTCACAGGCCCTGCCCCACAGCCCTGTCACCCTCCCCAGGCAATGATCAGGTTGTCACCCCTGCTGCAGGTGACACCCAGCTCATCACTGCACTGGGCCCCACTGAATGGTCAAGGCTCAAAAAATGGTTTGGGCTGGGAGGGACCTTAAAGATGATCTTGTTCCAGCCCCTGTGCCATGGGTAGGGACTCCAGAGTGCTCCGAGCCCTGTCCAGCCTGGCCTTGAACACTTCCATGGGTTCTGGAGAGCAGGTGAAGGCAAAGGGTCTGTCCTAGTCCTTCTTGCTGTGAGGGAACATGTCCAGCATGCCCACAGGGAGGAAGCAGTCCTCATGTCCAGAACCTCACTCTTCCCTCCTCCCCTGCTTGTGAACGCCCTGGAAGCGTTCAAAGCCACTTTGAGCAACCTGGTCTCATGGAAGGTGTCCCCCCATTGTTGTCATTATTCCATATACATATACACATTCCAAAGCAGCAAAACACAGGAGAAGCAAATGAGATAAGAATTGTTTTTCTTTTCTCTGAGGCTTCTCAGCTTCCCAGGAGAAAAACCCTGGGCAAAGGGATTTTTTCAAAGAATGTGAATGCCACAAGAATAATCCACAATGGTTTAAGGCTCCTTGCATGGGTCCAGACATCACCCAGAGCCTGGTGGGGATCCAAGAGCAAACCCAGGTACCCAGCTCCCTTCCAAGGGTGTCCCAGCAAGCTGCCAGGAGCTGAGCCAACACCTCTGGGTGAAGATTCCTTCACCTCCAGGCTTTCCCAGACCCCAGCACACAGCCCAAACCCCAAACAAACCTTGCCTGAGGGTGCTCCACACCAAGCAATGCATCTCTAAAAGAGCTTTGGGTGCTTTCCACATCCCACAGGAGCTGTAACACGAGGCCAGTGCTGAGTGTTTCTAAAAATCTCAGCCTGCTGAGCCCTGTGGATGCAGAGCCTGCTTGAAATGGCTAACGGATTGCATTTTTCCCAAGCTTGCTATTTCCATATGCCAGGAGGAAAAAAATAATAATAGAAAAAAAAAGCCTTAAATCAGAGCAGTGATAAATTTATAAAGCTACTGTAGCAAAGGAAGGAATAAAAAAAAACCCCAAACCAAACCTGTAGTAGAAGCAGCCTCCCAGAAATTCCCCTGTGCAAATTAAGTCAAAAGGAAGAGGAGGGGGAAAACCCACTTCCATAACAGCATATTGTGGACAAAAGGACAACAGCAAGCTTGGTCTGTCACTGTTCAGCATCCACTGCAGCAGCTCATTATTTAAGAAGCAAAACCTGCACTTTCACCCCAGGTCCAAAGCAGGGCATGGAAACCCAGGCTGGCCCCATGCTGCCTTGGAGAGTAAGGAGCATGCAGCCACCAGGCTGTCACCTCATGGGACTTAGTGAGGAGTGGCAGGGATGAGAGCTCACCCTAAACCCAGCAGAACTGTCCTGATTTCACCCTTGCTGCTGGGCTCCCCACTGAGAGCCACCAGGCTGGTGCAGAGCTGGGACATCTCCTGTGCCAATCGCCTGCTCTCATGGGACACACCAGAGAACAAGGGGCTCAACCCCCCCAGCCAAACCTGCACAGGGCTCCCCAGCATCGCCAGGGCCAGCTCTGACCCAGCTGGAGCTTTTCCATCCAGGAAAGGCTAGGCAGTGAGCCCTTCACTCCCAGCACCACCCAGGTTCAGCTCCCAGGGTCCACCATGGAGTTAAAAACTCAAAGTGTCATCCCAATCCACCACAGGGACCTGCAAACCTAAGTTTGGGTTATTTATGGGGTCTGCAGGCAGGAAAACAGGGAAAATTCAGCTGACTGGAGGGGAAAGGCTGGCCCAGCCCAAGGTGCTGTGCCGTGAGATGCAATCCTGGCTCAGAACTAGAGGAGCAGCAGAGCCTGGCAACTCCCAAAGCAGCCCCAGCCACTGAGGCTTCAGGAAAACACACACCAAGCAAGAGCCCAGAAAGGAAGCATGATGTGGAAAAGCATGAGTTTGGGGAAGAGATGAGAAATGCAGTTATTTGGCATTCACAAGATGAAACAGAGGCAGCAGCCCCCTCCACTCCACCAAGCATCGCTGAGAGGCCACCAGAGCAAAATGTTCCACAACCAAAACAGGGCTGGACCAGCAGTCCCTCTGAGCCCTCCCTCCTTGTGCCCAGCTTCAGAAAACAGACCTGAAAAAGTTAATACAAGAAGCCAGGAGTTAATACAAGAAGCCAGGAGTTAATACAAGAGCTAGTGCTTTTCAGCTAATTTTTTTTAGGTGACAAACTAAAAGCCTCACACGTTTCTATATCCCAGTGCAATGTTTACATTCCTCGGCTGAAGGGAACAGCAGGAGCAGCCCAGAGCCTGCAGCACTCAACCTTTGAATCCACAAAGCTCCAGATCCGCCCCAAAACTGGGGGAGAAAAGGGATTAAAAACCCAAATAAAGGCATTTAATGCAACCAACACACAAGGAGACCTTTTCAAGTCACCCACACCCTTTGGACACACATTAAGCACTCCAAGACAGATTTCCTATAATGTGCTGGGAACCATGCATGGCCCGAGGGAGTTGATTTGTCTTCTCCCCACAGTGATGCACAGCCACAGCAGCCAGGGTAATTTGAGGGGTGCAGAACATCTCCCAGGGCACAAAAATCACACAGGCAGCACCTTTCTGTGGCCACATCCACCCAGCCCAGCTTCAGAGCAGCCCCTAAAGTGGAGGCAGGGGATGGGGAGGTTATTCCCACCCTAACGTGCCAGTGGGAGTTAGCCCATCACACCTGAATGGAAACACTTCCAGTGCAATCCCATACAGCAAAAAATATTGTTGTTGTTGTTGTTAATAATAATAATAATAATAATGTTGTGCTGCAAGACAGACTGATCAATTCCTGGTGTAGGGTACTTGTGTTTTCTACCAGCAAGGATCCAATATCACCCCGAAAGGAGAACTGTCAAGGCTCAGTACTTACCCTGTAGCTCCAGGAGCCACATTCCACTCATTTGCCAAGTCTGCTCTGTTTAATATAGGAAAAAAAATCCCCACCTGAATTATTAAAGGAACTGAGGAATAACAGAGGGAGATGAAAACACCATCAGTTGCTCCCTCTCCAATGTGATTTTTTTTCAAGCTGATTTAAAACCTCGCTTTGACTCTGCTCCTGCTGCTGGGCACTTCATTCACAGAGGAAGCCTTTATTAGTAAAATACATATTTGAGCCATCAGAGCAGCTTCAGCTTTTCTTTTCATCGCCTCACCCCAGCTCATCCTGGAAAAAGCTGCACGGTGAGGGGAGCAGGGAAAAAAATGCATGCAAGAGCTTAACACATTCAAAACAAAGAGAACAGCCCTTGGGGAAGAGAGCAGCATAATTAAAACATTAATTCAGATTACAGCTTTTGCTCTGGGCCAGCTCCAGTCACCCAAAAATCCCAGTAAGGGATGGAGCCAGGTCAGAGCCCAGCTCTGAGGCTCAGCCCCAGGCACAGCAAAGCCCTCTCCATCACCCCCTCCCCGAGGCAGAAGCTGAAAAACCACCTCCCTTCAGAGTAAATCATAGGGAAAAACAAGCTTCAGCTCTCAAGCAGCAAATTAAATACCTGGAATAACAAGTAGGAAACAGGTGACGGCTCCAAGGCTGATAAACGCTCTGAGCAGCACTGAGTGCTCCCTGCATGAGCAACGCACACAAAGTGACTAAAACAAAGTCATGGCAGCCACAGGGGACTCGAGGGAGATGTGGCAGCCACGGAGGGAGGTTTGGCAGGTGGCTGGGAGCAGGCACTGGGACAGGAGGCAGGCAGGGAACGCTGCAGCATCCCTGGCCACGCAGTGCTGGGAGATGGGAAACGCCACCCCAAAGGGCCAGATCAACACCTGGACCATAACTCAGTGGGAAAAGGGAAAAATCCTGCAGCAGAGTGAGAAATTCTCCCTGCAAGGTCTTTAATAGGTCTGCCTGCCCAGGGTGTGGGGTGGCAGCCAGGCAGAGATCTGCTGGGGGCAAAAGTGCCAAGGTGGGGGAGAAGGAAGAAAAAAAAAGTCATTTTATCGGGTAGAAAGCGTCTACTCCAACACAGCAGGCACACTTCATTTCAGTTTTGCTTTTTATATCACATCCACCACAAGAAAAACAGCACCAGATTTAAAAGATGGCTCTCAAGCCTGAAGCCTCCAAACCTTCAGCTTCCTATTGCCCTTACCGTCAAGTTTGGATGCTGTTTAAACTTCTGCCCTCCTCTCACCCTTTCTACTGGTTCTCATGATTTTGCCTGGTGTAAAACCAGCTTCACCCCACAGAAGCATTTCAACTTCAGCCAAAATGCTGCTTCCAAGGCTGGGGGAACATCCCTGTCCATGGTGTGCTGGTTTTGCACCGTGGTCCAACACACAGGATGTCCATGGATTCCCTGGATCATCCTGAGGAGTGGTTTCCTCCTCTCCTTGCCCAGCATCACCCCAACCCACAAAAAGGCATTTTAGGGCATTCCTCACCCCCTGTTCCACTGCAAAGTGCTCCAGGACCCAGCAGCACTTCTGATGCTCCAGGATCTACAGAGGGGATGGCCCTGGGACTGAATCACAGAATAGACATCCACTATCAACAGAGCAAAGCCAACCTCCTAGTGCCCATGTCACACTGCAGAGTTTGGGACATTGTCTTTATAAAGACTCACTTTCCACAGGCCCCTGTAGGTCCCTGCCCAAAAAAAAATATGAATCTCTCAGAAGAGACCAAGTTTCACACGTGTGGAGCGTGAATCTGGTACCCACCAGCAACCTCATCCACCTCCAGACCCCTTGGAACAAACACAGAAGAAGACACAAGCCCAGTGGGAAATTTAAGAGTTCATTGATGCATACAAGTCAGGCTGGAAGGGGAAGGAGCCTCTCCCAGAGCTCAGGATGCAGAGAGAGGAGCAGGAGAGGATTTACAGGACAGCAGGCTGATGTACATGGTGGTTTTCCAGCCTGGATCAGAAGCAGGAGCTCCAGAGACAGGTGTGAAGGTGAACCTGGATAAAGCAAAGCTCTGCTGGCAGGACCAGCTCCCCACAGCTCCAGAGCAGCTGACACCCAGCCCATTCCTGCTGCCTGTGCATCCCAACCAGCCCTGGACACAGTGCAGCTGCTGCCAGGCAAGGAAAAGGGCTGGAAGAAGCCAAAGATGGGTCAGAGAGGCAGCAACACCCCTGGACACAGAGCAAAAAAGGACAAGTAGAGAGGAACATGAAGGATCCATAAATCCCCATGGAAATGTGGAACTATCTCACCAGAGGACACTGGTGTGGCAGCAGCCACCACGCAGTGGCACAGAGCAAGAAATCAACTCAGTCCCCTCTTCCTCCTCCTCCCTGGAAAATCTGGCACCCTGGAAAAACCTGCCCAGCCTTTGCATTCTGCAAACCTCAGCTCTAAAAATAACGCTGGGTGCAAGTGACACATTTCGCTGGGAGCCGGGAGCGCAGCCCACGGAGGCAGACAGCAGGGACAGGTTTTGTAAACAGGGCTTTTTTAGGGTTTAGGGACCCAGAACCAAACACCCAAAGGCAGCCTTGGGTGGGGCAGAACTGAAGGAGGGACCCCATCACAGAGAAAAATCCCACAGAGGAAAAAACTCAAGGGCTGCTCCTGTTTCCCAACACATCCCATATGTCCCAACTCACATTTGTAAGGTTTTAGGATGGAGTTTCTCGCCCTGTATCACACCACAAGAAGGGTCCCAGCTCCAGCCATGCCCACAGCAATAATTCTCCCCTCCCAAGCTGCTTCCACAGAGAAAAATCTCCTATTTTCAGGGAAAGCAGAGGCCACATAGACAACAACCCCATTACTGGGGGGCTGTGCCCCATCTCCCAATCCCCCAAATAAGGAGGGTGTGATCCTTCCCTGACCCACTCACTCCCCAGGGGCCAGGATGAGAGGCAGAGCAGGAGGAAGAGGAGCCCAAAGTGTTGCTCAGTTAATCACAGTAATTAGCCACCATCTTGAGCAACTCCCATTCGGTACAGCCTGATTTTCTCACACAAGGTTTCAATTAAAACTCATCTCAAAACCGACATGGAAGTACCACCCTGGCCCGCCATGGGGCTCATCCAGGATATGGGAACGTGCACAAGAGGTGCTGTTCTCCTTTTAGGACAAGCTTTAATTAATTTTAAACCAGGTTATGATTTCCCAGCCCTGCTTGGGAAGCCTCAGCACCTTCTTCCTGCAGCTCGGTGGGCAAACAAGGCAAGGGGAATGCAAATGCTCTTGGCTGCACCAGAGAACTTCAGAAAAACATTAGCCACAGCCTAATGAGGCTCTCCAGGGATGTGCTGTCAGGGGTGAGGCTCAGGCCTGCCCACACCTCTGTGCTTTGAGACACCTTTCCAGCTGGTTTGTGCTGATTTATAGGCAGCACTCCTGTCAGAACCACACTGGAGCTGAGCCCCTGATCCCCTGATCATTTTGAGCTTTCCAGCAGAGATCAGGCTCAGACATCTCCAATGTCTGGGGCAGGGGCTGCACACCCGGACCTTGGGGTGTTTTTAATGGAACCCCCCATTCCCTGTGCATTAAGTGAGAGGAAATAAAGTGTTTTGGCACTAAAGAAACAGAACAATAACTCAGAGGCAGGCTGGGAAGCACAGATGCCTGTGGATGGCAAGATGCAGGAGCGGGTGTTTTGGTGCCCATGCTGGTTCCTTTAAACAGCTGCCTGAAAAACCCAATATTGGATTTAAATCCACCACAGGCAGCCTCTGAAGCAGGGAGCATGGATCCCAGCACATCTCTGCTGAAGAGGAGGAAAATCAGCCCTTCTGAACCAGTAAACACCACGATGGGAGGGTCCCCTTGACACGGGATTTCTGTGGGGACAATGCCACCCCCCTCACTTTGCAGATGCCACATCCCAGCATCACTGGGGGACTGTGGAACAATTGGTACCAGGGAGCACCTGAGCCAACCTGCTGGCTCAGAACAAAGTCAGGATGATGCCAGGGGTACCAGAAAGGGAGAAAGCCCAAAGCCTTTGCCCCTGGGCTCCCTCCTGCCCTGATCATTCCTGAGCCTGACAGAGAGCTCGGCAGCCTCTCCCCAGGCACGAGGCCTCACCACCGTGACTAATGGTATGTTTTGACATCCCTGAAATACTCCAGCACTTCATTTCAGCCGCAGGGAGCAGGAAGGAAGGAGGGGACAGGCTGGTGGGGAGCCAGCACCGGGAGGGGAGGGTGGAAAGAGCTTTCGCAAGAGCAACAGGCAGGGATAAAGCAGAGCAGCATGGAAAAGACTCAGGAGGCGGATGAGGGGCAGGCTGAGACCTGGGAGGCACCTGGGGAGCTTTTCTGGTCCCCTCTGCTCCTTGGCTGTGCCTTCCCTGGAGCTCTGTGGAGCTGCAAGGCACTGGATTCATTTATCATCTCCTCCCAAACACACCGCTGGAGTGGGGACACAGGGATGCTCCAGTAACCCCCAGCGGGTCTGCAGGTGGTTGGGAAGGGATGCAGGGTGACTGGAATCCTTGTCCATGGCTGGGGAGGGATTCAGGATCACTGGAATCCTTGTCTGTGGTTGGGGATGGAAGCAGGATGGCTGGAATCCCATTCTGTGGTTGGGGAGGGATTCAGGATGGCTGGAATCCCTGTCACTCGTTGGGAAGGGATTCAGGATCACTGGAAACCCTATCAGTGATTGGGAAGGGATGCAGGATGGCTGGAATCATTATCAGTGATTGAGAAGGGATTCAGGATGAGTGGAATCCCTGTCTGTGGTTGTGGAGGGATTCAGGATCACTGGAATCCCTGTCTGTGGCTGGGGAGGGATGCAGGATGGCTGGAATCCCTACCCATTCATTGGGAAGGGATCCAGGAGGGCTGGGATCCCTGTCAATTCATTGGGAAGGGATGCAGGATGGCTGGAATCCCTGTGAGGGATGCAGGGTCACTGAAATCCCCGTCTGTGTTTGGGAAGGGATACAGGATGAGTGGAATCCCTCTCCATGGTTGGGAATGGATGCAGGGTCACTGGAATCCCTGTGAGGGATGCAGGGCGGCTGGAATCCCTGTGAGGGATGCAGGGTCCCTGGAATCCCTGTGAGGGATGCAGGGTCCCTGGAATCCCTGCCCGGGGAGGCAGGAGCAGGCACTGTGTCCCCAGGCTGCTCCTTTGCAGTGTCTCCAGCAGAGGCAGGAAGGTGACAGCCGGCAGCCCCCGGGGAGGTTCATTAATCACCGAGCCTGTGTGAGCTCCAGCAGGCACCTCCGGCCCCGGGGGAGCCAGCAGGGACAGGGCAGCACCAGCCCAGCTGCCGGCCACACCATCTGCCAGCCACAGCCATGGGGCATCTGCAGCTTTTCCTGGCACCCCTTGCTCATCCCCAGCTGCTCAGACAGTGCTGCTGCACCCCAGGGGCTGGGCAGAGCCCAGAGCAGGGGCTCCACACCACCACAGCAGAGAGGCAGAGGGGGAATATTGAACAGCACCTGGAGAACAGGCCCAAAGTGCAGCCCTGGCCTGGGGGAAGTGGCTCAGAGCGACATCAGACTCACCCCAAAGCAGCAAGCAGAGCACAAGAGTCACCCCCTGGCTGCACCAGCCCAGTGTCCACATATAAATTGCAGCCACGAGCATCCTCGGGATGCAGGCGTGAGCAGAAACTCCGGCTGCCACTCACACAAGTTCCCTTGGATCACCACCAGGAGCCCATCTGGCAGCAGCAGAGGTGCTGGGGGAGTGCTGGGGGCACCGCTTTCTCCTCTCAGCTGTCACCAAAGTCACCGGTGTGGCTGGGAGTGATTCAGAGGAGTGCATGAGGAGCTGTGAGTCACACGCTGGATGCGGTGGGTGACTGCATTGACTCAGCCACGCCGGGGATGGGCCACGGGGGGCTGCAGCCTCACATGGCCCAGGGGACAGGGCTGCCAGAGGTGTCACACACGTGCTCAGGTCCCCATTAGTGCCCTCAGTGAGCCAGAGGGAGGCTCTGCCTCAGCACCAGCCTGTCACCTGCCCCAAAAAGATGCCAAGGTGACAGGGGCTGGCCGTGCTCCCACTCAGCCCGGTTTGCACTGCCCTGCGCGGCAGCAGAGGAGGAGGAACCCTGCCCCAGGTGCTCAAGGGATGCAAATGCTTCCCAAACTACAGCACACAAACTTTCCAGGCATTCCAGGACTGCTGAGGAGCAAAGCAACTCTGCCAGGCAGCAGCAGAGACCAGAGGGGAGTTCAGTGCCAGGGCCTGATGCCACCACCAGCAGCTCCAGGAGAGCTCAGCCTGCCTGCTCTGGGCAGAGGGGGCTGCAGGAAACGCTGACATTTGGGTGGCACTCGATGTCTCCTGTCACTCAGGGGTGGCTCCTGTCACTCAGGGGTGCTGGATGTGTCCCAGCCTTGCCAGAGCTGCCGGCAGCAGCAGCTGCAGCGCCTGGCACATCCTGCTGGCAGCGCCCTCCGTGCTGCTCTGCCCCCTGTGCCAGAGCTGCCCTGCCATGGGTCAGGGCCAGCCCAAATGTCACTGAACCCGGGGCACCCTGAGCCCAGAGTGTCACCTCATCCAGGGCACCCTGAGCCCAGAGTGTCACCTCATCCAGGGCACCCTGAGCCTGGAGTGCAGCACGGAGCGAGCCCGCAGAGCAGGCTGAGATCACCCCGGGACCGCAGGAGGGAGGTGTGACCCCTCCTGGGCAGGGTCCAGGCTGTCACTTGTCATCCGGGATAGTTATCCCAGGATGGAAGTGTTGTTATCCCTGGTCCTGTTCCAGCCGTTGGAGCCACGAGCACCCAAACACACGCTCTGCACCGCAGGAGGAGCTGGGAGAGCTGGAGCAACGAGGCAAACAATCCCTGATTTAGGACCCCCCTCACTCATCACTGTCACCAGCATCACCCAGGCGCTCGGGAGCAGCACCTGGACCCACAGAAAGCAGGGACTGGGAGCAGGGAGACAACACGAGACAGAGCCCCGGGGAAGAGAAGCGGAGCAAAAGGATGCCGCTCATTTGGGAAGTCCTGGGCTGGCGGGGGAGCTGGGCTGGAGCCGGAGGAGCCCCGAGCATCCCAGCCAGGGCACCCCAGGGCAGGGGAGCAGAGGGGTGACACCTCAATCCGGCCTCACCCACCGGGGCATTAGCATGGGCACCCCCACTAACACAGCATCCTCCCCGAGCGTGGCGGGTCCCCCGGGACCCCCATTCCCCCCCCAAACCACCCAGAGCCAAACTTTGCCAGAGCCCATCCCCGCGCCTCAAAAACCTCGGGAATGGGCAAAACCGGGCTCCAAAGTTGGGGAGTCGTCCCAGAGCGGTGCTGGAACCCCGAGGGGGCCGGGCCGAACCCACCTGTGGCCGCCGGCTGCCTCCCGCTCCTTCCCCCGCGCTTCATCCGCGGAGCCCCGCGCATCCCGAGAGCGGAGCCAGCAGCGCTGCCCACCGGGAACCGCTCGGAGAGAGGAGGAGGAGGAGGAGGATGGAGACAGCCCCAAGTGGCGTCTCCCGACCGGCCCCAACAGGTAGCAGCGAGCTGGATGGGGAGGGGGACACACGCGATGTCCCCGCGGACTTCGGGAGAGCAGCGGGAGCTGGTCCAGGGCCCCCATGGCGCTGAGCATCCTTACCTGGGCACGGAGGCATGGATCCGGCCGGGGGGCATTCCACAGGCATGGTTTGTAATGGGAAAGGGAGGGAAAGAGCCGTGGGGAAGGGAGGGAAAAAAAGGAGGGAGGGGAGAGGAAGGGGGGAGGGAGAGACGAGAGGAGCGGGGAAGGAAGGCAGGGAAGGGGGAGGGGGGGATAAAACGAAATTTAAAAAAATAAAAAAAGGGAAGAAAATAGAGACAGTTAAAATCTGTCTCCTGCCCACACAGTGAAAAAGAAATTTCTGACAATCGGAGGAAGGGAACTCGCGCATAAACCAGAGGGGGCAGACGGGGAAAAACAAAGGAGGGAAGGAGCCGAGACAACACACGGCAGCTGTCCGGGCACACAGCCCCTGGCACAGCAAGCACGGGCACACACTGCCCTCTGCCCAGCCAGGACACCCCAAACCCGGCCAGGGACCCCCACTGCCCCCAGCCCCTCCTGCCCGGTCACCAGGGCACGGTGGCCGTGACAACCAGGCGAAACAGGGCAGCCGTGGGGACAAGGGACACGGATGCACATCACCCCCTTTGCAGAGTGCATCTCCTCTCCCTCTGCCTGGGCTCTGTTTGCCTGTCCCAGGCTGGGCCTGGGGGTGACACTGCTGCTCTGTGTCACTCCAGGAGCCCCCCAGCACTGCCAAGGCAGCACACGGAATTCTGACACAGATTTCTCACATTCCCCCTGGCACGGCACAGCTGCTGGGCACGGGAGCCCCCAAAATCTCATCCCCCCTCTGGGAGGCCACACCCTGCAGGTTCCTTTGGGTGGCCCACACCTCCATGTCCCTTTGCCTGGGCTTTCTCCTGTCACCACACTGCAGAAAGGAGCCCTGCGTGGCTTGGCAACATCCAGCAGCATCCTGGGCTTTGAATCTTCCAGGGCTGGCCACAAAGGCTGTCCCTGAGCCCGGGCAGGTGCTGCCCTGTGGCACAAAACCCGGAGCTGGAGCAGCACTTCTGCTCCCTGTGGCTCTGCAGTGCCCCCCTGGTGCCTCTGTCACCCCTGGCAGGGACACTGTGCTGCCCAGCCTGGCTGCTGTCTCTTTAAAGCCTCCATCCCTGAATGTGAATGAGGAGAACCTTGGAGATGAGCGCTTCATCTCATCTCCCCTCGCTCATTCATTCATCCTCCTGCCAGAGGAAAACCTGCATGTTCCCATTCTCCTTGGGATGGACAGAAATCCCTCAAATGACTCCCGAATTGACAGAAAACCCTGCACACCACAATCCAGCCCAAGCAAGGCCGTTCTGGCACGTACAAAAGCGTACAAATGCTGCCACAGGGTCCACTCCTGTCTGTAATTCTCCCACTCATCCTCCTGCATTCCCACAAGCTGGCACTGACAGGGATGAGAACATTCCCTGTTAGAGGGCATCCCTCCAGCTCCCAGAGCTCTGCCAGCACCTCACACCCAGCCCTGCACACACGGTGATCCCAAACTCTGCTTTCCACAGGCTCTCTTAGCTGGGACTCACCCAGTTTGGGGCCAGCTGAATGCCCCAGCCCCGTGCCAAGCCCAGGGTGTGTTTATTTAAACCCACACGTGCTGTTCTTTGGGGACCAGGCATCCCTTGCATCCTGGTGTCTCCATGGTTACCTGCTCACGGTGCCAGCCGGGGGTGACCGAACTCCGGGCACTTCACCATCCACCACCCATCTCTCCCTGTCCCCCTTCCCTTGTCCCTCTGCTCCCAGCTCCAGAGCAGCAGCAGCAGGGGGAGGAGAAGCCAAGGTTCTCCCCAGGAACTCGTTATTATTACGTGAATAATCCTGCCGGCTCCGCGGATGACAGGGCACGAATGCGGATCAGCTTCCTCATCCCGAGAGAGAGAAAACACATTCCTGATCGGCACCGAGACAAAGCTGAGCATCTCCTCCCACCAGCCGGAGCCAGACAGCAGTGAAATGTGGAGCATCACCCACATCCCGGCGGAGCTGCTGCTGCCGTCCCTGGGGGAGCAGCGGCATTCCCAAGGCATTCCCAAATTGTCTGCTGTGGACCCATCAGGTGCTGAGAGCAGGGGAGACACAAATATTCACCCTGCAGGGTGGGAGTGCAAGGAAAAGAGCCCAAAAATGCAGGGCTGCAAAGCTTTCATTTTTATCCAAATGAGCTTTTGTACATCCAGGGGTGTCCAGCTTTGAGCAAAGGTTTGTGGAAGCACCTGCAGACACCTGGGGCTGTTGTCCAAAGCACCAAAGCACCCGGACCTGATTTGTTGTATTTCTTACACTGATCCTCTGTGACTGTGTTCATAGGGGTCCCAGGATGAGGGAAGAGATGAGGATCTGTCTCCATGTTTCAGAAGGCTTGATTTATTATTTTATGATATATATTACATTAAAACCCTACTAAAAGAATAGAAGAAAAGGTTTCATCAGAAGGCTGGCTAAGAATAGAATAGCAAAGAATGATAACAAAGGTTTGTGGGTCAGCTCTCTGTCCAAGCCAGCTGACTGTGGTTGGCCATTAATTACAAACAACCAACATGGGCCAATCACAGATGCACCTGTTCCACAGCAGCAGATAATCAATGTTTACATTTTGTTCCTGAGGCCTTTCAGCTTCTCAGGGGGAAAAATCCTAAGGAAAGGGTTTTCCATAAAATATGTCTGCCACAATCCATGAGCTCTCCTGACCCTTTATCCCCACCCAGCAGCTCTGTGCAGAGTAACCTCAAGGACCCCCAAGGTTCCAACCCACAGCACAGCACAAAATCCAAACTGATTTTCCTCCTCCTCCTCCTCTTCCTCCTCACCACCTCTACAGCTGCAATCATTCCAGGTGCAGGCTAACAGGGGCAGCTCAGAGGGCAGCAAAACATCATTTACCAGGGGAAAAAGTTGGCCTGGAAGAATTGGATTTGTCTAGTCTGGAAATCAGAAGAGATTTTGTAGCAGGCTTCAATTATGCAGAGGGTTGCTGCGAAGGATGTGGGAATAAATTGTTCTGCATCCCCACAGGGAACAGGAAATTGTAGATTAGACTAGAAATAAAAAAACCAAAAAACTACCTCAGTGGCAAGGATTATTTAAGCTGTGGGACAGACAACAGGCAAGCTGCTGGGATTTGAGAGCAAACACCAGTGGGGTGGGCTGGAGGAAGCAGCTTGGGACTGGGAGGGGACCAGCATGCAAGATCTGCTCTTGCCCAGGCATTGCAGCACTGAGTTGCTGCTTCAAGCTGGCTTCTCACTGCTCCCTGCCAAGCAGGAGTGCACCAAGGGGTGCCTTCCACAGCTGGCAAATACTCACAATTCCACCTTGGGGTGAAAAAAGCACTTTCCAGTCAATGCCACACGCTCGCAGTAAGGTATGTTCCCGAGGAGCTGCCTGTGCCAAACTACAGATTTCTGTTTAACAACAGGAGAGCCCACGGAACTTGAAACATCTTTAATAATATTTACTCTCTCGCAATAATATCAACACTAACAAGGCCAGAGGAGGGAAAAAAATCGTCCTACACCTCAGGATGTTTATGTAAAGTGAGACTAAACTTTCCTGAAGTAGGAACTTTTCCAAAGCCCGACAATCCTCCCTGGAAAATAAAAAAGAAAAAAACTTCAGCAATAAATTTATGAGATGAGGTTGCAAAAGAAAAATACCGGAGTGCTGTGGGAGACAGACAAAAACATGGATTTTTTTTCTTTTGAGACCTTACTTTTGGAAGCTGCATCCTGAATGGGCTGATCCAGAAGCACTGAACTTGTCTGAAAAAAAGAAAAAACTCCTGCAATTTTTTATTTACCCATCAGCTATTGCAGACTGCAAGAAAAATATCAGCAAATGAAAACATCAGCAAATTTCCCTCTGAATGCCCCAGCTGAATTTTGTCACCTGGGTTATGCCCAAACAGGCAGCAGCTCCAGCCTGTCACTGGAATCTGAGCACAGAGGAGAAGCCTTTGCTTGCTGCTCCACCTGAGACCCTCAGTTTATATATTCCATTTCTGAACCAAGTGCTGCTCTCAACTCCCCAAATCCTCCCTTTCAGCTGGAGCACAGATTTTCCTGGCATTCATCCTGCCTCACCAGGCAGCCTCCTGTGTTTGAAATGTCTCTGCCATGTGGGAAGCACACAGGGACCTGTGCTCTTCCCCTGCTCCTCAACACCTGCAGGTGCCTGCGTCTCATTTTTATCCAGTATTTTTATCCATTTCCCCACCCTCCCCATCCCTGCCTGGGCTGTTTGACTCAAATCTGAGCCATTTCTCAGGGTCTGTCTCACAGCCCAGTCAACACAGAGGGAACTGGTGCCAAAAACCCATTTCTTCCTGATCTGATTGTTTGTTTTCCTGCCTTTCCAGTTTGGGATTTTTGACAGGGAGCCATGTGGAACCAACTGCTCATTGTTTACTGGGAAGCCTGAGGCAGCGTTTCAGTCATTCCGCTCGCCAGAGGACCCGAGGAGATGATGGAAAGTCAATTAGCTCCCTGCAAAAACCTCTTTGGCAGAGCTCTGTGGTGTCCACACACACTGCAAATCCAACCCAAACAAGTGGCCAGGCAGGACCAGGGCAAAGCTGCTCCTGCTGTGCTGCTCTGGTCCCCAGCTGAGGCACCTCCCCAAAACCACCCTGCTCCTTATCCACAGCTGATCCCCAAAACCACAGCTGATCCCCAAATCCACCCTGCCCCTCATCCACAGCTGGTCCCCAAAACCAAAACCACTCTGCTCCTAACCCAGAGCTGATCCCCAAATCCACCCTGCTCCTTATCCACAGCTGATCCCCAAAACCAAAACCTCCCTCTCCTTATCCACAGCTGGTCCCCAAAACCTCCCTGCTCCTTATCCAGCTGACCCCCAAATCCACCCTGCTCCTTCAGCTGATCCCCAAACCCACCCTGCTCCTCATCCACAGCTGATCCCCAAACCCACCCTGCTCCTCATCCAGAGCTGATCTCCAAACCCACCCTGCTCCTCATCCAGAGCTGATCCCCAAACCCACCCTGCTCCTCATCCACAGCTCATCCCCAAATCCACCCTGCTCCTCATCCACAGCTCATCCCCAAATCCACCCTGCTCCTTCAGCTGATCCCCAAATCCACCCTGCTCCTTATCCACGGAGGCTTTGGAGAGAGGCACAACAGGGCACAGCCCTGTCTCTTTAAAACCTTCACCCCTAAATCTGGATGAGGAGGATCTTGTTGATGAGTGCTTCATCTGAACATCTCATCCAGCACTGCCTTCCTTCACCCAGTCATGCTGCTCCAGCTTCCAGAATCTTCCCAGCTCCTCCAGAAATCTCCCAGTGCTCGGGCAGGGTGGGCAGCTCCTCACCCTAAAGCTCTGGTGGCAATCCAAGAGACAGCTCCAGCCTGAGACAGCCCAAACACACCACCAGGTGCTGGCACTTCTCCCAACAAACCTTCAGTAATTCTTCTTTCTTTGAATCTGCTCCAAGCAACTCCTCAGCATCCCCCTGACTGCAAAGCAGAACAGGGTGTTATCCCAAGAGAATAAATAAAAACAGTGGGTTTAAAATGTGGATATTTTTAACATGTCCCTTGGCACCTGCTGGCAGCTCCTCCCCAACCCCAGGGCTCATCCAGGTGGTTTTAAGCCAGGCTTTGATGGGTTTTTCAAAGCCCCATCTCCTCTCCAGCCACTCTTTTCCACACAAGTAGTGCAACAGAGTGTTCCCAAACACCCAACAGCAGCATTTTGTCCTCTCCAGCTCCTCCACCCAGCTGCAGACCTCACCAGCAACTCTGTTGTTTTTCACATTATTAAAATATTAGTGAATTATTAAAAATATTTTTAACGAGCACAGCTTAGGGCTGGGTCCCAAATGGTTCCAGAAACAAACATCTTGTAATGCTCCTGCACTTACAGTAACACTGAAATGGACCAGAAAATTACTAATTCTGATTTCATTCCTATCCAAGTCAAGCACAGCTCTAAAAGTATTGCTTTTGTGGATTATATTTGTGATGTTATCAGTTGTGTGCCCTTCCCTCATAAAACATTTACCTTCAGCAGATGAAGGGAGGGTTCAGCACCTCCAGCTGCAGCAGGCAGCCAGTTTGTCACAATCTGTTCTAAAGACCCCAAAAAAAGTCAACATTTACCACTTTTTGCCTTTTCCACTCAAAGTTTGTAGGATGCCAAAGGATGAGCAGGGCCTTTTGAATACCCTGGCAAGAGCAGCACAGAAATTCTGCAGGTTGCCTGGGGGAAAAACAGGAAAGGTAAGAAGAAAAGAAAGAAAGTTCAGAAAGTTGGAAAAGTAAGTTTTAGAAAGAGTAGAGAAACTTAGAATTAATTGTAAAGTTTGAAGGTAGAAAAAGTTGTAATAGTACAGTAAGCAAAGATATTAAACAATATATTAAGTTTTAAGCTTAGCTAAGATAGACCTAAAGACTACAGAAAAATATACCAGAAAAATATACCAGAAAAAACTACCTGGCAAGATAGTAGGAAGTTTTAAGCTTAAAAATAGAGAATTGTGTATTTTTAATAGAGAGCAGGCAAGCAAGCACTGTGTGAAGCAGGTGTATGTGTGCTTTTAGTGATTGGATAGAACAATTGTCTGTAAGCTTTAGCAATACACTGTTGGCTAGAAAGTTTTTTAAATGCTCTGTAACAAAGAAATCTTTGGCTGCTATTCACAAATAATGAGCTTTTGCCATCTTTCCATTGTCTGAGCCCTGTAATGAGGCTGATGCTGCAATAAAGCTCAAGAAAAGCATCCCAGCAGTCCTGTGCAATCTCCAACACAGTTGCCCAATCTGCCTTCGTCTCCCCCATCTTTTCCAGCCCTGGGCAGGAGCAGGAGTCAGGCACAGTTTTATCCTCAGTCCAGGGAAGCCCAGGAAGCTCAAAATCCATCTGATATCCCTGCTCGAAACACACCCACCCCAACAGCTGGGGCTCAGCAGCCCCAGGAATCCTCAAAGCCTGGGCCTAATGCTCTCATTTGGGATGTCCTGGGGCTTGGGCAGCTCCAGCCCGATTCACCTGCTTGGATCAAGAGGAATTTAGCACAAAACATCATGGAATGGTTGGAAAATACCCACAGGATCATCAAGTCCAAAGGAATCTGTCCTTTCCACCCACTTTGCTCTCCAGAAATGAACAGGATTTTATTCCCCAGGCCTTTAACCAATGGATTTACGACTTGGGGATTTTATTCCCCAAGCCTTTAACCAATGGATTTACAAAGAGAGTGGCTCCCCCAGTGGGATCTGACCCAGAGATTTTAATCTAGAGGGCTGAAAATGACCTTAACACTGCAGAGGGGGTCCCTGTACAGCCACCAGGCCAGGTCCAGCCACACTGCCATCCTGCCCCACATTTATCTGAGCACACCAAAGAGCCCCACATTTATCTGGGCACACCAAAGAGCCCCTGAGCAGAGCTGAGAGCTGGTGATGGGCATCCCCAGGGAGCCCCAGAGCTGTTTCCATGGGGGAGATCCTGCCCAGGGAAGAAGCCAGCATCCCCAGGGCTGCTCAGGCTTGCAGGCACAGCTCCAGCACATGATAAACAACAATATTAGTGAAATAATGTCTAAACAGAGCCAAACAGGATCCTCTTGCCAGCAGGCAGGGAGGGAGGCTGGCTGCAGGAGGCACTCAGAGATTTATATACCAGAGAAATTTAATGCTGAGGAGCTTCTTTTTAGCACCTCTCTCCTCCTGGTGCAGTTTTCCCCTCAATGCCAATCCCTGAGTAGTCTCTCCCCTAGAGCAGTTTTTCCTTGTCCCATGGACTTGTGTGGGTGCAGAGTCACATCCTCAGAGTGATGTCTGCATCCCCCTCCAGACAGACCTGCAGAGTCTCCATTCTGTGGAATGCTCTATCCCATCCCTGGAAGGGTTCCAGACCACACTGGAGCAACCTGGTCTAGTGGAATGTGTTGGAAATGGGGTCTTTAAGGTCCCTCACAACCCAAGCCATCCTGTGATTCCTACCCCTCTTTTAGCCCCAAGGATTGCAGCTTTAGGCACACCAGGCCCCAGAAAGACAAATCCTGAATGCTTCCCCCTTCTCCTGGGCATGATGCCTTGTGGCAGACACCTTTTATGGAAAATCCTTTCCTTAGGATTTTTCCTCTTGAGAAGCTGAAAGGCCTCAGGAACAAAATGTAAACAATGGTTATCTGCTGCTGAGGAACGCAACAGGTGCATCTGTGATTGGCCCATGTTGGATGTTTGTAATTAATGGCCAATCGCAGCCCAGCTGGCTCAGACAGAGAGTCCAACCCACAAGCCTTTGTTATCATTCTTTCTTTTTCTACTCTTAGCTAGCTTTCTGATGAAATCCTTTCTTCTATTCTTTTAGTATAGTTTTAATGTAGTATATATTATAAAATAATAAATCAAGCCTTCTGAAACATGGAGTCAGATCCTCATCTCTTCCCTCATCCTGGGACCCTTGTGAACATGGTCACAGTGCCTTGTGAAGGCTGACCTAGAACAGGGACTGGACAGAGCTAAAGAATAAAATAAGGATTTTTTAAGAGGCCTCAATGGATCCACCTTGGGGAGCACAAGCCAAAATGGCCATTAAAATGGATGACTGGTCACAGAGTATTATACTTTTATAAGTTTTGATCTATTAGTGTATTGGAGTTAATTGTCCAATTCCAGCTCCAGCCCATTGTCTTGGTTTGGAAGGACAGGAGTCTGCTAAGGAAGGCAGGAGCCTCCCGTGAAATGGAGAATGTAAAGCCTCCCCACCCCTCCAAATTGCTATAAATTTTAAATTAAGGGGCTCTCAAGCAAAAAACATGGGAGCAGGAAACAACAGTTCCTTAATAGGGAAAGGGAAAAAAATAAAAGGATAAAATAAACACTGCAGTACACTAGAACAACACTGACAGAGTCAGAACCCAGCCTGACACCCTGTGGGTCAGGGTGTTGGTGGCAGTCCCATTGGAAATGTGGCTGCAGCCCTCCTGCAGTGGCAGGGGTGGTTCTGCTGGAGCAGGGATCTGTGGAGAAGGATGTATTTTTCCTCTGAAGATCCAGTGGAAGAAGAGACAGCTGCTGTTCCTCTGGGGAATCCCATGGAGAAAGCCGTGCTGGTGTCTCAGAACCTCGGGATTATATCTGGGTAGGAATGCTTGAAACCTCAGATTGTGTCCAGTTAGGAATGTTTGAAACCTCAGATTGTATCCAGGTAGGAATGTTTGAAACCTCAGATTATATCCAGGTAGGAATGCTTGGCTCCTCCCCCTGGGCAGAGCATCTCCCAATGGGATGTTGTAGTTCTTATCAGCCATGCAGTGACATTCAATAGTCTGTTATCAGCAGATGAGGGAGGTGTGAATGTGGTCACTCAAAGGCAAACTGCCCACTTGACAAAGGTAATCTGCCATACAGGTGGTAATGGAAAACATCTTCCATGGCAATCTTCAATACCCATTAAATCCCATCCTTCTTGTTTTTCTCTCTTCAGCCCACGTTGTTTATGCTCTAGGGCCTGAGATTTGGATCATTTGTCCTTGGTCCCCAGCTGGAGCAGGAATTGTTTTGTCTCCCTGCTCTGTGCACAGAGCTCACCATCCCCTCATATGAAGCCCAGACCCACACACTAAAGCAGCACAGAATGTGAAAAACACAAAAGCTCAAACCTGAGGCACCAAGCATGCAGCAGTGCTCAGGGAGAGGTGGCTGGAGCAGGGTGAGGATCTGCAGAGAGCCACGACTCAGTGCTCCAGTGCTCACATCTCATCCCCAGAATGCTCACCTGGAACCAGCACAGATCCCAAAACCTCCTGCCCTGCTCTGACCCCTCTGTCTGCTGCAGCCACTGACAATGGGTGTCAAAGCCTTGCTGGAGCAGCTGTCAGCAACCGTATTTGTGAAAGCTGAGAGCTCTGAGCCACCTCTTATCAGCTTTAGTACAACTCTGCCCAAGTGTCTGCCAGGAAAAATGACATTTCAAGGGATCTTTGAGGAAATTTGGATCCAGATAATTCAGCTCAATGCAGGGGAAGCTGGCAAGCCCAGAGGAAAAGCATCACCAGCAGCACACAGAGAGGCAGCAGAGCTTTCCTCAGCTGAAGGCCAGTGTGAATGAATCCCAGGCATTCCCAGGGGCCAGCAGGATGCTGGAATGTCAAAGCCCAGGACAAACCTGCAGTGATGAAGTCGAGTGTGCCAAGGAAGGAGAGAGCCTGCAGTCCCAAAAGCATGTGAAAAATGAAGATTCCAAGGAGGCAGGGGAGCCCAGGAACGAGGCCTGCATGTACCAGCTTTGAGCACAGCCTGTTACACCCAGCTGATGTGGAACAGAAGCTGCTGCACTATTTTTAAAAATCTCAAAAAGCAGACCTGGATTGAGCAATGGAAAAAGGGGGGAAATAAATTGTTCTCATGAGCTGAGGCTGAGTCTCTCTGCTCTCTCACCTCCCACCTTTCTGCAGGAGCTGCTGGGCTCACCCTTGTTGGAATCCAGGACATCCCTCTGGCTGTTCTGGAGGGCTCCAGCCCCTGTCAGGGGGATCATAGACCCTGGCACAGAGCCCAAGACCCCTGTGCCTTTGATTTTAACCCACTGAAAAAATTACCAACGTTATATGAGGAATTACAAGCCACAAAAATTTAAGTAGAATAATAGTGAGTTTATCACAGGGTGAAAAGTAGAATTTTGGGGTTTTTAGAATGGGGGGTCAGAAGCCAAGATGGAGGGATTTGGGTGTGCCCTGTCCTTCTTCTTCCTTCTTCTTGGCCTCCATCTTCTGTGTGATGGTGGCACTTTTGGATTGGTTTAGAGCAGAAACACTCTGTCTAACATAGGTGATAGGTATTGGAAAATTATTGTAAATAAAGCACATGTAGTTTTCAGTATAAAATGTTGACACCAGCCCAAGGGCAGGGACTGTGCCACAACCCAACCTGCTGGACAGATCTCAGCAGGCCAGAGAAAGAATGACATAGATAAGAGAAAAATAAACAACCTTGAAAAGCACAGCTGAAGAGTTCTGACTCCTTCTTCAACTGCCAGGCTGGGAAAAGAGACTTTCTAACACCTCTGGGTCATCCTGAGCAGCAGAGATTCTGAGAACCCTGACCCACCTCACCTGGGCAAGGCTTCAGAGAGCTTCTCCATGTTCCAGGATTTCACCTCAGGGATGCCTGATGGAAATGGTTCCCCAAAAGAGAAGCTGCTGCTTCGCTCTGAGGAGAGCAAGGAGAGGATTCAGCTTCTCAGCCCAGGATTTCAGCAGATTCAGCTGCATCTCTCCCCCCTCGCCTTGCCCAGAGCTCACATTTGGGCAGCTCCAGCTGAAGGCAGCCAGGAGCTCAGGGAATTGTTGCTGGGAAACTGTTCAGGAGCCCTGGCTGGAGCAGCACCTTCAGTACAGGGCAGGAATGGTGTGAAAAATGTGTATTTTATGATTGGTTTTTTGCAAATATTCAAATGAATATTATGTGTGTTATGTTAGAAAGTGATGCTGTATTAATTTTCTTTAATAGTGTGTTAAATATAGTTTTGGGTTATAACATAATGTAAAAATAGAAACTATGCTATGTAGGATACTTTTTTTAAAGAAAGGACTCACACTGAGATAGCAGCCACAGTACACCTGAATCTTTCAGAGAAAGAGAATTTATTCCTCCATTATCAGGAGAAATGAACTTCTTCCTGCCTCACTCAGATATGAAGACACCGTCAGGATTATGAGGAAGAAGCAGGGATGGAGAGTGGTTCATAGAAATCCGTTTGTGCCTCCCCCAGGGAACCATCTCCCCTCCTCAGTGCCCATTTCTGGGGAGGAATCAGGAGGAGAGCTCCTTCTCCCAGCCCATGATCTGCTTTCTCTGCAGGTGAAGGATGCTCCTGGTCCTCCCCACTGCTACTCCCAGCCCAGGCTCAACTCCTGTGGGACACAGATCTCAGCTGGGGCCCCCAGTGCTGCCATGGAGCTGGAATAAAACAGGATAATAGCAACTGGAGGGTGAATTAAACATATGAATCACTTCCTCTCCTGGCTTTTCCCGCTCCTGTTGTTTCTCTTTATCCCCTTGGTGGGAGCTCAGTGAGAACATCCATTTCCTGTCCCCCCTCTCTGCAGTGAACACCAGGGGGGTGATTTTTGTCTCATCCTTTCCAGCTGGCATCCAGGGAGCTCTGCCAAGGCCATTTCTCCATCACAGGGCAAAGCAGAACCCCCAGCCTGCCATCCAAACCTCACCTGCCTGTCCTGATGCAGCCTGGGGCACTCTCCATCTCCTGCGCTCTTTATGCAGCCTGAAAGATGGGAACACGGGCACCCCCAGACCTCTCAGCCCTCCCTGGATGAGGCTGGGCACAGCTGCCACCAGACTTCAAGGCTACCAGACATCCCACTCCCTTTGGAAAACAACCCAAAAGAACATTCCCCCCCCAAAAAATGCCATTTCCCCCCACCAGCTCAGCCCCAGGCTGGCACCAGTGGCACAGCAAGGACAGCTCCAGAGCCGTGAGATGGCTCCTTGGCAGAGGACACTGTGTTCTCCTGCCATCTCCCCCACCTTGTGTCTTGGTTTGGAAAGACAGGAGTCTGCTAAGGAAGGCAGGAGCTTCCTGTGAAATGGAGAATGTAAAATCCCCCTCCCTCTGAATTGCTATAAATTTTAAATTAAGGGGCTCTCAGGCAAAAATATGGGAGCAGGAAATAACAGTTATTTAATAGGGAAGGAAAAAATTAAGGATAAAATAAACACTGCAGTACACTAGAACAACACTGACAGAGTCAGAACCCAGCCTGACACCCTGTGGGTCAGGGTGTTGGTGGCAGTCCCATTGGAATTGTGGCTGCAGCCCTCCTGCAGTGGCAGGGGTGGTTCTGCTGGAGCGAGGGGGATCTGTGGAGAAGGATGTATTTTTCCTCTGAAGATCCAGTGGAAGGAGAGACAGCTGCTGTTCCTCTGGGGAATCCAGTGGAGAAGCCGTGCTGGTGTCTCAGAACCTCGGGATTATATCTGGGTAGGAATGCTTGAAACTTCAGATTGTATCCAGGTAGGAATGTTTGAAACCTCAGATTGTATCCAGGTAAGAATGTTTGAAACCTCAGATTGTATCCAGGTAGCAATGCTTGGCTCCTCCCCCTGGGCTCACATCTCCCAATGGGATGCTGCAGTTCTTATCAGCCATGCAATGACATTCAATAGCTGTTATGAGCAGATGTCCCCTTCCGAGGGAGGTGTGAATGTGGTCACTCAAAGAGAGAGATAAAGCAAACTGCCCACTTGACAAAGGTAATCTGCCATAGAGATGGCAATTGAAAACATCTTGCATTGCAATCTTCAACACCCTAGCAGCAATCTTGCCAGCCCAGCCTGCAATTAGCACCAGCAGAGAGCTCATGGGGCTCTGATCCCCCCCAACCCTGGTGGCACAAGGCAGCAGCAAGGTCCCCTCCCCTTTATCTCAGCTGCAGCATGGAGTGCTCCAGCTCCCAGCCAATTCCTGCCCGTGAGGAGCTGCTGCCAGAGAAACCAGCCAAGACGGACACCCAGATAGCAGAGAGGGTGACAGGACAGCTTAAAAGCAGAGGGATGCAGTCACCACCAGCCAGAGAGGCCATGGAAAGCCTCTGCCCGCAGCCTGGGGAGCAGCGCAGCAGGGCAGGGCTTTGGCACCACTCTGGGGCTCCTGGGCTGCCCCTCCTCTCTTTGCTGCCAAGGGGGAGGATGCAGAGCAAAGCAGAGCTTGCAGAAGCTCCAGGTGAGGCTCTGGTGGGACCAGGAGGCTGCAAAGCCCTTTTGGGTTATCAGGGAGCCACAGGCTCTGCAAAGGTGCAGGGGCAAGGAGAGACAGAGCCCTCCTCATCTCAGCACCAGGGGCTGCTCAGGGACATTTGGTGCAGGTCTGGGGTGCTCAGTTCACCCCTAGGAGGGCACTGAGGGTTTGGGGTGACAAATGAAGTTGCAAGTCCCTGTGCCAGCAGGCAGAGAGCAGGGACAAGGCTCCAGATCAACCTCCATGCACTGATGGTGCTGATGCAGCTCAGGTCAGACAGCTCAGGGCACCAAGGTTCTCAGCCCTGGGAGCACTCCAGAGCCCAGGTCTGAATTCCCATGCTGAATAATCCCCTTTTCTTTGCTGTCTGAGACAGCTGAGCATTGAAGCACCGCAATTTCCTCATGGGGAAAACTGTTTTGTCAGCTGAAGGAAGAGTAAATTGGTGCAGTCGGAATTTTCATCCACCTCCCCTCAACGTGAGCTCCTCCTGTCCCCCACACGAGGCTGCCTGAAGGCTTCCAGCACCTCAGGTGCCAAACACAACAGTTCCTGCCAGGATCCATAAATAGATATGGGAAAAAAATCCCAAATTCTGAGCTGCAAAAAGAGGGTCACACCACAGTGCCAGAAGATGCTGTCACAGCAGACATCACCTGCAGCTCAAAGAAAGGCCAAAGTGACAGCAGAATAGTTCCATTACAGCAACAAAAGCAGATTTAATCATAAAAGGATGATTTTGTGAGTCCCTGGGAGATGCCACAAGACATACACCGATGCTTCTGTGCTGCAAACACTTCCCAAGCTGCAGGGAGCTTACAACAAAAATTCCAATAAAGAATTCCAGCTCCACGGGAAACAGGGAGGAACAGACCAGGAGATGAGGCTAAGGGGTGTCTGCAGAGATCCCAACCACAGTGAGACTGAGAGAAACAGGGATTCAGGAGTGAGCAGCACTGGGATGAGAGGTGGGACCTCAGAGTGCTCCATTGCCACAAAAACCAACAGAAACAGTCCAGAATGATCCATTGTCGCAGACATCTTTTATGGAAAATCCTTTCCTTAGGACTTTTCCTCCTGAGAAGCTGAAAGGCCTCAGGAACAAAATGTAAACAATGATTATCTGCTGCTGTGGAATGCAACAGGTGCATCTGTGATTGGTCTCATAGAGTTGTTTCTAAATAATGGCCAGTCACAGTCAGCTGGCTCAGACACAGAGCCCGAGCCACAAACCTTTGTTATCATTCTTTCTTTTTCTATTCTTAGCCAGCCTTCTGATGAAATCCTTTCTTCTATACTTTTAGTATAGTTTTAATGTAATATATATCATAAAATAATAAATCAAGCCTTCTGAAACATGGAGACAGATCCTTGTCTTTTCCCTCATCCTCAGACCCCTGTGAATGCTGTCACAATCCATTGCAACAAAAACCAACAGAAACAGCCTTGAATTCATCCCAAAGCACAATGAATTTAGAACAGACAGATCATCTCCTTGGTGTTTGTTGTTGTTGGGTTTTTTTCCTTTATACACAAAGGCAATTAACCTGTGGGATTCATCAGCACACAGCTAATTGAGAGCAAGGGCTCAAGGGAGATGCACACAGAGCAAGCAAAGAGCTTACACAGCAAAGAGCACCCACGCTGCCTGGGGATGGCATAAAATGTCCCCCAGGGTGTTGTTCTGTCTTGGTTTGAAAAGCCAGGTGTCTGCTAAGGAAGGCAGGAGCCTTCCCTGAAATGGAAAATGTAAACCCCCTCCTTCTGAATTATTGTCATTTTTAAATTAAGGGGGGCTCTCAGGCAAAAATATGGGAATAGGAATGACAGTTCTGTACTAGGAGAATTAAAATACAAATGAAATAATACGAAAAAAAAAGAAAACAAACCATGGCCAGAGCAGGAGCTGCCCCCCTGTGTGTCAGGGGGGTGTCCCAGCCCCAACCCATTGGGGCTCAGCCCTCCTGCAGTGCCAGCTGTGGCTCTGCTGCAGCAGGATCCTGCACAAGGGGGGAGTTTTCCTCTGCAGCTCCATAAGTGGTGTAGATGGGCCTGGTCTCCCAGCTCTCAGAGCCTGCCTACATGGTGGCAGAGCACAGACAAACTCATTTTTATTTCATAGCCCTTTTTAATCTTCTCTTTCCATACTTTTTCACCCCCTGAGCTCAGAATCAGTTTGCTTTTTAAGCACCCACAGCTCTCTGCAGCAAGCATCACGCAGCCCCATGAATCTGGATCCAGCTGAAGCCCCTTAGACTTCACACAAAATCCCAAATCCACTCATTCCCACACCCCTTCTCTGAGTCACTGGTGATTTCACAGAGAAACAGCTCCAGGTACTCCCCAGAGCTCCTCTTCCCTCACCTCAGAGAGCAGGGAAGCTGATGGCAGCAGGAATCTCCAGCAGCAGGGCTCAGGGAGGAATGGACTGCACCAGGTTTTATCCCAAACCTCCTCTGCCTGCCAGAAAAGCGACAGGATTGTGCCTGGAGCAGTCCTGGTCCCCTTCCAAGAGCAGGCAGCAATGGTGACAGTCATCTCCCAGCTGGGCCAAGTGCTCCAGGCCATTCCTCAAGTGCCCTGGAGCAGAGCTGTCCCCAGGGAGAGGGAAAGCAGGATGAGAGCAGGAGGCAGCAGTGACAAGGCCTGGGAGGGGATGTTTTACAGCTCGAGCCAGGCAATGAGAAAATCATTCATCTCCACCAACTCACTGGGCACCCAGGAGGTTTTTATTTCATTACTTTGGAGATGGCTGAGGGTGATTTATTGATCAGAGATGCTGTTGAGCAATTAAAGGGAATGCTGCAGCTGGATGCTCACAGGACATCTGGCAGGAGAGTGCCAGTGAGAGGCTGAGCTAGAACAGAGACAGAGCTAAAGAATAAAGCAGGGATTTATTAAAGGCCTCATGGATCCACCTTGGGCAGCACAAGAGCCCAGCCAGGGCTGCACCCAAGATGAACCAAAATGGTCACAAAAAATGAACAACAGGTCACGAGGTCTCTCACTTTTATAAGTTCTGCTCCATTTGCACATTGGAGTCAATTGTCCAATTCCAGCTTTAGCCCATGCAGTCCCATCCTGCTTGTTTTTCTGTCTTCAGCCCACATTGTTTGTGCTCTTTGGCCTGAGATTTGGATCATTTGTCCTTGGTGCCCAGCTAGAGCAGGAATTGTTTTTTCTCCCTGCTCTGTGCACAGAGCTCACCATCCCCTCATATGAAGCCCAGACCCACACACTAAAGCAGCACAGAATCTGGAAAATAGAAAAGCTCAAACCTGAGGCTTCAAGAGGAGCACCCTGGAGTGCCAGGAGATGCCTTTGGAGGAATTCAGAGCAGGGAGGAAGCAGCTCAGAGGTGGCTTGGGGCCAGGTTGAGGATTCCTTCACCCCAGGTGTGTGCCCAGGCTCAGCACAGCAAGGAGAGCCTCGAGGAGATGCTGAGCTCAGCTGCTGTGAGGCAACGAGGAGGCAAAAACAAAAATGTGCAACAAGATAAAAACTCTTTAGGAGGGGCTGGGGCCAGGAAGCATCCCTGGGGCTCCCCAGCAGTGCCTGCCTCTCAGAATCTCTGCTGGTCAGAGTCACTCTGAGATACATACAAGCCTCTTTTCCCAGCCCAGCAGTCGAAGGAGCAGTCAGGATTCTTCCATTCTCCTTCTCAAGGTTGTTCATTGTTTCTTACCTATAAAATTCTTTCTCCAACCCGCCAAGGTCTGTCCAGCAGGTCGGGTTGAGGCACACTGGTGTTATCTTTTTGTACTAAAAACTACATGTACATTATTTACCATAACTTCCCAATACCTATCACCTATGTTAGACAGTGAGTTTCTACTCTAAACCAATCTAAAAGTGCCAACATCACCCAGAAGATGGAGGCCAAGAAGAAGAAGGAAAAAGGACAAGACATACCCAGATTCCTCCATCTTGCCTCCTGAACCCCCATTCTAAAAACCCCAGAAATCTGTTTTTTCACCCTGTGACCAACTAACTATTATTCTACTTAAACTCTTTTGGCTTGTAATTCTTCATATAAAGGTTGGTGATTGTCTTTTCCAAGGGCTAAATCAAAGTCACAAAGGGGGTCCTGGGCTCTGTGCCAGGGTCTCTAAGCCATTCCAGGGCAGCCATAGGAATTCCCTGGGTTCTGCCCGGCTCTGCAGTCTCCTCGGGAGCAGCTCGCCGTGGGCAGGAGCCCCATCTGCCGGCTTGGCCACGGAGGATGCACATTGCAGCTCCTCGGGGAAACCTCCAAGGCACACAGCTTCCAGCTAAACGGGCAGCAGGGATAACTCCTGGATTCTTACAAGGACGTTTCTACTGCAGGGAACAGTGTGGAAGATCCTCGATTTTTGTTTCTCAGATATGTTGCTGCATAAAATAGCTCTTCTTTTAATTTTTTCCCTGCTAAAGTATGTGGTCTGTGCTTAAATGATGGTGATGCTAACTCATTATCATATAGTCTGCTTATCACATCATATATAACTCATAGCATAACACATCATAAGTCGTTATCATATATTCTGCTTATCATATCATATATAACTCATATCATAACACATCATAAGTCATTATCATATATTCTGCAGTCTTACAGAATATGCCGCAAAATTTGCTCCAAGTCCACATCCAGCCCTGCTTCCCCTCTGCATTCCAGCAGAAAACCAGCTTCACCAGCTCACTAAAACCTTTACCAGGCAACCCAAAAAAAAAAAAAAAAAAAACAAAAAAAACAAAAACCCAAACAAAAACAAACAAAAAAAAAACCAATCCAAAAATCTGCAAAAGGAACCCAAAAAAATCTGCAAAAATCACCTACTGCCAAGCAGCCACAGCAAAGCTGGGGAGTGCTTTGCTCCTCACACACTCGAGCACAGAAATTGCACCCACTCCCCAGCAGGATGCTGGCACAGACATATTTTATGAAAAATCCTTTTGCTAGGATTTTTTCTCCTGAGAAGCCTCGGAGGAAAAGAAAAACAACGATTATCTGCTGCTGTGGGATGCAACAGGTGCATCTTTGATTGGTCCATGTTGTTTGTTTTTAATTAATGGCCAATCACAGTCCAGCTGTCTCAGACGCTCTGGTCAGTCACAAGATTTTATTATCATTCCATTTCTATTCTACTCCTTGTGATGGAATCCTTTCTTCTATTCTTTTAGTATAGTTTTGATAGATAATTTTCATTTAATATAATATATATCATAAAATAATAAATCAGCCTTCTGAAACATGTCAAGAGTCAAGATTCTCGTCTCTTCCCTCATCCTGGGACCCCTGTGAACACCACCACAGGATGCAGCAGTAATTTTGTGCCCTCACCCCCAGCAGGTGGGAAATCAGCCCCCAGACTGCAGCAAGCCCCTGCTGGCAGCAGCAGAGAAGGTGGGCTGGGAAAACCAAGAGGCTGCTGCCAGGGGAGCAGAAACACTAAATATTTACACAGCCTGCCATCAGCCCTCAGGCAAGGGGGTGGCAACTCTACAATTTGAGAATTTAAAAGTGCAGCCAGCATAACAATTTTTGCATCACTAAAAGTGCAGGAAAATTACTTAAATGTACCCAACAGGGGGAGTTAGAGTCAGACAGGACAAAGGGAACCAAGTGCTTAAGCAGGGCAAAGAAAAATCCCAGCTCCTGGGGGATGAGTGGTCAGGAGATACCAGTGCCTGCAAAGCAAAAGCACTGCACACCCACCAGCAGAACAGAGGCAAGATTGGGGTGGGAAATCAGCAGCACCAAAGGGGTTCCAAGGAGGAAATGTCCCCTTCCATGGGTGCTGTAGGTGAGCAACAGGGGAGACGTGTCTTGGTTTGGAAACCAGGTGTCTGCTGTGGAAGGCATTTCCCTTGAAATAGAAAGCGTAAATCCCTTCCCTCTGAATTATTATAATTTTGCAATTAAAAAGCTCTCAGGCAAAGATATGGGAATAGGAATAACAGCCCTTTATCAGGAAAAATAGAAATACAAATGCAATAGTACAAAAAAAGAAAACAACCCACTGCCAGAGTCAGAGCATGCCCTGCCCCCCTGTGTATCAGGGTGGTGTCCCAGCCCCATCCCATGGGGGCTCAGCCCTCCTGCAGTGCCAGCTGTGGTTCTGCTGCAGCAGGGATCCTGCACAAGGGGGGACGTTTTCCTCTGCAGCTCCAGGACTGCTGGAGATGGGCCTGGGCTCCCTCTGGCAATGCAGGGCAGCAGAAAGCTGCTCCTCTGGGAATGTAGGGGGCAAAGGCTGCTGTGGGGTCCCAAAGCTCAGATTGTATCCAGGTAGGAATGCTTGGCTCCTGCTCTGGGTGGAGCATCTCCCCATGGGATGATGGAATTGGATCAGCTATGCAGGGACACTCACTGGCCCATGGACAGGAGATAATTAATAATTAATGGACCATGAACAGAAGCTAATTAATAATTAATGGCCCATGGACAGAAGAGATCTCCTGGAGGGAAGATTGGTTGTGAAAGAGATAAAGAAAACTGCCCCACAAACAGCAGAGAACTGCCCCAGCTCTGACAGATGGCAATAAAGCACACACCCCACCCACATCTTACAACCCAGGACAAAATGCTGCTCCAGTCTAATCCACTCCTCCTACCTTGATGCACCAGGCAGGGCCAAAGGGGAGCCTCAGAGGAGCAGAACAGCCCAACCGCCCCCAAAGAGCCAAACTAGGAACTAAAAGCCCTGGGCTGAGCTTAAATCCAGCCTTTGGTCCAGGGTGTGGGTGGGATGCCCAGGTGAGAGCAGTTGGGACCCAGTTCTGCAGGTGAAGAGAGGTGAGAGCCATGTCCCATCCCCCAAGTGCCACTGTGACACTCCCAGGTGAGCCAAGACACAGTGCAGCAAATAAAGTGTCACCTTGGGAGAGTGATGGGGGACAGGACAAGGACCCTGCCAGGGGTAGCACAAAGCCACCCACCATCCTGTCCATGCCCACCCTGTTAGTGAGCCTTGCACCTCCAGGAGGAATCCTGGGCCCCTCAGTTTGGGAAGGACTTTGAGATTCCTGAGCACATCCAGAGGGGGCAACGAGGCTGGAGAGGGGCTGGGAACACAAACCCTGTGGGGAACCCCTGAGGGAGCTGGGGGTGCTCAGCCCCTAGAGAAAAGGAGATTTAGGGGTGCCCTCATCACTCTGTACAGCTCCTGAAAGGTGCCTGTGCTCAGCTGGGGCTGGGCTCTTTCTCCAGCAGCACTGACACAACCAGAGCACACAGCCTCAAGCTGCACCAAGGGAAATACAAGCTGGATATTAGGATAAAGTTTTTTATAGAAAGGGTGATAAAGTTCTGGAATGGCTGCCCAGGGAGGTGGTGGAGTCCCCATCCCTGGGTGTGTTTAACCAAGCCTGGATGTGGCACTGGGTGCCAGGGTTTAGTTGAGGGGTTGGGGCTGGGTTGGACTCCATGATCTTGAAGGTCTCTTCCAACCTAGTTAAATAAAACAAATAAATAAAATTGCCATTGCCTCCTGTAGGAAGGCAGGGAAGCCATTGCAAAGCCATGTCTTCCCCTCTCCCAGCCAGCACATCTGCCCCAGCAAGGCTGTGGGGGTTGCTGGTGTTTGTGCTCTACCTTGGCTTGGCTTCATCTCTGAGCCTCTTTCACGTCAGGCCACCGCACAAGATGCTGACACCCTGCACTGCTGGCCCCAGGGAATTATCCCTGACAAGGTTTTGGGGCAGATCCAGGCAGCACCAGCTCTGGAACAACCCCACACTGTGCCACCCTGGCATCCCTGGGCCAAGTGCCACAGGCTGGGGGAGTCCTGTGCTGTCCTTACAAGTGCACAAAGAAAGCCACAGTCACAACCTGTCACAGACATCTTTTATGATGATCTTTTTCCTTAGGATTTTTCCTCCTGAGAAGCTGAAAGGCCTCAGGAACAAAATGTAAACAATGATTATCTGCTGCTGTGGAATGCAACAGGTGCACCTGTGATTGGTCTCGTGTTGGATGTTTGTAATTAATGGACAATCACAGTCAGCTGGCTCGGACAGAGAGCCTGAGCCACAAGTCTTTGTTATCATTCCTTCCTATTCTATTCTTAGCCAGCCTTCTGATGAAATCCTTTCTTTTATTCTTTTAATATAGTTTTAATGTAATATATATCATAAAATAATAAATCAGCCTTCTGAAACATGGAGTCAGATCCTCGTCTCTTCCGTCATACAAGAACCCCTGTGAACACCGTCACAACAACCATTTCCCCCACCTTTTTTTTTTTTCTTTCTTTTTTTTTTTTCATTTTTCTTTGAGGGTTCCAGGTGCCAAGCATCTCCTAACACAGCCAAGAGAGCCGGTTGAGCAGCTCCCTGGGAAAACCTGGGAATCCCCACGGGATGGAATGCAGTCACACAGCGCTGGCGGGCACTTCAGGGGTGGGGTGGCACCTCTGGGCCTGTCCCACCTCCTCTGAGGCTGGGGCCACAGGGGACAGAGTGACAGAGAGCAGGCTGCATCCGTCCCCCGGGAACAGGCAGCACATCGCAGCAGCCAGATTGTCCCTGGCAAGCTACTCCAGCTTCCACGAGAGGGCTTTGCTGCACAAGGAAAGGAGAGGAGAGGAGCTCCTGCTTCCAGCTAGGTCCTGCTTTTTCCCCACCAGCAGGACACAGTCACCAAGGATTACACCCAAAGGTGACATTTGTGTGGTAGTGACAGCATTGACACTTTTTTTGTCACTCTTTTTCCATGGTGAGCTGCATCCCAGGGTGGCTGCAGCTGAGCCCAGCTTTCCATGGGGAGTCTGGCACTAAAGCTGTCCCCAAAGCAGGGACACAGCATTCACCTGCACAAGAGGCTGGTCAGTGAATTTGGAGAGGTGTCACAATAGGACATGACATAACATGCCATGTACACACTGCTGTTCTCAAGGTGGAAAATGGAAGTTTATTTTCTGACTCCAACATTTATAGATTTCCAAAAGTGACAGTGGATTGGAGGGTGACAGTGCTACCTCTCCAATGACACTGGGCAAACCAACTGTCTATTAAATTTTTCCTTTTCCACAAAAAAATGCAAAACAATAAGTTATTTACAGAAAGTGTGTGAGAAAATTTGCTATAAGAATGTAAACATCACAAGGCTTAGAAGAACTTAAAAAATCAGGGTGACAAAGCCTCTTTTTCCATGGTGAGCTGCATCCCAGCTGGCTGCAGCTGAGCCCAGCTTTCCCAGCGGACTAAACCTGTCCCCAAAGCAGGGACACCCTGCACAAGAGGCTGGCCATGCATTTGGAGAGGCCCCGGGCTGTCCCCGCAGTCCCTCCCAGCAGAGCTTTGGAGCACATCTGCAGATGGATGGGCAGTGCCCTTGTTCCCACGGAGATAAGCACCATTGGCTGCCACCGTGGGAACTGGCAGGGCAGAGGAGGAGGAGGAGGAGCAGGAGAGAGAAGGATGATGAGTCTCCTGCCCCCAGCAGGACCGAAAGAATTCCCACTGATTTCCATGCACACTCACCGGTGTGGAGCAGGAGCCGTGAGTCACGGCGCAGGGACGTGTGGGGACAAGCCAGAGGCCACCAGGGAAATGACAGCATTGCACCTGGCCTGGCCAGCCCTGGGCGTGTCCTGCCACACATCAACCCTGATCTGAGCAGATGCACCTGGGGCTGGGCAGTGCTGCCTTGGATGAAGAACTCCCAGATCCCTGAACTCAAACAAATCCCCAAAACAGTGAGGCCTGGGCCAGGACAGCCTCTTAATCCCATGGGGGCTGAGTTCCCCCAAGGGCAAAGCCTGGCTGGTCCCTTGGCAGGCTCTGTCCAGGCTGGCTGGAGGGCTGGGAGCACACAGCATCTCCCTCCCAAGGTCATTCCAGCTTTTCCACTCGTGATCTAACGCGAAGCGACGCGCGGCCGGGCGGGAGCCGCAGGGATGCTCCAGCTGCTCCTGCCAAACAACTGCTTCCCCCAGGGCTGTGCTGGGAAAAGAGCAGAGCGAGGCACCCAGCCAAGCTCCCCCTGCCCCAGAGCTTCTCCACGCCCCCAGGAGATACAGCCTGAGTTGGATTTTAGGAGGAGACATGGGCAGCTTCACTCTGGGACCTCCAGGGAGCACCACAAGCACAGAACTGGGATTGCCGGGATCCACTGGGAGCTGAGTGGGAAGGGACACTGAGGCACTGGAGTGACCTGGGAGGGGACTGACCTTGCCAGCATGGCAGGGTTGGATCAGAGCCCGGCTCTGTGCTTGGCTCACCAGGCAGCACAGCCACCATCCCTTCCCCTGGGGACACGACACGAGGTGGCTCCCTCCTCCTGCCACTCGGCACCCTGTTGGTTTTAGCAGCCTTCCCTCCTGCCTGGGTGTGAGCCCCCCTTGTAGGAGTGATGGGGGTAGCATGGTCAGGATGGATGGAGATGAGACATCTCTGAAGCCAGGTCTTGGAATTTGTGGTTTATTGCAAAGGGCCTGGGGGCAGGGCCCTGCTGGGAGCTGCCAAACACAGCTCAGAGCAGGCCCCAGAGAAGAGAGGGGGAGAGAGGATGAGAGAGAGAGAGTAAAAAAGGATAAGAGAGCGAGGTTCCCATTAGAATACTATAAATCTTCTTCTGTGCTGAATATTCCAATTCTCACTAACCAATCTAAATACCAGATACAAATGCTATAGCATTTCCATACAGCCTATAAGAATCATAACATTACCATACTGTGTTACATTTTAAACCCTAAAAACTTCTCTTTGGGCCCCTTCTGCCAAGCTGTAGGGTCTGCTCTGACCCTTGGAGCTGTCTGCAAGCAGAGGGTGTTGTTTCATCAAAAGGGGATTACCTTCAGCCGGCCACACCATTGTTTTCCAGTTGTTCAGTAACTGAGGGATCTCAAAGCTTGCTTTTATTTCAATCTCACTTATAGTTTCTATATTCTCAAAATCTTTTGCCAGGCAATCATATTTATAAGGCTTTCCTGTTTCATCTTCCCCACCACCCTCTGAGAGGCGTCTCCTGGTGCTGTCCCAGCTCTGTGGCACTGCTGTGACCCAGCCCTGTGGCACTGCTGTGACCCAGCCCCGTGGCTGCTCCCTCCCCAGCTGGCCCCTGACCAGGGACATCACGTCCCACCCTCCCAAGCTGCAGCAAACGCTCCTCTGTGGTTCCAGGAAGGGAATTTCAGCGAGCCCGCTGCAGGGAGCGCTGCCAGGACCAAAGGGAGACAAGGTCAAGCACGAGGCATGTGTGTCACCCTGGCCACCACCCTGCACATTGGCCCTTGAACACAAAACAATTCCTCCTGGGAAAGCACAACAAGGACAAGGCTGGGAGAAATTCAAACTGCAAATGTCGCAGCAGTGCTGTGCTCTAAGGACAGAGCCACACTCTGAGAAAGGGTGGGAGAACAACACCACCAATATCCAGGGGGAGTTATCACAGAATCATAGAATCACAGAATCACAGAATAATGAGGTTGGAAGGGACCTCCAACACCATTGAGTCCAACCCATGCCCTAACACCTCAACTAGACTGTAGCACCAAGTGCCATGTCCAGTCTTTTTTTAAACACATCCAGAGATGGTGATTCTACCACCTCCCTGGGAAGAGCATTCCAGTACTTTATTATTCTTTCTGTGAAAATTTTTTTCCCAATATCCAACCTATACCTTCCCTAGCATGAGACTGTGTCCTCTGGCTCTGTCAGTGCTGCCCAGTGGAAGAGCCCAACCCCACCTGACTGCAAGCTCCCTTCAGAAATTTGTAGAGAGCAATCAGGTCACCTCTTTGCCAGGTTTCTAGCCAGCTCTCTCCATCCAGGGTTCACATCCTGCTGACATTTGCTTTGCCAAGCCACAGGGCAGGGACACAGCAGTGAAGGAAGTGGCACAGGGTAAATCCCTGCTTGAAAACCACACAGGGTTCTGCAGCTCTCCCTGGCCACACCACAGAGGAGAGAATTGCAGAATAGTTTGGGATGGAAGGGACTTTAAAAGCTCCAATCCTCCTGCTATGTTCATGACACTTTGCTCTATCTCAGGTTGCTCCAAGCCCCATCCAACCTGGCCTTGGGCACTTCCAGGGATAGGGCATCCATTTATCTGGGAAACCTGTTGCAAAGGGACAGGAAGAAAAGTCCCGGTTCCCTGCCCTGTCCGTCCTTCCGTCCCTCCTGCCTGCCTTCCCACGGGACCCGTGCCTTCCTCCGGATGTGGCTCCTCCCAGCCTCCCCACCATGTCCAGGCTCTGGGGTCAAACACTCCCAGCAGAGCACACAAGGCTGCAAACCACCAGTGGCCAGTTCTGCCCTCCCCTTCTCCTCAGGGTTTTACACCCCTCAGCCCTGCAATGGGGGCAAGTTTGGGCTCCAGGAGTTTCTCTCTCACCCCACAGAGGTGAGGCTGTCCCATTGCTCCTCACAGGTTGCCCATTCCCACAGTTCTGAAGATGCTGTAAAACTGCCCTGGGCCGGTTTTGGGCAAAAAAACCTGGCTGCAGGGCCCTGCTGGGAGCTGCCAAACACAGCTCAGAGCAGCCTGAGCGAAGTAAAGAGAGTGGGAAAGAGGATGAGAGAGAGAGAGTAAAAGAGGATAAGAGAGCGAGGTTCCCATTACAATACCATAAATCTTTTTCTGTGCTGAATATTCCAATTCTCACTAACCAATCTAAAACAAGATACAAATCCTATAGCATTTACATACAGTCTATAAGAATCATTACATTACCATACTGTGTAACCTTTTAAACCCTAAAAACTCCTCTTTGGGCCCCATCTGCCAAGCTGTAGGGTCTGCTGTGCCCACCACATCAATTCCTCCTGCCTTAAAAAACATCAGTGCCATTGCCATGGAGATAGAGCACTGCACTGCTCCCACAGCCTCCTCTGAGCAGGCAGGGCAGGGACACTTGGTGCCCTCAGCACTGTGCCTTGGGGACAAACCTGTCCTGGCTGCTGGCTTGGCATTTCCACCAGCACACACTGCTTGGGAGCAGCAGGCATGGAGAACCACGGGTGCTGGCAAAGCCCGGCTGCCTGCACTGCTCCATGCCCAGGTTAGCAGGAATAAATCTGAGAAACTGAGTGGGACACACTGAAACAGCCACTGCCTCCCTTTGTTTCCTAACGATGCTCCAGCCAGGCTGCAGCTGGGATTGTGGGACAGTGCTGGGGGGGGATCTGCTGCTGCTGTGCCACACTGCCAGCATCCTCTGTGCTGCTGTGCCACACTGCCAGCATCCCCTGCTGCTGTGCTACACTGCCAGCATTCTCTGTGCTGCTGTGCCACACTGCCAGCATCCCCTGCTCCTGTGCCACACTGCCAGCATCCCCTGCTGCTGTGCCACACTGCCAGCATCCTCTGTGCTGCTGTGCCACACTGCCAGCATCCCCTGCTGCTGTGCTACACTGCCAGCATCCTCTGTGCTGCTGTGCCACACTGCCAGCATCCTCTGTGCTGCTGTGCCACACTGCCAGCATCCCCTGCTGCTGTGCCACACTGCCAGCATCCTCTGTGCTGCTGTGCCACACTGCCAGCATCCTGTGCTCTTCCAGGAGGGCAGCAGACACCCACAGGACTCACACAGACCAAGCACTGCGGCTCCAACCCCTGCATCCCACTCCGGCCATGCTCCCTGCATCCTGCCCTCTCTCCCCTTTCCTGCCTCTCCCATCCCACCCTCCAGATTTCCGAGGCAGCCGCGTCCTTCCTGCCTTTCCCAGCAGGGCCGGCGTGTCCCATCCGCCCTGGGACAGCCTCTGCTGCTCCATCCCCTCCCTGCTCCCCATTCCCCGTCGGAGCGAGGAGGAGGAGGAGGAGGAGGAGGAGGAGGAGGAGGAGGAGGAGGAGGAGGAGGAGCAGCAGCAGCAGCAGCAGGCAAAGGGCAGAGTCCACCAGCGGACTCTGTTCTGTGCTGGGTGTGAAAAACGCCAATCACTTTTTTAAAAATTTTTAAAAGTTTAATAGTAATAAAATGGTTATGAAAATAGTAATATAATTAGAGTAATAATAATTTGGACAATTTGGATTAGGACAATATGAGACAATAAAAACAAAGAGTTATGGACATCCAGGTACCTTCTTCTGGGCAAAATAACCCCGAAAAAGGACCCACGTTAACAGAGGATTAACCCTTAAAAGCAACAGCCTGTTGTATATTCATACACCTCATACATGATGCAGAAATTCCATTCAAACACAGGATTCTGTCTGGTCAGTGTCAGATTCTTCTTAATCTTAAACAGCATCTTCAGGGCTGATCAAGGCTGATCAAAAAGAAGTTCATTTCTCCTGATAATGGAGCAATAAATTCTCCTTCTGTGAAAGATGTAGGTGTCCTGTACAAAATTATCTTTAAATGATCTTTTTACCTTTAAATTATCTATTTACCTTTTTAAAAATTACCTTAATAAAATGTTACAAAATTAAAAAATTTACACCTTGGCTCAGCAGAGCCCAGGATGCTGAGCAGCACCTCAGGCAGGTGAGCGCCTGTGGGACATGAATTTGTATTGTCTATTTACCTTTAAATTATCTATTTACCTTTTTTTAAAAAATTACCTTAATAAAACTTTACAAAATTAAAAAAATTTACACCTTGGCTTAGCAGAGCCCAGGATGCTGATCAGCACCTCAGGGGGCTGAGCACCTATGGGAAATGAATTTGTATTATCTATTTACCTTTAAATTATTTATTTACTTTTAAATGATCTTTTTAACTTTAAATTATCTATTTACCTTTTTAAAAAATTACTTTAATAAAACTTTACAAAATTAAAAAATTTTAATCCCAGAGACCGGGATGCTGATCAGCACCTCGGCGGCCTGAGCACCTGTGGGAAACAAATTTGTTATTATCTATTTACCTTTAAATTATCTATTTATATTTTTTTAGAAAATTACCTTAATTAAATTTTTAAAAATCCAAAAACTTTACAAAATCCATGATTAAATGATTCTTAATCCAACAAGCATCCTTTGTGCCATCCCTGTGTGGGTCTGGGGTGGGGGCTGAGCTCCACGAGGTGCAGGAAGCCAAGGGAAAGCTGCTCCCCACGTGGAGTTGGGGGAATTTTCCTGCAAGCAATTTAAAGCCAGGTCTTTTCCTCCCGCCCTGCTCGCTGCCAGGAAAAGCAGCAGGAAGATATTTCCCTGGGAATTGTTTTTGTTCCTTCCTCTGTGTCTGCGTGCATGCAGCTCTCCTCCCTCTGCCTTGGACATGCCTCAACCTGTCCCGAGGCTCGGATTAATCCCAGGGACGACAGCTGAGGTCAGAGCTGTCAGCAGAGGGGAGCAGCAGGAGGAGGAGGAGACCTTCCCCCTAGGAAACCGCATTCGTTCCTGTGAAAAATGCGTGTTTTATGATTGGCTTTCCGCAAATATTCAAATTAATATTATATGTGTTGTGTTAGAAAGTGATGCTGTATTAATTCTCTTAAGTAGTGAGTTAAATACAGTTTTAGGTTATAACAAAATGTTAAAATAGAAACTGTGCTATGTAAGATTTCTTTTTAAAGAAAGGACTCGCACTGAGATAGCAGCCACAGGACACCTGAATCTTTCAGAGAAAGAGAATTTATTGCTCCATTATCAGAAGAAATTAACTTCTTCCCGCCTCACTCAGCCCTGAAGACGCCGTCAGGATTCAGAGGAAGAAGTTGACACCGACCAGACAGAATCCTGTGTTTGAATGGAATTTATGCATCATGGATGAGGTGTATGAATATGCAACAGGCTGTTGCTTTTAAGGGTTAATCCTCTGTTAGTGTGGGTCCTTTTTCGGGCTTGTTTTGCCCATAAAAAGATACCCAGACTGTCCATAACTCTTTGTTCTATTTTCTCATATTGTCCTAATCCAAATTATCCAAAATTTTTATTACTCTAATTATATTGCTATTTTTATAACCATTTTATTACTTAATTTTAAAATTTTAAAAAAACAAGTGATTGGCTTTTTTCACAGTGCCCAAGCAGAGCAGCAAGGATGAAAAAAGCCATCCCTGATCAGGAGGTGACCCTGCCACAGAGCAGCACACCAGAGCATCCTGCAGGATGGGGACACCTCACTGCTGCAGAGCCTAAAGCCTGGCTTAAGTGTAAGGCTGGCCTGAGCTGAGTAGCTGCAGGCAGCAAATGCATCTGCAGCCAGGCAGGGCACACCATGTCACTTTTGGGGCATGCAGGTGCCCAAAAGTGGGTCAGTGTCAATGGATATCTGCTTTTCTGCCATCTGGGAAAGGTCTGGCTGCCTCCTTGGTTGGGGCTGCAGGAGAGGGGAAAAGGATGAGGAGTCCACACCTGGCTTCCCTGGAGAATAGAGTGCAGAGCCAGCCCAAACCCCTGCAGGCAGCTCTCTCTGCCCAGGAGGGAAGGGAGGAGGGAGGGAAAGTGGGGAAATTGGGATAGAGGAAGAGGGCATCCACCTCAAAGCCGGTCCTTTGGTGTGCAAAGTGCTCAAAGTGGAGGTGCAGCCCCCAGGGATGCTCCAGTCCCTCTGGGCAGGGAGAGACCCCAGGATCCGCAGCCCCCAGGGATGCTCCAGTATCACCTCAGAGCAACTGGGAGAGCTCAGCTCCACAAATGATGCTCCTCGGCCCTGCCCAGGCAGTTTCCCTCCCTCTCCTCCCCTTTTTCCCTTGGCCTCGCGTGAGTGCTTGGCAAATAAGCGATGACTCTTTGCCTGCAGCTCCAAGCCCTTCCCTCCCCCTCTCCCCGGGCTCCATCGCCAATAAATCACCCCGCTGGGAGAGAGGGCCAGAGGAAACCAGAGGCACAAAACCAGAGGCACAAAACCTCGAACAGAGCCCTTTTTTTATTTTTTTTTCCCCTGCTCTCCCAAGCAGCTCTGCATTTCATTAGGCGGCCAGGCCAGCCCTGCACAGCTGGGGAGAAGGAGGGAGGGGAGGGGGCCCCTCAGGGTTTGCATGTCGGGAGCAGAAATCACAACCAGAAGGCCGAGAGGAAGGAGCTGTTTGTGTTTGTCGCTCATCCCGGCTCTGACCCTGCCTCCAGGAACCCGTGCTGGCCTGGAATAACTCTGCTCTGTTGGGTTTCCTCCTTGCCAAGGCAGCTCTGGGCACCTTCCAGCCATCCCCTCACCGTGCCAAGCCCTCTCTCTGAGGCTCCAGCCTCGCAAAGGATCCTCCTTGGAAGCAGCCCTGGAGTTTTCCATGAGCTTAGCCCTGCCAGCAAGCCCCACCGCCTTCTGCCTCCCCCTGGGCTGGACCACCCTGCCCAGGAAAACACAGAGCCTCTCCTGCTCCCCTGCCAGAGCCCCCCGACCCGCTGAGGAGTTATACCGAGGGTGGGCCCCCCTCCCACCCTAAATATACATTGGCAGAGCATCTCTGGCAAGCACAGTACATTGGAGACAGATGCAAGCCCCGCAGCAGCAGGGAGATGCAGGCATTGCCTCTCCTCAGCCTTTGGAGCTATCAGCCAAGCACTGTGCTACGGTACATCCCCACCCCTCCTTCCCCCCAAAATACCCTGTCCTGGCGCTCAGCCTTTGGCAAAGCTTCCTGACAGAGCTGCTCTGGTGTCCTCGGGATGCTCAGGCAGGGAGAGGACCCAGGAGGTGCAGCCCCTGCGGATGGTCTGGCAGCCCCAGGCAGGGAGAGACCCCAGGAGATGCAGACCCTGAGGATGATCCAGTCCCTCTGGGAAGGGAGAGACCCCAGGAGGTGCAGCCCCCAGGGATGATCCAGTACCCCCAGGTAGGGAGAGACCCCAGTAGGTTCAGCCCCCAGAGATGCTCAGGTACCCCCAGGAGGTGCAGCCCCCGGGGATGATCCAGTCCCTTTGGGCAGGGAGAGACCCCAGGAGGTGCAGCCCCCAGGGATGCTCTGGTACCCCCAGGAGGTGCAGCCCCCAGGGATGCTCCAGTACCCTGGGGCTCCCCACAGCTCCCCAAGCAGGGAGCGGCCCCAGCAGGCCCAGCCCCGCCGCTGCCCTGCCTCCCGCCCCCCTCCCAGCAGCCTGCCGGATTCCTGAGCGCTGACACAGGATGCTCCAGCAGTGAGTGTGCAGAGCCTTCCTCCTCTTCCCATGGCCCAGGAGAAGAGGGACGGCCGGGTTGCATCAGGCCGGGAAGGAGCGAGAGCAGCCGGAGTGAAACGTGGAGCTCCTGTGAACCCCTGGCTGCCCATCGACTCCCCCAACCCCGAGGGTTTCCCCAAACCCCGAGGTTTTCCCCCAGCCCCTGCTGGCACCTGGCCCAGCCAGACACCTTTAAAGCCGGGATGATTCACCCCTCTGACACTCCCTTCTTCGGTTTGAAGCCGATCCCTCTCCCCAGAAGGTGTCCCTGAGGAGGGCCCAGCCAGGGATTGCTCCTGGATGATTACAGCAGGAGAAAAGTGAAAGGCTGCTGCTGCCTGCCCTGCTTCCCGAGCATCACCCAGCTGCCACATCACTCTGCCAGCATCCATCCCACCCTCCGGCGGTGCTGGAGGATTTTCCCAGCGCTTCTCCTCTCCCACGGGAGCTGACCCGAGCTGGGGGAAGGGCAGCAGACGGGGCCAGCGCTTCCAGCAGCTCGTTACTATTCTAGGAAGGGCAGGATCCTGCCATCTTCCCATTAAGTCATCTCCTCCTCGACCCGGTGAGGCAGTTTCCATAGGAGTCAACCTCTGTCCCAAGTGATGGAAGTATTTATTTTTATCTGGCTTATTTATGCACTTCTCTTCCCTCCTTCATTGCTGGCCTGGGCAGTGAGTTTGGGTCATCAGCCTCAGCTGGAGCTCATTCCCTGTCCTTGCTCAGCTGTCCCCTGTCAGCCTCATCTCTGTAGCTCTGTGGGCAGAAGGAGCATAGGGGTAGAAGCAGCACAATAGAAGAGATGAATTTAAAAAAACAGAGATGAATTTAAAAAACAGAACCAATTTAGGTAAAAGTGATTCTAGGAATTGGGGAAAAAAATGGCACTAGGTGAGTAAAAAATAAAACGAAACAGAGCAGAAAAAATTTTTCCAAAAGTAACACAGTGCCATTATTAGGGGTCTTTTCAATTTGAGGCTGGTTTGGTCCAGACCCCTCAGCAGAGCTCACCAGCATCTATCACATCTCTGTTATTTTTTTATTTTTTCTGTCCCACTCAGCCCCAGCAGCCAGAGGCAAACCCCACATGTAAAAGCCAGCCGGGGATCAAGCGAGGCGTGTGTCAGCACAGCAGATGGAGCTGGGCCGGGTCCTTTGGGGACACAGCTCCATGGCGCTGAGCTGGGAAGGGAGAGCTCGCTCACCTCAGGCAGCTCCACGGGAGCTGCGTGGGCACCTGTGGGCAGTCCCTGCCCTGCTGGCAGAGGCCAGCAGCAATTAAAGGGTTGCACAACTCTGCTCTGGAAGACAGAGTAGGTATGAGCTCTGCTGGGTGCTCTGCGCCAGGGGGAGCTTGGGTCTGGTCTGTGCAGGGAAAGCAGGGCCACACAAACCAGCAGGACCAGGTGATCTTCCAGGGGTTGGATGCCTAGAAAACTTGGAAATGCCAAGATCAGGAGTGCACCCATCCCATTGTTGGGATTTGGAAGCTGGACAAAATCATTCGCTTCCATGGAGATGCTGCTGGTGGACAGGAGCAGGACTGAAACCTTGGGAAGGAAACTACTGGAGCAGGAGGCTGTTCCCATCCTGAACCCAGCTTCTGACCCTGAGAGCAGGAGAGTTCGGGGGGATAGCACTGTGCAGCCATCCTCCTCCTCCTCTCACTGGAGAGATGCTCCTCACCTCCCTGGAGACAGGAGTGAGAGGGTGGGGCTCTCCTGGAGAGCACCTGAGGGAGGGAAGCAGGGACAGCACCTTCCCACCACCTCCCAAAGGTGAGTGAGTGAAAAGAAATGTCTCATCATACCCCATTTCCTTGTGTCACCTACCAGACTGAAATTGTGTCACCATTAGTGCAATTACCTAGAAAATTAAGATGGTAGGACTTTTGCTTTTACCCAAGAATAAGGAGCTATTAAATTGTACCCCAAGTAGCAGAGCTGCCTCAGATCCTCCCCAGACCAGGCAGCTTCTCCTCATCTCTCCCATCCCCCTGCTTGGGGATGACCCAGCCCAACACTTCCAGTTTCTCACGGGTCTGAGGTGTTAAAAACCCCACGTCGGTCATTTCTCATGTCCCTCCCCAAAACAGGCGCCCAAGGTTCAGCCAGATACCCCAGGCTGCATTTCACAGCACACAAACATCTTCCACTTGCCAGAGATGCAATCCCCAGTTGAAAAGTTCATTAATTAGGAGCAGAGAAGACTCTAGTGAATCTTCCAGCAAGAAGCAAGTAAAAAAAAAAAAAAATCCCCCACAATTCAGTCTAATTACAACGCCTTGGGGCGCTCCACTCACTGTGAAGCCGAGGCCAAACTTTTCTCCCCACCCCTAACAGCAGGAACTTTAACCCAGTTATAGCTTTACTGATAATGAAAGAGAAGGAAAAAAAAAAAAAACAACCCTCCTGGTATTTATCGTTTGAACTATTCTACAAGTAACAGCAAAGAAGAGGCACAGAAACGCTCCTTGCAGAGCAGTGGCTGCGTTCTGCTGGGTGAAATCCCCTCTCACAGCCCCAATCCGGATCTGTGAGCAGGCAGTGCTGGAGGCCGGCGCTCGGCCCAGCTGTGCCACGGGCTGGTCAGGCTGCACCCAGCTGCTCCTCCGGGATTTAGCAACCGCTTCCCACCCACAGACAGTGACTCTGCACATTAGGTACTTTCAGAGCAAGACCTCAAATGCCACGGCAGCTCCGGCCCGGGGAAGAGGCTGTAGCCACAAGAGCAGTGGGAGCACCTGGAAGATCCCGGGAAGGACTCCACGCACCCCGACAGAAGTTCCCTTTCTTCCCCAGCTCCCAGAAGAGCCGGACTCCAACCCACCCCAAGCCTCTGGCGAGGCTGGGTGGATCCAGCCACAGACACGCAGAACCACACCCCGGCTGCTGCCTGCCCTCCTCCCCCTCGAGCCACCGGGGCACAAACAGGAACTAGGCTCGTACACTTGAAAATATTTAATACGTGTTGCACACGTAGAAATTACATTTTATACAAAACATGATACATCACTGAAGGAGAACACTGTACAAAATTCCCTACGGGAGCCCCAAGCCTTTATACAACAAAGACCGGGAGTTACCAAAGCCTAACAAACAGGCTCAAGGACTTTCCGTCAGAGCGTCTGTAAACTTCGTTCCTCTCAATAAAACACTTTTAAAAAGCACCATGTAATAGTTCTGACCTAAACCTTTCCAAAATAGACACTTTATTTAATAAACTTAATACTTTCCAAGCTTAAAATATCACCCGCCGGGGGCGCCCCCGGGGTCGGCGGCGGCCGAGGAGCCTCCCCCGGGCGCCGGAGAGGGCGGCGGCGCTGCCGGGAAGGGGAATTCCGGGAGGGCAGCGCCGGGGGCGCTCCCAGGGCGGGTGCCGGCAGCCGGGACCCGCCGGGGAACGGGGAAACGCCGCCGCCGCTGCTGCTGTCCCGCGGTCCCCCCGGTGCGGCGGCCGAAGGCGCCGGGTCTGGCCGGCGCCGGAGGCCCGCGGCGCTCGGTGGGTGCCATGTCCGGGCCCCCCGGCCCGCGGCGGGGAGCCAGTCTCTGCGGCCGGGCCATCAGAAGGCCACGATGGCCGTGCTCCAGGGGTTGAGGGTCCGCAGCACCGGCTCGTCGCAGCAGATCTGTCCCGGCTCGGCCGCCGCTTCGGCGGGCGCCGTGCCCGCCGTCGCCTCGCCGCCGTCCAGAGGCGGTCGCCGCCGGCCCTTGGGCTCCTTGCTGAGCAGTCCCGAGAAGCTGGAGCCGAAGATGCTGATGAGGCTGGCCACGTTGCCTGTCTCCATGTCCTCCTGCTCGCCCGGCGGAGAGGGCGGCGGTGGCGGCGGTGGCTCCTCTTCCTCGCGGCGGGGCTTCTTCACCGGGGAGCCCGCCTGGCCGCGCTCGCCGGCGCTCCGCTTGCGGGGGCAGTGCGGCGGCGGGGGGGCCCCGGCGCAGCCCCCACGGTTCTCGCCGCAGCAACAGCGCCGCGGCCGGGGGCCCTGGCAGTCCCTGCCCGCCTCGTCCTGCGGGGGCGGCGGCGGTGGCTCCTCGGCCGCCCAGGCGGCGGTGTGGGGCGGCGGCGGCTCTTCCTCGGGGTGGCCGCCGGCGGCGGCGGGGGGCGGCTCGGGCGGGCAGCCCGGCTCGCTCAGGTAGACCTGGCGGGCGCTGCGCAGCACCAGCGACACCAGGAGGTTCTTGTGCAGCTTCAGGCCGCCGCGCTGGCCCCGCGCGCTGTAGATCTTGCCCAGCGAGATGCTGACGATGCGGTGCGCCTCCAGCTTGAACTCCATGGGGAAAGCAGGTGGGCGAAGGGAGGGGTAAAGAATTTTAAAAAGGAAAAAAAAAAAAAAAAAAAAAAAAACAAAAACAAAATTAAAACGCCCAGCCGAGCGGGGATCCGCGCCTCACCCCAGCTCCGCACGCCGTCCCTTCGCGCCGCAGGCTGAGCGAGCCCACGCGCCCGCCCACCTTTTATACCGCCCCGCCTCGGCCAATCAGGGCGCGCCGCCGGCCGCTCCAACCGCCGGCTGGCCCCGCGCGCGCGCGCCGGCCAATGGCGGCGCAGGGCCGCGCGTTCGAAAGCTCGCCCCGCGGAGAGGGCTCTTAAAGCGGCAACGGCAGCGCGCCGCGCGGGGTGGGGTCCACCGCGGCACCCCCGGCTCGCTGCACCCCAAGGAGGAACCGGGGGAATTCTGGCCTTGGAAAGCGTTGGAAACGTTCCTCGGAGAGAAGAATAAGCAAACAACAAACCAACAAAACACATCAAACCCAGCGCAGCCTCCGTTTGGTCAGGTTGGGAATGTTTCCCGCAATTTCAGCCCCTTGTCTGGGATCTTATGGTGCTGGAGAAGGAGCTGCTGGTGGTGATGGCTGGAGGGCGAAGCGAGGATTTCAGGGAAAATCTGCCCTGATGTGGAGCAGAAAGGCCTGCTTGCCCAGCTGCCAGGTGGAATTCTGCTCCAGGGCTCTGGCAGTGAAGCTCACAGGATGCCCAGGGCAGAGAGAAGATGCACAACAGGGTTGGGAAGAGCTACAGGGAGGACAAACTGGGCATCTCCAAGTGTGATGGGGACCATGGCAAACCAAAGCACCTTGGCTGGGAGCTGGAACATCACTGGGATGTAGCTGTGAAAGCTGATGGCAGGATCAGCAGGGTGGCTGGGGGACACAGGGGATGACACCCCAGACGCAGCTCCAGGAAAGCCTCTGAGAAAGTTTCAGAGCTTAGATTACAGACCCTCCTCCTTCCACCAAGGACTAACCACCATCTGCAAGCAGAAAAGAAGTGAAAGGGCCTAGAATTAAGGAAGTTCACCATGCTGCCCCAGAGTATCAGTTTCTACTGCCAGCTGACACATCACAACTTGCTTCCATCCCTTTTTTTCCCAGGGGATGAATCCACAGGCTCCCCCAAAGGAAAGCCACAGGCTGTCACGATGTTTTGTTGGCAGGACCTCTGTCAACAAAAGGTCATCCTGGCCTGGCTTTCTGGAAGGACAAAAGGGTGGCTGGTCACAGAGGTAACTAAAAAAAAAAAAAGTGAAGATGAGGCATAGGTGACATAGCAAGAGGCTTCTACAAAAAACTAAAAAAAAAAAAAAAAAAAAAAGGGGGAAAAAAGCTACAAACCCAGGCTCAGGACAGATGTATGTTTTCCTCCTGGTCAAACACAGACGGAAAACCTCAAATGCTCAAATGGACACAACAGCATGTTGACATCTCAAAATGCCCAGGCTTCCTCCACCAAACCTCCACAATCTGAATGTCCAGACCCGGGCACGCTCAGGCACAGGGCCAGAAGAGCCAGGCCCAGACACAAAGTGCCAGGAGCAGAAGGTCCCAGCTGAGCCCAGGGCACAGAGAGCCCATCCTGGTCACAGGGAGAGCCTGTCCTGGTCACAGGCAGCAGGGCTGTCCCCTCCACGCCCGGCGTGGGAGGATGCAGGGACGCGGGCTCCGGTGGGAACCGCGGCTCTCCCGACCGGCCAAACCTGCTCCCGCACCTGGGGCCAGCAACACCCTGTCCTGAGCCCTGGGGTCAGCCCAACCAGCCGGGGCAGGTCTAGGCGGGCATGCCTGGCGCTGCAGGCACGGCTCTGCACCCACATCTGCCCAGCAGCAGCGTCCCCTTGGTGGCACAGGGCTGGCTGTGCCCCTGCAGGAGCCATCAGCAGCGCTGGGATGGCTGAGTGCCACATCTGGGCACTTGCATCTTCAGCAGAGGGGCAGACAGTCAGATTTGTACACCTCAGCCAGCTATATCCCAGCTCAGGGACAAAAGCAGCAGTGCAAAGTCACCCCAGCAGCTGGGAAAAGCCCAGGGCAGGAGGAGGAGGAGGAGGAGGCAGAGCGTGGGAGCTCTGTGGGGTGAAGATGCCTGGATCCGATCTGACCTGTTCTGCTGCTCACAGCTCACCCCGATGGCATGAGGCACCTCTGCTCCCCAGTGCCTGCCTTCTGGCTGCTCTCCTGCCTGGGAACAGGCGGCCAGGAGCCTCTCCCAGCTCTGGGATCAGCAAGATGGGGATGAGGATGGGGACTGAGTGAGCCCTCATCCCTCTCAATGCTCACACACAGCACCAGCAGGGAGGAGCAGAGGTGCAGAACCTCAGGCTGGTACCCAGCAGCACGAGTTTTACCCACCAGCACCATGCCTGGTGTCAGGCACATCCATCAGCACAACATTCCTGGGCACCAAAGCCCTGCCTCAACACCTGCCTGCTGTCAGGCACATCCATCACTGTGAAAAATGCGTATTTTATCATTGGCTTTTCGCAAATATTCAAATGAATGTTATATGTGTTGTGTTAGAAAGTGATGCTGTATTAATTCTCTTAAGTAGTGTGTTAAATATAGTTTTAGGTTATAACATAAGGTGAAAATAAAAACTATGCTATGTAGGATACTTTTTTTAAAGAAAGGACTTACAGTGAGATGGCAGCCACAGGACACCTGAATCTTTCAGAGAAAGAGAATTTATTGCTCCATTATCAGAAGAAATTAACTTCTTCCCACCTCGAAGACACCGTCAGGATTCAGAGGAAGAAGCTGACACTGTCCAGACAGAATCCTGTGTTTGAATGGAATTTATGCATCATGTCTGAGGTGTATGAATATGCAACAGGCTGTTGCTTTTAAGGGTTAATCCTCTGTTAACATGGGTACTTTTTCGGGCTTATTTTGCCCATAAAAAGGTACCCGGACTTTCTGTAACTCTTTGTTTTTATTGTCTCATATTGTCCTAATCCAAATTGTCCAAATTATTATTACTCTAATTATATTACTATTTTTATAACCACTTTATTACTATTAAACTTTTAAAATTTTAAAAACAAGTGCTTGGCGTTTTTCACAATCAGCATGGCATTCCTGGGGCACCAAAGCCCTGCCTCAACACCTGCCTGCTCTGTGTGCCCTTTGCACACATGGGGGGATGGTTTTCCCTTTTCCACAACAACATCCCATCTCAGAATCACTGCCCACGACATTTGCCAAAGCAAAGTGCAGGCACACTACATTAAAATCATTATCTAAAGTGGGCTGTGTTGTGATGGTGTTCACAGGGGTTCTTGGATGAGGGAAGAGACGAGGGTCTGACTCCATGTTTCAGAAGGCTTGATTTATTATTTTATTATATGTGTTACATTAAAACTATACTAAAAGAATAGAAGAAAGGATTTCATCAGAAGGCCAGCTAAGAATAGAATGGTAACAAAGGTTTGTGGGTCAGCTCTCTGTCCGAGCCAGCTGACTGTGATTGGCCATTAATTACAAACATCCAACATGAGACCAATCACAGATGCACCTGTTGCATTCCACAGCAGAAGATAATCAATGTTTACATTTTGTTCCTGAGGCCTTTCAGCTTCTCAGGAGGAAAAAATCCTAAGGAAAGGATTTTCCATAAAAGAGGTCTGTGACACTGTTTCACCGACACACTTCACTGTCACCCCTGGGAATGACCCAAAGACCAGGCTGGCTTTATGCTGTGTGTCCAAGCGATCTTTTTCATTTGTTTTCCAGCAGGCTCTACCTTGGATGGCAATGATCCCCGGTGGGGTGCAGGCAGCGGGGGCTCCAGGATCAGCAGCAGCAGCACAGCCGGTTGAAGGCAGGCCGTATTTTATTTTGGTGCCGCTCCCTCCCAGGCTGATGTCATGCTTTAGTAACTTTGAGGCGCAGTCACATGGCGGCGGCTCCTGAGGTCAGCGCCGGGGGTGGCTTTGTCAGCCTGCCCTGTGCCTGCCCCGAGGTGGCTCTGCACGGCACCTCCAGCCCTCCATCGCCACATCTGGGCACAGCTGGGTCCACCCCTGCCCTCCCAGCGCGGGGCCATCGGGGGTCAGGGGGGGACACGGCGCACGGAGGGAGGGGAAGGGTGTGACCGCCGCTCTAATCGCCTCATGTGATCCGGGCAGCGCGCTCCGAAGGGCTCTGACGAACAATTAACAATCCTCGGGCTCAGCTGCCGCTTCCCGAAATAGCTCTGGCAGCAGCAGCAGGAGGAGGAGGAGGAGGAAGGGGAGGAAGGCGGCCGGGCTGGCAGACAAAGGTGCGGCCGGTGCGGTGGCCAGGGGGCAGCCCCGGCGGGGCCACCTGGGAAGGAAAACAATGCGACATAAGGAGGGAGGAAGCAGCTTGTGGTGCCGCTAATCATCGCACAGGGCTGCGCACACGCCACCGCCTTTTCTTTTCTTTTCTTTTCTTTTTTTTTTTTTTTTAATTTAATTTTATTTTATTCTATTTTTATTTTTTGGAGGAGTTTCAGTTCCGAGCGGGGGATGCTCCTCGCTGGGGGGATCGGTGCGGGCGCATCCCGGGGATGCTCGGGGAGCCCCGGATCCGGCAGCACCACGGCTCTGCCGCCCCCCGAGCCTGCCTGAGCCCCGTTCCTGTCCTGGCCCGGCCATCTGGCTCCCAGCAAGCACGGAATGAGGATGTGGTTAGCGAGATCCTGTTCCCCTCTGAGCCCCCCGCCTGCTCCTCGCTGTCACCAAATGTGCGGGCCAGGCTCCCAGATGCAGTCAAGAGGTGGCAAACCTTCCAGCACAGTCTTCTCTTCTCTTCTCTTCTCTTCTCTTCTCTTCTCTTCTCTTCTCTTCTCTTCTCTTCTCTTCTCTTCTCTTCTCTTCTCTTCTCTTCTCTTCTCTTCTCTTCTCTTCTCTTCTCTTCTCTTCTCTTTTCTCTCTCCCTTCCCTTCCCTTCCTTTCCCTTGACCACCTTGTCCTTCTCGTGGTTTGTGGGGAGCCCACAGAGATCATCCATGGACACAAGGATTATGAGCACATTTTTAGGGTTTTGAGGCTGCCTGGGAAATGTTCCTTCTAATTTCACCCATAACAAGGAATGGGTGGCAACACCCTGGCAGTCCAGCACCTCGCTGCTTCTGCAGTTGAACCATCTCCTTTTGGATCCTTGTAAGATCTCAGCATCCCTGGCATCCCAGAGCAGGCAATCCCAGGGATTCATCCTGCAGAAAGCAATCCTGCCTTTCCCCAGCTTCATTCCCCCATTTCCCCTCCTAGCTGGAGGATTTTTCAAGAGGTGGAAAACCCCACAGCTAGGATGGATGGTGAAATTTGGGTCTCCTCCAAGCACACACTGAAGGCATCCATCACCAGCTGTCCCGTGCATTGATGCCTCTCTCTTCTATTCTGTGAAAATCGCCAATCACTGGTTTTTAAAATTTTAAAAGTTTAATAGTAATAAAATGGTTATGAAAATAGTAGTATAATAAGAGTAATAATAATTTGGACAATTTGGATTAGGACAGTATGAGACAAACAGTTATGGACAGTTCGAGTACATTTTTCTGGACAAAATAAGCCCAAAAAAGTACCCACATTAACAGAGGATTAACCCTTAAAAGCAACAGCCTGTTGCATATTCATACACCTCAGACATGATGCATAAATTCCATTCAAACACAGGATTCTGTCTGGGCAGTGTCAGCTTCTTCCTCTGAATCCTGACGGTGCCTGCAGAACTGAGCAAGGCAGGAAGAACTTCGTTTCTTCTGATAATGGAGCAATAAATTCTCTTTCTCTAAAAGATTTAGATGTCCTGTGGCTGATATCTCACTGTGAGTCCTTTCTTTAAAAAAGTTTCTTACATAGCATAGTTTCCATCTCAACCTTATAACCTAAAACTATATTTAACACACTACTTAAAAAATTAAGACAGCATAACTTTCTAACATAACACATATATCTATTTTAATATTTGTGAAAACCAATCATAAAATACGCATCTTTCACATATTCAGGCCAGGATCCATGAGTTAGAGCCTTCCTGAGAGGAGGGTGGGAACAAATCCATCAAATCCCCTCACCACCAGCGGTGCTGAGGCAAAAGCCTTCACACCCACAGCTGCTGGAGCAAAACCAGAACTTCAGGACAGCCAAAGCCCCTGGGAGACCCAGGCACGTCCCCAGTGATTGCTGACGTAAACCAAACAGGACAGGGAGAAACATTTCCAAATGGGAATCTATGCATAGCTTGAGCTCATTTCTGGATGGGAATAAACATCTAAATTGCAAGGCACCCATGTGGATCTCAGGAGGAAGAGGAGGAAAGTTGTTTGAGATTGGGTTTTTTTCCCCTAGGAAAAAAACAGTGATTCACGTGGATGCCACCCGGACCTGCCACAATTGGATATTGGTAACAAATACCCCAGGGTTGTTCCCAACTGCTCTGCTTTATCCTTGCTTGGAGATAAGGTCACAAGAGCTGGGAACCATCCCAAAACACAGCCCAGAGAGCCACACACTCATGGCTGATGAATGAGAGCCAAACGCAAGCGAAACAAACACAAACAAATCAATACAGACGTAAACCCAACGGGAGGAAGCAGCTCCCTGGGCTCCTGAGAGCGCTGAGACACCCGCCCCAAAACCACAGCGAGGTGTGAGCTGCAGCACAGCCGTGCACTAGAAAGCAAAGGGGTTTTCCAGGGTTAAAACCCCCTTCCCTGTCCCACACAGGCAGGACTCTCTCCTACACTTATTTTTATTTTAATGTTCACCAGTGATTTGGGATTCCCCCTTCTCCCCCTGCACAAATGGTTTAAAATTTCCCTTTCCTCTGAGCCCCTGGCCTGGGATTTCCCTGTGCTCCCCTGGAGAACAGTGACCTGTCCCTCTGCCCATCAGATATCCTGCTGCTCCTCCAGCAGCCTCCCCAAACACAAAGAGGGGGGAAAAACAAAAAATCCCACTCCCAGCTATCAGCTTCTTCAGGCAGCTGTTTCCCTTGGAAAAAATGTGACCCCCTCATCTTTCAGTGGGTTATGCTACTGGTTTGGGTTTCCTGGGGAAAAAATGCATTTATTTGTCTGGGGTTTCCTATCAGACAACCCTTCTATTGTAGTCCACCTTCCTGTGTGTTTTTTGTCAGAGCAACGGGTCCTGTGCCACTTTCCAAAGGCTGCCTTGTGTCCAGGGCATAAAGAAACAGGCCAGCCCTGGGATGAAACACGGGAAAAACTCCATGTTTTTCACTGGAGTGAATTCCTCCCCAGCAAACTGAGCTGGAGCAGGCAGCAGCCTCGGTGAGTGGGGCTGAACATCCCCAATTAATCACGGGAGCCACCGCCAGCAATCCTCAGGGTGCTTTGCCTGCCCCAAGGAGGCTCTGCCTAATTATCTTTCCCCCCTCTCCCTGCATCTCAATGTCACCTTCCTCGTAGCCACGGGGCAAATGAGAGCCGCATTCCCATGTGCAGATGTGTGCCACGATGGGGAGGTGGCACAGGGATGCTCCAGGGAGCCATGGAGCTGCCTGATCTGCTTCCCACTCCCTTCTACATCCCCCAGGGTGACCAGGGACCTTGGGACCTGCCAGAAAATCACACCACAGAGCAGCAGCAAGGGCAGAGCAGATGCTCTGCAAGGGCAGAGCAGATCCTCTCTGTGTCAAATCCCTCCTCCCACCAAGGAAAAACGCGAAATGAAACATCTGTGCCTGGCAGCAGGGGTTGGCTGCCTCAGCTCCTGCTGATCTCTGCCCCTTCCCTCTTCCTTTGACCACCTCGTCCTTCTTGTGGTTTGTGACGAGCCTGGAGCCCACAGAGATCATCCAAGGATTATAAGCACATTTTTAGGGTTTTGAGGCTGCCTGGGAAAAGTTCCTTCTAATTTCACTCATAACAAGGACCCTGGCAGTCCAGCACCTCGCTGCTTCTGCAACTGAACCATCTCTTTTTGGATCCTTGTAAGATCTCAGCGTCCCTGGCATCCCAGAGCAGGCAATCCCAGGGATTCATCCCGCAGAAAGCAATCCTGCCTTTCCCCAATTTCATGTCCCCATTTCATTCACCAGAACACTGAATATTTAACTCCACACCAGTGTTTTGTATCATCATCCCTGCCTTAATCCTCTTCAAACCACCACTGACAATTTTCAACTATCACTAAAAACGAAAATGAGGAGGAAAACCACCAAAGCATCTGAAAGCCTTTATGGCTTCTCCCTTTAGCTGTAAAACCTTTTCAGGGGCGCGGAGGGGAAAGTCCCCTCTACTTTTATAAATCCGAATTCAAACCAATCCAGCTTTTCCCTGAGAAGAAAAGGCAATTCTTCCACACCAAATGCACACTCTTTGCACCAAGCTAGGATGGGATCACACCCCCCTCACCGTGCATGCACACACATGCCACAGAGATTTTCCTGATAAAAGTTCCAGGGAGCCCGGCTCTTCCCTGCAGACAGCTGGGATTCTGATGAGTTGGCACTTTTCACGGTGCAGAAAATGTTTCATCAGATCTTTCCTGACCAGTTCTGCAGCTGTGTGCACCCAGCTCTCCTCTCCCAGCAGGAATTGCTTAGCTGAGCACGCTGAAGAGATCCCAAAAATCTCCTTGCTGCCTCCAAGCCCCAGATCAGAGCTTCCCTCATGGAACAGCAAAAAACACCAGGTTCTGAAAAATACAAACCACAGCGTGGTTGGAGTGGCTTTCAGGAAAAAAATCTAAATTATTTACTGCATCACGTAAATTAATTTCTAGCATCAAAGATCAGGCTGTCTCTTTTATCCCTTGAAAGTTTACAGCTTCTCTAAATTTTGGTAACAATCCTTATTTTCAGCCTTCAACAGCTCTTTGAGGCTTTACACTTTTTTGCAAATGGACTCAATGATCTTAGGTATTTAACAGCCTAAGTGATTATGTAAAAAAAAAAAAAACATTTTCAAATACGTGTTGAAATACTTTATTGAAGGATTTCTGAAAGCAAAATTCTAGGTAATTACTCAAAAAAAATAACAAACCTAAAAATATAAACCACAGCGTGGTTGGAGTGGCTTTTTACTCTAAAAAAGTGGTCTTTTTACTCTAAAAAAAAAAGTGGTTTTTTTACATTAAAAAATATAAACCACTGTGTGGTTGGAGTGCCTTTCAGGAAAAAAATCTAAATTATTTACTACATCACGCAAATTAATTTCTAGCATCAAAAATCAGGCTGTGTCTTTTATCCCTTGAAAGTTTACAGCTTCTCTAAATTTGGTAAAAATCCTTATTTTATCCCTTGAAAGTTTACAACTTCCCTAAATTTGGTAAAAATCCTTCTTTTCAGCCCTCAACAGCTCTGTGAAGCTTTATACATTTTTGCAAATGGACTCAACGATCTTAGGTATTTAACAACCTAAGTGATTCTGTAAAAAGAAACATTTTCAAATAAGTGTTCAAGTATTGTATTGAAGGATTTCTGAAAGCAAAATTCTAGGTAATTACTAAAAAAAATAATAAACCTAAAAAATATAAACCACAGCGTGGTTGGAGTGGCTTTCAGGTGAAAATCTAAACTATTTACTCCATCACATAAATTAATTTCTAACATCAAAGATCAGGCTGTCTCTTTTATCCCTTGAAAGTTTACAACTTCTCTATATTTGGTAAAAATTTGTAAAAGTCCTTCAACCTTCAACAGCTCTGTGAAGCTTTACACTTTTTTGCAAATGGACTCAACAATCTTAGGTATTTAACAGCCTAAGTAATTCTGTAAAATGAAAACCAAAATATTTTCAAATTGGTGAATAAAGTGTTCACAAAATTTATTGAAAGATTCTGAAAGTAAAATTCTAGGTAATTACTCCTAGTAATTCTAAGAGGCAACAGGACATTTTCCCTTTTCCATTGCCAGCGCGCTGAAGGTTTCGGGCACAGGTGGAAGTCACAGGAGGATCATGAGGCTTTGGGGAAGCACAAGGTCTTTGTGGGACAGGGACAGACAAACTGGACCAGCAACTCCTTGGGACTCTGCTTGTTCCTGGAGGGAACCTCCCATGCTAAGCACACCTTTGGCAGGGACGCCCCAAACGCTGCCAGCGTGGGAAAGGCATCCCAAATTCAGCAAGGAAAGGCCGGCAAACTCCAGCCCCAAAGCTGCCACCTGTTGCACCACCCCTGGTGTGGGGCTGGCCAGAGCAGGAGGTGGAATTCTCAGCCCAAGAGCTGCAGAAACCGGTTCAACGTGTGCCACAGCCCGGCGTGAGTGTGAGGAAAGCTCTGCTGGGGTTGCAAAAGCGCCTCTGCTGTTCCCATGCTGAGCTGGCACCTCTGCAAACGGGGCTTGTGGCCACTGCCACCCTTGGGGAGTGCAGGCCAGGATGTGCTCTTTGCTTAAAATATGGGGGAGTCACAGAATTCAGAATGACCAAGTTGGAAGAGACCGTCAAGATCATCGAGTCCAACTGTGGAAAATGTGCATTTTATGATTGGTGTTTGTCACAAATATTAAAATTAATATGATATGTGTTATGTTAGAAAGTTACGCTGTATTAATTCTCTTAAGTAGTGTGTTAAATATAGTTTTAGGTTATAACATAAGGTTACAATAGAAACTATGCTATGTAAAATACATTTTTTAAGAAAGGACTCACAGTGAGATAGCAGCCACAGGACACCTGAATCTTTCAGAGAAAGAGAATTTATTGCCCTCTTATCGAGTTCTTCCCACCTCGCTCAGCCATGAAGACACTGTCAGGATTCAGAGGAAGAAGCTGACACTGCCCAGACAGAATCCTGTGTTTGAATGGAATTTATGCATCATGTATGAGGTGTATGAATATGCAACAGGCTGTTGCTTTTAAGGGTTAATCCTCTGTTAACGTGGGTCCTTTTTCGGGCTTATTTTGCCCAGAAAAAGGTACCCGGACTGTCTGTAACTCTTTGTTTTTATTGTCTCATATTTTCCTAATCAAAATTGTCCATATTATTATTACTCTAATTGTATTGTTATTTTTATAACCATTTTATTATCATTAAACTTCTAAAATTTAAAAAAAAAAAAAAACAAAAACAAAAACAAAACAAAAACAAGTGATTGGTGTTTTTCACACAACCCAGCCCCAACCCCTCAGCTAAACCCTGGCACCCAGTGCCACATCCAGGCTTTGTTAAACACACCCAGGGATGGGGACTCCACCACCTCCCTGGGCAGCCATTCCAGAACTTTATCACCCTTTCTGTAAAAAACTCTGGCCAAGCCTCTGCAAAATCAAGCCAATTAAGGTGGGAGTAAGGCAGGGACTTGGCTCTGCTATGTGTACATGGATGGGGACATCTCCCAGAACTCTGCAGGCATCATCCTCCTCCTGCCAGCTGCTGCAAGCCCAGGAGCTGTGCTCAGCTCCTAAAGAGCCCAGATTTGAGAGAGGTGGGAATGGGGAATCCTCATCCAGGGATGGACAACATCCAAGGGCTGTTCCCACTGCTCACAGGGCAGGAGGAAGGAAGCAGGGTCTGTGCTCAGCTCCTAAAGAACCCAGAGATTTCAGAGAGGTGGGAATGAGGATCCTCACTCAGGGATGGACAACATCCCAGCCACACAGGGCTGTTCTCACCCCTGACAGGGCAGGAGGAAGGAAGCAGGGCCTGTGCTCAGCTCCTAAAGAGCCCAGATTTGAGAGAGTGGGAATGAGGGATCCAGGGATCCTCACTCAGGTATAGACAACATCCAAGGGCTGCTCTCACTGCTCACAGGGCAGGAGGAAGGAAGCAGTGCTGTGCCTCTGCAGGGCAGGAAGGGCAGCAGGAGCCGAGCAGGCTGCCTGTGCCTCCCTCCTGCTTCCTCCCTCGCTGCCTGGGAACAGCCACTCCTGCAGGACACAGCCCCACAGTGCCAAGGGTTTTGTGTTTTGCTCCATGGAACCGGGGGAAGAAGGCTGGCTGGTTTATGTGAGGTTTTAAACACTGCAAATCCTGTGAGAGGGAAGGAGTTTTATCTTCTGGGTTTGGAATAAAGGACAAAATTTCTTCTCAACAGAAGAGTGTGACATGAACAACACTGCTGCTAACTGCAGGTGTGTGAGGAGATGGTGCTTGAACACCTTCTCTCTGCATTGAGCAGGCTGCTTTTAGTTCTATAAAATAAAAAAAAAATAATATCTTTAATCCACAAAACCCAAGGGATGGGACACACACCACCTTCTGCACAGTGCTGCTGGTGGCACAGTGGTACTAAGGACCATTGTGGGAAGGCACTGCCTGGGAAGATGTCACCACCTCTGTCCTTACAGGGCTGCTGAGAGCAGTGTTGGGATCAGGGATCCTGCATCCCTATTCTCCCTGAGGAGAGCACATTGGGAGTGTTGTGGGCAGCTCTGGGCTCTGAGAAAAGGGTGCCAAGGAGATGGAGGCAGATTCTGCTCCAGGACATGGGAGGGAAAGGATGGGAAACAATGTACAGCAAGTTCCAGCTGAACAAAAGGAAGAACTTTTTCTCTGTAGGATGGAACAGAGTGCCCAGACAGGTCGTGGAGTGTCCCCAGCTGGAGATATGCCAGCCCTTTGTGGGCACAGCCCTGTGTCACAAGCTCTGGGGTGAGAGGGGAGGTGGCACCGCCATGCTCCCTCCTGACCTGAATGGGAGAAACACCAATCACTTGTCTTTATAATTTTAAAAGTTTAATAGTAATAAAATGGTTATAAAAATAACAATACAATTAGAGTAATAATAATTTGGACAATTTGGATTAGGACAATATGAGACAATAGAAACAGAGAGTTACAGACAGTCCAGGTACCTCTTTCTGAGCAAAATAAGCCCGAAAAAGGACCCACGTTAACAGAGGATTAACCCTTAAAAGCAACAGCCTGTTGCATATTCATACACCTCAGACATGATGCATAAATTCCATTCAAACACAGGATTCTGTCTGGTCAGTGTCAGCTTCTTCCTCTGAATCCTGACTGCGTCTTCATGGCTGAGTGAGGCAGGAAGAAGTTCATTTCTGATAATGGAGCAGTAAATTCTCTTTCTGTGAAAGATTCAGGTGTCTTGTGGCCGTTATCTCTGTGCGAGTCCTTTCTTTAGGAAAAAAAGTATCCTACATAGCATAGTTTTTATTTTCACCTTATGTTATAACCTAAAACTATATTTAACACACTACCTAAGAGAATTAATACAGCATAACTTTCTAACGCAACCCATATAATATTAATTTGAACTAATGCGAAAAGCCAATGATAAAATACGCAATTTTCACACACGAGGGACACCGGGGCTCTGCGGGAAGAGCGGCCGGGACAAGGCCGCGGCCCCTCAGTGCACCGAGCCCACACAGCGCCACCACCGCCATGATGGGTGACGTCACCCGACCCCGCCCCTCCCGGCGCGCGGCGGGGGCGTGGCCCGCCGAGGGCGTTGTGGGGGCGTGTCCCGATGGAGGGGGCGTGGCCTGGCGGCGGCCGTGGCGTGCGGCGGCGGCAGCGCCATGTCGATGGAGGACCCCTTCTTCGTGGTGAAGGGGTGAGCGCCGCGCTCCGAGCGCTCCGGGAGCGGGGAGAGGGACGCGAAAAGGGACGAGAACTCATCCGGGCGCGGAGGGGGCGGGCAGGGCCGCCGCGCAGCTCGGGAGGCCCGCGGAGCGGGGGGCGAGCGGCGGGCGGGGGTCTGTGTGTGAGGGGGAGAAAATGGCGGCCGGGCCCCCCAGTGCTGCTGAGGGGCTGAGCGCGGGCTGTGCGGGTGCCCGGCCCGGCCAGCGGGGCATGCGGGGAGCAGGGCAGGGGCCGGGCCGCGGCCGGGCCTCCCCGGGCTCTGTGAGGGTCCCCCGGCCTTGGGGACAGCGGGCAAAGCGGGGACTGGCGGCTGGAAGGAGGGGGGACAATGGGGAACGGTGGAGAAGAGCAGGGAGCAGCTGTGGGACAAACAATGGCCCTGAGAGGAAGCCTGCGGAGAACGCAGGGAAATACCAGCTAGAGGTGGCCAAAGGAAAATTGTCATTAATGGGGTGGAAGGAGCTCTGTTGGAGAGGGTCCAGTGGAGGCCACAAAGATGGTTTAGTGTCTGGAGCATCTCTGGTGGGGAGAGACTGGAGGAGCTGGGCCTGCTTAGTCCAGAGACGACAGAGGAGATGTCATCAGTCCATATAAATATCTCTAATGGTGTCAGGAGGATGTTGTCAGACCCTTTGCAGCAACAGGCCATAAACTAAAACACAAGGAGTTCCACCTCAAGGTGAGGAAGAACTTTACAGTGAACAGAGCACTGGAAAAGGCTTCCTAGGGAGGTCATGGAGTTTGCTGGAGACACTCCAAACCTGGAGGTATCCCTGTGTCCCCTGCTCCAGGTGACAGTGCCTTGACAGGGGGTTGGCTTTGGGCTGGCTGATCCATAGACATCCCTTCCAACCCCAGCGATTCTGTGATTCTGTGGAAGCAGCTCCATCACTCAACACTGCCCTCGGGCCACCTTCAGCTTGTGCTGGGGGCTGGTCTTGTGCCCCGTGTCACAGCACAACAGTCCTGAGGGGCGGCACAGGGGCTGTGGTGGGGTGTTTGGGAGAGCCATGCAAGAACAAAAGTGTGGGAAGGGAAACTGATGCAGCCAGGGAAAGTGAATCCCTTTAGCAGGCTGAACTAAGAGGAAGGTGTAGGAGTTGCTATGGGTGGGGAGCAAACGTCTGTCCTGTCAAACTTTCCAGAGATGTTCCTGCAGCGTGTGGGGAAGGGCAGGGAGGGGAAAGGGGACGTGCTGCCGCTTCCTCCCACAGTTAATTATTACCTGGCAGGTCAGAGGGGCTGCTGGTGCTGGAGCCACCAAACTGCTCCTGGTTTGCTTTCCTGGTGTCTGTAGCTCCTCCCATCAGAGGACACCCAGCTCTGCTTTACATTCTTGCTGCTGGGGACTTCCACAAGCGTGGAAAAACAAAATAAACAACAACCAAACAAAACCAAAACTTGTGCTGGCAAGTAGAGGAGGGAATGAAGTTTTCCAGACGCTCAGTGCAGGCTGCTGGCTGTAGGGCACTCAGAGTGGCAGAGCAGTAGGAGGGACACACATCAGAGTGCTGAGAAACTGCAGCAACTGGAGAACTTCAGGCCCTGGTGGAACTTAGAGAGCTGCAGTCCTGGCAGGACAGAACAGTTCATCTGCTCCGGGCCTCTCCTGCTTTCCTTCACTGGGGTGAAACATCTGTGCAAGCTCGTGGTGGCCACCACCACAATCTGATCTCCTGCCCCTTCCCATTCCCAGCTCCCTGTGAACCTGGGGGAGCAGCTCACAGCTCAGAACCACAGTTTGTAAATGCAGCTGACCACCCTGAGAGTCTGTGACCCAAATTTACAAACCTGCTTGCCCCAAAGCAAGCTGTCAGCACTGCCTTCCCCTGCTGTGAATGCACTCCTCTCCAAAAGAGCTTAGAGCAGCAGAAAAATCTTGTGCTTCCTAAGCCACCATAGCAGGCCTGTGTATTTTTTTAAATGATTAATTAAAATAAACGGTTCTGCACTCAACAATCTGCCTGGCTGTGGTGTGGGGACAGTTCCTGTAGCTCTGTGTGTATCTATAAGATACCTTGGTGTATCTTACATGGGTATTTTAGGGCCTTGAGAGGAAAAATTTTTGAGAGAGGAATGCAAAGTGTGGATTGCCAAAGAGCTGCCTTGTTCAGACCCTCTGCCCTGGTGACACTCAGCATCTTCCCCTGGAGAAATAGGTCCCTTCATGAATAACCTCATGCTGCAGTGAGATCAGGGCAAATCCTTATTTTACAAAATCAACACCAAGCTGTTGGAAGGAAGATGTTTGGGGTGGAGCTGCGGCGTCCCTGCTCAGCTGGACACGGGGCTGTCACTGCTGCAGGGCAGCTGGGGATAATTTGGGCTTCTCTTCACTCTCCTGGCTGCAGGGAGGTGCAGAAAGCTGTGAACACTGCCCAGGGGCTCTTCCAGAGGTGGACAGAGCTCCTACAGGATCCCTCCATCGCCACAAGAGAGGAAATCGACTGGACCACCAATGAGCTCAGGAACAACCTGCGCAGCATCGAGTGGGACCTGGAGGACCTGGATGAAACCATTAATATCCTTTTTGTGGCCCTTTGGGGGTAGCTGCAGTTCTCAGGTTGTGCTAAATAGCCAAGTCCCAGTGCTTGTCAGTCTTTGCAAAAATCAGGACTGTTTGGGATTGAATTTTGTGTTCACATCGGCTTTTCTCAAATTGCAAATGAGACATTAAGTCAAGGATTTTTCCTTTTGCCTTTTTGCAAAGTATATTCTAAGGGGCTTTGTTGTAGAAAGCCTACTGTGTTGTGTGAATCTGGATTTCTGCAGGGTCAGTTCATTATCTAGGCTGCCTTCCAGAAATACTCCTTTTCCCTTGTGTTCCTCAGAACCAAAAAAACACGTGGAAAAGAGAAACCTTGTGTGTGTGCTTGAGCTGCACGGCACATTCCTGCCGTGTCTCCTGCTCCATCTTTGCTACTCACATTTTGGGAGCAGGCACACCACAGGTGCCCCTTGGCACGCTTTGTTTGTACCCAGTCCCATTTCTGGGGGCTCCTTGACTCGGTGCCCAGGCATTGTGGAGGCAAACCCACGGAAATTCAACCTCGATGCCACGGAGCTGGGCATCCGCAAAGCCTTCATCACCAGCACGCGCCAGGTGGTCAGGGTAAGGAGCCTGCCCTGGCCTCAGGGCCGGGGGGAATTGGGACTAAAAAAGGAAATCTGGGGTGGGATGGAGAGCAGAGAATGAAGCTGTACCCTGCTGAGTCTCAGGCTTCCTCCTTTTCCCCGAGCGTTCCCTCCTGAAGCTGCCCAGAAGGGTTTGGGGGTACAGGCGCCCCATGGAATTCCCTCTTTTTGTGCTGCTGAGCCTTGAAGGCTTCACAGTGCTCTGGGAGCCTGTGGTAACAGGCTGCAATGTACAAACTCTGCAGCTTCAGAGTTGAGGGAAATCTCAACAGTCCTGACCATTTGTAGCTCTGGTTTTCAGCAACAGAGACACCACTTTGAACACTGACAGGTGTTTAAAGCCTGCTGTTATTGACATGGTGACTTCAACTTCCTACCACTGCAAAATAGTCCAAACAACCACTGGATTTATTTTTAACTCGAGGAAGACTTTTTTTTTAGTTTAGGCTTATGCTTGAGAAGCAAAAAGGGGATTTTAACAACTTGGTGGTAACAAATAGAGAAGAAACATCTTTCCAAAGCCTGGTAACAAGCTGCTAGTTGGGAAATTTTCCATTAATAGCTACACTGAGTTTCTGCTGTCCCTCATGACTCTGATGTTCCTGCTCCACAGAAGGCACTGGTGTGGCTGGCAGCAAGCCTGTTACCCTACCTGCAGTGCTGTGGTCTGGATGCAGTTCCTAAGGTTTGCTGCCTGGAAACTGATCCCACAACCACACTGGCTCCAGGTAGCAGGCATGTGTTTGCTGCCTTGCCCATGGTGTAGTCCACTCCCTAATGGGCAGGATCAGGCAAGCCTGCTCTCTGGTCTTCTTCTCCTGGCTGAAAAATGCTGGCTAATGGCTTTTGGAGCAGTGTCTCCCACTGGGAAATGAAATATATAAGTGGCTCTGTGCAGCTGGCTTCCAGTTTCCATGGGGGAAATTTGTGATGTGCTGCAGCCAGTGAGAATGAACCAAGTGGGATGTGGTGGTGCTCTCTGGTGATGTGGTGCACATCTCTGAACAGTAACACACAGCTGAATCCTCTCCTGGTGGATCAGCCTCTGCCAGATGATGTTGGCTCCTTGCTAATTTATGCAAACCAGGTTATGTTACATTGTGCTGGGGAGCCTTCTGTGGTTAGGGACCTTCTGCAGGAGCTCCAGCAGAAATTAATTGGTAGGAGAGAACAGTGACACAGAGAGGATGGCTACAGGACAGCAAATCTACCTCCTGCTATGGAATATAAAACCAGATGCAGCTGGGAATAAAGCACAGGAGGTTACAGGCTTCAAGGCCTTGACAAACACTTCCTCACATTCTGTCAACAGGAACATTCATTATTCACAAGTCAACGTGGAGAAAAATGAGTAGTACATGAGGAATATTTTCAAAATATCCCAAAGCTGTTGGTTCCAGTATTAGTATAATAATGAAACTGTCTACAGTATGTTTACAGACTTTTCAAAAGTGGGTTTTCAAAGAAAATCTCCCTTCCCTCTTTCCCCCATGTAGAAGCCTTGTCTGGGTATAAACAGCCCTGCAGCACCCTGAATTTGCCTGTCACCTCAAACGCAATGCTCACATGCTCCTTTTTTTTGTTGAATGAACAGGACATGAAGGATCAGATGTCAAACTCTTCCATGCAAGCACTGGCTGAAAGGAAAAACAGGCAGGTGAGAATGAGAAATGGGCAATTTATTTCTGCTACAGTGTCTGTCCTGTCTGGAGTCCCTCCCCTTACAGACCCTGGGTGTGGGCAGGGGCTCCCAGGCTGGGTGTGAGCTGTGTCCATTTGGCTGCCCTGGGAGAGCTGGTTCTCACAGGCTGCCAGCCTCTCCCAAGCCCCTCTCAGAGCTGTAAGGCAGCACTCACCATCTGGCTCTGTCTTCAGAGCTGCTTGTTTACAGCTGTCAGCATTGCACCATCCCATGGAAAGGGAAATCTCCCTCCTCCTCCTCCTCCCTGAGGGGAAGCAGCTCAGAATCCATGTCAATGAATGTAATCCTGCACTCTGCTGGATTTAGGAGCCAAGATGGTGCAATATCCTTTCAGGCAGCTGCTTCTGGTAATAGCCCTGTAAGAAGATGGAAGGAGCTCCAGGAGTCTGGTGTTGTCTGCACTTGTAATCTAAGGAATAGAAATAGATGCAGCTTGTGCTGCTTGCTGGCTGATGGAGAGGCTGTAAGGAGATACTGAGCTGACTTCAGACCCACTCCAGTAAAAGCTGATATGTGCCTCATACAGTTAATTGTCTGTACTGCATCAGCCTTACCACACGTGGCAAACACAACAAACTGAGAAGCACAGAACTCATTCCTGAGCTTGTCACAGGTTAATTAATGTGCTTGGCAAACACTCCCAGCAGCAAAGTCCCTGACACCCTTACTCAGACAAGTCTGTAGCTTTCCCTGGGATTTGCTGCTTTCCTTTGCATGAGGTTCCTGGTAGCTGCAGGAGACCATGTGGCCCAGCTGATGCAGTGACATCTGGTGAGGAAGGCTGACTTCCCCTTGCTGCCTTCCTCTCCCTTCCCAGCCCCTCACCTTCACTCCAGACTGCAAGGCTTGGGCTGGGCTTTGTGTCTGAGCAATGACCTGACCCTCACAGCCCAGGCTGGCAAACAGGCCCTTTCTGTTGAAGCTGCAGGCAAAGCTAGTGCACTAAATAAAATATTAAATCAAAAGGAGCTGCCCTTGCCACAGACTGGAGGGACCAGGAGCTTGCTCAGTGTCTTGGGGGCAGAAAAAGCCAGATGTCATGCTGGCTTCCTGCATGGTCAGTCTGTCAGCTGTCCTCACCCTTCCTTGAACCTCATCAGTCAGATGAACCATAGACACTGTCTGGTTTTCAGCCTTACAGAGCAGCCTGGTCATTGTCTTGCTGTTCTTCACAAATACTCAGTCATTTCCAGGAGCTGCAGGATGGTCTCATTACAAGTCAGCCTGGAGGGCAGAGTCCCTCACCCTTCCCTGGTGCTGCAGGGTGCAGTTCCTCACATGCAGCTCATGTTCATTCTCCAGCGTCTGAAGCTTGGGTTGTTTCCATTTCAGGGACCAGACATATTTCCCTGAACCCTTTTCAGGGACCAGACATACTTGGCTGGAAAGCCACATCTCTGCAGGCTTTGCAGAGTTTATCTCTCACAGGTAGCAAGAGTAACTTTGTATGCTGGCAGCTGAAGAGCCTGCTGGGGAGACAGGCAGCCTGGATCATAGAACATAAGCATACAGCACAGCTCTGGTTATAGTTTGCATTATTTTACTGTCAGCTCAACTGGTTAAGTCCTTTATCCAGACCCTCTTAAGCCCCTGTCATTAGCAGCAGAGTGCTCAGATGGAGCTGCACATGTGTTAACACAGCATATCCAGACACTTCCCAGCTCACATGTCCTAGCACACACTGCTGCCTCCTGAGCAGGCCTCCTGCACACACAGGCCACACTCCAGCTCTCCTGCTGCTGGAGAGGCATCTCTGCAATGCCAGGCTGCAGAGACTCCCAGGCTGGCATTTTGGCTCTGTGTTGCTTTAGTTCCTGACAGCACTGGCTGAGCAGCAGCAGAGCAGGAGGAAGGGGATGCTCTGTGCCTGTGTTCACGAGTGCTGCCTTGTCTGCCTCCCCAGCTCACCCTGTGGACGGGCTGTGACAGACACAGGGGTGTTGCTAAGAGCTCTCTGCATCTGTTCAGGCACTCCTGGGAGAGAGTGGCAGTCAGAGTTGGAGCTCTGGACCTGACAGATACAGCCGTCTGGACCGGGAGCTGCAGTTAGCCAATTCACATTTCATCGAGGAGCAGCAAGCTCAACAACAGGTAAGGCAGCTGGCACCACACACTAAATAGCTTTGCTTGCCAAGTGGGTGCCAGGGGGCTGCTCTGGCTGCAGGAGCCTGACAGTTCTCCTCTTAGCTTGTGGCATGTGTGTGTGCCTGCATTTCCTGTGCAGGACAGCTCTGGGTGATCTGGGCACAAGATTTTTAACCCTGGAGCTGTGGGGCTTCTGCTGGGTTTAGGAGGCAGTTGTGTCTGCCTAGTCTAGAAGATGTAGCACACTAGGATTTAATAGTGCAAAGATTGCTGAAATCCTTGGAAGAGTAGAAACACTGCAAAAAGAAAAGAGCCCGTTTGTCTTATGCAACTTCCCCTGGTTAGAAAATGTTTGGTGTTGTTTGTTTGCATCCCCCTTCAGATCAGGCTGGGAGCAGGAGCACGTGCCTGCTTCCTTTTCCTGCCTTTGTCCCCGTGAGATTGGTGACAAGGGCTGTGTGAGGCCTTGGGAGAGCCCCTGGTGAGGCACTTCCCAGCTGGCAGGGGAGTCTGCCTGGAGAACTGCAGGGCCTTGACACAGGCAGTGACTCGGAGGTGGCAAACTCTGCTAAAGCTCCTGAGCCCTGCTGCCACCTCGGCCTCCAGACACGTTTTACCTACTGACTGCAGGGGGATAAACAGCCTCAGAAATAGGTAACTAGGGTAAGGCTAATCCTTGGCGTGACTGTGCCCTGAAAATGACTTAAAACAGCAGCAGACGTACTCCTTTGGCACATTCAGAGCCAGGCTGGTTATTTTTAGCTGTAGAAGCTGCAACAGCTTTCTGCTTGCATTAACCCCGTGTTAGCTGTGGCACATTCCAGGTAGCATTTCCCAGGCACAGCATCAGTGTGCCTCCCTGGCTTGCTCACCTTGCCAAGGTTTTGATGACCAGCCCTTGGAGCTTTCCAAAGTCACTTCAGCTGTGCATACAGCATGGATGAGCTGAGGCTGGATTTGCAGGGATGTCTGGAGGCTGCAGCCTGCTGTGCCATGGGGATGCTATGCCATGGAGACTTTCTCTTGGCTGTCTCCTCTCCAGCATTTCTTAGAAATGCAGTCCTCATTCCTGGTGGCTTAGGTCTGAGCCCAGGCCTCACAGCTGATGTTGGCTGAGCAGCCTGTGCCTGTCCACTGGATGGGCTGGCCCCAAGGCAGCTGCAGGCAGCAGATCTGTAATTGCCCATTTCTCTCCTCTCTGGCCCCAGCTGATTGTGGAGCAGCAGGATGAGCAGTTGGAGCTGGTCTCTGGCAGCATCGGCGTGCTGAAGAACATGTCCCAGCGCATTGGCGGGGAGCTGGAGGAGCAGGCGGTGTAAGTGTGAGACATGGTGGCAAAAATCTGGCACAGGGCTGGCTGCAGCATGGCTGGATGTCCTCACACACCTGTCTCTGCCTCTGGTACAGCCTGGAATCCACTGATCCCTCAGGCAGCCTGTGGAAGGCATTTTGTACTGCAATCCCCAAGGATCCAACTGCAACTTCCTTCCTTTAGAAGGCTGCACCTAGGGCAGGCTGAACTGCCACCTTTCCTTTCCTCCTCTGCTTTTCACATGCTCCCCCTCAGGCAGCCAGCAGATAAGGGAGGGAGGGGCTGTGCAGTGCAGATGCTGCCCACTTCTCCACTCTGCAGGGTTTTGTGCTGCTGGGGCCAAGAGCTCTCAGCTGTGCCCTGAGACACACAGCACAGTGCTGCTCTTCATCACTGAAGTTAAAAATAACCCTCACCCACACAAAGGGTTAAAGGGCAGCTCACCAAGCCATTTTGCATCCATCCATTTACATATAAATTAGATTTCTTCCCCAGTTCTTGTCCTTTGCAAACAAGTTCCCAGTTGTGCAGGCTAAGAGCTATGCTTCCAGAAAGGCTTGAAGGGTTCATGGCTAAAACCCCTCCTTGTTTGGCTGGTGGGAGTCTGGAGGGCCATGTCCCTTGTGAAATGATTTCATCTTGGATGGAGAGGAGGAACTTTGAACCTCCCTCCTGTGTGAAGTTGTGCAGCATGAGAATCCTCTGCTCTCACAGAGGAGATTGGTGTGGTGTGTCTGTTTCTAGATCATCACACAAGCCATCAGTGCTTGCAAGGTTAGCTCATAACTACCACAGGGAGTTTTTCCCCACTGAATGAAGGTTTAACAAGTGCCCTGGCACTCCAAATGAAGGAGTCTGTCCTTTTAAATGCATTAAGCTTTAAAGTCCCACTGGCTGGAGACAATCGGATTAGTACCTTGACTCTGGATGTGCACTGGCATTGACAAAGCACAGATTCAGGAAGGCTTTCAGATTCATTACAGTCACTGTGTGGAGGAAGTAAAAGGGTGACTTCCATGCAGAGCTTGAAAAGCACCTTAAAAGCAACTGCAGATCTCATTCCCACTTGATATATGACTGAAACAAGATTTTAGTTTAAACTGCAAGCCCTGAACAAGAAAAGGGATTTAAAGTCCAAGCCGACATGTAGATGCTAATCATGGATTATTAATGAGACTTTCCTTTTGTAAGGAGGAAGGCCCTCCCCCACTCCTCACCTTGCAGATGTGTAGAGTTCAGCCACAAAGACCCAGGGGAGGCTCAGTCTGGCAGGAATCCCGAGTTACCTTCCACCAAAGCAGAGCTGCTGCTTCAGCAGCTTTTTCCCTTCCCTCGGGTGCTCCCAGGAGAGGAGGCCATATTCATTTTGTCAGCCAAGGTGTGCTGCTCTGCTCACATCAGTGTTTGGATCCATTTGTGAGCGTGGTGCAGAATGCCCAGGGATGTGCCACGTGCTGAGCAGTGCCCTGTGTCTGTGTCCCCAGGATGCTGGATGACTTCTCCCACGAGCTGGACAGCACTCAGTCGCGCCTCGATAACGTCATGAAGAAACTGGCCAAAGTGTCCCACATGACCAGTGGTAGGTCCTGGGGAGTGGGATCCAGTCCTGGAAAGGGAGAAACAAGCCCTGGATCTTCAGGCTGGGACACTGTGCTCCCACCCAGCCAGCCAAGGGGAGGGAGCAGCTCTCAGTTCTTGAAAGAAGGGGAAGGGTTCCAAGCCCAGCAGCTGCTCCTGCCCAGACACTGCTCTGCTGCCTGTCCCCTCCCTTTGTTTTATTTACAGATGCCTTTCTATTTATGCTGCTGCTGCTGGGAAAATCCCCCTCTAGCTGCTGGGAGGGGAAGCTCTGCAGCCTCCTGCTCTGCTGCACTTTCCCGGGCTGCCTGTGGAACAAAAGCTGTCAAGGTGCCATTAAACACCGAATGCCTGCAGCAATCCCCTTCCCAAATCCCACCTGCCCTGGGGCTGCTGGTGCCTGCAGGCTGCTGTGGGTCACATCTCTCTCAGCTGGTAGAGGAAAGAGCAGAATTCTGTGCTGAACCCACAGAAAAGTCCTTATAAGGCTGTGCCTGGAGCCAGAGCAAACAGGAAGCCGGGCCTGGCTGCCGGGAAGTCCCGGCTGTGGCTGCCTCTGAGCCTGGCACCGTGCCCAGGCAGCACCTCCTGCAGCACCCCTCTCCCCTGGCTGCCCAGGACCTCGGGAAAGCAGCAGCCTGGCAGGAGGAAAGGCATTCCTGCTCTGCAGGATTAGGCTGTCCGAGGGATTTATGAGCTAATGGGAATACAGCCCCAGAGAGACCACTTGGAGTGCTGACGGTGCACTTTGGGTCAGCAGTAGCTCAGCAGCAGCACAGACACGGGTGAACCCTGTGTCTCTGCCCTCTCCTCTGGGAAATCCCATGGATCTCTGCAGAGTGTTTCTGAGTGTTGGGAAAGAGCTGCAATTTCTGCTGGAATCACCTATTCCAGGGAGAGTGGAAGAGTTCTTTCTGGGGTAGCTGCTGTGCCTAGGAGCTGAGGGGATGCCAGCAGCCCTGTCCCCACTGCTGTACCATCAGCAGCAGCTCTCAGAGGTGATGAGCCAATGAGGTGTAAAGATGTCCAGGGAAACCTGATTCCTGGCCCTGTCCTAAGGGAAGCCGCCACAATCTCTTCTTGGCAGAGCTCCTCTGGGCAGCTCTCACCAGATCCCTTCTCGTTCCTCTGGCAAACAGATTGCTCCATGAATGAACAGCAAACACAGCAGCTCTCTGCTTGTTCCTCCCAATTGCTTTTGAGCCAGCTTTTCAAAGCTGTTTGAACTTGGTTGGGAAGAAGGCTCAGAATTCCCACAGCTGTTACCAAACCCCAGTGTATCCTGGAGGAGAAAGGCTGTGGTGCAGTAAGGCATTCTCCCACAGGAACTTTTGTTTTGGTTTTTTTGTAGCTTAAGCTTGAATTTGGTTCCTAGCAGAACCAAATTTTCCTTCTCTGCTAAAGCAGGAAGACTGATGCTTTCTTTTTTTTCCAGATCGACGGCAGTGGTGTGCAATTGTTGTCCTCTTCGTCATCTTGCTAGTGGTGCTCATCCTGTTTTTTGTGCTGTGATGACAAAAACTGAACTTCCTGGGACGCCCCCTGCCCGACCCCTGGCCCCGGCAGCGCGGGGAAATGAAACTCTGCCCATTTCCGTCCGCCCACAGAGATCCCCGGCAGGAACACCCGCGGCAGCTCTCAGCATCCTCCTGCAAGGACTGCGGCGTCTCCCCCGGCCCCGGGGAGGGGGTGGAGCGCTGGGGCTGCCTCCGCCCCCGCTGCGGTGCCCCCTGGGCCTGGGCTCCGGCGCTGCATCCCTGGAGCCGCAGGGGGAGCTGACCCACCCGCTGCAGGTAGGAGCCGCTGGACACAGAGCAGCGAGCCCTGGGGAGGATGGGACGGGGAGGAGTGACTGAATTCACTGAGCATTACAAACGGCGCTGCCAGTGCCAGCCTCAAGCATCACTGGGAAGGGTGAACCCCCTGAAGCCACAGCAAGGGAGGGGAGCCCTGGCCCTGCTCCCCGTGCCCCTCCCTGCCTCCTGTGGGCGGGCTCTGTAGCACCAATTCACTGCCGAGAGCTCGGTGAGTCCTGGCGGAGCTCTCCTGCCGCCTCCCTGGGCAGAGGGCAGAGCTGTGGGGTCTCATGTCCTGCCATGGGCACCCCCAGGCCTCAGACCTGGGGGGCTGCAAACCGAGCGCTGGCAATCAGCTGTGAGCCACACAGGGAGAGTCTTGAAGCTTTTAAACTTGCCTCCCTCATTATACAGGCCTCTAAAGCTCATTGACTGATGCTTTCTTTGCCCTTGTATAACTGAGTCACTGCTTCTGTTTAACAGCTGCTTCCCTTTGGCAAGTGATTTGCCAAGTCTAAAATAACTTATTTTTTTTAAGAAAAAAAAAAAACTTTAAAAGATTTTTTTGATGACCATTAGAGCCACGTTCTCTCTGACACACATGATCAGAGGAACAGTGCTCAGTGATGTATTTTAAGTGTACATGAACTTGTAAATAGGATGTCTTAATTTTCCCCAACTGCTATTTTTTGGACACCTCCGTTGTAAGCAACCAAAAGGCAGGAGATTCAAAGCTAGATCATGTTTCCTAATTCCTCCCCAGTCCTTTTGTTACCTCCCAGTTGTTTGTCACTCCAGTTGTCTCAGCAGGGTTGGATTCCCTCCAGGGAATGTGGAGTAGCCAGGTGGGCAGTACCAAAAATGTGAAGGAAGCTCACCTGGGCAGTATCAGTGCAGAGGAACAGGCAGAGGGACCGTGCTGCAAGCACCAACTGTGGGATGGGGGAAAGCAAAAACGGTTTCTTACTCCAGTCTGCTCCCATATTTTGAGTTGCAAACATGAAAAGACTCAGCACAGCCTGGCTTATGGCTCCCAGATGGGGCTGGGGGAGGAAGTTAATTGGCGCTGACACAAAGACTTCTCCTGAAATTGCAAATCACCCCCAAAATCATCCACCCCCCGCCTTAGAATCTTGCCACCGGACGGCTTTACCTCCGGAACTGAACACTCCTCCCCCTCGGAGCTCTGCGGGCCCCCCGTCCCTCCGCAGGCGCAGGATGCACCGCCGGCGGCTCGGTGCCTTCCGCAGCCGGGCGGGGCCGCACGGAGCCTCCCGCCCGCTCGTCAGTAACGCACACGTGGTGCCTCGCTCGGCGCCCGCCCGCACTCACGGCTCGAGCGGCTCCCTGTCCTGCAGAGCATCCCTGCAGGGCACGGGCGGTGTCTGCTTTCCAGGCTGGCTGTAGCTGTGTCCGTGGCTCCCTGTCCTGCAGAGCATCCCTGCAGGGCACAGGCGGTGTCTGCTTTCCAGGCTGGCTGTAGCAGGGTCTGTGCCACCCACTCGGTGGGGATGAAGCACGGGTGTGGGCAGGGCGCAGGGCTCGCTGCTGGCTGCTGTTTGCACACCTCTGATCCCCGTGTTCCTTCCAGCGTGTTTGTGCATCCTTGGGGAATGACTCCCATGGAGGAGCGCTCCTTTGGTAGTCCAGGGGGTGGCCCAGCTGCTGGCATCACCACAAGCCACCCGAGTGTCTCTGGTCCCTTTCCCTGTGTACATTTGCTTTTCTGTCGCTGGTGGTGCCCTTCCCTTGAACACTAAATAAAGGTGCAGCAGCGTCGATCTCCACTCTTCCTTACCTGACTCTTGTTCCCGGGACAACCTCGGGGTCTGCTGGCACCAGGGAGTGGGAAAATCCCTCCCCCCAGCATTTGCCAGGCATCACCATCCTGGTTTTTGAGGCATAAGCAGCATCTGCAGTTTCTGGGATCACCTCAGCCTTGTGGGCAGCTGTGCCCAGATGTGGGGCACCACCGTGCAGAGGGCAGCCATTGCTGCTGGAGACCCTCCAAGGATGTGTTTTGCTTTCCATGGCTGGAAAAAAGAACCCCTCAAAATCCCCAAGGAGCCCTGCAGGTGCCTGAGCCCCCCCGCCTGCCTGCCCAGGGCCCCCCAGCACCACAGCACGGCCAGGAGGTGGCTGGTGGAGCAGCAGGGCCATGGGAAAACAAATAGCAAAGGCCACAAGCACCACCCCAGCCCCTCCATGCCACAAGCCAAGGGCACTGTTTTGTCATTGCAGAGATGTATTTTTGGGTTTCAGTTTGCAATAATTTAAAAGAACCTCACCAGCCCTCTAGCACAAGGTGGCAGTGCTGGCAGGAAGCCCTCTGTCTCCTGGGGTCACAGAGATGGGGTGTCCCCATGCTGGTCACCCCAGTGCCTGCAGAACAGACCCACCCAGCTCTGCTGGGGCCAGGCTGTCCCCTGTCCCCCACACCTGGGCAGCTCCTGGAGGCTCTGGGATGTCCTTGCTCCCACACTCTCTCCCAGGGGGACAAGGAAAGTCACTGCAGTGGAGCCGGGCTGGTCCTGGCACTGTGAGGCAGCTTGGTCCATGCCATTCTGCAGCATCCTGGGACATCAGCGGGACATCGTCCTTCTCCCATCACTGGGACATGCTCCTCCTCTGGCCAGCCTCCACAGGGGCGGTGGCGGGGCTAGCGCGGCGCGGGGCGGTGCCGCAGCACTCGCAGGGACAGACTGTCAGCGCTCAGCAGCAGCTGCCGGAGCCCGGCCAGCCCCAGCCCCGAGACGGCCGCGCCGTTCACCTGCAGGATCTCGTCCCCCACGGCCAGGAGCCCCGCGTAGAGCTTGGCCGTGCCAGCATCCGCCATCTCCTGCACGTAGACACCTGCGGGGGGAACGGGGATGGGTGAGAGCCCAGGGGCTGCACAGAAACAAACCTGTGATAAACAGCCTTTGGTGAGGGCTTGTGTCCCAAGGCAAGCGCTCCGCAGCAATGGAGCAACCCCCTGCACCGGTGCCCGAGCTCACCCCTGGGCTGGGACAGGAGCAACCATGGAGGGATCAGAGTGTGCCAAGCTTTGGGATTACCTGTGTCGGGCCGGCCGTGCCCGGAGGTGACGGAGAAGCCGAAGGCGCCGTGGGGCGGTCGCTGCAGCTCCAGCTGGCTGGTGCCATCGGGGAACACCTGCACCACGCGCCCCACCGCGCGCAGCTGCCCCGGCGCCCCGATGTCCTCCACGCTCAGCGAGCGCTGCGGCCCCGAGCCCCCCTTCCTGCGGGGAGAGGGGACAAGGGAAGTGCTGCAGCCCCTGGTGGCACTGAGCCACCACAGCACCCCAGCACAGCGTCCTGGGCACCGCAGGGATGTGCCAGGCCCGGTCCTACCTGTCAGCCGTGCTCTGGGGCAGGAGGTAGGCACTGGCACGAGGTGTCTTCCCCAGCTGGGGATGCAGGCTCTGGATAGAGGCAGCTTTTTGGGGCTGGCAGAAGGGTGACACCTGGGGACAAACACCTGGCTGAGATGGGGACAAACATTGTGCAGTACCGCAGTTCTTCACCACAATGTGAAGGGACAGACATCATGTGCCGAGGGAATGGAGGAGGAGGAGTAGAGGAATTAGGACATCCCACCCCCCCTGGAGCACTCCCCAGCTCACTGCTGAGGAGGGATGAGCATATCTGCTCTTCCACTACCACCCCTCTCTCCCTCCTTCCCCCTTCCACTTCCCAACTGGCTCTGGGCTTTTCAAACACAGCAGGTTTGGGGTGGCTCATCCCCCCACACCCCCTCCAGGACCACCTGAGCCACAAATCCACACTCAGGCACACTTCATCCCAGCCCAGCATCCTTTCCCTTGTGTCTCCTCATGGCACCCCCGCATGTCCATGCTCACCAGCTGCAGGGACTGCAGGGACGGTGACTTCTTGACGCCGGGGCTGCTCTGCGGGGACCCGCCGGGGGCTGGGAGCTGCTCCATGCTGTAGCAGCGGAAGCGGCCCAGGCGCTGCTTGGTGCTCTGGCTCAGGCTGCACAGGAGCTTCTTCAGCCCCGAGGCCGAAGCGCCGCTGCCCTTGCGGCTCACAGGCCGGCCCAGCTCCCTGCGGGGAGGAGGAGAGGCGTGGCGGTCACACACCGAGCGTCTGCAGGACCTGCAGCTGCCTCCGGGCTGGGGCTGCATCCTGCACCCGCCCTGGCAGCCCCGAGAGCTGCAGCACGCTGAGACCGGGGTATAGAGTAAGACTGGGGTGCACGCTGAGATTGGGGTGCACAGTGAGATCAGGAACAGCCTCCTCCCCTCAGCAGTGCCCCAGCACACACAAGTTTGTCACTACCCGAAGTGGCCCTAGGGGTTCCCTCCCTGTTTTCTCCATTATTTCAGGGGTTTAACACATCTCAGAAGTCCCCTGCTCTGCCCCAAGGGCTCAGAGGACCCAGCACCACCTTGGAACTCTCCTGCCAGTCTGAGACACGCAGCACCAGGCACAGGGCCGGCAGGATCGCACTTGGAAAGCCCCAAGACAGCTGATTTTCCTCACCCAACACCAGCGAAACACCTCTGTCACATCGGCTCCAACATCCCCGGCAGAACCAGATGTGGGGAAACACAGCTCCCACAAACACCCACACCGTGGTTTCTGCGAGGTTTTTGGAGCCAGGGAGCTCAACCCAGCAGTGCCCAGGAGGGATGCTCAGGGCTGCCCGGTTTGGGATGCCAGGGCTGCCCGGTGTGGGAGCCAGGGCTGCCCGGTTTGGAAGCCATGGCTGCCCTGTTTGGATGCCAGGGCTGCCCGGTGTGGGAGCCAGGGCTGCCCGTTTTTAATGCCATGGCTGCCCGGTTTGGAAGCCATGGCTGCCCATGCTCACCCACCCGTGTGCGGCGCTGCCGGCCGGGTGCCGCTGTGGCTGCGCTCCCGACATCCCGGCACCTTCCACGGCAGGATCAGCAGCCTCGAGGGGCACGGCGGTGACAGGGCTGCCAGCGGGGTGTGACAGCGTCCCTGCAGCCACAGAGAGACAGTCACACGCCAGTTTCATTGGGGACACCCCCAGCACCCCATGCGTGCGTCTCTCACCTCTGCCCGGCCCCGGGGCGTCCTGCCCGTGGGTGTTGTTGCAGTTGTTAGTGGACAAGGCACGGAGGGGATTCCCCGGGAGCCAGCGGGGGCTGCGGCGCTCGGCCGGGCCCGCCGTGCCCCCGGGCTGCGAGGGGGCTGTGCTGCCGGCATCGGGCTCCGGGCCCCGGGCTGCTTGGCTGGGCACCTGGCGGCTGCTGCCGGAGAACAGCGCTTTCCTGCAAGGCACCTGGGCGCAGGCCTTCTTGGTGGGAGGGGGAGCAGGGACGTGGGTGCCTGGGATGGGGGTGCTGCTCCTCAGCTGCGGGGAAGGCTCCAGGGGCTCACTGGGCTGCTGCGGGGGGCGAGCTGTGTTCATCGCTCCCTTGCTGCTGCCCCCCAGATGTCGATGGGCTTCCCCATCTTCCCGGCCGCTGGTTCTTCCCGGTGGTGGGGGGCAAACGGTGCCCGGACCCAAGTCCCCGCCCTCGGGGCCGCCGCTGGCCGCACACGTTCCCCTCCTGGCCCTGGGCTCGGGCTGCGGGGCAGCGCGGGGAGTTCTGTGCCCGCGGGTGCGGGGGTCCCGGTGCCCCCGCAGGTGGGGGCTGCGCGGTCCGGCCTCCTCGCTGTCCGTCCGGCAGCCGTCGGAGGTGTCGGTGCTCTCCAGGGCCGAGTCCACCTCGTCGATGTAGGTGACATCCCCGATGTAGGTCTCCTTGATCTTCTCGGTGTGGATGCGCTGGCGGGAGGGCAGGATCCACAGCGGGGACCCTCCTGGGCCCAGAGGCCGGATTTTCGGCTCTGTCTGGCCAGCGCCCGGCCCTCTGCCATCCCCTGGGACGCTTCTTTGTGCCGCAGGGCTGCTTTTGGCCAGCTCGGGGGCAGCTTGCGCGTCCGTGCCCCGGCCGGCGGCAGCACCAAGCAAGGAGCCGCAGGCGCTGCACTTGCCCCCGGCCACGAGGTCGCCCCCGCGGGCTTTGGGCTGTCCGGCGCCGTCCCCCGGCTGCCTGCTGCCCGCCGGCTCCGGCGAGGCGAGGGCCGAGCCCAGCGCCCGCCGCTGCCGCAGCTGCAGCCGCTCCAGGTACCGCACCTCGGCGTCCCGCGCCGACTCGTCCTCGAAGCGGACTCGGGACGGGGACGGTCCCCGCGGCCGCCGCGGCCGCCCGCAGCTCGACTCCCCGCTGGATGAATCGCTCAGGCTCCCGCCGTCCCGCGGGGCCACGCTCGGCCGCCCGCCGGGCTCCCTGCCATGGGGACAGACAGACGGACGCCCTGCAGGCGAGCTGCTCGGCAACCCTGGGAAAGCAGGGCGGGAGGGGGAAAACCCGGTGCGAAAAGAGGAAAGTGCAAAACCCAGCGCAAGGAGGAAAGCCCGCCCGGTGCTCCCGGGCTGTGCACAGCCCTGCTTCCCTCCAGCCTGAAACTGAAATGCGGAGGGGCTGCGGCTGCTGGCAGGGCTCGACCTCCATCGGCCCTTCCCTGCCCGAGGTGTGTGGTTAATCATTCCGGGAACACCACATCGCACATGACCTGGCGAGACGCCGCTGTGGTCCAGCCTCCTGCAGCGAGGAGTTCTCCCTCCTACCAGTTTTCCCTTTCGCCCGGGAAAACATTCCCCATCAGCTGGGAAACGCCATCCTCCCACCACTGATACCCCCCACAAGTAAATCCCAAACACCGAGCACATCCCGGGTATGAGGCAGCGGGTCAGACCCCAGCTCTGCACACATGCCTGCACACATGTGCCGGCTCCAAACCCCGCGTGGATGTGCCCCAAACGCGGCTGTGGGCTGGGAGCACCGTGGGGCACTGACCTGGGCTGCGGGACGGCGCTGGGCAGCAGCAGGATGTCGTGGCTGGCGCGCAGCGGGTTCGTGCGGGCCTTCATGCGGGCGCGCTGCAGCAGCTGCTTGGCCTGCTCGTGCCGCGGGCTCAGCTCCAGCTCCTGCCCGGCCACCGAGGCCCTGCAGCCCCGCAGCAGGCAGCGGGATTAGGAAAAAATAACAGGGATTAGACGTGCTTTAACAGTGACGGCGAGGCTGCCCTGCCCGGGGAAAGCGGGGCTTGGCCGCCGTTCATGGGCGGGCGGGCGGCCGCGCCAGGGATGGCCGGGCGGGCACACCGCACCCCCGGGGCCAGGTGAGACCTTGGGGCAGGCTCAGCACCCGCCCAGCTCGGGCACGGGCTCAGCACCCACCCAGCTCGGGCACGGGCTCGGCCGAGCCAGTGCTTTGTGCGCCATGGGCATCCCAGAGGTGGACAGGGAAATGGGGGCAGGCAGCACTTCCCATCCCTGCCTGTAGCCAGGGAGGTTTAGGGCGACCCCCTGACCCGATTGTCTTGCTGCCTTCCCTTCCCTTGCAGGGGTCTTTCCCCGCACTCCCAGCCCCCCCTGAGTGCAGGGTGAGGGACCTGACAGCTCTCCCTGCTGCACCACTGCCTTCCTGGCTGGCCATGGCCCTAATCCTCCTGATTAAAATAATCAGCTCAGGCAGCCTCCCCGGGAAGCCCGGCCTTAACCTCTTCAGTGCAGCATGGTGGGCACACGCTGCCCCCCAGCAGCACCACGGGAGGCCCAGAACTCCCCAGGCCTTGGCTGCCCTGCCCACGGGAGATGCTGCATCCCTGGCTCTGCCTTGCACGCCCACCACTGATCCAGCTGCCAGAGCAGAGCAGAGGCAGTGACCACAACACTGGGGGGCTTTCCCCACTCACTGATCTGCCCTTTGCAGCCCCCAGCCTCTCACCTGCCTATGCCACCTCCTTATTTTTAGTCCGTACCTGTAAGGTTTTCCATTAGCCCAACAAGATTACACACTCCTGCTGCCTCGATCCTCTTAAGCACCTGGAGCAAATTTCTGTCCCATCCTCTTCCCCAGCTCCCTGCCTGCCCTGGCGTCCTGGCAGGGATGTCCTGAGCTCAGACACCAAGGGACACTCAGCTCTGTCCCTTGTTCCACCAAAGCATCCCTGGGGCCCAGCCACACTCCCCCACCAGCTGCCCCACAACCCTTCCCTGGAGGTGCTTCAAAGGGTGCATTTAAAATACAAGAGTGGGGAGTGGGAAAGAAGGAAATGTCCATTTCTGCCAGGCTGGGACTGACCTACCTGCAGCCTTCAGCATCCTGCAGCGAAACCCCCGAGTCCCAGTCCCCATCACTCGCTGGCATCTCTGAAATGCAGGAAGGACAAGGCATTAGCCTGGTTGGATGGCAGCCCCCCATCCTCTTGATAGCACCCCCATATATCCCATCCCACCACCCTCCACAGGGCTCTCCCAGATATTTGCCTCTGGGAGATCCCAAAGGAGTGGAACGTGGGGCAGCAGCACCTGGCTGTAGGTGTGGGACCGTGGGGATGGGGGCATGGGGCCATCAAAGAAAAACTTTATTCTCTTTTCTGGCGGCAGCTTGCAAAGGGACAGTGATGCCCACAGATCTAGTGTGTCCCCGAAATTTTCCTGCTCTTGCTTTCAGCAGTGAGATTCCTCACCAGGACACCAGAGGGGACTGGCAGGTATCACCCAGAACACCTCCTACGTGCCGTGCAGGGGATGGGGCAGCCCTGGGGTGTGGGGCAGCAGGGAGCTGCACCTGCAGAGAGGGAGGCTGGAGGACTCCCGTCATCCCAAAGGTTTTCCCTCCCTCCCACCTTCCCAAACCACGCACCGGGAGCGGCGAGGCCCAGCACCTCGTGCAGCAGCCGCCGGTTCCTCTCCACGCGCTCAGCCAGCGAGAGCCGCTCCCAGCTCTGGGCCGCGGGCACGGGGGTTCGGCTCCGCTCCCTCAGCGGGCTCCGGGCCGCTTCATCCCGGGCGGCTCTCTCATGGAGGGAGGCGCAGTGCCAGGACCTGCTGCTGCCCTTGTCCTGGGGCAGCTCGGCGCCGCCGGGCACATCTCCCCTGGCTGCCGGCACCCTCCAGAGCCCCGGGGTGCCGCCGCGGGCCGCGGGGCCGCTGCCAGGCTCGGGTTCGGCCCCGTCCAGCAGCCCGTCCGTCAGGTACGTGCGGAGCTGAACCCGCGGCTCCACGTCCGCCTTTCCCCGCCGGGGCCGCGGCTTCTTGGGCGAGGGGCGCTCGGGGGCAGCCGTGGGGGTCCCGGGCCGCCCGCCCCGCTTCTCCTTGAGCGCCTTCACCTTGGCCTCCAGCACGGCGTGCGGGCCGCGGGGCTCGGGGCGCTCCGGCGGGGCCGGGCCGCGGCCGCCCTGGGCGTGCTGCTGCTTGGGGGTCCGCGGCAGGCGCCGCGCCTCAGTGGGAGGGCTCCCCTCCATGGCTCCTGCGGGGACGAAACGCAGGGAATGAGCCCTGCCTGCCCACAAAGGGCATCACCCCACCTGCCCTGCGGGGTAAATGCACGCAATGCCACCGGCGTGTGCCTGTAGGGGAAGGGGACAGCGAGGTGACACAGCACCAGGCCACCCATCCATACAGAGCACCGACACCCTGCCAGCATCACTGGGGAGCAGGGGGAATGGGGCAGCAATGAGGGAGCAGGAGGAATGGGGCAGCAATGAGGGATCGGTCGTTCCCCAAAACGGGTGGCCCGGGCCTGGGCAGCACTGCCAGCAGTGCCCACCCACACAAAGCCCGGAGGGAACTGACACTTCCTGAGCTAAACCAGGGCCCCAACTCTCCGCGGAACACAAATCCCTCCCGGCGACAGCTCGTCGAGGTGCCAGCAGCCAGAGCCAGCCCCTGCTCCGCCCCGGCCCCCGGGGCCACACGTGGCACTCGTCCTGTGCCCGCCTCTCCGGCCCAGTGGCACCGAGCAGCCGCTGCCCTCCTGCTGCCCGGGAGCATCCCGTCCCATCCCGTGCCCGTGGTGGCCCCGGAGGAGCCTCCCCCGTGGCCGCGGTGCAGGAGCATCCCCGTGGCACCCCCGGGCCCCATGGCCGCCCCACAGCCCCAGGCTGAGCGGGACGGGGCACGGGCGGGATGCGAGGGCTGTCCTTACCCCCGCAGCAGCATCGGGAGAGGGCTGGGAAAGAAGGAGAAAGAAAACGGAAGAAGGGAAGGAAGCAGGGGAGGGAAAAAAAGAAATAAAAAAAAAAAAAACGGCCAAACCAGCAAATCCCAGCCCCTCCAGCCGAGCCCGAGCTCAGCCGCTTGGCTGGGCTGTGGGGCCGTGCTGGCCCTGCCTCCCGCCCCGGCCTCCTCCTCCTCCTCCTCCTCCTCTTCTCCGCGCACCCGGCCAAAGCCGGCCCGGTCCCCGCAGGGCCACGGCGGCTACCGCCACGCTGGGGACAGGGGCTGACCCCCTCCGCCACCCAGGGAACGCCACAGGAGGGGAACCCAGCGGTCCGGGATGGAGGGATCCTGCCCCGGCCCTCCCTCAGGAATGTCCTTTGTGTGGGCTGCGGAGCGGAGCCGGGCCCTGCCGGGGGGCTGTCCCGCATGACCCGCTGCTCCGCCGGCTCTCGGCACCTCCCTGCGAGCATCACACGTTTGCAGCTGTGCTAAATTCCCCTGCTTCCCGGAGGCCAAATCCTGCTTGAACCCACGGCGAGCCAGGGCCGTGGAGGAGAGCAGTGGGAGCTGAGCTGGGTGCATCTCTACACATCCCTACCCCCAAACACGGCATGCCACACGTGCCTGCCCACCGCACACCAACACCTCCATCCTGCCCCTCATCCCAAGGCCCTGCACACCAACACCTCCATCCTGCCCCCCTCCCCGAGGCCCTGCACACCCACACCCCCATCCTCAGGCCCTGCACACCAACACCCCCTCCCCGAGGCCCTGCACACCCACACCCCCATCCTCCCCTCCATCCTGAGGCCCTGCACACCCACACCCCCATCCTGAGCTCTGCACACTCACACTCCCATCCTGCCCCCCTTTCCCCAGGCCCTGCACACCCACACTGCCATCCTGCCCCTCCCCATGTCCCCCCACACAGGACAGGGGTCCCGGGTGGGCAGTGCTCACCTGGAGGTGCCAGGGCTGCCGTTCCTGAGGGCACCGGGGCTCTGAGGAGGCCCAGGGTGTCCCGGCCCCGCTGCGGCTGCTGCTTTAAGCTGTGGCTTTTGATATTCGTGGTTGGTTTCATAATCCCGATCAAAAGGAAATCACCAGGATTATGAAATTGTTTTAATCCTCCTGGCTCTGGCCGCACCGGCCCCTGCCAGCATGAGCAGCAAGAAATCACTTTTATCTTCTTAAAATGTCCCCGGCCACCCTGGTGGCCATGGGGCCCTCATCACAGCCAAACCTGAGCCCAAGGGCTTCCTTCCTTCCCCACTGGGGCTGACACAGGGGGACTCCATGGGGGACAGAATGAGCATCTTCACTAGGAAGGGCCAGCTGAGAGCTCTGTGTGGAAAAGCCCAGGGCAGAGGAGCCACCCTCATCCTGTCCCCAGCACTGAGGTCCCCACAACCGCCCCTGTGACAGCAGGACCCATCCTTACCTGCAGGCCATTCCAGAAAGGGATCCTGGCTCCTCTGCCTGGGCTCTGGAGGTGACACACACCTGGGAGATGTCCCCATGGAGCTGGGGTGAGGTGCCAAGGGTGGCAGGATGGCTCCTGCCACCAGCCAGGCTCCTGCCACCAGCCAGGAATGCCAGCAGGGAGCTGTGGCTGGGATTAAACCTCCGGGAAGTGGCTGCTGTGAGCAGCAACAGGCTTAGAGTGATTTCAAGGCTCTGGGCTCTCTTCTGGAGGCAGATTGATTGCAGGAGGCAACGGAGAGATTTAAAGAGCAAAATAAAAGCACAGACCCCAAACAACCCAGGACTGGGCTGCTCAGCACTGGTCACACACTGTGCTGGCAGGACATCCCCTTGCACTGGGGATCAGCTGGAGAGAGGCAACCAAAGGCTCCCAAAAGGACCACGAGCCTGTGGCCAGCACAGCCCAGTCTGGGCAGGGGGTTTTCTCCAGCACCAGCCCCTGGCATGCAGAGTGTGAGCTGGGCTGGTGCTGGGGGAAAGCTGGGCTGCTTCCTGTGAGCCCCTCCAACCCCTCCTCAGACAGCTCCCTCCTCCAAGCACCTCCATCCACCTTCTCCCAGGACATGGATGTCCTCCAGTGACATCCCACAGCTCCCAAGAGAGCAGGAGCAGCAGGAGCCATTGCTCCGTGGGTGGATGCAGCACAGGGGTGGCACTTGGGAAGACACACACAGACCAGGGACAAAAGAGCCATCAGATCATTGGAAAACAAAGAGCTTGTAATAATGAAAAAAGGACAGATTTCGTAACCAATCACTTTTTCCTTTGAAAAAACACAATCACAGTAACTTTGCTGTATACAACCACCTAGAAACTATGAAACAGTATCACATTGTGCAGTATTTTTTTTTTCAAACCTACTTATCAAGAAGGGAATTCCACACTTCAAAAATTATATCCATTTGGGAAGGGAGGAGGAGGAGGAGACAGCTAATAGCGCAGTCACAGATACATCATGAGTCCAAGCAAGCGGCAATTCTTTGTCCTCACCTTTTCCACTGAGCCAAAACAGAAGAGTGGAGAAGGGGATAGCAAAAGAGAAAGGAGGGGGGAAGAAAGAAAGCACCCACAGAGGACTAATCACACTCCATAATTACTTTTGACATCTACAGGGCTTCATAGAAAGATCATTTAGACCAACACAGTGGGGAGGGGGAGAGGAAGGCGGCAGCGGGGCCCGGGGGGAGCTTTGGCATTTCCACTCTGGGCCCCTCCCGAGCGCCCATCCTTGGCCACGAGGACCTACGGGACGGAGAGGTCACGGCAAGTTCCACCAGGATGCCCAATTCCTCCTCTGGAGTGAAGAGTTTGCAATTTGGTTTACAGAGTTTGAGGGACTGTCAGGCCACAGGGCACCGTGCCAGGCAGGGGTGGTGCCGAGGCCAGGGCAGCCTTGGCTCCCACCGGGAGCAGGGCTGGGGTGTCAGCATCAGGGATCTTCCCGTGCTGGGTCCCTTCCCTCTCCTTCCCAGGGATTGGAGCCCCCAGGGATGGTGACACACCAGTTTAGCCACAGTGGCAGCAGGGGACGCTGGCCCCAAGGTGCAGAATTTGGGATGGGGGTCATGAAAAGGAGGCAAGGTCTGATGAGGTGACAGCCACTGAGCCCAGCCGTGACTGCTGCAGAGGTACCCCAGGGATTTACCACCCTTCCCCCAGGAGCCCCAGCCCCTCTTTTCCAAGGAGACAAAACAATCTGGTTGCCTTCTGGAATAAAAATGTAAATTAAAAAATAATAATAATGTTTAAGGCAGAAGATCACCTTCCCCCTGTGAGTGCAAGGCAGAAGGGCGGAGGAGAGGACAGAGGACACAGAGCTGGGATGCAGCATGTGAGCAAAGTGGCTTTTATGTCCCAGCTTGCCAAGCCATGTCCCAGCCCCAGGACACTTCCCAGCACATGTCCTGATGCTGGGGACACAGCCCCTGGAGCCCAGTGAGCAGAGCAGGGCAGGGCACATCCCTGCAGGACAAGGCCAAACCCCCATGGCCATTCAAAACACAGCAAAGGCTTCACACTGTCCCCACTGCTCATTGGAAGTGAAATCCCCAGGGATTGTCATCTCCTGCAGCAGGAAGTGCTTTCCTCCCTGTCTGCCACACTGGCCTGGCAGCTGAGCACCAGCACAGAGGCAGAAGGAGCAGCACAAGGGTTTTTAGGGAAGTAGGAGCAGCAGGATCCAGCTCTGCTGAGATTTCCACCAGAGATCTCTCCCATTCCAAGATGTTCATGCTGAAGGCTGCTGCCAGACCCCTTTCATTGGAATTAAACAGCAAAGACACTGAGAGAATGAGGAGGGCCAGGAGCAGGGTTGGGAAAGGTGTAGGATGAACACCAGCTGACTTTGGGAATGCACCTGGATGAGAGAGGTAGGAGCTTACTGGATACACAAAGGCTGCAGCCAGGAGTGCTGCAAATGCATTTCTTTTAAAATGTGGTGGGACAGCATCAGTTCTCATTGGAGAGCCGCCACTCCTGCTTGCTGAGTCCAAAGATCCCAATCCTGCCCTGCTGTCCTGCCAGGAACACACCCATGGCACATGGCATTGCCCTGCCCAAGCACAGGGACCTGGTGTTTCCCAAAGCCACACGGGGAACCCCAGCCAGCAAATAAACTCTGGGTGCTGCAACACCTCACCCCCTGCAACCCCAAAATCCCCAGAGGAGCAGCAGGATGGAAAGCTGGAAGGAATCAGCATGGAGAAGGAGGTTCAAAGGGAATCTCCAAAAGTCACAAATGCCACAGGGTGGCATCTCCTTTCCTTAGACTGCACCATCCTGATGGGTTTCACCACTCCAAAGCAGCTCCACAGCATCCTCAGAGCTGTACAATCCAACCTCCACTGAATCACAAGGCACAGCCCAGCACCTGAAATCCACAGCTTAAAGACTTCCTCAGCTTCCAGCTCCCACCCAGCTGCATCCCAACAACAAAAGCAGAGGATAAACCCCTCAGCTCCTTTTGATGCTGCTCTGTCCCTCTGGACTGCCACCCTGCTGCTGTCCCTACAGGAGTGTTCTCAGGCACCCCTGAGCAGAGCCCAGCTCAGAAAATGCAGCCACCCTGGGGATGTCCCCATCCCCTGGCTCCTGCTGCTCCCAAGGAGGGACAGGGCTATTTTCTCTCACCATCTGTTGTGCTTCATTAGGTCTCCCTTTATTGGCCAGATGTTCCTGTAGACGTGGAGCCATCCCAGCTTTAGTGCTCGCTCTCAGGAGGAATCTGCACGCCTGATTTCTCAGAAATCTCTGGGAGGGAGGGAACAGGCAGATGCAGGGCTGGGAGCTAGGAGCCTTTAAAAGCCACACTTCTGGGAATTCAGGCTGCTTTCCCCCGAGACAGCATCTTCACTGCCAAAAGGGACCATGTTTTATTTTAGGAGATCATGTTTGCTCCTCATAGCATGCTACCTCCCTTTTTTGTTTTTGTTTTTGTTTTTTTTCTCCTTACTTCTCCTGCCAGCAAAGACAGAAAAAGGGAAGAGAAAGAGCAGAGCAAGGAGCAGGGCAGATGGACAGACTGAATTCTTGCTTCCCATAAGGATTTGGGTAAACTACAGAATAAGAATTTAATCACTTGCAACCCGACCCACCCTGTCACGTAGGGAAGCAGAGGGTGGGATGGAACAGCAGCAGGATGGACAGATGGACACAGGCCACCCAGCCCTGCCCTGCCCTCTCCAGCCCAGCTGAGGAAGGCAGGGTGCTCCCAGGGGACTGGCTCCACTTCCAAATCACAGAACCATGGAATGGTTTGGGTTGGAAGGGACCTTAAGAACCATATAGGTCCAACCCCCTGCCACAGGCAGGGACACCCTCCACTAGACCAAACTGCTCACAATGTCTCTCTGCATTTTAATTTCCTTCTGAAAGGAAGATAATTACCAGTAAAGCTCAGATTCTTCGTGTAAAAAGCACAACACTTTGCTTAAGTAACACCCAGTGGTGTTACTTGATTTGAATAAATCCAAATAATTTTGGATTTTCTCCCTCCCAGTTCAGCTGCCCTCCCCTCAGCTCCCCAGGCAGGGATGGCTCCATTGCCCACTACTGCAAATACCCACACATGGTTTGGACATGGCACCAGTGCTAATTAGGAACGGAAATATTTTAAGGGGCTGAAATATTTTAAGGGACTTTATCCCAGACTGCACTTCCATGGGAATGGGAATGCTCTGTTTAAAGCATGAGCTGACCTGAGGGAGGTAAAGGCAGGAATCCAGCACAGCCCCACTCATCCAGCTCTGCTCCCACCAGAGCAGCTCCACGCGGAGGGAGATGAGAGGAGCAGCACCACAACAGGGTTTTAATCTATTTAAAGGGTTTTAATCTATTCCCAACTAAATGAAGAGAAGCAAGTTTCCTTCTTCAGCTCCTCTGGGCAAGAGGCACAGTAGGCAAGCTGCGGAAATGCAACATTCTGGTGCTGATTAAGGGAAACAACCACCAAACAGCAACTGAGGAGAGATTCCTGCCATTCCACTGCCCAAACTGGCACCAGCCAGGTGAGGATCCTCTGTCAGGAGTGTCACCCTTCCCTGGAACACCCAGGGAGAACAAGGGAAGGGAAGGACCACAGCACTCTGAGGGCTCCATGGCTCCCTCCCAGGAGGAGGGGAGACCAACGAGACCATCGAGTTCACATCTCTCTTCCAACATGATTTGCTCAGCTGTCCATTACCCAAATCTGCTCAAGTATCCCACTTGCCAAACTGGGAGAATGAGATGAGCCAAGGGGCAGATGACCAGGACAGTGCCCAAAAGAGGCTTTTTGCTAAACCAGGAGCCACAGAAGAGCTGTTTCCATCTCACCTTCCCCATCAGGTGGGCACACCACAGTTCTTTCCATGCTCCCTGAAACACACCACCACTCCTAAGCCCCAGCCTGATGAACCCCCTCTGTCCCATGAGAACTGACACCTCCTTGCCTTGTCCCACCTTGCTGGGCTGCTGGAGAACTCCTGAAAAGCTCCCTGCTCGGACTGAGATGCCCTCATGACACACCTAAGGCTTGGAAAAGTACTTTTGGATCTGGAGAATGAAGTTCCAAAGCCTTTGCTCGCTCAGTGGTTTGTGCTGTTGGTGGGAACCAACTCTCCTTTCCTTAGGATCATCTGCACTACTTTCACACGTGGAGAAGTTGGCTTTGAACTGGCATGAGAGACATGCCCAGAAGCAGCAGCAGCAACTAAAAAAATATCAGAAAGAGAAACTTTGGTTTAAAATAAAATTGAAAAGAAATAAAAGAGAGAGAAGGTACACACAGGTGCAAGTTGTCTCACTGAAGAGGTATTTGCAGGGGGCATCACCCCACAACCCTGGAGATGGAAATCTACATTCCCCACTTTGTTTTACCATTACAACCTTCATTGCACAGGACTCAAAATCACTCTCATATGGTTGTTAAGTTTCATAAATAAATGTGAAAACTATATGCAACAGATACATCATATTTCCAAAAAATTATAAGAAAAGTTACATCAAATTAAAAAGTAGCTTCATGAATGAAGATACTGCTCTAAGTGCACTTTCCCTGCAAGTGCGGCCAGTGCCTCAGCGCTGGATATGAAGGAAAAAAAACCAAACAACTGAAAAATAAAATCAACAACAACAAAAAAATCAGATTTAAAAAGTCCGGTTTCAACCAGTCAAAACCGGGCCAAGCAGAAACTGAGTGTGCTCTTGGCACTGTCCCGTGAGGGAGTCCCTATGATGCTTCATTATCCAGATAAGGTTTGTATGTCCTTGTTGAGACTGTAAACAATCCTTCTTTCCTGAACTGTCCTCTTTATTGGCAAAACAAAGTAAAATATTTTATTTTTGTTTGTTTGTTTGTTTGTTTAAAATAGAACATTAAAATTAACCCAGAAGAAAAGAAACGAAACACAGTGAGCTTGTTGGAGTCCATAGGATCTGGTCTGGAAGAGCTCAGAAAACGTGTTCAGTGTTTTCTCCTGTTTTCAGCTGGATCTGTACCAGAGCTCGGGTTACTTGGGGAAGAGGGGAACAGAACGAGAAAACAAAGGATGTGGAATAAGAGAACGTGGCCATCTCATGTGTTCACTTCATTTGCTAGGTCCTCTATCAATACCTTTGTGTCAGAAGCCTTCGACCTGGAAAAGAACAAAACACAAAACACTCACTGGGGAGAAGGAATTCCTGGAATGATGTGCAGACAGCAAACCCACAGTCCACTTGGGGGAATAAAAAAAGGGAAAATATGTCTTTCTTATGCAGAGGGGGAATAAACAATCTACTGTTTCACACCCTCCCACTCTCCCTGGGAATTGCAGAGCCTTGTAAAGATCCCCAGCTGTCCCTCAGCATCCCCCTCCTGTGGCACTGCCCACTCTGCCCATGGCCAGTGTCACCTGCCAGGCTGTGACATGTGGGGCACCTGCTCAGCCCTCCCCACAGAACCCCACCAAACCCTTGCAGGATCCACAGGAGTGTTCCTGCTCCATCTCCTGCTGGGCTGCAGGAAGGAGCAGGAAGTCCTTTAGGGATATGCCTGGCACATCTCCACTCACTGCATGTCTGAGGGATAAATGGGCATGGCTGGAGGGAACTCTAGCAGCCTTTGGCTCACATTCCCTTTGCATAACATTTTTCAGTCTCTAGCAGCCACCTTGGGGCTGTTGGTATTGGTCCCATCCGTGCAGGGACAAGAGCCAAGCACAGCCCTGGGGCCAGAGCACCCCTCCTCCTCCTCCTCCTTCTCCCACCCCTCCCAGGCAGTGCTGCAGGGATTGCACAACACTCCTGACCTGCTGTGCCTCAGCCTCGGCTTGCTCCCTGGCCAAAGGGTAGGGCGGCACAGCTGTGCTGCCAGGGCAGGAGGGACACGGGACACTGGAACTGCAGGGAAAACACACAGTGGGCAGGTTCAGGGGCTGGGGTGCAGGGTGGGGCAACATTTGGGGTGCAAGGATGATGGCTGGGAAGAAAAAAAATGTATGGGTTTGGATTTGAGAGAGGAAGGAGTCTGAGATCTTACATATGAACCTTAACCAAAGAATAACTAGAATCATACAGAGACATGGAATGGTTTGGGCTGGAAAGGACCTTAAAGATCATCTGGTTCCAACCCCCCTGCCAGAGGCAGGGATGTGAGTGACATCCATATTGCTCAGGGCCAAATCCAGCCTGGCCTTGAACACTTCCAGGGATCCAGGGGCATCCACAGCTTCTCTGAGCACCCTGTGCCAGGGCCTCACCACCCTCACAGAGAAGAATTTCTTCTTAATATCTAATCTAACTCTGCCCTCCGTCAGTTTAAAACCATTGGCCCTTCTGTCACCATGAGGTATAAAGAGCCCCTCTCCCTCTTTCTCAGAAATGTCTGCTCGAGGAGAACCTCTCCTCCAGTTTGCATTTATAACCTCTGGCAGCCTATTTCTGCAGGAGGGGACCCTTGTAAAAAGAGTGAGTAAAACGGGAACTCCCTTTCCTGATTTCAGGAGTTTCCCTTTCCTTTCCACTTGGGGTTCTGGTAAACCCCAAATGCCTAAAGGATGGATTAATTCTCTGGCAGAGGGAGGAATGCTCGTTTACTTAGTTGGACCTGCCCTACCTTTGATGACTTTGAAAATCTTTGCGTGACTTTGAAAATCTTGGCACGACTTTCAACCCTTTGTGCCATTCTCAGTGCAGGACTCCCAGTGCAGGACTCCCAGCCCATAAACAACCAACAGGCACTAGCAGCAGCTGCAGGGCAGGCTTCTGTAGCAGTTCTTTTACTTTCTTTTAAGCTTTTTCTTTCCTTTTTATCAGTTAATCTAAATATAAATTTAGATATCCATTTAAAGAGCAGTGTAGAATGTCCAGAATTATGATAAAATATATAATTTTCTAGCAAGTAAAGGTCATAAAGCTAGATGACTCAAGTAGGTTGATTTAACTGGGTCTAGTAAATCTCTATTCAATAAAAAGTGTAGAAATTTAAGAGGAAAAAAATAGTTGAATGAGAAATGTGTACTACAATATTATCATATCTTACATAAAAATGTAGCAGTAGGAATAACACTACTTATGGGAAAAATTACCTTACTGGCATGGATAAAGTTGTCTCTAGATAATGATGAAGACTAGACAAAAAACATGATTCTGACAGCTTCTGAATCCTAAGGGAAGAGTTTGAGGTAATGGAAAAGGTTTTGTCTTTAACAGGACGGAAGCACAAGTGCAATCTCCTCTGAGCACTGTGCACACTCAGAGCGCAGGGGGGACAGAACAGATGTGCAAACAGCAGAAGTTGTTATTTGGAGCACGGCTGAACGTACTGTGTGCCGAGGCGCGGCCGGCGCAGGGACACGCTCAGGCTGCGCTTCCACTGCTTGCTCTTGCGGCGGTTGCGCACGCCGTCCTCCTGGTCCATCATCTGGTCCAGGAGCGTCAGGTCGTCGGCGTTGAGCGGCGCCACCGAGATGTCCCTCACGGCACGGAACTCCCCGCAGTTGTTCAGGTGCTCGTTCTCCAGGCGGAAGAAGTTCCACACAAACCGCCTGCATGGATGGATGGAGAGGAAAAAATGAGAATTACCAACTGAGTTCCACTTTTGCAGGCGTTTCCCGCGTTTGGCAAAGCACTGGAGAAAAATCTAGTGGCTAACAGCAACATTTTTCCTCTGGAGAACTACAGAATCTATCCTAATATGGACAGCGTGGAGGTACATTGTTCAAGCATTACAAGGCAAATGCTGTTATAGGAGCTTCTTCCAGCCAGGTCTCATAAGCTTTTGGAGGTCTAAAACACACTCAAGATAGCACAGCTACCCTTGGAGGCATAAAAATCAGCAGGATGGCATCTGTGGCAGTGTTGGAAACAAAAAGGTTTAATAAAAGGTAAAATAACAAAGAGAGAAAAACTGAGCCAGGTGCCAGAGGTTCTTGATCCTGGTAAAACACCCCACAAAAGCCATTCGTTTCTTTGTTCACTTCTTTTTCTAGTAAATTGCTCAAGTGGGACTTTTTGGCTCCTGTCCAATTGGCTATCCTTAAGTTTGAGGTGAAGTCCCCCAGGCCTCTGAGGTGGCTTTTTCATGTAATCAAGGAGAGAAACTTCTGGGCTTCTTTCCTTTTTGAGGGGACAAAGGATAGTCTTGTCACTCTCTCAACAGGAGGCACATTCCTACAAAAGGCACTTTCAGCACCTACATGAGAGAGGGTCAGCATCAAGTTCTTCCCAGGAAGCTGTGGGGGTGGGTTTCCAGCTACAGGAAAGGTGTTTAAAACTCCTGGAAGCTTGCAGGATCCAAATCAATGACACAGAATACAAAGAGGTTTGAAAATTGGAAACTTGAAACTCAAGAGAAGTTTTAGTTGGAAATTTCAAGAAATTTGGTAAAAACTAACCCTTCAAGATTATGTCATGGCTCAGAAGGAACTGCAAACACAATGTGAAGGATTCAGCTCCAAACTGTGGCAAAGCCCCCTACCCTTTTCTTCACTCAGCACCCTGTTTGGATTAAATATTCCTGCTAATCCTGGTCTCCTTGAAACAAAAACCAGTATATTCCACATCCAAGGATCCAGCTGCTTCCCCCCCATTCTGATGTTGTAGAACAAAAAAGTGAAAATAAAACCAAGAGAAATGAGCTGCTCAGCCCAGCAGCCTTACCGGAACACCTCAAGAGGGGCAAACACAGTAGAAATGATGTCTGCAGCGTAGGGAAAGATTTGCATGGAAGTGAGGGAGATCTGGATGGTCCACGCAAAACGCAGGATGACATCTTCTACAATGGCACAATAGTAGTATGCCTGAGGAGCAACAAGAACAAAACAGCTCATCAAACGCCTTCTGCATCCAAAAGACCTCATCAGGTCTTTGGGAAGCTACAGAATCTGCTGCTCAAACTCAGACAAAATAAGGGCAGTGATCTCTTGGAAACAAATTTCATTTGTTGATCATTTCAATGAGAAATGATCTCTTGGAAACAAATCAGCTCTACTGCTGGAAAATCCCAGGCTGTAGCATTGAAATGCTCCAGTGGGCAACTGCAACATGCTCTAAACTCAGCAAGTTTGGTTAAAGTGTTACAAGGCTGTCCTAAGGTAAGAGCAGGCTGCATACGCACTTTCTGTGGGTAGACAATTCCTTCTCGGAGAAAGGTATTTTCACCAGCATTTTTGTCAAAGAGACCCCAGTCCATCTTCAGGTCCCAAATGAGGGTATAGCAAGAGCTGATGAAACAGAAGATAATCCACAGGTAGAAGAACACTTGGGTGTCACTGTGGTTTTTAGCTGGAAAAGAGAAGAACAACACACTTGTGTAGAACTGAGAGCACATTCCTTCTTAAAACAGCTACAAACTGCCTCATTTGAATAGTGGAAATCACCTCTTCTAGCCAAGTTCTGGCAAAATACATCAAATACAATTCTGAGCCAAACCAACACCCTTAGCAGTACCTGCTTTTTATTGTTTTTCAAATTCCACTTTCATCTCATTCACCTTTCAGCACTTGGGATTGAAATTTACATTAATATTTGGAACAGGCTCCCAGGGAAGTGGTCACAGCCCCAAGCCTGCCTGAGTTCAGGAAACATTTGGGGAACACCCCGAGGCACATGGTGGGATTCTTGGGGATGGTCCTATGCAGGGCCAGCAGCTGGGCTCAAGGATCCAACTCAGGATATTCCATGGTTTTTATTTTCCTGGATTCATGGCAGAGCTGCCGTTCTGGCTCTGAACAGCAGGTGGAAGCTGAGGGCCGCATTTCACAAAGGACACGGGTTCCTACAAAGGACACAGCACTGACGCAGAGCTCAGCGAGGAGGGTTTGGTAAGAAAATATTTGAGTTTGTATTAACATCAACAACAGTGAATCAGTTGGTAATTCCCCCATTTTCTCTCCACTAGAAGCCTGAAGAGCATGAGCAGTACAGGAATTACCCCCAGCCATTTCAGAGCTTGTGGTGGCGAGGGAAAAGGCAGCAGTACATTAAAATGTACAAATCCTAAAGTAGGCTCTGTATGGAGTTTTAAATACCCATACAGAGCTCCTCTTTGGAAACAGGAGACTGTGGGCCCACCATCTGCTCAGCTGGGGATAGTTTCTCCAACCTTGTTTCCCACTCCCCTCTGGAAAGGTTACGTTGCTCTCAATTTGGCTACAATTCCTTACATCAGCTGCTTGGGGAAAACCAAACAGAGCTGGTATTTCTGTTTGCTTTTGGAAAGCTGGCTCCAAAAATTCATGCAAATAAACTCCATTATGATGCTTCAGAAGGCTGAGACATTTTGCACCTGGCTGCTTGCAGGAATCTCTCCTTTCTGTGCAGCCTCAGCAATTGCTCATTCACCGATTCCCTCTAACAAAGCAAACAACATTTCCAGTACAAAAAAAGATGTTTTCAGCCCAAGCCCAACATCACACTAAACAACAGCACCTTTTTCTATTTATGTGGCTTTAAAACAATCCCTCTAGCTGATCAGCCAGGGAGCAACAGGACAATTTTCCCTCTGTATTTCCAGCAATTACGATTAGATGTAAAGCGGCGATCCGATAAAATTAATGGAGGTGAAAATGAGAGTACATTCCTCCCATTACGCCTTTCAGGCTTCCTGGACATGATGTGCAGGATATAGGTCAAACCCACACGTTCCTTCCCCTCTCAAAACACCCCCCTAAGGCAAACCTCTGAACCTTTCCCTCTCAAAACACCCCCCTAAGGCAAACCTCTGAACGCCACTCATGCAGCAAAGCCCGTTTTGCGCAGGAAAAGGGCACGGCGTGGCTGCAGCTCCCAGCTCTGAGCAGCTTTGGGGCAAGGTTGGAAGCCTTTCAGCACTCCCCACATGCTCAGCTTGGCCAAGACACGGGTCCAGCATCACACTGCTGTCCCTGCAGAGCGCTGACGTCACCCAGGAGCAGCGCTCACGGATGCCCAGGTACCTCACACGCTGCTGCTGCTGCTGCTGCCTGGAAACAGCCTCTCCCAGGCTATTTTTAACGTGCAGCTGCCCACAGAAAGGGACACAGGTGAGGATTTTGGAGCTTAGCAATGAGGGCTGCACTGCCAGGTTTCATTCCTCCCCCCGCCCCCCACAGCTCCTCCAAAGCCTCCACAACATTATTTCAGGAAGAAAAGGCAGATGCTGACATTCGGTGACTCATGAGACACTAAGCCTGTTCTTTCCAGCCTTATTTTTAGCTCATTAGATCTCCATGTTTAGTTCCCATTACCAGACCCTAAAGGATAATTCAGAGGCAGTTCATGGGTTGTATGTGCTTTCAAAGCACCTAAAATGCTCCAAAACACCCTGTGATGCTGCAGGGCTTCCTCTCACCTTAGGCTTGGCTTCCTCTCACCTTAGGCTTGGAAGTTACATCATGCTGCTTTGGGCTGGATTCTTTTCTGGGCTTTTTTTCCCCTTAAGGACAGAATTCAAATAAACTGAGCCTTATTCCACTCCATGGAGCAGCCATGGAGAAGGCAGTGCAGCCAGGACCATCCTGAGGAACAGGCAGAAGAGCAGGGAAGCACTGCTGGGCAGCTCTTTTGGAGCTCTGTGCTCATGGAGGGGCCACTCTGCCCCCTGATTCTCATCTCCAAGCACACAAGGGGTGAGGAAAACTCTATCCTAAGCTGGCAGTTACAGAGGAAGGAGATTTCAAAGGTTCTCACTGCTTAAACCTAAATCCCAGAATGGCTCAGGCTGGAAGGCACAGTGGGTCACCTGGTCCAACCTGTCTGCTCAAGCAGGGTCATCCCAGAGCATGTGGCACAGACTCTTGTGAGCAATTACAGAGAGTAGAACTGGGAAGGAAAAGGCCCAAGTGAGAAATCTAATCTCACCAATCTCAAAAGGATGTTCTTGCTTTCAGTTAAGTTATCCTGGGCTCAGTTCTCCTCTCCCTGCCTCTGTCTTTGCAGCAGCCTTTTCAGTGGCACCTGGGGTCACACTGCTTGGCCCCTTGCTCCTGCTCACCAACCAGCTCTGCAATGCATTCAGCTCCTGAAAAAAAAATTCATTAAAAACCCAAATCACTCCCTGGTAAAATGCCCTCATCAGAACTAGCCCATTGTCTTCAATCTTGGCCTCTAAGTCCTTCCTTTAATCACTTATCCTCCTTTTCCTCCTGCCTGCAGTTCTGTTTGATACCTTCCTTCCTTCTGTCCTCATTGGTATTCAGCTGGTGTGCAGAAATATGTTACTGCTCCAGGCAAGCAATTATAGCTGGGTCTCTGCTGGCTGGTCCTAGCAGCCCTCTCCACTGCTGCTCAGGGGGAGAGAAAATCAAGGCATTCATATTCTGCCCAGAGGCTCCATCAACTCCTGGCCTGCCACTTTTCCAGGAGCAATACAGAGCTCTGCATATTTATGATGATGTCAGGGTCTATTTAAGCAGGAACTGTTTCATCCTGTGTGTTTTTTCTTTGTTTAATGAGGTGCTAGAAAACACCAAAAACCATGAGACAGAGAGGCTCTGGAAGAGAGAAGCACTCTGGCAGATCTCAGCCTCTCCAGGAAGGAAAAAAGGAAGTTTTTGGTACTCCATGGTACCAGTGACATCCCCCAAACGAGGCATGAAGGACCTTCCTGCTCCATGCCCCACCACAGAGCAACCTCCTGAGCTGCTGTTACTCAAAGCAGCACGTGCAGGACAAAATAGCAGCAGCACAAACCATCTGAAGCTGCAGGTGCAGCGCTGAGCCTGAGGATGGGCTGGTTTCAGTGCTCACACTGCCATGCCCGCAGCCTGGAGGTGTGCACTTATGTCAGAGGCTATCTGAGCCCACAGGGCTCCTCCACTTGCCACAAAGCCAGTGGGAAGCAGCGTGCCACAAGAGCTGTTTGCAGCCTTCACCACAGAATTTCCATTAGCATCCTCAGTTTACCCTGTAACATGCAATTCCAGCAGATCCTCGGCACAAATACACCTCAAATTGCTCCAGAAGGTCAACTAGATAAATAATGGATGGCTTCCACCTTTGAACTGAAGCTGTGAATGGCCACAGTCCCAGAAAACAGCCAAAGGCACTTGCAGCAGCAGAATTTACTGCCTGCAAAAAGTGCTGATAGGCAATATCCTGCATCCCAGCCCAGCCCCAGGGGCCACAGAATCTCACTGGCATTCTGAGGGAGCACTGCTCTGCAGAAATCACAGCCCCTTGGAAGCACAGGCAAGAGAAAATGCTGCTTTCCATCAAAGAGAGACAGCCAGTGCTCTCCTGAATGCTGTTAATATTGACTTTACCTCCACAGAATTCAGCTGTTTACCCTGCTGAATTATTCTGGGGAATGTAAACACTATATAGTATTCACCACAGCAAAAATCAATGCCATGTATTATTGAAGGGCTGGATAAGAGCACAATGGCCCTTGATAAGCATTCCTGGCTTGTCACCCACCGTGGCTTGTGCTGATGGGGAGGGCTCTGATAACAGCTAGAGGTTATCAGGGAACACAGCCAGGTAAGCCCTGCTACACAGAACACCAACAACACAGCCACAGCAACTCTGCCAACTAAACAGCCCCCAGTCCAGGCCTGCCAAAGCCAGCCTCAATCACAGATTTAAGCAGAAGCAAAGCACAAATGTATTTAGTGTGCAAGGCAGCTCTGAGCAGGCCTAGGGATGCTGTGTGCCCATTAACTCCGTCCCAGCACACCACAGAGCAGGGTGACAGCCAGAAGTGACTTATCTACATAAGAACTGCCATCAGAGTGACATCCCCAAGCATTTGTCTAACATCTCAGTGCTCAAAGCACAGCAACACCTCTCCCCTCAGTAATTAGATCTCTTAATGAGTGGGTAGAGCTGCCTTTCTGCCCAGCCAGCACGTCCTGCTGTTTAGCACTGATCAATGGCAGAAGCAGGACATGACAGGGGACTTGATGCAGTTAAAAGGCAAAAATAACCCACAGGAGCACAGGCTGTGGAGAGCTGTGGGCTCTGCCAAACACTGACTCTTCCCTAAGAACCTTCCCTTGGATTGTGCAAACCTCTGCAGTCGCCTCCGGGCACAATTTAAGCAAAGCAGCAGCGAAGAACTGTCAAGAGGCAACATCTCATATCTTCTTTTAGCCAAGAGTCTACGTTTGCAGAGCAGGGAAATCCCAAAATCGTGTTTGGATTAAAAACCCTCTGCAGGTCTGCATTGGTTTGTGTCTAATCTGAAGACATGGCAGCAAACTCCTGGCTTGTACCTCAGCAAGTGACAAGTGTGATTTAGCTGCAAACAGGAGGAAGCACATCAGCCATGGCTGAGACTGGAGCTGGTTCTTTTCTGGTGCCTCCTCTCAAAAGAGCACTTTTGAGAAGTGCTGTTAGAGAAAGTTTAATGTCTACCTTGAGAAGGATGGGGTTTCCAATCAGAGCATTTGCCAGAAGTCTCACTAATAAGGATATCTGGATTTATTATCAGAAATGAATAGCATTTCTGGGGATGGGGACACAATGCCATCTGCTACCTCTGTAGTTATTTGATATCCAACAGCAGATTCTTTCAAAATTTACTTCTTTTAAAAGCAAAAGAGAAAAATTGTTAGATGACTGCATCTCCTACATTTCTGCACCACCACAGACTCCAGACCTGTGTGTATGTGACAGGAAGATTGCTTGTAATGCAGCCACTTGCTTTCCTTAAAATGTTCCATTAAAAAAAGGGTCAGGCTTCCCACCTTAAGTGCCTGTGAAATGAAGAATCACTAGGTCACCCTTTTAACTTACACCTCATTCATTAGCATTCTCATTTCCCCAGCCACCCTTAACACAAAGGCATATTAAGTAACATTTGTGTTATTCTAAAAAAGAACAAAAGCTACTCAGAGAGCTATAAAAATTTTAGTAACCAGTTGTAAAAAGCAAAAAAAAAAAAAAGTATTTAAATTATTAAAAAGAAAGTTTCAAATAATTTAAGAAATCCAACAAAGATAACTAAAACTGAGAGTACTCAACCTATTATTAAGACTTTTAAATTAAAGCAAAAAGTTAAAGTAAAAAAATAAAGACTAAAAATAAAATTTTAGTAGACACGGGCCAACATACTCAATATTAAATAAAACCTTAATACCCATAACAAATAATTATGTTATAGCAAGAGGGCAACTAACTAATATAAAAAAGCTATTTCTACAAACCATCAAAATATAAACTTAGAAAACAAGTGAAGATTCATAAGTTTTTGTATATACTCGACTCTCCAAAGGCACTGTTGAGTAAGAACTCATTAAAACAACTAAAAGTAAAGATCACATTTAAAAATAAAGAAATTATTTTAAAAGTAAAAGACCAACAATATGTAAAACATACTAAACTTAATATTAACAATTAGTAAAACCAAAATTGAAAATCAAATGTGGCTGCTCCTGCTGCAGCATTCCAGGGATGCTCCTGGCTCCACCCCAAGCACTATCCCTGGGATACTGGGCTGGGTGTCAGCAATCAGCTGAGCTAACAGGAAAGCAGGAGAAACCAGGGTACCACAGAGCCCTGAGGAGGTCAGAGGGCAGGATGAGAAATGTTTGCCCATGGCAATGCCTCCCAGTTCCTCACTAATGACACTGCTGCCTCTCTGATGGAAAGGATCAGAAAGACTGCCTAATGAACACAACTCATTACTGGAGGCCTCCTGGGCACGGGGATGGCAGGGTTGCAGACAAAAACTCATCCTAGCTCGCAGCAATGTGACAGACTGTGCATGTTTTGGCTCCAAATAATCATCCTGGTGGAGCTGCCAGTGTGCTGTGCTAAGGGAAGGCGTGTGAAAACGGCAAGTATTAAGAAAGAAGCCAGTTAATCCCATTACAAAGTTTGTTTTACTTCAAGAGGTCAATCCAAGCACTCTATAAGGCTCCTGTGACACCTAAATCAAATGCTGACAGCTCTTTCAGCGCTGAGGAAGAGGGGAGAGATGGGAGGTCTTGTACCAACACACAAGTGAGGGAACAAGGTCTCATAAATGCTGCTTGCTTGATTCTTTTGTGATTTTTTTTTTAAAGTTTTGTGCTTACAAATATTCTACATGTTCACTTATTTTGCCCTGCTCCACCCCCTAAAACTGAACTCATCTATCTGAGTTGTGGGAATATGCACTGTTTCAGTCCCAGTTCTCCCATCCCCTCACTGTCTCCTGCTGTAAACATGCAGGATCACAGTGCTTTATTGTCCCAGCCACCTGCAGCTTCTAACACAGCACTGCCAGGGCCTAAGTGACACAACCAACCACCCACAGGGCTCAGGTGCAGCCAGGTACCTCCTGCAGCCCCCAGGGCCACAGCTGGATGTCACCCCAGCCTGCTGTGCATCACCAGCAGATGATGGTAACCAGAAACCTCTGCAGTCACCTCTGGGCACAATTTAAGCAAAGAAACAGTGAAGAACTGTCAAGAGGGAACATCTCATGTCTTCTTTGAGCCAAAAGTCTACATTTGTAGAGAAGTCAGAGCCCTGCTCAGGGCCCTGCAGGGGACAGAGTGTGGCAGAAGTGACCTGTCCCTGGCAGAAGCAGTGACCTGTCCCAGCATGATGTGGTGTCACCACTGGGAACAGCCAAAGCCATCCTGATTAATGAGGAGTGTGCAGCAGGGAGACACCTGGGAATCTTCCACTGCATTTTCCAACATTTTGCACATTTCCCATTCATCTTCCTCTGGTCAGACTTGCTGCTTGAAGCTCTCTATTAATAAGGGATGGTCCAACACCTTCCATTAATCGCAGGATGGATTTTGCCTTGAAACTCCACATCTCTATTCCATGGCCCTTTTCTCTTAGGGCTGCCTTTAAAAATCATAAATTAGACATTTCTGCAGAGAAATCTCTTTCTGAAGTGATGGGGAGAGCAGAGATAGAAGTGCTGCCCTTCAGAGACAGCCCTATTTAGTTAACTTCAGCATTTTTAATTACTGCCAATTTCCTGAGCTGTTTAATGAGAAAGTGCATGGCAGTTCCATTATCTTAGACCCACCTAGGGCTCTCCAGGGCACCCCAAGCCAATGGCAACTGGTGCTCAGCAGGCTCATTTGGAGTACCTGGAAAAACTGTGGGAACAGGATGGAAGAAGAGATGCTTACTCAAATTTCCAGGCCATGTGGATTAACTTTGGAATAATTCAGAGGTTAATAAATAGCAGGATTCTACTTAGACCACAAGGATTTCATTGAATAAGGTGCGTGAATCAAACTGACAATGTCCATAAAACATCCTGCCTTTCAGTTAAAGGATAAAATCCCACACAGCCAATAGCAAGGTAAACAAAAAATGGTCCCACTGAACCAGTAAATCCCCCAAACCAGGAAAATTATGAAAGAGAGGCACTCAAGAAGCTCAGTTCTTCAAGCACAGAAGCCAAACATATTTTGGTATTTCCAATGACACCATGTGAGCATGCTGCATCAAGGTGAGAAAACTGTCAGCAGCAAAACCACAATATCTCATTTTAAAATTAATAAAGTTGGAGCAAAAATCATGATTGAAGCTTCAGAAGTGACCAACACTCCATGAGTAGCACAACACAACTGTTTCTCAGAAGAGCTGAACACCTAAATATAACAACCCTATCCTACACAGCCTGAGTCAGGTCTGAGTGAGGAGTGAAACCAAAGCTGGCTATTCCAGATATGCAGTGTGCCTTCTTTAATGCAAGCACAATTTTTAAAAGAAGAGAGGGCCATGGATGTCCCTCTCTGGGATCTCCTTGGTGTAAGGAGGACATGGACCTGCTGGAGTGAGTCCAGAGGAGGCCATGAAGATGCTGACAGGGATGAAGCACCTCTGCTATGGGGACATGCTGAGGGAGCTGGGAGTGTTCAGCCTGGAGAGGTGACCAGATGGCTCTGGTGTAACCTTAGAGCCCCTTCCAGTGCCTAAAGGTGCTCAAAGAGAGCTGGAGAGGGACTTTGGACAAGGGTCTGGAGTGACAGGACAAAGGGGAACGGCTACAAACTGACAGGGGGGAGGGTTAGACAAGATATGATGAAGAAATGCTTCCCTGTGAGGGTAGTGAGGCCCTGGAACAGGCTGTCCACAGAAGCTGTGGAACACATCCCTGGAAGTGTTCAAAGGTCAGGCTGGACAGGGTTGGAGCAACCTGGGATAGTGTAAAGTATGCGGGTTGGAACTCCCTGATCTTTAAAGTCCCTTCCAAGCCAAACCACTCTGTGATTCTACAAATGCTGTGATAATGTGGACTGAAGCCTCTTTAGTGGTGCACTTGTCAAGAAGAGCACATCTGCTTTTGGCAGAGTGAAAACACAGCAGAAAGCAGTTGCATGTCAAAACAACGCCGCACTCGGGCTGAATATTCCGCCGCAGGCTTGGGCTTAATCATCTGCTTCCCCAGCAGCACGTAGGTTTCCCTAGGGATTAAATAAGGCAATGTAATACTCTGTTGGCTGGCTCTGGGGAAAGCTACTCAGCACTGGCAGGGAACTTAATGCCAGCACTGAGCTCCTTAGTGCAAAGCAAGGGTGGGAAAGAAGGGGACAGAGCAGGCTCCCCGGCTGCCAGGTAGCTTCGAGTTACAGCCGTGCCTCATTTGCCTGAGCAAACACACCCTGCAGCACTTTATTTACAGAACACGGCCTTTGCTTCTCATTCCTTTGGGAGAGATAAAAATACTGAGAATTCCTCCCCTGGGAACTCAGCAACAGTTGTCCTCGTGTTGTTGTTGTTGTCTCTGAAACGTGGCTGTGCTTGCGAGCCGTGCTGGAGTCTGCGCTCGTCTATGCCACCACTGCTTGCTCCAGAATTATGTTCTGGGGCAGCTCCTCTCCCGTTTGCTTCACTAATCCCAGTGATTCCTGAATATCAAGATGACAGCTTGGAGTTACCCCTGTAAAGCTGGTCTGGTCCCAGACCAACAGCATTGCAAGTTTCAGAGCAAAATCCTAACAGAATTCACTTTGCTCTCTCAGCAGTCTGACATCCAAACTGCAATTAGCAGAGAAAATTGCACCCTGCATCTGAATCCAAGGGAAGGAAAGTAAAGAAGTTGCTTCTCCCAGGGAAGAAAGAATCCAAATTATGCACTGCCTGAGCAATATGAATTATTAAACAGGGATATTTTGGGGAAACAGACACTTGTCAAGAGCCCACAGTACATGGTGCTACAGCAGGGATCCTTCACTAGAGGAGGTTTGGAGTAGGGAATACCACCCAGGACTAGAACAGAAACATCACTTAATAAGGTGGCATTTGTACATTTGTTTCGTTTCAGTTGTTTTCCAGCAGCAAGCCCAGGAAAACACAGAGTGCTGCCAGTGCACTGTGTATGAATTAGCTGCTCTCCACACCAGCAAACCTTCCCAGCCACACACCCATTTTCACAGGGCTGGCAGGCACTGACTAAAACCCACAGAGCAGCTACAAGCTATCCAGAGTTCAAATGAAGGGAGGAAGATGAGCCTTCTCAGAGGGCTGTGATGTCCCCAGGCCTCCCAAGTGGAGAACAGGCACTGGTGTCCATTACCTGACCTCCCAAGGAAAGGGCAGGGATTGCCCTCTCCTCCTGGCAGCCAAAAGCTGTCATTCCAGAGGTGTAAGTCATAGGCTTGCAAGAACAGGCATGGAAGACTGTTAAAATAAAACTCTGATACCACAGAAATTACTAGGTTTGTTACTGAAATTTACAGCAGGTCTGAGGAGCAAGGAGCTTCACCAATTTGACACCTGTTTTGGGCAGCACTTCCTTCAGAACACACAGCTCCCCCCAACAGATGTTTAGGAGGTAAGAGAGGGGTGTTTGCTATCCTTGGGCAGACACAGAGAAGATGTGATTGAGCAGCACATCTATTTTCAACAGCAGCATCATAACAATTTGATGATAAACCATCTGATTCCAAGTTCCAAACAAACTGGTGACCTATGTAAAGCACTTTGATAAAATTGGCTTCTTAACAGGTCCAGCACACTAGAAAGTGTGCTTATGGCAGGATGGGAACAGCCTCCAGGCCTGAGGGGACATGTGCAGGGCTTTAGGCAGCCCTCTGAGAAGTCCAGCACAGTGACATTTACAAATCTCTGCTAACATGTAATTTCCAAAGGCCACGAAGCTTCCAATTTTTGTTTTGTACGACAGCAATAATGATGTGCCACTGACAAAACTGGACAGACAAAAGCTGGGAGTCAGGAACGTCTCACAGCAACGGGAACAAGGCTCATAAACACCTCATTACAGCCCACTCCCTGCCAGGCTGGGAAAGGGGACACCGGTTATGTGTGGCAGCAACCAGAACCAGGGTAGCAACACTGGCAGGAATGAAAAGCTTCAAGGGTGGTGGAAAAAGGTCAAACTCTTCAACAGGACCTTTTGACAGAGGCTGGCTCTCCTCTTGGTTCCAACCTGTCCTGGGCTGAAGGATAACTGTGTATTTTATTGTCATCTGTCAGAGCTGGGGCGGTTCTCTGCCGTTCATTGGGAAGTTTTCTTTATCTCTACCATAACCAATCCTCCCTTCAGGAGATCTCTTCTGTCCATGGGCCATTAATTATTAATTATCTTCTGTCCATGGGCCAGTGAGTGTCCCTGCATGGCTGATCCAATTCCAGCATCCCATGGGGAGATGCTCCACCCAGGGGAGGAGCCAAGCATTCCTGCCTGGATACAATCTGAGCTTTGGGACACCACAGCAGCCTTTGCCCCCTGCATTCCCAGAGGAGCAGCTTTCTGCTGCCCTGCATTGCCAGAGGGAGCCCAGGCCCATCTCCAGCAGCCCTGGAGCTGCAGAGGAAAACGTCCCCCCTTGTGCAGGATCCTTGCTGCAGCAGAGCCACAGCTGGCACTGCAGGAGGGCTGAGCCCCCATGGGATGGGGCTGGGACACCACCCTGACACACAGGGGGGCAGCTCCTTATTCTGATTCCATCAGTGGGTTTTTTTTGTTTGTTTGTACTATTGTATTTGTATTTTAATTTTCCTGTTAAAGAACTGTTATTCCTACTCCCATATATTTGCCTGAGAGCCCCTTAATTTCAAAATTACAATAATTCAGAGGGAGGGGGTTTACATTTTCCATTTCAGGGGAGGCTCCTGCCTTCCTTAGCAGACACCTGGCTTTCCAAACCAAGACACAGCCCTACCCCAACTGAAGGCTCTGGCAGTGTGTCCCCCCTGAGGGAGGCAGAAGCATTAGTCAGCCTCCCCAGAGCAGCTCTGGGTACAGAAGATATAAGCAGTGATTCTGCAGCCAGGGAATCTGCCTGTGCCTCATCCCAGGCTCTGGCAGTGGTGACTAACTGGACTGCAGGGCTGCAGAATGTCACTGAGCAAACAAGTTAAACAGGAACAAGCTTCAGAGACAAGGCAGCAGGGAGGAGATGCAATGTGGATGCTCCCAGAGGATGCTCCCACACCAGCTCTGGATACAGAGCCCAACTCCCAGCCTTCAGCCAGCTTGGGCCACTGCCCCTCCCTGCCATCAAAATACACTGACAAACATCATCAGTGTGACTCTGGGCCCAGCTATGTCAAAGCAGACATTTCTTGGCCACGGGAAGGTTTCTAACAACCCTGCCACCCCTCCAAAAAACCCAGCATGTTAACTAGAATCATGCCTTCAACACTTCTCCCTGCCTCACCACAGGAATATTTCAGGCTAAGTAATTGCTCACGGCTGTGTGTGGTTGCTAATTTCTGGGTATATAGAAGGGAGATATTCTCAAATGAAAGAATACAGCTTTTAGGGCTTCAGAACAATGAAAGGCAGGGCAGGGCGACTGCCTGAAGTGCAGAAACTAAAAGCTTTTTCCTTCAGAACAAGAGTAGAATCGAGTAATTGTCGTTTCCAGGGAGATGAGGACCTTCAGGGATCAGAGCTCAATCTGCAGTTAAATGGATTGGAAACAACTCCTTACCAGCTGCTGAAAAAACATGGATAGAATCACACAGGAAAATCAGAGAGAGCATTTTTTCCTGGCACTGTGCACATGCCTTCACATTTAGGAATGATGGACGGATTATTTAGATGGTCCAGGTTAAATATTCATGAATGTTAAGAGAGAAGTATTTGCTGTGCTATCCCTTTCCTCATCTATCTCCCTCCCATTCACCTCCCTTTGCAGCAGAACCTGACAGGTATTTCAGCTTTCAAAAGACAAACCTAAAAGTTCCCTCCCCCGCTCCCTAAGTGCAATTCTAAGCAGACCAGGGATGTGAAAAACACCTCAAATAAGATTTTAAAACACTCTTTACAAGTTGGGCAGGCCCCTGCCTTTCCCCAGAGATGTTTCACAGGTGCCAAAACACAAGAAGCTCGCGTTTCAATGAGATGCCAGACTGAGCCTCTCTTGTGTAAAAAAAGCAAACCTCAGGAGCTACACAGGATTCTCCAAAGCCACCAATACCTTTGTGAGTGCTGTAGAGGGCTGCAAATGTCACCACGAAGAAGGTGGTGGAATATTTTCCAGCGTTAACCAGATGAAAGGCCCGTTTGTTATCGCGGTAACGGCGCAGGCACTGGATGAATCGCAACCAAGCAGGGATGCACTGGACAACTGCTCTCACTCCGTAGGAGTAGCTGTTACAAATCTGATTATCTGCAAGAAAAACAGGAGTTGAAGCTGTTAAGGCAAAGAGTTAGTAAGTCTAAGAACTGTTTTTGTCTTCCTGTCTGCAGTGTCCCTTTATGGCAACAATTCCCCATCAGCAGCTGGTACAAACTGCAAGAAGCCCAAAGTAGCTCAATATTCCATCTTGGAGGTGTTCAGGTGACATCAATAACACATCCAGACAGATCACCATCTAACTCCCTCATCCTGCCAGTATAACCAACATGCTAGATTAGAAATTATCTATTTTTAAATGTGCTCAGAGCTGTTGGCAGGACTGTGAATAATCAAATTAAGGATGGAATTACAAAAGGCCTTTGACACTGGATTTTTGTGCATAAATGGGAAACTCTGCAGGACAGCTCTAAAAGGCTACTTTGCCAAAGCTGTCCTTGACCTGTTTTCCTTGTGCATTGTAATAGGAAAAAACACATTTCAGTATGGGACTGAGTTTGGCATTTTTCACTTTGTTTTTTAAAATGCAAAGCCAAGGCATAGTCTGGTTTCAAAAGCTGAGATGAGAAGCAACCACACCACAATGCCATTGCGTCCCCTCCTCCATGTTTGAAAGCCTTCTTTTTATTAAGGCAATGACCAGGAAACGCTCAGCTTTTCCTGGAACTCCCCAAGAACTCCATATTCTTCTGCTGTCTCAGCACATCCAAACCAAACACCCTGCTGCCTAACATTCATTTGTTTCTTATTCACACTGAAGGAGACACATTATTAGCTGATATTTATCCCAAAACACCGTGCTATCATTCCACTACTCAGATTGGAAGAGGACAAATTGTTATGCATACAGTTGCTTTATGTATTTTAATTTTATTTTTAATAAGTAAATATTTAGCCGCTCGCAACGCTGTCTCTTAAAATGAAGGGGAAGATCAGACAGATTCGGAGAACAAAGTGAACACTGATGCTTATTGAAGCATACAGCAAATTCTCTCAGCAAGTGTCAAAACCATCAGACAATATGATTTGCCAGCAGTCACTGCCTGAAATGGAAAGTCAGCAGTGAGGAGACAGGTACTGTTTTGCCACTGGGAAGGCCAAAGTCAAAATTCACATTCCAGCTCTGTGTTCCTTCTGGCTAGAAAATAAGGGAAGACAGAGCATGGACAGCCCTGGCAGAGCAGCTTAAACTCAAATCAAGCAAGAGATGGCACCAAGGAGCTTCTCCATCCTCTCCTGCTTCAGAATGGAGCCTGTAAGAACCAGGCTATACCACAGAAAGCTGTGCTCAACCAGCTCAGGATTCTCATGATGAGCAACAGGAAGAGGCTAAAGGCAAATACATGGTTAAATTACTATGAAATAAAACAACAATGCCAGGAAAATGGATTTCTCTTTCCAATCAGGAGTGCTGTGTCTAAATTCTTTGATGGATATAGACATTGGGCCAAATGACTGGATTAGGAAATGAACACTGATGTCAAATTCCATTTCTCTGGATGGAAGTAACAACGGGAAGAATCTCTCTAATGCCACATTTACAACAAAGGCCAATTATTTTGGTTTTCTGTACTATTAATAACCCTTTCCAAAACATACAATTAGGAAATTGCCTGGCTCAGTGTTTCTCAGGTCATTTTGACCCCATTCCCAGGGCTCATCAGCATTACCTGTATCTGCCAGAAGTCCAGCATTGTCCTCCCACTGAACCTCAAAGCTGTAGAAGCAGATCATGTATTCCAAATCCATAAGTATCACCACCAGGCTGTTGAGCTGGTCAGCCAGCCAGAAATCTGCGAAGCCTACCTTGTGGAAGGGAGCAGTGAATACTCGAAACTGTCAGGAAAAAACAAAGCAGGAATAATTCATGGCTGTGTCAAAGGCATCCAAATGCAGTGGCAGGACATCACAGAACTGAACAAATATGGAAATAACAGAAATGCTTGAAGATTTACTGCTGACCTTTTGCTCCTGTTGACAAAAAAGGATAACTGTCTCCCTGCTTTCAGTACAAAGAACATTCTTGCTTTCCTCCTCCTGTATGCATCTATTCCTGTGCCCCCCCAGCCTTTTGTTTTTTACTGGCAGAGCAGCCCAGTCTCCTCTAACCAAGCTCTTTCCCAGAAACTCCCAGTCTCCATTTAAGAGCTCTGCACAGCTCCATTTCTCTCACTGCCCCTCACTTTGATCAGCACTTTCTTTCAGGCATTTACATCGTGTCCACTGACATCTTCCACGTTTACTTTCCCCCTCACACTTAATGTCAGTTGGATTTAGACCCATTAGTCTGGTCATGCCTTGGTTTACTTAACTCATGAGTTGTCCTTTGGTGTTAGAAGTTGTGACAGTGAGGATTGTTACTGGGTCTGCCAAAGTCTCCAGCAGGGAAAGGGTGAAAGAAAAGGCAGAGGAAATCCTATTGCCTGTCAGTTGGACTCCCCCTCAATCCCAGTCCACTTTCCCTCTAAGCCTGAAGAGCAGTTTTGCTCCTTCCAAAGCAGACAGTTTTCTGCTCCATTACCTTTGATTACCCCTCTCCCTACCCAGTTAGTTGTAGTTACTAATGGCCAATTTCTCACAGAGAAGGCACCAGCACCATCCGGTCATTCTGGGATTTATGAACCTTTAAATTAATGAAAGCACAGGCTAACACTGATCTTTTATACTGCTCTCCTTATTAACCTGAAGGGTGCACAGCTGCACAAAGCCAGGAAAGGACTGACACATCCCTATCAGCCTGTAATGCAGATTTAAGGCTCTGCTCCTAAAATTTCAAAGCCAAATAGGGGATTAAGAGTTAGTGGCATAAAGCAGATATGGATCTTGACCCAGAAAGCTCTGAGCTCATGCTGGATGGCACCTATTCCCAGGGGTCAAACAAGGCCAGATTTAGGGAGGGCTGTCTTCAAAGGTGCCCAGCTGCTGAACAGAGGTCAAAAACCACACCAGCCTTCCCTTATAAAAACTCTTTCCTCCCTTTTCCCAACACTCCCTGATACTATCTATCTGTTTCATCACAGACCATTGTTTTGTCCATGAACAAAGACTAGCTAAGTAAATGAAATGTGAAAATAGCTTTACAGACAGATTCTCCTGGAGAAAAAAAAAAAAAAAAACAAAAAAAAAACAAAAAAAAACCCCCAAGAAATAATATTCTTGTTATTTAATTTAGGTGGAAATTCTTCAGCACTCCAGGTGACAGCATAAAACTTTTAAGAGAATAGAAGTTTTCCACCTACAGGTTACAGCTGAGGAGGAGTCAACAGATAGATCCATGACATATCTGGCACTGGCATCTGAGTCAACCCTCCTGCAGAGCCTGAGCTGCCACCTGAACCCTCCCAATGCCATGAGCCAGGCACTGTGGCTTCTGCTGCTGCCCAGGCACAGCTGGAGCTGCAGCCCCAATTCCAGTGGAGCTACCACAGCCAGCTCCTGCCTTCCCAGCTGAGAAGTGTCTGCAACATCCTCCAGATAAGGATAAAGTCATAAAACACCAGAGCTGCAGCTCAGTTTCAATAACCAGTAGCAATTCTCTATCAACACTTCCACAGCCTGAGCACAGACTTCCTGGTGCTGATCCCTGCACTTTTAATTGGTGCTGAGATGCCAGATATCTGAGCTGAGCTTTTCACCTCTCACGGACAGGCTCTCCCTGCACTGCTGTGGCCATGGAGCTCCTGCAGAGAGCGTGGGCACAGGGACATTCCCTGGGCTCAGATCCAACTGCTGCCCTGAGCTGCTCTCCCCAGCCCACACCAGGGCACTCAGGGGCTTCTCACTGGCAGCAAAGGCACAAAGAATGCCCACCTAAGCACTCAGGCAAGAAAGAAGAGCCCAGCAGGGGAATTAGACTTTACTACAGGCTAAATAACTTCTTTCACTCAGATTCTGATGTTTCACCATCCCTCAGGGATTAGCAAGAGATCCCACCCTCCACCAGTTGATGTTGGTCACAGGGGGAGGCAGGAAGCCTCCTAGATCCATGAGGAAATGCTACAACACACTCAAGCATGCCCCTGATTTGGTTGCAGAAAAATTGGAAGTGCCAGTAATGCTCTGCTACACCTGATACGTCAGTTTGTTTTGGCTGGGAATGAAACATATGAAGCATGTGAAGAAAAATGCTCACCAAACATAATTTTGTGTGAGCAGAACAGTTCTAAGATGTGCACTATTTAAACCTCCTTTCACCCAGAGAGCTGCTGGCAGCTGCATGGAGCAATAAAATACACCCAGCTGGTCAAGTACACACAATAAAAGCTGCTCTTTATGTGGTCTGACCTCTTCTTTCCCCTTCCTCATAATGCACACAAGTACCATGTCATCTCCCACCATTAAGGTGATCTTGCATTTTGATGAAGCTTTTTTCCCTTGGAGACCTTGGGGTGAACTGGCCTCTGCACACTCAAGGTACTCAATGAACCTTATGGATCCCTTCCAACTCAAGATATTCCATGGTTCAGGTTTGGTGGAGAGAGACTGTTTGCAAGGGCATTTAGTGATAGGATAGGGGGGAATGGCTTAAAACTGATAGAGTGTAGGTTTAGATTAGATACAAGGAAGAAATTCTTCCCTGTGAGGGTGGGGAGGCCCTGGCACAGGTTGCCCTGTGAGGAGGATCTGTGGCTGCCCTATGCCTGGAAGTGTCCACAGCCAGGTTGGATGTGGCTCAGAGCAACCTGAGATCATGGAAAATGTCCCTGCCTGTGGCAGAGGGGTTGGAACTCAATGATCTTTAAGGTCCCTTCCAACTCAGGCTATTCTATGATCCTACACCTCCATCTCAGACTGCAGCACAGTCTGGAGATCACTGGGACAGGGCAGGAGCTGCAAACATCCTAACAGCTCTGTGGAGACTGAGAATCTCAACCCTGGCAAGATATTAAGGTAAATTAGCAGAAATATTGCTCATGTGGTTAAAGCACATCCAGTGCTTCCCCTCACACCAGGGGACAGCAGGCAGACTAATGAGGCTTGGGACTGAAGGTACCTCTGTGAGGGATAGCTGAGTGCTGGAAGGCACAAAGGAAGAAGCTGGCAGAGCAGCAAGCCAGCAAATCAAATAACAGAGGTGAGCTCAGAGAGGTTAATTCACTGCGTGTATACTTGCACACACCTCCTCAAAGCATGATGCTGTGTCTCATCTTTGCTGTGTTCCAGATAAAGTTAATTGTTTTAATTGGCATTGAAATGATTCTTTGAAAAAAAGCAGCCAGCCAAACCCTCTTCTGCCCAAAGCTCTCAGAGCAGTGCTAGCAAGAAGGTGTCAGGGGAACCAGCTTGATTAAAGCCAATTTAAAAGGGTGCACAGGGTGGGGAAGAGCATGTGAAACAGCCATTTGGGAAGAAATTCATAAGTCACCCAGCAAGGCTGAAAACTGTTCTTGCAGAGCTCCCACCTATAACTGGAACACTGAAGGAGCAAACATATTGACATTGAATTTACCAGACTTATCTTACAGGAAAATAAAGAGCTCAGTCTCAAACAAAGAGTTTGTTTAAGAGCACAAACAGAAAAAAACCCCACCCATGAACACAATTTTATAGGCAGTAACTCTTCCAAAGGTTCTCTCTCCATCAGTGAACCCTCTCAACATTGGCACTACCCCAGTTTGGGCTAAGGAGCATCCATGCAGCCTTGCCTTAGAGCACTGGACCTCTAATCCATCTGTTTCACTAGGTTAAGGAATAAACAAGCAAGACATCCAAGGGTTTCCATACATGGAAAAGTTTGTAAACAGCTCTCTATAGGAAGGTTAACAAGTCAACTGGTACAGGAAGCAGAATATGCTTCTGCAAAACCATCCTCAAAAATGACCAAGTCTGCTCTATAAATCACAGTGGCATAAGCACCCCCCAGCATCCCTCTTTTCCTGAGGGTTAGTGACACTTGTTTACACTTCACAGCTACTGCTCAGCCACAGCATTTAAACAAACAATTACTTCTTTCAACCAGCTTTGACACTTACCAATAGTTTGAGCAGCCAAAAACGGGACTTGTAATATAAGGTTTTGGTAGGGTTGATGAGGAAAAGCAACATGAAGCCATACAAGATGAGTGGGTTCACCTGCATGGGGATGTAGGTGAATTGACGATATATACATGCCAGCAGGCTCAGGCACCACAAAACACCCAGGAAACCAGCAATCTGCAGGGAAAAAACAAACAAACAGATACCTAATGAAAACACAGCCCCAAAACCAGCAATCTGCAGGAAAAAAAAAAAACCCAAACAAACACCTAATGAAAACACAGCCCTGAAACCTGCAATGTGTTCTCATTAGAAGAAAAGGGAGAGCAGTGCTCAATCCTGTAATCTAATCAGACTTCAGCAACTTCCTCTTCTAATTGTATTAGGAGTCCTTGCCAGGAAATGGTGCAGGATTTATCCTGCTGATCCTCAGCATGGCTCAGCCACTCTAAAATCCCTCCTGTTCACCTCAAAGAGATGTTGATGGGACAAGTTGCTGCGGGGGTTGAGCTCGAAGATGAGGACGTGGTTGACTCCAGCCTGTCTCCAGCCATAGGTGTTGATACCCAGGAGAAAGAGGAATTCTATCAGGAGAAAGCCACCTCGATAGATTCTCACCAGTGGCCACACATTTGGTCCATCTATAAAAGCCACACCTGGCAAAGACAAAGAAGAAAAAGGATTTTAGGGATAGCAGAGGTCGTGTCACAAAGCAAGGTTTTATCCTGGATCTCAGATGTGTGGCTGAGAAAACAGGGTACATGTGTACACAACTGCATGCTCCAGCAAGTGGAGGAATTTTGCCTAGCCTGTCAGAGGATTTAGGAGCATTCTGGGGAAAATTCCCTTTCCAGCTGCTGTAATCGAGTCATTAGCAGAGTCCCTGCCTCACACTGCAGGCACAAGGGACAGCACCAGTATAAATCTGACTAGAGACACTTAAATATTCTACTTTAATAGAGATGAAATCCCAACAGACAGATACACAAACACTTCAGCTCCCCACAAAACCAAGAGGAACCATTTACAGCATTTAAAACAATGCTAAACCCTCCTAATCACCGGTCTCAGTACAATGGTAATGCAATACATATTCATGGCCAGCATTACAACACCCAGCCCCACCCAAAGAGAAATCCCAGCACAAGGCAGCAGTGCTGGAAAGCCTGTTGCTTCCTTTGTTCAGTTTTCAGGGGTTTGGAAACAAATGTGCTTCGTTTCAAGCCATGAACAGCCTTATACAGCAGCAGTTTTCTCCAGCTTAAACCTTTTTGCAAAGGACTGGTCGCTAGGCACAGGTTTGATGAGAAAAGCATAAATAAAATAAAGTTATTCAATCCTCAGTTTTAGTTTCACTGAGAGTTTCTCACCCACGTGCTTTCTAAGAGGAGTAAAAGAAAAAAAACTGCACTTTACAGAACTGAGGCTGAGAATTTATTCCCACAGATCTGCCTGAATTATAGTCCCAAATTTTTCAAACTGTTTTCTCAGAGAAAACAAATCCATAGGGAATTTCATGCATCTACACTTTATACTACATAACTTACAGAGAAAAAGCTGTGCAAGAAAAAATGACTCCAGAACTGCTGCTTTAAAAGTAAAACTTTATACTCTTGGATTCAGGCAAAACAGAGTCAATTTTGGACAGAAATTACACCCCCCCCAAAAAAAAAGCTGAAAGAAATTACATGTCTTAAATGTGAAATTAAGTCTTAAATGTGGAATTGCAAAGAAAGATTTTCAAATTTTTACCTGAAAACCAAAGGAAATTACAAAGTGGGTAAGGTTGGAAGGAACCACAATGGGTCATCTGGTCAAAACTCCAAACAGGGCAGAGTAGCCTCAAAATTATTGACTAAGGAGTGAAAATATCCCTGGAGATAAATCTAATGGCAGTCTAATTCTCAAACAAGAGCGGCACCACTGTAAGGTGTGCTGCTGTAAGGAGATTTTGCATGAAACCTTTTGGGTTTCCGGTAAATAAAACAGAAGCACATTTCTGTGAGATTCCAACCTCCCTTACATGCTAGCTTGGCACTTAGGGAAGCCCATACAGAAACAGTGAAGCCCCAGAATTTGTCCTCTTTAGGGTGCCACCCTTCTGGGATCCATTTGTAACTTTGCAGCCTTTAACAGACCCCAAGTGGTGATGAACTCATCTCTGTAAAATGCTGCTGCAGTTTTCAAATCAGGCACTGGGTTACTGGCAGAAGCCATGTTCTGATGCTGTTTCACAAATTCTCCACACAGAACACTAAAATCCTATCTTAGCTGATCAAATCACACAAACAATTTGGCAAAAGCAGCTGAGAGGTTAGCAAACTATGGGCCAATTAAAAACACCCACTCTGCACTTGGAATCCAGGTTTTTGTCCAATATCTGCAGTAATGCTCAGCTATCAGATCATGCCTGCTGATACAACACACCTATTACCCACACTGGGTTAGTAACACCTGCTCTGGAGATATAATCATTTTTATATAATCATTTTTATGAATTCCTTCTCACAGCTGCCTCACTTTTTCATTCTTAGCACCGAGAGGGAGAACAAACACAACTGGCTTCAATCATTTTGCATCTCACAAGGAGATCAAATGTTTAAGTAACAGAAATTGTGAATAAAGAACAGTTTCTACACATTAAACAGTGCCTTCATGCAGATGGGTCAACTTCATTCCTCTACCATGGGAAGACCAAAAAGGAAACACTGCAAACAGCTCCTCAAACAGAGGCATTTTATCCCAAGAGATGGCTGGATCCAATTACAGAAACATCCGATTAAAAATTCTTTTAAGTCATAAAAACACAGACATGGGCTTTCCCTAATGCAAGAGCTGATAAGTTGATTTGTTAAGCCTTTTCCTTTGTACTGCTTAAGCAAGTTACAACACTCCAGAAATCACACACACAATTAGTAAAGCTGCTTGTGATTAAGCTCTGTGTCTGGATCTGCAGTACTACTCTAATCAGGGGCCAAATTCAGAAGGCATAAAGCAGAATAAAGCCAGGGCCTGAGAGATGCACCCATTAAGTGTAGCTTTTAAACAATCTTGCCAACTACTGCCAATAAGAAAAAGTCAATTAATTCCATTAGCAGACTCCAGGCATTGAAATTCTAGGAATTTCCACATGAGTGCCTGATTTCCATCCCGAGTGGCATCTGGTCACATGGCTCTGTGTCTGGTGGTCTTTTCTTTAGGGAGTCAACACCATGCAAAGCTCAAGATCTACAAGCACCTGTCTCAAAGTTGGCACAGGCTGTGTGTTCCCAGAATGATAACAAAAATCTGCTTTTACACATAGATGTTGCACCCTCAGAATATCCTTCCAAAAATAAGGAGGAAACCAGAAGAAAAGGATTTTTGTGTTCAACACTGACACATACAACATGAGAAAAACCACAACCTACTGCTGAGCAGTTCACACCAATGTGATATGGCTCTGATTTAACCCAGCACATCCAGGTCCAGGTGCTCCCTAAGTGAGGAGAATCCACCCAAACCCAGGCATGGCAGGACACCTACCTGAAAGTATGACAGTGACGTTCAGTGCAATGAACAACCCACAGAATAATCCAACCCTGAATGTAGTCCAGGCTGGCACAGGCTGTGAACAAAGCCACAGCAGAATTAAGGTAAGGTAAACAGGTTATCAGCACAGTCAGATTAGTTTGCAGAGCCAACTTAAAATCACAAACACAAGCTCCTGACCCCAGATTGCACTCTTGCTTTTGAAGTGAGGTTTTTTTAAACTGTAAATGCTGTGTAATATTCTTGCCATGTTGAAACAGAGCTTGGGAGTCTTAGTGGCCCTTGAAAAATATTCCAGACCACAAAAACACTAAGCATATGCTTTTATTAGTACAAATTTCCTTTTAGCATTTATCTCCTCCCTTCATTACCTTGTCTGCATGCATCAGGAGCAGTAACCTATTTCCAAACCTTCCAGAACTAAAGCAGATTATCTGGCCCTGCCCCATGCACGCTCACATCAATTATTTCCACTGTTTCCTTCAGATGTTGAATCTGATTTGGCACCTTGACAAGTTGGAGGAGCAGCTTTGCTCCACAACCCCCATGTCTCACCTGAGCTGCTCCTAAGGGTGGAACACGCAGACGTTTCATTGCCTTCTGTCTGTCTCCATCTTCCAACTCGTTGGTCACCAGTTCCTGAGGAGACAAAGACACACACCACTGAAGGTCACCTGGATGATGAGCACGTGGTCAAACCAAACCTAAAGGTTGGTTTCCATGTTAGAGGTGAGCCCTGGCCCAGTATTCTTTTAATACAAAGATGTGAAAAGCTCAGCACGGTGAACCAAGTTCCTCCATGGCAGAAATTAAAGCTGCACTAGGCTTTGCTAAGGGAGAAGTTCTCAGCTGAAGAGAACATACCCATACTGATGTAAGCAGTGCCAGAAGTCAGTGGTGTCACCCTGATTTTTTGAGATTTTCTAAGCCTTTTGATATTTACATTCTTCTAACAAACTTTCTCACACACTTTATGTAAATAACTTATTGTTTTGCAGTCTTTTATGGAGGAGGGGAAATTTGATGGACTGTTGGTTTGTCCAGTCATTGGAGAGGTGGCACTTTCACCTCCAATCCACTGTCACTTTTGGAAATCTATAAATGTTGGAGTCAGAAATTAAAAAGTCTCTTTTACCCTGAAAGATCAGCATGTCCATGTTGTCTTATTTTGTGTCCTATAGTGACACAGTGACATTTCAAAATCAATTATTACCCATCTTGGTGGTAAATACAAGTTATAGAGAGGGCAAAACACTATGGGAGTTACAGTGTCATAGAACAGTTTGGGTTGGAAGGGACCTAAAGATCTTGTTCCAACCCTCTGCCATGGGTGCTTTCCACTAGAACAGGTTTGCTCAGAGCTCCATCCAACCCGTGCTTGAACACTTCCAGAAACCAGCAGTGCCCAAACCCCCATTTTTGGGGGGATTTTTGGCAGTTCCCAGGCCAGCCTCCTCACCTCTGTTTCGGAGATAAGCTGGTTGATCTTTTTGCAGATGTAGAAGGGAGCCACCTCCACCTCGGCCACCCTCCACTCCGCCCCCCGTGTCGTCTCCAGGTTCTTGTCATGCTTCTTCAGGATCTTGCGGAAGCCGGTGAAGTTCAGGTTCTGCAGGCAAGGGAAAGAACGTGCTGGCTTTTAAACCACAGCCATCTCTTCAACCCCAGCCATCTCTTCAACCCCAGCCCATCTCCCAAGAAAGAGAAATGGTTCTCTCCCCAGTGCTAGCGACAAAGGAATTGTTAATAAGAATCAAAATGAGAATCAATCGTTAATGAGAATCAAAATTATTGCATTCCTTGTCAGGAAGTTTCTGAGTTCGTATTTTATTATAAGGAATATATAATCCTAACAAATAAAATAAAAAATGTGGCATAAAAAGAAAGCTACCTAAAGCTTTTTATTTCCTGAAAAGCCAAATCACTTCCTCCTTTATGCAAGAAGTGACCTGATGCTACCCTGAAGACAAATAACCCTTAAGGGGTTTTCTCTCCTGAAAAAACTGAGCTACTGATTTCTTTAAACTTGATGCTGGTTTCAAATCAAGTCCTCCAGGTAAATTCATTATAGAAGGGAAATCTTTGTATGAAAGTTGTCAGTGCTGCAGATTAAATCCAGACAAGTGCATCCCCACAGCAGCACGTTTTTTCACAGAGTATGTTGCACAATGACTGCAAAACCAGCTTAGGCCTGCAGATGTGGGAGATGTAATTCTCTAGTCTGTAGACACAAGCACACAAGGCTTAAAACAAGAAGCAAGTGTTGATTTCCAAGTTACAGATGATCCCTGATTCAACACCCATGCACAGTACCTAGGACAGGCAGAGCTCATCACACAGCAGCAATTGCTGTGGCACAGTGTATTTGCAACCCTGCATTTCATTGTGCAGGAAGTGCTGCCTAAAAAACTCAATATTTCATTCAAACAACAGCAGAAGCACAGAGAGACTGTTGCAAGACTCACTTCTGAAAAAAAAGCTTAGGGAGCAGCTTGGAAAGAAAACCAGAGAAAACAGCAAAATCTAATACCCTGGGGAGAGACACCAACCACTCAGTGAAATTATTTCCAATGTAATTATGCTTAGAGTGATTTAATGCCAGACCCTCCCATCTAGGTGGGAAATGAGGCTGTGGAGACAGGAGCAGGAAGCCAAAGCAATAATGACCTGCCTCATTGCAGACAAGAGACTTTAATTATTTTCTATTGGAAAAGCCAGCATTCCACCCCAAGAAGAGCAGAAATTTCACATGAAAAACTGCAACAAAAGGATGATTTTGGTCAGGGACCTATCTGTGGCCTGAAATAACATCCCTTAATCTGCCATGGGTACAATCCCAGCCTAAATCTGGTTGGAATGGGTTTATACCAGACACCCTAAAACCTCTCCAGGGGCCTTTCATCCTCTGGCTGCAAAAATTCTGCAACCTCAAAGTGCATGATAAAAGCATTGCTGGTCACAGTGATGCTTCTGACAAGGAACACACAGTGATGGGACTGTGGAACAGAACAAACATCATTTCTGCAGTCTGATATTTTGCTATTCCTGCTGCTTTTATTTGGCAAGGGGCCTTCTCCAAGCCTGACCTCCATTTCTGCTGCATTTTGTGGAGAAAAAAGCCAAAAAACAACCACAAACAAACAAACAAAAAATATAACCAACCAAAAACTCTCCACAAATAACAAACAGTGCAACTTAGGCACTAATATAATGCAACATCAAGTAGAATCAAGCAGAGACTCAAATATCTTTGCTCATATATATTAGGAAATGCACCAGCAAGGTAATTTAATAAAACTGGTTCAGCCTTTATTATTCACTCAATAAAATATACAGAATAAGTAACTAAATCTTATATGCTTAATTTGTCAGCATTTGTTTGTCCTAAAACATAGCATTTCAAATAGATTGATTTTTAAATGTACATACACACTCTAGAAGAATACATTGTTGGTAAGTATAAATCAATTTTATCAGAAGTTTAATCATTTAAACATGCAAGAGCTGCCCTGGAGACTGCTTATAGCTGCATTTGACAGTTGGTTTGTGCACCTCAGGAATGAATGCATTTGTTCACCCCTAAGAGACTGAGGAATTTGCTTCAGGTGGATTTTCCTTCCTCTGAAACTCAAATCAAGGCATCAGCATTTCATCAAAGCCAGTTTGATATTTATAATGCTGCTGTTGATTTCATTTTTTATCTCCTACATGAAGGGCTCAGGTACATTATCGTTCCACCAGGTTATTGTTTTTTCTTCTCTCCAAAACTGCAAGAGTTTGAATATTCCTCATTGTTTTACTCTAAGCTCAAGAGTGATTAACAATAGTAGTACTCTGGGATTTAGTTTTATGTCTGTTTTTGGGTTTGTATTCCTTGTCCTCAACTTCAATACCAATTTGGGGAATTTTTCTTATTCTCTCTCTGGAGTTATGTTGTAGAAAGCAGCTCTGCTGCCTCTGCAAAGTGTGAAAAACCAGATGGGGTTTAGATCAATATTTAGTAGACTTACAGTGGGTCTGGACTCATGGTACCAAAAAGCAAAATTATCAGAGTGCAACCTGCCTTTCTACACTGAGGAATAGAAAGAAAAGATTTCCCAAGGGAATGATCAATGTTAGCCCCTATTTAAATTCTTCATCAAGCCTCAGAATTGATTTTTTTGTAATTAAAAGTATAGCTGTGTTCTGTTAAAAGAGAAAATAAATGTAAGGGAAGAAATCACAGCAGGTGATGCTGCTTCACTCCATTCCTAAGAAGATACAGATACTCCACCTTTCCCAGGAATTTGAACTAGGAACTACCACCAATAGTTACAACACTTTATTAAGAAACTCAGAGCTTCCAGACAGATGCTCAAAGATAACATCACTGTAGGAGAGGTACAATAATCAGAATTTTGGAAGAATAAGTTCTGTCCATACAGCAGAGTGGTATTCAATTCATTCTGACTGAATTTTGTTTAGTAAAATTCTGCAGTAAAGATCTGTCAAAGATCTAAATAAACATGTAGTCGATTTAAGCTCCAACATTCTTATTTAACAAGCTAGAGCCCCTCACAGTAAAACATTTAAAAGCATTTCAGAGCATTTAACTCCAGAAGAAGTAGCCCAGCCAAAAATATATTAACAGTTTAAGATTTTTATTTCAAGATTTTTGGAACAAGATCAGCATCTGTAACCAAGCCAAAAACTCAAGTACAACTAAAGATTGGTTTGTTTTCATACCTCAAGGCAAATGAGCCTGTATCCTACAGAAATCAAAATATATATCTTTTTAAATTGATGTTTTAGCAAGAAATTCTGATACAGCAAGGTCACAGACACTACCATGGTAACGCCAAGAGAAAACAGAACATTGGGATTTCAAGTTTCAGGATAAATATAAGATAAAAGAGCTTCTTCCCCAACCTGTCCTGCCTAGAACAACACACTACAGAAGGAAGAGGTCCTGGCTGGACAAAGGTGCTGGGGTCAGCCAGCCCAGAAAAGGAAGAAAGAAAAGTCATTCAGCAGGTCAGCTTAGCATTTCTAGCTCAGTTAAAAGCAGCCAGGTGTACACTGCTACCTCCCTTTTCTTTAGAAGTGTTTAGGGCCCCCCAAAAAAGGAAGAAATGAATGAAAAACAGAGTGAGGCAAGTCAAGGTGATGCTTTTTGCAGGCTGAGCTAGAACAGAGGCTGGACAGAGCTAAAGAATAAAGTAGGGATTTATTAAAAGGCCTCAATGGATCCACCTTGGGCAGCACAAGAGCCCAGCAAGAGCTACAACCAAGATGAACCCAAAATGGTCACAAAATGGACAAGTGGTCATGGGGTCTCTCACTTTTATAGGTTCTGGTCCAGTTAACTCCATTGGAGCTAGTTGTCCAATTATAGTTTTAAGTTATGAAGTCCCAGCCTTCCTGCTCTTCTCTCTTCAGCCCACATTGTTTCTGCTCTAGGGCCTGAGATTTGGATCACTTGTCCTTGGTCCCCAGGTAGAGAAGGAGTTGTTTTGTCTCCCTGCTCTGTGCACAGAGCTCACCATCCCCTCATAGGAAGCGCAGACCCACACTCTAAAGCAGCACAGAATGTGAAAACCACAAAAGCTCAAACCTGAGGCACCAAAGCACACACAAAGCACGGAGCCGTTTACGCGCAGGGCCCTGCGGATGCGCCGCCCTCGGCGGGTACCTGATAGTTCTGCAGCAGGATGAGGCTGAGGTAGAGCTCGCTGAAGGCCAATTTCAGGTCTCGGATGTTCCTGTGCTGGACCCGCTCCTCGTGGGACAGGTGGAAGACGGGTTTGCGGCGCCGCGGCAGCGTGGAGGCCCCGCTGGCCTCCTTCTGCGCCTCCAGGGTGGATTGCAGCTCGGTGCGGAGCGTGGTGAACCTGCGCTGCGCTTCCGCAAGCTTCTCTGTGGGCAGCCAGAGGGAAACGTCACCTGTCATTGCCCAGCCAGCCCCAGAAACACCCCAAAAATCAAAACCACCCCAAAAATCCAGTGACAGGGCTGTGGGTGAAACGCGGCCTTCCCCTATCGCATGGTAACTCAAGCGCTCTGTGTATTTCTCGTGTCACAGGATGGAATCACAGACTACCTTGGGTTAAAGATCATCCATCTCATTCCAACGCCCTGCCATCGGCAGAGACACCTCCTACACGTTCTTTGTCCAACCTGGCCTTGAACACCGCCAGGGATTGGGCAGCCACAGCTTCTCTAGGCAGGGTCTCAGGACCCTCACAGGGAAGAATTTCTTCTTAATGTCTAATTCAAACCTGCCCTCTGTCCCTGCTCTGTGTATTTCTCTTGTCACAGGATGGAATCACAGACTGGTTGGGTTAAAGATCATCTCATTCCAACCCCCTGCCATTGGCAGGGACACCTCCCACATGTTCCTTGTCCAACCTGGCCTTGAACACCTCCAGGGATCGGGCAGCCACAGCTTCTCTGGGCAAACCCATGCCAGGGTCTCACCACCTTCACAGGGAAGAATTTCTTCTTAATACTTAATTCAAATTTGCCCTCTCTGTCATTGTTAAGCCATTCGCCCCTGTCCTGGCACTCCAAGCCCTTGTCACAAGTCCCTTTCCAGCAATTTTGGACCCTTTAGGCACAGGAAGGGGCTGTAAGGGACCTCTGGAACCTTCTCTTCTCCAGCTGAACATCCCCAGCGCTCCCAGCCTGTCTGAGTAGAGGTGCTCCAGTCCTCTGGACCCACTCTAATGGGTGTTTGTCCTTCTTGGGTCCATGTCCTTCCTGTGCTGTGAGCCCCAGACCCGGATGCAGAACTCCAGATGTGGTCTCACAGGGACAGAGAAAAAGAGGAAGCTTTCCTCATTAAACCTATGTAAAACACACAAATTCTCCAGAAAAAAAAATAAAATTAATAGGGTCAAAATCAAGGGGCTGTCCCTTCAGCACAGACTAAAGCAGCATTAGCCAGGAACTGAGACCTCTCAGCTTCCATCCCAGCTTTGACTTCTAGAGGATCTCAGTCCAGCACCACACAAATACCTGTTAGGGATGGAAGAGGTACCTGGGGATGGCAAACCAGCACAAGGACAGTGGGGCAGGCTTCCCCACACTGCCTGGACCCTAAATTAATGCTGCTTCATTTAGGGCCTCATCCAAATACCAAAGCACTGACCACACATCTACTCTGAGCACAACAGTAAAGCTGCTCCTCTTTCCCACATAAATCAAGTGCACCAGGAGCATTAGAGAAAAATCCTGTTAGACAATATTATGAAACATGACAGTGAGTAAGCAAAGCGTTTTTCAGATCTGTGCACCCACTACTGACTTGGTGTTTACTATCTTTTCATGTGACAGTAGGGAAATCAAAGAAGACAAACCCCACACTTCAAATGTGACACTGAATTTTGTTGCTCAGAGAGCAGCACAGCCCCTGTGCCAAGCTCCCAGCGACAGACAAACACAGCTCAGCTTTGATCAGGAGTTACAACACTGCTAGCTGCTCTACATGATCCACTGCAATAATTTATCCCTCTTTTCCTCACTTTAGAAGCACTGCCTTGTTATTTACTGATTAAAGAGGCCATCAGCCTGCACTTAAATGTCATTTTTATGTGTTTTCAGAACGTCTCTCTTCCTCACACCTCAAGTATGAAGAAGGTGTTCCTTTCAACATGCTGCTTTATGTACTCTCAGAAAACAATATTTTTGGCTAAATAACAACCTTTTAAAGCTAAAACCAGCATGGTTAAGACCATTATCATTCTCTTTGTTCTGTACAACTGGTTCCTTCCAGGCTTTTTTGCCCCTGCAGAGCTTCAGTCACAGCTTTGGCATCTCTGTAGATAAGCAGGGTCACAGAGCATGGGGTGTTGGTGTTGGCCAGGAAGATGCTGACCAGGTTCACAGTGTTGGAGCCACCTCCACCCAGCAGGACACCCAGCACTGCACCAGAAACCACAGAGCCACAAGGTCCCTCTACCATACAAAGCTCTGCCCCAACAGGTTCCTGGATGTCAATATAATTCTCTTCATTAGTATCTTACATAACTCAATGACAATTCTCAATTGCTCCCCACTCAGATTTACTCTGATTTACTCTTCCTTTTCCTTTGTCTAACTCAATTCTGCTTAATTTTAAGAGCAAAACTACTCTGTAAATAATTATACATTTGTGCATAAGGTATTTGCCAGAAGGAGAAGGCAAATACCTTATGCACAAATATATAATGCCTTTCCTAACAGAAAATGGGGATCAACATAGGAAATCAAGTACAGAGGAGTCTGAAACTCTAAACATCTTACTTATGAACTTTATTAAAGGAAGAAGATTTAAAAAGCAGGAAAGGGCAACTCCTCTCTGCCAACTTCCACAGAAACAGAGGCAATGAGAATTGCCACAGTGAGAATTGTCTGCCCACAGCCTACAACCACATAATATTTACCACAACAAGATCAGACTGCCAAAACAATAATCCCTCCCCACTTTGGGAACTCCCTGGGGAAGAAGGAACAGATATCTGTTCAAATCAAAAGCCTTCATATCGATAAAGCTCAGAAGTTCACTCTCTATATTGAAAACATTTATTAAACCATCTGTGATACACTGAAATTTCCTTTAAATCAAATCAGTAGATATGGAAGAGTTTAAATTAATATTTTCAATTGAAAGCACTGTTCCATTGTCCCTATGTCCAGAAAAATCCCAACATCCATCAACCTAATAACACAATGCTTAAAGAAAATATGATGCCTTGAAATATTTATGTTTCATATTTATGACTGCAGCTATCCATAAAAAATGCCCCTCCTGAGAAGCAGCCATCCTGTCACCACCTTCTCTCTCCTGCACTGACTCTAGTTATCCCATCCACAAATCATTTCTTCTTATTAAAGTATGATTTTTTTACCATTGAGACTCAATGCAGAAGCAAAACAAAACAAAACAAAACAAAGTGTGTTGCTGTTCTGAAAAGCTCCTAGGGAATTGCCCAGGGAAAGAGCAAAGCAGAATAGAAATAATTTCTCAGTTTGCAGTGTACTCCAAAATCATTGAAGTGTCATATACCCCTGCTACTAATTTAGCACTGTCTATCACTAATTTAACATTCTGAAAAGTGATTTTAAAAAAAATGTCACACAAGAGAGCTAAAAAAAAAGCTTAGAAACTGGAACCACCCTTGTGTTGCAGCATTTTGCATGACCTGATGCCCACAGAGCCCTTAGTTCAAGTGTAATTTCATGGCCAAGACTAACAAGAAATCCAAACCCAATAGTGGCAGACTTCAACAAAATTGCTTGCCATAAATCAGCAGCTTGGCCCAAAAAATGCTGCTAAAATCCTGACTGAAAGAGCCTCAAGTGTTATCACCTCAACTACGCAGCTCCAAGCTGGTTTTTTACTTCATTTTCCAAGTTTAAATCAAAGTTCACACATGAGGATGATGGAAAAAAGACTGTAGCACCAAGGAACCAGGAAAATTTCCCCCCAGATTCCAATTTACATGGGCATGGGTGTGATCAAAGGCTGTTCCACCAGACAGGAGGGGATCAACAGCCTGAACCTCCTGCCAGCTACACATTTTAGTTTTAGCATTCCTCCCCTTCCCAACTAGTACATTTTATGTTCAATATTTTCCTTCCCAATTTAAAGCCAGGGTTTCCTACAAATAACAATTCCTAAATTAACCACAGAAATGCTGCTGGCTACTGTTCAGCCAAGTCCTGATGATGGAGATTTAAAAAATAATGAACCTGTCATCTAGAAAATCCCAAACACAACCCAAAACTTTAGCACTTGAAGAGTGTTTTGGTTTAGAGGAAAAATGGGAGAGAACTACTGAAGGGGTTTATCAAAAGTAGATTTAATCAGGTTTTTTTCTTAATTGGTTCAGAAAAATACTTATTTGGAGAAAAGTGGGGAAAATTGTTTATTTTATAGGTGAAGTATTTACCAGTCTAATAAAAATAATAATATTAAACAAGAAAAGCTCTTGTTGTTCTAAAAGAGATTATAAACTTAAAAGTCTTTTTTTTGTGGGTTGTAGCTTGGCTTATTTAGTCTTTTATCAGTCTCTTCAGTGCTGGAAATGTGGCTCAGGCCAGCTTTGTAACTTTTGTAACCTGTTGTGTAGGGTTTTATATGGTCGTTTTCTACTTTTGTTTTATTTCTATTAGTAAAATAATTCTAATAAATTAGAACTATTAGTAAAAAGAGGCTAGGCAGCATTTACTAGGCATTCCTCTGCTGGAACCATCTGAAAATTTTACTGCAATTCTTCTGTCTTTCAGTTGGGGATGGATCTTCTTGAGTGCAGTCAAAAAAAATTGCAAATTTTTAATCAAATCTGATTTAGTTAATGGCAGTTTTCCTTTCCACTGAGCTGGGATGATGGGCTGGGGAATTAAGGGAATGTTTGAGGGGAGAACACAAGGAAGGGCAAGGAAAGGCTTTTGAGGCTTTTGCAGCAGTGTTCCATGGAGGAATTGGGGTTCAGGACCAGGCCACCCCAAGAGGATGAGGTTGTTTGTGCTGTGGGTGATGCCCACTGAGAAGCCTTCAGCCTAGGGAAAGATGATGAGGAAATGAAGCAGTGATCAACAGAAAATTTGATTTTCTTGAAAAATGAACAATATTTACTGTAGTAAAGACAGGGGTGTAATAAGCTGTGTAACAAACCTATAATAAATAGGATGTGCCAGGTCATAATCCAAGCCAACACATGCCTGGAGTTACAATAGGGTCCAACATGACAAATTTCTGACAGGATCAAGGGTAGGAAGCACTGATGGAACATTTCTTGCTGCAGCTCAATGCTAATAACCCTAATAACAGGGTTTCCATTCTATGAAAGTCACGTCGCTTCTCTGCAAATAAAAGCCTTATTTTAATCTTATCACAGGAGATTGTCAAATTACATATATTTTCTCCTGGAACTTTTTGAAATGACAGCTAGCTGGGGAAAAAAAAACAACCCTAGCCTATGTTATTAATGCCATTTTAAACAATGCTGGAATGGGTGTGTGCATGTGGGTACACGTGTGGCAGCAGGTCCTCATTAGGGGAAATTATAATCTGTATTGTGCATCTAAATTGACAGAACTTCCTGCACAGAGTCTGGCTCCCAGTGCACAGGATCTGATATGGCTCAGAAAGGAAATTTCTGAGCATAAAACCCTCAGGTCTGGGACAGAAGCACAAGATCTCCCAGGGAAACAACACAGAGCAGTGCTCTGAGTTAGGTACGTATGAACTGCAGGCAGAAAAATGCCTATAAAGTGTAAAACCCAGCTGACCTAATGAAAAATATCAATTTTACCAAACAAACTGCCTCTTGTCCTGACACCCACTGTGCTGCAGGGAGCTGGGAGAGCAGGCCCAGCCAGCCCCAAGGAGATTTACTTCCCTAGATGGAAGCTGAGCAGTGGGAAGCTGCAGTGCTCAGCCACTGCATCCATCACGCTTTCAGCTCTCCTCAAGTTCACAACCCAGATCCTGGCTGGCAGTAAAACCGCCAGCAATAAAGTCGGCACCCAATGGTTATGAAAATATTTTTGCACAATTCAGCTGTGCCTTTGTTATCAGATTCAAATCAGAACTAAAAAAGGCTACCATATTGTGGTGCAAATCCTGTTTATAGCACCAAGTTAATAAATCAACACATTAAGAGGAAGCCAATGCACTGCTGTTTCTACATTTAAATGCTTTTCTAGCTGAAACCCCATTTTAAACCTCCCCAAAAGAGGCTGAAAATCATATGAAGTGTAATGGCAGGAGGAGCCAGAGCACACCAAGCCCTTTGTAGCAATATTACAGGGTGAATTTCCAATTAACCCATTCTAAAGTTGTTTTCAAAACACAGGATGGGAAGGTAAATTTTGCAGAGGAAACAACAAAAAACAGCACTTGGTATATGACACCTAGAAATCCCCACTCTTACCATCACAACATTTTTACTCAAAATACACAGCCTATGGCAATTGCTGCTGGATTTTGTACTCCAGAAAGCTGCAGAGGTTTCAGTGAGAGCTCAGTGTTTAAAAACTTTTTGGACCCATCAAGATGATCATACACAGGCAAGCCCACAAGAGCTGTTCCTGCAGAAGCTCAGCACACACCAGCTAGGAGGCTCAGCACACCTAAAATGTCACCAGGAGATTGTTAAGAAAATAAAAATTGAAAGACTGTGCCCTTTAGTTTGAAGAAATCTCCATAAAGTTCAGCAGGATACCTTGAAAGTTCAAAGAAATGAAATCACCTGACATTCACTCTCCCTCCAGGCAGGGTTAGCCAGGTTAATAGCAGGGTTGAGCTCCAGATCTGTGATTAAACCAGAGCAGTTTTCCACACAAACTCACCCTCTAATTACCTGATGGTAGACCTGCCTCACCATTGTGGTTATCCTGAAAGTTTGGGACCTTCAGGCCCTTTTTCTGTTGTTGAATTTTCCACAAATACACACAAAATAAGCACCTTACCTGAATAGAAAATGTTGATTTTGGCAAGTTCTTTCTCACAGGTTTGGAAGAATTTCTCTTCAAACGTGGCAAAACATCTTTTCACCGTGTCCTCATCTGTGTCTACAAAACAAAATAGAAAAACAAAGAAGTTGGAACAGAAGCACATAGGGACAATTTTACAAGTGGAAATAGTTCTTCAGAGCAAATCCTCCATCTTTGCCATGCAGAGGAAGAAGAACAACCAAGTCCAAAGGGCTGGGGGGAACACATATTGGCTTGTCAAAGGAACTGCACCAAGACAGAGGAGGACATGCTCATAACAGCACCCTGACCAAAGTTCCCATCATCTTTTGGATCCTCCAAGTGCTATTTCAGACCTCACAACTCCATTTTTGTTTAAAGACTGAAGCTGACCCCAAGTATTCACTCTAGCTTGGCAAACATTTATGTTCAGAAGGAAAAAACCAAGTTTTTAACTGAAGCCTTCACCTGATCTTCCAGGAGGACTCACTGGCTTCAGCCACCATTCCCACCTTCTCATCAGGCTAATCCTTCAAATACAAACAGCATCACAGCAAACTAAAATCCATACAGAAATCCACACTGAAAACTGTGTGGAAGCTTCCCTCCTGGAAAATAAAAGCTTTTCTCATAAGCAAAGTTGAAAGGAAAAGGCCTAAATTATGATTATTGTGATCAGATCCACAACTCTCCTTCACCCCACTGCTCTGGAACAGTTTTAATTTTTCTGCAAGAACTACACACAATTCCATAATTAAAGTCAAAACTTGAAATTAAAGCAGCTATTCAGTCACCTTGTTGTAATAAAAAATATAGTGCAGAATCTCAAAGACAGAATGCATTTTCTAGTAATTAAGAAATTAGTTTAATGAGTAAAAAAAAAAATCAAGACAGGCTATAATTACCAATTTCAGTACTGTCAAAAACCAAATGTTCCTAATGCTGAAGCAGAGCAGACTCTTCATACCCTCCCATAGTTACAGCCCCTGAATCTTCATGCACTCTCACAGATTGTAAGGGTTAGTGTTAACACAAACAGGAAAATTAAGATTTATTATGGTCTCAACAACATTGAGAAGCAGACCATAGAACCACAGAATTGCTTCAGGTTGGATTAAGATGAGTGAATGCCATTATTGCCAAGCCCACCACTAAACCATGTCTCCAGGTGACACATCCATGTTTTTGGAACACTTCCAGGGATGCTGATTCTACCAGATTCAAACAGATGTTGAAATAAATGTTATTAAATTGAGAAGACAAATGACTACAGTGAAGTTTTATTCACTCTCACATACACATATTGGACTGTCATAACCAAGAAATCTCTTTATTTTAGCATTAATTTCTAGGTAAAACCAACCTCAAGAGAATATTTAAATACAAATTTTCAACATTTAGATTTTTCTGGTTTGGCTCTGATATTAAGCACACAAATGCCAGTACCATTTTTAAGGGATGGTATGGAGAGAGCAAAGAACACAACACAAAACTGCAGTGCAGAGGCAGCTTTGGATGAAGCCTGTCTTCTTCTGGAGTCTGATGATGCTTTAAAGAGTAAACAGAGAGAAAAGAACCAGTTCTGCCTGGTGTTTACAACTCCACCACCCAAGGGCTGGTAGAGAAGAATTCTCAAGGGCCCCAAAGCCTGTTCCAAACTCCAAGCTTTGGCTCCCAGGGTTATTTTCTCATCCAGTCATTATCCTTGCAGCTCTGTGGCTTCTCCTGAGGATGAGGACGCCCTCCCTGGAGCAAACAAACCCTGGGATGACAGGGCTGCAGGAGAACCACTGGAGGGTCACTGCAGCCCTGCTCCAGGGCTCGGGAGCAAGGATGAGCAATCCCACTCCACAGAGAGCTCCCACATGGATCCCTCCTCGTGGGCAGGCTGAGCACCACAGGCACAGAAAATAAAATAATAACTTTTCTTCCTAACAGCAGAACCACAGCAGTTACAACATCCCAGCCTGGGGCCCTCCCAGTAAAGCTGATCTGAACTTGCCTCCAAGACTTCCAAATCTGTGACCTGACAGCAAAGCACAAACAGGGGAGGGGGTGAAGCAGCAGAAATTACAATTATACAATACCAAAAATGCAGAGATTTTATTCACTAGATGCCTGAAACTTTGCAAATAATAGTAATCAGGAGGTACCAAAGCAGAGCTGACTCTTAAGGACGGACCTGAAAGGCAAATTCTCCAGCACAAAGAGTTTATCCAGGTCTAGCAGAAAATTTATCTAGAGGTGCTTTCTGACATGGGGAAGACATCATTCCCTGCACTTAAAAAATAAACCATAAAGAAATAAAAGCACACAGGTTCACTGCTTTCCTCTTCCAAACCTCTTCCACCACAACTTGCTTTTGTGTTTCAGTACATTCATAAAATAATAGTAAGACCAAGCAAGTTTTTAAACTTCTGTCACTACCAAAGGATTAAAAAAAAACAAACAAACAAAAAACCAAACAAAAAACCCCAAAAAACAAAACCAAAATCTCTTTAAGCATGTAATATACTTTTTGTCCATAAAGTCAAGCATGAATATTTCTGTGCAAACAAAACAGCACTTTCTAAAAGTTCAGTAAAGCAATATAGAGGTAAACTAACATAATCAATGCCAAATAACACTACTAGTATCTTGTTTTGTAAATTATTGACCAGTTCAAGGAATTACAAATAAGTGTGTTGAACAGTTTGACCATAATCCAAAGTTTAGAACAGGAAAATGGGTTTTGAACACAAACCAGCTCCTACTGGAAGCCCTTCCAAAACCCTTGAGATTAGGAATTCAGGTCTCTATCTCAACCTCAAAACACTGCTGACTCAGAGAAAAGCAAGTTCTACATAAACTATTCAAAATCCCTCTCAAAATGCCAAATGCTGCCTTATAAAAGATATTTTGCAGGCCAGGGTAGATGCCAGGCTTTAAAATAAATAAATAAATTTTAAAAATCAGGAATCTCTGTGAAGAAAAGGTTTTCCTTTGGTGCTGGTCCCACTGCAGTTCAGACACTGAGTGGCAATAATAGACAAGTGCTGCCAAGGCTACTGCCTTTATTTATTTATTTATTCATTTATTTATTCCCCCCCCAAGGCTAGGACAGGACAAGGCTGTTTTGCCATGAGAAAATCACAGTGCCAAACCCCTGGCCTTGGCTTCAGGAGCTCCATGACAACAGGGGCTGTTTCTAAAAGGCATCCAGCTCCAGCTGCCAAGGGGGGCTGGCCTAACCTTCCTTTTGTTCCTTTTCTATAGCCTTCATTCTCCATTCACCCTCAGCTCCAAGCACACTGTCTGATCAATACTGCACCTTCCAGACCCCATCCTCCCATGGATTCCCTGGCCTGAATTAAATAAAAACCCACAGGAAGCCTGCAAATCTCTTGCTTTTACTTGCAAAGCCCAAAGCAGCAGCAATCTAGATCTACTCCCTCTAATTTTTAGATTTGCAGACAGCTCAGATGTTGGCACACCTAAAACAGAACCTGAACAAATAACATCCAAATTACATCCCTAAGTTGCCTCATGCACTCATTTCTCAGTGTTCCTCTCAACTTTTCATTTAATTTCTCATTTTCTGCAGCTGTAGTCTATAAACAAATGATCAGCATCACTCACTCCCTTGCAAGAACACACCAGCAAAAGTTTTCTTTGTTACAGTAGTGCCCTTTAAAATAATCATTTTTAATAAGCCCTTTACTCTTTATCATGCTGAATTTTAAAGAACATTTAATTAAAAAAGATTAATTAGCTTCGTTGTGAGATCAGCACAGGTGTAGTTCTCTGAATCACCTTCTGTTTGCCACAAAACAGCTCTATCTGAGTAATATTATTTCAACACTTTAGCTACAGAGGAGGCAATTTGATTTATGAGGAGGCATCTGAAATCTAGTCAGTGAAATAAAAATAAAAATCAAGCTCAACATTGGCATTAAACACATCAAATAATACTGAACAGGTGATCACAAGTTTAACATCAGCACCACTTTGAATACACTAATTTTTATTTAATTTTTCCATATGCTGTACCCAGCACTCAACTAGGACTACAGCAACAGATCTGTGTTATGAAAAATTAACATTTTTTTGTTAATTACAATTAGTAAACAATTAGTAAAAAATCAGAAAGCTATAAGTTTTCTTGTTTCTATAAAGACAGTAACTGCTTATACTTCTAGGTCCAGTGGCACACTAGGGAAAAAAGAAGAAAAAGCCACTTTTATTGCTACTCAAGACACTAAAAAGTGGGTCACTATAATGAAAACATAGATCTGTCTCCAAAATCCCATCAGCTTTGTCTGTCTATTCAACCATCACAATTCTCTCATACCCTTGACAGATCTGCAGCACCAAAATTCTCACACAGCACAGAAATTCTGAAAGTAAAAAAAATCAGACTGTGAAGTCCCTTAATGCAAGGACTGAGATTATTATCTTTACACTCCTGGTGTTTATTGGGGTGTTTTTCCAAAGGAAAAGTTTTTCCACAAGGCAAATCCCTTTCTCACTTGAGTCAGCTGCAAACTGGATTATTTACTGAAACTTTCATGAACTTTTATGCCCCATCTTGGAACAAATAAAAGTTTGCTTGTACAGACTTTTACATGCCTAAAGTACAGCTATAGAAATTTCTTCCTAGGACTTATTCTTGCTGTAGGAAGAAGAAGGAAGCCAAATAAATAAAGGAACAAAAAAAAAAAATCTGCTTGCAAATAAAGGAACATTTGTGTTCAGGTTATTCCACCCTACACATGTAATGGTGTGTGCATCTCTTCTGGAATTTATTCCATCCACCAAAAGTGGACCTCAAATTAATGTCAAATCATCAGGGAAGAAGCTTCTTGAGCTAGTTGATATTAAAAATAATGTCAAGAAAATTCAAAGCAGGCTATACCTGCTTTTGTGAGCCAGCACATCTCTCCACTGAACAAATCCTTTAGCCCAAATTAGATCTGCTTATTAAATTATTGCCTTAACTGCTGCCAGTCACCAACACAAGTTCTCTCAGGTTTTGCTTCACCATTTTGTTGTTTTTTATCAATTAACCCAGAGTGAACAAAACCTATTCCAAAATACCTTTAGAAATTACAATTTTCAGATTGATAAAAATCCTCCTGCCTTAGTTTTTAGACTCTATCACAGAAATCTCACAAGGAAAACCAGCCAGATTCTTACAGCTGGTTTGTTTAGCTGGAAAAAAAGCAACCTCCACAACATGCCTACAAGCTAGACATTCAACCAAGTGTCTACTATAAATGATTTATGGTAGTGACTCTGTACACACAGATTCCAAAGCAATGACAGAGTCCTGGTATGAACTTCAGGTGCAGAAAAACCAGGCCACAAAGTAGCCACGTGTGAGGAGACAATTCCAAGGTTTTTTAGTTTCCAGGTGCTCTTCTTTACACAAGAATCCACCTCTCATAACTCCTGGAAGCAAGGAAGGCAGTGCCAGTCTGTGCCAGCTATTCCAGGAGAGTCACTAATGCTTCACTTCTGCACCATTCAGAGAGAGAATTATAAAACTGAGCCTATGTGGTAGAGCTCAGATTTGAAGGGCAGCTGGGCAGAAACTTGTGATTAAAAAAAAAATTTTAAAATTAAAGAAAAGCAGCACAAATGCCCAGCAGTATTTCAAAAGCTACCATAAAAATACTGATAATAAAGGATGACAGACCTGGATGCCAGGTGACACCATACAGGGACATCAATACTCACTTTCCCCGGCTAACAACCACCCTGAAATTTCTCTCTTTTGAATAAAAATCGTGATGATTCACATGTGTTTTTGCAGAAGGCTCCCAATGAACTAGCCCAGAAACACTGCCACACACCCCAGGGTGAAGGAAAGACAGTCAACAGGAACTCAGAGTCAAATTGCACCCTGACCTTTACCTCAGGACAGAGAATGGAGAGCAGCAGGCTTGAGTTACTCAGCTGGAACACACAGGAACCTGCCCAGACCACGTCTGCTGGTGGTGCCCAGCAGGCAGAGATGCAAACAGAGATCCCAGAGCTCTGTGGGATTACCAGGATCACACCAGGACATTCCCAGCTTGCACAACACACCTGCACCTTCCCCCAGCTGCTCACCTGCTGCCTCCAGCTCTGCTTTTCATTACAGCAAGACAGGAGAGCAGCAATTGTGGTTGCACCAAAACCCCAGAGCACAGTTTGCACACCAGAGGTGGAGGAAAATAGAAATATTCCAGCCTCTTATGGATGAGATCTGAACTGTCCCCTGCATCTCTGGCTGATGCTACATGAGACAACAACTCAGCACTGCCATCCATTCCTGCTGGAACCCTGGTTACTGAGAATTGCACACTTTCTGTGCTGCCAGGCTCTGACCCCCAAGAGAACACTGCATTGACCTGAGGCCGTGGAGAAGGCTTCCAAAACTGAGTGGTAAAACTGAGATTATGGGTACAACACAAGTGTGCAATATCACATGGTGGAAAACTTAGTTTAAGGTTTTAGAATATGCAGCAAGATGCAAGTTTTAGGGCAGAAACTCATCCTTCTTCTTTACCTTCCTCTTCACCTTCTTCTTCATGAGTTCAAGTAGCACTGTATAATTAAATTAAAAAGTCCACATTACAAGCCACGAGTAGTTAGCTATTAAGTTAAAAATAATTTAAGTATAATTTCTCAATTAGACAGTTTATCCTTAAAAAAACCTTGTACAAAAAGAAATACGTCTCCATTTTTACCTTATTAGAATGAAATACTAATTACTAATATAAAATTCACAACTTCTGAGACTGTAATATAGATAATTAATATTAAGAATTAATAAACATCTAAGTCCAAACAAAAAACACCATCTCACACATTTAATCCCAACCTTAACAAAGAAAAAAAACCACAGAAACTCAACATTTAGTGGTGCCCTGTATGAGGAGGGCACCTATGAGAGTTGGGTCCTCCCTAAAGAAACAGAGTTACAGAAGCAACTAGAAGCTAGAAAAATCCCCAGGGAAGAAAGAAAACAAGGAAAAAAGGAAAAAATCCATTACATTCCCTCTTAATCAACCTTTAATCTGAGCAATGCTGCATCCAAGATGATATTTTTCCCTTTTTTATGAGTGACAGGGCCACTAAATGAAAAACTTAGCAGTTCATGCTTTTAAGATCCACTGAATGCACCTCAAGTAAATAGCACAGCTGTGTTTTATGAAGCTACAAACCTGTCTGGAAAACTTTCCTTCTGCTAAAACCCATGGATGGAAGGACACTTCCCTAAATTGCCCAGTTTGTTCCATAAACCAAGAAGATAAATATAAAAGCACACAGCAGCATGGAAAACCAAGACCAGAATTGCTGATACCAAATCAGGGGCTCAGAGTTCAAACTTGAATTTTTCTATACAGTCACTTTCTCCACCTCTCCCTCCAGCCTGGAAAAACTCAGCGCATTCAGCAAACCCTCTGCTGATTATCAGGACAAATCTCCCAACCTTTCAGCCAAGCAACAATTAAATTTTACATTTATTAAGTATAAATGTAGGCTCCAGGAAAGGCAAGGCAAAATCACCCTAAATTGTGGAATTCTGGAGCAGCCCCCAAAGCAGTGATGGAACACTGGGGACTTGCATGGGGAGAAGACCTTGGGGACTGGAAATGCAGCACAGCAAGAGGAAATCAAAGTAAAATTTTAAAAATCCACCACTCTAAAATCCACAAATATTCTTTCTCTGCCCCATCTCCTGAATGAAGGTGGAAGGTGGCATGGAAAGAGATATAAAAGGAAACTTTCTAATCTTTAATGTGTGTTCTTATTTACCAAGAAAGATTAGTTTGATATTGTATTTTAATCAAGCAAAAAATGTTTCTGTCAGGAAATAAAGCTTCATAATAAAATGACTGTTTATGTTCCTTTTATTGAGCCTCCAGCTTTCATAGTTTTACTTCCAGAATTTTACTGAGCAGCAACAATTTTCTTCTCATTAAAACTGCAGAAAAAACTGTCAGAGCATCTGACATAACCAAAAGAAGAAAATAATTGAAACAAAACTGATATTACAGTCAGTTAAAGGAACATTGACACAGTGCATTTTTAATGTGTATATGTATTAAGTTTTTCCTAGGAAAAGCACATGGAGAAGGAGTTATGGGGAATTTTAGCAGCAGTTGTGGTAGTCCTTTGTGCCCTCTCTTCCCCACACACATATGATGCCCTTTTCCTTGCTCTGGTGCTGCTGCTTATCCACAGTGAACCAGCTCAGGAAGTTAATCTGGTATTTAAAGAACAAGCCAGCATTAAAACTGAGAGGCATTAAAAACCAAACTGATCAATAAAGTCCTTTGCTGTGGTTTAGCCCTCTGACAGAACTGCTTGCATGCAGAGAGGAGGTGCAGAGGGTGAGATTCCTGCTCTGGCAGCAGAGTTGGACTGACTGAAATGGAATATCACATCACCTGCTTGGACTCCTGAGAGGGGAGATGACTCAAGGCACCACCCCACACACAGCCCAGCTGACAAGGAGATGTTGGAGAAGCCAACAAAACTCACTGGAGCTGGATTCACACGCCCATACCCTTGATACAAGCACAGGAAATGCCTGGATTATTGAATTAAAACAGATTGAACTTGGGTTTGGGCTGGAAAGGACCTCAAAGGCCATCTCATTCCAGCCCCTTTGCCATGGGCAGGGACACCTTCCACCAGACACAGAGGTGGGGACCTCAGAGCCAGAACCACCTCAAGGCTTACAGGAACATTTTGGTCAGTTTTCAGCAACTGATCTGTGCAAAGACACCACAGAAATCACCCTTCCACATTTAGCCTTCAGTCCATCTACCAAAGCATCCCCCTTTGGTGGGTACCAGAACTGTAAAAAGCACTTTACCACCTTCCCTGGCTCTGCATGGCTCAAAGGAAAAGCTTCACAGTTCAGGGTGTTCCCACTGCTGATGGCTAAATTGTGGGATTATAAAGATACAGTGAATACCTCCTCCTTTAAAACACTGGAAACTTTCAGGGAAATGGTGGGGTTGAGAGTATTTTGACTTTTGTAAAACGTAAGGAGTAGCATGGTGCGTTCCCTGATCCTCAGGCTGCCAGGGCAGGATGGGATGAGGAAGGGCAATTTCCACATCCCATCCTGTCCAAGGCTGCTCCAGAAAAGCACACCGGTGTCCCTGGAGAGACCCTGCTCAGCTCCCTGCGTCTGAGGGGAGGCAGGGAAGGGAATTACAGCTAATTGAAAACATTTTGCACAATTGGAGCTGATAAGAGACATATACCCATCACTGCAGGAAACTGTTTGCATCCTTATAACAATTACAGCACATATAAAATTCAGATGCTAAGCAAACAATTAGAAACATTAGCATTGGTGAGAAAAAAAAAAACTAACAGGTGAATAAATGGACCATCACCATTAAAAAAGCAACAACAATGCTACTTTTAGAGCTCTTTTCAGACACAGGAGAACGTGTTCATTGGAGATATTGAGGGCAGGAGTAGGAGGGAAATGACAAAAGGAAGATTAACAGAACTGTCTTGGGAAAGACTTCAATTAATATTAAGAACAAGCAGAAAGACAAAACAAATGATGCAGAAACAACAACAGGCTCCCTGTATGGAGTACAGTGAGCACATGGCACAAAGACAAACCTACTTCAAACGTGCTCTCAATGGTTTCATTTCCCCCCAGGGAGCCAACACTACTCAAATTCATTCCTTCTTTTTTTATTTTACTAGCTAGTAAAGGCAAACAGTTGGCAAGAGATAATAAGCAAGCAGTTATCAGATGAAGAAACATGTATTTTTGAGGTATCTCAGAGCAATGACACAGGGCTTGAGAGTGGCTCTGTGCAAGATTTTACCAGAGGGCCTTACAATCAGATCATGTTCAGGAACAGAACAGATTGTTAGTTCTCATAAATGTTTACAACAGCATCCTCCTAAACATTTTGCACAATTTAAACCAATATTTGTCTTTTTAAATTATGTAATTCTAGCTAAAACACCAGCAAATTAACATTAAGGTAGCTGCTTCTCCACTCAAGGCAGCAATTCTTCTGCTTTAATTCTTACATTATTACAGCAACAGATGTTGGAGGAGCCTCTCCACAACACTACAAACCCTACCCAAGGTTATATTCCCCCTTGCTCATGCAGTGCACAGCCACCCAGCTGAGCCCTACCCTGCTGTATTCATTAAACCACATGGACTGAAGCCTGCCTGGAGACACTGTGGTAAATTCAAGATAAGCAGAAGCTCTCCAGTGCAGGTCCCCACAAGTCTGGAGTTGTTTTTTTCCTATGCTCAGGTAGCATCCCTTGCCTTCCCTTCTGCTCAACCCTGCACTTAAAGGGTTTGTTTAAATCCAATTCAACCAACAGCAGCATTCCTCAGATGCCACTTTGCTATGATTTAAGTACATGGAAGGAATAAGCTCCAGTTCAAATGTCCTTCCTTCAAGGGGAGAAGAAATAATCTTTCCAAGGGATTGATTTGAAATGCCCACTTCAACTCCTCAACAGAGCTACTGTGTTCCAGGGGTAATTTCAGTTTAAGATTAAAATGCAACAGAGATCAGGACTGCACTTGTTTCTTTGTCTGTTTTCCAAGTTAATCTCTTTCATTCTGCACAGCACAAGTCCCTAGCCAGAAACCACACGGGCTGGTATCTCCTCTTGGAGCATCCCTGCCAGACTGGAACTGGAATGAATCCTTCTGAAAAGGATTTTTATACCCCAAATGAGAAGAAAGATTGAGAGGCATGTGATTTTTCTCCCCCACATCTCCCCCAGGCTCAATGCACAGCACTGCTGGCACTTGCTAAATAAAAAGGCAAAAGGAAACCATTCAGTAATCTCTATTACTTCCCAAACAAAACCTGGTGGGAAGGGAATACACAAACTGCAGAAGTAACTGCCAACAGAAAGGTTTTGCATCCAAACACAAACTCAAAGTATGCTGAGGGTAAAAAACTCAATGGCCCAACTTCCTAAGTCACTTCTTATTTACATTTCAAAGGACGTGTTACAGAGCCACCACATTTAATTCTATTTTACCCCTATTCCTGACAGTGGCAAAAAGCCTAAATTTAAGTCTCAGTTGCAGCATCAGCTGTGCAAAAGGACAGAAGAACAGGACTTTCAATAAACTTGAACAAAAAAAATCTGTAAAAACATGGGATATCTTTCCAAAGAAACCTGTGTGCTGTTCACAGCAACTTTGCCAGGCAGCACTTAACGAGACATTGCCACTTCGAAGCTCTGCTTGACCTGAAACCTTCTTCTTTGCAAAACCTGTACAATTAAAGGCTGATCCTTATTTGAAGTAGGGGTGATACAACTAGAATGGGAGAGACAAGCATCCCAAACTGCAGCTGCAGGAAGCAGGAGGAGCTCAGAGTGTTGTCCACCAAAGCTTGGAGAAGTTCTGTCCACCAAAGCTTTGGCCATGCTCTGGGAAACCTGGAGCCAGCCATGCACGTTCCAGCCAAGCTCCCCAGAGCAGCAAGCCCCAGAATGGATATCCTCAGTGCCCACAGCATGCTCTGAGCTCTGTGGCTGTGTCCTCACAGAAGAATTTTATCACAACAGATGACCGCAGCATCCAGAAGCACTGCTCATGTAGCCGGCATGCTGCTAATCAACAGCCAGAGCAGATGGAATGCAAATCTCCCAGGGAGGGGGGACCAGGAGGCTGTCACCAGCCTGCTCCCACCCTGCAAATGAGCTATTATCAGTTAGGAGCTAAATTCAGATGGGATTTTGGTGAAAGGCAACACTTCAAGGTGTTTACGGGGGAAATCCATCTGCACCGGCTAAAAAAATCCACCAAGATTGTTCTGGGTGGTTTGTTCGTGCACCAGCACAAGTGGTTGTCGTCCTGGTTTCAAGTCCTGCCAGGATTTTAATTTGAGCTTTAGGCAAATTAACCCATCAAGAACAGTGAGGATGGCCTTAAAGGTAACATTATTTTCTTCGCACCAGAATAAATTATTTTTATTTTTGGCAAGTATCTCAGAGGCAGGAATCAGCTCCTTTTCCACAGGGGAGGGGAAAAAGCTTCATGTAAAAGTCACACAGAAATGAAGTTTTGTTACATCCATACTGGTCTGCACCAGCAAGGCACAAAGAACCAACCTCAACAGATTTGGGGGTTTAAGCATGTAAGGTTTGGGGATTGGTCCTTCAGTAAATTCAACACAAGAAGAACTGACGCTGCCCCAGTTCATTCACTCAATTGATTCACTAAATGTTCTGAAACATGAATAAATATGTAAGTGACTACTCTGCTCTAATTAGTGACATTCAGTGACTCTAACCAGAGAGCCCAGACCTCCAGCCCTTGCATTTAGCTCTCGGTGCCTCTCCCCTGGGAACTGAATAGCAATCAGGTATGTAATGCAGGGATGGTATCTTTAAACCCTTCACATTTAGGGTGGAAAATCAGGGGGTGGGGAACAGGGATGGAAAAATAGAATTAAATCCTCAAATCCAGGCAAGAGGTCTAAACACATTTAAAGAAATGCTTTGAGGGGGAAAAGAATTAGAGAAGAAGAAAAAGCAATAAAGGAAAAATGAAACCAAGTGCAATTGCAGAAAACATGAAGCAGATGATGCATTTCCTATGTGATAGCTTAAACAAGTCCCAAGGCACACCTCCTCAGTCCATCAAACAGCACATTTACATAAAATCATTAATTCATTACAGCCATGAAAGAACACAGGGATGGGTTAGGAGGGACAAGATGGAATGAATGAAGTGGAAATATAAGCCAGAGACACAAACAAAATATCCAACAGAGCCTCCTGAAGGACAAAGATCACAACTAAGCTCAAAGAAACGTCTCAAACTGAAAAACCTGCATGTTTACCAACACTAAACCACCCTGGTTCCAATATACAGACAAATGTATATTTATTTATATTTCTGATAGCAATGCTAGTCATGTGCCTGCCCTCTGTGGCTCTCTGGAGGGAAGCTGCTGATGCTTCCAACAAGAGTTTCTTGCTTCTGGTTTGGTCTCCACTACCCTGGGTTGGAAACACAGCCTTTATTCCTGCTAAACAAGGTCCAGCCACCTCTTTTAACCCACTGGAGTCAACTCAGCTTCTCATGAAGCTTCTTGCCCTTCCTCTGCAATAATGGTAATTTTTAACCAAAAAGTAGTCCAAAAGATTAAAGCCCCCCCACCCAGCAAACTTACACAGAACATATGAATTAATTTTCAGGTTTCCTGGCTGTTTTATCACTTGATTCACACACACAGAGCCCAAAGCTGCAATTCTGGAGCTATCAATCTGCCTCCAGAGACAGTGTTAGCACGGCAGTCCCCCCACACAACACAAGTGGTCTTACAGACGGCAGCACTATTTTTAAAGCAGAACATGGATGTGTTTTCCTCTCCTTTGCCAAACAAGTACATGAAATGTGCCACATGGCAGGTAGCATGCAGATGACAAAACAGTCAGAATTCAGCAGAAATACAAGATGGGGTTGCCAGAAGGATTCCAACAACTCTTTGTCAAAAAAAAAAAGTCCCAAACCATACTGATAGGTGCTCCACCAAAAGCTTTGTCACATCCCTGCTCTCCAGGGGTGAGAACTTCCACTATTGTTGTCATTTCAAATCCAGCTGGATGAAGGAAAACTAATTTGACACCAAAGGAGATTCCTGGGACTAGGATGCAAACTTAACCAAGTATCTGTTGTAGCGTGTGCATTAAACTCTGAGACACAGAAATCATCCTGAATTTAGAGACCATTCCAAGAGGAACTGCTGGCACAAAGGAAATAACCTGCACCAGAGGCCAAGACAGAGTGTCTTCTGTAAGGGACAGACTTGGGCAGAATGAACACACAGTTCATCTGGGGAAAGAGTTTTTAACTTTGGAGCTCACCTGATCTTGCAGGCTGTCACACACACAGGTAACACTGGGCACAGCAGGAGCAAGTCTGGACAAAACCTCTCTCATTCTTCATACAGACAGGGAGTCTAAAACATTACAAATTTGTAGCCAGGATTGAGCTGAGCATTTGCTATAATCACCCTGACATCTGAAAGGTCCATTTGGTATTAATACACCCACCCTACAAGGTTTGTATAGCACAAGAGGACACATCAACACAAGGTAGCAAAAGCAGCGAGGAAAACTGGTACAGAATAAAACGCAAATACATTTGAAAGAAATGTAATCATTTCTTTGGAAAAAAGCAGGTTTCCCTTCCTCAGGGATGTGTGGATACCTGAAGCAGCCCCAGAACACTCAGCTATCAGTTACAGGGGGTTTTTTGGAGGGACAAGGGGACACCCACAAGGCACAGAACACCGTGGCACACAGGCAGCCTCCAAACAAAAGTCACTGAACATTAAATCACTCTTGCTTCTTAGAAGAAGCTTGAAAAGACCAAGCTGAGCAGGGTTGCTGCTGAGCTAATGGATATCATTTGTGCTTATTGTAAAAGAGCAAATTTAGGGAATTTATAGCAAGTGACATTTCATGCAAAAGCATTTTTGCAGCTAACAGCAAAGAATTTTATTATGTTGGGTTTGCTTCTGCTGTTTGCAATTAAAGACCCACCAGCACATGCACCTAGCATCCCTTACTAGCATGTTTAATGCTACTTAAAAAAACGACCTGTGAATTGTTCTTTGGATACCCACAAACCATTTATCTCCCCTCATTGGCAGCTTCATTAGCACTGAAAGTTGAAAAATAAACTCTTTCCCTGAAAATGTAGTATAAATACATGCCACCTCTACAACTAGCAGCAAAGGCTCAACAGCAACAGCCTATGTTTAAAATATTCACAACAAAGTTTCGAGTGGGCAAATCTGACAAGACTTAAACTGTGTTCCATGGAGGTGATGGTGTGCTCAGACACATTCAGGAACGCTGCCAGTACTTAAAATAAGGTTTGCAACATTGTGCAAAAGAGATTTTATAATTTTAAATAATTGCTTCTTATTTTGAGTGGTAAAATGTTTGCCAAAGCAAGTGTTTTTATGAACCATAGCCTACTGCCCTAGATTCCTCTGTGAAAAATTGTAATTATTTTATTATAGTAAAATAGTTACATCATTTTCAGAGTCTGAAATGGTAATGCTGTCAAAAGCCATATGCTGATGGATACTCCAGTGCCATTAGCAATGAAACCTGATTTCCTTTAACAAAGTCTCTATGAACCAACTTGTGCCTGGCTGCAGTGTTCATTAATGAGCTGGGCTGAGCTGCCCCCAACGCTGCTGGAACACAAAAAGCTCTGAGCAGCTCTGGGGAGGAGTGTTTGCATGGGTTTGTGCTGCTGCCCACAAAGCCATGGGTAACCACAGAGCTCACACAGCTCCCAGCCCTTATTTCAGCAGAGGTCAGGACAACAGCCAGAGGAGCAGAGCAGGCACTGCAGTGATGCAGGAGCTGGAAAAAGGAGCCCACTGCTGGCTTCACCTGACAGACAGCTGCCAGATGCAGCAGCAGATGGATTCAGATGCACTTGGATCTCTCTGCTAGATGGGAAGCCCTCGCTGCTGCCATCCACAGACACAAAATCTGTGTGAGAACTAAACCACAGAAAAACCATAAATGAGAACCAAGAAATGTGTTCTGAGCATTACAGCCTTACAATGCTGTGTCCTAGTCTGAGAGGAACACCAAACAAAAGACACAGAAACACGTTCCCAAATATTTATTGTGACAATAAATATTGTCACAATATTATTGACAATAAATAAATAAAACTGCTGTGCAGAAGGATGAGGCAAACCCCATCCACTTCTGTGCTAAGTGGAGGATTGAGAGACCTTGGGACACCTTTTCCCAGCAGTGGGAAGGAGAAGTTGTGGAGGTGGATCTTTTATTTAGAGAAGTTTAAAGTGAGCTTCCCAGAGAAATGAGCTTTTAAATAACCAGAAAGAGCCTCACTTTCCAACAGCCAGAAAAAAGATTCTTGCAAACTCTCCTGTTTTTTTTTTTTTTTCCTCCTTTGCATATGCAGCTCATTAATGGGTTCTCCATCTGCACTCACAACTGCTGTTAACATTTGCACAGCCCAAGACAAAGATGTTCTGGGCAAGCCACAGCCTCTTCTGACAACTGTCACAAATGAAACGCCAAATCAGTCTGGTGACATCTTTGACCCATGACAACACTGCAGCTTCTGGGAAGGAAATTCCTGGAAGAAATCGATACAGTGCTATAAAACCCTGTCAGTTCTGCTATTGCTCAACAGAAGGACTGCATCAGCAAGACAAAGGCGACAGAAAATGCAGTCCCAGGATAGGGGGAAGGATGGAAAAGGCTGGGCTGTTATGGCTGCATGTGCAGTGGTGGCTTCATGAATACAACCCCAGTGGCACCAGCAGGGAATGTATGGCAAGGGGAGACTGCAAGGCAAGTTCTGCTCCTGGATCTCCTGAATTCCTACTGCTGGGCAACTGGAAAAGCCTTCCTTTGGAAAAGAAACACCATGCTGTAATCTATAAACAAATAAACATATCATGTCAAGAGCCACTTTCCTCTCTTATTTTAGCAGCTCACTGCCCAGCTCCCACACATCCTGCCACTGCTGATGAATAATTCCCTTTTAAAACCGGGGCACACAGACAGGGATCATGAATGCACAAGACTTTCTAACAAAGAACACTCTGCCATCCACGTGGCATGGGGGTATTTTACTATCATCTCCATCACAAGCACACACTCAGTGCTGCAGCACGTCCCCGTGGGCTGCACGGAGCTCACGCGAAGACGCTCGGCACGCACAGCAGCCACGCAAGGAGCAGCACGCAGCCCAAAAGCCCTGGCAGAGCACTTTGCCCTCTTCCCCCTTTCCATCTTAATCCACACTGGCACATCCTGACTTCTGTCAGTTTGGGGAGACTGCTCATAGTTTTTATGAGATGTTGTTAGGAGGGCTACGGGCAGCCTCCCCTCGCTACCAGCGGCACGAGCGCGCAATCCTCCAATGCTCGCCATTGTCTCTGCTCCCACTTGTTTAAAATTCCTAAGGGATACTGACATATCTCAACAGGGCTTTAATAATAGCCTAATAATTGCTCCAGACAATAACTTACATTGTATTGAGTGCTTGCCTGTCAGGGGCTGGGTAGAAGGGTTGCCTTGGTAACAAGGAAAAAATCATATGGCAAATAGAGACATGAAAGGACACAAGCTGATCCGTTAGCTCCCTGCTCAAAAATCCGTGGGAAACGGTGACATTGGCACAAAAGTAAGGCTCTCCGGTCAGAATGTGTAAATAGAACTAAACCCCAACTCATCTGGAGGTTTAATTAAGGCTTAGGTAAAGAAGATGTTATGAATTATGCAGTATGGGCCAGAGGTAGCAGACACTACAATTTCAGCATGCTGTCAAAGCCGATTCTCAGTTGCAGGAAGATGGAATTTTGTCATCTAAACAGCTTAATTTAAAGTGCTGGAGACAAGGTAATGAGGTCAGTAAACTCAAATGCTCTGAGCTTGTGTTTTGTCTTTGCTCTGCTTTGATCAGTTCTCTCTGGCAGCTTTCTTTCAAAGACACCAATATTGTAATACATAGCAACTCAGGAGTCGGTTTTTAAAACATGGCAAGAATTGCCTGAAAATAAACATGCCCAGACTACACATTCCCAAATTTGTCCTACAGAGCAGGGAAAAACACCTCCTGCAAGCACGACCCACCTGACTCACCCATCCTTTCCATCCTCCTCTGCAGAAACAGTAGCTGCACACCAGCAAAAAGCACTCAGAGGCCTTTTTGGTTATTAGTGGCATAATGGCTCACAGGTTCATGTTCCACGTTGGGAACTGACAGCAGCAGCAGCCAGAGCAGCCAGAAGCTCACCCTATCCAAGAGGAGTTAATGGATGTATTAAGAGCAACCTGCCCAGCAAATGGCAGAGGCACAGTTGCAGCAAAGCCGCCACGGGAAAGGCTCCCCCACGACTTTTTCATTAGTTATCTCAAATTAAATTAATTTTCCAAAGCACAAGAACAATGATAACTAATGAAATTCCAGTCCCATGATGCCATTTTATGCCCATCTGTTTCTGAGGAGCTAGAGATGGCTGGACATGGTCACATGCACCATCAATATCTACTGGGAGAAGCTGGGAATTCACACGGCTCGTTCTCATGGAATCATAGAATTGTTTAGGCTGTAAAAGCCCTGCAAAATCATTGAGCCCAGTTATTAACTCAGCAGTGCCAAGGCCACTACTGAACCATGTCCCCAAGTGCCACATGTATGTAGCTTTTAAATCCCTCCAGGGTTGGTGATTCTTCACTTCTCTGGGCAGTCTCTTCCAATACTTGACAACCCTTCCAGTGGGTTTTTTCCTAATGTCCAATTGAGGTAGTTTCCTCTCATCCTGTCACTTACTAGCTGGGAGAAGAAGCCTTCCCTCATCTGTCTACAACCTTCAGGTGGTTGTAGAGAGCAAAAAGATCTCTCCCCAGCCTCATTTCCTCAAGGCTGTGCCCCTCCAGCTGTTTCTCATCAGTGTTGTGCTCCATTCCCTTCTCTGGACACACTCCAGCCCCTCAAAGCCCTTCTTGTCACAAGGCTCCCAGCCTGGTGATCACACACAAGATCACTGGTGAGAGTCAGGGCTGACAAAAGAAATTCAGGGACATGGTTCCTCTGCCAGTGATGATGACCAAGATGCTCCATTTCCCTGAGGATGAGGAGGCTCTGGACACTGAGCAGCAGGGGATGGAGAGCAGGCAGGAGCAGGGCACGCTGTCCTGTGCCAGGTGTCACCCCTGGGGAAAGGCCATCCCAGCCCAGCACTGATGAGGCAGCTCAGGGAGGGACACAATGGCCAAGGAAGCTCGCTGTGCTCGTGGGAGGCTCTCAGAAAGGCAAAGGACAAAGAGCTCCTCTTCAAAGGAAAAGGGCACAAGCTGATAAGATGGATTCCTTCCAGCACGGCGTTTTCTCCCCAGCAGCCAAGTAAAGGGGCTGGGCTTCCTTACTATTGCCTTTGGAAACAGGATCAGAATACAGATATTTAAAAGCATGTTCTGGCACAGGCCCAGTTTCCTTGACAGCAAGATTTTTAACCTTTAACACCAAGCAAAATCCTACTAATTGCAGAATTGTTCTTTCTTCAAAGAGTCGTTCCAACAAAGCTTTGCAAAACCAACGACAGCAGATGAGGCCAGTACTGCTTGTTTATTCTGCAAAACATTTTGTGGCAGAAATTTAAACCTAAGGGGATGAGAAAAGAAGCAACATTCTGTACTAACTCCAGAGACCCCTTCTCACTTTGAATTTCAGATTTCAAGCTGCCTGCAGAAAGCTGGAAGAGAATCTGTTCACTTCCACCACGAGCTGGAAACAAAGCAACAACAGGAGGAAAAATGGGGATTGGAAAAGGGCTGGAAAGGTGAAAATCCCTTCTGACATCCTGATCATGTTTTGCTGCATATCACAGGATACCAGAACACCTTGAAAATGGAAGTGACAGCCTCCTCTGCTATAAGGAGCATTTATCCCATGCATTCTCAAAGCTGGGAAGAAAGCAGACTGATGATAGTACAATTTACTTCAGCCATCCAAACTGACAAACCAAACTTACAGCTTTGACTAAAAAGCCTGGTTTATCTCCAGCAAGCACATGCAGAATTTTTCCTGCCAGAAAACATAAGGAAAACTCTACACCAGTCTTGTTTTCCATGTTCCTAGATAAGTACTTAAGCCAGTTGCCTCTATCTTTGACACTCGTACTCCTAAATTACAGATGCAAGAGCAAGGGTCCCAGAGGAAACAGGCAGTTAAATGGTTTTCTTTCAAAATAAGCCAAATAATCTTCTCAATACCCTTCAAAATCCTTTTGGTATCCCAAACAAGAAAACTTACAAGGAGTAAAAGACCACTTTGAATAAATCCCTAAAGACAGACAGATATACACACACTGACATAAAACATTTTTTTTTAATTAAAAACACTGAAAACCCTTTAGACCAATCTCAAAGGGAGAAAAGAGATGAGAGGCAACAGAGCTGTGAAACAGCATTGTGGATACTGAGCATACACTGACATCACAGTGAGGGGAGAAAAGGTTAAAAACAAAGCAACACAATCTTTTAATAGGTTCAAGGCTAAGTTGACATTACTAAGCACATTAAACAGTAAAAAACCAAGACATTAGACTACAGTAGTGTAAGGGCAGGATTAACCAATTATGATGCTTTTGCAACAAGAACAAAGCATGCTGCAAGGCAGTCTGAAGCAAAACCAGGACCCCCTAGGAAGCAACAGCACTTTCTTGAATATTAAGCAATGGAGAAGAATGGACACAGGAACAGAAAAAGCTTGTTTAGGAAGGAATTTGTGCTAGAGCAGGTCTTTTCCACGGCAGCACTAAAAATGGAAAAAATTATGAAGAACCAGCATCCAATTGATTCAGTTATGAAATTTAATGAGATTTGCCCTGGGGAGTTGTTTTTGTTTTCTTAAAACAATATTATTTAAGGTGAGCTGCTCAAAGAAATTAAGTTTTAGCTTAAAAATTAAAAAGAAAAAAAAAAAAGATCAAGTGCTCTCAGCTCTTAAACATACCATGAGCAAACATTAGAATTCCCACACCTTGTTTGCAAATAAACTTGTGTTATAAAAAGTCTAGGCAAATATAATTAACTACAGAACTGGCAGGGAGCTCTGGATTAGTTCTGAGAGTACAACCATTACAAGAACCTGTTAAAACCAACTTTTTGACCTTTCTGCCTCTGTGCCCCAGGTCCTTGCCCCAGTCCTACTCCTTCCAATCCAGCATTCAAAATCATACAGGTCTAAAAGAAAAAAGTGTCTCAAAAGTCTTTTAAAAATCTGCCTGAACATACAAACACCAGAGCTTTATTTCTAACTGTACAGACTGAATTCAGTGGCAATATTCAATTATTTTGGATACAAACAACTGGTCTGAGAGGTCACTGAATAAGAAAGGGATGTCCCAGCAGTCTTTCACAAATTGGTGCTTTGCCAGTGAATGTTTCCTTTCATCTCAAAAAGCAAGGAAGCAGCTGAAAGGCCCCAAAACCTCTAGATCATTGCTTACAAAAACATCCAATATATGCAAGCTGAGATAACCTAAGAAGAGCAGGTTTATTCAGCACTGGGATGATCAATGACCAAGCCTTACTGCAGCTGTGTAATCAGAGGGCACAGAGAGGATGGAGCCAGACTCTCCCTGGAGGTGCACAGCACAAGGACATGAGGCAATGGACAGTGCAACTTAGGAAACCCAGCCAGGGAAGATGTTTTCACCAGGATGATGGTGGAGAACTGAGTGACACTCCAGAGAGGTGGCGGCATCTCCATCCTTGGAGATAACCAAGGCTCTGTTAGATGAGGCCCTCACCCACCTCATCCAGCTTGGCTTGCTTTGAACAGGATCTTGGACCAAAAATCTCCAGAGCAAGAAGAAAAGGTGTCATTGGAGAGGTCTCAAAGACATTTAAGCAAAAAGGAAAACCATCTACTTCTCTTTTTCCCCAATCTCCCCTCCATAGTAGAGTCTCTACATCCTGTAGAACCTGCAGGAGGAACAGCAGGAAACCACCTTCCAAATGCCCTTCTGCTTATCCAGAAAAGGATCTGGAGTACTGCTGTAGTCATAAACAATATCTTGTTCTTTTCAAAGTTAAATTGCCTTTCCTTGACTTCAAAAGTGCTTTATGGGAATACTGCAGGGGATGAAAAATCCGTTCGTTTAGGATCAAAACTTGTAGCTCAGAAATCCAAGCTGAAGGTTTAAAATGATAATTAGAATGATGAAGATGTCTATCTACAGATGTTTATCTACATCATAAAGAAAAAAGCCAGTGTTAGCCAGAGCTGAGAGCAGAGAACTTGCCCCTGAATTCCCACAGCCCAGGGATGTCCAGGACAGAAATGCTTTGCCATGACACTGAAATGTGTTGAGATGAGTGTGCATGGAAGTGGACACTTCCCCAGCCTCCTTGCAAGGCTGTGCAGAGAGTCAGAATCTAATTGCTTTAATTTGCTGAAACAAACTCCCCCTGTGTATTTTAAAATAATTACCTTGAGAAATGATGATGAAACACATTATTATCCTCAGGCCAGCATTTATAGTACCTCTTAAGTCAGTATGTGTGGCACTCCTGGCTAAGTCCATCTCTCAAACCCAGAATTAGAGCCCTGTCTGTGCCCAGGGCTGCAGCACACAATTCAGAGTGAATGCTTGGATAAATGTGAACCCACTGCTGCAGGGAGAGCTCTGATCCAGCTCAGCACATCACACCCATCCCCATCCCAAACCTCTCTCTCCAAGTTATTTTTTCATTAGAAAATGAGTGTGACTAGGAATAATCTGATTTATGAATTGAAGTGCTGGATGAAGTCCCATGGACAGAGGAGAGTATGAGGGGTATCTTATGAGGGGTATCTCTCTCTCCCTTTAGCTTGGGGCTCCCAAAGGTGAGGGGTGTCTCCAAAAAAACTCTCAAATTCCATCTACAGCTGAGAGCAGCAGGTGACTGCACATTTTGGGAGCAGGCGGAGCCACCTGCCTGGCAGGGTTCCACAGCTGTGCCTTGCAGGTGGGTGTCAGCACTGTTCCAGCACTGTGGGTGGCACAAGCAATAGCCCTGGAGCTGCTGCCAACTCCACACTGCCACTGAGGGCCATGAAAACTCCTTTTTTCCAAGCTACAGAGTCCTTGCAGAAACTAGGAAATCTAGTCTCTGACCTGGCTCTGACTTTTGGAAAAAGCAAGTCTGAGTAGCAACAGGTTTGATTAAAAACCTATAAATCAACTTCACATTTATTGGTCCCAAATCTGATTAGTCTTCTGCAAGTTCCTTGACATTTCCCATTCCCAAAGCAATACATATGTTGGGCATTCCAATGGATTTTTTACCCCCTCATGATGAATTGCTATTCTGGTGGCATTTCCACACTGCAGGGAGCAACAAGGCACCAGTCCCGAGGGCTGGAGGATTTTGGGGGCAGAAGGAAGAGCACCCAAATCATCCAGTGCCTACAAAATCACAACCAAAGAACAGATTGACAATTAAATATAAAACACAAGACAGGCACTTTCATCTCCTGGCCACCATGTGATCTTCATATATACCCCACCACAGGAAAAATATACTCCACATTTCTGGAGTTAATTTTTACATCTTCAACCCATGAGGTCCTTACTCTTTAGGGAAAACAATTGCAGAAAAAAATAACTGCAGGGAAAAAAAATGCAGGAAAAAAATGGCAGAAAAAAATGGCAGAAAAAAAATTGCAAGAAAAAAATGGCAGAAAAAAAAATTGCAGGGAAAAAAAAAGCACCTACACAAAAGGTGAGGTAGAAGGAAAGAAGCAGAGTTGAGTTGAGGGCCTCCCTCATGGTGAAGACATCTCCACAGATCACTGAAGGAGGAAAAAAAGCCATGACCAGGCAAGTAGAAATGCAAGAATTGCATTTCTTGTGACTTCCTAAAGCAAGAACTATTTATCCCCCGTGGTTAACAAGGCATAACAAGGCTACAAAAACGAAATATAAACCCCCCAACATTTTAATGTGTGAGAAGAGCAGCAGTAAAGGTCTGGAGTGCAAGCAGAGGAAACTCTGCCAAAGAATTGATGTGCCAAATGAAGGATGTACCATCAATAGCCTCTAAAAACCACAAAGGAAGATGGGAAGGAGAGGCCTCAGCCAAAGCAGCACATTTTAAAGCTGTCATCTTATTATCACTATGTCATGAGTTGGAACAATATATGTGTTTGAGGCATACTGGAAACTATGGGTTTAATTAAATATATTTATGGAGGATGCTTCTGAGGTTTCCAGAGTACTTTTTATAGTCCTAATGCTGTTGACAAGACAGGAAGTGATATTCATATCACAAAAACACCAAATTCAGTGTGTGAGTTGGAACCACAGGATGACCCTGGTTAGGAGTCAAAATAGGAGAAAGAATCAGAATTCATCTGGAGGGAAGAGGAAGGGCAAAAAGAGCGAAAAAAAATCCCCAAATAGACACAAGAAGCAAGAGAAGGGCTGGGGTCCTCCAAGGGATGGGAAGGTCACCACCAGCTCCTCACCTGCCATTGGATTGGCCTTTGACTCAAACCTGCAGTAATTTCATTTAGCATCTCTGTCTTTTTAATTACAGAATCAGAATGGTTTGGGTGGGGAGGACCTTAAAGCTCATCTCTTTCCACCCCCTGCCGTGGGCAGGACACCTTCCACTGCCCCAGGTTGCTCCAAGCCCATTCAGCCTGGCCTTGGACACTTCCAGGGATCCAGCGGCAGCCACAGCTCCTCTGGGCACCCTGTTAATCCCCAAGAATTCTCCCTAATACTGAGAAGAGAGTAAAAGACTGGGAGAGCCTTGAAAATTTAAGTTATACAAGCCACCTCCCTAAACCATCAGCCAAGTGATAAGAGACAAGTTCACCAGTTAAAATCCCTGCTCTCACATCAAAAAGATGCAACCCAAAAGAAGAGCATCAAATGGCACGGTACAGAGGTTGTTCCAGAATTAATTCTGTACTGAGAGTGAGCAGAAACACCTCACTTGGTTATAAAAGTATAGAATGTAAAACTGGGTCTGGTTATCAAGGTAGAAATTATTAAACCCTCAATGTCCACAAATTCACATTACAAACAAATATAATAATTGAGCAAACTAACAGAGCAACGTAATGGTGTGAACGGGAAATATACCAAGATAGTCTAGTGTTTTTCTAAAACAAACAAAAATAGTTTAAGAAGGGTATTGGTACAAGATGTTCCCACATCCTTAAATAAACAGCACGTGGGGACTTCTACCAGCCCCAGAAATGAATAAGAGCTTTAATAACTAATAATCTTTAAGGAAAAATTCAGATTAGCCTAAAAGAGGATGGGCTTACTTGTGATAGTAAGGAGAGGAAACTGAATACATAACAACACTGCTGTTTAAGTGTTTACAATTACATCCTAAAGACTAAAATACTAAAGCTTTGATTTCTTCAATCCTATTTTCCAAGGCAAGCATCCAGTTCCCAGGGTGAGCTGTGTTTATTTTGATCAGAACTGCCACATGAAGTCAATACTACAAAACCACCACCTCGGCTGAGATTCTCAGTTGGCAAGCCACAACTTTGTGATGAGTTTCCACTTCTTCAGAACCAAAGCTAATGCTGAACTTGGGCCAAAAAAAAGGAGGAAATCAGTCAGAAAAGGACACTGAATGCTGCTTCTGTAGGAAAAAGACAAATATTTTCCAAGAAGAGGCAAGCTACATGCTTGTTAGGGCACACATAACAGTCACAGCTTTAAGGTTCAGACAGTAGCTCCCCATCACCTGTTAACCAAATATTTACACACTTTTCTTTTTTACTGGATTTGTTTCAAAGTAAGGAAGTTACAAGCAAGAAACAGCTCCAACAACCCAGCCCCTCTAAAAGCCTCAATGTCCACAAACTCACACTGGATCTTGGGTTATTTCTGAATACACAAAGTCTTTACTTGTGCCATTCATCTTTTAGATTAATTAAATGTCACTTGCTCTGCATCTTTTGTGTAAGAGCACGAAATTCAGGGGAAAAAACACAAGCAGAATTTTAACAGCTGCCGGAAATATCACCAGTTTAATACTGACTTGGAAATTTAAAGCTAAACAAACATCTTGAGGGCACCATGTTACCTAAATACCAGTCTACAGAGAACTCTAAAAGGGAAGAAGAGCAAATGCATCAAAGCAAGACAGCACAAATCATTGGCAGTAGCAAAGAGCTATCTGAGAGCGAGGAAAAAACCATATACATTAACATTTCAAGATGTCCCCTGGGCTTAGCTAATTGCTATGATCAATTCTAGTTTGCTCACAAAAGCCTGGACAGCTAGCCAGAGGGGGCAAGGAGGGAGCTGGGAATGGGAGATGCAACTTTAATGAGCTTTTTTTAAGCAGCAGGACAGCATGGCAATCCCCATGGACACACAGGTGCAAGGGGAGCATCCTGACTGAGCACAGCCTCCCCCTGACAAACAGCTGCCAGGGGACATGAGCATCCATCCATCCATCCATCCATCCATCCATCCATCCATCCATCCATCCATCCATCCATCCATCCATCCCCCTGTGCCAGCCCTGCTGAATTAGAAACACCTCATTTCTATCAGTCTGCATCACAACAGGCTCTCCCCAAAGGCAGCTCCATCCCCCGATTGCTGCCAGCCTCTGAACAAGGGGCTGATCACACAAGGCAGCAGCAGCCAGCATGGAAACAATCAGCAGGCTCTTCAGGACAGACTTGAATATTTAAAGCCAGGCATCCCAGCTCACCTGCAATATGCCCAACACAATAAGAGAGAGCTTTTGTATCATCAGAAATCTGTAATCAGAGCAGACAAAGACTGTGGGCAGCCCTTGGGTGTTCAGCACCTCACCAGGAGGAACAACTGGATAGAGAGACCTGCTTTGGGGATGGCATGGAGCTGGAGAGCCTGTGGGGATAACAGTGCTACATCAAGTGATGGACAGTGTCTCCTCCTCCTCCTCCTCATCATCATCATCATTCTCTATCATAATGTATAATATTATATATAATAGGGAGTATATTTTAATATTATAGTATATTATATATATTTCTATATATAATATAGAAAATATGTATTTATTACTTTATAAATGTATACATATTTATTTGTATAAAAATGTATTATATTTATTTTATATATTATATATTGTTATATATTTATTTTTATATATTTATTTATATAAAAATATATTACATTTATTTTATATATTATATATTTTTACATTTTACCTATTTATTTATATATAAATCTATCCTATTTTATAAATTATGTATTTGTATATTTGTTTATATATTTATATATTACTTTATAAATGTATATATATTTATTTGTATAAAAATGTATTATATTTATTTTATATATTATATATTTTTATATATTTATTTATATATAAACCCATTAAATTTATTTTATAAAATATATATTTGTATATTTGTTTATATATTTATTTTTATATATTTATTTATGTAAAAATCTATTACATTTATTTTATATTTTTTATATTTTATATATTTATTTATATATAAATCTATTATATTTATTTTATAAATTATATATCTATATATTTGTTTATATATCTTTATATATTTATTTACATATATTTTATATTACAATATATTATTTTATATTTATATATTTATATAATTGGTATATATTTATTTTATATATTTATATATTACAATATATTATTTTATATTTGTATATGTATATATACACACACAAGTATAAAATAATATATTGTAATAATATAATAATTCACCTTCCTCCAGAAAGAAAGAACTTCCAACAGCACTTATTAAACAATTCCTAAAATACTGGGATTTATCTGAGGAAATGGCTCACAATGACTGCCAAATTTCCTGTGTCCACAGGCAGGAAAGCTTTCAATGTCAAGTGACAGAGTTTTTACAGTGTTTAACACACCTTTTTGAAGATGTCATTTCTTGTTTCTGCTTGCAGAAGACACACCAAATGCAAGCCACAGAGCAGCCCAGAGTAACGCTCACCATGCCTGCAGATAAATCCCATGCCTTTATAGCACTTGGCTGCTTTGCCAAAAGCCAGAGTAAAATTAATGTACCATTCCCAGGCACAGGCACTGACATCTGCCCCACCATATCCCTCTTTCATTTAAAGCAAGCACAGGGGTGTAACAGTCCCACCCTTTTCATTAATAACTTCCAGGAGCTCCAACAGACATCTGCCTACACAATTATTTTTCCTGTTTTATACAAACAGATGCACTTAAACCCCTTTTAGAGATGGAAAAGGAAGCCTGTACATAAATTAAAATGTGCAAAAAGGGACACTTTCAGAGGTCTGCATCGCCAGGACACTCCAGTAACAAGCAGATTTTACAGATCCTACATGCTCTCAACAGGAGCACTAATGAAGCAACCAAAACATCAGACTAAATGCTCAAAGACTGCTGCAAGTCCTCTCACAACAATTAATAAAGATTTCTTGCAACCTTTATGCTTTGACTTGAGAAAGATGTGATGACAAAAAAACTGTACATGAAGCTTCCTCTAAATAACCTCTCCACAAGTAGCTATTTATGGTCTAAATATATTTGTGTCCAATAGAATTTGCTGAATCCCTTTTTGATCTCACAGGCTCCTCCTAACATCCTCTACATCTGCAGCAGAATTAGTTACTCCTTGTGCTCTGCATCTGGCAGCTGCTCCTTCCTTTTGATGTCCCCTAGCTCTTGTTTCAGCAGAAAGAGCAAACCTCTCATGTTTTTAATCACACAGACCTCTCTCAGTTCTCTTACTCAAGGCTGAATAGTGCTAATGAACACAATCACACCAAAGCCATTCTTCACCCATCCTCTCTGTCCCCCTTTGCACCTCTCCCAGCTTTGTCCAAACCTCTTGAAGTGGGATGTGCAGGTGAAGGAAGAAGAGCAACACCAGAACGACACAAAACTGGTCTGCTAAAAAAATACCACCTTCTTCCAGCACATTTTCACTTTTCCAGCCTCTCAACCAGATGTGTCTCTCAGGTGCAAAGTAAAGGATTGTGCATCAAGGCCAGCTCCCACTCAGGTGCATTTACACACACATTCATTTACCATGCTGCATTTACACACTTCACTGCAACCCTGCATGCCCAAGGAGAAACACACAGACATTCAACACAAAATTGTTGAATTTGCATGTGACACAAATTCAATGCAATTCTCCCTGACGAGGGGAGAATTGATGAATCTGACTCCATATTCTTAGAAAGATTCTATTCTATTCTATTATTACATTATGTTATAGAATGCTATACTAAAATTATACTAAAGAATAGAGAAAGGATACAGACAGAAGGTTTAACAAGAATGATCATGAAAACTCATGACTTTCTCTTCCAGAGTCCTGACATAGCTGGCTGTGATTGGTCGTTAAGTTAAAACAATTCACATGAAACCAATCAAACAATTCACAGGTTGGATAAACAATCTCGAACCACATTCCAAAGCAGCAAAAAACAGGAGACTCAATCAGATAATTATTGTTTTCCTTTTTCTCTGAGGCTTCTCAGCTTCCCAGGAGAAGAAACCCTGGCAAAGGGATTTTTCTAGAAAATATGACAGTAACACAAAATGCTGACAGACAAAGAAAAAAATTAGACCAACTGTAAATAAAACCAAGAAGGACTTATTTGGTAGCCATTCTTGTCATGTTATGAGTCTCTAGGGGGTCTCAATCAATCACTTGAGTGTGCTGTCCTTGATAAAACATCAGCCAAAACTGTGAAAATAATATGCAAAAGAGTTGCTATAGTTTCTTGATCTTAATTTCCACAGTTGGGTAACTATTATAGCAACATTTTGTTCCTTCACGGGGATGCGAGAGACAACTTGCATAAAATTCAGCTCAGGAAGATTAATAATCAAAGTGATAAATCAACACTGAGCAAGAAGACAGAATGCTGAACCCACTTTGGGTCCTCCTGTTCAGTCAATCAAAAGAAAATGAAGCACAGAGATTTTGTTAATTATTCACAGTCTCCCCATACACACACCTTTAACATTCAGCACAAAGCACCAAGGCATCAATACAAAGCACTTAGGCATGACAAAGCTGTAGCATCCTCCCAAATCTACCATTAAACTTCCAAGTGAAATTCTTGTCTTTTCTGAAACAGTTTAGTGTGGCATATAAAATGAACAACATTCAGAAGTATTAAAGGAAATATCTATTCAAGTAACTGGCACAGCACAGCATTAAGTGACTCCACTGAACACATCTCCATGTCTCAAGTGCAAAAAGCCTGGATCCTTCCATGAAGTGCTGCTGGTGTATTCAGAAAGCAAGGAGAATTCAAGGAAAGAGGCAGACTCAGGGTGGGAGGCAATGCAGAAGTCTGCAGTCAGCTACTGTAAAGCTCAAGGAATAGGGAAAAAATTTTATATATATATATATATATATATATAAACACACAATAATATCAAAGACCAAAAAAATGCTGCAAGAACTGCTACATTGAATGCATGGTTAGCATAAGGAAAGTATATTCCTTTTCAGGTGTTTACTAGCTATACAGTCAGGTAAATCTCCCAGCCCCTAATAATCTTTGCCTTTTCCTAAAATCTGCTCCTCTGTTACTTCTGTGACTGCTGTTCCAATTCCTCAGTTTCCAGGGAGATGAGAGCAGATCTATAACAAAAGACACATCAAAAAGAAAAATAAACTCCAATTTCAGCCCACACAAACGTCATCCTCACCATCTACCTGTGCCTGGAATCCAGCTGCCATGAAAAGATTCCCTAGCTCCTCTTTCTCTTAAGGATTGATAACAAGAAGAGTGCAGTGAATTACTTTCACATTTTGCTTGCAAGAACAAAACTGAATGGAGAAAGCCAAGACACTAAGTCAATTCTTTGCTGCAAAACAGGAAATCCAAACACTTAGCACACTTAATGGTAAAGAGATTTTTGCTCCTATGTCAATTCTTACAAGACTGCTGTCCTTGTAGATCATTTTCCTGCAAGTATTCATGTGGAAAGACTTTCTGAAAGGCATTTGTGGCTGCAAAGGACAAGACTACTCACACCTCTGCCTAATTCCTTTCATAAAATTATGCCAGTATCATGACCAGTTCTTGGAATTATGAGAGTGACAGAACAAAAGTATTGGTGATTGGACAGACGGGGAAGACTTTGAGATGGTCAAAGAATCCAATTGTACTGTGGGCTACATACACTCATATACCATTTAGGAAGGTTTGTAATGTTTTACTGCAATGATTGGGTAAATCATCACATAAACTTATAAATTTTACACATCTCTTACTTGCAGAAGTCTTGATGTAATTTTTTTTTCCCATGAGCCCGTCTGATTGAATCTTCTTGCAATCTTGATTTAATCCTCAAAGTTCTCTTTGCTCTTGCCACGGCCTTTTGTCTATCAAATCTCTTATGCTAGCCAGGTCCAAAGTCCATCATGTGTCTTGTGTGTCCCAATACCAAAGAATCCTAGAATGGTTTGGCTTGGAAAGGACCCTTAAGACCATTGGCTTCCAACCTCCTGCCATGGGCAGGGACCCCTCAGCCAGGGCCTCAGCACCCTCACAGGGAAGAATTCTTCCCAATATCCCACATAACCCTGGCATGTGTCAGTTTGAATCCTTGTCCTGGCATTCCAGGCCCTTTTCCAAAGTCCCTCTCCAGCTCTCCTGGAGCCCCTTTAGGCACTGGAAGGGGCTCTGAGCTCTCCCTGGAGCCTCCTCCTCTCCAGCTGAACAGCCCCAGCTCTCCCAGGCTGTCCCCAGAGCAGAGGGGCTCCTGTGCCCCCAGATGTCCTTCCCCTCCCAATGGCACAGGGCTCACATGCCAGTCTGTAACACCACAGATTTATTTATTTATTTATTTATTTATTTATTTATTCCCCTCATTCCCTCTCTTGGGAAATACCAGCTGTGAAATTTTACAACATCTGAAGTCAGAGTGGAAGTCTCTTCACTTTACAGCATTAACTGCTTTTGATTGCTGGAGCAGTTAGATGCAGTAACTCTCTTCTACAACCAGTAATAAAATAAAAAGGAATCTCTGTGGCCCTGAGCAGCCATCAAACCTGATCTGGCTCCTTACCTCCCAGCTGGGAGAAAGATTCAAAATAAGGAATTCAGCATTCCCAGCTTCCAAACAGAAAAACATTAAAACCATGAAGTGACAGGAAAGCGACAATAATATTAGATCCATTTTATTTCTTTTAAACACCTCCTTCTCCAGCTATTCTGAACCTCTCGGCCAGCACACCCACAAAACATGGAGGAATGCAACAATATTATTATTATTATTATTATAACATCATCATCATCACCATTATTATTATTAATAGTAGTATTATTAACTAAGAGTCTCAAATTCCCATACCAGGTATCTTACAGTTTTACTGAAAGAATGGGACTGTTTATTGACAAATCCAAGATTTCCTGTTATTTAGGTTTATCCTTGGCTAACCTTCTGTCCTGACAGTCTCAGAGTGTTTATGTCCTTTACCATGGACATAGATCACATCCATACAGACATGAACACACTTTCTTCCTAAGAATGCAATGGGTTAAATATTTAAACATATGTAAACCCACTGCTAAGGTCAACCAACAAAGCCTGCATTTTCTAGGAACACAGCCAAATAGAAGGATATGTTCTTTGACTGTTTCCCAATAGTTCTTAGAAAGGGGTTTCCCTGTTTCTGAAGGTGACTTCCACAAAATCTCTTCCATTCTGAGTTTTATTTTTTTGACAAATATTTGGAAAACACAATCACCTTGAAATAGTCACTAATGGTGATGATTGCTAGCATTGGGCAGAGTGGTTTCTGAAGGTATTTCCTCTGTTTCTTTTCCCAGTGAAAGTCAGTCACTCCGTTGGGAATTCCCCACTCCCAGCCCCTTCCGGTATTCTGGAGCTAAAAGGATGTGATCCAGAAATAAGCTTTGTTTGCTCTTTTTTTTTGGGGAGGCATCATGTAAGTATTGATTTCACATCTGCTTCTACATGAGCTTTGGGTAACAGCTGTATCAACAGCGATGGGATATGCTGGCCATGGACATATTTACAATTACATCTAACACATTTTTCTGAGAACTTCACTTTCCCAGGTCAAGAGGAGAGCTGACAGTTTTAATTAAAGATTCCTTGTGTCAAGTCCAGGCTGCCTGAAAAGAAGTTGTTCCAAAGGCCATCAACCACCAGCAGGATGTTTTGGGAACTCTCTACAACAAACACAGAAACGTTTCCCAGAGCATTCTCCCCTCCATCCAGAAAACCTGTCCAAGTAGAGTGAAGATTCATTTGTGCAGGAGTTGCAGCCACACGTGTAGGATGCTCCCCACAAATGTTGACCTCACCACTTGTTTTACTGCCCATGTGCACTGGTGAAACACAGGAGATCTGATGCATCTTGAGCAAGCAAAGCCTGAAGTTGTGGACATAGGTGTGGATACTCATTTCTGGCTTGAATTACATCAGCCAGAGCAGACATAGGAGAAGCTGGAAGAAGCTCTTATCTAAATAAAGTCCTAAAGCAAGTGGTAAAACACACACTTGTTCTCAGGATTAATCTGTGTTAGATCCCATCTCCAACATCACTCCGTCCTGGGTTTCTGAGGACATTTTTAAATGATGGAAGTCCATCATGAAACTCCCAAAGGTGATTTCAAAGGAAAAAAGACTAGGAAATTTTGAGGATCCTCTTCTGTGCCCTGTGGAAGCCCTCAAGAGCTTGGCACTGTGAGCTACATCTGAGCCCTTCCACCTTACACTTTATTAAAATACATTTTTCAAGAAATGCCTGGAGAAGGTCTGCCTCCAAAGGTCTGTCTAACATTGTTTCTGGATATCTCCTTAACCTTTCCTCCCCAGTTGTGAGAGTGAAAAGTCTTTTTATGTCAAGATATTGGTATCTCAGCCTTGACAAAAATCACTTAAAGATCCTCCAAGTCACCTCCTCACTGCCCACCCACCAAACTGGGCCTGATGTTATTCTGGAACAATAAACACCAAGTTTTGGAACACTGCACATTCTGAAGGGTCTCCCTACACCACCAATGGCTCCATGCAGCCCCACAGACACTGAGATGATGTCAGAAACAGCTCTGCTGGCCTCAGGAAATTCCCCATGAATAATACCAAGTGACTCAAGGCTGAGCAGCACTAGCTTCAACAGTCATGGAGAAATGGAACAAGAAGTGAGACATGGCTTTTCCATCCATGCCCCTCATCTGTCCACAAAGGATGGCTGAAGGACAGAAAATCTGCTGCCAGGGCCTCATTACAGACAAATCCCTCATTCCATCTCCATCCCTCCAGTCTCACAGATATAATAAACTCAAACTTAGGGAGTTCCTTTTAGCAACTATATTCTCTTGTTGCTAAAGTAAAGATCTAAAAGCTTTTAGGGAAATCTTTTTCCACAGCCATAAAGAGTCAAGATGTGCTTCAAGGACACAGCTATTCCTAACTCACCATGGAGGATAAAAATTATAAAAATTGTTAAAAACTGCTGTCTCCCCAAGGAGCTGTACCCATGATCACTGTAATGATGTACAAAAGAACCAACAGCATTCCCACTACAGCCACTGCCCATCCCACTCCAGCAGTTATCGGAGAATCCAAGAATGGTTTGGGAATGGAAGGGACCTTAAGGATCATCTGGTTCCATGTGCAGGGACACCTTCCACTATCCCAGGGTGCTCCAAGCCCTGTCCAACCTGGCCTTGGACATTTCCAGGGATGTGGCAGCCACAGCTGCTCTGGGCACCTGTGCCAGGGCCTGCCCACCCTCACAGTGCAGAATTTCTTCCTAAGACCCAATGACTAAATATATTTATTTTCAAGGCCTCCTGCCTCTCTTTTCTTCTAGCACAGTACCAAAGACTGGCTCAGGTATTCCTGAATCCCAAGATCACAGGATAGGCACCAACAAGCTAGAACAATAAGACACACCATTACCAGGACATCTCAAATATCAATTTCCAAGTGCATTATAAACACAAGCATTGTTAACTTGTGATCCATTTCTGTGCTGAATGCTGTAATTTACCTTCATTTTGGTTTTGGAGGTGAGCCAGGCAGCCACAACAGCATTACAGAATTACACAACTAGCCAAAGCCAGTCTCACTAACAGCTGTGTCAAAGCTGAGGGCTACAAGACAAACAGCCTGCCTGGAGCTCTTCACATTTAGTGGCTCATAAAAGACATGCTTATACCTGCTACACACTCCTGTTATTGTGTGTGGAACTTGGGAATATTATCCCTCCAGTTACTACATGAAAGAGTAACTCAGGGTAATGGTATTCTGGAGAAGCAGTGCCAGCACTTCTGGAGACCAAAGGCACAAGGGTGATAAAAAACACCTCAAAACAAGGCTGCAAATGGCATTCACTACTGAATCTACCATGAAAAGTACAAATAGAGCAACTAACTCATTGTAGCTGTGAGCAAAGAAACCTTAAACAACAGAAATTAAGGCAGCAGCTCCCATCCTCTACCAATGTATATTTTACATTTCCACAAATGTTTTTAGCCATGCCCACAGTGCTTGCACAACACCTGATGATTAAAGATGCCCTAAAGAAATTCCTGTGCCATAAACACCAAGGGCTCAAGACACAAAGATAAAAACAGAGCAGGTAAACTCGAAGCACAGCAGTGCTGGGTTAAAGCAAACACATCTGGGTGATGGTGGTTCATAACCAAATCTCACCAACAGCTTTCACACTTGCTGTATGCAGGTTTTTGTGGCTGAAAAACACATTGTGCTGCCAGGTCTCAAGGCAACACCTTGGTTCCTGGCTCCAGCATTAACACAGGTGCAGTTTCCATTCAGCTTCACAGCTGATAGGGAGAACAGCAACTTCCATCCACGGGAGAACACGAAGCTCCTTGAGATGAGCTTTGTAACATATAAAGCACAGTGATATTTTATTTCTGACAAAATTTACTATAATTAAAGTAAATAGGAGTCAAATATAGAGAACTTTTACTCTGTTCCATCAATTAAGAGAAGCCAAATTACTAGGTGGGAGGCTTAGGTGGACAAACTGGGCAGTTACATTTTGAAGCTGGCACCAGAGACAAGACGACAACATTACAGGGCCAGAGATGTTCAGAAGTTAAAGACCACATCAGTGCAGGGAAACAACTTTGTAATAAATACACCAGCAGTGATCTCTGCTCTCTATTCACTTAGTCTGGAATTCTACCAGCTGCTTCTCAGAAAGATGCACACAGATTTCCTAAAGTAGCTCAGCTCACGCTACACAATCATAAACAAAGGGAAAATTACCTTCTTTCCACTTTAATTCACAACTACTTAAGAAAAATCCTCTAACATTTATAAGGAGAATATCAAGGCAGGACAGTTAAACACTGACCAACAAAGAGTTCTTGATTGGAATATTGCATTTATTATTATTCACGGTAACCTGGTTTCTAGAGGATCTTAAGAAAAATACAGATGTGTGTGTGTGGCTCTTGGTATGAGTCTAGAAAGGCACCAACTTCTAAGGGGCAACAATTACAAAATACCACATAGAGTTTTGCAGCACCAGCCAGATGTCCTCAGGCAGTAAGAACAAAAACTTCACTAAGCCAGGAGAGGCTGCTCCACATCACCAACTTTGTGACAGTATCAGTTCGGAAATGATGTGTCAGAAACCTCAGCAAAATTAGAGGAAAAAAGCTTTAACTTTTCTTAATATGCTGCACTGTCACACTAATAATTCTACACTGTGCTGTAGTATACACAAAACCATAATTTAATAAAAAAAAATTCTGAGTTTTCATCATGGATGCCCATGATATGAACCTCACTTTGTTGCTTTAGTGCATGTTGCATTCACTGACCTTTTACTGTATGGGTCAGGGCCATCACCTTGAAAATGCACATCTGAGAAAGTGGGAATGTTTTCTCACCATCATCTGAGGCAGATTCACAACTTGCATCAGCTACAGGTCTGGCTTGGGGAGTTACTGCATGAAGGAGTCACGGCAGAATTAACAGTGCTTGAAAAGGGGGAAATGTCTACAAAATGTTTGTAGAATAATCTGCTTAAGCAAAATCTCTACAAGTTATTTGCTCTTTACTCTTCTCCGGAGTGAATTGTTGTTAAATTCTGACTGCTAGCACTATTTTATACCTAGATGTGGTTTTTAAAGCAAACCACAACCTGGTACCCAAATCCTATTTCATCCTCCAAGTCACACCAGTTTCCTGGAGAACACTCTGCTGCCTCATGTTCCTCTGTTTGGTGTTTTTAAAAGCACGTGTGGCCAGCATAAGTGGGGTCAAGCTCCAGTGACCCATCAGGAAAGCACATGAAAGCAGGAGGCAAATCTGGGTGAGGCTCACTCATCTGTGTCAGCTCTTTAAAGAAAGAATTCCCCTTGTAAAACACAGCTACTTTTATTCTGTGAAAGCGTTTGCCAGGTGGCGACAAGAAAAATAAAGAATAAAGAAAAACTCTGAAGAGGAAATAAATGTGGGAGATGGAAAACTTCAGCACACTCTAATAGGCCTCCCACAAAATGTTTGATTCTCAATTTCAGAGACCTCCTCTTAACTACTACAAGAAAATCAACTTTGCAGAAGAATCCATGCTCCACTTCATTAAGCTTAAAGTTGTTTATTATGTTACTCGTGCTAGACCTGATAAAGAAATGCTTGCAAAAATATGTGACAGAATCATCTGCTATATAAAAAACTAAAATGGGATCTTCCTGAAAAAATCCTCATTGGGCAGATTTCTCCAAATGAGGTCTCTTTTTGACTAGTGAGCAATTGTCACTAAGTTACAACACAGCAGTGACATCTCCTTAGGGAAATGTAGGAATCTACAGGTGGTGGCCATGTAGCAGTGCTTAACCCTTCAGCAAGTCTCAATTTCAACAGCCCATTTCCTCACTAATGAAGCTGCTGCAGCTATCTGTGCTGCTGGAAATCAATCAGAGCAGCAATTAGCAAGGCAGGTGCAGGTAGCAGGAAGGCAGACACATCTGGAGACAAGGCACTGTGTGGATACTGAACAGATCAGCTGTTTAAATGAGAAGGGTTTAGTGTGGGGATACAGGCAGAGAGTAGAGCTGGGAGCACTGCTCAGCTCATGGCAGAAGTGGATGTGGCAGCTTTAGGAAGCTGCAAGCCCTGGAAGCAGAGAGCAGAACCCTGAGGAACATAACGGGGTACCTGGGTGTACCTGGGTGTGCTTGGAATGCAGAAACTCTGCAAGACTGAACCTGCCTGTGCAGGTCTGTACAAAACTTCAATTAAGAAATACTTAGTTTGATGCCTCAGGTTTGAGCTTTTATGTTTTTCAGGTTCTGTGCTGCTTTAGTGTGTGGGTCTGGGCTTCATATTGAGGGGCTGGTGAGCTCTGTGCACAGAGCAGAGAGACAAAACAATTCCTGCTCTAGCTGGGGACCAAGGACAAATGATCCAAATCTCAGGCCCAAGAGCACAAACAATGTGGAATGAAGAGAGAAAAACAAGCAGGATAGGACTGCATGGGCTGGAGCTGTAAGTGAACAATTAACTCCAATATGGGAATTGAGCAGAACTTATAAAAGTGAGAGACCCCATGACCTGTTGTCCATTTTGTGACCATTTTGGTTCATCTTGGGTGCAGCCCTGGGTGGGCTCTTGTGCTGCCCAAAGTGGATCCATTGAGACCTTTTAATAAATCCCTGCTTTATTCTTTAGCTCTGTCCAGCCTCTGTTCTACTTCAGCCTTCACAAGGCATCAAATGACATAAATGTTATGGTTGTGCTATTTCCAGCTATAGCTGAAAAGGTGTATAAACTCAGCTATGTGTATCAATAAAGGTGTATCAATAAAGGTGTATCAATAAACAGCTTCATGCATGTAAATCATGGAGACCCCATCTCTTTGTCAATCTCCAGCAGTTTAGGCCCAGAATGTGTGACCATTTCAGCTCAGTTTCTGCACATCTGCCTTCCAGTGATACCTCTCTCACCCCTTGCCCCAAAGTTTTATCAGCACCTTCCTCAGGTAAGACAGGGAGTAGGTAGACAGGAGAGAATGAAACTCCCTGGAAGCCTGTTCAGACATGTTTCTGCCCAAAGGCACTTGTAAAGAAAAAACTTGTACTGGTGTCAGACACCAGAATCACCACATGAGAAAAATGTGAGGGGGGCAAAAAAAAAAAAATCTCAGTTCCAGAGCTCAAGAACAAAACAGGCAAATTTTTTCCCAAAACAGGGAATTTTTTTAAAATTTAAGAGTTATGTAGTAATCCATCAATATTCAGAAGCTGGAGAATAATGGGTATATGGGCCAGATTCAAACATACACATTACACATTACACTGTGTGACAGCTGCACATGAAGGCCACCCAAACCCTACTGAGACAGCAACAGCTGAGTCTCAAGTCCATCAACAATTCAGCATCACCAGCCTGGGCAGTTACAGGGTTTTGTTAATGAAACACCCAGAGTGACTCCAGCTCAGGAAAGGCAGCAGAAGGCACCACATCCACAGGCACAGCAAGTGGAAATAATCATTCATGACAAGCCAGCAGAGCTGAAAGCCATGAGCCAGGAAGGTTTCCATGATGGATTGAGGCTATCAGATAGCAGGGGTGGTGACCAAGCCAGGACACTAAAATAACACATCAAGGCTCCAAAACAGATCTCAGCTCCTTACCTCAGCACCTGAGAAGGTGAAGTGCTGAAGCTCCAGCAAAACAATCCAAAGCTTTTTATAGCTGAACAAAGGAGTGCCAAGGGAGAAATTCTTGTCTGTTTCTTTTCAGATACATGGGGTCTTAGTGCTATCAAATAATCTCACAAATGACAACAGAGGTGTCATACCACAGCACAGGTTTTCCCCTCTTCCCTTTCTTTCACTCCAGTTAATATCAGTATTTCCTACCTAGAACAGGAATTTTCTCTCCAAGCAGGATAGCTAAGGCAAAGATACTTTAAAAGTATTCAGCACAATTATTTCTTTATTCTCTAGAACTTACTGAAAAATGTACTTTGCTGATCACCAGAGAAGACACTTCAAGCACCAGAATTATTCAGACACTGTAGGCTAGAAAAGACCAATTTTCAAATTATCCTTTCTGACAGAAATACATTTCAAGCTATCTTGCATTACCCACCCAATCCAAATGATCAAAGTGGGGAGGTTTTGTTTAAAAAGACTTATGAGGTTTCACTGGCTTGTGCAGTATTGTGTGGATGCTAAAAACCCATCACTTCAAATGCTGTAACAGAGGGGATATGTTCTCATTATTTCAGCAGCTCTTAAGTCTCAGATGAGCACAGAGATTAACTGGAGATCATGTCAGCAGCTTTCCTTAACTTGACTGCAGATAGATAAAACAGCTGATTGCTCATTGCTATGGACCTGAAATAAATCACCAGCTATAAATGCAAAATAAATACTGGCTCGATTCCTTCTATTTTTCAATGAATAGCAATCTGTTTTTCTCTCACCATTCTAATTTAAGCTATTTCAGTTTCTCATGTCTCAAAAAAACCCATCAAACAATACATGTTAAAGTTAGAAGGAGCATCCCATTTAATTATGATGTTGTGGCAGTGTGAGCTTCAAAACAGAAAGAGGAGTGACCTCAGGAGATGTTCATCTAAAATAAGATGAAAGTTGTTGTGAGAATACATTCCAGCTTCTAAAGATGTCTAATTTCTATGTAGGAATCAAATTTAGATTTTAAAGTTCCTTGTGTTTGAAATTGCACTAAATAATAAGGCCCAAACTCTCATGTGATGAAAAGCCTGTGGGTCTGTCTGCACCAGGCCTATTACCAAATATTCCTCTTTGAGCAAGGTTTTTGGTTATTTTAAACTCATCTTTCCGTGAAAGATGACCCAATTGCTAGTAGAAAATTAACAGTTTTACTGTTTTATCACAGAGAATTCTCACATGATCCAAACTTTCAGAAAGTTAAAGATCCCTGGGCTCTGTTGCCAATACAAATCATGTTTTTGAAGCATGAACAAAGTCCCTTTGGTTGTAATTGTGCAGAGTACAGAAAAATCCCACATTTTTCTGGGCTGGGAAAAGTCTACGCATTCCTCAAATAACATTTTTATGGAAGCCAAACAATTTTTTTTAATGCCACACAAAACCTTTCAGGCTGCCATCCACTCCACTTTCCTGACTTGTATGACAAGCAAGGAGTTCAATTTGTCTGCAAATGTAGAGCAGAAGCACCTTGGAGGGTCTTTGCCAATAAACTGCCCACAACTCTAACAGAAACCTCAATGGTCTCATCTCAATCTGAAAGCATCTTAAAAGACCTGATATCCTCTTCTCAATGGTAACATGAGCTCCAAAAAACTCAATTTGGTTGCAAGAGTGGTTGTAAAACAAAAATCTCACCATTTGCTGGCCCACCTCACCCACATGAAGCTGGTGGAACCCTGGAGAGATCAGCTTCCCTTCCATCAGCCCCAGTTTATCACCAGCTTGCCTTAAAGCCATGGGAAACCAGTGATTTGAGGAAAGGAAACCATGGAATTAATGATATTTATATAATTAAATATATATCATGAACATGCAGTTCCCTCCTACAAATGAGTAGCATGTTCTGGGGGTATAAATAGGAATTTATCCTCCTAGGAGTAATCTCTTCTGTGTGCACACATTCTAGGGGTGGAGAAATATCAGCACAGGGTGAAACTGGGACAGAATAACCCACAGTTGTAGAGATCCAAAGAACAGAACCTCCAGACTTGCTCACAGGCTGTGTCACAAAACCACAGCCCCACTCTTCAGCTAGATTCAAGTGGCACAGGAATGCCAGCATTTGTGACAGCAAAAAACTCAATTCCTCACCATTCAGTCTCTTAAAATGCACAGTTTTAAGCAGTTCTACAGTAGTAACAAAGATTAACAGCAGAAATGCAAAAGTAACCAATAATTGAGATAACCCTCAAACCCATCCCCTCCACATCCCAAAACACCAGGTCTACACGTGAATCCTCAAGCCTGGATTGCAGAGATAAGAAACTTGGGCAAATGGATGAACATCACAAAATGAACTTGTTTGAAGACAGTAAAGCAAAAAAAACACAGGACTGAGGGAAGCATTTTACTCTCTTTGAATGCTGCTATCTGAAGGCTGCTGGAACAGATAAGGGATGGCTTGCATTGGACAAATGATATTTAATATCCATTGAAGCTGGAGCTCTGTAAGGAAGTTTCAAAAAGTTTCCTGGAAGTTGAGAGACCAAAAGCATCCCAGGAACATCAAAGAGTTTCAAACAGAGGATTGTAAAGCAGCATCAGGCTTGCTGCCATGGCAAGGGCAGACCTGTGTCCTTGTGCATGTCCAAGCATTTACAGTCCTGACAACCCCAGCAGCACTTCCAGGAGGGATTTATTGGGTCTTGAAGTAAATCAGAGCTTTGCCATCACCTTAAAGAGAATTCACCACTACTGCACACCCTAAGTAGCATCTCCTATAAAATAAAGTCTTCCTTCAGTAAAGGATTTTAAAAAGGAAAAAGTTCATTTACAAATCTTTTTGTCTAAGCCTGACATTTTATAACAGTGAGGATTTGTGTTTGGTGGGGTTTGTTTGTCTGTTGTTTGTCTTGTTTGGTTTTTTTCTAGCTGAATCTTGAGTTCAGGTGTATTTTTTATAAGAGAAGGTCAATGTCTTGCTCTCAATTGACTCAAATGAAAACACACTGAGACTGAGAGTAAATGCTGCGAGAAGTCTTTCTCCCCTGATTAGTTTCCACAATCAACTGAATAGCATCAGGAACACCCTGCAGACTCAAACCTGAAACATCAATTTATAAGATGTAAATAATCACTTTTGATACAATTAGGAACAGGAAGATAATCACATACTCCTCTAACCAAAATGCAGGGGATCTTATCCATCATTTTTGGGATCAGCATTGCCTTATATCAATATTTTGGTCACTGCAATCATCTTAACCTTCAGTATTATTCTCCTTTAAGTTCAAGCACTGTCTATCCTTTTAAGCCCATTGTATTTTTACTTTAAGTAGGTTTTCATGTTACTCCTGTAAAAGAGTGGTGGAAAACAGCTTCTACAAAGTTTGTCTGTAGCTGTCACTGACATTTTGTCTAGGTTCTGAAAGACTGCCTTCAGTTAGCAAGTCCATTTGGGAACTTATTTCCAGTGTATCACTCCAATCACAGTCACATGAAACCCGTGGTTCATCTGAAACATTGACTATGCTCATTTTCCCCTCATTTTTACTTTCCAAGCCCAGTGAACTGCACGTGAAATAGTTTAAATAAACAGGTTTTAAATGAATTCTCATATAGATCAACCTGACATGAGGCCAAGGTTATACCAGATGATGATACACTGATTTTCCCCTTTCCATATCATGTCTTCCTCCCTCCTACTTAATAACTTTAATAGCATTAATGACACACTCTACTTAAGCCAGTCAACAACAGGAGAGCCAGCGTTATTACAAGTTTTACCAATAACTCAATATTTTCATAGGTGAGGGAGCCTTTTTTACCCCATTGCCATCCACATTTAAGCACTGACCTGCTCACAGAGCAAGAGTTTAACAATTAGCACAGGGTCATGGCATGTTAATGGATTTTACTGCAGGCTACCCATACTGGTCTTTAGAATGATTAATGGCTGAAAACTCCATTAATTAATCATCTTAACAAGCCTGATTGTTCCTCTAAAGGAAATGCAAGCAAACCAGTTCTTGCCTAGAGCTGGAGAATGTGCGCTGTCCTCCACATACCTCTCTGTATTGTTCAAGTATCCCGTGGTTACTGAGCCACCACAACCCATGGCTGGCTCCAGAATCCTATTTTTCCCCATTTTTCCTAGGAACACTCTGCCTTTGTGAGAAATGTCACTGGGGACTTCCCATCCCAGCAGGGAAAGAGGAAAGAAAGCAGCAGAAGGAAAGCCACGAGTGGTGGTGGTGCCTCAGTGTTTGGTTCTCAGCTCTGATTTCCTACTAATTCCAGTGGGACTGGTTCTGTTACTCCCTGTGGAGCATTCCAGGCTCCAAATGATCACTTCCACACACAGTAACAGAAAATTACTTTTAGGTTCAATTTTAGGTTTATTTTCAGTTTACAGCTGTATCAACAAGATAACTTCTCCCTTCTCATCCTGGTACAAAAGGCAACCTTCCAACAAGCACTTTCAAGAGATGTACCTGGTACTACAATTCATTTCTAACAGACACTAAAACTGCATTTGGGCAAATCTAAACAAACTCTGTGGTGCCAGTGTGCCTTTCTGTCAGCACTCAGTGACAAAGCACAGGTGAAGTCATTACCAGCCAAGTCCAAGGGAATTTACTCCACTGCTCAGTGAAAATCCACAAGCAGGCAAACTCCTGCAGGATCACCAAGACAAACCAGCAGATATCATTTCTCTCAAGAAGCTGGTTTTTCTCTGTTCCTGACATTATGGCTTTTGTTAGATGAACTGCTTCTCTTCTACCTTGAAAAACTTCAACTTTTGTTATTCTTGTTTCCATCTACTGATGTCCTGAATGCAAAGACTCAGTTTGACTGCTCTTTAAAAAACACTTTAACAAATTACCACCTCCTTTTATAATTCCCCAAACTTACTTCTGTTAATAAAATTAACTCATTTTAGCTCAGCTTTCTGACATTAAATGCTGGAAGAGGCCTACACAGCAGCCTTATCTACAGGTCCACCTCAGATAAGCCACCTGCAACAGAGATGTCAGAAGCTGCCTGCAGTTTGAATTTCAAATGCCACCCATATCAGCCTACATCAATCACAGGAAAATATAGATCTGTTTGCTTGACTGGGAAAAGATTTTTGCCTTTGTAGGTGTAAAAGAAAGTGTCTTAAAAACTGTATCAATTGATTTCAACAACAGAACACCAACAAACCAAATCCTTCATTAACATTTGGGAGAAAATCCTGTGCCAAGTCTTTTAGTCCTGCAAAAAGTATCTGACAAATAAAAATATCCATGTACACTGCCCATCTATCATCATCTGACCTACCGCTACATTTTGTTCCTTTTATTTTTTCCATAAAGTTTTTAACAGTCACATCATCAGTCCAGATGGATTTAAGGAGAAGTTTTCATTTCTCTTCTCAGCCAGCCTCTTCTCCCAGGTAACACATGACAGGACAAAGGAAAAAGGCTCAGCCAGAGGAGGTTTACATTGGATATTACAAAAAACTTCTTCACTGAAAGGCTGGTCAGGCTTTGGACCAGGCTGTCCAAGGAAGTGCTGGAATCACCACCACTGGAAGTGCTCAAAAATGTGTGGATGTGGCCCCTGGGGACATGGTGTAGTGGTGAACACGATTCACAGTGGATTCAGGGATCCCAGAGGTCTTTTCCAACCTTAATGATCCTGTGTTTCTGCAATTTAGGCCAGGTGTCAGGTATTTGTCATTAGATCTGCTTGCCCTGAAGCACACAGGCATGCCTTAGAAGTCACATAATTAGAACAGTTAATGAATGATTTTAACATTGCAAGTCCTTAAGGGTCCTGGACACTCCACCAGGTTTCATAAATTTCCAACTAGGTGTGAGGAAGTAATGCAAAAAAAAAAAAAAAATATATAGATGATTAAATTCCTTCCACAGGATAAATTTACTCATTATAAGAAACCACACTTCCAAGTTATTCAAATGAAGTACCAGCATCACCAGGGAACGTTCCAACACACTTCCATACACAAACAGCAAGAACAGAGAGAAGTCATAGATTTTTTTTTTTTTAAACCCTCAGGCTTCCACTGTGATAAAGTTCTTAATGACACACTGCTGATCAAAGCTAAACATTGATTCCAAATCAAACAAATATCACTTTTCCCCCAACCAGGGAATGCTTGAAAGATGTAAAGTGGAACGTTAAACAGGTTAAATATAAAAAATTAAAATGCTAATGCACAGCACAAGGTCTGAAATTCCATCAGATCCATGGCAGAGCAGGAAATGCTGGTCTCACACCTCTGGTGAGGGGCATAAAGCAGCAGAGAACAAATTCCCTCCTGCTCTCTCTGATCAGAACATCAGATCCTTGCTCTCTGCCAGCACCAACTGCTAAGGGAAATTAAAATGAAGTTTATTGTAAGTAAATTTTGACACCAGAACCAGCCACAGCAGTGGGTCGGGGGATGAGGTGTAACCTGGCTGTTATGGAAGAGCTTCTGCCCACAGCCAGAACAGGAGTGACTGGCATAAGATGCCCACAAAACTAAATTAGTCCAATCACTACACTGAAAGGATCATTTTGAGGGAAAAGACACAAAGGGGAAAGCTCAGGAGAGTGCAGATTGTAGAAAACAGAAAACACCCAGTGGCTTAACTGAACAAATGCCACAGTAGGTGATTTTGAAGCAAAAATAATTTGGGAACAAGCTCCAAGTTGCTCAGGACCCACCACCAAATCTCTTTGTGCTTCTCCATCATGCCAACCACCACAAGGCATTTTCTGCAGCCTTGCTCTACACTGTCCATGGTTTCTAGGAGAATGTTCCTGTGCTCTTTCAGTGGCCTCCATCTACAGGCAATAAGGATGATGATGTCTAACAAGGCTCACATCAAAGCCGGCCTTGATACTCATACCCACACTCTCAACACTTCCATAAAATTCCACAAAAAATGTTACAAGCAACAGCCCATACACCAAACCAAATAATTTAACTTCAGAGGCAAGGCAGGACAGACCTGACCCCCAGAAATGAGAGTTTTCCATGGGAGATAAGCAAGCTACATTTCAGGTAGTCTGGCAGGCCTGTTTTAACAATAACAAGGAAAAAATGTCCTGTATCAACAGTGTAGTGGAGAAAAGGCTCTGAGCTTACTTACATTATCTTACTCTCCTCTGTAAGAGAGTCACAGCTCCAACAATTTTACAAGATTTAGCCAACACAAGGAGTGAAAACAGCTCAGGACCATCAGCAGTGTTGGTTTTGCCCCTTGCCCAGTGCCATGCCTTCTGCAGGAATTCACTCCTTGCCCAGAAAGCAAACCACACTTTTCTGCTTCCTCCTCTTCCTCCTCCACTCCCCAAGAGCAGCACATAATCCAAGTTCAAATGCTCACACTGAAATTTTACAGAATACACAAGTGTCTTCAGCTACCAGCTATTAAATTAGGTACCCAAAATACAGAAAATAAATACTGTAATCAATAAAAATGAGACACAGCCAGACTCAAAATGAGCTTGTCAAAGAATCAGACACCGAGTCCTATTCCAGACGTAAAATTCTTCACTATACAGTAAGAAGAAAGCTGTAATAAAAATAAAATGACAAAGAAAAGCTATTACACAAAAAAACTGCCTTTAAAAATGATCCTGTACCACAAATGCTACTTGTGCTTTGTGAATGTAACCAATTTGACAGGAGCAGTAAGTGGAAACAGATTGTAGTAGACACACTGACGTATTTCTACTCTTCATTTAACAGGGAACTCTGACTTTTTACTGGTTTCTAACCTGAAATAAAACAACAATGAAAGAGAAGAGACAAGAACCTCACTGTGCACCAAAAAGAGTCCACAGCTGATAGCAGCTGGTTTAGTTCTTTCATTGTTTCTTTCTAGACAGGGACAGTGGCATTTCCACAGATACAATTCCAAAAACACTGGATCAAAGTTTGTGCTGTTCATTTATTTATTATTTAATTGGCCACTGAAATTTGCACAAACTTCAATTCAACCTACAAAAACTAGGTTTTTGAAAATAATTTTAAATGCTTAAATGCAGAACGTGAAAAAATTTATTTGTTCTAAAAGCTGTTTCTTTTTACATTCAGATGATTATATGGGCTCATCATATCATGTACTTACTATTCATAGAGGTGCACTTTGGATGAATAAAAAGCAGTATTAAAGAGAAAACAAAAGGACTGCCTTTGAATAGAATAAATGCAATTTAGGTGAGACTATCTGGTGAATTATAAAAGCAGAAATGTGGTGGGGGGAAAGACAGCCTGACTTGTCATCTAGAGCCCAAAAGGCAAATGTAATCCATGACATATTGCTTGTTTCCTGTTCTTCTCCATGTCTGAGATAAATGTGCTGCTTTATAAGACAGATATGAGAGCATCCATGCAGGTTTTAATTCAGGCTATTAATAGATGTGTGTGAAACAAAAACTCTCTTTATAAGAAAAACGTTTGGAAAACCCACATCCCCAAAGGATGCTATGCTTACAGCTTGGTGAAGATAAACTTTGCCCTGCCCATGGAACTGTGTGCAGAGCAGCTTTCCATCAGGAGTAACCCAGTTGCTTGGGCTTTGAAGAGCAAATATCCCACTACAAGAACAGCACCTCTGTTAAAACCAAACCAAATCAAACCATCAAATAATTCCCATTATCCTGTTGACAACAAAGCCTGTCAGTTCAGGTAGGTCTGCTTCAGAGCTGCTATTTGTTTATCCCCTGCTCACCAGTGGAATTCCACAGGAGCAGCCTAATCCTGCTGCTTTGATCAGCTGCAGAGCTGCTTGTTTGGAACAGACGGATGCAGTCACTCATCCCGTGCAGCTCCCAGCCTGCAAGTGAGCACCAGGCAGCACAGAAAAGAGCTGCCTTCCTTAATTACAGACCAGGAATATTTGTAAATAAATAAATCTACAGAATGCTTATTAAATGGGCCATTTCTTGGTAGGATCTGAGCAGATAGTTTTTCTCCCACGCACTGAAGGGAAGCCCAGGAGATGAATTTAAGGGCGTTGGGCAGGGGTGGGTGGATTCTGCCTCCTCTTTTCCTCTCCTCAGAAACAGCTCCAGGATTTGCAGCCCAACTGGGACCTTTCCTCCCCACCAACAAAAAGTTCCCCTAAGTGTGGTGAGCAAGAGCAGCAGTGGATAAAGCAGAGAGAGCTGGCTCTCAGATGGCACACTCCCTGCTCTGTTTAGATTTCAAATAGCTATTTGAGCCTTTGTTTTCTGTTCAAATAACCTCTTGTCACCTGAAAGGGAAACTGAAGGTCTAGATAAATCAACTTTCCAAGGAAGCTCATGGCAATCCTATGCAGAGCAGAAGGAATTAGGGCTGCACAACCCCAGTGTGAAGCAGCTGCGCTCACTTCCAACACAGCAGAACTGGAGTCAAACTAAAAATCCAGAAACAGTATTAATACAGAAATCAGTATTAAAAAATATCAGTAATGCCAGTCTTGAAAGATTAAAAACTGAATGATGACCCAACACAAATCTGTATCCAGCCCCTCAAAAAGGGAAGTTGTCAATTCTGACCATACACAGCACTCAAGCAACTGAGCATTGCACGTGAAGCACTTCCTTATTTTTGCTGATTTCTGCAAATAAACTTCAAATTGAAAAATGGAGAATGACAAAACACCAGTTCCCAAGCAGTCCAAGATGTATTGCCTTAGCCTAGCCTAAGGACTGGAAAATGTAAAGATAAGAATGGGAAGAGAAGCCACAGTGGCAGTTTTCTCCATTCTCTTACAGCTAACTATTTTCATCTGACAAAAAATAATTAATTAAAATAATATAAACTGTTTGAGTTACAGTTACAAGGAACTCCTAAAAGACAAAAACCTGCACTGACCTCAGATATTATTCTGAGAGGTTTGGTTTCACTTCCTCTTTTCAAACATCTCCCAACAGCAGAATCACATGAGGACTGCAAGGTCTGACAGACATTACAAAATAACTTAAGGAACTTATGAATTTAGCACTACATCCAAACTTGTTTCCCCTCTTTTTTTTTAAATTTAGATTACTTCAAGTGGATCTCCTGCAAGAGATATAAAGTGGTGATACAGCAACATTACAGAAACTGAGCACTTCATTCTCTAGACTGTGCTCTCACAAGGAGACCATTTTCAAACTCCAACACGATCTTGGCTGAAGTAACAGCAAAATATTCAGAGCAAAGAGTGCAAGTAAAAAGTTTCACAGAAACTTCATCTGCGGTGCATGGAATAAACCCCCCTGCAATATTCTCATTTTGCACTTCCAACACAGTTCAGTATAGGTCTTAACAAAAATAAAGCCCTTTAGGTACCAGAAAGTTTAGGCAAACTTGAAGCTAAAATTTGGGAGGTACTATTCATTATTAAAAAAAAATAATTTGAAAGCCCACAGTAACAACCATTATCTTGAAGTTCTTGTGCCCCTTCCCCTTGCTGCAGCAGAGAATCACTCATTTATTTATCTGCTACTGCACATGGTGCTTGTCCAGCAAAGGTAACAGAAAAATTGAGAGTTTGGCCAAGAGCCATAATGGCAACTCCCCTAAGCATTGGCATAGCTGGGGGTTATGCTGGGGAAATTCAGAAGGCAGGAAAAGAATAATGACAGAAGCCTTTTAACCACTCCAAAGACAGAAAGAGTGCATGTAAGTGAAAATATCAAATAGAGGTTGAGCTAATTATGCAGAGAACAGCACACAATTACAGCTGTAATTCCCCTTCCTCACTTGATAAAGCTTCCAAACATCTCAGAAAATAATTATCACACATGAGAACAGCCACCATGAGCCACGTGCTGCTGCTGAATGCAAAACAAGAGAGGAAAATTAAACCAAACCAAAACAAAATGAGAATTGTGGCCAAGGTGGTACAAGGGTGACAGAGCAGAAACACTTCATCCCAAACTCACCCCACTGTGACCCATGAAATCACTCCCAAAACAGATGGAGATGGAAAAACCCTCTGGCACGCCCTGCTGACCACACAAAAAGGCCCCAATAAAATTGCCTCACATGCAGGAGACAGCAGAGTTGCCACAATTAAGGTTTGCAGTTAATTATCTCTGTAGGTTGGGTAAAGAGACCATAAACTTGCCATGAAGGCCTCGTGTTGCTACTGAAATACCAAAGTGAAGGATTTGGCAACTGAGCCCTCATGTATTGTATTACCAGCAGCAGGGGAACCTTCTCAGCTGGTGGAGAGTTCCTGCATCAGCAATTTCTGACTGGCAGCTGGGCTGTGCCAGCCTCCTCTCCATGTCCCCAGGGAGGTGAATTCTCTGCCTGATGACTAATTCATTAATTGGATTTGTGCTCAGGCAAGTCCAAGCCCACATCAGGCTCCTTCCAATGCTGGATTCCTCCTGAGCTGGAAGAACATCTGCTCCATCTCAGGTGCTACCACCACATCTACCCTGAGAGCAACATCTGGAACTGAACCTGGAGGAGCTGCCTGAAAGCAGAAGAAACTGAAAGTGAAACTGGTGCAGATCAATTCTAGCTGAGCTGCATTTGGATCTCTAACACAGGAGGGGAAGATTTGAAAGCTCTTTTGTCAGGACTTTTGGAGCCTTCAAGGCTTTAGTGAAAAGTCCTATTTAACATCACTGGTAGCAAACTGATCTTCCCCTCCAAGAGGACATGGGTGCAGACAACCCCAGAGGCAAAATGATCCACCAGACTTGGATGATCTACTCGATAAACTGAGCCTTGCACCATGGTGGAAAGATTTTAAGATTTATAGCTGTGCCTTGCCTGCTCCAGTGCACACAAAAGATGATTGACAAACCTGTGAAAAATGCCAATCACGTGTTTTTAAAATTTTAAAAGTTTAATAGTAATAAAATGATTATAAAAATAGTAACACAATTACAGTAATAATAATTTGGACAATTTGAATTAGGACAATATGAGGCAATAGAGACAAAGAGTTATGGACAGTCCGGGCACCTTTTCTGGGCAAAATAAGCCCAAAAAAGGACCCACATTAATAGAGGATTAACCCTTAAAAACAATAACCTGTTGAATATTCATACACTTCATACATGATGCACAAATTCCATTCAAATACAGGATTCTGTCTGGTCATCATCATCTTCTTCCTCTGAATCCTAACAACACCTTCGAGGTGGGAAGAAGTTCGTTTCTCCTGATAATGGGGCAATAAATTCTCTTTCTCTGAAAGATTCAGGTGTCCTGTGGCTGCTATCTCACTGCAAGTTCTTTCCTTAAAAAAAAATTCTACATAGCATAGTTTCTATGTTAACATTTTTTTATAACCCAAAACTATATTTAACACAGTACTTAAGAGAATGAATACAGCATAACTTTCTAACACAACACATATAATATTCATTTGAATGATTGCAAAAAGCCAATCATAAAATATGCATTTTTCACAAAGCCCATCAAAGGAGTGCTCTTGGTGCCAAAAGAAGGGGGAGATGTTTCAACCCAAAATGCAGGGAACCCTCAGAACTTTGGGCCTGTGAGCCAAAGCTTAGAATTAAACACAGGATTGAGGATTTGAGACACAGGATTTGATCTGAGACCTTGAATCCAGCAAAGGCAGAGAGCAGTGCCCTCAGCCCATGGAAATGTGAGGCAGGCAGCAGGATGGAGCCCTGAGCAGCTCCTGCCATGCTGGCTGCACACACACATGATCCCTCCACTCATCACCCTCCTCGCTCCTTCCCTTCCCAAGGCCTCACCACAAAAAGGACATCTGCTGAAGGGAACTGCAATAAAGCTGTGTCAGGCTCCCTGCTGCTGATATATTGCTAAAACTCACACATACATGGGGGATTTTTGCAGGATCTGAAGTGCTGACCAGAACCACCAGACACTTTTCAGCAGGGTCAGGACAGCAGATGGGGATGATCAGGTGTGGCCAGCCCTTCAAGCTCAGAATCCTGTCTCTATCCTCTCTGCCTCCAACTGCTCAAAATTTCATTTACAATCTATATTTTCATTTACAATCCATATTTTCATTTTCAATTTCATTTACAATCTATATTTTACAATTTATATTTTATCCTTTGAAACATGAAGCTTTAATAAACGAACCTTATTGATGTCGTAATAATTAAATCCACACCATAAATGACTGTCAAAATCATCACCTCCAGCATCCAAGATGCAATGTCTATGTACACAAATACCACCTGTGAGAATGATTCAATCTAGCCTGATCACAGACAAGCACAAGGTATTTTGATTTCTCCTTTCCTTCATCCTCCCTGGGAAGCTTTCTTGTCTCTGGATGAGAGTGAACTGCAGTCTCCCAAAGGCTTCAGAAGCACATGAAACTTCCCAAAGTTGTTTTCCTGCACTTTTATTCACCAAGGTGCAGGCAGAACCAAGGTTTCTGATGGAGAAGTGTGTTCTCCTGTGGCTGGGCAGGGGAGAAAGTGACTTTTGCCTTGGACTGCTGCAAAGCTCAAGGACCATGAAATAACATGGAATGCCACATCAGGCTCTCAGGTTATTTTTCTCATCACTTCCTGATTGCTACTTCTGATCAACGAAGACAAAGCCACAACAAAACACTGAAGTAAAAGCCAAATCCCATTAAGCTCTTTATAGAATTCACTTTATAGGTCCACCAGCCAATTCTGCTCATTATTACCCCATTTTACTGCCTCTCCTGTGACTCACTCCTGCAGCTGAGCCCATAAAGGACCTGGGTTCACCCTCAGCAACCACACCAATGCCCCGGCACACAGCATTCAACCCAAAAAAATCACAACAAACTCATACCAGAAATGATCAATCAGCTGGAAGAGGAGAGAATAGAAATTAAAAATGGGTGTTTAGAGCAGCAGTGCCCATTTTCCTCCTCTGGCTGACCCACGGCAGGGCTGACAGGCTGGCACTGAGCCCTGTGACTCCCAGAGGGTGCAGGGATGGGATCCCAGCAAGGAGCTTCCAGAACAGCAGCCTTGGCCACATGTCAGAACAAGTCTGCAACCGTGGGACAAGGCAGATCCCAAGTTATCAGCTCACCCACACTGATCTTTGCAGCTCCTCTGCACTTTGCCCCACAAAGTTTAGGAGCATTTATAAAAGCGTGCAAAAGCAATTACAGTAAAAATAAAACCAAGGTTATAAACACAGTCTGGATGTCAAATTTGCCTCTTTTTCTATTTAGAGCTGGCATTTCAGCATGCAGAAAATTCTCACTCCCCCTCTAAAACGTGTGCTTGGGGCTATATAGCACATGCAAAATAAATTGCATTTATATTGGTATTTATATTCCCCCCCTCTTGGCCATACTGCCTTGCCTTTCTTGTTTAGTCAAATAGCCTGCCAGCTTCTCATCAAGAAGTAGAAATTGGTTTTCCATCTCCTAGGAGATAAACAAGGTTTCCCCCTTGCAGAGGGGAAGCCAAGCTGCTGAGTGCACAATTTGAGAACAGTCAGTGCCCAGAAAGGCTTTGCACCATCCCAGGGATGTCTGTGCCCTCTGTGATCCCAGTCACCACCCTGGACAGAGAAAAACCACTTTAAAAAGTAAATTTATGTCTTCTCAGGCAGTTTTCTTTGTGATTTTTAGTTAAACATAGACAACTCTGACTCATGGTGCTGCTGCCTTACAACTAAGGAATTTTATGTACTCTTCTCAAACCAGAGGTTAGTAAAATATATTTATACCTCTCCATAGTTTCCCCTTCTCCGTTCCTAAAAGAACTGGACTACAGAATCAGGCTTTCACACTTAGGCTGTGCTAATTCAGGGAGAAGAGGTCACCACACTCAACAAAGGCAGCATAAAACAATCTAAAATATCTTAACTACATGGCCGTGTAATAAATAGAATAATATAGAAATTTTTGAAGCAATTTTTTTAACAGTGGCTTTGTAAAACCAAGATGCTGTAGCTCTGCAGTTTTAAGCTGTAACTAAAGATTATGTATTTACAAAAAGCACATTTTAAAATGAATTCTTTATCTGCTTGATGTCAAGCTATCAGGCTACAGATACAATGTTAAAAAAAACAACACAGGTGAAATATGCAACTAGCTTTCATTTTCACTTCAGAAACGAGAAGTCACCAGGACTGGGTTGACTTTTTGCCACGTTGTTGCAAGTTGTAAAATTACCTAATCCAAGAGACAGACCTTCTCATGTTGGGAGACCAATTGTGCAATATTCCCTGCGTGTTGTGGCCTTCCTGCAGATGAAGAGAACACAAAGGACCACTCCAGGAAGAGGGACAGCCTTGGGTCCTGCACCACATCCCACAGAGATGTCACCACTCCATGGCCATTTTTCTGAAGCATCTCACAAGCAGCTATGATGTAGAAGAATGAGCTCTCCTTCCAGGGACACTCTGCTCATTCCCTTGGCCACAGAATGAATTTTTAAAGAGAGAGAAACCAATCAACCTTAATTCATGTTGCATTATTCACTGAGTAGCTACAGTCTCATCCAAAAATCCTAATTGTCTAATAATTCAAGTCACCTATATCAAACACAGTGCCAAAGGAATGTCTAGAAAGCCAGAGGCTGCCTCACACACACACTAAATCTTGCTGTTAAGATGTCTAGAGAAGCCTTTTTTTTAAAACAAAGCAATAAATACTGGCCTCTTGCATAAACATGTGCAGTGCTCTCATGTGTACAGGCACTGTGCTGCCTGGTATCTCACTGCTGTCTCAGGAGTGCTGCCTGCCAATCTTCCAGCAGTGAAAATCCACTTTCCAACCCTTGAGCTCTGACCATTAGCATGAAACCTGGCACATTCCAGCTAAATTACAAGCACTGTTAATTCCTCTAAGGCATCTTAGTGTATGGGAAAGCAAACGCAGGAAGGAAAAAGAAAAAATAATTTTAAAAAGGGAAAAGGCCCAGCTGAGCATTTCTGATGTTGCTCTTATCCTACATCATTAAGGAACCATCTCCATCCCTTCTGCAGCAGAAGGTTTCAGACCTGCCAGGGAAAGCTGGCTCTAGGTCAGCCCTGGGATGCCAGGTCCAGCTCCCACCCTGACCTCCTGCACCTCCCCAGCTCCTGGATTATCCTGGGTTTAACACCTCTGAGCACTCAGTACCAAAGGATGCTGAAATAAAGGGAAAAAGGGCACAGGACAAAGTTACAGAGCAAAACGGTGAAGGGTCTAGAGGGGAAACCATCTGAGAGAGGCTGAGGGCTTGTTCAGCCTGCAGAAAAGGAGACTCAGCAGAGTCATCATCTTCCTCATGAGGGACAGGCACTGATCTCTGCCCTCTGGTGCCCAGTGGCAGGGAGGGAATGGCCTGAAGCTGTGTCAGGGCAGGGTTAGGTTGGATATCAGGAAAAGGTTCCTCATCCAGAGGGTGTCTGGGCACTGAACAGGCTCCCCAGGGAACTGGTCACAGCACCAAGCCTGACAGAGCTCAAGGAGCTTTTGGACAGAGCTCTCAGGCACATGGTGTGACTCTGGGGATGGTCCTGGGCAGGGATAACAAGAGCTGGGACTTCACAACCCTTCCAACTCAGAACCTGTGCAAACCCAGGGCACTGGGAATATTTCTCTGTGTGCTCTGGGCTGCCCTGACACCCAGGGCAGCACTGACTCTGACCCTCATTCATGGAGAAAGTTTCCTAGATTTCAAGATAGACTGGAATCCACAAAAGTGTGGAATAGATTATAGAGAGCAGTGCAGGTGTGTCACTGGGTGAGAAATTCAGGGTTTGGGATTTTCAGTGTGCTGTGGATGGAAGCAAGATGGAGGGCACAGGGTGTGGTCCTGGGTTTCTTCTTCATGGGTTTGGGTGGCATTTTGTAACTGGACAGAAAAGTCTGCACTGGGGGCTCTTTGGGATCAATTATTGGGTTAAAAGGGAAAATTATCCAGGCGTCAGTTCTTAATTGGATTGTTTGGTCTTCAAAGACTTTGTAACAAGAGATTGTTGGCCATTTTGTGCCTTCTAATGAAAAGCTGCAGAACTCACAGTAGTGACACTGTTTCACTGATAAGAGATAATAAATACCTGAATCCCAACATGAACTGCTGTCTCAGGTGCCTTCAATCCAGACACAGAGAAACCCACAACTGGTACCTCCACAATGATTCAATAAACTGCCTCTTCCTAAGCCATCAGCCTGTTTTTTGGTACACCTAGGACTCGAGTTTTTCACTCAGCATGAACGTGTCAGAGCAATCTGAGCTGCTGCTCAGAGCACAGCAAAAGGCTGAAGGTTTGCTCAGCAGCAACACAAGCTTCCAGGCTTGTCCACACAGATGAAGCAGAGAATCAGCCAGGAGCTGGCCATGAGGTAAATGGAAAGGGTGAGGAAGTCCAGCATTTCCACTGACTGCAATCACAAGTTCCTTCATAAAGAAATGGTGATCAACCTGATAAAGCACCTACCCCCATGAGCTTCTTGGTTCCCTGTGTGGTCCCACAGCAACCCAAGAGCCCCAGGGAGGTTCCACTGCCTCCAGGAGACTTTCTGGTTTATAAGAAGGCAGGACAGCACCCTGGGCACACCAGCAGGTCCTGAATGTGCTGTCAGACCACAACTTGAGGACCTGTGGTCTGTGGGACAGTAATGACATCCAACCTTGTATTGGCTGGTTGTCTCCACAATCAACTTTCAATCACCCAATTTGCCTGGGGACAGACTTTCTAGCAGAGCCTGTTGTGTTAGGACAGGGGATAATGGTTTCTATCTGAAAGAGGGTCAGTTTAGATGACATGTAAGGAAGATGGTTTTTTCACAGTGAGGGTGAGAAGGCACTGGCACAGGCTGCCCACAGAAACTGTGGCTGCCCCATCCCTGAAAGTGTTCAAGGCCAGGTTGGACAGATCTTGGAGCAACCTGGGACAGTGGAAGGTGTCCCTTCCCATGTCAGGAGGGCTGGACTAGATAACCTTTATGGGTCCCTTCCAACCCAAACCACTGTCTGATGCCATTCTGTGACTCCAGCTCTGTGCCTCACCTGGCCTTTACTCCCCACCCACGTTACTCTCCTGACTGGCTGAGCACAATTCAGGCTCCTGGTGCTCATCACCCCAGAGGAAGTCACTGTACCAGCAGTGTGGGCTGCTCTGGAGCACAGAGAGTGGCAGGGCTGGGTACAAAGCAGTGTCTGTGCTGACTTGCTGTGAGCACTGAGCCGCTCCTGACAGCAAAATGACTTTGACATGAACACACGGTACTCCACATTTGCACACAGGCATCTGTGCTCCAAATATTTTAGTGAGCATCCAGCTGTTCTCTCTGGACCCTACTCCAACCATATGCACTGTTTACCTTTCAAATTTTATTGCTCCAGGGGAAGAGAAACCAGGCATCTCCTTCTCTAAATGCTGGTGTGCTGCCAAGCTCTCCTCCTGTCCACCTTTTGCACACTCTGGGAGCTAACATTTGCCACAAGCCCAACAACCTATTTTTTACAGCTAATTCAATACCTGGCATCAAATCTCCAACTGAGAAGAGGATTGTCATGGGATTATATATTTTCTTTTTGTTAGTTTACATACTAATTATGAATACAGAGGTTGAATTACAGCCTAGACAGAATCAAGGAGCTGCATCTGGGGTGTAGGACACCAACCCCTGTGTCCTCATGGGTGTGTGACGACATGCTGAAATAAAGACAAAGCATTAATCTCTTTGTGACTGCTTCTGATGTGCAGCACTTCTGCTGAAGACTCTTTTAAAGCCTTAAGCATTTCCCATGTAAACAAAACCTCAAGCCTCTACAAAGTAAGCTTGTGTAATTGGAAATAAATGTTTATTTGGAAATAAAAAGAAGGCATCTGCATATACACAGACAAATCATAAGCCTTTGATCAACCCTACAAAGCATGTCTGCATGTAACAAAAACTGTCAGGCTCATAACTTCCTCTGGAAAGAAAAAGAATGTGATGTCCTACACCCTACTTATTCACCAAGATTATTTATGCCCCTAAAGAACACTCTTTAGTCTGTTCAGTAACAGAAATAAATCCAAGCTAAAGATCTGTAGCTGTCAGTCAACAGAGCAAGTGCTTTACAAATGAAAGCAGAAACAAGGGTGGAGTAACATGGGACATGCTGCCAGTGCTGGCACTCTCAGAATGTCCCAAACTTGCATCTCTTGCTTTCCTAATCCATCAGGAGCAAAGAGGAGACCACAAAGATTACAGGCACCAGCAGAGGATATCTGTCACCACTAAAGCTTTTCCCCTACCAATTCATGGTGCTTTAGCACCACCTCTTACTTTTTGGGTTTGAATTCTACCCTAGAGCATCTGTACTCCTCACTCCTACCCTGATACACCATTCCATCCCCACAGAACCAGTGTGATCCTTGTTTGAAAGGTGCCACTGAAATTCAGAATTGGGGTTAAATAATTCCCATAATGGGATGACACAACAGGACGCTCCTCTACCATCTGATATTACCCAACGATATTTGTTTACACAAGTATTAAAGAGAGGATAAATTTAAATATCTGAAAGGCAAATATTCGAGGAAATAATATTCAGAGTGGCCCCTGTCCATTGGAGCAGAAAATGGGGATGAATAATTTACAGCTGCACTTTGGTGGCCGCGGCAGCACCGTGAGGAGCTCGGGGAGATGCCGACACAGCTGCTCACCAAGTGGAATAATCAGCAGCACTCCCAGCAAGAATGGTCCACTAACCTGCTTTACTTAGGTGACAAATGGAACAGGAAGCAGTGGGAGGACAAGGAATCAACAAAAAAACCACCCCAGCATGCTCCCAGTGAGGTCAGAATTTCATGTTTTTGCCGTACCGCACATTCTGCCTCAGAGGAAAGCAGAGCTATGCTCAGGTTTAGCCTCTAAATCATCACAGATTCTTGCTAAAAGTGCCTTAGGGTCACAAAAGGATGCCTGGTTTGGCACACTTGCATTCAGGCCTTCCTGCTGTGCTACAAGGAGCTGGGAATGATATCCTGGGAACAGCATCCACTCATCCCCCTTGTTCTGGTAACAGTGAGCAGAAGGCAACAAACAGCTAAGGAAGCAAACACGCTCCAAAGAACTCTCCAGAAAGCCAAGCAAGGCTCATGGTACAGCTGGGAATCCAGCAGCATTTGATACCTCTCCCAGTGATGTGCAGGGATTGAATTAACAGACTGAGCACTAATTTAGTACAGATGTTGCTCAGGTGGAAGGATGGTGCAGGTTTCATCAGGGGATTGCCTTGTAAAAAGATGAGGAGCATCTGGAGGAATAACACTGGCATAAAGAAACTGTCATTACAAAGGAGACAGACAGATGAAAAAAAATGTATCTTTGAACAGATTAAAGAAATCTATGTGTACAGCCAGGAACTGCCAGAAAAGACATGCTACAGTCTGGAGTAACTCTCATGAAACACAGGGAGCCACACCACCTTGGAATTGTGTGTGGGGACAGCTACAAACAATCTCCTCCTACCATAAAGCCTTGACAGGTTTTGCTTATCCACCTCTACAAGGGTTTTTGTTCAAATCACAGTCCATTTATTACCCAAAAATAGGAAAAAAGCAGGTAGACATAGGTGTGATTCAATGTAGCACAGGGAGAAGGGTCACCATGATAAATAATCACAGAATAACCTGCACAATTTAGAGCCAAGACCCTCTTCCCAGCAGCACTTTGTCCACTAAAGCAGCACAAGCAACTATCCCTTGCAAAACTTTAGGAGTCATTCTGAAGTTAGCTTTGTTTACCCATCCACACACAGAAAATACCTAAATACAAACCCACAGAAAGCTGTTCATGATGGATGGCTCACCTATTACCTGCCTTGCCATTATTTACAACATGCCTTGCATGGGTAGCACTTTTTTTGTTGTTTTAAAGAATTTCCAAAGTGCTTTCAGCATTCTTCTAAGGGAACAGGAAGCATTTCTGTCTATACACAAATTTTACTGACTGACATAGTAAGCAGCCTGCAGCAGAAATCTAAGAAATTCATTCACAAATGCCAGATCACACATCCAGCCAAGCAGAATAAGAACGAGGAACAGCCTCAGCTTTGCTGTACAAAACTCCCTTGTCTTCACAATCCAATATATTATCCAAAGATTAGCTTACAATTCATGCAAGGTAAATCAAAGCCAGCTCTGGAGCTCTGCAGCGTGTCTGTGATCAACAAGATCAATTAGCAAATGGATTTTAGTTAGACCAGTCTAAAATGAGATTACATCAGGCTCATACTGGGAGGCTGGGTTTCAGTAGCACAGCCCTGTAGTCTCTGTGCTGAGCTCAAAACAACACACAAGTATCCATTGCAAAATCCATATTAAACTGGAAACATGCAGGCCAACAGCCAGCCCCTGACAATAGCTGCTCCATTCCCGCCCAAAATACAAGAACTTGCTCCAAATCCTGATAGGGACTAGAGCAGGGTTCTGAGCATGGTTTGTGTGCAGTCAAGTACTAAACCTGGCCTAAAGTTTCTATGAACAAAGGCAGAAGGGCTTAAAAAAGAGAAGGATGAAAGCAACAGGGATGGAAAAATGGTGTTGATTTATCTCCAGCACAAAAGGTGAAGGAATTAGTGGAACTGCTCTGCACTTAAGGGCAGGTCAGACAGACAGATTTAAATAGGAGTGGCTCAAAACTGTTTGGATTATATTCTCTATAGTACAGAGGAAAACACCCAACCCCTCCAAAAATGAACAGAACATTGTTCTACAGATGGAAACTGTCTTAAGTCATTGCTTTCCTTTTGTTGAGGTTTTTACAGCATCAGAGGAGGCAGAAGCACAGGTCAAAACTCTAACAGTGTTTAAAAGAGCATAAATATATCATTTAATTCTTCCCCTCCTCTTGCTTTGCCAAACAAACATCACAGCACATTACAGAACACCACTGCAGCACAAGCACTGAAAATAGAGAAATCAAAATGCTGAATTATAACATTTTACAATTCAAGACCACCTTGAAATCCCAGATAAACCTGGCCAAGCCCAGGAAGTCACATTCCAACATCAGACTACAAAGTTCCATCAGCACAGACACCATTTGCTCACACTGTCAATAATAAACCAATGGACAGAAGAGAGGAAGAAAAAAAGTCTTATAATTGTTCCAGTCCCCCATAAAAATATTGCTGGATTTTTAATAACATTAGTAACTTGTCTTTAAAAGTTATTACAGTCAGTTAGGCCTACACAGAAAACTTCAGTTCCTCATAGTCTTATGCTCTAGAGGAGAGAGGTTTGTGGGTGGGTTTTATGGAATTTTGCTACTTTAAAATAATAAAGCAAGACTTTCCTCTTTGCCACTGCATGTTGACTTTTCCAAAGATAATCCATAGATTTTGGATTCTAGGACCATAACCTTTAGAAACCTAGTAATAGGATCTGTATTTAGAGAAAAGTAAGATTTTTTTAAACAAAATCAGCACAATGAGTTGAGTGAGCTACTAAGTGTCAGGTTAAATTTAAAATTTACACCTGCCTGAGCATTGATTCCACAAAGTCTTCAGCTTGGAATGCACCTCTGAAGAGTTTAAGGGCAGACTGCCCCATCCCACACACACTCTCTTCAGCTATTAATTATTGCAGCTCTGGCTTTAAAATTCTAATCAAAAAACAGGTGAAGTTGAGTTGAATTAAAAAAAAAAAAAATCACATTATATTAACTATGGCACACCTCATTTCCCAGTTCTAATCAACAAAAGGAAAGTAATTAATGGCCTAACATTTAGAGTGACCAGCATTGCTGATGTTAGACAACTGACTACACAAGGAGCAGCACTTGTTCTCCTGCTCTATAAATATACAAGAAAAATATACAAGAAATATACAAGAAAAATATACAAGAAAAATATACAAGAAATATATACAAGAAATATACAAGAAATATACAAGAAATATACAAGAAATATACAAGAAATATACAAGAAACCCAGAGGGCCATGTTCAGAAATTAGTAAAATTAACTCTGCAATAAAAGTGAAAATAATAAAGGTAAGGAGGTTATAAAGCAGCCAGAAATCCACATGATGGGCAAGAAAGTAAGGAGTGAAGCAACAGAGAGGCTTCAGTACTTTAAAGACAACAAAAGGAAGATACAGAAAGCAAAAGACTCTATTAAGAAATTTTGCAGAGATCATCACTTAATTAAACAAACCATTTAAAATTCAGTGAGCTAAAAACCTAACACCTTACTAGAATAATCTAGAGCAGTCAGAAGGCAATAAACACATGCAAAGAAGAAGATATACTCATGTGCACATGGGAGAGGCAGCAGAGCATTCAGGGAGGACACAGAACAAAAGGATGAGACTCCTGCAGCTCAAATCACCAGTACCAAACCAGGAGCCAGTGTCTCTCCAGCACAGCTATCTCCCAGAGTGGCAGGCTCTCACAGCAAAACAAAGCTCTATTCTCAAGCCATGAAGAAAATACTTCCACCACTGAATGACCTTATAAGCAAGAGGAATCCAGCTGTTGCTGTCTCAAACTATACAAAGCCATTTATTGTCCCAACAAAGGAGGACAAAGAGTTCTAACAATCAAATATAGCATGCAGGCTGTGAAAGGCCAGGCATTTGCCCATCAGGATATTAAGTTTACCAATTTAGGAGGATTAAGGACAGAAAAGTAGCAGGACTACGTGTCCAGCACACAGTGCCAAGAAAAACACAACTGTGGGTTCAATTTGCTTACCTTCTATAGAAGGGGCCTGGTCTACAGCTGCATATAGCATCTCCTTCAAAGCCTGCAAGGGAGGGGCAGAGAACAAGGAACACAGTTAGCATGAAAAGAGGAAAAAAAAATTACACTGTTTTGATATGCCTGTTTGAAAACAAAAGCAATTAAAGCCCTTTTATCCTGCAGACTGGCACAGAAAGCTGTGGGATGTGATGTCAAGGCTATCACACACATTTCTGTTCACAAGTGAAACAGGTTCATGTTTACTGACTGCTTTATCTCCAGCCTGTTATCTTAATCATCTATAAAATTTATTCCAACTGTACATTTCAACATCTTCCTTCAGAAAAATGTTCCCCAGTTGGTAGGATGTAAAGGCTTTACATTAAAAAAATGAGGAAATAACAACAAAACCTGAAGTGTTGCGTGACACAGAGGAGTTTGTCAAGGCAAATGGAGGAGAAGCAGCCTCAGGGATATCTCATCACTGTTACAGAGGATCACAAAAATACACATACATGCTGAAAGCTGAAGGCAACATGATGAAGGAGATTAGGGAAGCAAGGGTGATGGCCTGCTCTAGAGGTGGGAACTGAAGGGCAACATTAGCACCAGACAGAATTAATTAAGTAATCAGGTTTCAGGTGCTGGAGGCACCACGAACTGCCTTGCAGTTGTTGAGGTGCTGGCATTACCCCAGGCACAGGTTAAAGGTTTGCTCACTCACATCCACGTGAACTGAATTCTGATCAATGGCTGAGGGAGTGAGGGGAGTTCAGGGGAGGGTCACAGTGAGGATCAGAGGGTGGGAGCCCCTCTGCCATGGAGACAGGCTGGGAGAGCTGGGGGTGTTCAGCTGGAGAAGGCTCCAGGGAGCCCTTAGAGCCCCTTCCACTGCCTAAAGGGGCTCAAGAGAACTGGGGAGGAACTTGGGACAGTGGCCAGGAATATCAGGACAAGAGAGAATGGATTCAAACTGACAGAGGGCAGGTTGGAGTAAAATAATAGGGAAAAATCTTTACTGTGAGGCTGGTGAGGCCCTGGCACAGGGTGCCCAGAGAAGCTGTGGCTGCCCCATCCCTGCAAGTGTCCAAGGCCAGGCTGGATGGGGCTTGGAGCAACCTGGGATAGTGGAAGGGTTGTGGAGTGGGAACAAGATGATCTTAAATGTCCCTCCCAACCCAAAATATTCTAGGACTTTATGAATAACCTGAGCCATCATTTTGGAACTAAAAGCCAGAGGGAAGGACCCATTCCTACTGCACAGTGATTTGCATATACACACCTCACATCTTAATGCCCATACTGAACGTGAGTACCCTCCTCCACCACCACAAAAACCTGACCTTATTCCCTCATTCTTGAGCCCACAGAAATCTAACACAAAAAAAGGAATTCAGGTCTTCTTAGTTCCTATCTATTCTTCCTGATTCTCAATGTATCCCATACTTCCATAATCCTGAAAGACAGCAGAAGCAGAGGTGTGTGTCACAGTGCCCCAGGAGAAAACCTCCCAGGTTAAATGACAAATCCCCCAAAAAACCCTGGAGGTAAAAACCATCAGCTCAGCAGCTGGGAGCTGAGTGCTGTTGTAACACACTGGGCAAACACAAGGTCTAAAGGACAAGTGTGTTTATCACAAGATACCCAAGGTGGCTGCCTGCACCAGCAGCCCTGGCAACTCTCAGAGGTCTGGCTCCTGAGTCAGAGGTCTCAGCAAAGGTCACTTGCATAATTGTTTTCCCAACTGAGCCACTGCTGGGTGATCCTCATGCCAGCAGCACAGCTATGCTCTGCTCTTGGTGCTTTTCTGACATTCCTCAGGAGCACTGGCCACTCCAGTCCTCTCCCCCCACGACTCACTGCTCAGCAGCACATGATCTGCCTCTGCACACCAAGCAGGCAAAAAATCTTCCTCCTTTTCCATCCCAGTCGTCATCCTCACCTACCTGTAACTTTTTCCATGAACCACAACCAACATGTGACACAGGATAAACAAACCAGAAGAGACAGCACATTGAAAGTCACTGTAGCAACAACTCATCTCTTAACCCACCCGGAGGTAAGCCCAGTGTAATTCCTATCTCTGGTTTTATCAGTCATTTTTAAAAAACAACAAATGCAAAAGGACAACATTGACAGTCCTGCACTAAATAATCTTGAAAGCTGAAGGTGTCAGTCGTCCCACAGACCCCTCCCCATGCACACTGACATGGTACAACCTGGCAGCTGCAGGGCAGCAGATTTTGTTACTGCCTTCCTGACCTATATAAGTAAACCAATAACCTCAAAGTGAAAGACTCAGTGCTCCTTCACACCTAAACTATTTAGCCCTCTAGATTACAGAATTTTAGAACTGATTGTTTACTAAAGTGATCCATCACTGTCAATGTGAAACACTTAAGAATTACTCTTTCTGCCCTCAAACTAAACAAAATGGGTTATTTCCCTGCTTTAGACTGCGCCAGTGCTACACCTTGCACCATCAGTCAACTTGTGGAAATACATATGAGAGAACAAAACAAAAAGGCAAAAAGAAAACAAAAATGGAACTCTCAGACCTTAACAGTGAACAAAATTAAGGACAAAAACCTTAAAACACTCAAAAAAACCCCTCTGTTTTAAAGGAGTCTTTCAAACCACTTAAGCTCCTCTAAGCTCCTCTGCTAACAGCCCGAAGGACAAATAGTGAAATAGCACAACAGATTTGTGTCAGGAGGTGGCAAGCCTGGGTGTGAACTGCCTATCATGGAGCTGGGTTTGACAGCAGAGTTGGCCACCTCCCAAAAGCTGAAAGCCTGTTTCTGCAGGAGACACTGAAGGCAAGCAGGCAACCTCAGCTCTCCTCTGCCCCCACCCACTTCCTGCTGCAGGTGGTGTCTGGGAGAAATGATGCCTAAAACTCAGCAACCTGTTCCTCTCCTGCAACAGCAGAAGGACTTAAAACCTGAGGGTTTTAAGGACTTTAAAACCTTTAAAAAAGGGAAGGGAGGTCACCTGCTCACACCTTTACCCACGTCTGCCATGAACTCTGCACCTGTAATAACTGTTGTGCTCCTCCTCCCTCCCCAGTTGTGGAGATGTCAAAGGTATGATGTACTTTTTCTATAAAAATATCATCAGGCTCCTGCAGAGAAACAAATTCAGGCCAGATTAAGTGCAACCAAACAGCCATCTGGCAACTGTGCAAGTGACTTGTACAGTTCCATCAGCTGGATGTGCAGATCCACATTTGCATTTAGAAGCCTGAGCAATGCTCTCCTGCTGAAAGTAATCCAGAGAGGGACATGAAAACAAAGGAATCCAGGAGGGTTTGTGGATAAACAGAGGACTCACAACCCCAATATTTCCCTGCATCAAAAATTAGCATTATATGCAGCAGAGCACACTCTCAGCCAAAAAAAAAAAAATAAAAGCATCAGCTGAAATTCATGCAAGTTACCTGAATTTGTTCAGTACTGTGTGGAAATGAGAATTCCACAATTCTGACACAAAAAGTTGGGATTGTGTTTGTTTTCACGTTTTTCCTGTTTTCCATTTTTCCAGTTTTCTTATTTTTCCAAAGGAACTGAAGGGTAAATGAGTGGCCCAAAACTTTTAAGGCAAAAATGAACACCTAAGCAGTGCATATCACAGCTGTAGTTTAACAGCTAGGAAAATGTTTTTTACATTTTACATTTCTTCTTTACAGAAGAAAATGCACTGCCAGAGCCCCTCAAACAAGGTGAGCAAATCCTCTCACTGCTGCTGCCAGGGTGAGGCACATCCACATCATTTCATGCAATCTTTAGAATGGAAAGCCAAATCAGGTCCACCATGATTTAAAGCTCCACGTTACTGTTGGCTCAGTCATGGTAAATGTCTTTGGGAAAAGCTGAATGAAACAGAAGAGCATTCACTGCCATTTTCCCTCTTTTCTGTAAGCTCCTTCTCAAAAAGCTCAGATGTACAGTAATGGTCACTGCAGAGTTTGTGCTGAAAGAAAATATCAATCTAAGTCACACCCTACCAGCCCTAAGCCCAGGCAACTTCCATACTTCCTACAAGCACACTTAGAATACCTAAACTGATTATTTTTGGAGGGAAAGAGCATGTGGATGGTAAGAAGTTTTGAGGACTGTCAATTGTTCAAGACCACCCAAAAGTGAAGCTACATTTTTAGGTATCGAAACCACAACAATTCCATTCTTCTTTCTGAGGTTATCACCAACAGATTACACCTGGTCTGACAAGGCAAAGCTTGCTCCAAATCCCTTCAAAGGATCTCACAGATTACCTGGGTCCTGCCACACTTCAGGAATCTCCTACTCTCCAGTGGAAATAACTCCAAATACCAGAGGAGGAAATTAAGATGAGGGGAGGTAAGCTTTATGATACAGAACAACTTAGAGAAAGCAATTTCTGCATCATCTTTTTGTCCTCTCATGGGGAACAGCTTCAAACTGAAAGAGAGCAGGGGTAGATCAGATATTGGGCAAAAAATCTTCCCTGAGGGTAGGGAGGCCCTGGCAAAGGTTGCCCAGAGAAGCTGTGGCTGCCCCATCCCTGGAAGTGTCCAAGGCCAGGCTGGATGGGGCTTGGAGCCACCTGGGATTAGTGGAAGATGTCCCTGCCCATGGCAGGGGATGGGACAAGATGATCTCTAAGGTCCCTTCCAACTCAAACCACTCCAGAATTCTGTGATCTTGAATGTGACATCCTAAAAACAGGAAAAATCTTTCCAGAGTTAAAAACCTACCCAAGAAAATCTCTCACTCTGAGAGGGTGTTTCCTGCTTTAATTAAAAAGATATAAACTGTGAGGTGAAGAAACAATATAACACTATTTAATTCACAAATAATGTTTTAAAAGTTACTGTGACACCTTCTAAAAGCAGCACTGCACACAAGTAACACAGGCAAAGTTTAACCTCACATTTGCTGATCAACAATGGGAATTTTTTTTCTGGACAAAGGAGGGCTGGGTGCTTTTTGCCTCAGGTATAATCAACAAGTAAATGGAGGCAGTGCTGGGCTTTTATGCACTGCACCCACACGACCACCAGTCACTGAATAATAAATGCCAGGCTATTCCATCACTGTAATATGCATGAGCAGGAGGCTGACTCACATCCAGCCAGCTGCAACAAGGCAAACAAAGAGTTTGAAAGTTGTTACTGAAAGGGAAGGTGAGGTTTGTGTTTTCCCTCACTCCACATTAAGCTGTCTATTCAAGGGGGAGATTACTTGTGATTAGAAAGAGTAACAACTTGAGGGGAAGTTCTTTTGACTGAAATATACATTTTAAACCGGGCTGGAGGAAGGGAGAATGACATAATGATAGTGCCCTAGTTAAAACAGCTGAAAATTAACTTCCCATAATGAAAACAGTGGCCGAGGAGCAGCAGAGCTCTTCACACATTAATCAGGGTGTCGTAGTTCACTGGGTCTCCTTCCCCTCTCTCCACAGCTGTTTGCTCAGCAGGCAGCCAGATCTTTCACCCTTTTATTTCCCATCTCCAAAGCTGCTCTTAGGAAGATATCCAAGCTTTCTTTTTTCAGGAGCAGAACACAACTCTCCCAGGGATAACCCATTAGAGACACGATGCAGAACTAAGCTGGCCCTTTATTTTATCAAGACAATGGTTTTCCTCCTCCTCAAAGACTGATGGCACTATTTGGCCATCTAGCTCTCCACATCATTCAAGGAGATCACAATATTGTTGTAAAGCCAAACCCAAGTGCAGTTTTTATTTAAACATCCATTCCTCTGCAGGCAGGTGAAGGGAAACAAAGGAAGAGTGAAAAGGGCAGATATAAACTTCTCAAGCTTGACATTATAACAAAGCAAGCTAAGATAAATGTGGTTTTCCTTGCAAATGCAGACAGATTAATACGGATAGCATAAATAAATTGCTGTTATAGTCCTAGGGAGAAAATACAGGCCCTCAAACAATAACAAATGTTGCGTGGTTTTAACTGAGTCAATCAGTCAAGAAGTTTTGCTGATCACGGCTGTCCTATAATCAGCTTTCCGTTGTCTAGATTTAATTATTACTTGTGGAAAAGACATCGCTGGCACTTGCCACTTTTACTGCTGACACTGACATAGGAAATGGTTTTACTACAAATTACCACCCCGCCAGCTCCGTCCAGTTCCAAGCAAGCCCGGAATCGGTGTGATAAATCTGAAACGAAGCAATCAGCGTGACCTTTAGCAGGCTGGCCTGATAAAGCCCAAAAAAAGCCGTGTTCTGCAGATAATTCACGATTAATGCAGCAGAACTTGCTGCAAACAGTGCTCATAAACGCCCCAACTGGAGTGCGAAACCGCGAGCTGCAGAGCCTTACTTAAAAATTGTCATAAAACCGGAGCTGATGGGGGTTTGGAGCCTGTTTTGGAGGGCTCGGGGGAGCTGATGGGGGTTTGGAGCCCTGTTCTGGGGGTTCTGAGCCCTGTTTTGGGAGCTCGGGGGATCCCAGCGCGGTGCAGGTGGCCCCGGCAGGGCAGGGAAGGCACCGGGAGCTGCCCAGCGCAGCGGGATCGCCCTTGTGAGGCCGGGAGCTCTCAAAGTCACCGCTCCTCCGGGAACCGGCGCTGGTGCTGAGCCCCCGCCGGGGCTGGCGGTACCGAGCGTGTGCCGCGACCTCTGTCCGCCGGCAAGAGGTTACGGGCGGTAATTAATGCACTAATTAGCGAGCCGGACAGCCAGGGCTGCCCCTCAGCCGCAGCCTCCCCGCCGCGGCGGACGCGCAGCCGCTGCCTCTCCATCAGCAGCACAGCCCCGCGGCACGGCGGGCACCGTGAGGCGCGGGGGCCGGGGCCGGTGCCCGCAGCGCTGCCCGGGGCCGTACCTCATACTGGATGTACTGCTTCCGCCACTCGGGGGTGATGTGCGCCGCGAGGTGCTCGGCGAACTTCATCCTGCCGCCGCTGCCGCCGCCGCCGGCGGGCCGGGGCCGCGCTCGCTCCGCGCCCGCAGAGCCGCCTCGGCGGCGCCTGGCTGCGAACGGGCGTCGGTAGTGGGGGGCGGGGGGGGTCCGCCGCCACCGCACATGGGCCCCCGCCCGCCCGCCCCGCCACTCCTCAGCCCGCCTCGGGCCTCCTCAGCGCCGCCCCGCCGCTGCCGCCGCCTCCTCGGCCGCCGCCGCCGCCATGTTCGCCACCGCCTCCCGCCGTCACCGCCCGCAGCCAACCGGCACCGGCACCGCGCGTCCCCGGCACCGCCGCCCGCCCACCGCCGCGGGGCGGGGCCTGCGCCCGGCACCGCCCCGGGACCGCCCGCCCGCCCTCGGCACCGCCGCACCGCCGGCCCGGGGCGGGGGCAGCGCCCGGCACCGCCCCGGGACCGCCCCGGGACCGCCCCGCGGGGAGGCGCCGTTCCCTCGCCCGCCGCCGGGGGGCGCCGCGGCTCGCGCGGGTCTGGGGTCGGGTCTGGGGCGCGGGAGCGGCGCCCGCGACCCCCGGGATGGGCGGGACAGCCCCGGGAATGCGGGACTGCCTGGGGATGGGGATGGGGATGGGAATGGGGGTGAGATGGGAAAGGGAATGGGAATGGGAACATGGGGACGGGAATGGGAATGGGAACATGGGAACATGGGAATGGAGGTGGGAATGGGAACATGGGAATGGAGGTGGGAATGGGAACATGGGGATGGGAACGGGAATGGGAATGGGAACATAGGAATGGGAATGGGAACATGGGGACGGGAATGGGAATGGGAACATGGGAATGGAGGTGGGAATGGGAACATGGGAATGGGGATGGGAATGGGAACATGGGGACGGGAACGGGAATGGGAATGGAAACATGGGGATGGGAAAGGGAATGGGAACAGGAACAAGAATGGGAATGGGAACGGGAATAGAGGTGGGAACGGGAATAGAGGTGGGAATGCGAATGGGAATGGGAAAGAGAATGGGGATGGGAATGGGGACGGGGACAGGGACAGGAATGGGAATGGGTTGGGAATGGGAATGGGAATGGGGGTGAGATGAGAATGGGAATGGGGATAAGATAGGATGGGGATGGGAATGGGAATGGGAATGGCAGTGAGACAGGAATGGGATGGAGATGGGAATGGGATGGGATTTGATGGGATTGGAATGGGATTGGGAAAGGAGTAGGATGGGATGGGATTGGTACATCATAAAGCATTGTGATGGAAAGGGAATGGGGTGGACATGAGGTGAAATGGGAAGGGGAGAAGTGTAGCAGGGAGAGTGGTGCGCATGGGGGGAAAGAAGTGGCAGGATGGGGAGGGATCAAGGAGAGGAAAGACAGAGAACAGGGGTGAAGATGGGAGAAAGAGTAGGAGAAAGTGCAGGATTGAGGGAGGGGGGAAGCTGGGCTGACAGGCCACAAAAGACCAGGAGAAAAGGGAAAAAAAGATAAGAGGGGGAAAGAAAGGGGCAGGAGGGGAACAGGAAAATTTTCCAAAAGCTGCGTGATCTCCACCTCCTTTGCCCTTGCGCTGCCCATCAATGCCGGGCTGGGACGGGGGCAGCAGGGACTCCAGGGCAGCTTTGCAGCAAACCCACCTGCACAGGGCCGTGTGTGCCCGGAACAGACACCCCGGGGCTGGGGATTTGGTACCCACTGGATCATGGCCCGAGGGACCAAACAGGAGCCGCTCCAAACGGGGCTGCAACCCTTGGTTGTCCCAAGGATTCTCAGGGGCCCTCACCCTACCCCTCCCCAGTGGATCAATTTTGGTTTCCTTGAAGCCTCCCCACCTTTGGTGTGACATTTTTTAGCTTTTTCCCCACGACCACAGGATCCCTCCCCGGCTGCCGGAGCATCCCTCCATCCCTCCCCTGCCGCCGGCCGAGCTCGTTCGCTGCGGAGATTTACGGGGCTCCTGTCGCAGGATCCCCGGGAATCCGTGATTTGCGAGGGCTGAGATTCGCCTGCCGCTGGCCGATAGCATCTCTTAATTATGTTTGCAGCCAAGCCTTTAACGAGCAGAGAGCTTTGGTGCCCTTGCTGCGACGCCTCACAGCAAGCCTGCCCTGCGCTGGCCCCGGCGCCGTGCCGCAGCTTGACTTTACATTTCGCAGGTCACCGGCTTTTCAATGCCTCACCTTGGCATTGTTACCGGCTTTTCAATGCCTCACCTTGGCATTGCTATCGCCGTGCCCGATAACATCGCTCCGTGTCTGAGCTGCTCCAGCCCAGAGGAGCTGCGATGCTCCAGCCCCGAGCCTTTGGATGCTGGCGGGCTCCCGGAGATAACTTGGCAGCAGGGGGGCAGAAAAGGGGATTAAGAGATAAATATTCTCTTTGTTATTTGCGGGAGGCATTGCCCGGAATGCGTGCTGGGGTGTATAATAAATTAATGTCTTGTGATACGACAGCTGGCAAATTTTGTAATGGAAAATAGCCAGTGATCCCCCCCCCCCCCTCCACCCACTTCTCTTTATTTATTTTATATCAATAAATGCTTTTTTTTTTGTCATTAAACGAAGACAGATGGTAACAGGGGAGGCAGAGAAGAGGGTGGGTTCTTTGCTCACCATTGCTCCGTAGAAACAGCTCCATTCAAATATCTGATTGGCAAATCCCTGCCTCCCGTTATCAGACACCCCTTGGGACCACAGTGAGCATCCTCGTGTTTCACTGCTCTGCTGGGACCTGGCGCTTTCCAACTCCTCTAAAGGTTTCAAAACTCTCAGCTCAGCATATCCAGGCTTGGGGGAGGAATACAGGAAGGGAGAGAGGGCAAGGAGAAGCCTTAAATTAAAGAGAAAAGGCCTCCACTATTCCCTGCCTCTACTGCCTTCTGCCTACAGCTCGGTGGAAGGCAGGCAGGGGGAATCCAGGCAGCACTGAGGAGGGATGCTGGTCCCAAAAAATCCTCATCTTGGGTCTGGATCTCTGTCCCCACAGCTCAAATTTGGATCCCAGTCTCTGTACCTTAGGTCTGGATCTACTCCCCATACCTCCCTTGCACAAGGCTGCCATGTTTTCCTCATCTCTTTCTCTCTTTTTTTTTCCAGGAAAGAGTTTGCATTGTGATTTCCCCCGTGCTGTTGTAGTTAGGGAAAAAAAAAATCACAGAAGCAGTGTTATTTGCATTTTGAAACCAAGCAAGGAGAAGCTGGAGTGGGCTTTCCGCCAATGCAGTCTGGCACTTGCTTTGTTGGGAGCATATAGAATAATTTATAAATAGCATGGTGGGATTTTTTTTAAATATATAATTATACTTTTAAAGATTCTGCATCACTGGGGAAAAGGAGTCTTCAGAAAAGGCTTTAGAAAAGAGAGTCTTGCCGAGGGAAAATTTACTTTACTGGCATTGATAAAATCACAAAGAGGAGGGTTTTCCATCACAGGAGACAATGCAAGAAACTCGTGGACCTCCTCCCACCTTCTCCCCAGGCAAAAGAATTTTAAGAAAGCCTGGATATTCAGGGGATCAGTTTGGCATGGGAGGAAATGCTTTAGGAGCACAACCTTCCCTGGCCCCATGAGCCGAGCAGGGTTTGCTGAGCCTGCTCTGTGGGGTCAGGGGGATTGGAATGATTTACAAAATTCCCTTGTTGTTTAGTATCAGTGGGATCTGAGAAGATAAAGTCAACTCTCCACTAAAAACAGGAGAAATTATGCCAAATCTCAGGATTTTGGGAGCAGCAGCACATCCCAGCCTTGGTGGGGAGGCATCAGGAGGGGCAAAGGTGGCTGTTTGTATCCTTCACTGCCCTGCCCTGCCCATGTGGTGATTCCTGCTCCAGAGGGACAATCCAGAGGCTTCGCTGCCACTGCCTGGCAGGGAAGACCGGGAATAAATAAATACAGAATTAAAAGCAGGTTGGGAGCAAGGTTGATGTGGAACAACAAGGGAATTGAGTAAATCACACTGAGAGAGGCTGCCCTGACTTCCAGGATCAATAGAGCATCAGCCCTGGGCTGGACACCCCCAGCCCTGAGCCCTCCCTCCCATCATCAGCTCCATCGACGGCGGTCTTGAGGAACGGGGTCGACCTATCAGATTTCCCAGTGCAAAAATGCACAAATCCCCCGGCAGCCTGAGCTGCAGCCATTGATTTTTCTCACATTTCCTCTCCCTGCTGGCAGAGCACGAGGGTGTGATGATGAGCACCGGGAGCTGGGGGGTCCCCAGGGAAGAAGCAGTGCACAAGGTCACACTGGGAGCAGCCCAATCCTTTGGGACAGATCAGGGTGTTCATACAGCCAGGTGAGCTGCCTGCAGGGAGTTCTTTAAAGCCAGGAGGAATATAATAATGCAGTGGATTGATCTGATTCCAGTAGCAGGGATGTTGGTACCCATTCATCCTCTTCCACACACTGCCCTGGCAGCTCCTGCAGATTTTCCAAGGTGGGTAAGGATGACGCTTTCATCCCTGTTTCAGGATGAGACCTGCCAGGAGGGGCTGTGCCTTCCCCCACCTTGGATGCAGCAGGGTCAATTTACCCACTGGCTGAATTTGATCCATTAACACTTCTGTAGCTCTATACTCACCTTTTCTGTCTCTATCTGCTGCTTTCTATCTCTTCTCTTCTCTTCTCTTCTCTTCTCTTCTCTTCTCTTCTCTTCTCTTCTCTTCTCTTCTCTTCTCTTCTCTTCTCTTCTCTTCTCTTCTCTTCTCTTCTCTTCTCTTCTCTCCTCTCCTCTCCTCTCCTCTCCTCTCCTCTCCTCTCCTCTCCTCTCCTTTGTTTTTCACTTCTACTGTGTTTCTAAATTCACATCATTCTCTGCCAGGGTGGGAAAAGCATAATATAAAAACTATTGCTATTTATGGGTTTTTACCATTAATCTGATGCTGTGAAACATACCAACTCTTCGTGTTCAGATAGTGACCCCTTTGCAGGCATATGTGCAAATTAAACATTTCCCACCCTGTTATAACTTACTGCTTTAGCTTGAGTCCATCACAGAGGGGGATATAGACTCGAAATTCCCAACAGAGATGGGGCAGCTCAGGCAGATGTGGGTCTGTGGGCAGTAACCATGCCCTGCTGAGCTTGTATATGATCCATCCTGCTCTCCTCAAGGCAGGATTTGTCCCGTGCGTGGCTCTTCCAGCATCCACACACCTGATGTTAAAATTCCAACAACATCACCCTGACTGAAAGCCATCAGTGGGTTTGGCTGCTGCTGAAGCACTCAGGGATGCAGATACAGGGGGTGTTGGGAAGGGTGAAAGTTTGACAGGAAAGTCTCACAGATATGGATGCTTAGCAGAAAGATTTTCAAATGTAGAGTCTGATGAAGGAATAGAGATGGAAGCAAGTTTTGATGTAGGAGAAAAGAATTGCTGAACCAGTCTTACTAGATAACTAAGAAGGCAAAGAGTGTGTTAGTTAGAAGGGGTTTTTATGACTTAGAGCAAAAGATAAACTCACTTCAAACAAGATGTTTTTACCAAGCAGAAAGATAGCACAGGCAAACAAGTCACCAAAGTTGCAAGTAGAAAAAAAGTCTCAGACTTTTCCACTGCAAGAAAACTGAAAAACAACTTCTAGCTTAAACTATAATGTACTGACTTTTAGTGATTGGAGAACAGTAACATGAATATGGTAATTATAGTAATTATGATAGGCTATAGATAACAGTTAAGGTATAGATTGGTTCTACTGTATGGAGATGCTCAGCAAAGAAAAGCATTTAATGCATTGTAACCAAAAGAAAAGTATATAATGTATTGTAACCAAAAGAAAAGTATATAATGCAATGTAACCTAAACTAAGGGTCTGCAGGCCGGCCTGCAGCTGGAGCTGACAGCTGTAGGCACAGCTCTGTCACCCACAACCCTGGACTGCTGTGACATCTTAGATAGAATAAACTGCATTTTGGAGAGCCACCTAGAGTCCTGCATCTCCCATTTAAGCCCTTAATAAGGGGGAAAGCAGCAGCTCCTTTTCCAGGAGTGTGCCCTGTGCTGGGAGCAGAGCTGTCCCTGCCCTGGGTCACCTTTCCTGGGCTGACTCACACAGGCAGCAGCTCCTGGTGGCTCACACGTGTCCCCTCCTCTCTGCTGAGGTCACAGCAGCATCCTGCCTGGAATTCAGGCTAGGGAATGTGGAATCACCCCTCCTCCCCGTGCATCAGTGCCCCTGCCTGGGGTTTCCAGCAGGGCAGCGTGCCCCGGGAGCCGTGCCAGGGCTCATCCCTCTGTGCTGCCTCAATCCCGGAGCAGATGGGGGGTTTCACACCCTTCCCTGGTGTGTAAGTGATTGCTCCTGGATGCTTTCCAAGCCGCATATATGTGTGTGTCTGCTTTAATTTATGCACGCTTGCTTTGTGTGAGAAGACAGCAGCTGACCAGTGGCTAAGAAAACTGAATGCGCTGAAAAGGTCTAAAATTAGAGAAGGAATAAGAGCTGCTTCCTCCAAGCCCCAGGGCTGCCAGGGCTTCTTCCAGGAGAGCCTGGGAAGTGCTTCCAACCTCCCTGATGCAGCCCTGGGACTGCTGCACTACTGAAGCTGAAAGGAGCCTGTGCCTGCTGCACCTCACCATGTCCATAGATTGCCCCACCGTGCTCTGGGACAGCACAGACATGTCACCCTGATTTTCAAAGATTTTCTAAGCTTTCTGATGTTTACATTCTTGTAGCAAACTTTTTTACACACTTTCTGTAAATAACTAATTGTTTTGCATTCTTTTATAGAAGTAAAGAAATTTGGTTTGTCCAGTGTCATTGAAGAGGCGGCACTTTCACCCTCCAATCCACTGTCACTTTTAGAAAACTGTAAATGTTGGAGTCAGAAAATAAACTTCCCATTTCTTCACCTTGAGAGCAGCAGTGTGTGAGCTCGTGTTGTTTCATGTCCTACGGTGACACAGACCCTTCTCCCTTTGGGAAGTTTTCCAGGGGACAGGGGCTGGTAAAGTGCCAGGTGGCCTTGGGACCGTTCCTGTCCTGTTTGCACCAACCTCACCTGCCTTGTTAAACACGGCCCTGCCTCGCCACCCTGACTGCTGGCCCTTTCCCAGGGAGAGTGAGGGGAGAGAAGGAAACCACCAAACAGCAGGAAGGGAGGTGACCTGGTGTAGGATTGACGGGGGCCGCACGGTCAGGATGGATGGAGAACCAGAGATCTCTGAACCCAGGGCTTGGAACTTGTGGTTTATTGCAAAGGGCCTGGGGGAAAGGCCCTGCTGGGAGCTGCCAGCCACAGCTCAGAGCAGGCCTGAGAGAAGAGAGGGGGAGTGAGGATGAGAGGGTGAGAGAGTAAAAGCATAAGAAAGTAAAAGGCAAGAGCTAAGAGACAAGAGCTAAGAGAGCAAAGTTCCCATTACAATACAAAAATCATCTTCTGTGCTGAATATTCTGATTCTCACTAACCAATCTAGTACAAGATACAAATCCTACAGCATTTCCATACAGCCTATAAGAATCATTACATTACCATACTGTGTTACATTTTAAACCCTAAAAACTCCTCTTTGAGCCCCTTCTGCCAAGCTGTAGGGTCTGCTCTGACCCTTGGGCCTGTCTGCAAGTAGAGGGTGTTGTTCCATCAAAAGGGGATTACCTTCAGCTGGCCACACCATTGTTTTCCAGTTGTTCAGTAACTGAGGTATCTCAAAGCTTGCTTTTATTTCAATCTCACTTATAGTTTCTATATTCTCAGAATCTTTTGCCAGGCAATCATATTTATAAGGCTTTCCTGTTTCATCTTCCCCAACAACCTGGGATGAGAAACAGCACCCATGGAGCTGCTGCTGGGTCACACAGCCAATGCCACTGTCACACCATAGTCACAGCAGGCTGTGCTGGAAACAGGAGATATTGGCACTTGGTGCATTGATGCTGCAGGCGCTAAGCTGCCAAAAACACAATTAAAAATCTGGGGGAGCCCCTCTTTCCTGTGCCACCCCTGTGACACAGACAAGGACATGCCATGTGTGAGAGCCCATGCCCATGTGTGACACCATGAGCTGGTACATGCTGGAGGATTGTCACTGCAATTCTCTGCACTGAACTTGTGTCCCTTATCCAGCCTATCAGTAATGGCAACAAAAAGTTGAGTGCCAGAGAGCTTGAGGTGTGTGGTAATAGCTGTGGCAGAGACCTCTAAAGCTGGCTGGACTTCCTAGGAGATTTTGGAAATAGCTTTGTGGGTTTTTTAACAACCTCTGGACTTTATCAAAGTGCATGAAAGGCCACAGGCTTACTATTTGCAAGGGCTGTGGTCAGAGGCTACAGCCAGGTGGGAGTAAATCTCTTCTCCCCTATGACAGGACTGGAGGAAACAGCCTCAGGTTGCTCCAGAGGAGGTTTAGATTAGATATTAGGAAACAATTCTTCACTGAAACAGTGCTCAAGCACTGAAACAGGCAAACCAGGGCAGTGGTAGAATCGTGGTCCCTAGAATTGTTCAAAAAAAGTGTGGATGTGATGCTTAGGAACATGTTTAATGGTGAACAAGGCAGTCCTGAGTTAGTGGTTGGACCCAGTGGTCTTAGAGGTTTTTCCATCCTGAATGATCCTGTGGTTTTAGGGAAAGCACAGCTGCTCCTGCCAAAGCTGGCCTGATCGAGCCCTGAGCTGTGAGCATCCTTGGGGTCTCAGCTCCTGCTGGTGTCCCCTGTGGGCTTCAGGTGCTCCAGACATTGTGCCCCAGCCTGCTTGGACAGCTCCTGGGACAGCATTGGGCTGGCTGTTCCTCCCTGGAGGGTCTCATTTGGCCTGGAGAAGGAATCCCAAGTCTCAGGGTCATTCCCTCATGCACCAGGGCTGAGTGAGAACCATCCACAGGTACAATCAATCTCCAGGTCCTGCAGCCTCAGGACAGTTGTCAGATCAGAAAGAATCATTTGAAGCAAGTAGGGACATGTCCCAGAGGTTCTTGTGCCACCAGAGCACAGAGTGAGCGCAGCACACCAGCTGGGCTCCCATCCCAGCTCTGGATGAGTCCATGCTGGAGCTCTGTGCTCTGCTGGGATCTCTGATCTCTGATGGCAGCCTGGATTTGTGCTCACCATGGGAATAGCCCTGGAACCAACCACACCCATTTGGAACCCCCTGGCACTTCTCAGGATCTCCAAGCAATGCCAGCAGATTTGGCAAGGGTCACCCTCACAGCCAGACCCCCATGCCCTGCAGATCCCCTCTGTCTCCAGACATCATCACCATTTTACAAGCATGGCAGGAATTAGCCTAAAACCCTTTCCTGGCTAACAGGGGCCACTGAATGGTGGCATGGAGGGGACACTGGGTGTCCTCTTCCTCTGAGCCACCAGGGCATGCTGACCTGCAGCCCGAGCCATGCTGTGGGAAATAGTAAAGGTAAGAAGATTTTGAGAAAGTTGGGAAAAGTAGGCTTTAGAAATAAGAAGAATAAAAACCTCAGAACTAGTGTATTGTGTATTGTCAGACAAGCAAGCATTGTGTGAAGCAAGTGTATGTTTGCCTTTAGTAACTGGCTGAAACAATTGTCTGTAAGCTTTAGCAATGTGCTGTTGGCTAGAAAGTTTTTAAAGTGCTCTGTAACGAAGAAATCTTTAGCTGCTGCTGCTTTTACGTGAGCTTTGCCATCCTTCTATTGTCTCAGCCATGTAATGAGGCTGATGCTGCAAATAAAACTCAAAGAACATACCCCAGCAGTCCTGTCTTGTCCATGAAAAGAAAACTCCCCAACACACCATGCCTGCTCTATTTTACAGCCAAAACGAGCCATAAATCCCCCTGCACAGAGCTGGAAGGTGCAATTGCTTTTCTGTGGTGCAGGTTTTATCTTGTGCGACTCGTAGCATCACGTGAGGGAAATCTGTAAGTAAAAGTCAGGCTGGAGCCATTTATAACAGCAGCACTGTGATTGTTCCTCCTGACAGCTGCAATTACAGGCACTCCCTTCCATCTCTGCACGCTGGGGGAGAGCAGAGCCAGCACCAGGAGCAGCTTTTCCAGAGCTGCATCCCTGCCAGCATGGACCTTGTCACACACGGGGATGCAGGGATCACTCAGGGAGGGCTCCAGGGAAAAATGTTGGATGGAGGTAACCCCCAGCAAGGAAGAATACAGGGTGTAAGGAGAGCTCATCAGGTGGTGTTCACTTCCATGGAGAAAACAGAGAACAGGGGATTTGTGGCATTCACATTCCCTGGACATGATCCCTTCACCCAGGGTTTTTCTCCTGGGAAGCTCAGAAGCCTCAGAGAAAAAGAAACCAATTCTTATCTCATTTGCTTCTCCTGTATTGTGCTCATGTGGAGTGTTTTTAAAGATTGTTTTACCCACAGGTGATTGCTTAATTAAACTCCAGCGTGGGCTGTTTTAACTCATTGGCCAATCAGTGCCAAGCTGTGTCGGGACTCTGGAAAGAGTCACAAGTTTTCATTATTATCTTTTTAGTGTTCAGTAAGTATCCTTTCTGTATTCTTTAGTATAATATAGTATAGTAGTCTTTAATGTAATATAGTATAATAAAGTACTAAATTAACCTTCTAACAAGAGAAAGTCAAATACATCTTTCTCTCCCCTCGTTGGGGATGCCTACATTTACAGTGGGGATTATCCAGGGCTCTGCAGGGATGAGCAGCAGGTCCAAGCCCTCAGTGGGGAGAAACCCTCCTGGTGGCCCCAGACAGGCCCAAGGTGGGGTGCAGGTGAGGGCATGATTCTTTCTGATCTCCTGCCTGGGGGTGAGTGGTGTGCTCCAGGCAGGTCAGCACTGCAGCCACAGTGGGCAGAGAGCTGCCAGGGAATTGGGAGCTGGGCACCAGGGACGCAGAGAACCCTGCCTGGGGAGATGGAGAGGGAAATGAGGGACATCCATGGTCTTGCAGTGACAAATTACTCACTCAATGTAAGCCAAGGGGTAGCTGGCAAGAAGCAGGGAATGTGGAAGTGGCAGCCTCAGCTGGGCTTTCCTGGTGAACACCTCAGCTCTGTCTTCTCCACACAATTTCTGGGCAACTGAAACCTCCAAACTGAGCTAAATTTCATCATTATCCTGGTGAAAAGCCCCATGCACAAGAAGTGACTTTTTTTTTGCTCTTTTCAGTGAATAACACCGTGGGGTTTGTTCCACAGCTAAGGCTCTGCTGTGGTTGCTGTGTGGTGACCCCACCACATCCCTGAGCAGCCTATTCCAGCATCTGACAACCCTTTTCCTGAAGAAATTTTTCCTAATATCTAACCTGAACATCTCCTAGTGCAGCTTGAGGCCATTTCCTCTCGTCCTGTCTCTTGCAACCTGGGAGTAGAGATTGATCTCCACCTGCAAACAACCTCCTCTTAGGGAGTTATGGAGAGCAATAATGTCTCCTCTGACCCTCCCTTTCTCTGGGTCAAACAGCCAGACTTTGCTGCTGGGAAAAAAAAAAAAAAAAAAAAAAAAAAAAAAAAAAAAAAAAAGGGAAATAGGATAGAAGAAGCAGGAGGCTGAATAAAATGAAACAAAAAGAATTTTTTTTGTGTTTGCTTCACACCAAACAAAACACTCTAGCTCAACCAAACCAAAATCTCTCCTTTTCATTTCCATTTAGAAAACAGAATACACACAACATTTCACCTAGCTGCACCAAACCAAAAGGACTCAGTGCTGAGATATCTCTCTCCACAGAAATATTCACTATTTGCACAGCTCCAGCTGCAACCTTTGAACCTCTGGCCAGTTCCTGTGTTGCAACCACACTGGTGCTGATGTCAGCCCAGCAGGGCTTGGGGCATGCTTGGGGACCAGTGCTCAGCACCTGCCAGAGGAGTTTTTCCATCTGTGGTTTAATGATATGCCAGGAGAAGGCAGATTTATGCACCTCTGAGGGGGGTTATGCATTGTTCCTGATTTGTATTCAGCACGGCGCAGGAATTTATGGAAGGAGGGGATCGATGTTTTATTGATATCTAAGAAAACCTGTATGATGGATGTGCTAATTGCACATTTTTTCTCCCAGACTCCCTTTATTACACACAAACAAATGGCCCTGCTGCTTTAACAGATGCAGGAAAAATGTGCCATGCAGCCAGACTCCTTGGAGGTGATGCATGAGAGGGGGGCCTGGCTAATGCCAGGGCAGAGACCTCAGTTCTTTGTTTAACCTCTTCCCTAGCCAGCACTGAATTTTGCTTTCCTGTGACTCCATTTCCATTTCATGGAAATCAGGGCCATGCTGTGGGGTCCTGGCTGCTACAGCAGGTGCTGGTTCCCAGAAATACTGATGAAGTTGTGCATTTGCTGTTCCTTGCTGAGAGGGGACGCACAGGGGAAGAAGGAGCAGGGTTTTTATCTCTGCTAAAGCAGTGAGCGTGCAGAGGAGAGGGGCAGCACTCAGTGGTTGTTCCCCCTCCTCCCTCTCCCCCTGCAGGGGTGAAGGTGAGCCAGGAGCTGTGATTTGTGGAGCAACAGATGTGAAAAATCAATATTCCTACAGGAAATCCCAGGCACACAGTGCCCTGTGAGCCTGAGCCCCATGGCAGCGCTCCAGAAGGAGGGTGGCTCTGCTCAAAGCAGGGCTCTGCTTTCTGCACAAAGCATGTGGGATTTGAGGAGCCACCAAAACAGGAAAAGGACCTTCTGGGTGCAGGACACAGAGCAGATACACGAGATGGTCACAGCATGGAACAGAAGATGGGGTAAAGCACAGAGCCCCAGGCATCGCACCCGAGCGCTGCCTGTCCCAAACTGGCACAGCTTGGGTTTTCACAGTGAGGAATTTGTCATCTTGGGGGCCAGGGGAACAGTTCTCAGCCATTAACCTCGTGTTCTGCCAAGAAATGGCTTTGGCAGGCAGCTGCCACCCACGCAGCTCCGGGCTCCATGCACAGGCAGGGTGTGGGGTTGCTGGCTTTGACAGGGCTTGGTGGTGCCCTGCAGGGATGTTTGGCAAAGGCTCAGGCAGGAATGAGCCCCTCCTGGTCCCTCCCATGCCCTGGCAGGAGGATGGTGGGAGGCACAATGGGGAGGAGGGTTCTCCCCATGGGACACTGGTGCCAAATCACCCAAAAAGTGATGAGGGAGAAAGAAAAGGAGAGAGGCAGGATGAGAACATGTGCAATGGGTAGCCTGGAGGAGCCCAGGGGACAGGAGGGGACATATATTAACCACAGGAGGAGCTCTGCCAGGTTGACATGATGTCTCAGGTTTGAGCTTTTCTATTTTCCAGATTCTGTGCTGCTTTAGTGTGTGGGTCTGAGCTTCGTATGAGGGTATGGTGAGCTCTCTGCACAGAGCAGGGACACAAAACAATTCCTGCTCTAGCTGGGCACCAAGGACAAATGATCCAAATCTCAGGCCAAAGAGAATAAATAAAGTGGACTGAACAGAGAAACACAAGCAGGATGGGACTGCATGGGCTGGAGCTGTAATTGGACAATTAACTCCAATGTGCAAATGGAGCAGAACTTATAAAAGTGAGAGACCTCGTGACCGGTTGTTCATTTTTTGTGACCATTTTGGGTCCATCTTGGGTGTAGCCCTGGCTGGGCTCTTGTGCTGCCAAAGGTGGATCCATTGAGGCCTTTTAATAAATCCCTGCTTTATTCTTTAGCTCTGTCCAGCCTCTGGTCTAGCTCAGCCTTCACAAGGCATCAGACATGTGTCACAGGAGGAGAGTGCCACTGGCTCCCTGTGCCACTCACCCTCAGGAGCCACACACATGCCCACCCTGCTCCTCCTCCAAATTCAGGTGTCTCCCACAGTGAAAGGCAGGTCTACAAACCAACCAGCTCCTAATTGCCTCATTCTCCTTTTGTTGTGGAAAAGAGAAAAAAGTAATCATAGCTTATCTCACAGGGATCCTTTCAGATGCTGCTTTCAGGCTTGGTGTGTGTGGTGGCCTCTGCCCTCTGCACAGGGACAATGACAGGTCCCCAGGCTGACCAGCAGGATGGATATGATAATTATGCAGGGATATTTTTTCCCTGCTTGGCACTGCTGGTCACAGCCTGTTATTGTGTCTTTGCTGTCCCAGTGTGGTACCTGGGGCAGACCCACACACAGAGCCCCTGCATGAATATTTTAGTGCTTGGTGTTCGTAATACTTCTGGTTTTGTGTGCTCTGCATCCAGGGCTGGGGGAATGGCTGAATTTGAGCTGCCCATACTGGGGTGACTGGGGGCTCTCCCAGCCCTCACCACCTCATGTTTGCATCCATCAGAAGGGCTGGGCTCCATCCTGCTCTGTCCCAGGCTGCTGGGAACCAGCAGTGACATCCACATCATCCAGCAGAGCAGCAGTAGCACTCTGAGCCCAGCATCCCCAAAATCAGCACTTCCACACCAGGCTCTCCACGGGCACCTTGCACCAAACCTGCTCCCACGCCTGCCGGAGAGAGGAGCTGGGAGGAAGCATCAGACCCTCTTAAAAAAAAAAAAGGAAGAAAATAAAAAGGCAAGGAAGACGTGAAAGAGAGCTGGTAGGAGCTGTCAGTGCTCTAGAGGAGGAACCCGGTGGGGCAGGGAGGCCTCTCTCACCATGGAGACGCTGCGGAGAGCTGCGGAGGCTGTGCGCTCCGCTTTGGCTCCTGAGAGCGCTTTTCACTCTTCCCCAGCTGCTCCAGGCGGGTTCCGAGCTGCCAGGCCGGCCCGGCTGCCCCGGAGCCACCTCGGGATGTCCCGGAGCCACCTCGGGATGCCCCGGAGCCACCTCGGGATGCCCCGGAGCCAGCTTGGGATGCCCCCGAGCACCGGCGGGGCCAGGCTGGAACCGCTGGATAGAACCGAACGGGGAGCGGTGGGACCACGAAAGCTAAAAAAAAAAAAAAAAAAAAAAAAAAAAAAAAAAAAAAAATTAAAAATTTTTTTAAAAATTAAATTTATGCCATAATATAATAATATTCAATAATAATTTTATTGTTTATGATATTTTAACTTTTTAAATATTTTATATCTTATAATTTTATAATAATAAAAAAAAATTTTAGGATAAATAGTTTTATTATATATATTTGTACTATTTATTATATTTATACTTAATATAATATAATATAATATAATATAATATAATATAAATTATATTATATTATATTATATTATTCTATATATTAAATATATAATTATGATATTGTATATTATAAATACATATAGTATATAGTATATATTATACAATATATAGTATATAATATATAATCTATATTTAAATATTATAATATATTATATAAAGTAATACATATAATATACAATATATAATATATACTAGATATATTAGACATATTAGATATGTGCATATATATTATATTAAAATATAATATAATATAATATAATATAATATAATATAATATAATATAATACAACATTTATTTTTTATATATAGTGAGGTTGTTAAGAGAGCAAGAGCATAAGAGCCAGACTATTCCTGCCGCTCATGGAATGTCTTTTTTTCCTGCAGCTCCTGCATTTTCCTCTGTTAAATGGATGGAAAAGTGGGTGCAGGCATTGCTCACAGGCTGCTGAATGGAAAAGGTTGGCTTATTTTCCACTGAGCCTCTTCACAGCCTCACTTGGCGCCAGAGGCTTTTCTTAGAGGTGGAAAAAGACCCAGCACAGCCAAGGCAGCAAGTTGGAGCATCACAGTGACAGGCCCGGAGGGAATGGCACGGAGCTTTGTCAGAGGAGGGTTTGGATGGATTTTAGAGAAAGGTTTTTCACCCCGAGGGTAGCTGGGCACTGAACAGGCTCCCCAGAGACGTGGCCATAGCATCAAGGCTGACAGAGCTCAAGGAACATCTGAGCAACACTCTCGGGCACGCTGTGTGTGACTCCCGGGGCTGTGCAGGGCCGGCAGGGGCACTCCATGATCCTTGTGTGTCCCTTCAATTCAGGATATTCTCTATCCTCTGTGTGAGTCGGATCTGGCTGGAGACCCCACGTGGAGATACCACGGCATGCGCGGGAGCACCTTCACCCTCACCCCCACCCAGCGCCTCGGGGTGACACAGGCACCCCAAACCCGAGACCCTCGCAGCACGGAGCGGGCCAGGGGCACTCGGGGCGCTCGGGGCTCCATTCGCCGCGGCCGGGGCTGGAGGAAGGAGGGAGACGGGACTCGGCAGCTGTGCCCGGCAGAGCGAAACTTTCCGCCCGAAGCAGATCCCGGGATAAATATAAATATAAATATAAAAAATATAAATATAAATATAAATATAAATATAAATATAAATATAAATATAAATATAAATATAAATATAAAAATAAATAATATAAATATAAATAGCCTTTGGGATGGCTGGGACCCCGGGGCAGGGCAGGGAAGCGTCACCCCCGGAACCGGGCACCGCATCCCGGGGGAAAGCAGGCTCACACGGGACATCGCGTACCGGCTTCATCCGGGCTGATCCCGGACATCGTGTCCCGGGCGGATCCCGGCCGGTACCGGGCCCCGTGTCCCGAGCACTCGCCCCGCGCTCACCGGGACCATCCCGGAGCGGCCCGCGAGCGCCCTCCAGTGGTCCCGGCAGGAAGAGGAGGAGGAGGAAGAGGACGGCGGCGGCAGCCCCGGGGCGGGACCGGGGGGACGCGGGTGTCAGCGGGGCGCAAAGGGGGTTTGAGGGGCGGGAAGGATTCCCCTGAGAAGCTGTTCATCCCTGGAAGTGTCCAAGGCCAGGCTGATGGAGCTCGGAGCGCCCTGGTGCAGCGGGAGGTGTCCCCGGCCATGGCGGGGAGTGGGGCTGAATGGGCTTTGAGAGCCTCCCCCTTAACCTGGGGGAGGTTACACCCTGAATCCTGTGTCCAGTTCTGGGCCCCTCATCTCAGGAAGGACCAGGAGGGGCTGGAGCAAGTCCAGAGAAGAGAACAGAGCTGGGGAAGGGGCTGGAGCAAAATTCCGGTGAGGAGCGGCTGAGCAAGCTGAAGATGCTCAGGGGACATCTCAACCCCGTGACAGGAAGGTGGAATGAGCTCAGTGTCAGCCTCTTCTCCCCGGTAACAAGCGACAGGACGAGAGGAAACGGCTTCAAGTTACGGCAGAGGTTGTTTAGATTTCGTAATAGGAAAGTTTTCATGTGGAGAGTGTGGTCAGTCCTTGGGACAGGCTGCCCAGGGCAGGCGCCATCCCTGTAAGCCCTCAAAGAACGGTTGGATGTGGCACCTGGCGATCCGGTTGAGTGATGAACATGTTGGCGCTGCTGGGGAACGTTTGAACTCGATGATCTCGGAGGTTTTACCCAGTCTAAACCATTCTGTCACTCCCCGGTCGTGTCGCCGACACGCGGATCCGCGACCGCCCGGAACCCTCGTGCTCGGCGTGCGTTTCCCGCCGGCGGCGCGGGCGCGCGTACCGAGGCGCGGCGGGGGAGCGCGTTGCGGGGCGGACCGGGGCGGGCGCGGGCCGCCATGGCGTCGCCCCCGCTGTCGGCGGCGGGCGGGAGCGGCGGCGAGCTCAGCTCGGGCTCCGAGGCGGCGGCCACGGGCGCGGCGCTGCCGGACCGGGACCTGCCCGCGCTCTTCGAGCAGGCGGCCGAGCGGCTTCCCTCGCTGCTGCCCGCTGCCAGCAAGGAGCAGCTGCTCTATCTGTACGCCCGCTACAAGCAGGTGAGGCGGGACCGGCTGAGCGGGCCGGGCCGGGGGGAAGAGAGCGGAGCGGTGCCCCGAGGGGCCGGCCCGGGGCTCGCCGGGGCCATGGGCAGAGGGCCTGCGGCCCAAAATGTGGCAGAGGTGCCGAGGAGGAAAGTTGCGTGCCGGGGTGATGGAGGAGCGGGGGTGTCTCCCTCCGGGACAGCGGCGGCGGGGATGGATGGAGCCCGGTGGGACAGAGCCCCCGAAATTTGGGAAATTCGGGGGGAGAGTGGTTGGGGAGTGCCCCAGCGGGACAGGAGCTGGCGGTGGTGGTGGTGGACAGCGCCGAGAAGGCCAAGGGCTGTATCAGCCATGGTGTGAGCGGTGGTAAATAACACAGAGAAGAGAAATTTTCAGTTCCAGCGGGAGCAGAGCAGTGAGAGAACCCTGTGCGGGGCATGGGTGAGGCTGCATCTCAAATCCTGGGCTCGGTTTTGGACTTCTCCGTTCAGGAAGGACACTGAGCTGGTGGAGCATGTCCAGGGAAGGGAACAGAGCTGGAGAAGGGGCTGGAGCGCCAGTCTGGTGAGGAGCAGCTGGGAAGGGGCTCAGTCTGTAGTAAAGGAGGCTCAGGGGGAACTTTGTTGCTTTCTACAACCCCTGAGAGGAGGTTGTGGCCAGGTGGAGGTTCTGCTCCTGAGCAACATGTCGCAGGACAAAAGGAGATGGCCTTGAGCTGGACCAGGTGCAGTTCAGGCTGGACATCAGGAAAAGTTCCTCACTGGAAGGGTGGTCAGGTGTTGGACAGGGCTGCCCACGAAGGTGATGGAGTCACTGCTCTTGGAGGAGTTCAAGAAATCACTGGATGTGGCCCTTGGCACCATGGTCTGGTTGTCAAGCTGGTGGTCAGCCTAAGGTTGGACTCTGTGATCTCTTTTCCAAACCAAATATTCTGTGAATCCATCACCCTGGTGCTTATTCCTCACCTCTCACCCTCACTCAGTGCTGGTGGCCCTGGTGCTGCATCCTTTGAACAGGAACCAGACTCAAGTTCTGCCAGCAGAGGTCCAGGTTGGATATTAGGAAAAACTTCTTTCCTGAAAGAATGGGCAAAGAAAGGCCTGCCCAGGGAAGTGGTGGAGTGAGCATCCCTGGAAATCTTCAAAATCTAAGCAGAAGCAGCACTTTGCCGTGTGGTTTAGTGGGAATGGTGGTGTTTGGCCAGAGGTTGGACTGAATGATTGTGGAGGTCTTTTCCCCAGTTAATGATCCTGTGGTTTGGCTTTGGCAGAGCCCAGGGTGGTTGAAATTGGTGAGCTGCTTGGTTCTGGGGGTAACCTTGCACACAGCCCCCATTTCCCCTTCAGGCTGTGTGAACTGAGCAAGCCGTGGGGTGCATCCTGTTGGAATACACAATGTAGCTTCTTCCTGCTCCTGTGGCACAAGTTACATAAAACCAACCAAACAAAGCAGCAGTTGCAAAGGAGTGTAACAATCACTTAACTCTGAGAGACACAAAACTGCTGTTACACGCAGAATATGAAAGAATAAAACTGTAAATACAGGCTGGATGGAGCTCTGAGCAGCCTGTTGTGGTGGAAGGTGTCCCTGTCCATGCCAGGGGGTTGGAACTGGGTGATCCTCCAACCCAAACCACTCTGTGATTCTGTGGCTCAGGTGTGTGGCAAGAGGTGCAGCCTCAGCCTGAGAACTGAATCCCACTCATGTGGATGCACAGACAGAATTGGGTGTGCACATCTTCCATCCATGTTCCTCCCACATGGATTACCTGTGCCCTACTACTGCCATGTGCAAGTGCTCTCAATTTTTTAGTGCAATATTTAATTATCCCCTAAGCTGGCAGCTCCCAGGCTGTGGTTTGTGAACCAGTAATTATGTTAAAAGCAGCCTGGTCATGTGACGTTTTGTTTTCAGACTGTGCTTAGTGCTTAAACAGGACTGCAGGTTTCTCTTTCAAAAAAATACAAGGAGAATTTTACAATGCCCAGGATGAGAGGAAAAAGGGGTCTTTTCTATAATTTTTTGTCTGTATTCTCAGGATGCTTGTTGCAAATAATATCTTTATTTTTTGCTCTGTTTCAAATGCTTTGAGACTGTCCTGGGTGGAAATGGGAAGGGGTTGCTTGCTTGTCAGCTCATGAATGTCCTCAGACTACACAGGGTTTCCTGGTGTTAGCTCTCTAAGACCAATAAGGAGTTTAATATTAAAAATTGCAAAATCAGAAGCTGTTTCACAAGAGTTTTGATACAAGTCAGGAAAAGCTGTCAGCACTTTGTCAGCACAGATTTCCAGTTGCTTTCCACTGACAAGAACAGGGCACTTCTGTGTCCTCCTCCTGTGTCCCTGGCCAGCCAGGATGTGCCAGGAGCTTCCTTTGTGCTCCTTGCTTTCAGGCTGTGCTTGGCCCCTGGATTTCTGTGCCCTCCCTGTTACAGAGTGCTGGCACTGGAGATGGGAGAGGTTTGCTAGCACAGCCACTGCAGGGTGATGCCCTGCTAACTTTAAGTTTTGCAGCATTTTGTGCTTTAAATCAAAATGAGGGCGTTTAATGCAAGTTTTCTGTGTTTAATTACAGCAGCCATATCAGGATGCATAACGAGCTGCTAATATATTACCCCCCGTGGATGGTGGAATTGCTGGCACACAAAAGGTGCTGACTCAGATCTGTCCACTGTCCTTGATTTGGCATCCTTGTCTTTTCCCAGTTTAGTGTTTTGTGTCACTGAAGGCTTTGATTTAAGATACAGCATCGTCATAAAAGAGGTGACAGTAACAGCTGAGCTCTCTGTTAAAATACTGTATGTAATTTATTTCAAACTGTTTGGGTATATAGGCATTTTCCTGCAATTTTATTACCTTTTATTGGAGGCCATTTCACGATTTTATTACTTTTCTCTCTGATTTTGTTTATGTGTCAGAGACCTGAAAATAAGGGAATTGCTTAGTTGTCGTCTCCAGTGAGGTTTTTAGAAGATGTTGCTGAGTTTATGACTCTGCCCCACAACAGGAGGAACAGACTAGTCCAGAAGGCTCTGGGCTGGGACTGGTTTTTCTCCCCTCTCACTACTTTTTGTGTGGCTTTGGGCAAATCACTGCTCTGGGCCTTGTGTCTGTAGTGGTGAAGTGAAAGGAGCACTTGCCCATCATGGGGAGGGTATAAAAATCTGAGGTTCAGAAGGTGCAGCAATGGAGACCAGTGTAGCAGTGCTGATTTAAATAGGGGAGGGGATCCACAACTCACTGGAAGTTACTGGGCTGGGAAAACTGCCCTGCCAGGAGGAGGATGTGTCCATGGAAATGTTGATTTCCAAGCTGGAAATCCCCTGCTGATGGCAAAATGGGGGCAGTACAGTCTCCCGGTGTGGGCTCAAGGATGTAACACCAATTTTGCACAATGTCTTTCAAGTATTGTGGGATGTTGTAGGGGGACACAGTGTGGACAAACGAAGGTAATGTAGAATGTAATCTTAGCCCCCAACGAGTTGCAGCTGGAACCAATTACTAAAGATTAGAAACAGGCCTGATCTTAACAGGCTACACCTGTAGCCAATAAGAACAGTGGCATAAGAGAGTGGATTGGTGGGAACTGGAGTTAGCGGAGTCAGATGGCTGCTGCAAGGACCAGGAACAGTCAGTGCTTGGAGGAGATGCCTGTGAGAAACATCAAGGAGGTACAAAACTCTGGTGATGTGGAATCCTTGCACTAAAATGATACTAGAACTCTTGATATATAAGACAACATATAATGATAATAGAACTGTTGTGATATATAAGACAACAGGATGTGATGCTACAAGCCTGCCTTGAACACAGGAATTTCTGCCTGCAGCTCCCTGTTTCATGCAGCTATGCCATGGCACTGACTTGGTTGTCACTCTCTCTGGGACATGCAATCCCTTGGTCATCGTGCCCCCTCCTTCTCTGGTTGGTGTTTGCTTGTCCTTCCTTACACCCCATTTTCAGTCAGGGCTTTCCCATGGGTTGGGACAGAGCTGTGGACAGGAACAGGCAGGAATTGCTGTGTTGAAAAAGCAATTTAGCTTACTTGGCTTGTGTACAGTCCTGCTGTCCATGGAGGTTCTGTTCCTGCTATTGCTCCGTAGGGAGGCTGCAAATACAATTCGCCTCACAAGATTTACCATCAGGTAGGAATATTTGGCTGGAACAACCTGCTGTATAAATATATTGGCAGAAAAATTAGCAAAGAGCCATTTAACCACCACCAGGGAGGGAGGGCCAGTCATGGAGTAAGGTGTGAGGAGAATGTCAAGGTCTCTCACAGTGTGGAGCAGCAGCTGAAGGTGTATGGGGATGGTGAACAGCATTAACACATCTCTGAGCGTCTCTCCCTCTTCTGAATGTCATTGACCTTCACCTCTCAGGTGAAGGCCTCATCCAAGGTTTCCAAATTTATTTTGGCCACAGATGGAGATGGCTGCAGACACTGCCTGTCTGGGGCTGCCTGGGTCACGTTTGTGCCCCTCAGGAGAGTTGTGCCTGCAGGCAGCTCTGCGTGCAGAAGCAATGCCAGGAAGTTTTTAATGCATTCTGCCTGTCATGTTCTTTTAATGCAGCTGATGAACTGTAAGTGAGGAGAGCTGAGCATCAAGTGACCAGTCAGCACCCTGGAGACCTTCAGTAATTATTTTCTGGACGCAGAATGAAAAAGTCTTAATTTAAAATACTAATAGAGGCTCTTGGCTTCATGCTGGTTATGGAGCAAAACAGCCTTTGAGGTCCTCTAGGGAAGTAGCAGGAGGACAGAGTCCTGCACAAAATTTTGCCTTTTTTTGTCAGTATTGGCATGTTTAACTCCCCTTCCTCAGCTATCAGGCTCAGATCCTCTTTTATGTTAAATTCCTCATTGGTTTCTCCTGCACTGTGAGTCTTGCAGCAAAAAGAGAGGAGCCAAAATCTTGTGTTTTATTCTTTCCAACAAAACCCCTGCAAGCCTTTTTAATGTGCCTTAAAATAGCAAGCAGGGCACAAGTGCACTTTTTTTCCCCTTTTGATGGATGGAATTTAGCTACTGTTCCTTGATTTGTATTACTATCAATGTTACTAACAGTCTTCCCCAATGTTAGAACAGCCTTTGAGTGCCAAATCTCCAGAGAGGAAACTGCTGTTGTGTTTTGATGATGGCAGTGGAAAATTAATATTAAAACAGATTTTTTTTTTTTATCTATCTTGGCCAATTTCTGCAGGTTGGCTATTGAACTAAAGAATTGCCAAGCAGGCGTTTTCCATACAGATAATGAATTTACATTTTATTCCCTGGTTTGTTTTGCTTTTTAAAACAAGTGGTCCAATCCACCTCAGAGCATAGGAAAAAAACATTTAGACAACATGAATTGTGACTGATTTATAGAACTTAACTGTTGCTAGCCTTTTCTCCTATTTCTCCCTGAAATGCAAGATGTTGTTTTAAAGGCCAGCTAAGATGTTCTAATTTGGATGAATTGCTCATTGGGAGACAGTCAGATGTACAGAAAATTAATTTCAGTTACAGTCACTCATATCCTCTAACGCTTTAAATGAAAACATAGTGTAACTAATAAATATCTCTCAGCACAGGCATGCTCTCCTTAAAGCCTGATTAATGCTTCCATCCTCAGCATAAAATCCCCACCCTGTTAAGGTGAAGAATTGTTCCTTGATTTAAGCACTTCACCTGCCTGAACACTTGAGCATATTTCATAGAACATTTGCTGGATGCAGTTTGGCTTTGCTTGGCTAACAAAAGGTTTCTCTAGCAGCCTTTGCCCAGCTCCAGGGTGTATCTGTGTGCCCTCCCTGGGGTCCCCATCTGTGCTGTGCCCTGTCTTAGGGGCATTTGCTGTGGGAGCTTCTTCCCAAGAGCTCTCTTCTGGTTCAGCTTTGATTTTGAGCCTTTCACCCATGTGTTAAAAAAATTTTACACATGGAAAACTGCCTGAGTCCCACTGGCACCAAGTTCATTTTACACTGACCATGACAATTTTTCCATATATCTGTCCCTGGGATCTGTCTCATTCCCTTTTTTCTTTCTGTTTTTTTATTTCACCTCCACACAAACACATTTTAATTTCTGCCTTGCTTCTGACAGATTGGCTCATCTCTGGCACTCAGGCCTTGACTTCTCTCATGCAGTGCTTCCTGCAGCCAGGTGCCTGGAAGCAAATTCAGGAGCTGCCTGGCATTCCTTTGCTCCAAGTTTGTCCCCTTGCCTTCCAGAGGACCTTGAAAATAATTAAGCAAAGTCTGTTTACTCCAGCTTTGTGCAGAAGCAGGTGAATTTCAGCAGTAATGAATAATCATCTCTGTGGAAACCCTAATCAACAGAATTTTTTCTTTATCCTGGTGGAGGATGAGGCATTTGGCTGGGTAATAAACATAACATTAGTGAGAAATCACTCACTGGTTATCCCTGTGGGTAATGCATGCAAAAGAAATGAGCTGCACGACAAAATTGCTTCCCGTGCATCATGCAAAGAAAATCCAGGGATGCAGAGGTGCTAAAGCAGGGGTGAGAGGGGGGTGATGAAGTTTTTTCCCAAAAAAACCTTCTTTTTATGGCCTTATGACATGGTTACCCTGAAACCATCAGAACACTGAATTTTCCTTGTGCAAGTCCCCTTTGTTTTGTTCTGACTGAAGGAAATTTGTTTTCTTTAGGTGAAACTTGGAGCCTGTAACACCCCCAAGCCAGGCTTCTTTGACTTTGAGGGAAAGCAGAAATGGTAAGAAGAAATCCTTGTCATTCCTAGCAATTCTGGCTCTACTTTTTGTTCCATCTTGTCTCATCTGTAGACAAATTACAGACCTAGGGGAGTTGGCCCTGAAATGGCTTTAAAATTCTTTGTTGAATAGGGAAATGTTTGCTGCTATGCCTGATACAGATGTGAAATACCACAATCCTTTATTTACAGTCTTCATCCAGAGCTGGCATGCAATACAGCAAAAATGTGAGAACAGCTGCAGCTCTGTGAACACAAACTGTGTTCCAGCCTGGATCAGGATCCCCTGAAAGATCCTTTCACAACAGAGCTGCACTGACAGTGGCCATTCATGGCCTCAGAGCAAAGTTGACCATTTCAAGCTGAATGAAAGATGGCTTTGCATGCCCTGAAAGGATTTTGATGAATGTTTGCTGTGTTCCACTGATGCCACTATAAAAGCACCCTGTGCTGTCTCTGAGGGGCTCACTGATGTTTTCCTGTTGCTCCTAGGGAGGCTTGGAAAGCCCTGGGAGATACCAGCCCTCACCAAGCTATGCAGGAGTACATTGCTGCTGTGAAAAAACTCGACCCCAGCTGGAATCCACAGGTAGGAAACGTGGAATTATCACTCGCAAAACCAACCAGCATTTTTCTTTGTGAAGCTGCCAATGGTTCAGCTTCTCACAGGCTTTAATTGCTGCATGGCAAACTTCATTTTGAGCAGATTAAAGTCTAAATTTTTTCTAAAACTCTCCTTTTGTTGTGACTGAAGCAAGAAGAACCATCTCTCTCATTCATAATGATCTTCATTACAGCCAGCTCATGCACAGGCTTGGTTTGGCTGTAGTGATTTAATTTATTTTGCTCTTATTGGTTCATGCTGTATTTAGCATGTAAAGATACTTTTTATCCTTTTCTCATCCTTCTCTTTTCAACTACTCTTTAAATGTTGATCAATAGAAAGCAATCTCCATGAAAGTGACATGAACTGAATGATCAATTCTAAAAATGTTTCCTTTTTGTTTCCATGCAGCAAATTACCAAATCTGATTATGATTAGGTACTCCAACATAACAAGTCTGTATCTGTGTGTTATAGGGAGACTGTACTGTCATTTTAATTAATTTGTCTTTCATCTACCAGGTTTATTACTTGATTGAATCCTTAAGGATATCTCCTGTTTATAGACTGACTTTTATACAATTTTTAAAGAGCATTGCTCTTTAGAAAAAGTATAGCCTTTGGAAATAGAGTGAGATATTTCACTAATAGTAAAATGCTGAAGGCATGGTGATTTCTTCTTATGGTAGGAAATTTGTTCTTCTATACTCCTGTGCTTTGGAAGCAAAATCTTGTGTGGGTACAATGCTGTGAACCAAGAATTTGATTTTGAGTTGTCTTCTGATGCTGTTCATGAGGTTTAAGGTTATTTTTTTTTCTTCACTGGTTCCTGTTCCATGCCATTCATAGTGTTTTTGCAGCAAAGAAAGGCTGTCATTTGGAAAAAATCCTTTTTAATGCCCTTGGAGAAAACAGTTTTATATGCTGTGCAGTTAACCAAAGTTGGCTCTTGCTGGGTAAATTGTTGTCCAGGCTAAAATTCTCACAGAGAAATAAAGTAATTTGTAAAAATCTATGTATAATCCTGAATGAAGTAAGTGTCAAGTGAAACACATTGATTTTTTTTTTCCATTTTTTAATTACTATTAAACAAAATACTCAATGCTTTCCTGAACAAACTGTTCAGTGTGATGACAGATTGAGCTTTTCGGGTGTTCCCTTCACTTCCTTGCCTCAGAGAAATACTGTCAGAGCTGTGAGCTTCAGGTTACAAAACTGTCAGCCAGGAAAGAGGAGTAATATGTTTTTTACAGAACAAATATTCTAAAGAACCCATAGAGCAAACACAGAAAGATTGGCAGCACTGTTCCTCCCCTCTTCCCCTAAGGTACAAAGGTTGCCTTAGCAGAAAATGTAACTTAAAAGTCAGCATTGAAATAAAGTTGGCTTTGCTTTCTTCACAAGGATCCACCTGTCCTTCTTATTACATTATCCTTTTAATTCCACTTTTATAGGACCAAAATGCTCTCAGGAATCCTCTCTGATGCATCTGGTGCTGCTCTCCCATTTTTCCTTCTCCCCACAAAATCCGCGTTGTGGAGCCACGAGAGGGAGCTCTGTTCTTTAAAATGATGGAGATGTATGTGTCAGGGGATGGGAATAAAATAGCTACTTTAGTCTTCAAATTTCAAATTGGATTTATAGAAAAGAGCTGTGGGTACATTGCAAGGTGCTTCATCACTGTCACAGTGTCTCCTTTGCATGCTCATCTGCTGGGTTCCTTCAGATTTTTCTTATGTACCACAGATTCTGAATGAAATACTCCAAATGCTTGGTTTAAAAGCAGTATAAAGTGCACATTACAAATTTGAAAACTTTGGCTTTCATATCATTATGAATCAAATAGTAATTACAGTACAAAAGTGTTCAATTTCTTGCTGTGCATCCTTGTGAATTTTGCTGTTTAAAAGCTTTTTTCATGTTCCCAACTTACTTTTATTCAACCTTTCATCTCCTCTGTTAAAATTCTTCTTTTGTGTTATTTTAAATCCTCCTCAGTCTCCTGTTTCATATATTTGCAAAAGGGCTTTATTAACTTGATCCTTCAGTAAAATTTTAAGCTTAAAACCACTTATTTTTTTCATAGGTTCATTTTTCCAGATTTGCTGCTGTTCTGCAGCCTTCAGGCTGTCAATGTTTTTGTTAACAAATAGAATGGAACTAAATGCAGTATTTCTTGTGCAGTCCAAATAGATCCACTTCTTCATTCCTTTTTCTTGTGTCTCCATTGATTCATTCTTTCATATTGAAGGTTCTTCAATTAGTACACTTCCAGCATCAGATTTACCTGCTTTAAATTAGTATCTTTGTTTTGGATGGGAAAAAACTTGAAGTAGAAGGGTTCTGATTCAGGGAGGATTGCCCTGAATTTGTGTCCAGAAGCAATGAGAACTCTAACAGCAGCACAAACCTCACCTGCTGCTTCCTATTCCTGCACTAACTTTGGAGTACCCACACCTCATTAGGAGACAGCTGAACGTGCAGAGGCAGCAGCAGAGCTGTTCTCTGCTCTCTGAAGTTTGTGTGCCATTTTTTACTGTACCTGCTTGGCTACTTCCAATGTGCTTTAGTTTCTTTTTCACCCTTGCTGCCTGCAGGTTGTCTCATAGTCCTGCCTAATCTTTTCTTTCAGAGCTTTGTCTAAAACCTGGGAAAAAATGATTATACTGTACTTATTTTCAGCAATTTTATTTGCTGGAAAATCTTTTACATTAACTGGTAACCCCAAGGATATTTGAGGTGAGGTCCATTGTCTTTACATCCATGAAGCCACGGGAATTTCATGGCTGTGTTGGTCTAGAACAATCACAATTGCTTTTCAGGATGTTCTGCAATTCAGCCCTTCTGAAAGGCTGAATAAGACCTTCAGCCAGGTCTTACTATGTGTTGTGGGTTGTTTTGCTCCTTTTCCCAAGAACAGCTGTTAGTAGGAGGTCAGGAATATTCTTTTCCATGCTGTCTCCATTCTCTTGATGCAGTCTTCCTTCATCATCTTCTACCTTTGAGCACATCTTTTGTTTCTCGTGAGTCATTCCTTCCAGTCTGAAGTTCCAGGCACTGGAAAGGTAATTGCTTGGACCAGCTCAGCTCTATTTGCATATTTCAGAGACATCACCTGTCCTTCAAGTCTATTCACTCTTCCTCCAGACCAGAACAGAGAATAATTTATGAAGCCATTCTTTTGCATTCTCCAGCCTGAAACAGAAACATTTCATGCCGTCAACACCTCCCACTGCTTCGGGTCTTTTACAAAGGAAGATGAGTCCTGGCTGCTTCTCTTCTCCTATGTTCACCTGTCCTCCTCCTGCTTTACTGGCAGCAAATGACAATTGCTTTTGGTGGCTTTGGCTGGTGTGAGGTGGTGGTGACACTCACCTGCCCTCCCTGCCAGCCACCGTGTGCGTGTCCCTCTGGCTCTGCGTTCCCACTCTGATGGATGAGTGATGCGATGATTGACTCTCACAATTAATGGACAAATATCATGTCTACAGGTTAAGAAAAGTTTTATAGATTTATATATTGTGTTGTTATCAGGGGACAGCTGGAGTTGGGACATCTGGGAGGACTGGCTTGTCACTGTGGTGACATCTGACCTCTAAAGAGGATTTAAGGAAGAGATCTCCACCACTGGACAGCAAATAAGGGGTTGGTGGACAGAACTTTGGGAAGGGTTAAAGGCTTAAAAAGGGAAAACCTCAATTGTGAAGGGGCTGAGCACATGGTGGGAAAAATCTTTTGCTCCCAGCGCCATAACCTTTTTTGTTTAATCAGTCTTCTGCTGTATTTTTGATAAGGTTTAACAAACCTTCCTAAACTATGAAAAGTGAGTGACTATTTCTCACACCACTGCCATGGTTCTGTTCTGCAGCCTCAGCAGAGGGCTCAGGGATTTGGGGAGTGTCACCTTCAGAAGATGGGTGTCACCTTCATGCAGTCACTTTGTTCTCATGTACATCGCTGCATAATCGGGCGCTTCAGCACTTGCAGATTTGAGTCCTAGTGGCTGTTTGCAGTCTCCCAGACATTGCCAAATTCTCATCTCTCTTGTGGGTATCACAAATTTCCTTTGGGCTTCAAGTTTTTCAAGCCCAAAGAAACAGAAGCAGGCCAGCACTTCCTTTCTTAGTAGCACGGAACAGTCCCTTCCACTGAAACCCTGTCACAGGGCTGTGGGTGGAGGTGTGACGCCACACTGCAGGGGTGGCCAGGAGCTGTTATTGATCCATCCTTGTAACGAGATGGTTATATGGCACAACTCAAACAATAAAAATAAATAATAAAAAAAGCATCCAGATTTGCTCAGCACATTTAGCCTTCCATTTGCTGATTGCAATTTTGGCATCGCTCGGTTCGAAATATTTCCTTTTCCTATTTCGTATATTACATATTTACCAGTTCAAATCTGAACAGCTTGTCACTACTAACTTCAGTGGCATCCTTTCCCAAACACTCACATGCCTCTCTTCCTATTTGCTTTGAGTGTTGAAACTCACAGGAGGACTTAAAGATTTTCTATTTATATATCAAAGCTTGAAAAGTTGGCATTTTAACTTATTTGACTCAGCTTCACCAATAATGCAGTTAGTAAAATTTCTGCTGTGTAATGAGGAAAGTTGGAGATCAGGAATCTGAAGAGCAGAGACATCTTTCGAAGGGAAAAAGAGCTCTACCTCAAAGAAAACAGGCATTCACCAAACACCTTTTTAGGCTCTTAAAGGTGTGAAGTCCCACTTCTGATGTTTACAGGGGAGGAAGTTGCCTGTGCTTTTCTAAAGTACTATTCTGTGCCTTGTTTGAGCAGGGGAGGATTTAATTCTCTGTAGTCTGGCCCAAATGGGAGTAAAATCTCTCCTTTGCTGGGTTGGTGTGGGAGCACCAGATCATACCAAGAGAGAACCCTTGGGGGACAAAAAGGCTCATGAAACAGAAAACAAACTTCAGAGTGAATAAAATACAAATGCACAATTGCTGCAGGCTCAGAGCAGTCCAGTAAGCTGGAAATCTTTTGGGACTAAAACAAATGGATTTGTCCATTGGGTGTTTTTGAAGGAGGTACTGCAGGGGGCAATATTTGATAAGGTGGTGATAAGGTACCCTGTGGCCAGGGCTGGGCTCCATCCCTTCTGGTGAAATAACCTTTTTCTGTCACATTTATATGCAATAAGCAAGTTGAAACTAAAATGTGAGAAAGAGAATTTGCAGTTCAGGCATACAGTGAAAAGCAGGAGAAACAATTCCCTGATTTGCAGAAGAGCTGAGGTCTGTGTGTGCTTTTGGCAGGTTGCACCAGGTGTTAACTGAATTATTTTAATAATTGATTTAAATTGATGAGCCTCTTGTATTTAAGTAAGCTCTCCAAGGCAGCTTGGATTCTCTGTAGTGTAAGATCTCCAAGAGAATTGAAAAATTTCTATAATGACTCAAATACAAACTCTGTTTCCAATGACATTAAAAAAAAATTTGGTAAAATTCAAAACGTGATTTTTTCTTAAATTTGGATTCATTGTTCAAGTTTGCCCTGTTGATATATGGAACAAGAAGCTTTGATCTTTTGCAGTTTATAAGTTCTATGTCTGGTCAACTTTTAGGAATTACATTAATGGTAAATGCAGTTTCAGGCTGAAATCTCTGGACTTCTTGGTTAGTTCTGCAGGCCAGGGGAATTTCTTCTGGAAATTAGGAAATGCATTAGAAAAACTGTAGTCTGTAAACAAAATGAGTGCACCCATGGTGTTTTCCTGTTTTGTCTATCAGTCAGACAGATGTCTTCCTTGATAATCTGGCCCAGCAGCCCCTGTTTGTGCTTGGGAAAGAGCAGCAGAGTGCTGTGGGCAGGATTACCAGGGGGATGGGAAGGGACCTGTTTGGGTCTCTCCCTGCCTGTCACCAGCAGCAGTGAGCCCAGACACCTGCTTTGTTTGGGGAAATAGCTCAATTTATGGCTTGCTGTGCTGCCAGGTCAAAAACTTTGAAAAATAGCGACTTTATTTCATTTGTAGTATAAAAGCAATTTAATTGCAGCGTGTAAAGTGGGCACTAATCAAATTATGGCTGTGCTCCCTAATGCTTGCTGTCCTGTGCTAATGCAGCACACTGGGAAGGGGAGCTGTGCAACAGTGCTGCAGGGGCTTTGCACATTTCTTTGTATGGATCCTGCTGTGGCACTTGATCCTTAGGGAATTTCATAGCTGACTTTTTGTTTGGGTTTTTTTATTTATCCAAATGTTGTTAATAACACCAACAATAATTTCTAACAAAATATGGAAAACAAAGATCACTGTTTGCTCCACATTTTTTTTTGAAAGCTCTTATTTCAGTGGTGACCACATTGGAAGAAGCATATCACTGAAACAATTTGTAAACTCTAATCAAGCTCTTCCCCTTTGAAAACAAAAGAAAGCCAAACCATCAAGCCTGTAATTTTTTTATTATTATTATTATTCTTTTAGCAGAAAACAAAGTGCCAGAAATTAAGATTAAAACCAGAAAATGGATCCACCCCAGGCTCCTGGCTTTGGGGTGTGTGAGACTACAGTGTCTTCTGATTTTAGACAATGTGCTGAGTTGTTTTTTTGTGAACTACACTGGGGTACGTAATAGTTTTTGAGGATTTTATATCCTGAGAAGGTTTAGATGTTAACACACAGAGGGATTCTTCTGCCATGCTGCCTTTTGCCAGCTGTATGAGGGACAGTCTCTAGCATGCAAGTGGGCTTGGTGGAGATTGCAGTTATTTACTGTGCATGGCTCACAAAACCTTGCAGTCTGTGTACACTTCACTCCTACTTGTGAAACTAGAGGTGAGGTGACCCACCTTATTCTATCCACGTTGGAAAAAAGGCAGTTTATTATCTGCAAAATTAGATTTTAAGTGCTTTGCTTTTGGAGCGTGCTTTCAGAACCAATTTTTCTTATTAGCAAGGGGATGCTTTGTAGTTCCTGTTGTGTCAGAAACTAAAATCCCACCCTATAAACATGAACTAAATTCCCCCATTCTTCCACAATAAAGCTGGGTAGTGTTGTTCTGCTGCATCTCCTCATGAGGAGTGTGTGCTGGTGCTTTAAGTCCCTGGCACAGATCCTACCCACAAAAGCTGTCCTTAGGTAATTTGTTGCTTTTCTGTCCCTGTCTTTGCAAGTAACTCACCAGCCAGGCATTGGGGTGCTGTGCTGGTGGGGCTGGGATTCTGTTTGTGGACAAGTTTGACCAATGACAGGGTTTTTTTATCTCCTTTTTTTTAGCCTTTTATTGTAGAGCACAAAACAAAATGCCAGACCCACGCTGTTGTTTGGAATTGTGGCAAGCTCTGGCAAGCTGTGCAGAAGGGAAGAAGTTAAAATGAACAAGCATCTCATAGTAGAAATATAAACAACTGGAATATGTGTCAGCCTCCTACCCCCTGGGAGCGTGTTGGATTGTTCTCTTTGATTTTACATCCCTGCAGAAATTTATGGTCTCAGCTCCTTTTATTTATGACATTCTGATCCTCAACCAAGCGATTGATTGAAATACAACAGTGCCAAGCTGCAAGTCTGTATTTCAGACAGGCTGAAGTTTAGGAAGCAAACCAGCAATGCAGTCATGGATTGAAGGCTGCACTGAAATCCTGTACAGGGGTTGCCCACATTTCTATGCCCCTAATCTTCTTCAAAGGAGAGAATTGTCATGGCAAGGGTTATGCCTCTTCTCTCTCCCTCCTTTTAAGCTGCCTGTTGTTGCTGAAAATATACAGTATGTTAAATATGCAATCATACCAGCCCTCCAAGGGCTAACTTTGGCTTGTAGAGATGCTAGTCCTCATTTTTGCAGCTCAGATCCAGCAGTGTTGATGCACTCTGGTGTTAGTGTGCTGTGAGTAGCATAACATATTCCCTTGCAGCTACTTGGATGTAACAGTAGTGGGTTTTGAGAATTCCAACCTAGAAATTGGGAGGGGGTCACCGTTAGCGATTTTGGTTAAATATTAATATATGGAAATATTTTTCTTTTGAATATATCGCTGAATTAATTTTCACTATCTTGCACTGATTACAGAAATATTACAGAATATTACTGTTTGGGATGTATTGAGAAAAAAAGAATAATTAGAGGTGTAACTCTGCCTTGCTGAGTGTGCTGCTGCAGCAAAGTGAGGCATCCCAGCATCACGATTCCTGGCTTGCAGGTGGATGTAGACACTGCATGCTAGCCAGATACACCAGAAGCAATTGAAAAAAAAGAGCAAGTAAATTTATATATATATATATTATATTTATATTTAAAGTTATATATTAATTTATTTTATATAAATATTTTATATATTTGTACATATTTATGTATTTATATAAAATATAAAATTATATTTATATATATATATATAATCTCAAACTACTGGCATACAGTGATGACAAGATGTCACAGAGTGAGACAAAACACTTTACTGTGTAACTTTGTGTGCAGCAGGGAATTTGTTGCTTTTTGTTATCCCTGTAATCATTGTCCAGAAGTAACAGGTTCTGCTGTTTGCCTGCAGTCCCACAGCACCTGAATCACTTCTTCTGTGGTCCCATGGCTGTGGGATTGGAAGCACGGGATGCAGCTGAGCTCTGGGATCTTAAAACTTCACTTGAGCAATTGCTCTCCTGGCTGAGAAAGCATCTCAGTGTCACCAGATCTGGTGTCAGTTGCTGCAGATCCTCTGCTGAAGGCTGTTGCTTCTGTGGCTGAGTTGACAGAAAATGGTTAAATACTGATATTTCCAGTGATCTTGGCTAAAACTGAGATGGTAAGGTTGAATTTGTTAAAATTTCAGACCAGAAGCTGAAACCACTGAGATGCAACCAGAGGTGCCCTCTGTCATTTCTGCCTTGAGGTGGCAGTTTCTGGCAAGGCAAGGAAGGTGTGTGAATGCCAAGTGCACTTTTCATTTGTTGCAGGTTTTAGCAGCAATGCTGCTGCTCCTCAGCCACAAAAACATGAATGACAAAAGCACTGAAAAGCTCTTTTTTGTGAAATAGCTGTGTGAGGCTGGAAGCAGGAAAGAGCAGTGACATGAGAAGTGACTCCACCAGCCATCCAAACTTCCCTGTGAGGTTCATTTCTGTACTGAAAACTCTAAAACAAATTGGTACAAGATGCTTTTGGTAGTGCTGACATGGCCAAACTGGGAGCTGGGAAAGCTGCAGGGTGGGCTTGGGGCAGAGGAGAGGTGTTGAACCAAGCAGGAGGGTGCCATGGGCAGTTCAGGAGCTTGGGCAGGGAGCAGAGCCTCTGGGGGAACAGGAGGTTTGGAGGGGGAGGAAAAATAAATAGAAAATTGCAAGGTGAGGTGAGGAGGACCAGGAGGGCAAGATCTGTTTTCTCTGCCCAGTTTTAGTTGGGGTTGGAACAAGGTGACCTTTGAGGTGCTTTCCTGTGACCGTGTTCACAGGGGTCCCAGGACGAGGGAAGAGATGAGGATCTGACTCCATGTTTCAGAAGGCTTGATTTATTATTTTATTATATATATTACATTAAAACTATACTAAAAGAATAGAAGAAAAGGATTTCATCAGAAGGCTTAGCTAAGAATGATAACAAAGGTTTGTGGCTCAGACTCCATGTCCAAGCCAGCTGACTGTGGTTGGCCATTAATTACAAACAGCCGCATGAGACCAATCACAGATGCACCTGTTGCATTCCACAGCAGCAGATAACCATTGTTTGCATTTTGCTCCTGAGGCCTCCAGCTTCTCAGGAGGAAAAATCCTAAGGAAAGGATTTTCCATAAAAGATGTCTGTGACACTCTCCTATTTGAACCATTCTGTGGTTCTGTGATGATTCCTGCTGCCCAGGTGGCTTCCTGAGCAGGAGAGAGCCTTCCTGGATCTCAGTGTTTCCCTGGAGTGCCCAGAAACATGGAAAGTCCTTTTTTTGGGATAGCCAAGTGAGGTGGTGAGTGAGAGTGGGAGGAGCAGGGACTGACTGCTCTGCTTGTGGCACTTGGTGGACGTTCCAGAGGGGAGCTTGGACTTGTTCTGCTGCTCTCTTACTTGCTCTGCTCCTTAAACTCCTGCTCCTGAAATTTCTGCCAGCAACCCACCAGGCTGGGCAGGCAGCTTGACTGCTTTAAATTGGGAAGGACTCAACCTCTAATTACAAAAAAATCTGATTTTTCCAAGTAATTGAAGCTGTTGCAAGACACTCAGCTTGCTGTGTTAGAGGCTCTTAAGAATTTCAGGAACTTGAGTAGAAATTGCAAGTTTATCTTACTGTGGAATATGTAATATATTGATGTTTAAGTGTGGAGCTGCAAACATTTACTTGAAAGTATTCAAACACAGGAAGGGTCTGTGTACCCTGCTGCTTCACATGGCAGAGCAAAAGCTGGTTTAAGATGCAGAGTGTGTTAATTAAAAATAACATATGCTTTTGGGTAGGAGAAACCAGCTGTAATTGTTTTGTGTACATCATAAGCTATAGTATAAGTAAGCTGTTTCTTTAGTGAAAATACTGCTTTTTGAATTAGGAAAAGGTTAAGTGGCTGTGTTTAGCTTGCTCTTTACAGGAAATATCAAGGAAGTATTGAGTGTAATTACTGGAGATTAAGGTTTTGTTTGGATGTTAACTAACAGGTTGGTTAATGTCATGTAAACACTATTTGTCTCTTAGACTGGAAAAAGTTTTCCTTTAAAAGGGCACCTATTGTCTCCTACTTGGATATTTGGACACTGTTGTACCAAATGACTCTTATTTAAGGAAAGGTGGCACTCCTCAAAGGTCTCTGGAGCATCTTGTAGGTGCTTTTTGCTGAACTAACCCACACAAAGCAGGGAAAGGCACAGCACCAGTGCTCAGCACAAAGGGGCTGTTCCAGATCCTGCATCACTCTGGCTGAGCCTGCCAAGGGTTGCACTGTACATTTGGAAACCTCCTTGTTTCTGCTTGGGACCACTGAAGATCTCTTCATTCTGCCATTCCTGTGCCTGCAGACCTCACAAATCCACCCTCTGCCTTCACAACTGAGATGTGCTGTGGGAAACAAATGTCCATGGCACTGCTCTAGCAGCCTCAGAGCTGCTCCTTTCACCACTGGGGATGTTGGCTCTGCAGTGATGCCTGGCCCAGTGTCACTCCAGAAAGCAGAGGATGGCTGCTGATGTCCTTTATTTGTCAAAATTTAGGGTTACATTCAGTTTTCAGGCTTCAGAGCACCTGCTTCATCCCAAGACATAGAGTTGTTCAGCTTGGCTCAGAATATATTTCCTGCTCCTACAAATGTCTGTGTAAATCTCTGTAAATATCTTGTATTAAATTGACAACCCCCCCAACAATTACAGTACAGGCTGTGCTTGTGTCTGTAGCTTGTTCCCCTCTGGATTTTCATACAGGTGATGGGTCAGAAGGGATTGATTGCTCCAGGACTGACCTTGGTTTCCTTCATGCTGGAAGGGTCCAACCAACACCACTCACTGCACCCTTTGAGCTGCAGGCACTGGGAAAATATGCAAGTTTTGGCAGAGTCCATAAAAAGAATGTGAGGAAAGGAACCTGCTGGTTATCTTGTGCTTTCCATCTCCATGTCCGCTTTTCCTTTTAAAAAAAGTGCTCCACAAACCAAAAACTGTGGGAAGCCACTGCTTCGGGGCTTTTTTTTTTTTTTTTTGAGCATAGTATTTCTTTCCACACATATGCTAAAATGTGTACAGTGAGTCATGAAATCACAGCTCCTAGCAAGCATTAGACTTGCTCAAAATTATATCACACATATTACATTTATTTTGCTTCCCCTGACTGTCTTTACTACTAATTTCCAACTGTGATTATGGTGCAGTTATTAATTAAGTCGTTAGAGTTAAATGAGTAATCTGCAAAGCTTTGCTTTAGATCACAGCACTATTTAACTATGACATTACTTATAGTATGTTGGTTTTTATTTTTTGACTGTAATCTGGAAAGTATTTTCCCTGTCTTAAATAGTGTTTTTTAAAGGGAAATTCTGTGAGGAGACTTAAAAGAACCGGAAAACTTTACGTAGATATTATTGGAATATTAACTAAACTGTCCCTTTAATATTTAAAACAAAAAAAAAATTAAATTTAAAAAAAAAAAAAAACACCTCAACCCCACCGTGCTGGCATTTTTCACGGGCAGTTTGCTCAGATTGTTCAGATCCTCAGTGGGCTCTTGAAAAGGCTCCAGGTGCTGAGTAATGTGCACACTGGGGCCGAGCTGCTGCTGGGAGCCAAGGAGGATTGTTGAGAGAGGAATATTAAAATATTCTGTTTATGGCAGTCATTAATAGGGCTGGTGTGGAGGGTACGGCAGCCTTTTGTGAAGGGTGGCTCTGCAGAGGCTGTCCTCAGCCAGGAGGGATTTGTATCTTGTTTGGGTGTTGTGGGAATCCATAAAATCAGAGGGTTTTGGAAAAGCTGCAAAAGGCAGCCTCAGAGACAGCAGAGCTGGGATTGGAGCTAAGCATGAAATTGGTCAGCAGAAAAAATATATAGGAAGTAGAAAAGTAAGGACAACTAGAACAATGGTCTGTGTATTAAGACTTGATAGAATAACTCCCTAAACTGCAGAAAATATGGGGAGATATTAGGAAGTTATAAGCTTAATAATGGAGCTCATTGTGTTTTAAGGCTTATAAGCAGGTATTGTATTCAAAATAAGCAAGCATTGTTTAACCAAAGGTACCTGTGCTTATAGTGGTTGGATAGAACCACTGTGAATGTGTGATTTGTCAAAATGTGTGATTTGCTTTGTGTGATTGGTCAAAAAACTTACTTTATAAGTTCTAACATTGAGTTCTTAATGTGCTGCCTGGGATGTGAGCTGATGGCATCTTCCCATTGTCATAACCAAGTAATGAGACTGATGCTGGAAAATCAAACAGCTCAAGGCACGTTCCCAGCAGTCCTGTCCCGTTTGTGATTTGTGTATAGACCGCGGCCACCGATAGGTGTTACTGCCTTACAGTGCTCAGCAAAGAGAGTGAGAAATGCTGAGCTCGTATCTTAGTCAGGAAGGAAGGATTTGATGAATTTAAACCGCGTCAAACAACGCCTAATTTTATAAGCGGTTAAAGCGGTATTTCCTGTGCCAGCATCACCTCCAAAGGGTTAATATTTCCAAAGGGTTAACATTTCCCTTCGCTCCCGCTGCAGGTAGCGTGAAGTTCAGCCGAGCTGTGGAGGCAGGAGGATACAGGTGAAAAATGCCTTTGGAAGGGAGCATTGTTTGTCCTCATTTCACGGCTCATTAGCCGCATTGTGCCGGGGTCAGGAGCTCCCGCGGCGTGTGGGGACAAGGGATATCTCCAACCCATCCCGGGGCTCTCATCTTCGGACCACCTGCGCTTGGGGGGCAGAGCACCCTCCTCCCTTTGCTTCTCCTGGCACTGGCCTCAACTAGCAAAGGAAAAGACGGCAGCAATTATGGCACACGCAATTAACGAGCTTCTAATCTCCAGCCTTGTGTGTAATTGCTGCTGTCAAATACAATTAGTCTCTGCCCAAGTTCCCTTCCCAGGGGGATGGCCGGGCCGTGGCACACACGGAGAGGAGGGGGGCGACTGTCTGAAACTTTAGGAGAGTTTGCATTTTCTTGTTGTCTCCCCAATAATCCTCACTCTTCAAATAGAGAAATGTTAATCCAGAGCATCAGGGGAACGTGGTGGCCAGCAGAGCAGGTCTGCTCTTGGGTCTGAAGTGTCTTCTGTAAAATTTCTCACCTGAGACTATAGCAGCTTAATTACAATTCAATCAGCACATGCCAGGGATTTACTGGTACCTTCCTGTGAGCCTGACAGGGCTCCAGCACATCACCTGTCCTGCCATAACAACAGGCTGGAGTTCCTACACCTCCCAGGTGTAGTTGGGGGAGCTGGGACATGGGCCAGGGTTTCTCCTTCCCCTGCCACGCAAATCTCTCTGAGCATCCAGTGTCGGGATCTCTCACTGGTCAGAGTGACCCTGGGAAAAGTTAGAAAGTCTCTTTTCCCAGCCCAGCGCTTGAAGAAGGGGTCAGGGCTCTTCATTTCTCGGTCTCAAGGTTGTTTATTGTGTCCTATCTATAAAAAACTTTCTCCTGCCCTGCCAAGGTCAGCCCAGCAAGACAGTACGAAGCACTCTGTCTGCCCCCGGGGTGGTGTTAAGTCTTTATACTAAAAACTACCTGTACAATATTTACAATTACTTCCCAATACCTATCACTTATGTTAGACAGTGAGCTTCTACTCTAAACCAGTCTATAAGTGCCAACATCACAGCAGAAGATGGAGGCCGAGAAGAAGGAGAAAGGCTGGACACACTCAGATCCCTCCATCTTGCCCCTTGAAGCCCTATACCAAAAATCCTAAAATCTACTTTTCCACCCCATGATAACTTCACTAATATTCTACTTAAACTGTTGTGGCCTGCTGATCTTCATACAAGGTTGGTAACTTGCTCCACGGGTCATGATCGAAACCACAGGGACATTTTGGGCTCTGTGCCAGGGTCTCTGAGACCCCTGGCAGGGGTCTTGGCTGCTCAGGACAGCCAGAGGGATGCCCTGGGTTCTGACAATCCAGCAACTGCAGCTCCTCCAGGCTTGGTGGCTCAGGACCCTTGGTTGCATTTCAGAGCCCTGCAGCACTTTGAAAGGCCCTGACAGATCTTGGTGAAGGCTGCCACATTCCTGCCAAGAGAGTGTTTCACCAGTCTGCTGCTGTGTGTGCACCTTACAGACAGGTACAGAGCCAGGGTGATGTGTCCCTGTGCCCAGGACTGGGTTCTGTGCTGCCCATGCAGGAAGGGCAGGGAATGTGCCAGGCTGACACCTGCACTGGAGGAGCAGGAGAGCTGGAGAAAGGTGAATTGTGCAGCACAAACGCAGATTGGAATCTGCACCATGCATTGAAATGCTTGAGAAGCTTTGAGTGGAGTCGTTTTGTTAGGAGTATTCCTTGTCTGCATCCCACAAAGCTGGATACAACTGCTGCTCTGGCTCCAGCTGCATCAGGCTCAGAGGAAGAGGAAAATAATACAATAAGTAGTAAAACTTTTTCTATGCAGTGTGGTGACTCAGGTGTGAGATCCTGATGCATCACTCTTGTTTAAGTTGTCTCACTTTTCTGTTTCCAAGGTGCTGAAAATCCTCAGTATTGACCATTTAAAGGCATTGGCCAGGATAACTTTGAAGATAAGTATTTTGATGAGATGAACCTTTTTTTTTTGCTGATGGCTTTCTCTTCTCCTTAAATATGTTTTTATGAGAAGTTATTTAAAGGTTTTGGGTGTGGAGAAAAGCCAGAGTGAGATGTGAGGGAATTGGGGGGTGATAGATGTGCAGTGCAGCAGAGCCACGTGCCTTGCCAAATAACTATTGCTGTGTTTGCTGGGTGTCTGGGCATGCAGAACCAGCCAGGCAGAGTTCCCATGTTGCTCTGGATAAAACTGAGATGCCCTACATTTAACCCATGGGACCTAGGTCATCTGTTAACTGGAAATTATAGTCTTTCATTTTTTTAAAGGCTTTACTGAAACTCGTGCTGTTCCTGCTGTTTTGTAGTATTTCTGTAGGACTTCTCTGTACCTTCCTTCTGTCAGAATTAGGAGTCCCTTGCCCTGCATGTAAATAGCTGTGTCCTGGTCCATCCCAGCTAATCACTGAAAGTGGGTCCATTTGCATATCTATAGCTACTTCTGCCTCTCGAGCTTGAAGTGGGTCATTGGGAGGACCCATGAATTTGCCATCTTGTTAAATCTGTTGTAGCTTGTTTTGTGTAGATTGGAACAAAGCTTGGGTGTGGAAATGAAAAACAATCCATCCCTGTCCTGTCTTCAGGGATAGGGCAAGAGAGTGAACCACCAAACCAACCCCCATCAGGAAACTCCTGCTCCTTCTCTTAAATGATAATTTTCATCCCACTCCCCAAAAATGCCAAAGGAAAAACTGATCTTATTGCCATCATGGGAGAGTTTTGTGACAAAACCCTCACAAAGAAAATGTTTGTCTCTAATTGTTTTGCATTTCCATAATGCTTAGTATGATAAAACCATCTTCTCTTTCTCCTTTATTTTTCAATCATGATTAGGCTTTAATGTTGTTAAAGCTTATAAGTGAGTTTGAGCCACTGTCTTGTTGAAGAGAAGATGGAGCTGAAATTTTCAGTGAGGCACTGGACAGGGTTTTTAATGTGTCTGTCATTATATGTTAACCTCTGAACTGGGACACGACGTCTGTTTTATGGCTGACAACAATTTAAAAGTATACATCTTGACATGGTGGATAAAGGAAGAAGGGGGAGTGGGGAAGAAAAAAAGAATTAATGATGTTAGCAAATATTAGTCCCTGTATTTCCATTCTGTTCTGAAAGTGGTTGTCAGGCTTTGAGGCTGCCTGGAGCAGCATTGCCAGTGACAGCCAGCCAGGATGCCATTGTCCCTTGGATCAGCTGGGCTGTTATTGACAGACCCAGGGCACTGAGGCAGGGATGAGGAGCTCCACTGTCTGTTCCTGGAGGAGGGTGCCTTTTCTCCTGGCATTCCTGGTGACATTTGAGAAGGACAGTTCTGGGCTTGGTGGAGTTCCCTGTGCCAGTCCCTGAGCCCATCTGGAGTCAGGGGGTAGAAGATGTCTCCTCAGGAGTTCTGTTTGCTGCATGCCCAGCCCAGGTTTGCCTGTGATTGATGCTGGTTTTGGCCAGCCAGACCCGCCCACCAAACTTAACTACCACAGGAGCACTGACTTTGACATCAGCCTCAATTGTACACCAGCAACAAGAATCAGTGGGCAAGAGGAAAATATGAGAAATTTCACTGTTTAAGACATGTCTTACACTTCTGTATTTCTCTATCATCTTTTCTCCTGTTTCTTATATGCCACTGCCTGTGCTTTGCACACAAGTGCAATCCTCCAAGATGTCTTTATGTTCTGTCACAAATTCATCTTTATTCCCACAGTTTTTAACTGGCATTTTAAGAGCAATGTCCTGTCCTTACTGAGTCCACAGCAATTTTGCCTTTCCTACAGCACCTCTCCTGCACAGTCCAAAAGTGGCTGCTCCTGCTGTCATCTCTCTTGGGTTCAGGTTCCAAATTATGGAAGCCCTGGATCATGCTATTCCTGAACTATTATTAGTTCCATGTGCATCTGCAGTGCTTCTGGACAGCTCTGCCAGCAGTGAAAGAAATGGAGCTGGCTTAATTGAGAGCCACATAGTTAATTATTAGTGCCTTTTTAACAGAGGAGACAGGAAATTTGCAGTGTCAGTTCTTAATTTCATTGTGGTTTGCAGGGTAATGTGACTTTAAATTCATGAGTCATTACCTGCATATAAGCAGCTCTAAAAGCTCTCTTTTGCTGTAAAAATTTCAAAAGATTTAAAAAGGAAAAGGGCATTACTGATCCCTTCAGCCAGGATGAAGAACAAATAAAAACACCAGTTCTTGTCAGTGCTGTCAGTAGCTGTGACGTGATTTGGAGGGAGCTGCTGCTTCTTGCTCCACTTTTTGTGTCACTGAGTTTGGAACATCATGCTCAGATATTGTGTGGAAGTTCTGGCAGGCTAGGCAGCAAGGATTTTGGAAGTGGGCAATGAGCTCATGGACAGGCAGGTTGTCAAAGGCAGCTGGAAAGAAACCAGTTTGTGTCTGTGCTGCAGCAGAGTTAACTCTTTAGGAAGCCTGGGCACATTCCCCTTTGAAAGTCCCCTGAGGATGAAAGGTGGAGCCTTGTCTCTGTCTTCATGCCTAAATACTGAGAAAACAGATTTTTTTCCTGGACCTTCTTCATAAATTTGTTCTGCATATCAAGGATTGTGATGGAATAAGCTTGTTTCAACATTCATAAATTGAATATTGAATTACCTATTTCTGTGTGAAAGAGACAAGATAAAAGCTACTTGGACAAAGTAACTTGTATATGGATTAAAAACCAGAGAAGTTTTTGCCTGAGTGTTTTTGGGAGAGCCTTTATCACTAAGTTTTCTGATGACCTTATGTGTACTCAATCAACGTGATTAATCTTTGGTAGAAATGCATTCGTTGTGCAAAGAAGGTGAACTTAATCCTAGAAATCTTTTTTTTTAACAATTTCTGCCTCTAGAAAGATTAAATGTATTTTTTCAAATGTTTTTTCTGACCTGGAAAAAAAGCAGCAACCAAGAAGTAGAGTAGCCAGAGATAAATAGATTAAAATTTTTTTACAGTTTCTGACACTGATTGAATGCCCATCATCCCTCAGTATCAAACAGGGTAGAGTAATAGTAAGTGTAGCTTCATTGTATAGGAATAACTCTTCTGTGCACTTTCAGGTGATCTGAAATTAATTTTATTTTATTAGTGGAATCCAAGTAATTGATGGACAGTAAGTTTCTCTGCTAAATAATTTTTTAAGAGGGGCACTGCACTGTTAAGACTCTGAAGCCCTTTGCCTTGAAGAAGGAGAGCTTCATGTCACTTTCTACTCTAAATTAGAGAGAGCCTTCTTGCCATGGAATAGTTTTCAAAGCCAATTTCCTTTCCATGTATTCTTATCAAGAAGTTTGTAATATATGCAAACCTAATGTAATGGTTTTGGGCTGGTACAGAACTGAAAGGTGGAACTGGTTGACTCAAGCTGGGCAGAATGTAAAAGTGAATGTATTATAGGGAGCTAGTACATTGATTTAAAACAAAAGCAGCCTGAGGAGCAGGAAGAAAGGCAAAAGTATATTTTTTTTTTTTTTTAATCAACATCTTTCTAAGCAGAATTCTGATGGTACAGCAATGCTTTTGAGTGTAATGAAGGGGATGAGATGGGATGGAGCACCTCTCCTATGAGGAAAGGCTGAGAGAACTGGGATTGTTCAGCCTGGACAAGAAAAACTTTGGGGTGATATAATTGTGGCCTTCCAGTACCTGAAGAAAGATTATTTACAATGGCTGGAGTGACAGGACAAGGGGGAATGACTTCAAATTGAAAGAGAGAAGGTTTAGATTAGATGTCAGAAAAAAATTCCCCTCTGTGAGGGTGGGGAAACCCTGGCACAGGATGCCCAGGGAAGCTGTGGCTGCCCCTGGATCCCTGGCAGTGTTCCAGGCCAGGCTGGACAGGGCTTGGAGCACCCTGGTCCAGCAGAAGGTGTCCCTGCTCATGACAGGAGAGTGAAAGTAGATTATTTTTAAGGTCCTTTCCAACCCAAATCATTCCAGGTTTCTGTGATTCTGTGTGTTGCAGCTACAGAGAAGCTGCAAGAGGCTGGGACTTTGCTCCTGATCTTTTTCACCCTAGGTGTGACACTGCCATCACAGAAAGCCTCAGACCTGTCCACTGGCAGCAGCAAGTTGCAATCAATGGGCTGATTTTTGTAAGGAATTGCTGCTGCAAATTCCAAACCAGTTTTGGCTGCTTATTTGAAAACCGAAATACTTAATGCCATGGAAGAGTTGGGGTTTGTGGTTCCCTGCACCCCCTAATTGGGTCAGGCTTTCAGACAGCAGGCACTTCCCCCTGCTGAAAGTCTGGCATCAATGTGAAGTCAGGCAATTGAAGATCCCAGGCTGCAGGATGGTTTTTTGAAAAGGTAGGCCTGGGGCTCCGTATCGATCAATCATTATTCTAATTGTTCATTTCTATTATGGTGGGAATCATTCAGAATCCTAGAGTTCCTGGGAGTAAATCATTTGGAAATGCTGCCCATTATAAAATTTAATTTTAAATCTATATTAAATAGATTTATAAAGGCAAGCTTTGCAATCTAGTAACAGAATATTATGCTGCCTCACAGAGGCTCAGCTTTTGGGTCCTGAGGGGCCAGGGCTGGGAATGAGAGTTGGGAATATGATGGGAGCCAGGATGCTGGACCAATCTTTCTTTTTCTTTCAGACACCAGAGAAGAGGGGAAAGGAAAGCAAAACTGTATTTGGAGGCCCAGTCATCAGCTCATTATATCAAGAAGAAGAAATAATCAGGTGATTATCTGTGCTGGAATTTGGATAAAAACTGTGTTTTTCTAATGTCTTTTTTTAAGCTTTTTTTTTTTAATATTGCACAAGTGTGGTGGCAACTACAACAGGATAATAAATGACAGGAAAGAACTTTTCAGGTCCATAATCATTTAAATCAATATCTGCCTGTATCATTGCCAGGCAGTAACCTTTCCTTAGCACAAGATGTGGGGGAAGGGCAAGGCTTCCCATTTTTCAGTTATATGGCTTTTAAAAAAAGGCAATATTGGATATTTTTAATAGAAAGCTATTCAAGCACTACCTTTTCCAAATAGTTATTTCTTTACCAATACATTCATTAGGGACTGTTCAGTGAAGGTTTTAGTGTTGGACAATGTTTGCCTTCAGGGACAGTTTGTGCCTTATATCAAATTAATTTTTTCCTAGGCTCTGCAGCTAGAAAAGCCAGCTCTGCATTTACTGAACTAGAGTGGCTGCTACTTAAAATTGTCAAGGTGCAAGTAATAAGTGACATTAGCTACTGAATAAGGACACCTGGATGGTTTTTGTTTAGTTTATTTTTTTGCTGTTCCAGACTACTAATCATGGGTATAATTTTAAAATCCAATACCTAAATGATTTTGTGGAGGAAATTTTAGAATACTGTATCATAGTTTTAGTTAAAATGAACAGTCAGAGAAGACTAAATTTTTGACAGTGTTTCCCATCATGTAGTCACCCATTTACATGTGTATGATCCCATTTTTTAATGAATATCTTGCATCTTTTTACATCCAGGAAATGTGAGCACTGATTTCTCAACATGCTGTCTCCAGCTGAGAACTTACCTAATGAGTTAAAACTCTAGCACAGCATTTCTTTGACTTGTTGTCACAAACCAAGGAACAGAAATGTTGATCAGGTGGCTTGGAGCCTTTGCAAAGAGCTCAGGTAGGAATGGAGGCAGCTGTTGCAAGCAGGCAGGGTGGCAGATGTGTGCTTGGCAGCAATGCAGGCATTTCCCTGGGGATTGCAATCCACTTTGGAGTGGAGTGGAAGGGAGGACTTGGCCAGGAACAGCTTCCTCCCCTTGCATGGAGAGCCAGCACATCTTTCACTTGCCCTGGCCCTTGAGCAGAGGTGGTCAGGTGTGACCTTGGTTTAACACACTGAGGAATGGCACTTCTGCTGACCACCAGCTCCTTTTTTGTCCCTGCTCCATCAGTGCAGGTCTCAGCCAATATCCTTGATCTCACAGTTTGACTTTGTGCTTTAAATCCTGTTCAAGCTCTCCTCATAGGGGTAGATCAAATCCCCACAGAGCTGTGAGAGTCTCAGTTATCCCAAATGCTGCCTATGCCCTTTCTTGGGTTTGAAATACAGAATAATGTACAGAAAAACAGAGTTTGCTCTGGTTGACTTGACCAGCCTAAATCTTTTCATTTGTTTGTTTTTATTTCCAAAAGTACAGCTGCAAATACATTTTTCCAAACATACCATGAGGAACATAGGTGCTGTTTGTTTAGCACAGCACAGCTGTCCTTACAAATGAGGCTGTAGGCAGGTACAGTCTCCCACACAGCTGGAATAGGGTGATTCTCCTGGAATTTGTTGAATGAAGTGTCCTGACTGTGCTGGCAGAGTGGAAACATTAGCTCAGTTTGACTGCCAGGCATCAGTGTCTTCCTTGCAAGACAGGAATGAGCAAGTGTCACCATAATCTATCCCCAGAGCTGGACAGCTTCACATTTCCTGGTTCTTTTGTCTACTGTTCATTCCCTTCCTGAAACAGGGAATAGACATGCAAGTATAGGGACATCTCTAGTGTGGTAATTCCACTCATAAAAGCATAGCCTTAAACAGCAAAATTCCTCTGGTACCAAACCTGCAGGGAGATAAACCAAAGAGAGAGTGCCTCCAAACATTAGGTTTGGTGTCCAGGTTTGTCTAGAGCAGGTTTTGGTTCCATAGCTGTAGAGAAGGGTGACTTTTGTGAGGCTGTGAGTGATTACTTAGAAAAACATAAGCTTAGCATTCAATAATACCACATAAACCAGAATGTTATCATTAAAAAATAAGGCATTTTCTGTAGAGGAAGAACATGAAAAATTTTAAGGGGAAAGAAGACTAATCAGCTTGAGCCAAGATAAGCTTTAACACATTGAGAGCTCTGGGTAAGTCCCGTGCTGTCAGTCCAGTGTGTATGTGTGTGCTCCCTCAAAACCTGCTATCTGAGAAAAGAAACTTTGGTGCAGACTCTTTTATTGACTCACTTGTCCTTAGTGGGTCCAACAAGCTTGCAAAAATTTGAATAGAAATCAAACCACTTCAGTTTGTTTCCCAGTGCTGTTGATAGGATAAGTATTTTCTTGTTAGAGGATCACTAAAGAAGCCCAGAAAAACTAAGAAAACCCCCTTATTTTGTGTACTAAAAGCTAAAACTCGAGTCCTCATCAGCCCTGAGTCCAGACAGACTGCTGGAAGCAATTTTTCAGCAGGTATTACTCTGCCAAACACAGCCCACCATGTGCCCTTTAGGATTCTGCTGATCCAAAGGCAGGAAAAGGCTGCTGATTTATCTGGACCTCAGCTTGCACCAGGAGAGAGACAAGAATGCAGGTGCAGAGTTTTGAAGGGTCACCTAAGCAGGTTCACTTGTTTTATTCTTTACCAGAACCTTTTGAACAATTTATCAAACAATTTTAAAGCCCTCCAAGCTGTTGCTGTTAGTATGAAGGGGAGAGGAATGGAATGGAATGGAATGGAATGGAATGGAATGGAATGGAATGGAATGGAATGGAATAGAATAGAATAGAATAGAATAGAATAGAATAGAATAGAATAGAATAGAATAGAATAGAATTAGAATAGAATGTTTGAAATAGAATAAACCCCTCATTTGCCATCAGCAGTAGTTAGCAACAAAGCAGCAGTGCCATTGATTTCAAACTGAGTGTCTAAAATGATTCTTAAATAATGCTTATATTCCTTTTGTGGAATGAAATGCTTGGGGTTTAGGATGCAGATCTAAATGATGGGCAAAGTGAAGTTACCATACCCTGCCCTAAAGTGGATCAGCAGTAGGAGGAACTCTGGTGGTGCCAGGGCCACTTTTTTTCCTTATCACTAATTATCTCAAATGTTTCTAATTGAGAACAAGATAGAAAAATGGTCAGTCTGGCTCACAGTGCATTGCACTGATTCCAAATAAATTCAAGAGCATCCACAGAAACAGGTTATAGCGATCTAATTAAATCAATTTAGAAGGAGATTCGGGTAAATCAGTGCAATTTGTGTGTTCATAGATCAGCCCTCAAATCAGGAAAAGGTCTCTTGAGCTAATGAGGCATAGCAGTTATTTACTTTGGGGTACTGGGCACTGGTCATCAATTAGGAGTCATTAATAAACCCTGGCAATAAAGAGCTCAAGTACCCCCAGTGAGTAATGGGGAGCAGTTGCAGGATGGATTAGCATAGTGCTCTGCCTCTGGGTTTCTCTGCAAATCACTTATCTCCCCTCAGGCATTGCATAAAATCCTGCATGCTGCTGACTGATGATGGGACTTGGAGGTTCCCTTGGAAGGAAAAATTTAGACATTATCAGTGATTTCAGCCTGGGTATAGTGGTGGTTTGGGTTTTTTTACTGCTACATAAAGCTTTATGTCCCTTTTCTGGTCTTATTACCAGAACAAAGCAGTAGTAGTGGAGTTCTTTCATGATCAAGGCACTATAATTGGAGTTTCACAAACCTGGGAAATGACCAGTGATCTGAGGTTGACTGATGTGTTACCAGTATAAATCTCATCCAAGACACAATCTGAGAGATGTGCCAAAAATACCACAGCCTTGGAAATCCACCTTTATTTTTCAGGGTTTTTTTTAAGCTGGGGCAAGGAGTAGGCAGTTTATAAGTATTTTCAGGAAACAAATACATTGATTTGGCAGGTGGAGAATGAGAAATAACATTGCCAAATGTCCGTGGAGGAGCCCTCCTGCACTCTGCCACAAGCTGCTCCCCCAGGGCCTTGGCATGCCAGGATGGGAATGACACCTGCCAGTCAGCACCGAGACCTCCCTGAGCTGTTTTACTCCTTCCATCTGGAGGGATGCTGAAAACCCCTTTTCTGGTCCAAACTACCACCCTTCCCCAGACATTTGGGAGCAACCCCAGTCATGAGTGGGGCAAACATTTAGGGTGTGGGTGTGGAGCAGGCACCCCTGGTGTGCAGGAGCTGCCTGCTGCCGTGCAATCCATCAGAATTGTATTAATCCCACTAACGCAGCCGCCATCTGGTCCCGCTGCCGGGCCGGCTCGTGCGAGCCCCTGTGATGGATGGCCCTGGGAATTGATTAGTTGTTGTGTGAGACAAATGAACTGTTTTGGCAGAAAATACCAGAGGTCGCTGCATGTGGTCAGGCACAAAGGCTGCTGAATTTTAAAGAGCTGCTTCCAGCATCCATTGCAAGGATGCTGCTTCAGAGCAGCGATGGTTTTTGGGATGAGCCCAGTGCTCCAGAGCACGGCTGGGGTATTATTATCTCCCTCCAGCCCTACTTTTGGGAACACCAGCACTGGAAATGAGTCTGAAGCTGCAGAGATGTGGCATCTGTGTTGGGAATCATGGGCTGGTGTGGTGCATGCCACAGATGTGTTACTCACATAACTGCTGGGCTGTGCAATCCTTGTGGAAGGGCTTTCCTCATTCTGTGGAGTCCACGGTGTGCTCAAGCAAAACACCTGTGGGTCCTGGCAGCTGGGACTTGGGGTTTTTCAGGTCAGTGTTGCTTACAAAGGGGTGCTCTCATGGTGATGTTCAGCAAACCAATCTTTTGATTTTTAAGATGATTGCCAAGTTTATTGCTACACCTCTTTTTACTGCCCCCAGAGCAGTGACCTTTGGGGCTTTGCTTTGTTGTGCAAAGGGCTCAGGCCTGCCTTCCCTTTGGAGAGCACATCCTCCTTTGGTGGCTCCCCCTCTGGGTTTTCCCAGGTGCCTCCTGTGCCGTGTGGTGGCTGGGGAATTGGATGACACATGTCCCGCCGTGTCCCGGTGGCTCTCCGAGGGATGGCACACGAGTGTGCCTGCAAGTGGGCAACACTTCCCTCGGGACGGCCTGCCGGCTCAAAATAAACTTGAGTTATGGATTTATTCAATTTGTAAAACCTCAGCTGGCATAAATAATTGAGAAAGCAAAGGTTTGTGTGTGGAGCGTACCTCAGGGACCTGCTCCTGCCTCCCTCCCTCCCACCACCCTTTCTTATGAAAATGATCCCAGTTGCACTGATAGATAATAACAACACCAAGCAATTAAAAGCTATGGGTGGCTGGAGAGAGGAGAAAAGGTTCAGTTAATGAGCTTTTCCTCTTCCTGTGCCCAGGAGAGCCTCCGAAGTGACGAGGCGATTAAAGCGAAGAGATAATTATAGATTATGTGAAAATGGCTCCCTTGGGGGGCCCGGGGCCCTGCCATAAACAGCAAGTGTTGTGAGCTCCTCTCGCTCCCCACACACGTCCTGTTCCGCTCCGCTGCTGTGCCGAGCTGAGCCATGCCGAGCCGTGCCAAGCACACGGGCCAAGCCACCTGTTAGAGGCACCCAGGGCCACTCCACTGCAAATCCACTGGGATGTGCCTTGGAGCAGCCCCAGGAAAACAGGACAGGATGCCCAGAGTAGAGCCTGATCTCACTCTTCTGCCCCGAGCTTTGTGCTGGAGGTAACGCGCAGAGGGGGAGGAAGAGGACAGAGCAAACCTGGAGGGTGTTCTCTGCACAAGGGTAAAATAATGGAATTTTCAAATCTCTTCTTTGCCCTTTTCAGTAGCAGCCTTGGTGCTGTTTACCAAGCAAGGAATTTTACAGCACTCCAGATAAGAAGGAAATGATCAACTGGCAGCAGATCTTTTCTATGAGTTGTTTTAAACCTGTTGGTTCAACACGTGTGTTTTGGACAGCCTATAGAGAAAGCTTGCAAAGCCTTCTAAGCCTGGGGAGAGATGACTTGGTTTAAGTTGTTCTAAATCCTTTAATTCAAGGATGGAAAAAGCTGCCCATGTGTTATTTGCAGGCAACAGGTATGCTTCAACTCGTCTTTAAGTCAGAATTGCTGGCTCTTACTGGGAAGGGGGGAGAGCACAAGGAAATAGCTTTGGGGGCCATCAGCAAGGGAGAAGAGGAACCCTCTGGCTGTCCTCAGGAAATAGATATAAAAACTCCACCAGCCTCTACTGACACTCAGGTGCTTGCTGACTTGAAGACTCCTTTTATCTCAGCAATTTGACATGGAAAGAAAATTGTGTCCAAATCTTCCTTTTAGCTACAGGTTTTGCATTATTGTTGTGCATGTCTCCATTAGGTCAAGTTTCATGGTGTCTCTCATCTGAAGATGTCCTGTATTTTTTTATGTAAATTGAAATTTTTCTGAAGGTATTGATGGAAATGCTATGGGTTCTTTCCCCCATAACATGATCTAAGCATGTCTTTGCGCTGTTACTCCTGTATTTCTCACATGTTTATGCCTGGTTTTGCCTGTTTCTACCACTTTCTGGACCTTGCTGCTGACTCTTACCAGTTTTATGAAGAGTGAATTCCTGCTAGGAACAGTCTGATAAAATCATCACATCCTTTTTCTTTTCCTGTACCTACTACAGTGGAGGTATTATTATATAGACAGTCACACACATAAAGGAAGGGAAAAAACAGAGTTGCCAAGTTTTCAAGCTGTGTTTCTTATTTGCACTGTGTGGTTTCAATGCAAAGTCAGCAAATAACAGTAACTCATCATTATTCCATTCACACCATTCAAGAAGAATGTCTTCCCTAGTATTGGTCCCTCCAAAAACCTGGGTTTAACTCCTCTGAGCTCTTTCCTCAGTTTCCCTTCCTGGCTTTAGCTGGATCAGATTGTTTTAAATGTCTGGAGTGCAGCTTCATATGATTACTTTATATGTAGTTAAAATGTTCTCATTGTGAATGGAAAGGGCTTGTTTCTTTGTTAATATTTATAGCAAAGTTGGATATAATATATGCATATATATATTATATAATACATAATTTTTAAGGAGGGCATCAGGGAGCAAAGGAATGGTTTAAAGATTGAGAAATAAATGCAGAGCAGAAGAACAAAATTTCCCGAAACCTTATCTTTAGGTGGGGAAATTGGTATTCTGGATTAATTCCATTGTGGACACTTCTGAAAGAAAAGTGGTTTTTTGGAATGGGGATATATAGAGCATTTGCAGAGTTGGTTATTCCAGAAAACTAAATCATATCCAAATAGCTTTGTCAGGTCATTTTCCCCTTACAGACAGTAATATCCTCGGGAAAAGACATTAAAAGTCCTGTCTGGAGGCTGTGGTGGGAAAGTGGGCTGGTTGTGGTAGGTCAGGGTTGCTGTGCCCTCTCTGCTGGCACAGACCCCATGGATGCTCTCTGTGGAGCACAGTCAGGTGCTTTGTGGCTGCCACATCCCTGCTGGTGCCTCTGGTGCTGCTCTGTGAGCTCTGTCAGGGCTCTGCAGCACGTGGAATGACCAGGTGGCATCACTGCCAGGGAGGGAAGGGCACAGCTCATGGGTGTGACATGGAAAATCACCCAGGAGTACCTGGGGATGGTTTTGAGCCTCTCTAGTGAGAGGGGATTGGGGTTTGCTTTGGTGTTCTGAAGAAAGAGTGATCTGTAATAAATGAGGGAGGTGTGGCTGTGCAGTGGGGAACCAAGTTCCTGTACAGGATTGTTTGAAAAGCAGCTTCTCCCCAAAGGCTGCTGTGGGCAGCCAGGGCTGTGTTGGAGAGGTTGGACTAACAAGGCAGGACTGGAGGGACTTCCCAGCATATCACAGCAGCCCTTGTTAGCAGGGGCAGGCATGGCTTGTGACCTCCATCATGAGTCTGTCAAGCTCCATCTTGAGCAGTGTAAGCTTTTGCCTTTTCTAATCCCACTGTGGGATTCTTTTTTCCTGGAATTCAAGGTAATTGCATTTAAAGAATTCAGTGATCTGTTTCCCAGGAGTTTATGTGTAACAGGCGAGACCTCCAAGGAATGAGTTCATGACAAACTAGTCAAGAAACTGGGAGGTTCCTGTAATGTCCTTAGGCCTAAACACAGAGTGTGGAATCCTGTGTGGCTCCCAGCTCTTCACTAGAAAGGTGCAGCTCAGGTGTCTCTGCCTGTGTACAAAGGGTAGGGGTGATGTGCTGGAGAATAGTGCTACTGAGGCAGCAAGGTGAGAGGGAGGGAGGGCAGAGGAAGTGAATTCTTTGGAGAAAGCAGTGATCTGCCACTGGAGCAAGTATCAGTGCTTTTCCCCATGTTATTCTGGCACCCTGGCAGGACACAGATGCTTGAGGTGTGAAGAATCAGACTGTATCTCAGCAAGCAAGATGCGTAACAATAAAAGACAAAGTCAAAACTGGATCATGGTGCTCTGCTCTGCATGGACATGGCCTTGCTGGCATTTCATTTTGGGGGGACTACAGGTTGAAAAGTGTCACTTTTTGTTTGTAACCCATTGCTCAGAAATGCCAATGTTATCTAGATTTTACTTTTCCTTCCCAGAGTTCTTCAGCCTGCAAGTTCCAGAGCAATGCAGATGAACAGAAATGCTGTTGTTGCCTTTTAACACCAGGGGATCAGTTCTCAAATTTCCCTGTTGAATTTCTCCTGCCCACAGCAGACTGAGCTCCTTACAGGGTCTGACCAGCTCCAGAAGGTCTTTAGTTAAGGTGATTGAAAACTGGGGATGTCATGTGAGGCAACAACTCTGTGTTTAACTCTTGTGAAGCTGCCAAGTCCCATAGCAATGCTGATGGGCTCATTTGAACCATGGTTTTCATCTGGAAACTGGAAAGAGAGAGGATTATGTGGTCTTTTTGGCTTACTTCTGGAAAACCAATGGCCTCTTGTCTTTATTCCCTGCTAGCAGCACAGTGGTATCACTGTACTTATGCCTAAAGGTATTATTCTTGTAAGAATCTGTGAAAGGTCTTAACTTCATTAGAGGTGTTTGGCAGGTAAGGATGGAAGTTCTGCTGTGTCTGAAGGCAGAATATTGCTTTTAGCTGTAGGAGGATCTGTAGGTGTGACTCCAGCACCTGTGACACCATCATTTGATCTTTCTGCCTGCAAGCAGTTCCAAGCGAGCCCTGGCTGGTGCTGTATCCAGGATCCAAGATGTGTTTAGCCAGGGACAGATTGTTCTGCAGGTCTCCTGTTTGTCCTGCTGTTCTCTCCAAGCCATGTTGGTGGCCTCTGTCCAGGGTGGGTGGCATTGGCTGGGGCTTTGTTGTGACCCAGAGTGACTTACAAGAAGAGCAGCTTTAGCCTTTTCTCTCACTGCAGTGATTTATACCAGAACTTGAACATGGATTTTTCTGGCTAACTTCATACATATCTTGTGCCATTTCACAGGAATAAACTGATATTTGTCTGGACATAATACTGTTAAAAAACAACCTTTGTTTTTCTAGGAAGCAGAATCTTCTGTTTCTTAACTTGGGGGAGGTGGAGAAAAACACGTTATTCTGCATGTGCAATGCTAGATGCCTGTTTGGATCCAGTGACAGCACTGAAATGTCTGTAACAAAGTTAGAGCATATAATGTGCATGTGGCCTTTGTGTTGTGCAGTGACATGGTGCTTCTTTTTCTTTTTTTTTTCCTGAATAGGGAAGAGGACAAGAACATTTTTGATTACTGCAGAGAAAACAACATTGACTATGTAACCAAAGCCATTCAATCAAAAAAAGTGGATGTGAATGTCGCAGATGAGGAGGTATGGAGAAAAGATAAGGACCATCAATCTTTTATCTGTTTTGTGTATTAATTCACTGCTACTCCTTTTTAAAATTCAGTGGATGGAATTGTTGTAACAAGGTGCTGCAGCAGTTGGACAAACACTTGGTTTTTGAGACAGGGTAATCTGTTTGGAAACAGCTTTCCACTGGATTTCTGGTGGTGTGAATGTCTAACTGTGGGGCTGTAGCATGTCAGATCACAAACTTAGTTTCTCTAGTATTTTCAGCAATACCAGCAGACACTTGCGGAGTAAGATCTTCTGAATACCTCCCTTTCCCCACTTTGTACACTAAATGTGGTCAAACAGAAGTAGGAAGTGAGGGAAACAGCTTTTTTGGCCCATGAAGTCTGTTCAGGTTGAAGGAGGATTTCTGACGTGCCACAAGCTTTTCATCATTTCAGATAGAGGGGAAATTAGTTGAGGCATTCACATTCTCTGAGCAGAGAGACATAATTCTCTCTCTCAGAGCTTTTTTCCTAGAAAAACACCGAGAGAAGAAGAGAAAAAGAATTCTTATCTCTACTTGCTACTCCTGTTATCTTGCACATGTGAAATGTGTTAAAAAATTGTCTACCTAAAATAATTTGTCAATTAAATTCTGCTAAAGATTGTTTTGTTTCCTTAAACAATTAAAAAAAGCTGTGTCCTGACTGTTGGGAGACAGTCACGAGTTTACTTTAATATTCTTTTGTATTCTGTGTAGTATGGATATAATATAGTATATATATAATATAATATAGTATATAATGTAATATAATGTAATATAATATAGTATATAATTAATATCATATAATATATAATTAATATCATATAATATATAATCTTTATATATTATATATTTATATACTATAATAATATAAAGTATATTATAGAATAGAATATAATATATTTTAATTAATATAGCAATTGTTCAGCATTCTGAATCAATAGAGTCAAATACCAATCATTTCCTTCATCCAGAACACCCTAATTTTACTATAATGAGTGACAGAGGCTTTCTAGCTTCCCAAAACCAGTGACATTGTCCAGTCTTTCTCTGCTCATCAAACTCAAACCACCATTCCCCCTCATGGAGATAATACAGGCATTGCCAGAAATCCCAAGAAAAAAGTCTAAAACTGTGAATTGGCTTCATCCTTTTTTTTTGTAAGAACAAACAAACTGGGGGCAGTTTCCTGTTGATCCTTCAGGAGCTGTGGCTGTACCAGGTTTGTCACCTTGGTTTCCCTGCTTGCACACTGCCACCTAGCCCTGTCCCTGGTCCAGGCTGAGCCCAGCTCCTTCCAGCACGTTGTGTTTTGGTGAACAGATGAAGTGCTTAGACATTCATAGACTGAGACGCCACAAATTCAGTTGGGTTCTCCTGTAGCTCTAAGCAGATTTCTGCCCTCTGAGCCATGACAGCCCCGGCTGGGGCTCTGAATGCTGATGGCAGGGCCTTTTATTATTAATCAGGAATTCATGTGAATTAATTTTCAGTGGAGAGGAGGGAGGGTGTTCACAATCAGGATTGGAATTTCACATCATAAATTCAATGAACTGAAGCTGTCATGTGCTACACGGTCGCTGCGGCAGCACTGTTCCTGAGCTCCATCCTCCTCCTGCTGATCACAGGTTACAGGAGATGTCCAGGGCAGTCCCACAGAAAATGCAGCTGGAGTCTGTTCATTAATGAAAGCTCATTTTTAGGATCACATGCTTGCAGTAAGTGCATCTTAGCATTGCTTTGTTTCCACTGGCAAGATACTCTTTTGTAATTAGCAGCATGCAGAAGCTTATATTTTCCTTTCTGTTCAAATATGCTTGTTTTCAGCGAAAGAAATACTGTTTTAAAACTCAAAATATTTTGTGGAAGCTGAAGTATCTAACTATGTAAAAAACTACCGGATTGCATCCTCTTTGGGAGTTATCCATGAGTCCCTGATGTAAAAGAAGTCCTGTTTCTAACTGATGGATATTAGCAGGTGGCTGTTGCAGAGTATGGGATTGATTCAGCACAGGCAGGAGCCAAAAACATCTGCTTACCTGTGAAGAACTTGTGAGAGGATTCCCACTGGGACAAAATTCCCCCATAGATTAAATTCTCACAGCTTCAACAATTTTGGTTTACCCCAACCAATGCTCAAAACCCCAAAAAAATAGCATACCACACCAATACAAATACCAATAGCATACCAATACAAAGGAAGAATCTGAAAGAAATAGTTGTTTCATTGTATATTATGGAACTGAAAGCACTGCCAGTGTTGCTTGGTATCCAAACATGTTCTTCCCAGTCTGGGAAGAAACTTCTTTTCCAATACCATGCAGATTGATTGAAGTTTTAGAACCCATTTTAGACTAGAGATAACCCAGATTGAGCCTTTCATGAAGTGTGTGCAGGCACAATCTTGTCATTTTTATTAACTATTTTAGTGTTACTGGGTAAATGCATCCTGCCAAATCCAAAATCTGCCTCACCTGGCTTCTGGACAAAATTCACACTATCAATCCCTTGATTTAAATACCTGTAAATTGAAAATATCAGCAGGGTACATACAAAGAGTTGACTTCTTATGAAACAAAATCTACTGAAGCACCAAATAGGCTCGTGCTAAGCTGCAAAGACACTCAGCTCAGCCTTTCCATGGACAATAAAGACTTGGCTGGGGTTGTAGGGTGTTTAGATTTTATTTTTATGTGATATGGTAGTATTCCATCTAATTGTATCCCCCCCATTTTGTGCAAACCTGGAAGAAGTCAGTGAAAGGAGAAAGAATAAAAATATGAAAGAATAAAAATGTAAAGTGTGGATGAGCCAACTTAGTCAAAGCAAAAGGATTTCAGAAAAGGCAGCAGAAGTTCTTGGGGTTTAGATAGATGCACTAGAAAACTTCCAAAGCATAAGTGGCCTTCTCCCCAGAAGAAGTAAAGCTGTTCATGTGCAGCACCCAGGCCAGCATACTGCTAACAGTTTAGACATGATAAACTTCAATTTAGAATTAAACAAAGAACCTAATGACAGTAATCATGTACAAGCTTCCATTTACTGCATCTAAATTGCCCAGAGTTCAACAGAATCGCTTGCATTCACTTATAAGAAGTAGCACAGACTAAAACAACCTGTTTTCCTTGTGTATGTCAGCGGACTAATGGAATAAGAAATGGACTGTGGCTGTGAAGTCACCCCAGGCACATCCTGGGAGTGTGGCTCACTTGCTGCCTTTTTGAAAATAGCATTTCTTCACCTTCTAACAAACCAGGAGCTGCTCAAAGGCAGAGATGAGTTGCTTTTGTAATTTGTGCCAAGGGCTGTGGAGGTTGTACCTAGATATTTTTTTTTAAATTGTTGGATAAATCCCAGTAAACAAACATGTTACCTGTGTGCAATGTCTAAGCCCTTGCCAAAACTTTAATGAAAGGCATCTGACAGGATGATCACTTGTGCTTTTGAGACAGCAATGCCCAACTGGTGCCAGCTTGCCAAGGAAAGGACAGAGGGGAAAATGTATTTGAGGAAGGGTCACATCCTTCTGGATTTATAGGCTTTCTCCCATCGGAAAAGCTTCACCAAACATTTGAGAGCTCTGAAAGTGATTGACTTTCAAGTCGAGTTTACCTGTGTAATTGCAACAACAACCCTTCCATTCACTGTTCCTGCTGTCACAGGGGGATGCAGCCATTCTGTAGATATCTGTCTCTTCTTAATTGCTGCTCACAGAGCACTTGCCACAAGTCAGAGTGGCTCATTGCTACCCAGCCATTATAGCTGCAAGCGTCGTGCCTGGAAGTGCAGTTTGATACTGTAGCACATCCATTCGGTTTGGCTTTGTTCTCCCCTTTCTCTGCTCAGGCTAATTGATGTGAAAATCATTCCCATCCATTTGTCTGCCCACTCAGTGTATGGGAGACAAATCCCTGTCCTGTGCTTTGTTTGTGAACACCCTGTGACTTGGAGCTGAGCAAAATTGATGTGCTGTTGGCTTGAGAAACTGCTGCAGGAGCTGGCCAAGCTGGCAGCGGTTAGCCAAGCAAAGCACAGAAGATTTAAAAGGCAGGGTTAGTGCACTGGGGCTATTTTTATGCCTTTTTTTTTTTTTAATACTTCAAAGGTGGGGGGGAAATGCATCTTCTCTCAAGTTCTGCATCAACTGTTGTGTTTGAATTGCAGGGAGGGAGTACCTTGTTTGACTGCATCTAGCCAAACCTCAGTGCTGCAGTGCTTTCCTACGTGAAATTATTCATGTTGCTTTTGAGTCTCTCACTGCTTAATGAAATAGTCATGTGGGAATTGTTTTGGGAATGCTCAATCTGTGACCCTTAAGATTTCTGCCACATTATTTAAACACACAAACACAGGCTGTATGCTGATATCAAGCAGCAGCTGGGCAGACTAAAGAGTTTTTCAATATGCAGAGGTGATATTCCTGCTAAACAAAGATTGGCACTGTATTTTCGATTTAAACTTGACTTATCACTAAGGTTTATTTTAAGAAAGACATAGGAAACAAGTGGATTTTGTAGCTGTATAGCTGCCTAAGTATGTTAGCTGGAGCTGTTGATTGTTATTCTGATGTTCTACAAATAATTGTGAATATTATCTAGCTTCTAAATAAATGTGAATATTATCTAATAGAGCCATTAAGGTTGAAAAATACCTCTAAGATCATCAAGTCCAACCATTTTAAATACTAAATTTGTAGTAATGCTTTTTGTTATGCAATAAGTGGGTTGAGATTCTTCTGGAGGTATTTTTCCTTCCAGATCTCCTGGTGTGCTCTTACACAGAAGATCTCCAAAGCCCCTTGCACCCCATGTCCAGGGCATAGCATGCTGCAGACATTTCTTGGGTGGAACATGTCAGCTGTTTAATAGTGCACAATTACAATGCAGAGCCATTTAAGGCACTAATTAGAAAATATTGTATCCATTTAGAGTTGTGGAGAAAATATATAGGTAAGCAGAGTGTAATTACCCAAAGTGGAATTGGCCCAAGACTTGAAATCCATACTCCTGCAAATAGCACAAGGAGATTTTTAATGACTATGGATGATCAGGCTTCAGGGTTTGTCTTGTTCAGTAGGCACCAAGTGTAGCAGAACCAGAATTTCAGTGTCATGGGCAGGACCAGTTGCACAGTGCTCTGGTAGCCCTGAGCTGTCACAACTAACTGTTGGTTTTCCTTTATTGGTCTCAGCCAATTTCAGCACCAATAAAATAAGATTCTCCTTGTCCAGAGACAAATGCAACCGAACATGTTTTAGCCCCTAATCTGTAGCATGGATTTTGATATAAAGGATAAAAGTGCCTTTATTTTATCATGTAATTGTACAATGAATACATTTGAAGAATTGCAATAATATTCCTCTACACATGTATCAAGACACTGAAATAATCTGTTGAAGTATTTCTTGCTGTTGTGCGTATTTCAGATGTGCCTCTTCCTTTTGAGATAAACATCTGTGGCTTGAAGAAAGTTGATATATTTCCAATGAAATCCTAAGTCTTAAGTAATTACCAGTCTAGAGATGAGTTAAGGATGCTAAATGTGAATTAAAGATCTCTCCATATTTACCAGTTGTTTTAAGTTGTACTCTTTCCCCCTTGTAGACTTTGATAGGGGTGTTGTGTGCAAGGAAACAAATCATTAAATGCCTGTGGATGTCATTAGTGCTTCCATAGAAAGTCACTGTCAGAAAATTCATTCTAATGCAAGGTTAATCAGTGTAACATTAAAATTACGTGTTACAAAAATTAATTAGTGGCTGGGTCAAAAAGTGTGAATTTCCTGACTTAAAATCATGCTCTACCTCTGCTGCCCTGCCCAGGAATATGCAGCAGAAGCAGTGTGAGCTTTGGTCACAGGTGTCTTCTGCCCCTCCTGCTTTCTGGCACCATGGCCAGGAAATTTGGCTCAGAGTTCCCATTAGCAGATAAATGAGTTGCTCACCTTGTTCCCCACTGCTTTGTCAAGAGATTTATAGCCAGGCATGGGCTAATTTAACTGATTTCTTTTGTGAGGGTCTGTGACGGTTTTCCTTGGCATATTGAAAAACACAGGTCAGCCTGATGGTGTCACAGCTTGAGGGAGGTGATTCCTGGTGATCTGCAGGGTGATTTCCAAGAAATCCCCTACAAGTGTGCTGTCCTAAACCAGGAGAGACTGATAGAACATTAAGGCAAATTTGCAAAGTGTACATAGGAGGTTTTCTTTGTTTGCCATCTCAAACTACTTTGAGGTCACAGAATTTATAGAATCACTGGGTTGGAAGAGACCTCAAAGATCATCAAGTCCAACCCAGCCCCAGCACCTCAACTAAACCCTGGCACCCAGTGCCACATCCAGGCTTTGTTAAACACACCCAGGAATGAGGACTCCACCACCTCCCTGGGCAGCCATTCCAGAACTTTATCACTCTTTCTGTGAAAAGCTTTTTACTAATATCCAGCCTATATTTCCCTTGGTGCAGCTTGAGGCTGTGTGCTCTGGTTGTGTCAGTGCTGCTGGAGAAAGAGCCCAGCCCCACCTGACTGCAAACACCTTTCAGGGAGTTGTAGAGAGTGATAAGATCACCTCTGAATCTCCTTTTCTCCAGGTTAAACAACCCCAGTTTACCTTTCTCAGGGATCCTAAGCTATTCCCCATGCCCTTGGGCATGCAGGAAGATCTGAACTTCCATTACATCCATCCCATGGTGGCAGACACCTGTAGGAAGGGCATGGGAAGCAAACTCTGAAGGTTTGGGAGGTGCTGGAGGTATGGATGCAGCAGCCTGCCCAAAACAGGACAGTCAGGGGTGCCTGCCCAGATATCTTGTTTTAATCTTCTCTTCCAGCAGAGGCAGGACCCATGAATTGAGTGCTTCAGACCTGCCAGAGGAATGAGCTTTTGGGGACCTGGCATCCAGGTGACTTAGGCAGCACTGAATATCCTACCCTTGCTGTGTAAATCACTGCTCCCAGAAAAGTCGGAGGTGCCAAAATCCTAAATCTATACAGGAAAACAAATAATGTGCTGGTTCCTGCGTTTCATACTTTGCTGCTTTTCCCCTCTATATTTCTAGCTGGCTTGTGGGTGTGGTGCTAAATTAATGAAAAATTTAACTATGTGTCACTTGTGACATTTCTAGCATTATTGTGGAAGTCCAAATCACCAGTAAGTGGCATACTAGTATTATTTTGTATTTTTTATTAAGTCTGTGTTAATTTTAGAATCGGTGCTTATTACTTAATAGCAAGAGTGATTTTCCATGGGGTTTTTTTTTTGCTTGGCTTTGTTAATTTTGTCCTGGCTGTTTCAGGGCCGGGCTCTGCTCCACTGGGCGTGTGACAGAGGACACAAGGAGCTGGTTTCAGTTTTGTTACAGAACGCTGCTGATGTGAACATCCAGGTAAGAGGGACCACAGGTAAATGGTATTGATGTGTTACACAGCCTCCTGACCAAATGTTTCCATGAATTCTAAGTTCTTCCCAAACTCCACAGCAAGTTCTCCCGGGGTATTTATCACAGAAAAGCTGCTCCATTCTGATGAGACCCCACCTGCAGTGCTGTATCCAGCTCTCGGGCCCCAGCACAGGAAGGACATGGACCTGTTGGAGCAACTGCAGAGGAGGTCACAAAGTTTATTAGAGGGATGGAGCACCTCTCCTGTGAGCCTGAGAGAATTGGGGTTGTTCAGAGAAGGCTTCAGGGTGACCTAATTTCAGCCTTCCAGTACCTACAAGAAAGACAGAGACTGTTCACAAGATCATGTAGTGACAAGGGAGAACAACTGAAACTGAAAGAGAGCAGGTTTAGATTAGATATTAGGAAAAAATATTCTTCCCTGTGAGGGTGGAGAGGCCCTGGCACAGGTTGCCCAGAGAAGCTGTGGCTGCCCCTGGATCCTTGAAAGTGTCCAAGGCCAGGCTGGACAGAGCTTGGAGGAGCCTGATCTAGTGGAAGGTGTTGCTGCCCACAGCAGGGGTTTGGAACTAGGTAATGTCCTTTTCAACCCAAACCATTCAATGATTCTCTTATAAGAACATCCAAAAAAAGGTAACCTGAGAAAAATAACAGAATTTTGAGCCACTGAGGTTTGCAGCCCACATGTCTGAGCTTAGCTAGCACCAGTTTTAGGATGTCTGAACAGACCAGGTTTCGACCTAAACTGGTTCAGCAGCCACTTTGCAAATGGTTTCTACCAGCCAACCAGTCTGCCAGTGCTCCTGAGTCAACACTACCAGTTCTGTCTTGTTATATTAAGGGCTGGCCTTTAATGTAAATGTGATTGTATTAAGAAATAATTGTCCAACATATTCCTGTCAGATTATGATTGACTGCTCTTTACCATCGTGGCACTTTTTGGCTCTGCTCTCCTTCCCAGTTTGGACATAGATACACCTTTGCTGATGAATCTTTGCACTCTTAGTGGTGAGATCTGAACAGCCTTCAATAAATGCTTGGGTAGTTTGTCAGAGGTGGATGTGAAGCAGAGCTGCAGTCTGAGGGCTTGTGGGCAGAGCTGTAGTGTTCACACAGATAGCTGTGTTGGTATTTACACACACTTCAAATTGTTGTCAAAAAGTCTGTCTTGCCCTTTCCTGGGCAGAATTTCTGGTGGGATGGGTGTGAGGAAGCACAGCTCTCTGGTGGCTGGTGAGATCTGTATGTTTGTCCTTAGATCTCCAGGGTTTCAGCTGTAATGGATTTAATAGGAGTTTTTCCTGACACATAAGAGGGGTGGAGTGAATCCAGTGCAAATTGGGTGCTTTGCACATCCTGTCCATCTCCTGTCAGCTGTGTTGGATACAGACAGGAACACCTTTGTGTTGAAATTTGGAAGGAGTGGAACCAGGCTCCTGCCCATTCCCTTCTCCCTGGCAGCCTGGGAGATGGTTCTGGGTTCTCTCTGAAACATCTCTTCTCTTTGACACTTGTCTCATTCCATTGGAGGTAAAGTTTGACTCTTAGAAGAAAAAACAAAAGAGAGAATCATCATATTTTTTCTCCCCCAAGTATTAATTTTCTGTTCAATTCTTCTCTTTTCTTTTTGATGCATTGCACATTTTCTAACCAGATTATTTTTGGCCAGTAACAAAAGGTTAATAATAGTCATAAAAAGAAAAATCAATCTTTGATATGTTTTTCCCCACCAAGGTAATAAAGGAGAATTTTTTATAAAGGTCTCTATTTGCACGTAGGTGTGTTCCCAGAGAAAGCAGACACATTTTTATTCTCAGCCACATATAAATTGCTATAACATTTCAAGACTTTGTGACTTAATGTTTATTTCTTTCTTTTTTCTTTTTTTTTTTTTTTTTTTTTAATTTTGACCTTTACCCTGGAAGAATTCACATCCAAACCAAAAGCAGGAGAAATTTTAAGAGCAAGCAGAAGAAAAAGGGAGAGGGAGAAACTCTGGTTTCCTAATAGGCCATAAATACCATAACCTGCTATAACACATTACCAAAGGCACTGTCAGTTAATATGTAGGCTGTACAGAGCAGTGGGGTCAGTGTGGGGGGATATCTGGTGAATGGGTGATGCTATTTGTCGAGATGTGCTCCCAGCAGAGGTTTCCTCCACACCTCTGTGCAAGCAGCCTCCACAATCCCACCTGCCTCTCCAGGTCTTCAGGAATTCTTCTGTCTAGTTCAGATTGCAGCAGCACCTTCATTCAGGCAGCATGAGAGATAAAGAATAAATGAGGCATTATGAGGGTTATGAGCAGGTAGTGAAGGAGAGGAATGCTACAGACCAATTTTTTTTTAATTGCCTGTGTTTTAGTATGCTTCTTAAAAGTTAGTCAAACAGCATGACAGATTTATGCTCTCTTCCATTACCTTTTTAATAAATGTTCTTCCATCTTGGCTCTTTTGCAGTGTGCTAAAGTATTTTAGCTGCCCTAAGCAGGCAGTGACAGTGCTGCTCTGCTGGGTGACCTGGAGCAAGTCTTACCTGCACACTGTGCCTTAATACATTTTTGCTGCCTTATTTTAGTTACCTTTATACTGTCTGTTGTCAGAGTACTGCAGTGTCTGGATCAGAAGGGTCTGCAAGTGTCAGCTTATTGCTCTTTGCTGATAAACAGCTTTAGGAGCACGAAGAGAGGTCTCCTGGCTCTGCTCATTCTTGCATCATGCTCAAACCCACTGTAATTCTGGGAATAACCCTGTGCCCCTGGACTGCAGTGATCCAGGGTCTGTGCTTTTTGTTTCAGCACTGGTGCTGCACCTTCCAAGGGTGGTCACTGAAAAGCTGCAGCCACTGAATTCTCTGCTCGCTCATAATTAGCTCTAATCGCACATTTTGAAAAGAGGTGCTAAAGCAATTGCCATGGGCAAGGGAATACAAAAAGGCAGCAGGCTGCTCTGCTTTGTTGAGAAGGGGCATTTGTGTAATTGAATTACCTAAATCTCCAGTGCCAGGGGCCATGTCAAAGTGGGTGGTGGGATTGTGTTTGGAGCTCTGCTGGAAATACCCAGAGCTTGGGGCTCAGGCTGAGAACAGCCTCCTTCACTGGAGCTGTTTGCCTACACCTGCAACAAAACAGTTGGGAACATCATGTTAAGGTAAAAGATTCTGAGCGTAACACAGTGGTAACATAAGAGTTATGAAGGGGCTCAGCAACACAATTATAATATCCATTTCTAGCTTTAAAACATATGACACAAATTTTCCTTGTAGAGTATAAACAACAAAGGAAAACCCCTTTCCTCTATGGGGAGAGCTCCTTCTGGGTGTGAAGTGCTGCTCAAGCAGCTTTAGAGGAGCTCCTTTAGTGTATTTGGGGGACATAAACCATAGACTTTCCTCCTGGACTTCCTGTGGCTGCATTTTGTTTCATTTGTGGGTACTCTGTACTCCAAAATAATAATCCATGTGTTTGTGGCATGCCTTTGGGAGTGTATGGGGAACTGTCTGGGAGTGGTGCTCAGCAGCTCAGCTTACTCTGGTAAAGCTTTTCAAGCCTATCTGGCCATGGGAGCAAGTCTTAACATAAATATTGTGAGTTGTAAAGGGAACTGTGTCACTGGACACACGGGTTAATTAAGGGCTGTGTACATATCTGTGAGGTAGAACAGCTGAGTTTCAACTATTTCTAAATATTTTATGATTTTTAAACTGCATCATTGTGCAGTTATGAATGTTATGGTAATAACATTCTGTGCTGAATTTTTTTTAGCTTCTGGCTAAAAGGATGAAAAAAGTTGTAACTGATCTTCAGTTTTTATTTCCTGACTTTTCACTGTCCTGGTGAAGTGTAGATCAGTGCACTAAGACTTTAAACCACTGGTGAGCAAGTTCTCAGTTGTCATTTGTGGACCCTTCAGGTGTTTGAGAAGGAAACTTGAGAGCAAAGCTGAAAATCATCAGGTTAAGAAAGCTGTTGCTAGTATATGTGGGGTTTATTTTATTCATTTATGTAAAGTAGTGATTTCAGTGAGAAGCATCTGGTGTCTGTGCTGTCTGCATAGAGCACTGGTTGATTTTTGGTAGCAGTGTTGGATTTGTATCTTGTACCAATTCATGTAAGGCTGCTCAGTCATATTTATGCACTGAGTGGTGCTTGTCAGCATATTTTGAGTTAGATTGGGGTTTTTTTCCTTTTTTTTTTTTTTTTTTTTTTAAGTCACTTAGAGTAACATGGTTGCCTCCCCAGGCTGTCTTTCTCCTAGTTCCCAACTTCCCTCCTCTATTTGCATCCTAACACTGATGATCAGAGTGTTCTTGGAGACATGGAATGTGGAGCTGCCATCCCCTTGTAATACCTTCACTGACTAAGGATAAAAAAAAGAAAAAACCTTTTCAAATGAAGACAATACAAACATAATAAATGGCAGGGAGGGTTCATCTCCCTCATGACTCAATCCTTTTCAAACAACATTATTATTGACTGACCTATTGGTTGCCAAAAAGGAAAATCAATTGTACTAGAAGTAGTTGCTGGGCCACAGATCACAGTACTAACCCAGCAGAGACAGGTTGATTTTTATCAACTATCCAAAGACTAATTTCCACCATTAGCTAAAAATTAAGTAAAAATTATGGATATGTCGAAGATTGCTAAGATTGGTGGTCTGCTGGTTTTGTGTGTTTGTGTGGATTTTCTCTTTTTCTGCCTGGCTTCTAAAAGGCTTCTGTCTGTATAGAGTAAAAAGAAGCAAGGAATAGCCAGGCCTGCTTGCATGCCTGCTTTTTTTTTCTTTTCATCCTTCTTCATTTGGGTTTCACAGCAATGGTCTTGTGTTGGTAGATATTTAAAATTAAGCTGGTCTCAGCAAATATGCATCCCTTCCCTGCCTCCTGCACCAAACATTATTCATGCCCTCATGATCTGTGCCTGTAGGGAGATGGAGAAATTGATGTGGATGTTTTGGCTGTTGTGACCAAGGACCACAGGCTCCATCTACACATCTTTCCCCCTCCCCAGTGAGATGGGGGATACAAAAACAGTTTTGGGTAGGGTGCCAGCTGCCAAAGTCCTCTGCTGTTTTGACCATTCTCTAAACCTGGCTGAGATTAAATAGGAACATGACAGCCTTGTGCCCTTGCAGTTAATGTCCCTAGGATCAATTTCTCCCTAAATATACTAAAAGCCTGGCTCATAAAGCCAGGAGGGGTCCTGTCCTGGACCTGATGCTGCAGCAGAGGCTTTGGCATAGGCATGCTCACAGCAAGCAGAGAATGTCACAGGTACTGCTGTGGAGGGAGCTACAGTAGGGACACTGAACAGAGATGCAAAGCAATGAGAGCATATTTATTAACCACAGTAGTGTCCTCCTTCCCTTAACCACCTCCATCCCTGTCTCAGTATTTCCATGGTCAGGTTTGTTAAGCAGATCTCTGAAGACTCTGCAGCCATGCACCCCTTCAGCTTTGACACTGCTGCCAGTGGGTGTGGAAGCCATTAGCCAAAAGAAAGGAGAGATCTGCTCAGTGACAGAGGGTAGCATTCTACATTAAAGCATTGACATTGTGCCAGTCACACAGTTATTACAGGTGGCACAGCTCCATGTCTCTCCTGAGTCTCTCTGTGGAATGTAGATTGGCAGCAGGTTGAATGTTAAATGGTCACCACTCAGCAGATGCTGTTTTTACCTACTGGGAGAAAAGTCCCTTTCAGCAGAAATGTTTGCAAAATATTTGCACTCTAAATATATGCTGGGAAAGGCAGAGATTTGTCCCTGATTTGCTCCTTAGCTTCTGAAGCCACCTCAGGCCTCATCAACACTAACCATCAGTTGTACAGATGATGAGATGTTTCCTTCTGCTTGTCCAGGCTGGGCATTTTAGCATTTTTTCTTCCTATCTTCCAGCTTGACATATCCAGTCTTTGTTTCTTCTGCTGCCTGTAGACAGATGAATCATTGCTTCATGGCTGGTGCAGTAGAGCAGTTGGCACCCTTGCAGGCAGCCCAAGTGCAGCACTGCCTGCAAAGCAGCTCAGCAGCCAGGAACTGCTGCAGGCTCCTGTGTCCTGCAAAAGCAGTGTTTGAAAAGTGAAATCCAAGAGCTGGCCCTGAAAACCTCACAGTGGTCTCTGCTGCTTTGCCCTGAAAGTCTCCTTTTGGGGTAATCAAAAGGCAGGACTGAGGACAGTGGCACATTGTAGTGGCTTGTGGGCCCTGTATTGAGGGCTGTGCTGTGCAGAGGGAGGCATTTCCATGGCCAGTGCTGGGCCAGGAATGCAGAAAGGCACACAGTTTTAGCTCAGAGAGCCTTGTGCTTGATTCCATGCCTGACAGCACAGCTCTGTAGTGGTACACCCCCTGTCAAGGCTCACAGTAGACAGAAGCCAGCAGCAGCAGTGAGCTCTGAGGTCAGTGCAGGTGGCACCCTGAAGCAGAAACAGGTATCTTGCTCCCCACTGTGTTCATGTGTCCCTGCAGAGGCAGGAAAGAGCCTTACCTTGAATGCCTCCCTTGGAGGACATGGGATGGCCCCATGGCCCTTGGTCCCAGGGTCATCTTTGAAATCACAGAATTACAGAAGTTCAAGACTGGAAGAGACCTATAAGATCATCAAGTCCAGCCGATGTTCTAACTGTTCAACTAGATCATGGCAGCAAGTGCCACATCCAGTCTTTTTTTGAATTCTTCAAGGGATGATGACTCCACCACCTCACTGGGTAAATGATTCCAGTATCTGACCACTCTTTCTGTGAAATATTTCCTTCTTAATTCTAACTTACATCTCGCTTGATGCAGCTTGAGACTGTGTCCTCTTGTTCTATCTGTTGTTGCCCGGAGAAAGAGGCCGACCCCCAGCTCACTACAGCTACCCTTCAGGAAGTTGTAGAGAGTGATGAGGTCGCCCCTTAGTCTCCTTTTCTCTAGGCTAAACAACCCCAGCTCCCTCAGTCGCTCTTCCTCTTCGTATGGCTTGTGCTCCAAGCCCCTTATTAGTCTCGTTGCCCTCCTCTGGACAATCAACATGTGTTAAAACACCTGTAATTCCTGAGGTCATTGTTGGAAATGCTTTAGCCCCTCATTAAGGTGTTTGGGTAACTGCACAAACAGGATGCCACTGGCAGCCAAGCTGGTTCTTCAGGTGAAGCATCACCCTAGGAATGGTCTCTAATCACCCTAGGAGTGGTCTCTAATCACCCCAGGAATGGTCTAATCACCCCAGGAACGATCTCCAGCCTTGCTTCATTTCCTATGGCTTTGGGAGGAACCACCAAACCATCAGCTACCCTTTGCTCAGGAGAGATGGTTCCTAGAACATCTTCTTTTAGCATCAGCCTTTTGGAAAAGCTTTCCCTGTTTTGAAGAAGTTCTGCCACTCACCTTCTCCCTGAGGACTTCTCAGTTTGAAAAAAGTCTCAAGGCTTTACTTCCAAATGGAATTTTATATTCATCTCTTGTTGGCAGTTGTTTCTTCTGGCTTGCTCTAAAAATCAAAAACAACAAACCCATACAAAACAAAAAAACAACAACAAAAAAAAACCCAATTCTATGTAAGTCATTGGGGCATCTCAAATTTGCAGTCTTCAGCACAAATTACTTTTAAGTTTTGCTAAATGAAATTGTCCTAATGCTTTAGATATTGGGGCAGTGACTCTTCAAGCTTATTTTGGTTAGATTTTAAGTAAGATTTTTCATTTTTATAGCTCCATGGATTGTAAGTAGCAGAATATCACTGAAAATGGCAAAGCTAATTCAGTAGGTTCCTGTTTCTCAACTTGTACATGTTACTTTTGCATCCATGTCAGTGTTTGCATCCAGTGTCAGTGGAGGAGACTTTCTAGCTCAGAGTTGTCTCTGGTGGCAGGGAAGAGTCAATGCTTAGGAGACAGAGTAGGGTAAGCATACAGTGATAATTTCATATATTTTCCCAGAATCCAGGGCTTGGAGGCTTCCTGAACCACTGTTACTATTTTTGCACTTCTGGATTTTTTCTTTGATAAATTTCTTTCATCCCTCTTTGAATTCCCAAACTTTATGCTGGTGGGAGTCCTGTAGTTTAACAGTACATTTGCTTTGCACTTGCCATGATCATTTCATGTGAGAGCCCATTTTTCTTGTGTAATGAGAAACAGTAATTGTTCCCCCAGTTACCTTCTCTGTACTGCTTTTGACTTTCTTGGCCTCCTTGATTCCCCTTGATCACTTCTTTTTCAGACTGAGGAGATTTATCTGTTTTATCCTACCCCATTTGGAAGCTGCTCAGTAACTTTGTCACTTATCATTCTTTGGGTCATTTTTAGTTCTTCTTTATTCCTCTTAGATGAAAGGAGCAGCACTTCTCCCAGTGCCCAGGCTGTAAGTACAATATGAGATATAATGAAGCAATATAGTAATGTTTTTCTTATTTCTTTTTTTCCCCCCAATGCCTCCTTGTTGTTTGTTTTTTATTAACTACTGTTGAATACTGAGCTGGTGTTATAGAGCTGTCTGTAATAACTCATGATCTGTCTCCACAGTAGTTGTATTAGCTAGTTCAGAGCCTATTGCTCTGGATTTAGGCTGAAGATTGTTTTTCCACATGTGCATTACTTGGTGTTTTTTTAGAGTTGAATTTCATCTGCAAGCTTTTCACCCTGTCACCTTTAGATCCTTTTGTAGCATTTTACATGCATCTTTTGGTTTAAAGGACTTGGATAATTCACTCCCAGCCTGCTTCCCCAGTTCCCTTCTGTGGGCTGAACAACCCAGGCCCTTGCACAGATCCCTCAGAGGCTCCAGCTCTCACCAACAATTGTGCAAGCTGGTTGTTTACTCCTGTTCAGTCTCTAATTTTGTAATCACTTCTCAAGCAAAGACCTTCCCTCTTGCTCTCTGATAGCATCATTTAAGAGTCTTTGGTGAGAGGGTGTGTCCAGAGGCTTTTGGAAATCTATGTGAACAGGCATCCCCACTCGTGTGGGACAGCAGAAATCTTGGGACAGCAAAGGCTGCTGCCATCCTTTCTCTGCCTGTCACAGAAAATCTACTCAGTTGCTCCCCTTTGTAACAAAACAAGTAAATCCTATCTTGGAGTAATCTTCTAGTTTATCTAACACACCAATGGACTGTCCCACCTTAGACATTCCACGTTGCAATGAGTCTTCCCTCTTTTAGCAGTGCTCAGCTTGGCTGGAATAGAAGTTTGTTAAAAGCAAAGGCCTGAACTTCCACAAAGGTGTGTTGAGGCTGTGTGTGGTGCTCATTCTCAGGCTAGGAGGTGCCTGTCTGCAGGCTGGGTACCAGCATTGGAAAAACTGTTGAGCTTCCATCATCTAAATCCGTTTCTGCTGTTCCAGCCAATTAAACATTAAAATGAGCGTGACAAATAAGTGTTTGTTTATGGGTCAGTAACTCTGGAGTGTGGCTGTGACATGGCTGCCCCAGACAATCCATTTCAGGGCAGGCCTGGGCAGCCTGACATCCTTGGGTGTGTAATTGCTTTTATAGGGAAAGGGAAGCAATAAGGATAATGCAGCTATCAGGCCTCGACTCACTAGTTCAGAAACTTCCCCTTGCCAATCAAATTCCTTTGGTATTCAACCAGTTTTAGGCTTGTTCCAAAGGCATTATTGTGCTGTCAGAGAATATCCTGATGGATATATGCATTCTCTCCAGTGTTGGATGTTACTTCTTTGGTTTTGTCCACCAGCCAGCCCTCAGTGCACACTTTATGGCAACAGACAGGCCTGTCTTGTCCCTCTCCCTTGTTTCCCCCTCCTCTATTATATATATATTTTTTTCAGCACTATTAGATTATTAAATGCTTAATGACTATTCCATTCCTGCTAACTATACTTTTGATGAGCTGCAGTAATAAAACTTTGTAACAGCGAAGCGTGTGTCTGGTTCCTTTATAGGAAGGGCACATTTGGGGAGCTGAAGTAATGGGGGATAAAACTCAATTAATGAATAGAAATAAAAAGAAGTAAATGAAGTAATCAAACTCAGAGAAATTAGTATTGGCAGGTCTTGAATGATGCTCTTGGATGAACAATCTTTCAAAATCCTTCCTTGTATGCCGCTGCTGTCTCTTTATTTATTATTAAAATAACATGATCCATGAGGCGCTCGGGGTGACTCCCAGCCTAGCTAATTCTAATTAATCCAGTCAGGGAGAGCAGCAGGGTAAGTGGAGCAGTCTATCGGATTGAAATTCATAACTTAATTGAGGTCAAAGTCCTGGGTTGGGAGAACAAAAGTCTTTCACTGGGACCAGGCAGATCAATAGCAATAAATATCTGGCTTGGATGCAAGTAGCTTATAGTGACGGATTATCTGACACTGGCCAGAGGTCTTGGTCTTGTTCAGGGCAAAGTCCTATGGCATGTTCAGTGGAGGGTGACTTTTGCCAGTGTTCCCTCCAAAACCCCAAACAACTCCTGAAGGACTCGTGGGACCCTCAGGAGAAGGATGTCCATACAGAAGTCCACATGGGTCATGCTGAAATTTGATTTCTCAAGGTACAGGTGTCTCATCAGTAGCACAAGGGCAAGTGTCACATTAGTGCTGATGGAGGCTGGAAGAAGTTGCTCAGGCTTACAGGAACTTGGAGCTAAATCACAGTTTGTCCAGAAAAAGACCTTTAGGATCAGGGGAAGATGAACCGTGGATGGATGGGCTTTATGCCAAGTCTGTATTTATAGCACCTTTACATAGGAGGACAGAGGAAGGTTGGAAGAGAGAAGTGTAAATAATCATTAAGTTGGGTTGGTAGTGAGAAAGAAAACAGCAGAGGAAGATGTGATGTTGCCTGTTCTTCAGAAAAGCATCCAGTGTCTGCTGTTGTCACCATCATATTTTCTGGAAAAATCTCTTTGCCCAGGATTCTTCTCCTGGGAAGCTGAAAAGCCTCAGAGAAAAATGAAAGCAATAATTATCTGATTTGCTTCTCCAGTGTTTTGCTGCTTTGGAATGTGTTTGGACATTGTTTACCAACTGGTGGTTGTTTCATTGGTTTAATGTGATTTATTTTGACTTATTGGCCAATTATGGCCAAGCTGTGTCGAGGCTCTGGAAAGAGTCACAAGTTTTCTTTAGTATCTTTCTAGCCTTCTGTCTGTATCATTTCTGTATTCTTTAGTATAGTTTAGCATTCTTTAATATAATATAGATCATAAAATAACAAATTGGCCTTCTAAGAACATGGAGTCAGACTCATCACTTCCTTACCTTCGTTGGGGGCGCCCTGAATACAAGATGCTGTGACCTCCAAAATGTTCTGTTCCAAGGGGTTTGGATGTGCTAAGGATGGCTTCTTTCCCAAGCCCTCACCCTCTCCTAAACCAGAGAGGAAGCCTGAGGTCCTGCCTGGGATCTGTGGCCTTGCACTGTGCACACAGCTTCCCCTGGGAGTGGGCACTGAAATACTCATCAATACCAGCAAGTGCAGAAGCTTCTCTGAACTTTGAAAGAAGCAGGTCCTTCGGCTGGAGTTCAGAATTAAAATGCAATCTTCACCTAGGCCGTTATTAATGCAACATTTATGCAGATTGGAGTGTTCTGCTCATATCCTCTTTGCAGAGGACAAATCCTGCTGTGGTCAGCACTTGATACATCCCAGATGGATGTTGTTCTGCCAATGCACTTCAACACAGCTTGGAAGAGAGATGGAAACCGCAGCTTGGACCCAGCCAGGGACTTGGTTTGACACACCTGCTCCTCCCATCAACACTGCATGAGGTTAAAGCATCTCTTCTCATCCAGAAATGTTCAGAAGATTTCTTTGGCTCCACAGGTCAGGTTTCCAGGTGTAGGGCAAAAGCTTTGGCTGGTCAGGTGTCAGGTTTTAATGTGGTGAGAACTGTTGCTTTTCTTGGGTGTGTAAATGTGTAGGGAATACACAATATGGGTGAATGAAGGTAATGCAAAATGTAATCTTATCCCCCAATGAGTTGCAGCTGGACCCTATTACTAAAGATTAGGAGCAGGCCTGATGATAACAGGCAACACCTGTAGCAAATAAGAACTAGTAGTATAAAAGAGTGGATTGGTGGGAACTGGATTCAGAGGAGTGAGAGAAGTCAGATGGCTGCTGCAAGGACCAAGAACAGTCAGTGCTTAGAGGAGCTGCCTGCGAGAAACATTGAGGAGGTGTGAAACTCTGGTGCTACAGAATCCTTGCACCATAATGATAATAGAACTGTTGTAATATATGAGACAACATAAATGATACTTCTGTACCCTCACACACTTTTGAAACTGTCTCTGGGAAACAACTCTTGTTTTCCACTGCAGGACACTTGCTTTGTGTGGAGAGAATGCAGTGAACAAGGCAGCTGTTCAGTACATTTATATATATATATATATATATATATATATATATATATATATATATATATATATATATATATATAAAATGCACACATACACTTGCTTTTTCTATATACTGCTGTTATTATCTACTACTTACTATTCTCCTATATATTGCTTTCCTCATTCATGTCCCATCCATGGCACAACCTCCTCCTTCCAAGCTGGTGCATTAACTTGTTAGGACCCTAATTATTGAGAATTTTAGACAAAAACAAAAAAATGCATTATTCACTCTCCAGATTCTTGGATTATTTGTGTATTCCAGCTTCATTCCTGCCCAGCCTGTACAAGAGCAGAAGGTTCCTGAAGCTGTTAAACACTGCAAGCAAAACTGCACTGGCAACTGTCATCAAGGGGAGAAGGGGTTGAGTGATTTATTTTGCTGTATATAAAAATTAACAGAAAAAGCCAAGTACTGAACAATTCATGACTTAACAGCAAGATCTCGTGAGCAATGCATCTTGAATATACAGAACTTTGAAATTGCACTTTAGTTTGAGTCATGGCTCTTCTAAGGTTTAGGAGGAAAATAATTTAGAATATGAATATTAACACTTTTTCCTCTTTAGAGAGCCACACCTGTGATGCAGGTGAGAGAATTTGGTTTTTGGTTTTTTTTTTTCGTTTGAGAGAAATGACAAGATCTGTCCATTCAGAGCTGGGTTTCCACAGTTATATCTTATTTAAAAACATAGCAGTAGATGCCTAGATCTGTGAAATACCTATGGATTCAGTGAAGAAATTCTGTTTATGGCTCTTTTCACAGTCAAGTTTAGGTTTCTAATTCTCTAGTTTTTCTACAGAATCCCAGCATGACCTTGAACAAGTCACTTGATTTCTCTCTGCTGTGGTTTCCATTTGGGAAATGGTGGGGCAAATAATCGTTTTTTATCTCATGGATATAACAAGATTATAAAAATATGGTACTTTTAAGAACCTCAGAAAACCGATGAAATGAAATTAAACAGATCCTGCAGTCCGGATAAAATGAGATGAAACAAGCATGAAACTATTAGTGAAAGAAATGTTTCTTTATCTTCTGCAAATAAAAATGCAAAGTGATTAAGTGGGTCTTTTCTAGCTATTAGCAATAGCAGCTCTAGCCAGCTGACTTCTGCCACCCTTGTAAATTAATTTGTGGGGTACAGCCCTGAATTTAGTATCCTCACAATAAATACCCTTAAAAATTTTGTCACCTTCTGTGATGCACAACATTACTGCCATGATAGTACTGCAATTAACTTGCCCTACAGATAAAAAGTGGCTGCTTTAAATGAGATACTCTAACACAATGCTTTGCAAATTTATTTTAATTGATTTTTCCCCCTCCTTGTGATATTTCCTGCCTTTACTATATATCAGCAGTATTTTTGTGAGGCAGGGGAAAGGAATGGGAATGAAGTTAAAGGTTTTTCTTGTCCAGGACTGGGTTGGAGGTCTGGTGGAGCAAACCCCCCATGTCCCTGCAGCTGGCAGCAAGGCTGAGCATGGTTAGGGATGAGCTTTGTGTGGGTGTGAGGTGCTGGAAGAGGAGAAAAGCCCCAGCTCAGACTGTGGGCATTTTCCTCCCCTGGCTTGGTGACTGGATGAAAAAGTCTCTCTTGCAGCACAGCTCTCAAATCCAGGTAGGGATTAATGAGCAAAACAGGATGGGAGGAGTTTGGGCTGGTTGACTTTTTCTAACACAGAAGGAAAACAAGCAGAGTGTGTCAGAAAGCAATAGGCTGGAACACGCTACAAAGACACTTTGAGACATTTTGCTGGGACTCTGACAGAGGCCAGGTTACCTGTGTTCAGGAAATCTCAATTTACTCTTCTTTTCTTTTACTTTTTTTGGTATTTTTTAAACTCAAGTTTTAATCACATTTGGAGTGTGCAGGTGAAATCTGAATCAGAAGCCAGATCTGCCAAAGCTGCCTGGTTCCCTTCTCTGTGATGTCCTATTCCTGCTGCTATTGTGGTGATGTTTTGAGGCAGTGCTCACAGATTACATGGTAATTTGGCTTCTGAAGTGGTATGAAATTGAGCATTACACTTTGAATTCCAGTGGTCAGACTCAGAAGAGATTTGTAAAGTTACAGCTCAGCAACTGCAAATGATCCATTTTTCACAGCCTAATGACCAAGGGCTTGTTTTTGGAGTGATGGGAAGTGATCACACACACCCTTACCTCCAGCACTAATTGTAGAGTAAAAGAGGTTAATTTAAACCTTGGAGGCACTTTTGATCCAGATCTTTAACAGCAGCAGGAAAACTCAGAGCTGTGGTGACTTTAAATCATTCATTTTACCTCTCAGAAGGAAAAGTTAAGCGTGGATGTGGTCAGTTTGCTCTGGAAAGAAACAACTTGCTAAGCCTAGTCAGCTGGGGGTAAACCACAATGTAAAGGTTATAAATGTGTATTGAGACAAAAATGGAAGATTATATAAACTAGTAATTTGGACATGGATTTTAAATCATCCCTTTTTTGCCTGTCAGTTCAAGTGTTCCTCTTGTTCCCATTTAAATTTTAAGGCATTAAGCAAGAGCAAAGACCATCCCTATCCCAAAGAGATCATCTTGGCATCAGATACAGTGCCACAGGTAGTGCAAATGGGAAGGCTGAGTGAATGGAAGTAAGAGAACAAAACAGAGATCAGCAGAAAAATGGAATTCTTGGCTCATGGCTTCCCCAGGCAATGCCAGACAGCAGTGACACAGAGGGTCATGGCAGAAGGAGTCTTAAAGGAGGATTTAAAGGATGGGAAGGTGTCATTACTGAGGACTTCTGGCAAAGGATAAACACGTGAATTCCGTGCTTAAATCAATGGGACTTTTACTGGCATGTGTCCTAAGGCTGAGTGTGTCCCTTGCTGGGATCAGTTAAAAAAAAAAAAAACCCTGCAAATGCTGCATTTTACCAAGTCCATTGGGAGAAAGAATCAGTGATGGAGAAGAAATGGGAGACTTTTCATAGAGAAAGAGAGAAAATTGCTTCATTTGCATAGGAATGTATCACAGCTGTACCCCATGCAGAAAATATTTCCTTCTGGGATAGGGTGGTTTAAAAACACAGTCACCCAGCTGCAAAATTGGTTCTGATTCAAGCAGACAATGGCCCTCATTTCTGGATGGATGATGCTTTCAATCTTGTGCCCAGCTACTGAAAACACCTGGTAGAGTTCTGGCCTCCAGGACATCATCTTCCAGTTAAACATAGGAGTTTGGCTGTTTCTAAACAAAGAATTTCTGAGCACCATTCCCAAACTGGGGGAATTGTCCGTCTAGATTTGCCAACCACAACCCATCTTGTTTGATGTGGCTGCTTGATGGTTTCAATGGTAGCATCTCCTGCATCATCAGATAGCATAAAAACATCTTTTCTATCATCATTTGGTCTTTGAGACACTTGGTTTGTAGGTGGTGCTGCATTCCAATGGCTCAGGTATGTGTCCTGGGAATCTGGAGTTGTAGCAAGTCACAGGTGATCAAAAAAATCAGAAATACAATTTTGGGGGTGCCTGGTGGGCTTTTAGCAAAAATTCAGGCAGATCTGTGGTTCTTTCATCATGCTGGCTTTCAGGAGCTGCTGCTATGGAGAAGCAACAAGGGACAAAAAAGGAGGGTTTCACCCTGTTTTGTTGGCTTAAGAAATTCTCTTGGAAATGTGAGTTCTAGTTATTGTTACTACCACTAATTTATATCCTACTCTAACCCTAATCTAATCCAATATATAAATTGTGGTGTCCTGGCCAGGTGTGGTTTTTTCTCTTCCAGCAAGAGCCTTTTTGCTTCTTCTCTTTTCAAAACACTCAACCAGTTTTCACCTCCATTTCTCTCTCATGTTCTTCATAGCTACAGGTCTATAAAATATTAGATGTTGTCTCTTCAATACCATTTAGGAAAAAGAGAGGAATGCAGGAAATATCTGATCTTTAGCACTGAGGGTTCTTTTCTGCTTAAAAGAAAAAAGAAATCCTAAGCATAAGATTCAGGTTTCAAAGAGACATCAGTTAAACCTGCCTGCTCAGTGAGAGCCAACAAGTGGATCTTTCAGATGTCTGAGTGTTCCCTGGGGGTTCACATTATTAATATCTGCCTTATGACAAGGTGGCTGTGCTGATGCCAGGCTTTTTTTCCCAGCCCGCGTGATTAATTTTTCCTTCCTTTCTTAATATCTCCGAGCCAGATGCTTCTAAATGTCCTCACAGGGTGGATTGCTGTTCTTAGCTACTCCTCCTTCCCCCCTACCCCTTTCCAACTAATTCACATAATGGCTCTGGAGATGCATTTTTGTAGCATCACAAAAAGCAAAACTTTGAAAGCCTCCTAAGGTGATGGACTTGACACGTGCAGCTCTGGCCTCCCGACGTTCCTGGTGGGCTTGAAAGCTTCGTGCCAGGTAGTCTGTCAAGAACATTTCCCAATTCGCAGTGTGCTTATTTGCCTAGCACTTTACAAATTATATCCATGCAGAAGTGCTGAAGTGCAAGTATTCCTGGTGGGGAGGTTGACAGCAGGGTGTTGCACTGATGTTTTGGAGACAGGGAATTTTGGCCGAGGCAGAGGAGGAGGAATGTTTGCATTATTTATGGAAAGTGCAGTGGATCTTCAAGCACTGATTTATTTTAAGGGCTTCAAAACATTGTGGTGCTCAAAAAGGTCTTTATTCTGCAGATGGAAATGAATTCTCCTTCACAGGTCTGGTTCCACAGTGCAGCTGCATGGGCCTGAGTGGTACAGCTGAGAGGGAAGAACTTGGCAAGCTGTACAGCTTGTTCCTAAGGTGTTCCTGCTTAGCAAACTGATATCCATCTGTTTCCTCCATATAATGGATTTGTAGGTCTTCTGTATTTATCCTCAATGGTTTTCAGTCATTAGAGCATTCACCTGCATCTCAGAGGATTTTTCCTGGAGGAAGCAAAACTCATGAAGAAAATAGTTACTGGTTAATAAATGAAGATTTAGTTGTTTCTTTTTTGTAAGTGTTAATACAGTCTGTGCTAGGTAGATCAGTGGATTAAATGATGGAAGTCTTAATTTAGGAAATCTAGAAAACAGTATTTCTTAATTTCTTATATGACACGCTAAAATCTCACATCTATTATGTTCTGCTGTTTGGGAGTGTTTTTGCAATTTAACAGTGAGAAAAGGTATAATATAAAGCAATTAATTTGCCAGTGCAAATAGAGCTGTAATTAGGGGAATTAAGCCTTCCATTTTAGTCTGAAGTTCAGGTTTTTTGTGAGAAAATGAGGATACTAAGAACATCCTGAGAGTAAGGATGCTCTTGAAGAGCATGTCTGTTCCATAACAGACAGCTGGCCATTTAGCCATGTGGAAGGCAGCCTCAGACAGCCCTTTGGCCCACAGCAGTGTGGGAATTAAGTTAAAATTAACCTGAGTTTGGAAAACAACTAGCACCACTTTATTTGTCCATTTAATTGAATTATATGACGCTGTGTAAGTATGCTGACCCACAGACGTAAATTGCTCCACCCCACCCATTTCCCTCCTTAATTCTCTCATGCTAATGGAGCTGATGGGATGTTGACTGCAGAGAGAGAGGGAAAGAGGCTGGAAATAAAAGAGGCTGGAAATAAAAAGGGACTGTTCCAGCCTGGTGCAAACCTTCCCCTTCAGTAAAATGCTCTGTGTCACAGCTGCACTCACTGCACTGTGATCTTTGTTGCCATTAAGCTGATTATATCCACAGAAGGATTCATCCAACTAATCCCACAATGCTGCAACCAGTTGCTTTACATTTAAACACAATCTTTACTTTTTTTTTTTCCTAAGAAATAAAAAGTCAGTCAGGCTTCACCAGATTCTCAAAATGGTTCAGGCTCTTACTGGGACCCACTTTTTTTTTTTTTTTCTGTTGGTTTAATAGAGGAAAACAGGACAAATTAATGGGCTCCATGCATTAGTGGATATGCTTAGTTTGGGAGCCTGAGGTGTAATTTGGGGTGAAGGTGCTGTGTGTGACTGTACCTTTGGCACTGCATCATTTTGTGTTTGCCTGGGTGGCCATACTTTTGAATCCAACAGTGACTCTAATGAGGGAGATCTTGACAGGTTAAGATTGACTTAATTGATTTTAATAATCAATTTATATCTAGTTCTTGCTTATTTTTCTAAGGAAAGGTTGATTTTCATTGGTTAGTAGTCATTAAAATGTGTTCATTTGCAGCTAAATATAACCTTTATAGTAAATTTAATTCTTCATTTGCTAATCAGGTACACAATGTCTGCCCATGTTTGCTTAATTATGTAGTTTAACCCAGTCTATTAACATTCTTAATTTTTACATTTGAATTGGGATAGAAAACAGCAAATAAGACATTTCTTCTCAGTTTAGACTATTAGGTTTTATGTTTTGTCTTGTGCCCAAGTACATCTGAATAGAATTAGGATTTAATTTAAAAAAAAACTTTACAAGGAAATTTTAAAATGCTTCTTAAAAATAAATTAAAATCACATCCTAAGTATGGTGTGTTTGGTTTTGAAAGGAAAAACTAAATAGAATTTTCTTTGTATTTATGAATTACATACTACATAAAGGAGACTATGTCTGGCATTCAGGTAGTCAACTCTCCTCAGGTTTTATTAGCAAAAATCATGGATTTCAGGAGGAAAAGCAAGGAACAACAAGGAGAAAGGCCTTGATTCTGTCATTAAGCATTCAGAGTTGGATAAAGTTATATCCACTTTTTCATGCTGTCTGTTGTCTGCCCTGGGAGTTTGGGCTGGACTTTGGCTGAGCAGCTTCCCGTGTTCCAGGCCAGCTGGGAGTGGACAGAACATCCCGTGCCTTCAGCAGCATAAATCACAGAGCATTGTGCCTTGAGCCTTACCATGATTTTCCTGCAGGGTTCTGCAGGATTCTCCTAATTCCTTGTCTTCTAAAAGCCATTCCTTCAGATTTAGTCTGTATTTATCACTCAGATGCTTTAACTTTTTACAGTTCTCCCATACTACAGGAAAGGCTGTTGTATACAAAAGCAAATGGTCATTCTTTCCAACTCCTCAGCATTTTAAAGCCATCTCCTGCTGTCTCATACTTAATTTTTATCCATTAGGAGTCCAAAGCTAGTCTAATACCTCAAAAGGATGCTTAGGGTGACTTACCTGGCCAGTAGTTTGACTTGCTTTAGAGAGTAGATGTCAGATGTGTGCTGCTTGAAAACACACATCCTTTTTCACTGAATGTATGGATTTTATGGAATTATTTTCTGTTGGGTCATCATTTGAGGTGTCCTAACTTTGAATCTGTTAGGGAAGTATTTTTTTATTCTAGAGAGGCAAAAAAGCATTGGATTTCACCCTTCTTAGGCACTGATTTTCACCAACATTCTTTGCTATCATGGAAGAATCTAAAAAAGGATTGTTTCATGATTCCAAGTACAAACTTTAAGGGCCCATCAAAAACTGGTGAAACAAATCATATGAATTCTTTTGGGATTTTTGTCTTTAACACTGAATTGTTTCATTGGCCAAGAGTGATTAAGCTGCCTGCAAGCAGAGGAGGAAGACTGAAGATAACTGAGCAAAAGTAGGTGCCAGCCCAGCCATGATGGCTTGGGAGAGTCTGAGTTCTCAGCTTTTGGTTTTCAACTTCAATATTTCCTTCCCACATCACAAAGTGAGAGTGTCCTTCAATGTAGACTTAGGAGAAGCCACATCTTAGAAGAGGGAAGACTTAGTGTGGGAAAGGACAGTGAGTCCTGACAGTCACAGCACAGTGCTGGGAGCTCAGCATCCCAAAACTAATCCTGCCTGTGGATGCTTTTCCTCGTTTGACCTTGAGCAAGTCATACAATGAGGGTTTTTTTGTGTGTCTCAGTCTCTGTAACCAACGTGGGAATACTATGTGTCTATATCCCTGGGTCTTGCCTAGATTAATAAATCAATATTTGTAAAGTAAGGCTTGATAAATGCTAACTGTATTACCACGTGTACTTGAACCTTGTGCAGAACTTTGGGAGTGTGCCTGCATTTCTGCTCTGTGGGTGGATGGGGCCCAGGCCAGGGTGGTCAGCAGCCACAGAGACAGGTTTGGGTCATTTTCCTCCTCCCATGGGACTGCCTGTAGCACATATCTGCAAGAAGGTCTTGAATACAACTTTTCCACTTAACATGCTCCCCCATCACCCACTGTCAGCAATGAGATTAAATTCTGTGCGACTGCAGAGGACGTTGCATGATTAAAATCCTCTTTTAGAAATTAATATGTACCATCTCTCCCCAGTACTGTGCCTCCTCTCAGAGAAGGGTATTGTCTCCTGAGCACTCAAGGTGTGAAAAGCCACCCAGGGAAGCTGTCTATCTTTGAATTTTATGCTGTTGCACAGTTGCTCCAATGAGAGCTACAACTGCATAAAAATTACAGGAACTTGGGGACTTCTCCCTCCACAGGGTCAGGAGATGTGGGGGAAGTTTTGCAGAACAATTAATAGAATAGCAAAAGGAGGGTGGGAACTAGAAGTCCTGGTTACAGGACATGAAGTTCTGTAGAAAATGTTTCCTGAGGGAGGGTAGTCAAAGTCAATCACCCATTTTCCTTAGGAAACTTTGGATGTCCTGGGAAGAAAATAAAACAAAACTTTGTTTCCAGGTATTGCCCAGCTTTTCCCAACCTTGCTGCCTGTGTCAGCCCAGAGAAATACAGTGATCAGGGCATTTATAGATCCAAGTTTAGTATTCATTAGCCATCAGGCATTGATGCAGCCCACAGAAGGGCTTTACTTGCATAAACTCACGGTAGATGGAATTGGATGTCCAGGGCTGCTGCATTCAGTACAAACTGAAGCTCTTGAGCCATCATTTCCAGTCTGCTTCAGGTCCTGGCAGGCTTTGTGGCATGACCAGGATGTGCTTAGGGTGAGTTCTCCTGGACTGACTGATGCTGGCTTTCTGATGGAGCTTTTCTAGAATCAGCTGAAATTGTCCTCCAGGAGTTTGAGGCACAGGGACAAGTGCCCCAGCTGGAAGGAATGTGACATTTTACAGGTGGGGAAACCAAGGCACAGGGTTTGTCCCATTCTCTACATCAGTGCTCCTTTTTCCCATGCTGGGCATTCCCTGTCTCCCCAGGGAAGAAAGGCTGGAGACTCTGAACACAGATACTTTTACCACAGGGACTGGATAATGTGGCAGGCTGGATTTGTGCTTGCTGCTTCATGTTCTGAGTGTGTGTTTCTGCTAAAGCCTTTCCCTGGCTGCTGGCTGGATTCTGGTTTCCAAGAGCTCAGCCCTGTTTTTCCTTCTGGAGGAATTTATAAGAACCCTAACTCAGAGCAGCCCTGTGGTTTCCAAAATTTAATCTGGCTTTCCAAAGCTTTTAGCAGAAGGGTTGATTTGGGTCAAAATGAATGCAAACACTTGTGTAGACCATTTAATGTTTAGGTTATGGACCTGTTAAGGCAGCAGGATAATCCCTTTAGATTACCCGTGTAATTCCTAGTGAATATTTATTTTAAAGTGACTTCAGTGCCCTTAGTCATTCGCAAAGCTTGGTAATGCCTCTCACAGCTGCCAGGCTCAATGCAACAGCATTTGTCAATGGGATGGCTTCTCCTTTTGTTCCCTCCTTTTTGGTCTGTTTGGTTTTGAACATTTCACCAACTCTTGCCGGCTCAATCCCGTGGGCTCACCTCTAATCGCAGGGAACCCTCCGAGCTGCCTTCGCAGCGCTGATTTCCTCTGGAGCAAGGCTGAGGAGGAGTTTGATCCTGCCGAGGGTGCGGGTGCCGGGCTGGCTGCGGGGGAGAGGACGGGACAGGCGGGTTCAAGGACGCGCTCCCGCTTTAGTGTGCGCAGACATGCTCCCGCCGCCTCCCTGATTGGCAAGGTTACCTCCCGGAGCCTGCAGCTTTTCCAGCTGATTTGATTAGACCCACTACTTTATCCCATTCCCTCCCCCACTGCCTGGCCCACCACCTCCTGATCCTTTTAACACAGCCCCTGCTCCAATAACCAGCCAGTCTGGAGGTTTTTTTCTTTCTTTTTTTCCCTGCCCTCCTTTTTACAATTTTCGTGCTGGATTTTGACATTTTGTAAAATAGATTATGAAGCCCTACATAGGGAGACCAGGCTGGGAATGTTTGAGAGGCTGGGATGTGCCTCTTGCTCAATTTCTTGCGTTCTGCACCTTTCCCAGTTCTCAGTGCACCTATGTGAATTCCAGAACAAGAGACTGGTCCTGGTCCTTTTAACATAGCCCCTGCTCCAATAACTAGCCAGACTGGGGTTTTTTTCTTTCTTTTTTTCCCTACCCCCTTTTTTCCAATTTTCGTGCTGGATTTTGGCATTTTGTAAAATAGATTATGAAGCCCTGCAGAGAAGATCAGGGCTGGGTTTTATTGGGACTGTTTGAGAGGCTGGGATGTACCTCCTCTTGCTCAATCTCCTGAGCTCTGCACCTTTCCAAGCTCTCAATGCACCTGTGTGAATTCCAGAACAAGAGACTGCTCCTGATCCAATAACTAGCCAGTCTGTGGTTTTTTTCTTTCTTTTTTTTCCCTATTCACTTTTTTCCAATTTTTGTGCTGGATTTTGGCATTTTGTAAAGTAGATTATGAAGCCCTACATAGGGAAGATCAGTAGGCAGTGGCTTGGTCTCAGGGCTGTTTGAGAGGCTGGGATGTGCCTCCTCTTGCTCAATTTCTTGGGCTCTGCACCTTTCCCAGCTCTCAGTGCACCTGTGTGAATTCTGAAACAAGAGACTGGTCCTGATCCTTTTAACACAGCCCCTGGTCCAATAACCAGCCAGTCTGATTTTTTTCGTTTTTCCCCTACCCCCTTTTTTCCAATTTTCGTGCTGGATTTTGACATTTTGTAAAATAGATTATGAAGCCCTACATAGGGAAGATCAGTAGGCAGCTTGGTCTCAGGGCTGGGTTTTATTTGGAATGTTTGAGAGGCTGGGATGTGCCTCCTCTTGCTTGATTTCCTGGGCTCTGCACCTTTCCCAGCTCTCAGTGCACCTGTGTGAATTCCAGAACAAGAGACTGGAGGCTCACATACCCCAGCTTGGGTGCTCATTGCCTTCCAATTCCTCTTTTCTCTGCAAAACCAGGCTTGGGGAGAATTACACACTCAAAATGATTTGGCATCCCGGGTCCTCTTTCACTGTGGTATGAGCTGTTCACTGTCTGCAAAAAGAAACACGTACAGCATGGATAGAGAATTCCCATATCCCACAGGAGCAAAATAATGATGTATTTCAGTAGCAAATGTTACTAGCTGGGGTTACTTTGGGAGGTCAGATCACCCATAGCTCCCAGACTGGCTGAAAAGTGGGATGAGAAATTGTTTTGGCATTAATGCCCTCAGCCCTTGGGACAACAAGGCTGGAGTGGGCACCAGCCCAGCCTTCAAAGGTGTCATGGTCCTGTTGCCATCTTTAGCCAGTGTGCTGTAGCGTGTTGTGCACTGCCAGTTTACAATCCTGGCCTCTGGTTCTGATATTGCCCTCTTTGTCTTCTTAAATATGCCAGGGGAATGTGGAGCCTTATGTACAAAAGCACCTCTTGACAATTCTCCCTGGCTCTCCTATAAATAAGTGAATGAAGCCTAAAAATGACAGGCTTTTCCAAAACTTGAGAGTCCCAACTCACAGAGCAAAATCACTGGAGAGTGGGCAGCCCTGCTGAATTTTTGGTAGTCCCAGACTGGTCCAGGGAAAGCTGCATCTCATCTTGTTTTCCCTTGCCTGTTTGTTCAGCAGAGCTGATCTGAAGTGGTGTGGGCTGTTTGAGCAGCTCAGTGCTGACAGGGACCAAATCCAGTGACCAGGACCGACCCTATGGAGTCACCCTGGTGAAACAGCACAGAATGCAGACAATCCCCTGCACACAAGGTATTAAATCTTGACATACTGCATTACTTAAGAGGTCTCAGGGAAAATTAAAACCCTTTTGACTGGGTTTTGCAATGCAGGGAAAATTTTAGTGACATTTAAAAGGTTTCTCTTGTGTTCCTCTAATGGGATAAATAAAAAAAGGCTTGTTTTAGGCCAGCAAATGGGGGGACAATCCAATTTCCCTGATTCCATCAAGACACTCTTAAAGCATTAGCTTGTGCAGTTTTAAAAAAACCCACAACAGACTGACCCCTCTGCCTGATGGCTTTGAAAAGTGTCCTGATGTGGAGGTATTTATCCTACACCACATGCTTCATCGAGGCACTCCAGCAGTGCTTGGAAATATACTCTTGTTTTCTTAAACTGTTTAGGAGGACAGCATGCACAGCAGGAAACACAAACACCAGTTTATTATTTACTGCAGCCATCCACACTGGGGCTGTGCTCAGACTAATGCTTGATGATGTGCTCTTTACATTTGGTGGAAGGGAAAAAGGGTGGCATTAACTAGGAAGGCTGAAACCTAAGCCTGCCCTTAACTTTATGTTTTTTAAGCGTGATTTGGGCTCAATATAAATAAAGATTCCCCTGTGGAATGTTTGTTTCCATCAGTCAGAAAGATTAATGTATCAACACTTACTCCTGAGGGGGCTCTGGGGATTGATAATGGGAGATATGGAGCCTTTCACCTCTGGGTCACTGGTTCAGCACTTCCCCATGTCCCTGCCACCACCAGCACCTGCCATCTGCTCCAGTGGGTTGGGCCCAGTTCTAGGCCCAGCTGGGCTCCCTGGGCTGCTTTAGTAGGAAATGGGATGGAGCTGCTCAGCCCAGCCCCAGATGTGAGAGCAGCCCCAGCCCTGAGCACAGAGCCAGCCCCACCAGGGAACTTGACCTTCTGCCACGCTTGTACAAGCCATGAATGGAGAACCTGTTATCCCTGCCCTGTGCAGAATAACTCATTGGAAGAGCAGGACACCCCTGAACATAAATCTGCCTGTTATAAAGTTGGCTGAGGTTTTCCCTGGTTCCCTCCAGTTCCTGCTGAATTTCATTAGGAACGTCTCTATTATACAGCACAAGGAGAGAGCAAGTGTTGCCTCTAGACTTTGAAAGAGCCCTTTAAATTGAAGATCAATTTTGCATCTCACTAAATACCTAATGACAGACCAAACTGCAAGTACTTAGTTCAGCTGTATTTTAATAGCACCATGCTCCATCAAGAAATCCCAGTTACTGACAGAGTTTGATGTCCTGAGGCAGTTTTCTCCAGACATTTTTTTTTTTTTTTTCTTTAGTAGTAGCACTTCATTAATAGCTGTTTGGAAACCTGACTGTCTGGGAATAAGCAGTACCAATAAACCTTTTCCCTCACTATTTATTCCTCCTTTCTTCCATCAGGAAACAGTCCCAGTGATCACAGACTGAGTTTTCATATAGTTGTACTTGGTGGTGCATGAGCAAATGAAAGAGCAGCTTCATGCCTTATAAAATAACAAATGGTAAATCAGCTACCAATACAATTCACAGAGGCTGCTAAAAGGCTGCTGGAGGTCACAAAAACAGCAACCTTTTGAGGTGATGAGATGGGAGCTTCTTAAGTCAACACATGCAGTTGGCTTCTCCCTGGCAGTGCTCCACTGTGGGGCAGGATCCAGGCTCTGATGCCTTCCCCCTCTGGCAGATGCTGTGAGTGTGTGAATGTCCTCTCTAATTCCAGATTAGCCACAAAGAGGAGTCATCATCCTTAAGGAGCAGGCATGCTTGGAAAGGAAAGGCTGTCTGGAGGCTGCAGGGCACAGCACTATCCTCAGGTGCTTTGAGATGTCTGAGCAAGGTTCCTGGCACTAAAGGAGGAGAGGAAAAAAATGTGCTTTTCATGCTGAGGGCTGCGTGCCACTGGAACTCAGCTTCCCTGCTAGCCCAGGGTTTCTCAAGCTTGGCTTAATAAAATCCAGATCTCATCTAATGAGTTCAGAGGATGCTTCAGAATGTCTCAACGTGGAAAGTGCTGATTTTGCACACCAAGCCAAGGAAGGTTTATGGCACTAAAAAAGTCTCCAAAGTCTTTATCCTCCCTGACTTGAAGGAGAAAAAGCTCCCTGGGCTGTTAGCAGCACCTCTGCTCCTCCTGCAGCACATTGTGACTTGGCTTTTATTGCAGCTGTGCCTGTCCTCAAGTCACAACCTCTCTGCCAGTGCTCCAGCTCTGCCATGGCATTCCTGGGCATTTCACCTGGGCCTGCCTCGCCCAGATCAAGGGAATCAAACCCATGGGCACTGCTTTAGCCCACACAGGGGTGGCTTCTCTGCTTTCTTCTGGATTTTTGTCTCTCTCATGGTCACTCAGTTGTTGTCGTTAAATGACAGTTTCTACAAAGAATACATCTGGAAAGGCAGAGTGGCAGCTCTGAGCCGTTATAGTTGAGAATTAAAAGTGCAACATCTCCTCCACCATGCAGGGCTTTAGGTTCAAGCCTGCAGAGGAAAAGGAGTTACTTCCAAAGCCCTGAATCCCTTTAAATAAATATCAGCCAGCTTTTGCCTTGCAGTCAGCACGGGCTGAGGTGAACCAAGCAGTGGCAGCAATGCTCTCCCTAATCAAGCATCCTTCTCTCTCTTTAATCAGGTGGAACAAGTGGCATGTTGACTTACTGGTTGGTGCTGGATCCAGCCCTGCTCCTGCAGGTTTGCAGCCCCTGGGGCAGCCATCTGTGGGGCAGCAGCACTGATGGGCCACCTCTGCCTCCTAATCTCCCTGCTCCCATCCACACGTGCTGTCCTGATACCCAACAGCCGGTCCCATGCGGGCATCGTGCCAGCAGTGACTTTACAGGCTTTGTGGCAGAGATTATTTAAAGGAGATTAACCCTTCTAAACCCCTTAGATTTTAATTATTTCTGTATGTATTTATAAAACCTGCAGTCTGCTAGTTCCAGGCCACAACTGCCCCAGTCCCCATCCTTAACCTGGATTCGTGAATGAGCAATGCACCCCTACCTATTGCAGGACAGGAGCTGGGCTGGACAGGGCTCATTGAATTTATTTATCTATTTATTTATTTATTGCCATCCTGGAACAATTCACATCTGAGATGAATATTAAACATTATGGTTTCAAATTGTAAAAAGAGCTGATAATTTGAACCACTTTAAAATACTAATAGGGCATTAATTGAATTGTTTGAGTCGATGAGGCATCTCTGGCTAATTATTTTGGTTAGGGCAGCTCTGTCATTAATGCCTCCCCACTGCCCATGTTGTGAGCACTCTGTGACACACTGTCTCTCTGAAGACAGGACTATCTGTAAGGTTGATGTACTGGAAGCCAGGAGAGGGAAGGACTGTTTCTTTCATTCAGTCTCCTAGCAAGTTTATTATATGTATAATAATGTTATAAGACACTGCAGTCTAGAAAACTGTCATGACTAGAAGCTACTGGTTATGGAAGGGGGGGAAAAAAGGGTGTGCACTTCCATCCTTTCATGCTTTCTCTCCTATTAGCTGGGCTAATTAGTTTGATAAAGTTAAGGAGTGATGGAGGGAGTGTTTCCACTCTGCACATGAGCTGTAATACCCAAATAAAACTGGAAATACCTTATTTCTACTTCACAGCACAGCCTGGCTTATCTTGGGTGATGCACACCTTGCAGTCTTCAAAAATATATAGAATCTTAGAATGGTTTGGGTTGGAAGGGATCTTAAAGACCACACAGATCCCACTTCCAGCTATGGGCAAGGACACCTCCCCCTAGACCACGTTGCTCAGAGCCCCATCCAGCCCAGCCTTGAACACTCCCAGGGATGGGGCAGCCACAGCTTCTCTAGGAAAGCTGTGCCAGGGCCTCCCCACCCTCACAGTAACATCCTCACATACCTGCCTGTTTTGTAAATGCAAGCATGAAAGGTGAGTGTTGGAAGCAAAAAAACCCCACAGCATTATGGACCCCTGTGATCTGAGAAAAAAAATAGGGTCATTTTGAATGAATTCCTTAAAATCAGATGATTTTTATTTATTCTTGTCTCCTCAACAAGGAAATAAATGCAGACAGTGCCAAGGACTCAGTAAATAAATTTTGTTCTTGGAGAATCTCTTTAATATGCGCACAGTCCTGCTTCTGTGGTAGTGAACATTTGACCAGTAGCAATTAATTTCTTATCACAGTCTTTCTATGAGGTAAGAAAACATTAGTGTCTCCATTGGGAGGTGGAGAACAGGAGCTCTCCAAGAGCAAATGATGTGCCCAGCTTCATTGCCCTGCCCCACAGCTTGGCAGGAGCTGTTGGAGGGAGAGGGCATTGCAGGGATGCCTCTCCTGCAGCACAGCTGGATGTTCCTTTACAGGCAGGTCCATCCTGCTGATCAAATGATAGAAAACGTTCAATATCTGTATGTTTCAGGAGAAGTATCACTGAGCTGATGAATTTTCAGCAGCTTACTGTGAAGCATGCAGCATTCACTGCATTGGCAGGTGGAAAAGAGAGGAGAAATAATAATAAAGGTCCCTGGTATGAATCTCTTGTGTGTGGAAAGGGTGAAAAAGAAGGTTTCTTACAGAAAATACCATGGCATGTCAATGATTAGGCAGAGTGTCCCAAAGGTTAATAAATCTTTTCTCATTTAAATAGGTAAGATCTCCAGCTGAAAGTGCTGGACCCTGCATCCAGCCCCGGGGAGGGGGGCAGCAGGGAAGCAAAGGGTTAAATTTCGGGGCTGTAGAAGCAGATTGTGTTTTCCTTCTATGATGTGGGCTGACAAGACATCAGTATTCTATTCATCTGTTGGGAATTAGGCTGTTAATCCAATCAATGACTCTTGAGCTAGCTGCAGCCTGCCTCCCCACTGGGGAACAATCGGATCAGACGGGAGATTGTTTAAGAGCACAGAGCGCTCCCGGTGTCAGGTGGAATTTCCAAGCGTTCCCTAGTGAATTGGGGATGGGAAAGCTGTCTCAGCCCATTTATCCTGCCCCTTAAATAAGCAGGTATCTGCCTCAGCCATGCTAAAGTGATAAAGCAGTACAGGAGCACTAACTTTTTATGCGGGGAGGGGGCAGGGAAGCACCCTGAGAAGAGGATACTAGCATCCTGTCCTTTGGAATATCATCCTGTCCATAGCTTGGGATGGCATCTGCATGGTTTGCCAGGGGCTGGCTCGGCCACAGCACTGTGACACTTGTTTCAGGTTTAGGCATTGACTTCTCCAAACACATTTTTGATCCCTGCAGCTTCCTGGCAGTTTTTCTATTGCACCAACACACTTGTTTGATGAGCAGCAAGATGCCTGGTGCTGAAAGTAACAGGCAGTAGCAAATATTATTTGGATAACCTATAAATATGTCCAAATACACAGCTGAGCACAGAGTGCTGGCTGCAAAATGGGTTGAAAATGCTCAAGAGCAAAACATCCCTGAGAGTTTTGGTGTTGCTGCATGAGCTGCTGCATGGGTTCAGAAATCAGTTTGTTCTGCAATTAATGACAGCCATGTCTGCAGTGGGATATTGAGAGCCTGTATCTGTGCCAGCAGCACTACATGCTGATCATAGTAGATGTGATAAATCCCACTGAAATTGCACTTGGAAATTTAGGTACAGCACCAGTTAGAAACTAGGGCGATGAGGGATTAGCATAACCCTGGCACACTGAACTCCTCGGGCTGGGGGCCTTTGGGAGCATTAGCAGCTGCAGGCTTCAGGAGGGAGCCAGTGGTGGTCCCTGGGCATCTTCTTCTCTCTGAGCTTTCTTAGATCTGCTTTTAACAGCAGCTTTACAAGCAAAGGCTTCTCCAAATTAGTACCTCTAAATGAACCATGAGTATGAGCTCCAGCAGTGAATACGAGCAGGGAGGTCCCCAGACAGAAAAATCCCCAGCTCAGAGGCTTGGCTTTAAAGGGCTTCAGCATCCCTCTTCCCTTGATCATAATTTTGAATCAAACAAAAGCTAATGCAATTTTCTTTGCCTTTCAGTAGCAGATTGTGCTGTAAGGGTTCATGCCATTAGAAATGTAATAATTGCTTCTCTATGCAGATCTAATTTATCTGTGAGGCACTTAGAAGATAGGCCAAATGATGGCCTGGCAGTAGGCTCTGGAGAAGGGCCCAAGAGGTGATGATAAAAACCAGTCTAGCACCTTCCATCCTGAGGGATATGTGCCTGGCACAGAGCAGGAAATGGTCAGAGTGGGAGGAATGAGCAGAGGAGAGGGCTGAGAGCTCCTGGAGAGGGACAGCTCAGTGAGAAAGGGATCCCTCCCAAACCTGTGTGCACACACAGGGGAGGTGGGAAAATTAATTGAGGAGCCAAACTTAAGAGGATGCCCTGCACTTGTCAGCCTGGGTTATTTGCAATCCCAAAAAACAGCTGTTCATGACCAGTGCAGGCTTTTTGGTTTTGCTTCTAGCAGGGGTTGCTCTGTATCCTTTGTCCCATAGTGTTCGTCCTTGGGGAGTGCCTGAGCTGCCTTGGAGTTGGGACCAAGGATGCACATGGGGATGTCTCCTGCTGAATCATCTGGTGGAGTTCAGACTGGTTATATTTGCCTGGTTTTAGTATTGGTGGGGGTTAGCATGTAAATTCTGGTGTGTTGAGCTGTAGCCTTACCCTCAGTCTTCTTGGAGAGAAAATTTCAGAGAGAGAATAAGATGATGATGAGGTTAAAGTAAATTGTTGGGAAGTTGAAGTCTCAAGTAGAAACAAATGAGAAATAAAACCCTTTTTAAAAGTGGAGGGAAGTATTTTCTTGCTATTTTTCATCTCCCTGGCTTGAGTGACTGTGTGAGGCTGCAGAGATTTATATTACAGCTCCTAAGCATCAGTGCTTGTTCAGAGTCTGTATTATTCTGGCCCTTTTTATTCACTCATCTTCTAAAGATGTAGTGTAAATATTTATCTTCCCTCTGGCCCATCGTGCTGCCCAGGACCCCGTGCTGTTAAACACTCTTATCACCTCATCGCTCTTATCTCCTGCGATCCCTGCCAGCATTCCGAGTCTGTCAATGGGAATGAGCCCTGCACCTTAAAAGGTGCCACAAATGAGCAGAAAAGAGATATGGGGGGAAAAATACCTTAAAATAAAGAGCACACGTGCTACCCCTCGAAAGGGCAGGGTTAGTGTAGAGGTTTCCTGCTGTGCCTGGGGAGGTGCCTGCAGGTGTTGGGGTAAGGTCTCCGTGTGGAGGTGTGGGGTCCCCTACAGACCCTTGTGCTGGTGTGGAGGGTCCAGCCCCACTTCATCACCAATATGAGGTCAGGCTGGACCAAAGCTCACCCAGATAACCAGCATGGATTTGTTTTTCCTCTTTCTCCACTGGTGCTGAACAAAACAGGTGAGATGGTGGAAGAGGCAGTGTCTCCCTCCGGGCCACCCTGCCACTGCGCACAGCCTGGAGGGCGAATGAAGCAGCTCTGAGCTCTCAGTGTTCATACAGCACTGCTTCTAAAACTGTCCCATGAAACCACAGTCAGACACTGGCCAGTCAAAGTCTGCTTGAAATGGCAAATGGTGTCTTACAGAGTGCAGAGCACCACAGCAGCTTTAGCCAAGCCATTTCCTTGTCTCTGCCCTTCAGTCCAGACCTTGTGTTAGGTTAAGCAGGGAACAGAAATTCCCAAGGAATGAACATGGGATGGCAGCACCAGTGTAATCCCATCAGCTGTAAGACAGAATTCATGTGCAGCAGCCACAGTGCCACTTAGCAGATAAGACAGTTGGTCCATCTGTGCTCGGTCCATCTTCTCCCATTTCTCTTGCTTAAATTTCTCAGGAGCAGAACAAAATCCTGTTATCCAATAAGTTATCCACTGGTAGTTGGATTTTCATTGAGTGACATCTGTCACAGACCATGCATGTAGGAAGTACCAGTGATTTTGTAGCTTCTTTGTTTTGATGGGTTTGGTAGACATGGGCATTGGATTTTCATCTCCCAGAAAGGTTGTGCTGCTCAGCTGTCACCCTGACATGGCCAGATGTGCCAGGAGGCTGCAGAAGCCACCAGGGATGGCACATTAGGAGGCAAGAGGAAATCTTGGAATCAGATCTGTTGTTGGTCAGTAACATGTCTGGGACTGAGCACTCCTACATTTGAACGTGTCATGGTCTTTTCTTCCCAGTCACTTTCTGTCTACCTGTGCAAGTTCTGCCATTTCCACGAGCTCCTCCTTTTTACAGATGGAGAATTGCTAAAAGGGCTCTGGGACAAGGGCCTAGCAGTGCCTTGCAAGCCTTTACAGAAGGTCTATTGCTGCTTTGAGCCTGGCTGTTCCCCTCCTTTGTGTTGAAGTTCACCAAATCAGAGCAGGTTTCCTCCATTTTAACCTGTGACAGTGACATTTTCCCAGCTGATACAGAGGCATGAAAGGGCACTTCTCAGAGGCATCCTGGCTCAGTGTTAGCCTAGAACTGCCTATCTCCCGTTCCCCACTTACCTTTACTCAGCACCTTCTCTTTGGTCCATGTGCTGAGAGGATCCATCTGATCCCTGCTGGCATCTCCTGGCTGCAGAGGATGTGCTCCAGATCCCCTGTTCCTGGCTGATGCCAATGGGATGAGGACAGAGGCTTGTACCTGCCCATTCCCTGTTTGGGATCATCCATCCCAACACAGACACACCTTGGGAGAAGGACCTTAAGATGCTCAAGAGGCCTCTGCTTTCTGTTGCACATCAGGAAATACCCCTTGCATCCAGGCCAGCTACAATTCATCTTCACTCATCTTCTGCACGTGGCGTTGGATTGCAAAACAGACACTTGCAGTGCCTGGCAGGCAATATTTGTTTCACATAATATTTGTTTCACATAATTCCCACAAAGGGAGCTGTAATCCTGACTTTCACAGCCCATCTTTGATTAGTCTCCAGGTGTGACCACTTTGCTCTGAAGGCTCAGCATGGCCATACCTGGAGCAGCTGGGTACATCAGGCTGCAATTAGCCACGGTGCTCCAAAAAGCCAAATCAAAGAGGGATTGAGATCAGCAGCTTCCCGAGGGCTTTCAAGGCCTTTAGTGAGTGACTACGCTAGAGCTTTTTCCATTTACCTGGATTAAAATTTGTCACAGAGGAAATAGAAGCAAACAGCACGGTATCTGAGAAGTGTAACAAATAGCATTTGGCCACTGGGCTGGCTCAGAGCAGGGGGAAAATCCGCAGCGTAAATAAAGTGCAAACCATGTTTGCATAACATTGGATTAATAGTTCTTTATAAAAACCACACTGGGATTAAAGGGATGCGTTTCCTATGCTGAGACCTGTGCCTTCTCCTTAGCCCAGCAGATGCCAGGAAGTACATCTAAGAGAAATAAAAAACCTTGTTATCCCCAGCCAGCTGCTGAACCAGCAGTGCTTTCTGCAGGCCTTTGGAAGAGAAACAAATGTCTCTAGGATTCCTGGAGCAGCCCTGGGTGTTTTAATAGGGAGTTCTGCAGCAAAGCACTCCCATGGGAAGGGGTTCCTGCTGCATGGCTCCAGTCCCATTCACCTGTGGGTTTTGTTGGCTGCGGTCTTGGAGGTGGTGATGCAGAGGGGAGCTGGATTCCCATCCCCCAGCCCACACATTTGACATCCTGCCTTTCCAATAACTCATTCAGACTGCTCCCACCTCTCCTTCCCCAGCCCTGCTGAGTATTCTGCTGAAGTCAGTGCTGGCCCTGTCACTCCTCCAAGCAGCCATGTGCTTAAGGAGAGCTCAGGGGCACTGGCTCACATTGGTTACCTTAGTGTGGAGTAATCAATGGGTGCTGGCTGTGATTCCCTCAGTTCTTTGGTTTGTGGTACCATCTAATGACACCATTTGCATCGTGCTCCCCACAGTTTGGGCAGAAATAGGCTCCTGGAATGAGGCATCTTCAACACTGCTCTGAGTGACATGAATGGGACATAGTGGCACATGGAAGGAAAAATCACACCCTCCCATTTCATATCTTTTCCAAGCCCCTTTGCTTGGAAAAGATATGAAATAGGCATTTAGGCAGCAAATGCCTGTTACATCTGGCTTTTTATCCCTGTTGCTGCCATGATTGTCATGTTAGTGCCATGTCTCAGAGCAAAGCATGGCACCTCCCACCCCAAAACACAGGTCATTCCTAATTCCACAGCTCAACAGGTTTAATATCAAGCAGAATAATACACTGGGAAACCAGAAAACTTCCAGTGAGTGGAATTTCTACCTCTTTTCTCGTTCTTTTCTCTTTTGCCTGCTCCAGAATCTATGGCAAACTGTAGAATTTGTACCTTAATCTCAAAGATGATGGTAATTAAAAATTTAAGTCTCCATAGGCAGATGCAAATAAATTAAGGAGGCCAAGAACTGAATTAGAGGCTAATCCTGGTTGTGGAAGTGAAAGCAAAGGGGCCAGTAATTCTTTACTTCTGTTATTTCACCTGTTCTGGTGGCAGGATGAGGCTGTGGCAGGGTGAGGTGCCTGGGTTTGCAGTGCTGGATGTGAAGCATCAACTGTGGTAGAGCCCTGGGGAGGGGACACAGGAGTCTGAGAAGGGGACACACTGCCCAAAGCATTGCAGCTGAGGCAGTGGCTTAAGTGTTAGCTGGACCAGGGAGCTGTGTGCCAACACCTACAAATCACACACTTAGGTGTTTCACAAGGATCAATTTGACAACTTGCTCTCATCCTTGAGCACTCTGCCCTTTCCTCACTTGACAATATTTAACCTGGGTATTGGAGTAGACCTAAATTCTGAAGGCAGGGACCTAACATTTATTCAGGTGGAAGGAACTGGTTTTTTTCCCATGTGCTGAAGAGCTCAGTGCACAGAGCTGTGTGAGCATCCCAGTGCTTTACCCCTCTCTCAGGTAGTTGGCCAAATCTGGGTTTGCACTGAAACATCTTGCACTAAAGCACCAGGAGTAGTGAGAATCCCAGAGTGAGGCCATAGGACAGAAATCCTTCATTTTTATGGGCTGGAAGTGATAACAGTATGAACTGAATTATACTCACGTCATGACGTGATCCGCACACTCTTATGGGTGGATAGAAATTGATTATCCATCAATAGGGAGTGATGGTGGATGATGATTCAAATCCCAGCTGTCAGGTAGCTGGGTGTCCTGGCTGTTTGTCTGGTCAATTAAAACATTGCTGGGATTCAGCCTATTTATTTAAAACTGGGATGTGTTTGTATTACCACAATGTTACCTACACCTCTAAAAGCAAGTCTCTTTCTCTTTTTCAGGATGGGGAAGGCCAGACTGCACTCCATTATGGTAAGCTGCCTCTAAGCTTGGCTCTTCCTTCTTAGCAGTGTGGATTTGTAGCTGGAGTAAATGCTCTATACATAGAAAACAATTTCCAGGAGAAAAGGAAGCTGGATTTGATTAACCAGTGGCTACCTCCACTAGCAAATCTCAGGATGGTAGGGGTAGGAGAAAATTGCTGCCCTCCCTTCATTCTCCTCTGCAAATGTCACCTTAAAGCCTTCCTTTTCCCTCAATTAATGATGCAGATTTTCCCTGTACACCTCTGTGTCTCCAGGATGTTGGTGTGCCACCTGCAGAGCCAGGAGTGGTTCTGGTTAGGGGATGCCAAATTCCTCAGCCTTCAGGGAGGGTCTGTGCCAGTTTTAACAGGTTACAGAGTTCAGGGGAAGGGGACAAACAAGGTGGCCTCCACCTTCATGTGTCCTGGTGACAAACCTGTTTGATCGCAGCTGAGAGAGCAGCAGCTTCTCTACTACCAAAATCAGCAGAGGCAAGTCACAGTTGGTGTCCCTCCTACAATTACAGGCTAATTAGATCCGTGATTTAATTGAAAGATTGTTCTATCTCCAAATGAGAAAAGCAGAGACTGAAGTGATGTGTGCGGTGCTGATGTGCAGGGAATAGGAAAAAAGTATCAATTTAATCTGGATCCTAATCTCTTTCCCAAAATTAAGACATAGCCAGTTATTGTCTTGTACTCTCTCTTGATGCCTGTCACGGTAATTAAGAGCATACTTGTCATTCTGAAGTGTTTGTGTCTTTCTCTCTCTTCTTGATCTCTCCACAAGGACATTAGCAGAATAGCAGAATTGCTTTGCAGACATCAGTCCAAGGCACAGCATTTGGATCTGGAGCTAAACTCCCAGATTCCAAGGCTCCTGAACCAAGACTGTAGTTACAATAATGTGTGATTTCTCCCTGTGGGATCTTTCCTGTAGGATACTCCATTTTTCAAATTCCAAATTACTGTGACAGGAATGGTGAATCTGTTGCTTAGCACAGCATTGTCCACAGATGGACAGCCCTTAAAATGCCACATTGCCTCTTTCTCTTCCTAAGCCATTCCACACTTTGGGCATTCTCTCTCCTGGGAAGATGCTTTTCCAACTCCTGAGGGGTTCACAGTAGATTGTGCAAAAGCATAGCACATGTGTAAGTTGTCCAAGAGCACTTGCTTCTGGCATGCCCAGTATGTGAAAGGAAAAGGTGGAGGCACCACCTGAGTTTAAATTCCATGCAGATGGATCCTCTGGCTGGGGACTGAGGCAGGTTGTTCAACACAAGCAAACATAAGTGATATAATGAACATTATTTCAGAAATTATTTCTCTGATCTACCCTTCCAGCTCAGGTGTTCAATAACTACGGTTGCCCAGGATTTTCTTCCCAAATGTTTGTGAAGTGTTGAAATTTTTTCTTCCCCTTGAGTATTACATGATATATTATGTATATCATCTTTGGGAAGCCTCTCTGGGTTGCTGGCACACAGGCCTGGTGTTCCCATGGGTCCCCTGGACATCCTCATTCCCTTTCTTGCTGATCCGGCCATAAATCACCCCAAGCTTGGAAACAGCTTCTTAAATGGGTGACTGGATGGATTCAAGAGGCTGTTGGCCTGAAACTGGAACTCAGTGTCACCTCCCAGTCCCATTTTGGTCAGCACTTCACAACTGAGTCATTAATTGCAGTGGGGAGGCAGGAGAGCTGCTATGGCCGGACATCAGCTCTGAGCAGAGCGTTGCCTTCACAAGGCACTGCTGGAGGCTGTTCACCGAGTCCAGGGAAGGGTTAACTCCCATCAGCAAGGCAGCCCCTGCTTTTAGGGTGTCTGCATCCCTTTTTATGAGCCGGCAGCAGCGTGGCCTGACAGCTGTCCTTGTGGTGACAGCTCTCCTGATTGCAGCCCGTGTCAAAGCGCATCCTGCTGGGGGTGATAAATCCCGGCTCCTTCCGATGGCCGCTGACCCCGCCTTTAATCGGGGGTTAAGCCGAGGCCACCAGGGGAGCCACGGCTGCAGCCCGAGCCCATGGCTCTGTGCTCAGTGCTGGGCAGCCCCTTCTGCCCGGCTCCTCTCCATCCATCCATCCATCCATCCATCCATCCATCCATCCATCCCCAGACGCACTGAAATCATCGCTGCCGCCTCTCCCAGAGGAAATCAAGGCTTCTCCAGCAGCGGTGGCCACGTGGCTGTGGAGTGGGCAGGCTCCGTATCCTCCTGGGCACCCTGGCTTCCCTGCAAAGCACCATCTGTTCAGCTCTGGCTGCGCCGGGCAGGGCAGTGGGAGGGGACGCTGGAGGGGAAATAAATAATAAAAAAAAAAAAAATTCATCATCCGAACCCTGAGGATTAATGGAGTCGGGAGGCGAACTGCGCCGAATGGAAATTCATCTTCACCCGTGCCACTGTCAGGGCTGCCGCTCTGGCCCTTGACAAATCGAGGGTCCCAGGGTGTGATAAATCCAGCAGCTGTGCTCGTCCCCAGGGATGTCCCCAGCCTGCTCAAGGACATGGCACCAGATGAGGAAGCCACCTTTCCCTGTGGGGACCGGCTTCCCATGCCCAGAAGCTGCCACCAGACCTTCCTTGGCACCTCTGGAAGTCTGTTATCTGCAGAGGGATGTGCCCCCCTTCAGCTCAGCCTCACCCACACCCCCACCTGCTTCCTCACCGTTTCCCCTTTTTTATCCTTTCAATATAAACTCCAATCACACATTGAATTTATTTTAATGAGACATTACTGCTTGTCCTTTTGGATCAGTAGAAGACTGCAGAGTAATGCAAAAGACACTCTAATTACTAAAGGAGTCAGTCGGTTGCTCTATAAAAACACCCAAAATATGATTAAAACCAATTGCTACCAATGCAAGAGGAAGCTGCCAGCTTCATGGCCTTATAAGGCAGGTTTTGGCTTTACTAGGGTCTGAGTTGCACAGGCTGAAAGGAAAATCCAGGGTCTGGGACTTGTGCTGATGTCAGCCAAGTCTAGCTGTCCAGTGTTAAGAGTTTTCCTGATTTTCCTGGTTCTTTTTCTTTTAGCATCCTTAGGTAAGACATCCTAGGACAGAGAAGAGCTCAGGTCGAACTTGACTCTATCTTAGAGAAAATGAGGGATGAAAAAACAGTTACCAGTAGAGATGTGGGGAATAAAATGTGTGCCATTAACATTAGCTGTCCCAGGTCATGGGCACAGTCACCTGGGGCTGGTGCTCCAGGAAGTGGTGGGCTCAGCTATGAACCATCTGAATTTTGTGCAGAGAGAAGGCATGGACAAAAGTCAGGAGTGAGGCAGTGCCTGGGATGTGCTGCCTGCACCCTGGAAGGTGCAGGAGGCAGGTGAGGGTACAGATCCATTATAGATGGTGAATGCTTTATAAATTCTGGGTACAGGAGCAGGCAGGGAATGCTTTCCCAGGTGGCACTTTGGGGTCCCTGCAGTGCTGCAGTAGCACTCTGGGCCCTTTCCAGGCTCAGTGTCCAGTCCTGGGTGGGAATGAGCCTTAGCCAAGCTGTCCCAGGTGATGCCCTGCAGATCCCTGAGCTCCCAGCACCTCTGACTGGACTGCAGGCTCTGGGTGCTGCTTGCACCACTCAGGACTGCTGCTTTTGCGTTGCTCTCTCTCTGTCCTTTCTCCTTCCCGTGCACTGTTGGATCCACAGCGATACTTTGTGTTCTGAGCTCTGCCCTGCCTTGTGCTCTGCTGAGCCGGCGTTTCCTGCCTCCAGCTACAGCCAGCGCTCCAGGAACGCCCATCCCCGCACTAACCCTTCCCTTTCCCTCCCCAGCTGCCACCTGCGAGTTCCTGGACATCGTGGAGCTGCTGCTGCAGGCGGGGGCCGACCCGGGGCTGCGGGACCAGGAGGGCTGCCTGCCCGAGGAGGTGACGGACTCCAAAGCCATCACCCGCGCTCTGCAGCAGCAGCACGGCCCCGGCCAGCCCTGAGCCCCGGGGCACAGGGATGCTCTGCAATAAACGCCCCTTGTCCCCTCCCTGCTGCCCTCCCCAGACACCTCGGGGGTTCCTGTTAAAGCACAGGGTCTGGCTGGGTCTCCAAGCGCATGCCCTGAGCAGGGTGGCATCAGAGCTTGGCAGGCTCTGACCTTGAGCAGTATTTGAGGGGGGAGGGAGAGGGGAGAGGGCCTGGAGGAGGCCCCAAGTGTTATTTTATTGTATCAAACACGAGTACTGTATGGGCTGTCTCACCAGAGCAGCTGGGCTGACCTGTCGGCTCCTCCCTGGGGATGCAGGGCCAGGTGAGATGCATTCTCCCGTTCAAGCTGAATTTTGGGTTGTTTGTTTTGGTTGTTTGTTTTTTTTTCCCCTGGGTCCAAATAAATCATATAAATAAAAGCACAGTGTTGGGATCAAGCCTTAATGTGTTTGGTTTTGGGGTTTTTTGTTTGCAGAGGGTGACTTGGAAGCCATAAGAATGGGAGGCAGGTCAGTGCTTCCCATAACCCTTGGGAAGTTCTGCTGGAGCTCTTGTCCTGGGGAGGGACAGCTGCAAAGACAGCAGGGTCATACAGGTGTCTGTCTGTCTGTCCCTCTGGTTCTCACACAACACATGTTGCTAATCAGCCTCTCCAAGCTGATAGCACTTTTATCCCTTTGGTGAATCAAATGGCTTTAAACACCACCTCAGCAGCTCCTGTTTTGTGTCCATCCCTGGAATGGCTCCTCCAGGGCTGAGATCTGGTAAGAGCTGAGCACAGATAAACCTGCACCCACCCTGTCACCCCTCTGGGACACTTCATGATCTTCTCAGCTGGTCAAGTACCCTGAAAAGAGGAAGAATGTGGCTTGTGACCATGGCTGAATGGGTGTGGGATGATCATGGGGTTTGGTGCTGCCTCATCAGCATCCCAGCTGGGCCCACGGAGCCACCAGGGGTGGGTTTGTGCTGTGGGAGGAGGCTGCTGCTCTGGGTGGGTGTGTGACTGAGGAGCCCATGGCTTCCCTGTGGGATATTGCCATGAGTTTGCTTTTCCCAGACAAGATTCACAGCCTGGGGGGAGCAGAGGAAATCTCCATGGCTGTGACAGGGAGCTGCTTGCCCATGGGGTTCTGCAGCACATCCAGCCTCAGGAACATAACTGGGAACATTTCCCTTGGCTGAGGAGTGGCTGGGCACACGTGGCTTTCGCCCCTCACAGTGTCTGTGGCTCCTGCCAGCATTTGCTGACAATGACAAAATCGCTGTGCTGGCTCCACCACACCATGCTGGGGACAAAATGGCTTGGGCAGGTTATTTCCCAATAACTTCATATTAAGCAAGACCCCTCCATGGCTCCTGCTCCCCTTGGGCAGCTGCAGGCTGGCTCATCACAGCCGGGTGCTTTTCCACCCAGATGCAGATGAAACAAGGATGCCAACCCCAATTCTGGGTCACACTGACTTTGGTGGCACCAAGGTTGGGGACAAGCAAGGCCACCTCTCTGCAGGGCAGTAATGCACAGCCACTGCCTGGCTTGATGGACATGCTGGGCAATAAAAAAATCTCTGTTAAAGCCGGGATGAAAAGCAGCGGCCACGGTGCTGGTGCTTTCAGAGAGCACATTTGGGGCCGAGCGCTCAGCCCTGGAGATGTTTATAGCACTTTAGGTCTGTTTGTGAGGTTGGAGCCTTTCCAAAAAAAAAAGAAAGCAGGGGTGGGGGTGGGGGGGGAGGAGAGAAAGACATATATTATTGTTTATAATCTGCTTTATTCAGCCAAACCTTTCCCCCAGCAGCCTTTCGGATTGCTGTTAAATCCCTTGGTGCCTTTAACTACCCATACAGAAAGTGGTTAATGTGCATTCACCCTAAGCTTGGCATCTACTCCAGGAAATCACTTTAATTGAGAAGCATTAAATGTTAAAATGATTAAAATACAGAAAGCCAACACACAGGTGCCCATGGAGGGGAGTGGAGCCCTCTGCCCCTCCTGCGTGGCACGGCCCTTCCATCTCACCTGTGCCCGCTGAATGCTGTGGCGGCACGGCCAGGCACTGTCACTGCTGCCAGGGGGCAGGAGAGCTGTGCCACCTTGGCTGCCATGTGGCAGCCATGGAGATTCCCACCCAGCAAAAACCAGGACGCGATGACCAGTGCCACTTGTTCCATCCCCCAGGGGCGTCAGTGCCAGCACCCAGACACGAGCTGGCAGTGCTGACCCCAAAGAGCAAACGGCGCCAGAGCAGGCGATGCCAGTGGTGAGCACTGCCTTCCCACTGAGGAAGAAAATCCCAAAGACAGAAAATCCCAAAGACAGCAGCTGCTAAAAAGCATCCCGAGTTTATTTGCCATCACTTTCCCTCATGGCGAGGGGTGACTGTACACATCTCATGCCAACACACTGAGGCAGGGTACAAAAGCAACGCCCTGGGCCCGAATCCGGGGGCAATTTGGGGGGATCATCTCTCCCCCAAGACATGGCAATAAATAAGGTTTTATTCTTTAAAATTTTTTATTATTATTCTTTTCGTTGGGTTTTTTTTTTTTTTTTCCTTTTTATTCCCCCAGGAAAGAAGACTCTCACTTTCTGGAACTGTACAAAATTTACACAGCGAGGGGAGGAGGCATTTGGCCTTGTTGAAGGGGGATGGGAGCAGCAGGCACAGCTCTGCCCCGTCCCCCTCCCCACCAGGGCCGGAGCTTGGCACGAAGCAGCACCCAAGGCTGGGGAGGAGGAGGCACATGGATCATGGATGCAGCTGGGGCAGCTCCTGCAGCACCAAGGCACCCAGCTGGGGGGGGCAAGGAAGGACAAGGACAGACCAGTGATGTGCTTTCTCGTGTGGCTTTTCTTTTTTTTTTTTTTTCTTTTTTTTTTTTTTTAGTATTTTTTCCCTCTGCTTCTGCAGCCTCCACAGCTCTGGAAGGAGCCTGGACTAACTGGATCCACCCCCAGCCCTCCCTGAAGGGAAGCCTGGGATCATCAGCATCACCCCAGAGACAGGGAGGGGGCAGGGACCGCATGGCCAGGGCATCCCTGTGGGGCTGGGGCAGAGCTGGGCAGAGTGTGGGGCTGGATCTTACCCATGGGGCTGAATGTCTGAGGGTAGGGGCTGTGGCTGTGCTGGGGGACATGGACATGTGGCTTTGAGCAAGGGCTGGTGCTGAATGAGCCTGGTCAGGAGCAGACCCGTGGGGCTGGTGGGATGTGCCAGAGCCGCCGGGATCCTCCCTGGCTGCCTGCACCCACCCTTCAGTACCCACGGCACCAGAGGAGGAGGGTGACCCACACCAGGAGCATCTCACAGCCCCATCTCCCCTTCCCACCACCACGCAGGGCTGCTGCAGCTGATGAAATTCCCGTTCCCCCATATATGGGAGGAATTTTTTTGCAATGCCCTCACAGCAAAGGTTGCCCAGCTCTCTCACCCACCCCTGCAGTGGCTGCTGTGCAGGTGCCAGCCCCAGGCAATCCCGGCTGGCCCTGCCATGGCATAGCCTGGCCAGCGGGCATCCCGGGATGGAGGCGATTTGTTTTTATTCCTTCCCCTCGCGTGACGACGGTACAAAGCAGCGACGCTCCTGCATGCCCGGGGATAAATCACGGCCGCTGGGCCAGGAGCAGGCAGGACGGCCCCTGGGCATCGGGGCAATGCCCCCGGCAAAATAAACCCTTCTACAATATAGACTTCTCTTTCCGCGGAGGCTCCGGGCAGCGCCGAGCTGCGTTCCAACACCATATGGAAAAATAACTCTTGAGAACAGCAGCGGTGCTCGGCAGGGCTGCGGGGCTCCGCGGGGCCGGGATGGGCTCTGCCACCCCCGGTTGTTCCTCTCTCCCTCCCGCCGGCCCCGCCGCGGCCGGGTCCTCTCTTGTGCTTACACCCAAAGGCATCCGTGCATCCCCCGCCCCGGCCGCGCTGTCCCCCCTCCCTGCAGCCCTGCAGGGCCGATTCCCACGGGATGTCCCGGGCAGGAAGCTCAGCCGCCGGCGGTGCCCTCGGTGCTGCCTTGCGGGCCGGGGGGAGCGCGGGGGGCCGGGGCGGGGGCGAGCAGCGCTTAGAAGGGAGGGTGATCCATGTCGTCCAGCCAGGAGGCCGGGCTGGTGGGAAAGTCTGGGTACCCCACGCTGCTGCCCGTGGAGATGTCGGAGGTGGGGCCCCCCCCGGCCATGGCCCGCAGCGTGTGACTCACCCCCTGCGCGCCGGGCGCCAGCCCCAGCCCGCCGTCCAGGCCGTAGTCCAGCCCGTTGAGCAAGGGCCCGTGCGCCGGCAGCGACGAGATGGAGGACGGCGACTGCGGGAGGCCGTAGGGGCTCCCGTCCCGCAAGTCCTGGTACGTCTGTCCCGTGCCCTCCATGGAGAAGCCGCCGTTGAGCAACTGTCCGCCCGCCACGTCCCCCACGGAGCCGTAAACCCTGCTGCTGCTGTTGTTGTGGCCGAGCTCGGAGAGGATCTGCTCGTCTGCCGGGGACAGGAGGGAGAGCGGAGGCGGGCGGTGAGCGCCGGGGCCGGCCCCGCGTCCCCCCGGGCCCGCTCGGGCGCCGCGCTCACCGCGGAAGCTCAGCTCGCTGTCGCTGACGCCGCAGTCCTCGGCCGAGCTCTCCTTATCCAGCTTCGCTCCCCCGCGGCTCCGCTTCACGCTCTTGTAGAACTGTCCCCAGCGATGCCGCCCCGCGTCCTTCTTGAGCCGCTTCTCCTTGGCCCGCCGGTTCTGGAACCACACCTGCGGCGGGCAACGGGCACATCGGTGGCACCGCGGCACCCCCGCCACCCTGGCGGTCCTGCGTGGCAGCAGCCCTGTAATCCAGAGCCTCTGCAACCCAGCACCCGTGAAACCCAGTGCTCCATCATCCTGGCACCCCTACATCCATGCCAGCACCCCTACATCCATCCCAGCACCCCTACATCCATGCCAGCACCCCTACATCCATCCCAGCACCCCTAAATCCCTGCATCCCAGCATCCTGGCATACCAACATCCTGGTACGCCAGCTCCCACACCCCCATGCAACCCAGCATTCCTGAACCCTGCAAACCTGCATGCCAACCTCCTAGCTCCCACATCCCCATGCAACCCAGCATCCTAAACCCCTGCAGCCCGGCTTCCAGGCGCCCAATGCCCCTGTGACGCCCTTGCAACCCCCAAAGCCAGCCCCCAGAGGCTGCATGGCCCCTCTCTCGGGGCAGGGTGAGAGGGGCACCGCGGCCTCACCTGCACGACCCTCATGTCCAGCCCCGTCTCGGAGGAGAGCTGCTCCCGCACATGGCGGGCGGGCTTGGGGGAGTTTTTGTAGGCGTTCTTCAGCGTCTCCAGCTGCTTGGCCGTGATCGTGGTCCGGGGCCGCTTCGCGCCCGCCTCGGAGTCATCTGCAAGCCAAGGAGCCGGTAGCAGCCCCGAGCAGCAGCAGATCGTGGGGAAAACCTCCCCAAAAGCGGCCGCCCCGAGCCCGCAGCGCCCCTTGCCGCGGGTCACCCGGCGGGCACGGAGCCCCCGAGCGCGCCGTGCCCCTGGCAGCCCTTTCGGGGTGCCTACCGTTCTGCTTGGCCGTCTCGTAGTCCTCCTTGCAGACCAGCCGGCCGTCCTCCATCAGGTAGAACTCGTCGCCCGTGGCCAGCTGGCGGCTGCAGATGATGCAGGCGAAGCAGTGCAGGTGGTACACGAAGTCCTGCGCCTTGCGCACCACCTGGGTCGGGGGGATGCCCTGCTGGCACGCCGTGCATTTGGTCCCGAAACGCCTGCGGGGGGAACAGGGAGACCCTGAGCCCCCCGGCTCGGTGGGTTTGGGGATGGGCAGCGGAGACAGGGCAGAGTTCAAACCAGCGATCAACCTTATTATGCGTGACACTTCACACGGCGGGGGTTTATCTTCCTCAGAGCGAGAGAGTGGCCTAATGGAGCCCAGCAAGGTTTGATTTTAATGATTCTTTTAACTAATGCTTATAGGCTGCCTGATTTTTTTTTTCCCCTGCAAGGACAGTACATATTTCATCCACATTAATACCAAATAAATTAATTACGCCGCCCCGCTGGCATGATGAATCCCAGATTAATGCGGAATGATGGGGCTCTTACACCATAACGATGGCCTGGCAGGGGCGTGGGGTGGGGCAGAGCTGCCAGCACGGCTGCAGGGTGCAAGGTGTGGGTGAGAGTGGGAGAAGAAGCGTGGAAGGAGCACGGTGCAAGGAAGGTGGGAGCAGCGTGAAAGAAATGTGCAAGGATGGCACAGGACACGCAGGGAGTGGGGAAGGCTCATGCAGTGAATGTGAGTGTGCAAGAATGCTGCAGGAAGTGTGCAAGAGGGGAATTCACTGAATGAAGGGTGACTCGTGCCTTGAGGAGGAAGGCAGAAGTCAGCGAATGTTCCAGAGGCGTTTTTTGTAACAAACGTTGTGGGACTGAGCTGGGGCACATCCCCACCTCCCACTGGCTCCACAGGGCTCTGTGAGGTCTCCCCTGCTCCCCAGGGCAGCCCTGAGGACCCACAGAGCATCCGGGTGACAAAGCTCAGAATAAATCTGCCCTGTCTGCTTTGAAGGAGCAGGAGCAGGAACAGGAGCGCCCCGAGCGCCCCAATCGCTTTGGCCCAGCCCGAGGCTGCGGGGACAGGCAGTGACATTTGGGAATGCAGCCACTCCAGGCACCTCTGGCTGTCCCCCGAGGCCTGAGCAGCTCCAAAAATCACCCTCGAGCCCCATGGCCGCTCATCCCCTCCGGAAATCCAGGGCACAGCCACCACGGCTGGGACTCTGAGGCTGCCCCTGAGCCACGCAGGGATGGGTGGCAGGTTATGGGCACGGGTGGTGCCAGCAGGCTTTTGGGGTGCTGGAAGCAGAAGGTGAGAAGGGAAAACCTGGTTTGTGTCATTTTCTGGGCTTGTATCCTAAAGGGAGAATCCCTGGACATCTGCTGGGGACACCTCAGCTCTCCCGGAGTCAGAGGGGAGGGAAGGTGGGAGAGGAAGGGGGAGAGAGGGAGAGGGGTGGAGAGGAGATGGACAAGAGAGAGGGAGGGAGGGATGAGGGAAGGATGGAATGGAGGATAAAGGGAGGCGGGGTGGGAATGGAGGGGAGGAGGGTGGGAATGGAGGGAAGGAGGAAAGCAGAAGTGAGTGAGGAAAAGGATGGACAGAGGATGCTTTTCTGCTCCCAAGGCTGAGCTGGTGCCCATTCTGCAGCCCACATCCCCTGCCAATTCACCTGTAAAAGCCATTTTAACAACAGTCCCCACACCCCGGGGTGCTCCCACATCATCTGGGGACACAGCGCCCGGGACAGAGCCACGGACCCAGAGCTGCAATTCGGGGGAAGGAAAAAAAAAGACCAAAAAAAAAAAAAAAAATCGATCTGATCCTTTCCAAAGCAGCTCCTGCATTGCCAAGCACCTCCGAAGCTGGGCTGAAATCCTCCCGTGCCCTGCAGGTTCCCAGCCCGAGATCAATGCGCGGTTAAGGAAAGGTGAGGTGCGAGCGCCGCGCTGCTATTGATTGGCACCAAATAATCCAGGCAGGACCTCATCTGAGAAAGTCGCTGATCTTTCAACTCCAATTAACATTGATTACCCGCACCTTTTGGGCGACTATTTAAACGACTCGGAGATTAATAGGCTGGAAAATATCAGAAGTGAAGTGTTATTACCCGGGCTGGAGTGGCCGCTCTGACCGTCTCCGGGAAGGAGAATTCCGAGCTGCATCTTTGCTCCTGATGCCTGCTGAGGATCTGGGAGAGCCTGGGGATGGCAAGGCAGGCGAGTCCTGTCTAGGGACGGACCGGAATGGCTTTAGGGTTGTGCTATGGGGTGACGGGGACAGCCCGTGTGGCTGCTCGGGAGCGGGAGGTGATGGCACAAGGGGTGGCTTTAGTGCCCGAGGGCCTGAAAGGCACCAGGATCCAACCCCCAGCAAAAATCCTTCTCTATCCCTTGGGAAAACTCAAAAAATTCACCGGCAGCCAGGGACCGGAGCATCCTAAAGGCAAAGTCCGTTTTTAATGGGGAACGGGCTGTCCTGTGTCCGAGAGCAGGGAAATGCCACGGCTGGGGCACCGCACAGCTCAGAGGCAGCTGCCAAGGCAATCACATGAGGGTTTCACGCTAATGGGAGCAAAAAAATTATTAAAAAAAAAAAAAAAAAAAAAAAAAAAAGAAGAAGAAAGAAAGAGGTAAAAGGTGAAGGGAGAGAAAGAGCATCATCAGATCCCGAGGAGGCGAGGGAGGCACTCGGGAGGAAGGGAAGAGGCAGCGCTGTCGCTGTCGGCGCCTTGCGCGGCTTTCTCCTGCCCTCTAGCTCCGAGCGGGGCCGTGGATCGGCCCCAGGATGTCACCCCCGAAGGGCTGAACACCGGCACGGGGCAGGGACAGGAGCAGCAGCGAGATCCGGGGCTTTGCCATGAGCACATCCCAACAACAGCATCCACCCGGCAGCACCGCAAAGCACCGACATCCCCTTATTGCCACACCAACACCAACAAGCTGCATGAAGATTTTTTGGAGAAATTATGCTAAAACTGGGCTGCGCGGGCAGGAAGGCGCTGCCTCGGGGGGTGCTACTCACTTGAAGAAATCCTCCTTGCAGTAGACGCTGCCGGCCCGGGAGAAGCAGCGCTCGGCCAGCTGCATGTGGCAGTCGGCGCACTTGAGGCAGGAGCTGTGCCAGTGGCGGTCCAGCACCTTGAGGATGAACTTGTCCAGGATGTGCTGGTTGCAGCCGGCGCACTGCGGGATCTCTGCCCGGAGGGGATGGAGAGAACAGCAGCGTCAGCCACCCCAAATCCCTGCCCGGCCGCATCCCGGCGGGTTTTGGGGATGCCACCCCTCAAATCCCCTCACGTCCCCTTCTGTAAAGCTTTGCCAAAATCCGCCGGGACAGCCGATCCCGGCTGGATCGGACACACACACACACACACACAGAGTGGGTTTTTCCTTCCTCACCCCGTTCTTCAGGCCGTGTTTTCCTCTCTGCCCGCCTCTCCCCCCTCTGGAATGGCACAACCACCAAGCAGGGACAGCGCTTGTAGCCCCCACTGACTCACACACAGGGAAGCAGATGGATTCGGGGGGGGGGGGGGGGGGGGAAATAAAAAAGAAAAAGGTTTTAAAAGAAAAAAAAATATTAAAACAAACAAACAAACAAACAAAGAAAAACACCAAGCAGAAAAATTTTTAAAGAATAACATTTTTTAAAGGAAGAAAGATTTTAAAAAGGAAAAAATATATTTAAAAACTACCAAAAAGGAAAAATATTTTAAAAAGGAAAATTATAAAAAAAAGGGAAAATATTATTTGAGAAGGAAAAAGGTATAGAATGAAAAGAATTTTAAAAAAGGAAAAAAACTATAATAAATATATAAAAAGCGATGAAGATAAAAAAGCGAAAAGATTTTTTAAAGGGATAAAAAAAAAAGAGATGCGAAATAGGTAAAAAGCGAGGAAGATCAAAAAAGGAAAATATTTTTAAAGGAAAAATATTTAAGAAGGGGAAAAAATCACAAGAAGGAAAAAGGTTTTTTAAAAAAAGGAAAATGAAGGAAAGGTTCAAAAAGGAAACAGGAAGAAGGAGAAAATTAAGCAGGAACAAAAAAAAAAAAGAAAAGCAAAAAGGAGAAACAAAAAAAAACGTGAGGGAAGAGAGGAAAGGAATGGTACAAGGGAGAAAAAGAAAAAAAGGAAAAGGGGGGCAGGGAGAGAAAGGGGAATGGGAGATAAAAAAGGGAGAAAGGGAAAGAAAGAGGAAGGAAAGGAAGAAAAAGGAGGGAAAAGAAAAGAAGTGCGGGGGGAAGAGGAAGGAACGGGCAAAGGAGGAAATAAAGAGCGGGGGAAGGAGGAAAAAGCACAGGAAAATCTCACATTGCTCCAGCCTCGAACAACATTATCTCAAACCCCTTTGGGGTCCTGCCACGTTCCTCATGTGAGAGCAGCCGATCCCATCCCTGCCCAGCGGGACAGTGACAATCCCTGAGCCCTCAGACCACGGCCGCTGCTTCTGCCCCATTAACCGCGCCAGAAATTAAAAATTAATAATTCTACGGCTTTAGAGGTCCCTCTTTCCCTTCTTGCCTTGGGAACCCCGGGGTGCTTCGCCGCCCTCCCTCCAGCACGGATTTCCAGGCTGGGTGTGTGGGACCCGCTTGGGAGCAGCGCGCACGCCGCTGGCACCGGCCCCAGGAAATCCTGGAATCCTTCTGGGTCGTTCCACAAACGCGTGTGCATCTCCGGGAGCCACGTTTTGTGTCTAAATGATTATTTCTGTAAACACGGGTGTGTTTGCGTGCACCCGTCCGACACTCTCGCAAACCAACAAAGAGATTTCCCCTTCCTAAAAGCAGCGACGCAGCTCCGTTTCAACAAGCAAACAACCGCAGCCGAGAACAGGATATCTCCCTTCAAATCTCCAAAGAAAACTGGTATTTTTTAAGAGGAGACCGATTTTCCTTCCAATTTCGCTGTAGATGCACAGCATCCCCACGCACAGGTGCCTGTGTTTGCAATGATGCCTGTGTGCACACACGAGATGATAATAATAAAATAATAATAATGATTATGATAAAAGTAATAATATCAACAATAACAAAAGGGGGAACTGCCAAGGGAACCAGGAGATGTCCCTCTGGTTGGCAGAGAGAAAATACCTCAAATTCAAGCCCCGCACCCTGCTTTGTGCCACAGAGGCAGCTGCCTCCCTGCCTCGCGTTTATCGCGCTCGTTTTACCTGAATTATTTTATAGAACAGGAATAAAGTTAATGGGTACAATCGGTACGTCGGGAAGGAGGCGCTCCCAGGCTGTCTTTGCCCACCAGCATTCCCAGTTTGTGTGCACAGAGGGGTTTGGATGCTCCTCCTGGGGGGACACAGCCATGGGGTGCCCCCGCTCCACCGGGCACCAGTGGGGCGATGCAGCGGCCTCGGTGCATCGCCCGGGGCAGGGGGGAATTTGGGGGTCCCCTCTGCCCCCAAAGGGAGGGCACAGCACATGTGCATCCCGGGCGGGATTTGGCCGCATCCCACCAAAGCCCGTGGGCAGATCCGCAATCCCCCCCCCCGCCTCCTCCCCGCGCTCCCTCCCACGCACGGACACCCGAGACACGGCCTGGCCCCCAACGCTGCCGTGATTTATCAGCGGCGGGTCCATCCCCCCATTCCCCCATTCCCCCCTCCCCGGCCCTCTCCCCGACGGGAAAAATTAGAGAAATATCGATTGGAACGAAACAAACGGGCCGGGGGCCGCAGTAATGCCCCAGAGCGCAAAGGGGAGCGGGGAGAGATGCACCGGGCACCGAGGGGCACGAACAGCCGAGTCCTGCTCCAGACTAACAAATCCCGGCTCTGGGGCCGAGTTCTGCTCCGGACTAACAAATCCCGGCTCTGGGGATCGGTCCTGCTCCGCTCAGGGGCAGGGATGGAGCCCATGGGTGTCCGGGAATGCGGGGAAAAGCGGAGCCCAAAGGGGCCCGGGCCGCCGGTACCGGAGCCCGCCCCGAGCCCAAGGGAAGCGCCAGTCCGGGATTCCTTCAAAACTCTTTCTGCGGGGAGGAAAGCTCGTTCCTTCACATGTTAAAAAAGCTTCCAATTCATTTCAGCGCTGCGGGCAAACGACTTTCTCGGCGGCGATCAATCACTGCCCCGCTCCAGCCCCTTGGCCCGAGCCTGCCGGCAGCCGGGCACTGTTCCCGCAGCCTTTGGCACAAGTTTGGGCTCCGGTAGAGATTTGCAAAACAATATTCATAAATAATATTCGGAATTTTATTTTTAACGATCCCGTCTGCAAGGCGAAGCGAGGCCTCTCGCGGGGGCGGGGGGAGAGGCAGCTCGGCTCCCCAAAATCCTGCAGAAGGAGATGCTGTAGGACACGGCCGCTGCTAAAATTACCTGGTGGCTAAAGAGAGAGGAAAAACTGTGATTTAATAGCGATTAAAAATTGAAATGTCACGGATTTTCCTCTCACACGCGGTGAAATATCGAGGTGCTGCTGGGGGCTCCTTGGGAAGGGGCTCCCTGCCCAGGGAGAATTTCCTTCGTGCTCTGTGGCACCGAGGCAGGATCGGGCCCCAAATCTGTCACGACATGAAAGCATGGGAGCTGGCAGCGGCCGCAGGGCTCAGCCTGGGGCAGCGGGAAAACCACAGGAGGAGGATCTCCAGCAGCCCAGCCTCATCTATTTTCCTTCAGCCATTTTTTTAGCTCACAAATAAGTATAATATTTATTATTGTTATTATTTTTAATAATAACAGCATTTCTAGAGATACAAATAGCAATATTCGTAGTAATAATAGCTATAAAGTAAAAATATAATAATAATAATAATAATAATAATAATAATAATAATAATAATAATAATAATAATAATATCATCATAATCTCGTTGGATTCTTTCCTGCTAATTCTTGCTATCCATCAGTCATGGGAATGACAATGTCATGGGCAAGGGAGTTTGGTGGGCCCGGGAAGGGCCAGATCAGGGAGCCGTTCTGGGGCAATGCAGCTCCACGGTGGTTTGGGCACCTCGTTTTTCTCTTAAACCAAGGGATTCCCAGGCCACAGAAGTGACCCAGCGACCCGGAACCGGCCTGGCTCAGGATACGGAGGCGGGACAGACCCTGAATGTCCTTGTCCCTGTCCCTGCCCCGGCTCTGCGCCCCTGACCGCGATTTTCCTTCCCCTCTGCTGCGGTGGAATTGGCCGAACGGGCCCTCCTGTCCAACCCTCCCGCAGCTCGGACCGGACCGGACCGGACCGAGGGATAACGGCGGCAGCTCCGCGGCGAGAGGCAGCACCGGAAAACGCACGGAAAACGAATTCCAGCCTGCCGGGGGGCCGGGGCCCGGAGCGGGGGGAGCCTGTCCCGGAGCGGGCACCCCCGAGCCCCCCGAGCCCCCCGAGCCCCGGCCGGGCAGTCCCGCCCGCCTCCACCGCCCCAGGTCCCTCCCCGCAACTTTCTCGGCGCCGCTGTGGCCCCGGTGGGGTCCCCCCATTCCGGGAGCGCGGCGACGCCCCGCTCTCGGCAACGGGGAGAAATAACCATAATAATAATAATAATAATAATAATAAAAATCACAATAACAACAGCAGCAGCAATTCCCGCGCAGGAGGTTCCCCCCCGGCCGCCCGCAGCCCAGGGCGCACCGGGGCACGGCCGAACCCCACCGGGATCCACTGGGGCATCCACCGTGCCCGCGGGATGCGGGGCTCGGCCCTGTAGGAACCACAGCGGTGACAGACACCCCCCGTGGGTCACCCCCAGCTCGGCTCCAGCATCCCCTCGGGGCGCTCCATCCCCACGGGCTCCATCCGCCCTGCGCGCAGCCCACGGACGCGCCACCTGTGGCTGCAGGGCTGCAGCACCCACAGGGACACGCAGGGGATTTTGGATGGACGCGGGTGCGGCGGCATCCCTCAGCCGGGCTCGGCATCCCGGTGCCATCCCGGTGCCATCCCGGTACCGTCCCGGTGCCATCCCGGTGCCGTCCCGGTACCATCCCGGTACCATCCCGGTATTATCCCGGTGCCATCCCGGTGCCGTCCCGGTACCATCCCGGTGCCGCGCACGCACCGCCCTGGGCCCCTTCCCACCGCCGCCTGTCGCGATAAACGATATCAGCCGGGTGTCGTGCGCTGCGCGGGGCGGGCGGGGGCCGGGGCCGCACACACTCACAGTCACACTCATATTCACACTCATACTCACACTCACACTCGAATTCACGCTCACACACGCACAGCCGGAGCCGCGCCGTCCCCCCCGTCGGGGCCGGGCCCGCACCGCCCGCTGCCCGCCCGCCCCGGGGCTCCGCTCTCCCGCCCGCACCCTCCGCATTTTCGCGGCCGTGAACGGCGCTGCGCGCTGGGGAAAACGAAGGGAAAGTGCAGAACGGGAGCGAACGGGAGCGGAGGCACCTGTCTGCCCGCAGGGCGCTGCCCCCCGGCCCGGGGCCGCCTTTGCGGCAGGGAGCGAAGGAGGGAGAAGAGAAAAGCGTCCTTACGTTGCACCGGCACACCGAGGATCTCGGGAAGCCCCTTGACAGCCCCTTCGGCGGCGAGCGCAGAGCTTTGCATCATTTTATTGGCCCGGGGGGCGGCGGAGGGGAGAGAAGAGGGGCGGGAGAGCCGCGGGCCGGGCCGGCGGAGCCCGGCGGCGGGAGGTGCCGTGTCCCGGTGCCGTGTCCCGGTGCCGTGTCCCGGTGCCGGTGCCCGCCGGTGCCGCCCGCCTCCCATTCATTCCCCTGCGGGGAGCGCGCCTGACGTCACCGCCCGCAGGGGGGCGGGGGCGGGACGGGCCCCCCGCAGCCAATCAGCGCCCGCTCCGCGCCGCCGGGGGCGGGGCCTGGAGTTGGGAGGCGGGGCTTATGCGTTGGGGGCGGGGCCTGCGGGGAAGGGGCGGGGCCGGGCCGGCGGTGCCTTTGGGGACAGAGGGGGACAGAGAGGGATAAAGGGGGACAGAGAGGGACAGAGAGCGACGGGCCCAAGGCCGCGGGCGGGCTCCGCTCCCGGGGCTCCCGGACCCGCTCCCGCTCCATGGAAGGCACTGGGGAGTCCCCGCTCCGGGCACAGCCCCCGCCCTGTCCCTCGGGCCGCGGGGAAGCCAAGGGGCCCTTCCCTGGCCCCGGCGGACAGCGGCGCATCCCGCGGCACCATGAGCTCCTGTCCAGCGGCTGCCACCCCGGCCACGGCCAGCCCTGCTTCCGCAGGGCGCTGTGACACATCCCTGGGGCCCGTGCCAATGGTGCCTCCCCAGGGACACCTCGGCACGGACAGAGCCGGCTGCAGCGTGCCCAGCCTGGCAGCCCGATGGCCGGGGTGGCACAAGGGTGGCAGTGCCGAAGTGGGGCCACCGTGAGGATCCCCGTGGGGCTCTGCTGAAGGAGAGCCTTGAGACAACGCAGCCCCCAGCGCTGATGTGGCGGTACCTGAGGGCTGAGCAAGGAAAGTCACCGAAATGGGGCTGAAGTTATGGTGGCTGCCCCCAGCATCGCCCTTTCGTGCTCACCGTGTCACCAGCTCGGGGACAATGGTGCCAAATGTGCTGGGCCATGCCGCTCTGCTCAGAGAACCAGGCGAGGCTCCCGAGGCGGCACAGGCAGCTTCTGGCAGGTGAGGGAGGATGCTCACCCAGCCCAGAGCACGGCTCAGATGTGCCCATGCCAAGCCTTCCTTTCCACACTGTTAGCAAGAGGATTTTCCCACCTGGTGAAACCCTGCCCCGTCAGGAAATGTGCGGATGGGACAAGACTGGGAAAAAATGTTTAAAAATAAAAGTAATAAAACCTAAGAAATGTATTAAGCCTGATGGTTTCTTAGGAAAAAAAAATTGATTTTGTTTCTATGAGCTGCTGGGGTTTGACCCCTCCAAAGCTCCATTTTTACCAACAAACCCTCTTCCCCCTCATATGGCAGCTCTGTGCACTCACACAGGAGAGAGCTCATCCCTGCAGTTCACCGAGCGCCAAATTCTGCTTCCCACCCCAGGGAGGAGGATCCCAGCCCCTCCCCTCCCATCCCGTCCCATCCCCTAAATCACGCTGCAGCTCCTAAGTGCATTAGGCACCGCCAGCCCCCGGCCACCTGCGCTCCGCAGCCCCCTGGGGCAGGGCCACCGTGTCCCCAAGTCCCCAGCCTGGCTCCCGACACGCAGAAAGGCAGGTCCTTCAGACAGATTGACGGGAGTTTAGCCGGACGCGCGGACAGACGGACAGACGGACAGTGCCCCACCGCCGCCCCGTCCTGCTGCTTTGCATTTCCAGCCTATTTCCCTCATTATCGCACCGCTGCCGGGAGTCACCGCGCTCTCCCAGCTCTCTTGGCACGCTCTGATTTATCTCTCAGCTGGGATAAGAGCTCCCTCCACCCCCTTCTCCTCGGGGAATTCAATTTTCATTCATTTTTCTGCTTTGCCAGATTGATGCAGCCCCTTCTGCCCTGCTCTGGATCACTCCTGGCAGCGCTGAGCGGGCAAAGGGAGCCGAACAGCACCGAGCCCTCACCCTGGGCAAGCATCCTGCTGATGGGGGGCTGCCACCGCCCAAAAAAACCACCCCAGCAGCATCTTCCCAGTGCTGGCTCACACATCTCCTCGGCAGAGCCTTCATCCCTTCCCCTTCATCCCTTCCTCTCCCGGTAGCACGGCTTTGTTCCCCTCCATCCTTCCTGCTGTCCATCTGTTCCTTATGTTGGTGGGGATCTTTTGGTCTCTTTAGGGATTTTTTAGGTCACTTTGGGCTTTTTGGTCTCTTTTGAGTTTGTTTTTTCCCATCTCACATGGCTGAGATGAGCATGAGGTGCTTGCCCAGCAAACCCTCTCTGTGCCACCCAAAATGCTGCTGGGTCCTGGCGGTGCCCAGAGAGGGGGGTCATATGTGGTGGGTGTGAAATGTTCCCCCTCCAGGCTTTCTCCTCCTCCCAGAGCTAAACCAGAGCTAAGGCTTGATGGTGACCAGCCTGCAGAAGGGTGATTTTCATCAGGTTGCATTTCTGGGGCACTTTTGGGGGGCACAGATACCCTGCTCCTTCCTTGGCATTGCCTGGAGCCCTGTGGCCCTGCAGCCAGGGGAAAACCGGACCAGCATGAGGCGATGATGCAAAACCCACAGAGGAGCAGGGATGCTGCTCCCACCCCTTCCCTGCTGGGATTCATGGTTAATAAAAGGCAGGTAAATCCCAGAGCCTGTGACAAGGCACAGAGCCAGCCTCCCCTTGTGTGCCCCAGCCCTGGCACATTGGAATTAGGGCTGGCTTGGACACTGTGGCACAGAGGGGGACATCTGTGCATTGTCCCCTGGTGCAACAAGGGGGTTTCTGGGCAGAATTGGGGAAATGTAAAGGAATATAAGGAAATATAAGGAAAACTGGGATCTGTAAGGTCCTGACTCATGCCTGGGGGTGTGAGTGCAGCTCTGTCTCAATCAGCAAACCCCAAACGGGTTTGGAGGTGCCAGGGCGCTGAGCTTTGTGCCACCCATGCAGCGAGTTTGCCAGGCGTCAGCCCAGCTCCCAGAGTCCCCTCGTGTGACAAAACCAGCTCCTCCTGAACAAGGTGGGGACATCCCTGCAAGTCCAACGCCGCCACGGCCACTTCTTGGCACGAAGCCATCTCCCGAGCCCCACCGCCCCCAAGTCTGAATTATCCCAATAATTCCCCCTCCCACTCACATCCCTATAGCAGGACAAGCACACCGAGAGCCGGGTACTCACCAGCAGCCAGGGAAAGCCTCTCCCCTCGCAGGCAGGGGCGTTGCTAATTGTAATTGAAAATTAATCGGCGCTCAGCGAAGCCCCGGTGGTTTTATGGCTGCAGCGCGGGGATGCCGGTGGAGAAAGGCTCGTTCCTGTGCCGAGGAGGGAGAGGGAAGACGGGCAGGGCTGGAGGGAGCGAGCGCTGAAGGGGTGGGAAGGTGCCTGGCTGTGCGGGGGGCCTGGCCACTGGCCTGGCGGAAAATTAAATTGCACTTGAGGGTAAATTGTATTAGGGAATAGCGGCCGCCCCTGAGGCCATTTGGGTAATTAGCCCCAGGGAGCCGAGGCAGAGCCGGGAAGGGGTGACCCCATCAGGGAGGGCACCTCGGGGGCTCGGGCTGGGTCCCCAGGACAGCTTGTGCCACCTGCGAGTGTGGCCACAGCAGCTCCAGCCGTGCAGGGCTGAGGGGGGACCTGTCCCCAAGTCATCCCGAGAGGGGGACACAGTGTGGGGACGCAGAGTGGGGACGCAGAGTGGGGACACTCCGAGCCTGCAGCAGCCCCGCTGTGCCCCGCACTGGGGCTCCCCGGTGTTGGAGGGGGACAGCCCGGTGCCACAGGCCGGGAGAGCCGGGCCCGGGTGGATCGGGACTGCACCAAACAGGATTACGGAAAGTCCATTTACCGGACTCTCTTTTTCCTGCGTGCACAGCAGCTTGAGGCTGCGGGCCTGCCGGGGATGCTAATCTGGGCATCCCGCTAACCCCTTCCGGCAGCGCCCACCTCCCCGGCCCTAATCCCCCCTCCCGCACCTGCTGCACCCCCTGCCCGCCCCACAGCGGCATTTGGGGCTGAGGTGACCGCGGGCAGCCCCACACCGCAATCCCACACAGGGGAGCAGCTGGCGGGGGGGGGGGGGTTATTGATGCTGGGGGCGAACCCCCCAGGGAAATCAAGGAGAAGGAGGCAGCAGGGCTGCGGCGCTCAGACCCTGCCCATCCATCACCGGCGGTGGGCAGGGCCGGTCCCGGCTCGGGGGAGCCCCAGCCCCGCTCCGGGCCGGGCCCAGCCCCAGGCCGAGAGGGACAGAGCTGGCAGACGCCAGCCCCGCAACGCCTGGAGGCGGGACCACGCACAAACACTAAAGGAAAGACGGAAGGACACAATTTATTTGACGGGCAGGTGAGGGAGGAAGGGCTGGAGGAGCCAGAGACCGCAGGGGCAGAGCTGAGCGCCCTCCTCCCCATGCCGCCAGCCTCCCACCTGGGCAAAGTGAAGATATCAAGAAAAAGGCTCCAAATCGGATTGACACCCCCCCTCCCCCTTAATAAAGTTTATTATCGGCCGGGCTCTAATCCTTTTAAATCCCCCACGCGGGGGGATGGGCCAGGATTAGGGGAGGGCAGCGTAATCCCAATGAATTTGTTACAGGGGGATTTAGACAGCGCTGGGAGAGCAGATGGCCCCGGCCCCGGCTCTGGAAAACAACAATTTTCCTTAATGATTCCTAACAAGGATAAAAGGGCAGAGAGAATCGGGGACAGGCGCAGGGGGCCCACACCCACGGGAGTCCTGGTCCCCAGGGATGCTGCCGTGTGTCTCCATGCTCGGAGCACGGGCATGGTCAGCACGGAGCTGCAGCTCTGCAACTCGTGCCAACTTTATTCCAGCAGCTTCCTCTGCCTCCTCCTGCTTGAGGAGAAACCAGGAGCCATCCCAGCCCTGGGGATGTACAGAGGGCAGCTGCCCAGAGGCATCATCCCCAAGCAAAAGGCAGGATTGAAAACATACAATGGTAATTAAAAATATTGAAAGGATTTTTAAAGCAAGTGCTCTTCCCAGGGTGGGGAGGAGGCAGGAGCAGCAGGGACACCGGGAATGGGGCGGGGTAGTCCAGTACACCCACGTGGCAGGGACCAGCCGACACAGCAGGGCAGGGCAGGCATCGGCAAAAATAATTTATTCCACTAAGACAAGCAGAGAACGAACAACAGCGTGGGGAGGGGGCGAGCAAAGATGGGGAAGCCCCGGGCCACATCTCAAAGAGAGGGGACACAAAATGCATCTGAACCCATGACTGCTGCCCCCACCCAGCAGTGTCCCCTTTTTGGGGGACTAAACCTGCACCCTCCAGGCCCCACTAGTGGTTGGACCCCGATGGGCTGCTCTCCAGCACAGGACTGGGCTCCCAGTGTGAAACCAGCCCAGTGCCAGGGAGCGCCTGAGGGCAGCTGGGTGCCAGAACACAAACCACCGTTCATGTCCCAGCTCCCACACGCCCAAAAACATGGCACAATGACTGGGAAGGGGATGCTCTGACACCTCCTTCCTCCCAAAAAGAGCCTTGCACCCCTTACCCCGGGTGAGGCCTTAGCAGGACAGCTCCTGAGGGGGACGTGCCAGAGCCCTGCCCGCTGTGGCACAAATCGCTGTCCCAGGGCTGTCCTGCCTCAGCAGCTCACCCACCCAAGGAAGCCCCCAGCCCCTCTCAGGCCATGGGGAAGCCAGGGCGGCCTTTCCGGGCGCGGGTGCGCAGGCGGAAGAAGGTGTACATGCCCAGCAGGCACATGGAGGAGAGGAAGTACAGGGCCACGCACAGGCTGATGTCCAGGCGGGAGAAGCCCAGTCCCAGCACCCGCAGCCAGGGGCTCCTCCGCAGGCCCTTCGCAGCCTCCTCCTCCTCCTCGTGGTCCCGGAGCAGGACGCCGGGGGCGCGGCGGCGCTCCCTGCCCGCGGGCAGGGCCATGGTGTCCCGCTTGCTGATGCGGCGGCGCCGGCCCGCGGCCGCTCGCAGCGCCTGGCTCTTGAAGTGCTGCTCGCTGAAGGAATCCAGGTCCACGATGTCCTCGCTCCCGTCGCGCAGCTTGGGGTTCAGCCGCACGATGCTGGGGCGCCGCGGCTCGGAGGAGCCCGGGTGCCCCGGCGCTCTCGGCTCTCCCTCGGCCTCCTTCTCCTCCTCCTCTCCTCTGCCCCTCTCCTCCCGCGAACCCTCCGTGCCCAGCCTGGCGCCGGTCCCCTCCCTGGCCGCGGGGACGGGGTCGGGCTCGGTGTAGTCCATGTAGATGTTGGTCGGGGAGAAGTGTGCCTTGAGGAAGGTGACCACGGCCGGCTCCTCCCAGGCATGGACCCCCCGCTCCTCCTTGTGGCACTGGGGACACAGGTCCGGCGGAGGCCACTGCAGCTTGGGGAACTTGGGGTCCTCCGTGTCACCTCCTGCAGGGACCGGGGGTTAGAGGGGACATGTGATGCACCCTCCCCCTGTATCAACACCCCGGAGGATCCAGCAGCTGGGGATGGGGACATTCAGAGGAGCCTCCTCAGGAGGAGAGGTCCTCCAAGGGCAAACAGCAGCTTTGGAAAGCTCCCTGTAAGGAGCATGTAAGATCCAACTGAATCTCTGGGGCCATCTGATGCTGCATGACCAGCTGCTGTCCCCTGGGATGGGGGACAATAACAACGGGATGTCCCCACTGATACACCCCACAGCCATTTGCCAGACCCATGCAGGAGGAGGGAAGGGATGTTCCTCCAGCTCAGCCCCCCTGGTGGCAGCCCCCCTTACCTGCCAGGCGAGCGTTGACCTCGTTGTGGTGTGACCAGAGCCAGAGGATGGCCTCCTCCCTGCTGGCCACCCTGTCCATGGACTGGGCTGCCATGGCCTCAAAGTGCTCGGCGCACTCCTGGCAGCCGAAGAAGTGCCGGACGTAGCAGCGCATGGTGCTCAGCACCTCCAGGGGTAACTCTGGGGGAGCAGAGCACAGGGGTGAGCCTGGACCCCTCTGTGCCACCACCACAGTCCCACAGCTAAGGTAGCAACCCCACACCCCAATTCTCTGTCTTGTCCCCCCATGGAAACTGCCCCTGGATGAGATGAAGCAGGTGAAACAAGCCTTTGTCCACAGGCAGCATCCCTGCCCATGCCAGAGCTCAGCTGGACACTCCCTCCCTGAGTCCCTGATCCCCCAGGGACTGCAGTACCTTTGTCAGGGCCGTTCTGGGCAGCCTGCACAGTCAGCAGGTGGAAGATGGTCCAGAGCCCACAGGGGTAGCCACGGAAGTGGCGCTCACTGCCCTGGCAGCCCACCCAGGTCACGTTGGTGGGGAGCACCGAGGGGTGGGAGGCCTGCAGGACAGATGGACACGGTGTGATGGGGCTGGCAGGCAGTGCCAGCTGGGGGGCAAGGGGCAGGGGTGAGGAAAGCAGGGGCTGGGGGTTCCCATGGGCATCTTACATCTCTGTTATTCTTCATGGCCTCCTTCAGAACTGTGCGGGGCAGCTCGGGCTCTGTCCAGTTCCTCAGCCAGGCATCCAGAGTCTGCAGGTAGGTCTGCACGCAGGGGCGCCCTGGGAAGTACTGCAGAGGGGGGACAGGGCTGAGAAAACACAGATTTCATCCTGGGAGCAACAGGGCAGCACCAGCATCCTCTCTGCTGGTCCTGGCAAGGTTTTGGTGCCTATCTCTGAGGGGCTGGGGGCTGCAGCTTGTCCCCCCACCCCCATAGGGGTGGCAAGGCCCCTGTGTGGATGCTCAGGCTCCAAGCCCCAAGTGAGGGAGGCAAAAAGCCACTCTGTCCATAAGTCTGGCCAAGCCGATTAGCAGCTGCGCTGTAAAACCACTCCTGGGAGAGGAGCAGCCTGGCAGCCTGTGCCACCGACAGACAGACAGACTGATTGACCTGTGGGGAGGAGGGGACACCAGCACACAACAGAAGCAAAGGAGAAGTGAAAAGAAGGAGGAGTTTGCTGAGTCTGAGCTGTTCTTCCTCCCAGGCTCATGGGGAATCACATGAAAATACTCAAATTTGCAGGGGAATTATCTGTGACCTGGTAGTTGTGCTGCAAATACAGTGCCCCCTGACTCCTTGCACACAAGGCTTTGCTGTGTGATTCCCTGCCTCAGGAACCATTTCCCCTCCATTAGGACTTTTCCCCATTTCCTTTAATACCTCTTGGGAGTGCAAGGGTTAAGGCTGGGACCTGCTGGCTGAGGTCCCCCAGGCTGAGCCCAGGGCTGCAATCCTGGGGATGCTGCTCCGTCCTGTGGATGAGCAGGGCAATGGCAGTGCTGGCTCAGCGTCCCCAGGGAAGCACCAGCACCCACCACCCACTACCCACTGCTGCAGCTCATCGAGGGGAAGCTTGGCAGGAAGAATTAAAAATGGATCAAATAAAACCATTGCTTCTCCCCAGCACTCTTGTACCCATGGGCAGGGAGCTGGTGTCACGGGCATTTATTTCCCTATTTCTGTAGTTCACATTGAAGGGAGAAAGAGTGAGGGCAAGCAGAGGAACCACATGAAGCTCTGAGGGCTTAAGGCACGTGTCTGGAGCTCTTTCCCGGGGGACAGCAGATGTGGGGTGTCCTGCACATCAGTGAGGGCCATGCAAGGTCCAAACTGAGCGTGAGACCCTGGGTGACAAAGGAGGGAGCAAAGAAGGAGGGCATGGCCCCAGTCTGCCAAGCAGCCTGGGCTGTGACAGGGATTGGGATGGAGACAGGGCTCCTGCAGCCTCAGTGGAGGAACCAGCCAAATGCAGCAGGACTCCTTCACAGCAGGAAATTAAACTGCCCTGCTTGTGGCTGGCTCAAAGCTCTCAGTCACTTCAGCTGTGCCAGGCCCAACATAGAAGAAAAAAGGAGACCTTAAATTAGACTTGTCTGGAGCCTGACTCAGAGTGGGAGTTCCTTTCCTGGACTATTATCAAAGGAGCCTGCAGAGACTGGCTCCTGGAGCTGAGCATCCAGATCAGAGCAGCAAACTCCTGTGCCCATCTCTGACAGCCCAGCAGGTGACAGCCTCTCTTCTGAAAAGACCTCCTGCCTCAACACCTCCTAGAGGTGATGATCCCACTGCCAAAGCTGGAAACACCCACCTTGTTTGAAACACTCTTAGCTCCCTCTGGGACTCTGGGCTGAGTTTGGAGATCCACAAGGATGAGGACTGCCATGGGACACACTGAGCACCAGGACACAGGGCCCACACCAGACTGCCACGCTCCACTACTAGTGAGTGCTGGGGCACGGTGGCCTGCACTGTTTGCACGTCATAGACAGACAAATGGAGGCACAGGCAGTTCCCCCCCAACACCCAGAGCTCCTCACCTTCACCAGCGTGGCCACGTAGCACTTGAAGGCAGCCAGCTGTGCTCCCGACAGCGAGGAGGGCCGGGCGGCCTCCACCCGCAGCGAGTAGTGCAGCGCCGACTCCAGGTCGGCCATGTACAGCTTGGAGCTGGGGAGGGCAGCACAACACGAGGCTCCATCAGCCACGGAGCTAATCCTCACAAACCCCAGGGCTTTTCCCAGCGCCAGCCCCTCGCCCGCCCGGCCCGGGTTGCCCAGCAGGGGGAGGCAGGCTCTGACCGGTCGGCTCGCAGGGGATGTGACACACGGTCGCTGTCGTTGAGGCTGCTGGCCGTGGCGTTCAGCTTGTAGGAGCCGCGGGTGATGCCCGTGAGCGTGCGCAGGTAGTAGGTGTAGAAGGAGCGCGCTTCGATGTGCCTGCCAGGAGGGAGAAGCACTAAGTCCCTCGTCCCTCCCAAACCTGACCCCAAGGAGATGAAGGCTTGGCCAAGTGGGTAGTTCAGGCCTGGGGAGGGAGCATGGGGTGCTCCATACTCTCCATCTGCCCCAGCAGTGGACAGACTTACATCCTAGAGCAGAGCTGAGCCCCAGGTAGCCTTTTCATGCCACCTCCAGGCAGATGTGGGAAGGGAATGGCTCAGTCACAAGGATTTTCCCGTGTTCCAGCTCCAGCCGGGGCTGGCAGTGCAGTTCAGTGCCCACCAGCAACCTCCCACCAGCCAGTCCCGTTCCTAATGCACCTTCCCACAAGTACAGAGGTGCACAGAGAGATGGGGCACAAGGCTGGCACCCCAGCAGCACCCCCAGAGCCACCCCGCCGTGCCCCACACTCACACAGGCAGGCGGGAGAAGGAGCCATTGCGCAGGAGCAGGTATCCAGAGGGGAAGGAGGTGACACCAAACTTCTGCACGAGCTCCTCCTCGCTGCTCAGCACCCTCCTCACTGCAATGTTCTCGTACTGCAGCATGTCCAGGGCCACCTGCAAGCCCCAGGGTCAGACGAGGGGGGCAGAGGGAATCCCCAGCCCCACCAGGGAGGCAGCAGAGCTGTCCAGTGCCCTGTGTAACATCTGGCACTGGCTAAGCTGTGTGCAAGCTGGGCAGGGAGGCTTCCTGGAGAGAGCTGCCCTGCCACAGGCACCCAGGAGTTATCAGGCAGCAGGCACACAGGCTCCAAGAGAAGTGGGGGATAAATGGAGCTGTACCCACCTCTCTGCCCACAAAGGAGTTGCTCTTCTCAAAGATGAGTGCCAGGTACTGGTCCTTGTTCCTCTGGAAGAAGGTGCGAACCTCCTCGGCGCTGCAGGAGACAGGAGGACGGCAGCAGGTGCCCCAGCATCAGCAGGATGCTCTGCCCTCCCCCTCACAAGGAGCTCCAGCCTTGCTCACTGGGACTTGGCAGGAAATGCTGCTGCAGGATCAGCCCCACTGAGCAGGCAACTCCTCCTGCTGAAGTTTCCAGCCTAGTTTTCTGCTCTGGTTCACAGGCTTTGAGAAAACCCGCTGAGCTTGGCCAAGGAGGTAGAAAACAAAGTACAGGCAGGGCAGGGCAGGAGGGAGCTGCAGGCTCACCCAGGGAAAAAAAATCAGCAATGAACTTGAACCAGGGCTGGTTTGTTTTTTCTAAGACACAGAGGCACCAGAGTACCTGAGGAAGGTGCCTGGCTCGACCATTGCTCTAGGAAATCCAAAGGCTCCCTCTCAGGACAATGCACCAACTGCTTGCATCCAGCAAGGACAACTCAGATACCAACAAAATTGTACAGAATCAAGAAAACCCTTTTTCAGGACAGGAAAGAGCTTCTAACACAGCCTCACTCAGCATGGTATGACACTGCCATGTCCCAAAGACCTTGGGGCCCAGGAATTGCTTGCTCTAAGTCTGATGAGCAGGTTCATTAGGAGATGCAACAACATGGACCATCTTGTCTGGGCCATGGACACAGCTCAACACTGGCCAGGGCATCTCCCTGGGATCTGGGTGATGCAGTAGCTGCTCCTTGCTCATCCTGGGTTCAGGATTTCCCCAGAAACCTGCTCCCCATGGGACAGAGGCCACCCTGGCCCCCTGCTGCCCCTACCTTGCTGGCTCCAGCGGAGGACAGGCGGGTGGCCAGGCATCCTGGCTCTGCTCAAGGTTGGTGATGATGGCATGGCGCAGGTCCTCGACAGTGGCACTGGGATCTGCAGGGGGACAGGACACCAAGGGGTCAGCCCTGGGGAAGCCAATCCCAGGGGTTGAGCCCAGGGAAGCTGCCTGGAGCTGCCCCCCAGAGCTCCCTGATATGGCAGTGTATGGGAGGTGTGGGCAGCAGGGCCATTCACACCAGGGTAGAAAATCCCGTGGCTCTGAATACTCACTAGTAATCCTTATCCCATCCTCTGGCTTCTTGCTAAAAGCTCTGAAGAACTGAAAAGGGAAAAAAACACAAGGGGAAACTGGAGTGAGTGTTTGGAGTGGGACAGGAGGCAGTGCAACCCAGCAGGATGAGGCTCCCAGCTCTGCCCCAGTTTCCCCACAGCATGCTAACTGACATGAGCCAGCACAGAGGAAGCTCCCAGCCATGTCCCCATCTTTTGGAGCATCCCCCAGACGGGAGGGATGCAGGCATGGGCTGGGAGCCATGTCCAGCCAAGGGCTGAGCACTGGCAGGCAGTGGAGCAGGTGTCTGCAGGGATCCCAGGGAGGCAGCTGGAACTTTGCCAGTCCTGCAAACCAGTCTCCCTGCTCCACAGCTCTGATAAGGTAGGAAAAAGAGAGTTTTTCCACTCCTGGCCTCCCACAGTGGCTCAGCACCCAGGGCAGAGCCAGAGCAGCAACACCAGGTTGCATCAGCCAGGTGTTTGCTTTGCAGGCTGGGCTGGGAGCTGGGACTGTTTGCAAAAGGTGCTCGGCAGGGACACAGGATGTGAAGCAAGTGACATCTTGGCACAGCCACATCAGCACAATGTCCCTGCCCCAGGAGATGTTTCCATCGGTGTCCCAGGGCAGGGGGCACTCAGTGAGACCCCAGGGCAGGGCTGGGGCCAAGCCAACCTGCCTGAAAAACCCTAGATCTGACCCCACCTGGAGCTGAGCCTGTAAGCTGGGACTGAAGGCATGTCTGATAAAACCCTCATCCCTGCCCATTCCATCTCAAGGCAATCCTGATTTAAATGCTGGTTGTGGCACCTGGAGTGCTTTGGCTTCGTTGCTTGTGTTGGAGCAAGGCTCCATTTGCAGCGGGAAGCTCTGCAGAAGCTGTGTTGACACAGCTGAAGGGCTGGGCACAGGCCCAGGAGGAGGGGTGGCTCCTTGCCAGCCTGCACAGGAGGCTCCCAGGAGTTCCAACCTCCCGCAGCATCCCTGTGCCCTCCTCCAAAACCTGTGCCTGCAACCTCGCTCTGCCCTCAAGCAGCCTTTCTTAAGTGTTTCCAACTCAGGATTCAGAGTCTCCCTCATCCTAGCAGAGATCCAGCCCCTGTATTTCACCACAAAACACCGTTTTGGCTTTTCCCCCTCCTTGTTGCTCCATCGCTCAGCAGTTGCACCGGCTGCAGCCAGGACACAGCATTGTTTTGGGGAAGGGTGAAACAGCTTCAGCCTGCAAAGCCCCAAGGGGTGCATTTTGGTGCAATACCCCTGTCAAGCTGATTAAGCAAGACAGGGACAAGCCAGAAGGCAAAGCACAGTGAAGCTCAGCCAGTACCCAGCACACACTGCCTCACCTTCATGGTGGGGAAGCCGGTGATCCCAAAATCGGAGCACACTTGCTGGTTGTCCTCGTCGGCGCAGTCGATGGCTGCCAGGATCACTGCAGGCCTCCATTCTGCGGGGACAGAGGATGAGGTCAGCACAGCTCAGCACCCCCATGGCCCCAAAACCACTGTTCTCCTCATGAGTGCTTGTGCAGACCGGAGGGATCTCCAGGGGCAGAGATCCTCCTGTCCAAGAACCACTGCTTGCCCCTCGCAAGGGGATCTCCACCAGCAGAGATCCTCCTGTCCCAAAAGCACTGCTTGCCCCTCACAGGACAGTGACTGATGGTTTCCAAGCCCAAACGCCAGGGCTGTGCTCTGTGCTGGTGTGTGGTGCCCTACTTTCCAGGCAGCAGGAACACAGGGAAAGCCGTGTGAGGCGGGAGCCGGCTTTGCACGCCCTGCTCTGCCAGTGCCGGAGCACAGGCAGCTCTACCCAACACTGCCTGCCCGGCTGGTTCTGCCTGTCCAGCCTCTGTCCCAGCTCCCGGGAAGAGGACACCAGGAGAAGGGGAGGGATGGCTAGCCACAGCTCAGGGAGAGCAAGGAACACAGGCTCCAGTTTGTCTCACCCCAGACCAAGGGCATAGCTGATAACCAAGAGGGAACAACACAAAACCAGCAGCCAGGCCAGGGCACTGCAGCAGAGCCTGCCCAGGTTCTCTGCATCCACTCCCTATTTGTGACTCCCCAGTGAAGAACAGCAGGCCCCTGGGGTAAAACACATGAACAAAAAGGGGCATGGAGGTATTTTAAGCAGCAGCCTCTGAAAACCAGCAGGAAAATGGAGAATAAAGCTCTGAAATGGCTTATTTATAGTATAGGACACCTTGCCTGTCCTGAGAGTGGGACATGGAGGGACATGGTGCTGGCACACAGATGGAGCCCATGCTGCCCTAGGCCAGGAGCATGCTGGAGGCAGGGAAACACTGTCCCGTGTCACAGCTGACGGGACAGGTGAGCTGCTTCCCACTGCCCTGGCACTCGTGGCATAGGAGAGCCGGTGACAGGGAGCCAGGCATGTTCCCATACTCATCTGCACGTGGTGTCCACAGGTCACCTCAGCATTCTCCCCGTCCAGCCCACTCCTACGAACATCCACCAGTGGGAACGGCAGCGAGGCTGCTGAGCAGCACGGGGGTGGCTTCCCCGCCCCGCCTCCATGGGCACACCATCCGCGCTCGGCCTCAGGAGCAGGGAGCCCTGGGGGAGCCCTCTTTTGGAGAGGGGCCAGGAGAGCCGGCATTGCCCCGCGGGGCCCCGGCACGCACCCCATTCCTCACATCCTGCCCGCTGGGGAGCTCTGACGGCATGCCCAGGGAGGGACGGCATCCCCTCGGAGGGACGGGATGCCCGGCCGGCCGCCTGACTCATGCGGCAGCCAGCGCGCTGTATCAATTAGTGCAATAACAGGGAGAGCCCCGGGATGCCGGGGGAGGCAGGATGAGTCCCGGCAGGACGAGGGGCCCAGCAGCGGGGTGTGCGGGTCCCCAGGCACGGCTGGCACCGGCCATGCCGGGCATCAAGGTCAAAGCCGGGAACAAACCAGCTGGGATCAGCGCCCAGCAACCTGCCGGCCCTATCTCTGCTGGCACTGGAAAGTCTGGGGGGCAGCGGGATCCCCCAGAGCCCAATCCTGAGCTTTTCCGTACCAAAGGGGGTGCAGGGATGCTGCTGAGCCAGGCCTGGGTATGGTGCGGGGGAAACCTGGACACCGGGAGCGCTCAGGGCCTTCCCACCAGGCTGACGTTCCAGGGAGGCTGGAGCTGGGCCGCGGGGGGATCTCGGGGGGCAGAGCGGACTGAGGGACGGCGCTGGGAAGGACACGGGATGTAGGGATGCTCACGGGAACGAGGATGCAGAGCCCGGGATGCAGGGAGGATTTAAGGGCGCGGGCAGAGAGGAGGAGGAGGACGACGGGCAAGGACGCAGGAGGGACTGCAGGATGCTCCCGGTCTTGGGGGAAGCGGGACCCCTGCGCAGGGACACAGGGAGGACGATTTAGGGGTGCTGAGATGAACAGAGCTGCAGGGGAATTTGACAGTGCCGGGGCAGAGACAGCGGGTGCTGAGGGAAGAGGACAGAGACAGGGATAAGGGGTGGGGGGGAAACAACGTCAAGGGCACGGGGGGATCGCGGAGCCGATGGGGAGGGCAGGCGGGGATGAGGGGAAGGGGGGCCAGCGCGGCCGGGGACTCACCGCGGATGTCGTGGGCCAGGGCCCGCCATGTGGGCGCGAAGTGGATGCAGTGCCCGCACCAGGAGGCGAAGAACTCGACGGCCCAAGCGCTGCTGGAGCCCAGCAGCCGCCCCTCCGCCTCCGGCCCCAGCAGATCCAGGGGGTCAGAGGCCGAGTAGAGGCGGCCGGGCCGCGCCCCGGGCACCCGGAGCAGCAGGAAAAGCAGCAGGAGCGGCGGGAGAGCCGCCGGCCCCCCGCGGCCCCCGGCCCGCGCCCGCCGCCGCCACATCGCCCGCCAGGCCGGCCGGCACCGCCCGGAGCCGCCTTTAGCGCCCGGAGCCGCCCGTAGCACCGCCCCCAGGGCGGGGCCGGCACCGGGGCCGCGGCCGGGGCGGGGCCGGCGCGGGGAAGCCCCACAGCGGCCGCGGGCTCGAACGCGCGCCCGCAGCCCCGGCACCGGCCCGCGTAGGCCTGCAGCCCCTCACAGCATGGGGAGGAGCACAGCACTTCCCCCCTCGCCCTTTGCTGCGGTGTTATCCTTCCGTGAGGGGACAAATGGCATGAAATGATACAATTCTGATAAAGCAAGGACTGCCCAGCGAGGTGGTGCAGTCATGGTTACTGGAGGTGTTTAAGGAAAGAGTGGACGTGGCTCTGAGTGACACGGTCTGGTTGGCAGGGTGGTGTTGGGCCCAGCCAACCTAAATGAATCTGTGATGGTGCAATGGTGAAGGCAGCTGATTCAGCCCCAAAATGCATTTTGTCACCAACATGAGCACCCCGAGGGCAGCGCCCTGGTCAGATACCCTGACATCAGCCAGCGTCACTGGGCACCACCTGGACACCCTGTGGAATGGGCAGCCTGCAGACATCCCTGCCCTGCCCCAAACCTACCAGCAATACTAAGCAAGGATATCCTCTGACACCCACAAAATCCGGCTCTACATCTCAAAAAAGCAGCCTTCTACCCCCAGTGGCCCCTTCAATGGAATGTCTTCAAACTGAGAGTTAGATTAGATATTAGGGGAAAAAACCAAACTTCCCTGTGAGGGCGGTGAGGCCCTGGCACAGGTTGCCCAGAGGATGCCCCATCCCTGGAAATGTTCCGGGCCAGGCTGGATGGAACTTGGAGCAACCTGTGGCAGTGGAAGGGTCGGCAGGATGACAGCTAGATGTTCTTTAAGATCCTTTCCAGCCCAGGCCGTTCCAGGATTCCATGATTCCATCCTCCCGGCCAGGCCAAGCCGTGCCCTTGCTCACGCACACACACACACACGTCACCGGCTCCCAGCCCCAGACGGAAGGTGCCCGTTGCTCAGTGCTCCGGGGCAGAGCCAGGCACTGCCAGGGTGGACACAGCCCCAAAATCCAGCGCTCCGCTCCCTCCCCAGCCCCTGAGGCCAGGGAACCTCCGGGAATTGGGGTGCCCATGGCTGCTGAGGGCTTGTTGCTGGCTCTGTCCCCAGGAAGGCCATTATCCATGCTGGGCCCCACCTAGGCATTTCAGGCAGACTTGCCATGCTAGAAAAACAAGCCTGCCAGAGCCCGGGCTCGCCGAGGCAGTGGAGGGCAGGGGCTCCACACCGGGAACATCTCCAGGAAACGACAGGGCTTCCTGACACAGGCTGGCCTGGGGGGACAGAGCATGGTAGACACAACCGAGGGGATTGCTCCCACCCATCTTCTGTGGGTCCAGGCTGATGGGAATGGGGCTGAAGATGTCTTGCTCCAGCCCTGCCAGCTGTAATTAAGTCCTTAAGGGATTATCACGCCTCACTGTCTAACCAGGAGGCAGAGAGACATAGCCCAGCCTGTGCAGGGCTGCTCTCAAAGGTGGTACCTCACTACTGACAGAGAGAGGCTTTGCCAGGACTTGTCCTCATCCAGCTGGTGATTAAAATGCAAAAATCCCCATGTTCAGGGAGATCGATACCGTTATCTTCCCCCTAGGTCAAAGCCTTATTTTAAGGGCTCATCAGCTTGATTAGGTTATCAAGGCAAAGGAGAGGTGCTCAGTGCTAGCATAATTGCCAGCATCCTCCCCATCCAGCTCACCCCTTCCTTCCAGGCAGCCCAAATTCCTTGAATCCTTTTTTTAGATGCAAAAGCAAGGTGAAGGGGCAAGAGCCCACAGCCCAGCCTGGGGCTCCAGCTCTTTTGGAGGTGAGCCATGCCATTGCTCATCCTCTGAGCCCTGGGGTGGGGATGGTCCTGCTTCCTGCTGCCCTGGGAACAGCTGGGCTGCTACCCACGACCCCGCTGCCCAGCTGGCACGTCCCATCCCCAAGGCTCCTCAGGTAATAGCCTCCTTCAGCATCAGGGTGTGGAGTTTTCCAGGCACAGACTTGCCCAAAAATCCTTTTTTCCCTTTGAATGCTGCTGCAAAGCAAGAAATGAGGCTTTTTTTGCACCTCACACTGGGAAGAGACATATTTTCATTGCAGAACCCCCTGACACAGGGCATGGCCTGTGAAGCCAAAGATGAAGCAGAGGCTTTGAAACAACTCTTTCTTAAAGTTGGATTTGAAAGCAACTAAGATGAAATAATAGCAGCCAAGAACCAGCAGAAGTCTGGGGAGGTTTTAGAAACACCCTCCCAGTGCTCTCTGCCTTTTTGTCCTCTCTGGCTGCCAATGGAACCTGCAGGTAGCAAAACCAGGACACAGGTGCTGGGTGATATTGGATGCTCACCTGGGTGGTGGTTGGGTGATGCTGGAGCCCCAGCCAGCCCTAAAAGGTCAGCTTTAGGCTCCCACTGCACATTTAGGAACCTGCTTGGTTTTCACAGCAGAAGCCTTCAGTGCCTACCTGAGCATCCTTAACTTTGGGGAGAGTTGTGCTTCACTCCGCAGCAAGGCCATGGGATGGCCACAGAGATTCTTGTGCACAATCTCTGTGCAGCAGTTGAGCAGTGGCTTTAGTTCATTAAGCTCTGAAATCTCCTTTCCCAGACTAACACCCAGCAGGAATCTCCTTGAAGTCAGTGAGGCGTGGGCAACATCAACAGGCTGAGAACCTCAAAAGGCGGCCACAATCTCACCAAAATAATTTAAGCCCTGCAGAACTTGTTTTGTGCACCTAAAATGGATCATTTTCAGACACAAAGCTACTCAGATCACCTCTGTGATGGGTTAGAGAGGAGACAAGGAAAGAGTGGTTGGATTTTATGTGCTCAGCCCTTGATGTGATGGTAAAACTGCATTTCAGAAAATGGAGAAAGGCTTTGATTGTCTATTTTTATAAGCATGAATCTGTCTATAAAATGTTCTGAATGGCCAGGCGAGCAGACCCAGGACCTCCTCATTCCCCTTTACTTGTGAAGGTTCAGGGCCACAGGTTGATCCTGAAATGGACTTTCTTCCTTGAAAATTAGAGAACACGTTCCTACCTAATTGTGTGATTCCAGGAACTGACTCCAAGGAAAACACGCAACCAATGCAAGACTCATGATACAATCACGGCAACCCCGTCACTGGCATTTTGGAGCCTGCTCTGAGAGCTTTGCATCCAACACCCTGCAAGCACCTTGGAAAGACCAGCTGCAGAGGAAGCTCAGCAGTTTTCCTTTCTCCAGACTTCACAGGATGATGAACTCAAGGAAGTCCTCTTTGATCTGCAGCACAGCACTGCTTAAATCGTGGTCCTTCTGTGGATAAAAAGCTTCACTTCTCTCAGAGAGCGATGGAAAATTGTGTCACCTGCCACCTCCCTGACATTCCAATCCAGGTGGCACTTTTTCCTTGGTGGTGGCACAAGTCACACCTGAGCTGAGACATGGCTTCAGACAAGACCTTTGGCAGCACCTGTGCCACAAACCTGCCAGCTTTGCTGAGACACCCAGAGGGGATGTGAATCTCAACTGCTTCCCACACTCTGCGTTGGCTGTGACACCTGTGAAGACCAGGATGGCCCCTCAAAGCCCCTCTGGCAGCTGGGAATTGCTGACTTTACGAGCCAGGCTTGGTCGGAAATCGTTGATTTCTACCTTTCAAGCCCAAGCAGCCTGTAATAACAAGAGGCACAAAAGCAAATCTGGGGTGCATCCTCAGGATGTGATGAATGTGTTCACGTAGTTTGCATCTGCAGAGAGAACACAGCAGTACCAGCCTCCTGCTATTCACCCTCTGCTGATTCATCCCTGCTCCAAAGAACAGCAGCCATGCTGGCCTTGCTCTTTTCAGAGAGACCAGGAGGAACTGGCACTGTCATTGGTATGTCTGGGTAGGAAACATTTTACCTGCAAATTTCACATCTGCTAGCAGTCATAAATGATTACCATGACCTAGGCTGCACAGAGCACATGCTTTCCAGTCCAGCTCATGTTCCCAGCTTTAAGGAGCAGATTGGAGGAGGCCACACCGCCCTGATTTGCCACATCATTATTTGGCAGGTGGTGTAATTGCAGTGCATGAAACTGAGAATACCACAGGGATGACAACGGAGCACTCCTCTCTTGCTCTGACAGTAGTCCTGCAACGTAAGCAAGGTCTCACCTTCCAAGGACTGCTGTGCCCAATCACAGTTCCTGAGCAGTGCTGGCTCCATCTGCCCTTGGAGCAGTGCAGCAGACACAGACACTGGACCAGGCTCCTCACTGAGCTCCTCAAGCCAAGCCATGTGAGCAGTGGGATCCCCTGCAGCCTCCTTTATTTTGCTGGAATAAAATCAAATTGTAGCTGTGACACCCCCACCAGAAGTGGTGTTACTTCCACCTCCAGCAAATTCTCAGACAAAATCTGAGTTAGAGTCAGTCTAGACTTCATGCAAGAGGAAGCCACTGGAAACCCACATCAGGGAGGAAACACAGCCCAAGGGACACAGCAGGTCTTGTACAGGTGGAGCAAAGGGCTGGAAAACTGGGGCCAAGAGAAACATTCAGAGCAGGAACTAACCACCTGCTCCAGGCCATCAGCACTCTTGGCAGGCAAAGAAGGTATCTGTACTCCTCTATGCCCCTGAACCTGCCCAACCATCACCCTCCTGAACAGAGCTACTCTATTCTCCTCCTTTTCCCCCAATTTCTGCAGGACCTTATTCAGGAGGAGGCAGGAGGGTACAGAGCTGAGGCTAGGGGTTTTGTTTGCTCCAGTTGCCAGGTCTCACAGGGTGCCTTTCCCTCCCCCACAGGACCGGCATCCCGGAGGGCCCTACACTTTCAAACTCCATTACATCTCATCTGCATTCCTGCCAGGCAATGGCCCGTGCTCCGGGCTGGGTGCCAGCAGCTGGGCAGCCCCCCTCCTCTCCTTCCTGCACTCTGAAGAGCTGCTGGTGTTCAGCAGCTCCCCACCAACTCCTTTTCTTCTCAGGGCTGTGTTAATGAGAGCCTGGACATTGCAGAAGCCCTTGTGCTAGGCAGGGCACAGCACGTCTGGAGCAGAGTCAACATTTCAAGTGCGCCAGTGCTCTGCCAGGCATTTTGGCACGTGGGATGGCTGCAGCTGGCACCACATCCCCAGGGAGGCACCTGGGAGTGGGCTGTACCTGGGAAGGGAGGCACCAAACAGTCCTACTCCATCCACAGTGCCGTCAGGAAGGCGGCTGCTGGCCATTGCCCAACCCAGGAGTTTCACCAGGTGCACAGGTGAAGCAGCTGTCAAAGGTAACCATGCTCCAAGGCTCCTGGGAGGAGTTGCACCAACACCACGGGTAGAAAGTCAGTGACAAAGTGAAGCAAGGTAGACTTGCAAATGAGGAAATGAGAGCCTTCATCATGCTGATTGCTGGGCATCCTGGGCAAGGACAGCAGGAGCAATGCAGCAGTTTGCTGCATCACCCGCCGGAGCACCTTGGCAGCACTCCCACAGCTCGAGCCGCTCTTAAAGGAAGCCTCTTATTCAGCCAGAGATGCACAGATCAGTTTGGTTTTTTTCAGCATGAAATGCACTCTGAGCCCCCTCCAGGGATGGATGCAAACAGCAAACTGTCCAAAAATACAGGACTCGTGGAGTAAAACTGCTGTGGGGTGAGGAAAGGCACAGCACGAATGCTCTCCTGCTGCTCACTAATGAGGACACAGAGGCTGCAGCACCACTTGGCCCCAGCCCTTTGGACATCCCAGGATCCAGCACTGCATTTGGCTGGTTCAGTCACTGAGCTCAGAGGGCTGTGACGTCCTCCTGTCTGTCTGAGGGCTGTGACAGTGTTTGAGGGCTGTGATGTCCTCCTGTCTGAGAGCTATGATGGTGTCTGAGGGCTGTGACGTCCTCCTGTCTATCTGAGGGCTGTGATGATGACTGACAGCTGTGATGTCCTCCTGTCTGTCTGAGGGCTGTGATGATGACTGAGGGCTGTGATGTCGTCCTGTCTGTCTGAGGGCTGTGATGATGACTGAGGGCTGTGATGTCGTCCTGTCTGTCTGAGGGCTGTGATGGTGTCCCCAGCACACTCCACTGAGGACCAGCCCTGCAGCTCACTGGCACTGCGAGCCTGCAGCAAAGCTGCTTCCATAATAGAAGCCTGAATGCAGCAAGTCCTTCTCCAGGATGAGGTACCTCTGGTAAAGAAAAGCAAAGAAGAAATAACTGCAATGGTTTAGCTCATACAGGTCTCCTCCATTTAATGCAAACAGCCCTCCCAGGCAGGTGAGGAGTTGATGGTCACAGTGTCCTCCAAGCTGGAAAGACCAATGGTGGGTTTTGTACAGGGTCTGCAGTAAATGGAAAGCAAAGCCTTTTCTGCTGGGCTGTACATTAATAAAAGGCACCAAAACACAGCAGAGGTACCAGAGCAGAGGTGGTCACAGGCACCGAGGAGGCTCAATAAACACCTGTGCTCCCTGGCTCACACTTTCATGCTGCCACTCCATCACCACGTGCCCACACCTGTGGTTTGGCACTGCAAGTGCTTGGCTGTCCTCTTACAGAGCTCCTTCTACACCTTTCAGGTGTTAAAGTAATTTGTTCTTCTCTTGTCCTGGAAAGAAAACAGCAAAGATTTAGAAAAGTTCCACCAACACATAGTTTCCAGGGAGCAATATTTGCCCCTTGGTGAGGAAGGAATTGGTGCTGCTAGCAGCAGCTCTACAGAGATGTACCAATTTAGGAATACAAAACAAGACTGAGGTTCTGAATTTAATCTCAAAACTGTTTTTAACATAAAAATGTTTTAAACCATGAGTTTCTAAAACATATTTTAAATAAATATGTGCGAGGAGTAGTTTTTCCCCCACTGCGAACTCCTGCAATGATTGTTCAATGCTATTTTCTGGTGTTATCAACAGTCAGCTTTAACAATAAAGAAATTCTAAAGAAGTTATGATTATAATTAGGGCAACTCTAATGGGATTGTGTAGACTGATTGGCATCCCAAGCACAGCATCAGACAGAAAGTGGAACGTACAAGGGACAAATCTCCAGGACACCATCAGAATTAGCAACTGCTTGGATAATTGGAAAGCTCAATTTTATAAAATCCAGGAAACAAGATTAATTTATAAATCAGTTTATTTACAGAATTTGTTCTCTTAAAGTACATTTCAGTTACCAAAGATATTTACACTGGTGTACACAGGGACCATCCTGGTTATTTTACAGTTCTTAATTACAAAAAAAATTCCCCATCCCCCTCCACATCCTTGGATCTGTCTACTGTGCAAAGCTGCTGTGGATGTGAACATGAGCTGAAACTGGCCCAAACCCCAAGTTACCAGGTTATTTACACATACACAGTAAATGGGTTTCTTTTCAGCATCTCCACAACACAGTACATGGGGAGACCGAGCCTCCCAAAAGGCGGCTTTGCAAATGTGTATCAAAAGGCTCTGCAAAATCAAGGAATAAAACCCCCTAGTAAATGCAGGTTAATTACAGTATTCCTTTTTCATCTGTATATAATTTTGCATTTAACACTTAAATTACAAATAAGTTCAATAGTTTGCTTTTCTCCATTTTAGTTGGTTTGTAAACACTTCAGATGCACTAAATACCTTGTAAGATTCAACTGTTTGTCTGCTGAAAAGTACTTTGTTTTCCTAATATTCTTAAGGTAGCAAAGAGATATGAAAGTTGGAACTGCACACAGTTCCTCGCAGAATAGTCACTTAAAAGGTCTCTGTCACTGTGCTACTTCTGCAGGTATACACTTATTCAAGTATTGCAGAAAGCTAAGGCCACTTTTTCAAGAAAGGAAAAGGAACAAGATGGGATTTATCAATCCCTCATTCCACCTTGTGAACAACAAGCCTTCTCAGAAAGGCAGAAGCACTGATATTCCAGGGCTCGGCTCACAGAGCATCCTGCTGTTACAGAGGTACTCACACTCTGTGTTCCCACAAGCCTGGGCTTTCCCACCTGGCTCTGAGACCCTTCCAAAGAAGGAGCAGCATGTCCCCAGTGATGACAGCTGCTGCTGCCCCAAGCAGCTCAGGAGTCTCAGCAAAGTGTCCAGCCTTGAATCTTCTTATGTGGTTACACCGAGATAACCAGGACGCAGAAATATCATCTTGTTCTTACAAAGGGAAGGTTAGGGAGAGAAGCAGAGAATTCAGCCTGTTTGTGGGACCCCAGGCTTCCCCATATCTCCTCACTAGCAGCCTGACCCAGCCTGACCCTTGCTTCATTGCAGTAATCATCAGTCCACAAGTACTCAACCCACTTGAGGTTTTGAACGTACACTCAACTCAAAGCAACTCAACACACGTGAGGTATTGAGAAGGGAATTCACGTACGTTCAAGTCATTCTGGGGTTGCTCCTAGCAAGGATTGCTACCAAAATAAATCAGTGATGTCTGCAAAGGAACAAAGCCATTACTTAGACACAGCTTGCTTCTGTCCAAACACCTTTTAAAAACAGTTAGTGCTTCTGTGGAGGGTACTACAGCCAAAAGACAGCTGGCATATGATCTCCAATGGGACCCCATGCCCTGGCTGCACAACCTCCCCCCTCCTGCTGGACACACCAGAAACACCCCATGACCCCCTCAGAGGAGCAAAAAGCCCTGGGGATGCAGGACAACCTTCTCAACACTGGTCACAGAATCTACAGAACAGAACCTGACCTGATGCTCCAGGTACAACTGACTCTGCTCTCAGTCTGTGTCCTCTTTCCATAATTGCTACCTATAAAAATAGCAATCCTTGCTATTGAAAGAGATACACCCAGGAAAGGGAATCTGAGGTGGTGACCCAATCAGTGACACCATGCTGGTTAAATCTAGCAGCTTTAGTTTGCTTCTGTCTTAAGCATCCAAGGGTTTCCTGGTTCAGCATCATGACATTTTACATGAACAAATGAATCACTTGAGAAAAAAAGCTGAGCAATGCTCCACCAAGACTATTTGACTTCCAGCGAGCCAAAAGGCCCACTACTGAGGGACAGACATGCATATTCTGTGGAGGTGTCCCTACCCACCATTACCTCTCCTTGTTCTTCCACTCACAGAGCTCCCAGGGATATGGCTCACCACTAACTCATAATGAGGTGCTGGCAACACTACATCTGAGAATCTGTATGGACCTCTGGCAGATCCAACATTTCCCAGTGCTGTCCCTGAAGAATTACCAGCCGTGTGTCATTGTGCAAAATGCAAATATTCCAATGATAGCTTTCAAAAAATCCCAAACAATAAACAGCCCAACCAAAAAAAAAAAAAATAAAAGGTGGAAAAGCAGGAAGCCCAAGAACCAAGCAGATGAATGAAGCAGTTGAGATGCCTGTTGTGGGCTGCAGCATCTTTGGGGCACCTCTGAGGGCTTCAAAGTGTCTGTCTGCACTCCAGTGCCTGGAGAATCTGACTTCCCTCTGGGCCTTGTCCCAGGTTAGCAAACAGGGACATCCACTATTAAGGCATCAACGTTTGACCCCAGATTGTCCATGTTCCTCCAAGAAAAACACAACAACAAGAAGAACAGGTCAGGAACGAGCACTCAGCAGAATGACACTGCAGATGAATCCAGCCAAATCAACCACATAGTATGGTGCAGAAGTTCTGGGAAAGGAAGGGAATAGAAAGAGCTGGGAATTTTCACACAATTTGTCAGCTCAGCCCCCTCAACTCTCCATTGTCTCTGAACCAGGTGTTTTGGTTTTCCAGCTCCACTCCTAGACCTGTCTTTGCATCCCACCCTTGGTCACTGAGGTTTGGTTGTTCCTACCTTCACCCCCTGCATCTGCCTCATGAAGCTGGAGGTTTTGTGTGAAGAATATGGGGCTCTGGAACTTTCTAAACCAGATGCTCTCTCAAGTTTGTCTGTCTCAAAACACAAGACAGTGTAGCCAACTGCACAGGACACTCTCCTGTAATCCACTTAATAAATTATCTGAAAATAAATAAAAAACCCACAAGCACAAAACATGCAGACAGTCAAGCACCAGACACTGCTTTCTTTGGTGAATACACTCTGTTCTCTAAATTGTTCAAGTAACAGCTTCTCCAATTTCATTAGGTGACAGTAAGGGAGAAAGCTGAGGGATTGAAGGCCAAATTTTTGTGAGGAAATATTTTCCACTCCTGCATGTCTCGTGCCTGAGAAAATCCTGAGTATCCATTATCTGGGAGCAGCTGGTGCTCCAGGAAGAGAAGTGCTACACAGTAGGAGGAAAGTTGTCCACGGGCTCATCTTTCACACTTGACATTAGGCAGGCTTTATCTTGCTCTGCCTCAGAGCAAAGCAGCAAGAATTCTTTACTTGTAGGCATGAAGAAACATCATCTAATTTCCCTGGACTGGGCTGGCACCATGCTTGGTACCACATCACAGAAGAAAGATGAAAACCAGCTTCACAGAGAAGTGAATTAAATAGGCTCTGAAGCAGAAGGAACTGATGCACATTGTTAGGACTGCAGGAGAAGATGTGTTAAGATTATAACACTGTTCAGTATGGTAAGTCTCTGTTTATGACCAAAACTTGACCAAACTGTTGCTTCTCCAAATTACTCACATTTCTAAAGACGAGTACTGATGGGTGACCACCATTCCAGCAAAACAGCCAACACCCCAACTTAACCCAACCCTTTCAGGGAACAAGCCAAACATATCAAAGCCCCAGGCCGGGGCCCCGGGCAGCTGCTGACAGTTATGTGACATAACTGCATTGGCACATGAACAGTCTTGAGCACTCCTCAAAGCAGCCTCAAGTGAAGGATCAGCTTGTTCCAAACAATAAATCTGGTGCAAGGTCTTGGCAGCCAGTTCAGGTTCTTTTCATCCCATCTGAACTGCCTGGGAACCCCACGCGTGGAAGTCCAGCTGCAGCACGTGCAGGGAGGAGAGCAGGTCAGGAGTCAGGGAGGCCTGTGACTCCATGGTTGGCAGCTCTGAGCTCGCTTCAGCACTGTCAGACAAGCAGCAGTCTCCTCTGTTTCTCGTTTATCTGGTTCAGTACATCAACAGTGTCTCTGATTAAGGCCTCAAAGATCCCATCTGCCAACTGCATCTTGACACACAGCTCATCCTCATCGTAGTTCACCCACTGCGCTTCTTCCTCGTGCAGTTCCTGCACCTTGGAGGGGAGAAAAGCAATAGAAACATTACAATTCTGTTGCTTTAAAATAATATTGCCTGCAAAGTTCCAGAAAGAGTCCAAAGCAGAGTCTGTCTGTCAACAACATATCTGTCTTTGTGAGAGATTACAGGAAACGCTTGGAATAGCAAAACGAACACAGATCTGTTTGAACCAAGCTATTTCACTCTATGAATGTTTTCTACTTTTCACTCTAGCATTCATTTTAAAGGCTTTCATATTCCTGCACAAGTTTTTCACTTGAAAGGACTCAGCTAATGGGAAAGTCTTGGCCAACAGTAGAAGGTCTATTAATTAATTAATCCCTAATTATGTTTTTGCAAGAAGCTGATTCCTTGTAGCTTAAAATGGTAAGAAGTAATGGAAAGGCCTTGAACAGGGCAAGGGTGAAAAGAAGAGATTTCACTGCAGTTCAGTTTATAAAGTAATAAGAAAACTTTAGGGAAACAACTAAATTCCAGTGATTCTGCATAGGAAGAATGCTTACATGTGTTATAAGACAGCATTACAACTCATTTGCACTGAACACTCCATGCTTCATTGCATTTGACAGCATTACTACAAATGGAATTTTGCACCAGTACATTCAAAGAGTACTTACTTCCTTCTATTACTAAATTGTTGACAAAGAAAATCCCCTTTTACTCCTCACTGACAAATAGGTGGTTTAGTATCAGAATGAAATATATAATTTCATTCAGCAAATCAAGTCTTATTGAGAGTCTCTCCAAACTGAACATCTTCAATTAAACTTATTAAAAATTTGTCTTACTGGCCATTTCAGTATTACAGACAAACCTAAACACACTCAAACATTTTAGAAAAGAAGGACTGAATGCAAACATCCCTTGTATTTAAAGTGACAACAAAAACCCGTTAAAAGCTCTGTCTCTGCTCATCTTCAGCAGAAACCTCTTTTGACCATAAATCTTACACTCTGAACTCAAAATACATTTACAGTGTAGAAATGGGGCAGACACCTACACATTGCCAAATTAAGGTTTGTGTTTGTTAAGGTTAAACATACTGAAAAACCCACTAACCCAGGATATGTATGTAGTAGTGCTGTTTTCTGAGACAGAACATGAACTATAGCCCCAAGACACTCTCTTCCTTTTGCCTGAAGCTAAACCTCCCACAAACTGCTCTCTTTTGAAGCTGACAGCTGCTGTGGCACAATGCTGATTCAGTAACCCCAGCAGAGTGTGAAGCTCAAGAAAAGCCTGCTATGGGAAGCCCAGGGGACTGGCACTGCTGCAGGGTTTGCAGCCATTCATGAGGTCCTGGTTAGACACAGGGCTCCAGGCTGACAGCTCCTTTCTCCCTCTTTTAAGAGAGCTTGGGGAGAGGGGCAGGGATCTCATCCTGCAAACAGCTTTGGAAGAGTCACACTGCCTTTTTACAAATCTGTGCTACCACAGCAAGTGTAGCACAGTGTGCCTCTTTCCCACACAGCTGCCAAGGAAGAGGCATTAATGGCTTCATTAGGCTTGTTACTAATAAGGAAGAAGCAACAATCTTTGCAATCAAACTTTGAAGAAGTGCTGTAGGTGAAATATAATTTAAATGGAAGGCTAACAAGTGGTGGATAATTTGGTGTGGGTTTCTGTGGGGGTGAATGTCTGAAAGAGACTCCTGAACTCTCACAGAGAAAAGTGCTGCTTGTAATTTATGTATGTGCTGGTTGAAAATTCTGATAAACAGCAGCATGTCCCAAGTCCTGCTATCAATAAAGAGGCAAAAGACAGAAGCAGCAATTTGCAGACTGATCATGTGTTTTGTGTCTGCTTCATAGATTATTTAGATAAGGAAGAGACAGGGGTCATGAAAAAAGAAGTGATACTGAAAAAGGATTCCCTAAAAGCAGAAGTGATTTGGGAAAAAACAACAGGGGGCTCAAAGGGAGGGGGTGAAAATGGCTGCTGCAGGAAAGATCCTGGAAATGGGGGAAGATTGTGAAGATGAAGGAGGTGGGTGGAGACAAATGCCAGGGGATGCCCAGGGACCCTGACTGATGACATCCAAGGCTGGTAACCTGGAGCAGCTGCATGACAGTGACTGATGGGATTTTTTGCCCAGGCCTCCCAGGCCAGCAGCCACTCCACTGCTGAAAAGCGAAGTCAAGACTTAGTGAAGGTAATGCTGAGGGTGGGGAAAGCCAGTGAGAAAAATAATCAAGCAGGTTAAAGCTCTGATCTCACTGGCCTTGAACAAACCCCAATGTCCAGATCCACACTAAGGCGCTGTTTATTCTGTCTCCCTGACAACTGTGTGATGAGACAATTTCCTTACTGTGCTCAAGCAGTGAAAAGGGATACATGGAATAAAGAAGTAAAAGTAAACGAGACAGGAGAAGGTACTTGATCCAGGCAGAGACAGGCTGGATGTTTAACAGCACCAGAAGGAAAAACAGTATCAATGGTTAATTTTCTCTTGCCTGTATCATTCCTCCCTCTCTCAGAGGCAGAGTGCACAATTTCCTTTGGCATTAGCAGGACTTCCTCGAGCATACTTTTGGAAAACTGTGAGAATGTGCAATCTGCAGCTGCAGGCAAGTCCTGTTTATAGTGCATTCAGAACATGTGTGGCAACTGCTGTGCTGCTTTGCAGCCCTGGCTGCAACATCTGAGCCAAGGCAGCTGTGACTCCTTTGTCTGGGGAAGGTTTGATCCATTTGTTGTGTTACCACAAACTGCTCCTAAGTAATTGAGACAGTTTCTTTAATAATTGACAACTATAATGGCTTGCATGGAAATGGACTTTGCCTTTTCTTCAGTACTTTGCACTTTTTTATGACAAAAGTAAAACTTCACATGTTTGATACCAGGAAGCAAGATCTCTACACCAGAAAGAAACTGCATTTGGGTGAAGTCAGGAAAACTACAGTTTTAACTAATTCAATCTTCATGAAAACATAAAGAGCAATGAAATGCAGAAGGCCGTGTGGTATTTTTTTCTCTGTGTCCTTTTTTTTTTTATATGCACACTTTTTATGTTAAAAAAAACATTTAAAGAAGAGGGGCATGCACACAAAAGAAAAACTAGAAGATAACATGGTCACATGATCCTGCTGGCAATGTCACAGCACCTAAAAAACCCCACATGAAGTAACATAATCAGAAGGAAATGTAGAGAGTGACTTAGCATGTTTTGATTTCTCAAGATTCCTGTTCAAAAGCAAGAATACCTCTAAAATAAACTACATTTAAGGAGTAAGTAGACTATTAGGGAGACTGAAAAGTATAAGCATCCAGATATAAAGTAGCATCCTGGCTGAAGGCCAGCAGGAGGAAGGCAGGCAGGTGCATTCTCACAGCCTTTTGCTCTCAGAGTGCCTGGAAAACTTCAGACACAGCAGACAAACAGCCTTTCACTCTCTTCTTACTGTGCACTCCCTTGGGTTTAGATCTGGGGTGCTGCAGCAGTGGCACCTCCAGCTTTCCAAATAAGCCAGCTTAGTAGGAACAGTCCTGCTTTGTTGCTGAGCTTCTGCACAGAGAGAAACATTTTGGCTGTTAAATCAACAGGTCAGAAGATCAAGCACTTTGCAGTACTCTGCTGGCAGGCTCCTCAGGTGTGAAAACCAAACACATAGGTTTGGCAGTATCATGTGAGCTCTGCTTTCTCAAGCTCCACATAAAAGAGAAAGGGGCTGGCAGGGAAAGCAATGGCAGAGTTTGTTCTAGCCCCATGCAAACAGATCAGCACAGGGAGTTTTGGCTGAAGACCCAAGTGGAAAAAAAAAGGAGTGGAAACAACCTATTGTCAGCACCTGAACTTAAATAAGGAGATATGAGGGCTCTTGCTGTAGTTTAAAAACAGGTTTTGAAAGATTCTGGCAGCCCTGATGTACCAAAATGTACATCTGACATTCTCCACAAATCACAGACAGCACATGTGATAAAGGAACAACATGAAGGGACAAAAAAGGAAGAAAGCAAATACTTAGACATTCCTTTAATTTGATCTTAAACAAAGTGGCTTTTCATAAATGTGAACTCCTTTACTTGTTTATTGAAAGCCAACATTTGCTGTAAATGTTAGTAACTGGAGCAAATATCCAGCATATCAGAGGGATCCCTGAAGAATCCCAATATAAATTCTTTTCTGAGGACAGAGATGCCTGATTGAAGACAAAAAGAATGCTGCAAAAAGGAGAAGAGGAAGATGTTCTTTTGTCACTGGCACTAAAACATGACTCACCACATCAGTGTCAATGCTGGGAAAACACAGACCAAAGTGAAAATGCAACTAAAAGTGCAGCAATTGGAGGAAGCTGCAAAGCTCAAGGCAGAGCAAGGAGGAAAAGGATGAATCCATCTTGTTCTCCCTTTTGTTCTCAGGAGTGTGATGGCCAACCTAGAGGTCCCAGTGTCACAGAGATCACCAGTGCAGCTTCTCCTGCTGTGTCCCTTCCCACAGGGATGAACCTTCCACTGGGAATTAAGTTTAATATGAAAAACCCAGAACAGAGTATCCAGGCATAACCAGGAGAGAAGAAGTTCAGTCAAACAGCCTGGCATTTGTTTCTGTGTCTGCTGAAGAAATAAAAGTCATGCCCAGCTCCTGGGTCAGACAGAACTGGACAGTCAGGTATGGTCAGTCTTCTCAGTATCACTAAAATACACAGTTGTCTCAACAGAAAACTGTGAAGGCATGTTTTCATTTTAAGGTTAATTTGACTTAAAATGGAAACAAAGAAATTGGGAAGAAACTGTGCTCTAAGTTTAAATGCAAGTAACAGAAGCATAGGAATATTAATCTCTGCTTTAAAGAGATCATGTCTTATTTTAACAGTCATTGTCTTTACAAGCATCAAAAGAATGTGGGAAATCAATGAGCTCATGTGTGTATTCACACCGCAGTGGTGTATACTGGCTACACCTTCACAAAAACTGGAACTAAGTATTTTGAATTGTGATTTTGTAGATTCAGCACCTAAACCTACAAAAACAATCTCACTTTCTCTTTCAGGAAATTTCTCTCTTGTACTACTTGAATACAATTCCAACAAAATGTGAAGAATCCTAAACCTGGCCTCTCAGTTTAGGGCTACCCCATGAGCTGCTGGGAATAGGCAGCAGGTCTTGCACCTGTATTTCCTCTTCTGGCCTTGGATCTGTGTCACCACAGAACTCATGACCTTAAGCTGAGGTTGACTAGGAGGCAGAGAAAGCTGTCCAATGCTTTATATTTCACAGAGATTTTAATAAAATAGAGTTCAGTTTCTCTTGCCTTATCTCCTTAGGTTTTCAGTTAAAAGTTCCTCTGATAGTGGCTCACATCAAAGTATAAATTTTTAAGAAATGCCCCTGGGACTGCCTTATTCCTAAAGCATGGCATGCTGTAACCTTCACAGAGTTATTCCCAGTGTTCAGCTGAAGTTTTATTACCACATTCTTGTGAGAACAAAATAAAATTAAACACATTATTTATTAGGCCAAACTTGTCAAAGCTCCATTAATCTTTGATGCCTGGCTCTGCATGTAAATCACAGACTGGATTGTCTGAACTTCAAACATCACCTGAAGCACTCTGCATGCCTTCAACTAGAAGGAATCTTTCTTTCTAGCTATGCTGCAAAAACATTAGGAAGTTGGTACACATGCACAATAGCTGTAATATTAATTCCCTTGGAGATCTAAACAGAACTTTTTTGTGCATGCTTTAACAACCTCTATATCCCAGAATCAAGAGTATCAGGATGTATTGGGATCTATAAATATATATTCTATTTACATACAATTAAACCCCTGTGTTGGAAGCCCTCCAGGGATGGGCAATTAAAGACCACACGACCCACAACTCCCAATTACTCATATGTGCTCGTTGTGTGGAATCAATTCCAGGTGTAATTAAGTGAAGCAGTGTTAATGACGACTCGTATTCCCAAGCAGAACCTTCACTATCATTATAGCCAATAAAGATGTTAACCAGGCAATACAAGACAACAAAATAGCTTTCAAAAACTGTACACAGCCAGACATGCTCCATCTCAGGCAGTTTTAACACTGAACTGTCTCTGCCCCAGTGGCAGTTGCATTCACTAGTTTAATTACATTCTCTCTATTACTGTCTCAAATTAAATAATATTACTTCAAAATAAAAACATTTTAAGTAAGAGGAAAAACATATTCACATCTCAAAGAAAAAGTTTATTCTCAGTCAAATATTTCATTGTTTCCCTCTGGAAATTCATGCTTTAAACTTTTTGGGAGTGAGTGAATTTATACTGCAGTCAAACGAGTAGGCAGAATTAACTCAAGTCATCTTCCCTCACTGGCACTGGACTTCTGACAGCTCATGTACACTTTGTATTTTTTAAACAGCATGACTGAATACTGAAAATACATTCATGTGCCACACTTCAGTCTGGTGGACAGTACCTGACAAGATTGTTTGTGTTCATCCACTTACCAGTATGTGATCCACCCGGTCTCGTTTCTTCCGCCCAAATTTCATCATCTTCTGCCAGTCTGTTTTGTGGTTAGGCTCTTTCCTCAGGCTGAACAGCTTCAGTACTTCAGCTGCAATGAAGTTCTACAGAACAGTAAAGGTGAGAATTATCACACTTGAGCTATGAAATTAAAGGTATGCACAAAGCAGCTCCCATAAAAAAGTCACATTATAGAATTCACATCAGCTTGGCAGGACAATTATTTAACCCAGAATTAGGGGGGAAAACAAGACACCCACTGCTGCTTCAATCTTGAGAACAGACACTTTCAACACTACACAAAACAGAGGATTCTGACAATTTATTTTATGGGAAAATATTAAAGAAAAGGAGGGTGGGAATTTGGTGTCCCTGCTGTCCCCAGCCACATGCTTTGAAGTCTTCTCAACTAACAGAGTCATTTAGATACTATTTCTTCCTTTTCTTTGCTTTCCTAGACAGTTAACATGCTGTATCTTCAGCAGGTTAATCAAAATTTACTCAACTGCCTCAATTTCAGAAGAAACAGTGCAGGTGGAAGCTTTCATTTGTGTCCTGATGAGCCATATGGAAGGTTCTTTGTGGAGGGAGACAGGATTTTTCCCAATGTCAGCCCTGCAAGTTTAACCTAGGTCCAATCAGATTCTCATTTGTCCCCAAGGCTCAGCGATTTTGACATTCCTTGAGCACTACCACCAACACATAGAGGCCTCCTCTGGCTTGCCAAATATGACAACGCCCTCATCAGTCAAAGTCTGGGTTCCTCTGAGCAACTCCTGCTTTCCTCAGAGAGGGTGGTATAGGTGTGTGTGTTTGAGTGAAAAATCTAACTCATCCCATTTGGCCCAACCCTACTGTTGGATCCATTCCAATTTAGCCATACAGAAATCTGCTACAGCAGCAGGCTGTCAGGATACCAATTTTATAAGATCAAGGTCATCCTGGCAGTTCTGCACAGAGGACTGAGGTTTAAAAACAACCAGCAGCAGTCATAAGGACAGGGAGGCCAATCTGTTGCGTAGAAAAGGACCATTCTGACAAATTTTCTTTCAAGTTGGTCATTTTCTTTTCTCAACTCATCTCTTGCTGGATACACGTCTTATGATCTTCTAACACTCAGGTAAATGCCAGTTCAGTGCTTTTCATCTTACTTTCCCTGCTCAACAAAGACTTTGTCCTACCTTGATTTCATCCAGATCATTTGGATCTTTGACTCGGCGAAAATAAGCAGATGCGATCCTACACGGTTTCATCCAAATGGGCTGATTCAGATTAGGATCCTCAGCGAAGATTTCCCCAAAGATCTCTCTTGTTAAATCAAATACCACCTGAACAAAGGAAAAAGTAAAGGTTATGGCTTTTTTTGTCCATGGTAAAATTTTGGAGGGCAAAACCAAAACACCTGAAGACCGTACCTTTCTATAAACCTGCTTGTTTATGGTGTCTGTGTCCTGCTCTTGGAGGGTACCACTGAGATCTGTTTTAAGGCTGCAGCTTTGAAGATCATGACCCAGCTCTTTCAGTTTCCAGAGCTCCTCAGCTGCTGCATGCACCATCCCTTCCACCTCCACTGCAGTGTGAGGGACTGCCAGGGCCTCCTCGCTCGGCTTGGTCGGCACTTTCTGCGGCTCTGCCTGGGGCAGCACTGCTGGTTCCTCAGCTTGCTTCTGCTGCAGCTTACCAGAACTCAGGCCATAGTCCTCATCAAACCAGTCCTGATCATCTCCCAGCACACTCAGGAACTCCCTGTTGAGCTCCAGCTCTGCCAGTCTCTTGGCAAGCTCCTCCTGGCCACTGGCACCAAACACGGGACTCTCCTGCGAATCAAGAGCCACAGAGTAAATGTCAAAGTAGTGTCACACCCTTGTGTCCTTCAGCTTAAATTTTTAAATGCTTTACTGATGTAGTTGGCAAGAAATGGCTACCAAGCCATGCACTGGGATACACAAAAACATATGAGACACCTACAGAACATACAGGTAATCTCCACATCATCCAGCAGAACCTGGGAGAACAACTGGTGCCACACCACATTCCTGATTCAATCATCCCCAGCCAAAGGCACAATCAACTCTTAACACCAGTGCAAGATGTCTGCTACTCACCGGTCTGGGGCACATGTCTGGAGAGGAAAGCTCTTCTCTGTCATCTTCCAAATCAGAACTTAGGAAGAAGTTATTCAGTCCATCTGGAATCTGCTTTTCCACCTGCTGAGGTGGAGTAGTGGCTTCCTCCTTCACATCACAGAGCTCCTGGTTGCTCAGCTGGATTTTCTCATTTTTGATCTTCTTTATTTGCTGTAACTGATTGACTGTGTCTTTCACAAAATCTCTTAGCAGACTGTCTGTCAGCAAACTGACCTTTTCCAGTTGGTCTTTTGACTTTTCTTCCTCTCTAAGAGGCAGGCTGAGCTGTGCTTCTAACTGGTTCTTTTCTTTTGTCAGCAAATCCAGCAGTGGGGTTGCAGGCTTCTCCACAACACCAGGAGAGAGATCATCTAACTTTTCAGCACATTCCTCCCCCAGAGTCTTCTGCCTCTCCAGTTTTTCAGAAAGGAAATCTGATACATCATCCACCTGAGCAGTGGAAATCTCATCCACAACATTAGAAGTGAGAGGAGTGTGGCCAGCCTCCTCTTTTACAGCATCCTTCAGGTAATTCACCACTGACTGTTCTTGGGCAAATGAACCAGTAGCTACAGAAATCTCTTTTATGCTGTTTGCTTTAGATGACAACTCCTCTTCAACCCTTTCCTCAGCTGAGGCTTCTGAAACAGCTGTGTCCACAGGAGCTTTATCCTGGTAATAGTTCTCTGTTGCATTTCTGCTCTGGCTTTCAGCTTCTTTGCCAAGTTTAGAACTTTCTCTATCTTTCTGCTCAGCTTTGTGTTGTTTCTCCAGTCTATCATCAAAGAATGAATCTTCATCATCCTTATTTGTGTCTAAGTGGCTATCAATACTTTCTGTAATGTGAGAGATTTTCTGAGGAGGAGCAAAAATACCATGCTTTTCTCTGCAATCAAAATATTTAATATCATCATAAGTTCCATTGTTGTTCCCTTCAGGTTTATCCAACTCCACACCAGCCCAAAACCCTTTGGCAAATTTAGTGAGCCCTTTGAACCGCAGCGTTCCAGGCTGGACTTTACTCACAAGTACTCTGTCTCCAATGTTGAAATTGGACAAGCTATCTGCTTCTTCTGTGATTGAAGCTGAGGCCCACAGAGGTGAACAAGCAGGAGCCTGTTCTTGCTGCACATCTCTGCGTTCAGCATTTTTCAGAAGCTCTGTTGGGGACTTCAGTTCCAGCAGCCTCTCTGAGTGCGTGCTGCCAGAGACAGACCTGCCACTGAGGCACTCGCTGATCTCGCCATCGCTGCCCAGGCTGGCCTGGGTGTGCTGGGACTGCTCCCTCAGGGACTTCCCATCAGCAGAGAGCAGGGATCCCTCAAAGTCATCTCTGTAGCGGTCCCCAGGCAGTGTTTGTTCAGATGAGGCTTGTTTTCTGGAAGAGGATCCTTCAAAGTCATCGGGGTATGATGGCTCTTTTTGACTCAAGAGCTGCTCAGAAAGCAGATCACCTTTTTCCTCTGCAGATTTGCTGAGTTTGTGAGAAGTCTCCTCTATGCTTGGGCCACTTAAAGCATCTTTATTGGACTGTCTCTGTTTTAAGATTTCTTCTGTATCATGAAGACCTTCCACAGCTACATCTAACAGTTCCTTCTGAGAGAGTTTGTTTTCAGAGCAGTGATCCAGTGAACTCTCCTGTCCTTCATCTAACGTCAGCAAGACGTCAGAACTGTCCACAGGCTTAACATCAGAACCTCCATTCTCATATTCCTCTGACTTTATGTATTCCAGATCTTCTGTAATCTCAGATTCATGGCTAATGGTAGGACCAACACTGGATGCATTTACCACTTTGTTCACTGACTCAAGACTCCTGCTAATATCTTTCATTTCTTTGAGACGATCTGAGGAATCATCAGATCCTGCTCTGGAACTCTTTGCTAACATTGAAGCCAAGGAAGCTGTTTCAGAAGGTTCTCCTGCATGGATAGCTGTCACAGCCACCTTCTTGGTGTGTACAGACACAGATCTCTCAGTCCTTGATGACACAGCATCTTGAAGGAAAATAAAAAGTGAATTTCAGCAGATTGTATAACCCACATTGTTTCATTGCAAGCTGCAATCACAGGGAACTAAATTAATATCAAGGTTTCTGTGTTAAAAGAAGATACAAACTGGTGCCTTGGAAATATATACTTCTGGCTGTTCTAAGAACATGAGCAACTTCCATTCAGTTCCAGGGTTATAAAGCTTGCTTTCTACTTCTGTTCCTTTAACCAGCATCCCAAGGTAAGGACTCAGTTATTTGTTTGCAAGCCACAAATACAGTGAAGATTAGAACGGGAGATAATGAGATAATCATCAACTGCAAAATAGTGAAAGTGTCTGAACTCAAGTGGTAAAGGAACAACAAACAAACTAAAAAGGCTGTCACTTAATTATGGTTTCATATACACCTCAGAAAGAGTAAACTAAATACTAATACACAAGGTATTCTGCAAAAGCAGAATCCTGCTGCATAAAACTGCAAAAAATACAGCTCCATCACTATCGTTTTATGAAGTCTCCATCCTCTCTTAAAACCTCTTTGTGAATCAAGAAGGAAAAGGTTAAAGAATTTTAGAACAGTCAGTCTTCAAGATCTTAATCTGTAGTATGGATTCTTCCAGTTACTCACCTGCATGTTCTGAAACAGATTCCAAAGATGCTCTGGATCTTTCTGACTCAGTCAGTGATTTCCAGTTTTTAGCTGTTTCAGGCCTAAATTGGAAAAATCAAATTGCACGAATTACAGTTACACCAGAGGGTGATGTTTGGTTGGTTTTTTCAATAGATAAAAATAGAAATACAGGCATGTATAATTTTAACACCACACCAAAGTGGCATTATAATTATAACATAAGTAGTTTGCTTTGTCAACATACTATGACCTTAGAAAATGGGAATGGGGACAGAGGGGAGGCTGGAGAGTCCTGGAAACTATTTTTTTTTTTTAAAGACTAATCAAACTTTATCTCTTCCCAGAAAAAGAAAAAAAAAAAAAGGAGAGAAAATGTTGGGTTGTTTCTATTATTTTTTTCATTTGAAAGCACTAAAATTGCACCATCTGCTGGAGAAAATGAACGCTTAAAATACAGTAGGAAGTGCAAAAGGTCAGTTGAATTCTCTACCCTTTAAAACCTAAGATCTAAACCAGATTTAAGTTGCAAAGATGAACAGTTTGCCTCACACACTGCAGTGGACATAATGAGTGGCCAAAATGGAAAAAATAAAGCATTCAGGCAAATGATTCACACACAGTATCTGGCAGAATTCTTGCAAAACAGAAAATAATTATTTTTTAAAAAAATGAAAATAGAGCCTGAAAGGCTGGGCAGGAGAACAGTGAGGTGCATAAGATTACAGACATGGTAAATCTGTTTTGGGTCTGGTGACAGCAGCAAATAGGTCTATTGGATACTGCCAATGTCCAGTGCTTTAAAGCACAGCAGTTAGCAGCTTTTCTTGCATCCATGGCTTTGGCTAAAACAGCAATCAGTTCCAAAATAATCTCAAAAAAAAAAAAAAAACGGGACAGAGAAATCCCAGCTACCTATGGAGTGGTGGTGCCTTGATCTTAGGTTTTTCAGCAGCAGCTGAGGATGGAGTTTTGATCTGAGGTTTGGCTGTTGGTGATGCCTCCAGATCTTGGCTCAGCTCTGCTTCAGTCTTCTTGATAAACTCATCATAGGACTGCACATGGAAAACAATTCCAGCTGTTAATACACTACACCACAACTACAATTCAACAATCAAAACCTAGTAAGTGAATATAAAATACACTCAGCTTCTCTATAAACCAATCTACTTAACTTTCCCAAAATCTACAGCTGCAATCCTAGAAATTTAATATTTTACTTCCAAAACCAAATTCCATGAGCACTAATCTTTAATCCCAGCTAGGACAGTAATGTGCATAAGCACACATAACCCCCAGAATGCTGCTAGCAATCCATTACAGATACACATTTTAAAAGGGAATGGGATTTTTTCCTCAAGGCTCATGATTGGAAATGGTTAAATAGCCAGGTTGGATGGGGTTTTGAACAGCCTGGTCTAGTGGAAGGTGTCCCTGCTCATGGCAGGGGACTGGAATGAAAGGATTTTCAAGGTCCTTTCCAACCCAAACTGTTCTGTGATTCTGTGTAATAGTCACATTTCTATCACAACAAGGTGTCTTTCACAGCTGTTGATACAATATTTTGCCATCAAGATTTATCTAAGTCTAACAATCTGTTACTTTGCCCTTCTTTCTTCTATTCCTGACCTCCAGTTGTTTAATCAAACTGGCTTCCTGGGCCTTCAGTCTCTCCTTTTGTCTCTTTTTCTGCTCCTTTTTCAGCTGGTAAACCACAGATTTCCTTTTCCGTAGCTCATCCTTCAGGGCCCTGATGCGTCCTTCGATGTCACTTTGATCAGAGGTGGTTTCTGAAAAAGTTATTTTTAGTCTTTACAAACTTGCACCTCACAAAACAATTCTGAGCAAAGCAATAAACAGTCATTCAGTAATTACAAAATGCAGTCCAAGAAAAATGTCAAAGAATGTAATGTCAACATATTATTTAACATCTTAAGGTGGGATTTCAGGTTCTAAACACTACTATGTGTGAAAGATACAAAAAGGTGTTGCATGTTGCTTAGTTTAAAACACATAGTTAGGCTGTGATACAATAACTTGTTACCAGGTTTATTCACACCAACCACACATTTATGCTCTTCAACATTAGCTGCTTGTCATGTTGGGTATTGCAGAAATTCATTTTTATATTTAAAAATACAACTTGGAGCTGCACACCAAAAGTTTGAAAACACCAAATATCTGAAACACAGGCTCACAATTATAATACAGAGTTTCAAGTGGCAGAGTGCACTTCATTGATGAGAAAGTCACTTGGGACAGTGTACTTCAAACCAAGTATAACTTTCTGGGCCATTCAGATTTTCTATCACCTAGACTAAATACATCCATGAATACAGAGCTGACTGGCCAACAGCTGGAAGGGAAGTCAACTTGAACAATGCAGAGATTGTCACTGTCCCCAGATACTCAGATTTAGTCTCTGCATAGTAACCCAATTCTACCAATAACTCTGCTGACTTTCTTATTTCTGCTGTAACAGCTTTCCTTATTTCCTCTTAGTCTCTCAGACTCTATAGACAGACTGCCTCAGCCTCTCATTAGTTGTTTTTTATCACCCACCTGACCATGTCCACTTGTTTCTTGCTTTAAATGTATACCAACATAGTGCAAAACAAGATCCTTGTCCCAGACTGCTGCTACCACAATTAACTATCAAAAACTCTTCAAAGTATTACCTGACATAGCCTTACTGGAGCTCCTCCCTGAGCTCGTGTGCCCCTTCCTCTTTTATAGCTGCAGCTCCCAAGAGGAGGATTTTGGCTGTTTTGTCTTTCTAATGCTCAGTATCACCTGTCCTGTTTTCTGGATGCTTATAAATGCTGATTACTTTACTTGGTAGTTTAGAAAGTCAGTTACCAATATGCTTTGGTCATCTAGCAGGAACAGCTGACATTTCCCTAATCCATCTCCTTTCTAAACATAAAATGAAGGATTCCATTCTTAATAACAGCCAGTAAATGCAATCAAACTACTGTATTCTTTTTGCATTAACAACTGTTGTTAACTATTTAAAATTTTTTTAAAAACCCAAAACCCAAACAAAAAGAATGGAATCTCACTTGCTAATCAGGAGCACTTTGTGATGCCTCTGTAATTAACAGCTCCTCCCTAACAGTAAGTGACCACTATGTAATTACAGCATTTCTTGATCAACTCATAAGGGAAAGATCTGCACATGCTTTCATCTTTGACAGCCTTGTCTATGCGTGCATCAGACTGACAGGGCCATGACTTCACTGTTAGTCAGCAGGCCAGAACATTTGTCTCTTTACAATGGAATGATTTATTGTGAAACCAGCACCATCCTGATCAGCTTCCCACCTCTTATACCTTTCTTTAGAATGTGAAGTCAAAGACTGTCAATATTTTGTTTTATACAGGCTTATTTTTGTGATCACTGTTGACTGCTCTACATTTCATAATGGCTTCCTTATATGACTGCTGAGTCAGAGCTTTAAAATAACTTTTATCAAGGTGCTGAAAGCTTCACTGTGTTGGAAACTGCTCTCCAAACAGAATCCCAACACAGATTACTCAGTGCAAATACGTAGGTGTTTCCCACAGTAAGTTACCAACCATCACAAACAACAGACACTACACACAAGAGAACCTGCTAATTCTTTTTCTACAGAAGAATTACTATTAAAAATCCCAAGAAGGAAAATGCTATCTCATTTGCTAAGAAGTATTTTGTGGTGCTCTATCAATTGCACTGTGGAAAACAAGATGTTCTAGAGACTAAAAGTGTGGAAAGAGTCAAAACTGACTTCCCAGGTGAACAGAGTGGATGATGGTGACCCACTGGAGGGAGCTCAGGATCCCCTGCACTCCACATGACTGAGACAGCAGGGAAAGGGCTGCTCTGAACCACTTCGCTTCCAGTATTCCTCCCATCAATATATACTGGCAGGCAGCTTGGGAACTGGATAAAGGGTATAATGAGTCCATGCAGGAGATTTTATAGCTCTAAATGCCTCCTCAGGCCCTATTTTACTGCACACAGACCAAACCCTCATCCACAAATAAACCCCTATGTCCTGAAGCATCCATTGATTCTGCACATGGCAGACCAAAAGTGTCTCCCATATTGCCATGTAACAGAGCTGTTCTGCTTCTGGAGCTGGGTGTAGAAGGAAGAATTTTTAAATCCTAGGACCACCTTAACTATTGACTCTTATCTTCTTCACATGTGCTTGCAGAGCCTGTACTGCTTTCTGCAAGAGGATATAAAGTATAAATCTTCTTACATTAAGATCTTATTCAGCTGGAGAGATCAAATTACATAATGGGAAAATACACCCACCAACCCCAAGCTTTGGCAACTTCCAGGAATTTGTCTGCCTCCCCACACCTATGTCTGCACTTCAAGTTTGTTAAAAGAGAAACTTTGAAAAAGCAACATAAACCCAAGTGAGTATTACACTTACCTGACTGTGTCATAGATAAAGATTCATCAGACCAGTTGTGAGATGTCTGGTAGGACTTCACAGGTGAATGTAGCTGTCCTCCAGTTCTGTGGCTGCCTTTGCTGCAGTCTTGCTTTGATACAGATATGCTGCTTTTGGGAGGAGACTGAGAGAAGAACAGGATAAATAAGTAATTGCAGTTTGAAAGTAAAAGATCACTGTCATCAGGAGCCACTTAAAAGGAAAGAACAGCAGGACAAGAGGACATCTCAAACAGTGGTACCTATACAACAATCTTAAGAATTCAAGCTTGCTAGAGAATAAAACAGTAATACCAAGAGCAGCAACAGCTGACTGCTTACTTTGAGCCCTGATTTCAATAAACCTGCTTAGACTACTCCACTACCACCTAAGTGAACTGACATGGCTCTGACTCACATGTGTTCAATACATTTGTGTCATCTGCAGCAATAGGAACTCCCAGTAAATAAACTAATAAAATTAACCACTTCATGGAGAGGGTGCAAGACAACACTCTGAATCAGTGAAACAACAGAGCACTATTCTTTCTGAGGCCAGGCAAAAAATCAAGGAGCAAATTTCTTCTAAAATGCTGCTTAATGCTTCAACATTATCCTACAAACCTTGAATACACCTTGGACATAACCTCTGGCACACATTAGACATTTTATTATTATCTCCTCAGCAAATCTGCCAAGAAAGTATTTGTAATAAGTCTAGATAAGCAGTTCTTTTACCTCACAGACTGAATTTTCTGTCTTATTGAACACAGGGCAAAGTTATCAGGATGAAACTCATTAAAATTATCATCCAACTAGAAATAACAATCGGAATAGAACAATAGGGCAGAATTAAGCAGCAAGCAGACACAATCTGAAACCCAAAGGACTGTGCATGAGGTTACAGGTCTGCTTCTTTGTACTATAGCTACACTTTGGGATACATTACTTGCAAATAAGGCAAAGTGGAAAAACAGAGCATAGCTTCCATGGCCTCAAAGAATTTATACAATGGCAACAAGCTAGCCCACAGCTAATTCACACTCTAAACTGGGTCAGTATTCCACCACTTAGCACTGCATACCTACGTGACATACGTAAAATGTTTTGCAAGACTCCCCACAATTTTAAAAATATCTAAACTCTGTGTGGAAACAATATTTCCTCAAGACTTCAAAGAACATGTCTGATCACAATGATTACTCACAGCGATGTGAAATGGTATCATAAACACAGAAAACAGATTTAGTGAATAGTGTAATCTCTACAACCGGGATGGCTGTACTTGCCACTTCTCTGATAGTGTGTAGAGTACATAAGGCAGAACAGCTCACTCACCAGTTTGCCAGGTGATGTAGAGGACTTGAAATCTTCAGAATAAACAATTTCTTCATTAATTGTACTCTGATCTGGGCTTTCTGGCTGTCCATGGCCCATAGGCTCTGAAGGGACAGACTCAGCCACCAGACTGCCAAGATCTTCTGGGATAGAGCTTTCACTATTCAGATGAGAGCAAGAAGGCACTGGAGACTCTTCCTCACTAGCTGTTTCTGAGATTCAATGAGAGAAAAAACAAAGCACATCAGAACCATCTTATGCAGAAGCTGAAGGCATATAAGGCTGAAGGCATAAGGCTGAAAGGCAAAATTGCTATGCTGTCTGCAGATAAAGTAGTAACTACTAGCAATACATGTCAAACAAGCATTATTTCCCTCACCTACAACTGCTGGTGGAATATTTAGCAAGAACAAGCCTGTTTACCAGAGAAGTATGATTTAAAGCATGATTTGTGTTCAAGAAACAACTTGATGTGGCACTTAGTGCCCTGGTCTAGTTGACAAGGTGGTATTAGTAAAAGGTTGGACATTATGATCTCATGAAGCCTTTTCCAATCCAAATGATTCTATGCATCTGTGAGGCCTGCACAACAATCTTAGTGATTGCTGAATATCTAAAATAAAGAGGTTTTCAGGATATTCTAACATTTTCCAGACAACACACCCTGAAAAGATTATTAGGGAAACCTGTCCTTCCAGTTGACCATACAGAAGCAAGAGTCACTATTAGTCTGAAGAAGTCATGGAGGAGCATATAATCTGCAGGCCAGATCTTGAATTTACAATTGATTGCTTCCTTTACAGTAGTTGCAGAAAACATTTTAATGTTATGATTTCATCATGAGTCTCTCAAATGGCAACAAACAAAATAATAATTTGGGGTTTCAATATTCCTGTTTACTAAATTCTGCAGGAGTCATGGCATTACTGAGGCAGCCACGGAGAACTCTTCAGTGTTTGAGTAAAGGCTGGGGAGAAGGACTTTTCCTTCTGAAGCAGGGCTGTGCTCCAGTGTTTACTGGTAGATACAATTGGTACAAAGTAATTTTCTCACTTATTGATAAGAATTCAGCATCTTTGCTGAATTTTTGTTCATTGGAACTTACTGATTCATACACATATCATCTTGAAAATGTCTTACAATGCCTAAAATCCACATGACTGCTTTCAGTAACAAGTGTAATAAGGCATTACTCTGAATTCCCTTTGCACAACCAAAGGATGCGCTGCCTACTTTCAGTAAAGTGGGGAAAAAAAGAAAAATAGATATGTTTTCAGAACAATCCCTGAAATCACTTTCTCTCACTGCAATTCTGTTCCCTGTGCTTCAGCAAGATCCACTTGTTCACGTGTTTTGCATGCACTTCTCAAAATATGTGATTGGTTACAGTCCAGGTGCTTTGCTGCCCCCCATTATCGAGTTCTTGTGGTTTTGGAATTTGGTTTCTGAGCTTCTTCTTTCTTATTTTAGCACAGTTTATGTCTTAGTAACCTTAATGAATTCCAGAGGGCCTTGAGAAAATCCTGGTAAGAACAGTAACAAGTGAAATGGCTGGTGCACCTTGTAGTCCAAGTTGTTCAGACACATTGCTACAATCATGGCATACTGCAATATTTCTGCTTTGAAAGACAGAAATACAGTTTAAAAATTGTATATAGAAGTGACTGATGGGCTTATGCTGCACTGTTCACTTGGGAGGATACACAGCAAAGGAGAAATACACTTTTAACTATGGTGTGAAACAGGCAACAGAGTGCAGAAATTGAGATTCCAAGTGTCCAGATAACAACCAAAATATCAGAAGAGGAAACACCTGCAAAGCTAAGCAATCCGTCACTCTTATAATATGTGTCACTTCCCCCAGCCCCCATTACCTTTGGGCTCAGTCCTCTGATCCCCCAGCTCTTTCTTGGCCATCTTGGTTTTGAGCAGCTCCTTGTCCCAGGCAGCCAGAGCCTGCTTCTCCATCCTGCGGATTTCGGCCTCCTCGGCATCCAGGCGCCGCTTCCACTCCAGCAGCTCCTCCGCGTGCTGCCGGCGCTGCATCAGCTTCTGCTCCCTCTTGGTCAGGAACCTGCCAGGCACAGCACAGGACAATGCCAAACCAGCCAGCCACACTCAGCTCCCAACACCCAGATGCTCCATTGCCATCATTCCCACAACTGCAGTCGTTCAGTTCATTTTCTAGGATCATATCCACAATAACAGATCTCCCAGATTTCTGACGTGCTGCTGCAAAAACCCCACAAGTAGACAAGGGTTCTTTTCTCTGCAGGAAGTAATCTCTACATCATACTGTAAAGAGGCTGTTTATATTTAAAAAAATCTTCAAAATCATTAAAATCATATGCACTAAACTAAACAGAAAAAAGTTCCCAATTTCAGGACACGAAATGTACCTGTGGTATTAAACTGGAACCTTCTAGAAAGCTGCAACAATTTGAAAAATGAACTTTTCTTTTCTGCCAATCCCAGTGACAGAAAAATTGTAACCTCAGTTGCCCCATGGTTTTTTCCAAATATGTAATTATAAGAGAAGATGATTCTATATGAAGAGTCCTCCTGGAGCTTTAATCTTTCTTCCTTTAAGCATCACCTCTATGGACTGGTGCACTTGGAAGGTAAATTGTGAGCTGACAGCATCAAGAAAATAACCATGCCAGACTGTTCCTTCCCAGCTTCTAACATATCTAGCTGGTAGATTAAGAAAAAAATCAAAATTAAAGCTCATGCTGAAAATTCATAGATATTTTCTTTCTCACAAAGAGCTCTTAAGTGATCCATGAAACCTTAGAATTGACAAAACTCTCACAGGATTTGGTAGGTATGAATAGGTTTGTGTGCACACCTTTGTTCTCTTTGCCAGCTCCTGTCTCATTTCTGAGCACTGAAGTAACCATAGCACTTCACCTTTCAGACAGTAAATTGGAAGCAAGTTCAGCATCAATTGCACACACTTCCTCTGGCATGCCAAGTCTAGAGAAAAGTGTCTATCAATCTATTAATCTCCTCCACTGAAAGCTTTAAGATGCCACAGAATCACTCTGTAGAAAGTCCATAGTTTGCCATTGGTACAGAAGTTGTGGTGCTATAGAAGGCAGACTTCAAAACTTGTGATACTTTGTTTTTGCAAACGTCCTTATAATTTTCAAGCCATCCCAAGCACTTAGCATCAAAGTTTTTAAGCTGCAAAGCAGATAATAATCTCATTTGTGCTTTTTAATCTCTCATGTTTCATAAAACCCTTTTATTTACAGAGTCTGGAATGGCCAAGTGACTAATGTGCAGGTCTTGCCTGCTAAGGGACACTTCTCATTTGCTCACTCAGTGTTTGTTCTGTTCCCTGGAAAAGTGAGCTGGCAGTTGGTCAGAAAGGTTGAGATTCAGATAAGTCCTTCTCTAAGACAGATTTAGACAAAGGGAGCAAGTTATGACATGAAGAGAAAAGTTTCAGAAGCCAGTTAGAGACGCTCACAATCTTCTTTCTGATGGTCAAGACAAGACGAGGTGAAAAACAGAAGCACCTCAGAATCTCTGGAACATCTGCTACCTTGAAGCTGACAGATTCCATGGTTTTGTGCATAATTTTATTCTTTCTATAGACAAACATCAAACATCATCTACACTTATGCCAAACTGACAGGCTGGTGTCATTAACAGAGCAAACTACCAACAGCAATTGCATTACAAACATGACAGGACAGTCATGATAATGTTGTGTCTTTCACCAGCACTAGCAGATCTATCCACTCTTACTCTCACACACACATCAGTTCCAATTAGTCCAGCAGATCATGCATGTGGAACTTGTTTTAGAGGTCATTATTACAATGACCTCAATGCAAAAAGCAACTTTTTCTTCTTTCTTCACCTACTGTTTAATTTCATCAGGAACTTTTGCAGTTTATTGGGTCCTGAGAGAGGCACTTCAAGTTGAAATAAAATGCAGAGAAAGGCTGAAATAAATGGATTCAAAAGAGCAGGACTCCTTAAAAGCAGATGTCAAATGAATTAACCCAAAAGACCACAAACAGGAGGAGAATTAATGAAATTGCCATGAAAATAATTACCACAGAAGAACTACTTAATAAGAAAGATAAGTGAACAGAAGTGATGGGAAAGAAAGAAGATTCTAACAAAAACTCACAAGAAGAGGAGGATCAAAGCAGCATGGCCAAAGATGCAGACCCTTTCATAACCCTGGGTTTTAAAGGCCAGAGCCACAAAAGAGCAGATGCATTGCCTTAATATTTACTGCAGTCTAGAGGGTTCCAGTTGCAACACCAAGCATACACATTTATCCTCAAAAGCAGAAAAAAAAAAATTGCAAAAGCACATCTGGCATCTATGCACCTGGAAATGTGGGGGAGCAATGAGGAAGCAGCAGCACTCAGATTACAGCAGCATGACTTCAAAGTCTGTTTCTCTGATGCTAATATCACACATTTTATCCGTGCATTTCAAATATTAGTGTTAACCTGCTGCTCTAAACTGTACTTGCACATTTTAAGGGATATTGACTTAAGCCCAAACTATGAGGTTTCAGCAGCTATTCTGAAGTACCAACCAGACAGTGGGAGCAGAGTGAACTGTCTGTTTGCCACTCAGAACATAGCAGGAATAAGAGATTTGAATCCTGGAATGGTTTGGGTTGGAAGAAACAATAAAGACCATCTAGTTTCACTCCTCTACCATAGGCAGGGACTCCTTTTGCTAGACCAGGTTGCTCAAAGTTCCTGCTGACCTGAACACTTTCAGGGATGGGACAGATTGTTGTGCCAGTGCTTCACCAACCTCACAGCAAAGAACTTCTTCCTTAGATTTAATCTAGATCTACCTTCTCTCATCCTAAAAACATTACTCTTGCCCTATCACTACAGGCCCTGGTAAGTCTCTCTCAATTTTTCCTATAACCTCACCGTATATGCTGAAAAGGCACAGTAAGGTCTCCCTGGAGCCTTCTCTTCCCCAGACTGAACAGCCCAACTTTCTCAGCCTTTCTGCACAGGAAAGGTGTTCCCTCTCTTTCATTATTTTGTGGATTCCTCTGGATCTGAAGGACAAATTCGTGTCTTTCTCACAGTGCGGACCCAAGACCTGGACACTGCACTGCAGGTTGGGTCTCACCAGTGTGGAGTACAGGGGCAGAACCACCTCCCCTGAGCTGCTGTTTTTCCATGCAGCCCAAAATAGAGTTGTTTTACTGGGCTGCAAGTGCACACTGCAGAGTCAAACCCCATTTTTTGGTCCATCAGCATCTCCAGGTCCTTCTCTGAAGAACTGCTCTCAATTCATTCCCTCCCCAGGCTGAACTGATAGTGGGGATTGTCCTGACCCAGCTGCAGGGCCTTGCACCTTGTGGACCTCCATGAGGGTCACACTGGCCCACTCCTCAAGCTTGTCCAGGTCCCTCCGGATGGCATCCTTCCCTCCAGCAAATCCCTGCACTGCTCAGCCTGGTGCTGAGGGTGGAGTGATCCCCCTGCCTATGTCAGTGAAAAGATCTGCAAACTGTGAGGCAAGTGCCAACCATGTCCCCTGCTGAAGAACCTCTGGACTTTCTAGGACTGAACAGAGCATGCTCTATCAAAGAGTCTATCACTGGAGAAATATACAGTTACCTGACCAATTGGTTGTAGATATACAGCTGGAATTTGGGGTGGAGGTTGGGAAAACAGACACTGAGAGAGGCCCAGTGGTGAGACGTAAAGACAGAGAAGAAGTAGTGAACAGGAGAGCAGTGTCTACAAAATAAGGAGGAAGAGTTTAAAACTAAGATAGCAATTAAGGCAGAAAGAATGAGAAAAGGATAGCATCTGGCAAAGAACTTGAAAATTAATTGCATTTAACATTGTATAGTTAATATCCAACATCTGCAGTACAAAAACTATACACTGTTATGCAGAAGGTTATAGAACATACACTTGCAACACTTGGTTTTCTGTTAAATGAAAGACAAGCTATTTTCACACTGCTGTATTTTTCTTTAAATTTGGGAGAGTTTTATTACTTTGATGCAGATTTGCACAGGCACCAGTTAACTTATCTCAGCCTGACCCCTCTCATGCTATTCTCTCAAAAGAGTGTGTTATTGGTATTAAAGAGCATGCTGGTCTTGCAATATCAACAATTTCCTGGTCTGAAACTATAAACACATTTTCTTCACCTGGTGAAACCTCAGTAAAATTATTTCTACAGTGAGGTAAGCACCAGTGAAAGAGCAAAGAAAAAAGAGATTAAATAGTTTACTTTTAAAACACAGACAGTTCCAGATACACCTGCCATTCACATTATAGCTGCTAATTGGGATTTTTTGCAACAAACTTGATCTCAGAATACCCATATATTTCATTGAAGTATTAACTGCAGAAAGATAATATCTATTGTTTAAAAAAAACCTACATAATTGACAGCTCTGCTTAAAATGGTATTTCATAAAACTATTACCATTTTAAGCTAATTCCTAATGAATTATTAAATTTATAGAAAAATACCATGCTCCATTTAGCTCTATCAACTACAATGCAAGCTAAGAAGCACACTAAGGAAAAGCAAATGAAAATAAGCATTTAATTTGTTATTGCAAAAAATTATCATTAATGCTGCGTATGCAAGGAAAGCCAGGGGAAAGTGGTTAATTCTCTTTGACAGAGCATGCTCCTGTTCACATGCAGGCTACACAGACTCATCAGTTAAAGTGAAAACAAAACTATCCATTCATTCCCCTTTTAGCACAAGACAAATATTAAAGCTGCCTCCTAAGTAAGGAAGCCAAAGGATTTCCACCTTGCTGTGGAGTACAGCAAATCCAGCATAGCAGGCTTTCCAAGTTCCTTCCTCAAGTTCCTTTTATTTATCATCCAGCTTCTTCCCTTGAGCCCCATTTCCCACCCTGATTCCCCTCAAATGGCAGCTTGCTACCATTAAACCCCAAGCCAAACATCTTAATGCTATTTTTACGTGCTTTACAAATCAAGACATTAAAAAAGATGCCAAGTCAGCAGTTTTTCAATCAATAAGCACTGCTATCACTACCAAAACACCTGCCAAAGGTGTGCAAAAACTGTACAAGAGGGAAATCAAGTTTTAGAGAATCATTTATGCTCACACAAAATACTTCCTCCTTTGAACATATACAGCAATCCAAGTCTTAAAACCATAAAACCAAAACCACATGACCATACAGATCACACACAATTTCCACTTGTTCTGCCTAAAAGTAATTGTTCCATCTCAAATCTTGGTATCCAGCTTTTGAAAAGTATTCTTCAGGTGAGAAATATTTCCAACTACATCAAATAATAATCAAATAGTGACTAAAATATTTTTAAAGGTAGAACATACTTGATATCTGCTGCTATCCCTTGTAATATATAAGTCTTTATGCAATTTTAAGTGTGGTTTAGGAATGAATGTACTTTGAAAAAATAAGATTTCAAGAACAATATTGACAAAGCCACTAGCTGATAAAAAAGCAAAGGAAGCCTTAGATATACAAGTATATTTGTCATCTCTTTTAGTATTAATACTGTATCTCAAAAATCATAACCTACAGATTGTTTTGTATCACCATTTGAAATTTGTTGAACTTGTTTGTGGGGAAAAAATAGGATAACAAAAAAATAGGATCAGAAGAAAAACGTTTCTTGTTTAAAACCTAGAAGTCAGCATGGCCTGCAACACACATGCTTTTCAAGTCTCTATCTTAAGTCATTTACCAGTCTCAAAATATACTTTGAGAATTTGCCACTATGATGATGGGGTGGTTTTCATACAATTTGGAATGCCATGAGTTTAGTTTTAGAAATATGACACCTCAAAAACTTTTAATCATCATTGATTTTGGCTGTTCAGTTTATCAGATGCCACCAGAGGAGTCAGAATAAAACAGCAATCAACTCAGGCTAGACACAAAGGCCATGAAACTACAACAGGTTTTGAGTTTTCCCTGCTCACACCAAAGCCTCCCTTAGTGCTGTTGGGTTTTATTTTCATCATACTCAAATACATGCATGGGTGGGAAATGTGCTTCTCAAATGATTGCAAGCAAACAGGCTGCTAAATGTGACAAGGACAGCTGGCCTTTACATGGCACTGCTTGCTCTGGGATGTTTTATCCAGCTGTGTTTGGAATCTCAGAGAAAACACATTCCAAAGAGCACCCACAGGGACTGAAGTGCAGTGACTGTCTTGGTTCGAAGCTCAAAAGAATTGTTTAAGCAAAGGCTGTTTCTTGTGGCAACTGGCAGAAGCCAGACTTTCAATGAATTAGTCTCAAATAAGAATTTAGGACTCCAAACTAATGAGCACAAGCAGGTATAAAGTGTTTGGGATGTTTCATGCACACAAATAATTCCTACACTGAAAGGATGCAGAAACAATTATCTAAAACAATTTCATAAGCAAAATCAGGAGATTCATTTTAGGTTTTCAAACACAGGAACTGCATACAAATTTTGTTATTTACTCTGGAGCCTAACAAACATTTTCAACATTCTTCCAAACTGTAAACCAAATATATTCTCAGTCACATACATATCATCTCCATTAATAAAAAAAATATTTAAAGAGTTCATCCTAGTTGATTTTAATGCAACCAGAATTAAAATTCAGCAGCTGGATAATTAGATGGAAATCACATACCTGACAACCTCAGTGTCTTTCTGTGAGCCAGATCTGAAACTCAGTTACTAGTTTTTGCATAAGATAATTGCTGTTATAAATTACATTTCAACTCAAAAATTTGCACTGTAATTCCAGAGTCTCACTCCCTATATTTTTTCACTCTTTAAGGTTAAAGAGGAGATACAAAATACAGGCACCATTTTGACCATTTGACTTCAGGTCTCTCATTTCAGGAGAAACTCTGACAGGATGTGCTGTGAAGCCACAACCTGTCCTTATTTCTTGTACCTACAAACATCGACATCTCTTAACCTGATGTGCTTTTACCAACTCTATCAAGTACAAAGAATACTAAACCAAATCTTCTTCAATAAAATCTTGACCACATGGTCTGGCATAATGTTTGAATCATGCAAGAACTTTAAATTATTACGTTCAAAGATTAATATAGTTTTCTTCATGCTTCCAATCAGTTGTTTTTCAGGCAATTCAGACCAAGGTGTGATATTAACACCACCAATATTTCTGGTGGCTGTCTTTAGTGCAGATTTGGGCCAAACCAACTTGTTCCATTAAAATAGCAGTATTTTTTAAAAGAAAAAAAATTATATAGTTACTTTTCATCCATTCTGCTGCGCATTTTTTTAAGCTTCTGCATAATGCTGCTGGTCTCACTGCTGGAGATGGAGATTGGGGAAGGGCTGCGTGTTTCTGCATCAGTTGGAAGTGGGCTGGAACCATTGCTCTGCTTGATGTCATCCTCACTGGGAAGCTCCTACAATTGAAGGATTAAAATAAAAAAGTATTACAAGACTATTCCAAAATCCTTAATGAATTGTGTTGGTGTTAATTTAACTTGTAATCTCTAGATTACGTGAAATACTGCTTCTGTCCACTTACAGATTCAACTTCATAACCTCGTTTTTATTTGACACACAGCTTTTAGCACACCCTTTCTCTCCATAATTTAAGTTTTCCCCTAACTCTATCCAGAACGACAACAACAACAAAAAACCAAAACAAACAAAAAACTCCAAAAACAACCCAAGAAAACAAACAAAAAAACCCCACAAAAGATCAAAGAAACACCAAACCCCAAAACAAAAAAAACCCACCAAAACAAAAAGCCCCCCAAAGCAACAAACCAGAATTCAGCTACTCAAACAGGAAATCAACCTTTTCTACAGTACTACTATTAAACTTGTGTCTTCTCAAAATTTTGTGAGGAGGCAAGTAGAGGCAAGAAACTTAGAATAATTACATTAGCACACAGCAGGAAATTTTGGGGTTAGTGCTTATATACAAAAATCAAAGCCTCAGAGACCTAAACATCAAAAATCTCACATTCCCAAAGTCATTAGTTCAGCTTGAGAAAGAACAAACACATCTACTGTGCATTTAAAACATTTTATAACTTCTCCAAAGGCATTTCCTTAAATGATGTTCTAAAGAAATTAAGCATAAATTGCTGAGATAAAGGGGTGAGATCACTTCAGGCAGAGAAAACTTCCAAGTGATAGGTCCAAACTGGTATCCCTCCATTCCTATAAACATGGTGAAGAGGGAAGACTCCAGTTTCTGTGCTCAACACTCACCAGCTTGTTTTCTCCTGCAGACTTCAGTTTTTCCTGCAGCTTCATCGTAGTCTGGCGGATTCGCTCGATTTCCGCCTGCTGCTTAAGGATGAGCTGCCTCTCCTTGCGAGCAGCCTTGTTTGCCTCCTGGAGACGTTTAATTTCTGCCTGTTAGGTGTAAAAATTCAGCATGAGAACACTGACAGACCTCTCTCAAGAACACACTCAAAGATGCCACAGTGCCCTTGCTATGGGTTTGACATGACTGCAGTTACACAAGGAAGGAACCAGGCTGAACTTCAGTAGCAAAGAACTGGAGATCAATTAATCAGAGTCTCAATTATGAGATTAAAGATAGAGAAGGACCCTTGAGAGCAACATGCTGAATATGATTGAAATGCAAATTAAAACTAACAGGTAAGAAATACTGCTGGTTCTCCATTCCTATATTTACAGTGTCTGAAACCTTTAAAGAGTACACATGGCTTTCAACAGGACTTTCCTAAAGGGCATCCCTTACCTTTTCCTGCTGTAATCTCAGCAGCAGTCCACGCTGCCTCTTTCGAATAGGAGGCATCTTATCATCCTCTCCCTTGTCTCTCAAATGCCTGCAAACAGATTGAGAGAAAGAAGTATAAATAAAGTAATAAGATTGCTTTATAACAATAAATAATTGCTTTATAATAATAAATAAAATAAAGCAATATTTTAAAAATGCACAACAAGCCTTTTACTCTTTAAAGTGAAAAAAAAAAGTTTACTTTTCTTATTCTGCAGAAGAGTATATACCTTAATCCTTGGCATGCTCTATGGTGGAATATTTTGCATCATTTGGTCAGACAGGCACAGTAAAAAAGCCAGTGCAGGTAATAGGAGATCACAAAAGAATGGGCAGAAGCTCTGCAGAGGTAGCACACTCACCATTTGAGAAACACAGAAGGAAGGGCACTTGGCTCACTACCTAATACTCCTTTGTCAAATCCACAATAACACAAAATTGTAAGAAAGTGTCTGCTGAACAATGGTACTGCCATGCAGAGAAAATTATTGATTAAATCTGGCCACTGCTGTTTACTAGTATCAGTGGGTACTTCAAGTGGACTTCAGGACAAAGCACATCTTAGATTGGAAACAAAGCACTAAGTACAACATGTATCCAGATACACAAAATGTGCCTGAGTCAACTAAAATGACTTCAGACACACATCAAGCAAAGAAAGGTCAAACTGTTATATCTTCCTGAATTAAGATGTGTAGAGGAATGGTTGGCAACTACCTCCTCCAACTGACAACAAACATCTGCTCTTCTACTGTTTCAGTGAAATTCTTAATCAAACTCCATTCAATGTAAATATCAAAGCACATTTATAAACTGGGTCCTGCTCTTCCCAAGTCCCAGTAACAACTGCACAGAATACTGATGCCAGAAGATTAGTTCAACCATTAATAGTTAATAAGGGAGCAAGAAGGTGGAAACAAAGCCCTGGAAAATAGAAGGAAATGGTCAGTCAGCAGTATGCACATTCAGAGCTGCCTTACTTTTTCTGGTGTTCCAGCCACGCCAGCTCAGCCTTGGTCTTCTCTTTGAGAGCCTTCTCCCGGAGCCGGAGCAGTGAGGACTGATGAGCTGCTCTCATTTCCTCCTCTTTCATGTACTGCCTTACCATCTCCATGGTAAACTTAGAGAAACTGTCCTGCCCCCCTGAGAATGGCATGCTTAGCTCCTAGAAGGAAAGATAAAGTTGGCACAAAACCACAGAAATGCCATGGCTTTTTTACAATTACAAAGTGCATGTCTGTGTGTGCATATACACAGATAAACAAAAATAGATGTAGGAAGGGAAGCTGTTTTTAATCTGAGCTTTGTGCAGAGCAGCTATTTTTGCCCTATGTGACAGTTTTGGGAGGTCCTCACTTTGGCCAGAGAGATGAAGCATCCTCTTGTATTTCCTAGCTGTGTGCTAGCATAGTTGGAGGACTTAATCCACTTTTAAAACCTACCTCAAAAAGTCACTCCTCCTAAGCCACAAGGCAGAGGCCTGGATGGATTGTTTCATAAATCATCACACGTGTACAACAGTGACATACAGCATGATTCACACATCTCTCTGTTTTGAGATGCTCAGAGAACCACAGGGAGGAAAAGAACCCTCAACTCAGCAAACACAGCTAAGAACAGCTCACTTGAAGCTTATCAGCTTGACCATGTCAGCTGAGTTAAATTAAATTAACTTAAAACATCTACCTTGATAGATGACAGAGCTGTTTTGTCTGGGGACACTTCCTCATCAGAATCATCACGAGTGCCTCGCTTCTTCTCCAGATTATTTCTGCGATGACTCTCAGAAGGCAGCAAAGACCGAAAAGATTTTTCTTCAATCTCATCCTCTGTCATGGACTCATCAAATTTCAGGGAATACTCTGTTGCAACAGAAGCAGAATCTGAGGGAGAAATCAGGGAAGCTGTTTTCCACTCAGTTTTGCACCACAAATGCAATTTTAGTCTGTCGCATCTCACTGATGTTAGGGGGGTCAGAAAGACAGGGAGATAACTGATGTAGAAAAATGGGTGTTTAGGAAAGAGTGATTTTGGGTTAGAAAACATCTATTACCCAGCTTTGAGAGACCTAACAGATTTGTGTGCACAGGCATAAACACATGTGGAGTTGTTGAAACATTTGGTGTTGTGCCTGCAGGTTCAGCACATGAGCATGTGGCTAAGCCAACACAGCAAAATCTCAAAGGTTCCCATCTCACTGTGCCATTCTGTTACCTCTTCAGAGACTACAATTCACCTGGGGCTCAGCTTTCTTCACACACTTCCCCTCATTTTTTTCAGAAATTCATTCTGAAACAGCACCACCCTCTCTCCCTCCGCCCTCCCCACCTTCAGAGCCATCACACACCAGCAGCAGAGCCAACCTTTTTCATCTGGCAGGGACAAAACACTGTCACTGGGCAAGGAATCATCTGCAGCAGTGTGAGCCTGCTCTTCAATACTGCTGGCTGTCTTCTCACGACGGGAAAGCTTCTTCTCATTCTCCTTAGAAGATGGAACTGAAGGGCTCTCCTGGCGGCTGCTGGTACTACTGTGTTATCCAGAGAACATGTTTTAAAAAATACTTTGCACATTTTAAAATGCTTATGTTACATTACTGCTGTACAAACCACAATTAACATCACAACAATAAACAACATGCAGAGGGTTTGGTTTTGGTTTTAAAATGCAGTTTGGCTATTTTAAAATTCCAAGTTTCATCAAACTACTGATTGTTGGTTTTATTCTAGCTTAAAATCCATGTGGTCAGAAGGTATGCACCTCCTTTACACCTGGCAGTGAGTAGTGATGATAAACAAATGCAAAGAAATCTTCCAGATTTTAGAAGAATGGTAAGGTAGAAATTCTGTTTTAGAATTTAGGAAAACTACAGAGGACAACATTTTTCCAGTTCAAGATCAGAGAAAGGCTGTGAGAAACTTCAGGGCACCTAACTATATCAGGTAAGTGAACAGGACACAAAAAGCTTCTTACCTCTGATCGTGAACCTTTGATCTTGAGGACTCAGAGTAACTATCAAACATTGGTGAGTATGTCTGTTTTGAGTCACCAGTCTCCTCTTTACCTTGTGATATGGCAGTAGATTCACATTTCCTGGAAATGAGAAGCATTTGGGGTCAATCTGCATTGTCTTAAATATAGGAGTTTTCATGAGTTTTTATCAGTTTACTAGAAGTAGTAACAGCTAAAATTTCCCAAAGATTTCCTAAAGCGTAAGATTTCCTAAAGCTTAAACTAGGTTATATCATCCCACAAAACATGAAGATCATCTTTCTTCTACTCTTTTTATGTACAGTTTCACAGAAATAGTTAATGTCACCTTTGGTGTGTGTACACTATTAAGGGCATAAAGATGGAATCCAAATTCATCTGAAATGCTCACTCATTATGACATCTTAACATTTTCTGCAAAAATAGGTGAAGCAAAACCTAACAAATGCCACTTCCCCACTCCCAAGATGTGGAACATGAAGCCAAACCTGTTTGAATCAGCTCGGGCCCTCAGCTGCTTCATGAACTCTGAGTGGTGCTGCCGCTGGTGGTCAAACAAGGCGGGGCCGGGAGCAGCCGGGGCACTGACAGTGTCCCGTGCTGACTCTGTCACCTGAGCACAGCAAAAACATGGCAATACAGTCAGCTTATCAGCATCAAAATGCTTCTGGAAGAGAGAATGATCATTCTGGCAGGCAATTCAGTGATTTGTAACAACGGTGTAAGCCGTGAGGTTACAATGGTTTGTAACAACACATGTCACTTCTGGTGGTAAAGGTGCATACTGCTCTGTGAATGCATATTCCTCCATACTCCATTCCTTTACACATACTAAATGACAGTGTACATTCAAAAATATTCCCAGCACACTGGTTAAAGATGCTTCCACTGCTGCACTCCAGTTAAAACAAATGGCTGTTCAACTGAGTACCTGAAGTCATTTGTGAACAGAGATGGAAAAGCTACTCTGCTGACCCACCCCAGCAGCCTCTTCAGCACCTCTTAGACTACAAACTCCAGTCAAAACTTGATGAGGTTAAAACCCTACACCAAATAAAAGCTGTCTTCTCTGCTTCTTCTCCGTTGTTTCTTAACTGGTTTCTACCCACTTTAGCTCTGAAAACTACAAATGTTTCCTTGTCTTTATCCAAGACTTCAGTACCTACTCTCAATGACCAATACACTGCATCTATTTGAGGTGTCTGAGCTTTTCTGCTCCTTTAACCCATTCTTGTCTACTCAAATATTATTGAAACTTCACATATTTGACAGAACCCAGAATAAGTACATCAGTATTATTCTACAATCCCATTACTCATCATAAAAGCAGCCCTGGTGAGCACCAACATGTGCACGAGCTGTGAAGAAACAGTTCTGTTCACACTCATCAGCCTTTTGCACTCCATCCCATAATACTGACCCACAGTCACAGTGATTTCTAAACTGTGATGGACTAAGAGCATTTCTTTGTTACTGTGTTCCTTATCCATGTTTGAAGCAGCTGCTACATACTGGAAACAAGAAGTATAAAAACTGATAAACTGATACAAAAACCTGAAAACTAAGAGATTCAAAATGAGGAAACTTCAAACTCTGTACCAAGTCAAGAGCTTTGCTAGATTGTCCCTTCTCCTGTTTTTTAATTTTATTTGTTGTTGTTCTACCTTCAGCAGTAAGCAAAACTGCAATTCTCTGCTTTTCTAATTTAATTTGCACACAAAACAGATATAGGATCAATTCTTGATGGAGAGCAACTCTTACAAATTGAAGATGCTCACTTCATCAATCTGTTCACTGTCATCAATCTGTCCTGAAGAACAAACTTCTTAACAGTTCATTAATTGGAAGATCATAAGAATATGGAATAGGGATTTAAAGCTGCTGATTGACTTCCAAGTAACAATGCCAGAGAAGCTCCTTTGAAGTCCTATCATTTGTCATGCTATGAAAGTGAAGAAGTTGTACCAAGAATGACACCAAACAGAAAATAACTTAAAAGGCAAAAAAGTAATAAAACAGCTTTTCTCTCTCCCTGGGGCCTCACCTCACGGAGCTGGTGAGCTGCATCTGTAGAGAGCAGGGCAGGTTCTGCCTGTTTGGCTGCAGCCTTGCACGGGGGCTCCTGCCCAGCCTCCTGCCGTGACTGCACCAGCTGCTGCAGGGACTCTGCATGGACCTAGGCAGAACACACAGACAGGTCAGCTCTTCAAAATGGCCATGGGAACTACAGATTTATTTCTCAAAATCTGGCAGAAAAAAGTTTGAAGCAGGCCCTTGAGAGTTTCTTTTAGTGTATTAAACCCTTTTAGTACTTTCATACGTTCACAGCTTCAGATTAAGAATACCTGTAGGCATGGATTTACTTACAACATTTTGCCTCTTACACACTCTGTATTTTTGAAGGACAGCCTTACCTGGGCTGCCTTCTGCCTTGCCTCTTCCATTTGTCTCTGACTTTCTAGAGCTTCTTGTTCAGCCTTGATTTTCCAAAGAGCCAAGTCCCGTTCATGGCGCTGCTGTTGTGCCTACAGATCAGGAAAACAAGTTTTAACCATACAAGTTAAACACAAAGATGTGACTTGCTTCAGCCACTGGTTGCAACTACCTTCTTAAAGATCTGGATCTACTCTGCTGGGAGTGTCTCTTCTGCTTGAAACAGAATTTTTAACCCACTGACCCTCCTCCTTTTTGAGGCAATGCACATTCCCCATACTCTTCCACCACAGTGCAGCAAGGAGTTTAGGAGATCAATTAATTCAACAAACGAGAATAAACAACCTTGTCAACATAAGGAAACATCTGCCAAAAAATATTGCTTTTGTGGAATAAAACAAATCATCCAGCCCAAACAACTACACTGCATGGCACTGGAACTCAACATCAAACCCAGTAAACAATCATGCTTTTATCTGAGGGATATAACCAAAATAAGAAACACAACTAAAACAGTGATTCCAGCAAAGAGTATATTAATGACATGTATTCCAGAGTAGCTACTTCCTTGGTGTCAACTTAAGAAAGATAACAGATGTTCATCCTAAAAAATGGCCACTAGCAGAGATGCCCCATCATGCCCATTATGATTTCTCTGCACTGCTAACAAAAACTTAACTTGCCCTAACTTGATAAATTTTTTTGCAAACAAACAATAAAAGAAAAGAAGAGAAAGATTAAGACAAAGAAGCATTCCCCCATTACCTTGAGAATCTGAGCCAAGGAAACACTCTCCTGCTGGGCGAGGGAGATGCCCCGCACGCGCTCCAGGTCCGAGAGCTGCCGCACGGACTCCTCGATAGCGCTCAGGTAGTTCAGCTCTGCCGACAGCCGGTGCTGCAGCCCCGCGGGGGAGAAGCGCATGCACCCTGCAGGGCAACAAACACTGCTCACCCTCACACACCCCAGGCTCCCACACCAAACACTCAAGGAAAAATGCTCCAGCTGCTCTGGCATCATCATGGTGCAGTATTTTACAAACACTCACCGCTTGCTGAGGCTGCTCCTGCTGCAGACCTGCTGGTTCCCAGGCCACCATCAGGGAAGGTCACGTTCGGCTTCAGCCCTGGGGCTGAACCTCCAGAAAAGCCAGCAGGTGACTTGACTCTTTCTGCTGCACTGCCTGCAGAATCCAACTGCAACATTTTCTGGGAGCCAGAAGATGGGGAAGAAGTCGGTGTCTTCTGGGGTCTTCCCTTGTCTGAGAAACTGACAGCGAAACAAAAACCAAAAGGAGTTAATAATTCTCCTAATGCAGCCATTTGATAAAATAAAGGAATAACCTTGTTCTTTCATTCCTACACACAAACAGACCCATGCAAAGGGCACAGTCTGTTCAGTTTGCACAGGTCCAGTCCATTTTCAGGAAATGCCTCATGAGAGGGGTTTTGTCCCTAAATCGCAGTTCAGAGTTATGTTTCTAGAGCACCCTATTTTTCCCCAATTATTAAGCCTAGTTAGCACATACAAAAACATTAATTTTTTTTTTTTTTAATTAACATAGCACCTTCATGTTCTACATGACCAGACAAGCAGTTTCAGTGCTTCATGTCAGGAATCTGGCATGAGAAAGTCAGGACGCAATCATCTGCACCTGCAGTTTAAAAAGTGAACAGTTTACTATCAGCAACTGTTTGCTGCTGATAGTAAACTGCTGCAGAACAGTTTACATGGATGCAACTGATTGTGACAAGCCACTGCCCTGAGTCTTAATCTCTCTCCTAAAATGCAATAGAGACCAAAACTTAACTTGAACAATTCTTAAGATACTATGGTAACACTTTTTGAGAGACGACATTTCTTTTTTAAACAGAGAAAATGATACAGATTCTTCTTAAATTTACTATTTCAATTTTATTAGCCTGAAGAGGGTTAACAGTGGCTGTTTAAATCCTTTGGGAAGACATTCTGCTTTACTTGGCACATCTCAGGAGGCCAAAGGACCTTTCAAACCCAATCCTGGATGCCAGTAACAGTCACCATAGAAGCCAATACCTCAGAACTGCTCTAAACCAACACAGAATGAGAGATCACTGATCTTGTTTGATGCTTTTTAGAAAAAAAGTGTAGTGAAAACCAAGTGTTTCATAACCATCTTCACTGAACAATTAGCAGAAAAACTGCATTTTCAGCTAGACAAAAAGAGGTTGCAACAGAAAACATGTTTCCTTCTTTTTTTAATACATTCTTTTCCAAAGATGGGTTAATATCTGAAAAGGCATCGACTTACAGAGCTGGATAGGCTTTGTGAGCATTAGCTGAACACAAGTACAGCCAAAACTGTCTGTGTATCTACTGAAAAAATAAAGGTGACTGCACAGGTTAAATAAACCTTGACACATTCCTGACTGACCTTTTCCAGAAGAGGGAAACAAAAACTCTATTTCAATGCTTAAGGTACTGAACATGACAGGACATCAGGTTTCATATTTAACATACAGGGAAGAAATGTTTTCTGCATGCACATCCTACTAACATTTGGCCATTTCTGTTACTTCCCTTTTGCATATCCAAAGACTCAGCCAGTAACATTACCAAGCATCATTATATTTGCATAAAGTCTCATAACAATTCTGTTACCTCATCAGGGAGTGTCCAGACAAGTTTTCCAGTGTGCTGTCTGTATCTGGGTTCTGCTCATGCTCTTTATTAGAAATTCTGCTACTCAGTAAGGATTTCTTAGCTTGTTGGGATCCCCTCTCTAATTCAGACGGTATTTTATCTTCTTCCACAGAAAAGTGGTGAGAGCTTCCATTGAAAGCATCCAACCCTAAGAAAAAACAATAGTGTCAAAAGTTTGTTTGGTTCTACATGTGAATACCTTACCATCACAAGCCCCAAAACAATGAATTTAGAAGTTTTTCCCCAACTAAAGAAGCCTTTGAGATACAAGTCTATATATCCAACAAGCAAGAAATGTAGAATTGGCAAGGAATTCTCTTCTGTATATTGTGTTCACTGCCAAAACTCTCACTCAGCTTTCATCTCAGCACGCTATCAGTTTAAATAAGGAAAACACATATTTGATCCTTTACTACTAATAATCAGAATACAGCCTAGTTTTTGGGAGGAAAGGCAAAGAATTTTGAAAAAATAGGAAGACAGTTAATTTAGAATGCCTAATCCTATTTTGTCATGTTTCTATTGGCTTAAAATCTAGCTTTTTACCCATTGCTTATATACTACAGGTTCACCAAGCCTCAAGTTTCTTCATGCTTTTGTAATGTACAGGTTACCACAGAAACCAATGTATTTACTAATTTGTGCACTGGTGAAAACTAAGGCATTCAGGCAAATTTGTTGTCACCTTCACAAATATGGCCATTACTCAGAAACCTATCTGCATTTTCTCAGCACAGAATCTAAGGATAGTTCCCACACGATATTAAAATTAACTTATTTATTAGAAGGGTAGTTTAGGAAAGGAAACTTTTCAATGCTGTTAACAATCTCTTGCTTATTCAACTTTAAATTACTGTATTTTAAGGTCAGAGAATAACCAGAGTAAAAAAGAACCTAAGAAGGAATCACTGGAGGAATGAATAAATCATTCTATCAGTATTAGATTAAAATTTCCAGATATGTAGTACTGCAATTTTCCTAACAAGAAAAGCCTTAATAAAAAGGATCCTCCACAGCCAAGTGTTGCACTTACTTTCCTTTTTCCCCCTCTTTCTGGAGGAAGCAGAGGAGCGAGAGGACGCTGCAGACCGGGGTCCAGACGAGTGCTGAGAGCCAAGGGGAGGCTCAAGGGGAGACTTCCTGCTGGGAATTTCTTCCTGAATGCTTGAATTACTGCTGCCACCAACACTAGAAAGAAGCATATTGATGGTGATTAAGGACTCAGAGCTCCCATGTTACACAAGGAAACTACCACACTTTGAATTAGAGACAGGTGATTAAACTGCACTACTCAGCCCATCTAGAAAAGCCTTGGTTTTGAGATTAAAAGCTATGACAGCTAAGGCATTGGGAAGTTTGATATGATATTGGACATACTGAAACATGCTTCCAATAATATGAAACACTAGAAGATGGATAACAAGTGTCCTGTCCAATTTTAACTCTTAAGAGCTATTTGACTGCAAACCTGAACAACATAAGAATGACTCAAAATGTGACTGCATGTCAGATTATCTCTGGGCATACAGATATCAGCTGCCAGAAATAAGAGGAAGTTTCAATAAAGGATTAAAAAAGACTTGCAAAAAAGAGATGCCAATGCATCATACACAAATAATACCAGCAGAAGAAAGAAGATTTAATCAGAACAAATCATTTTCAGTGTGCAAAGTGCCTTTTAACTTCTTTTCTTCTGAAGTATCACTGGCACAAACACACTTGTAGCCTCCCCCAAGGTGCCCAAAAGATATAAATATAGCTCATTACAAAAAGGAGGCTCTTGGAAAATTCAGGAAGCCATGCAGTAGACATGGAGAGTCTAGGATCTAGAGTCTCCAAATTTTAATCTGAACAAAAGCTTTTCAAAATTCTTACAGACAGTTTATATATCCATTACTAAGTAAGCACTGACAAATGCTTACTGAAAGCAATTACAGATTTTCCACAAAGTTTTGAAGAACTGAAGGCATTTTCAGACTTAAAATAGCTTTTCTATTTTTTCTGAATTACAAGACTACAGCCACACAAGTCAGAGAACTTGCAGCCACACAAGTCAGAGAACTAATCTTCACCAGACTACAAAGGAAAATAATCTTGTCTAAAGCTATCTCTCTAGACTAAAGAACAGCAAAAATTAGACAGGAAACAGGAATACTGGACTCCATCTTAACTATGTTGGCTGCTCTATTAACTGCAAGGTCCTAAGAAAGAACTTTAACACTTCAACTAGTATAGTACAGCACAGCAGAAAAGATACCCAGCACATTATGAACCAAATCTTGTGTTAACTATTTTCTCTTGAATTCTGCATTTTAATTTTTCTAGGAAGTCTAACACAGTTACCTGAGGTCACGTGAAATCTTTTTGTCTGTTAAAGTGCTGCTTCCCTGAGAGGAGGCAAAGTCATCCTCGTAAGAAGCCACGCTCTCGGGAGGGCTCATGGCAGGGAGCAGAGGGCGCAGGAGGGCAGAGCCCCCGTTCAGCCTTTCTTCAAACACTGAGGTGTGCAGAGAGAGGGGAGGGGACAAGGATTATAACAAATACAAACATACATCAAGTAGGTAATAGGAATTTAAATGCTCTCAACTGTGAGTGACAATGTTTTCCTTTCTTGTCAGGAGAACAGCAGTTCAGCTGTTGTAACACAAAGGCAGTTTTAACACAACATAACAAGCACAGTCTTCCTCTTTTTGTAAATTATCAAATTCTTTACTTCATTAACCTACTCCAACCAAAACATTCTTGAAGAGCACTGTGCTTTAGAGTAGAGCCATCTGCAGAAAAATTTCATGCAATCATCTTTAAAGAAAATAATATGAAGGTAAAAAAGAATTGAGAAAAACCACAGGAAAAAATCAACTTCTTAGGAAACATTCCTCCTCAGAATGAGGAGTTCCAGGGTAGAGACAAAGTACTCAAAAAGAGGAAAAAAACTGTATAAAAAATGAAAATAAAAGAGCATGCTGCATGAGACAGTTGTAAATCATGTCCTACACAGATTCATGTTTGAGACCTCTGAATGCACATTCCTTAACTGTAAAGTATCAAGTGCATGGAGCAGTAGGACTGGGAAAATTCACAAGAGCTTTGAGAAATGCTTCCATTTTTACCTTTTCCATGAAGTTGGTAATTCTTTGCAAAGATGTTGATGACACTGTGAGGACTTCCCTTTGCCAGCTCCTCCCAGGGCCCCTTGCTGTGTGTGTCACTTGTCTGAGTGAAAAGTGGGGAGTATCTCTCAGCTGCTTTCTGAAACTCCTTGATGGGCTCAAAAGCATTTCTCTCCCGAATGCAAAAATCCTTCTCTTTTAATGTCTCCAGCATCTTCAGTGGCAGCTGCTTTTGCTGGCCTCCTTCCTCTTCTGAGAGGTTTTCATCACTCAGGAGAGGCCCTTCACTGATGGAGTCAATGCTGGACTCATGAGGAGTAACAGCTTTGCCCAGAGGATATGCCTGGCTCTCACGCCCTGGGGATTCCATCTGCCTCTTGGATAAATGTCCCAGGATCCCTTCATGCCTGTTAGCAGCAGGAGACCTCAATCCAAGGCTGATTACATCAGTAAGAGGTCTGATGGTCTCAGGCAGCTTTTTGAACTCACTAAGGTTGCCTACCCCAGGAAGGCTGTCATCAAAGGCTGTATGAGACACGCAGGCACCCAACATCCTTTGAATTCTGGCTGAAAAAATATTTTCATTTTCCTCCCTCACAGGAGGACTCACAGCCTTTGCCCACCGCCCCTCATCCTGGTTTTCTTGCATAAATTCTGAGTTCCACGTGGTACCATAGTTGATACCAGCACCAGCCAACTTTTTGGCTTCAGTTTCAATCCTGCTAGAAAGGGAAGCAGCTGTAGCTTTCAAAGCTTCAAGGCGATCTAATTTGCTCTTATACTGGCTGGCAGAAGGTTTTACCAAGAGGTTTTCCTGTGCAGCAGATGAATTCATGTACAACTGAGGCACCAGGGACCCCACAGGGGCAGAATGGCTCCTCCTGCCTGCCAACATTGCATCACACTCCTTTGACAGAAGGTCCATCTGCTCCAGACTCCAGTGCTGGGAACCAGGGCCTCCACTTGAGCCCAAGAGAGCTTGTGGGTGGGGGAGCTGCACTCTTGGGCTCAACCTGTCTGGCTGTACCCATGGAGGCTCCATCAGATCACTCCTGAAATGAAAAGTCAACATTTAGTTGATGATTTACAAGAGCATTGATGTCTTAGATTAAAGCATTGTTGCCACAGATTTAATTTCAGGACAAAATACTTTTTGATGGAATCAGAGAGGGGGGGAATGGGACAGTAAACACAATGCTATTTAGTAAAAAAACCAACAAACCAAACAACACAGCACCTCCCAAATCTGAAATGCCATGGATGGTGTACTCTTTGTTTCAGGGTTTTAACAAGCTGGGGTTTTTCACTGTCAGCAGTCTTTTTCAAAAACTTCCTGGCTCCAAAAGGAAGGATTTTTTTTTCCTTATCACCTGCCCATGTCCAGAACACCTAATAAGTCCCCCAAAAAAACTTCTTCTCTGATGACTATGAGGGTCTCTGAATACCTTAAGCAGTCCCGTGAGTCTCATCTCTCCTCTACTACTAGTAATTATATCTTTTCTTTATGATGTTACACTAACAGTATTTACCATATTGTTTATTTTATTCTACACATGGTAGTACATGGCATTCCTTGAACTGTTCCAGAAGGGAAACAGGTGCCATTGCACTTATTAAGTCAAAGTACAGATTCTCAAGCAAGTATACATTTAAGAAGCAGACATGATGTAGTTAAAAATGAAGACACTTGCACAACAGGGATATTAAGGATAACCAAGAAACTTCAGGATTTTTAGTTCCTTACATCTAAGTGGTTGGTAAGGCACCTTGACTTGCAGTAAGAAAATTTTGATAATACACTGAACAAGTCCAAATTGTGAAAGCTGCATGAAAAGAAGTAGGGAAAGGCTACTTTCAAGAAGCAGAGGTGTTTGGTACTTCATAGAGAATAACTAATGGCTGAATCCGAGACAATAGATCAAACAGCAACACTGAGCAAATCAAGTAAGAAAAACCAACAAATACATTCATATGATCTTGCACAATGGCAGAGGAAATAAGAGTGTCCCAATATGAAATACATATCCCACTGATGTCAACAAAACATTATCAGCAACCCACTATTCACTTTATCTATTTACACTATCTATTTACTGGCAAATCAGCCATAGCCAAAATTTTCATATGGTTTCCTGCATCAGCTTCCTCTTTACTGCCGGGAAAATGCTGTAGTTGATATAAAGACAATTACTCTCACTGGAACAGGAACTCAGAGCCAAGGCTATTTTCCCCTCCCAGAGATGAAAGCAGGAGCACTTTGCTCTCTCCCCCAAGGCCCCATTTGCTCACCTCAGTAGTGGCAGCTGTGGTTCTGAAAGGGACATGTCACTGCTGGAAGATGCACTCGGAGGACGCTCCTGAGCCTTGTTTTCTTTGTCAGATTCCCCAGATGGCTGATAACCAGGTCTGGGCTAGAGATGAAGACAATCAGAAAAATGCATTTTCAAAAGTGTGTCAGAGTTTAGGAGTTCTTGCCTCATTACAATTGAAAAGGCTAATATCCAGAATTCAGCTTCTCTTTAAAATAGAAAGATGATTTCCAGTCAACTTTCTAGTAGGCCTTGCTGGACCAATAAAGAGCCACTATCAAAGAGGCTGTACATTGAAATCACTCTGTTTAAGCAAAGCTACACATTTTGATTTGTTCTTTTTTCTTAACTGATAACCACCAGAACAGCACAAGTCCCAGCCTCCCTAAACATCCGAGCTCCTATTCCTGCAAACAACTGCAAGACCTTAAGTTAGTGAATCAGCTGTACCTGTGTTTCCTGCACTGTAGGCTGCTGAGGTGGCTCTTCTAAAAGTGTTCGTTCCAGCAGGAGTTTGGAATAGGTTTCCTGTAACCGTTTGGCTGCTGAAGGCTCAGGAGGAGGCACATTCTTCACTTTAGTGACAGCCTCCTTCTGCTTTCTGTAGAGCTCTTGGAGCCTTTTGTTCTTCTGTTCTGTTGCCTCCTTTTGTGCTTTCTTCTCTTCATTCTGCTTCTTCTTCCTCTCCTCCTGCTGCCTGATGATGTACTGCCGAACCTCATCGCTGTCGTAGTGGCGTTTCTTAGAGATCACCTGAGGCTCCTCACTGGCTGCTACCTTGTCTGGTTTCCTTTTGGTTGGACTGTGGCTCCTCAGAGTTTGAGTGGGCAAAACAGGTTTTTGATTCTGCTTTTCCACATCTGTCTCTTGCTTTGTACTCATGGAATCCAACTGCAGGTCATCAAGAATCCCACGTATCTCCACGGGCAGGAAGTCCTTGTTTACAGAGGCATGATCTTCTTGGTTATGACCTGGAAGAGCAGCTTCCAGTTTTCTCAGATTGGTCTCAGACCGCACTTTACTTCTTGACCTTTCAGAACTTCTTGAAGAGCTTTTACGGGTAGCATCCAATCTAGAATCAGAACCTGTCCTTCCAATGCAGCCTGCTAAAGAATGAGATGTCAAATATGTCAGGTAGCAATCAAATCTGGGAAATAGCTGCAAAAAGAAGAATGAGGGAGGAGTGCAGATCTCACTGTAAACAGGTCTTTGCTTCATCTGGTGTCACAGTCTGAACGTGGCAGACTGAGCCCACATCCTTTCTACTCTCACCAGCCTCACCACCTCACAGGCATATGAAGCACAGCAGTTCCCAACATGCCTTATTTGTCCTGCCTGAGATTCTGGATAAACTCTGAAAAAGGCTGGTGGAGGAATCAATGAATATTTATGATGCACATGGATGACATTATACTGCATCTGGAAGAACCACAATCCCTGTTAAACTGGGATGCTCAACAACAGCTTATGGATTATGCACAGCACACTTTCAAAATTCATCTGGCCATCTACCCATTCCTTTCCCTACTGGTTTCAAGAACCAAAGACAGATTGCAGGTGGTCCATGTTTTTAGTTGCAGCTTATATCTCATCTTTTCCAGATACCCCAAGCACCCCTGCAGCACATATCACCCCTCAAGTCCCATGTGCAGGGACCATAACACCAAAAAAGTCCATAATGCACACAGGAACAGAGTTTATGCATGGTTGTGAGCAAGATTTTCCCCCCACCTCCCACAAATTCCAGGTTAAAAATAGGAGCAATTTTGATAAGAAACTCCTATCTCAGAACATTCTATCTCAGAAGTCTGCTCTAGTCTGCAGACATGCAGTGTTATATAATAAAGAAACATGAAGTAAGTCCAGTGATAAAAGAACAACTCACTAGACTTGGCAGCTCTCTCTCGGCCTGTTCTGTCACTGGATACAGCTCTTCTGTCCTGTTCTATTCTGGGAGCTGGACCCAGGATCTTTTTTACCAGCTTTTGTCCCTCCCGCCAGGAGGATGCACTTATCACGTAGTTTCCACCTTCAAAACAAAGAATAAATAAAAGCCAAGCTCTAGAGGATTTGCCATGGTATCAGAAAGAAGTATCATTGCAGCCATTCATCATTTCTGTACCATTTAATTCTGCATTAGTGGTACAGCTGCAGTTACGCAAACAGCCAGAACACTGATGTCCCAGTGTAACACCCAAAACACACTGCAGCACATTAAAGCCCTACAAAAACTGATTTAAAAAAGAAGAATGGGTTATGCAGGTCTAAAATCTACAAACAAGCCTTTTAAGGACAGGGGGAATATTTCTAGAGCTATTCACCACTACTGAAATATGGAAAATAAGCAATAAAAACATAAAAGCAACTAAATTGTTGTAATGAGTGGAACAAAAAGAGGTGAGTTATAAAAACCCCTTAAGCTTCCTATCAAAATAATATTAGCTAATACTCTAGGAAAAAAACCCCAAAACTACTTTAAAGGCTTTTACAGGTAATTAATTGGTGAGATACAGGTCTTGTGAGGAGGTTAAAAAATATCAAGCAGCAGATATTTTATACCAATGCTAACTCACTGTCCCTTAGCTGGGACTTCTGTTCCAGCACTGAAAACAGTTAAGAATAAACCCTATTGGTTGATACTTAATTCAAGGACAAAATACCTTGCAGGTGACAGAAACCCAATCAAAATGTTCTAGGATTATTTTATCATCCTACGTATAATTAAATGATAACAACTGGTTATGGTGGCATCTTTACCTCATATTGGGTAGATTAAATGATAGATTTTTCAACACACTAACTTCCAATACTATTTTTTTTTTAATTTTTAATAATGGCCTGAAAATGGCTTTGGAGAAAAACACAGTATAAAAAAGAAAATTTAATTAGGTAATTCACATAATTAATGATCTGTAAATTAATCAGACCTTTCAGGGGTATTAATTGCCAGTAAAGCACCTAACTTGAATATATAATTTGCAGTTGATTTTTAACAATTCCATTTCAGGCTCTACCTCCAAGCGCTCTGCCTAAAGAAACCCAGCCACTGCAGCATGAGATCACCACAGCCAAACAAAAAAGGCACTGTACTGGGCCCAAGAGCACTTTGAGACAGGATACCAACAATGTCAAGTGAAATCCAGCACAGCAGAATAATTGTTTTGGCAATCCCAGTCCTCAGTTTCCAACTCCTTTTCTTGTTGTTATTTTAACCTAGAAGTCTGCAGCCCACTACTCAACCCTCTGCTAGCAGAACTCCTTGCCTGCATTGTAAATTATCCAAGTATTTTATAAAAGAGCTGTCACTTGAAACATGTCACTACAAGCCTCTCTGAAACAGAGGCATCAGCCAAAGGGGTTCTCTGCAGAATTCACTGTTCTCACTTAGTTCTGTGTGTGTTTAAAGGGCCAGTGTGCAGTGTCACCTTCCATCTCCAGTCAGCTGTTTAAGTCAAACATGCCAAGGGGGCAGAACATGAGCCATGGCTATTCATAGCCTAGGCCATGGTAAGCACTTTCCTACTGCAGTGACTGGAGGAGGATGGACCAGCATGGACATGACACTTGGAGCTGGCTCTTGTCTTCCAGGGATTTCAGGCCATCATCTTCCATGGATTTAATCCATGATAACAGGGGGTGGCTTTGCATATAATGGAGGGGCTGGAGGTTACAGCTGTTGGCTCCCTTGAAGGCAGAGAGGATTTCCTCACAAGGGAAAGCAGAGGGGTGGGCACTGATCTCCTCTCCATGGAAACCAGTGACAGGACCTGAGGGAATGGCCTGAAGTTGGGTCAGGAGAGGCTTAGGTTGGATATTAGGAAAGGATTCTTCATTCAGAGGGTGTTTGGGCACTGAACAGGCTCCCCAGGGAACTGGTCACAGCACCAAGACTGATGGAGCTCAAGAAAGGTCTGGACAACACTCTCAGGTACAGGGTGGCATTGTTGGGGTTGTCCTGTTCCCCTCCCTCACTTGGAACTGTCATAAAGATATAAGACAGCTGAGTGTGATTCCTTAGGCAGGGATTGATCAGCATAGGAGGGAGTAAATCCATGCTTATCCCTTGAAGTATTAGTATTCCTTACCACAAAATATTCACAAGCAGGATTTACAGCATGCAGAAGCACATATTCACTCTCTAAAAATCCTTTGTAATAATTTTTAAAGCTGCTTTTTATTTCTACAAAATGTTTACAGATTATGGGTCACTGTACATAAGGAAAAACAGAATACCTTAAGAGGGGTTCAAAAGGTGCCTAAACTTGAATATATTTGAAGAGAAGAAATTGCTCTGTATGTGATTGCAACCATAGCTACTCACTTTGTATGAAAACTAAAACCAAATACAAAGCACATCTGGAAGTCTTCCTAATTATTTTGCTGCCAATATCAAAGATCCACACTACTGGGAAACTAAGAAGCACTGTCAGAATTCCACATGTGTTTAATTTTATTTTCTTCTATAAGGCACTGCTCTAGAGAAACCTGCTCGCATCATCTTCTCCAAATAATTAAATTTAAATTGTATTTAACAATCAGTGGAATTGTCAGACAACAGTGGGGAAAAAAGTTATCAGTTGGGAAAAGAAATAAACATTTATTTTAAAATACCAAGATTTGGAAGACTACTGAGGGAATGTGTGTTTACATTCTTTCACCAAATGAAAAAGCCAGGAGTGGGTTAAGCCAGAACTGAAGGTGCAGAATAGCAATAACTTGAAACATGGGAACAATAACCAGAGAAAAACCAGGAGCATCCTGTTCTCTGCTTCCCCACTGAGAAATCATCCCAGAGAACACCTTTGACAGCAGCCCCTCCTCACCTGACAGGAAAGCAACTCAGCAAGTCCCACTGGCACTGATTTTAGCCATGAGCCATGGGTCAGGCTTTAACCAGCTTCATCACAGCCCAAACAGAGACAGGATCCAGAGCAGAGCTACTGCTTCTTTTTGTCTACATAACCCTGACAGATACCTGAGGATACTTCTCCCCATAAGAACTCACACTCTGCAGCAGTTTCCTCAAGGTGCACACAGCAAGTGGAAAGGCAAAAAATTAAAATAAACCACAAAAAAAGTGCCAACAACAAACCCACACACAACCCCCAATGCAGCACAGTGTACAAAATCACTACAACAGCACTGTTGCACATCTAAGAAGGCTTTTAAAGGAATACACTTTTTTTTCTTGAGACAAAACTTATCTCTGAAGGACATGTAACAATCCTCCCTCAGCAGCAGAAATAGTCACCTTGTTTGGACTCTGGACTTGACGATCGTGTCAGTTTTTGCACTTTCCGCACTGGTCTTGTAGATTTCTTCTCTTTGTTTCGCTCACTAGATTTTCCTTTCACTGTTGCATCCTCTAAAAACAAACAAAAGCTGTTAAGTGATATCCCACAGGGGAGAACATAGAATAACAAGCTTGCTTCAGCATTTGAAAAACCAGAACTCAGAGAAACACAAAAGAATTCATTGACTTTCCCAGATTATGCACCCAGATTGATGACTTCCAGTCCAGCACTTTAAAATCCTCACAGAATTTTGAATCAAGGTCTGTTTACCTATGCCCTGGAAGGCAGTGAAGCCACAGCAAGGCCATAGAGATATTTACAAAGTTAGTTTTCAGTTCTAAAAGAAATGTTGTCAGTTTACACTAAACAGTTGTTGGTTCTCTTCTGCTACAGATACCACATTTTACTGCTCTAATATTCCACAAGGGCATGTAGTTCCTGAACTCAAGGGCTGCTGCTCCCACATTAATGCATGACAGCACATTCAGCACATCAGGAACTCTGTGGCCACTGTTCCCACTGTTTTTGGTTCCTCCTCATTAAAAATGGGATCAGATAACCTAAAAAAATCAGGATGCAACCCCTTCTATGGACAGATGATAAGCTTTATTTAGATGCCAATGTAAACATTTACAGCCCCTAATTTCATGTGAATCCACTCTCTGATGGATGTCCATAGGAAGCATCAGAGGTAGAACAGGAGGTCATATTTCAAAGATGTAAGAATGGAATTTTCAGTGTCTTTCTCACTCTTAACACCCACCCTTTCCTCACAAATTTTCTAGCTGCCTTTAAGGCTGATAACAAGAGCAGGTAAGACAATCAATGCACTGAGTACCACAAGCCTCGGTGATTGCATTTGCAGAAAGTTAACATCCTCCTCACCTCTTTTAGCAACAAACAGCCCTTTCCTGACTCCAGGAAAGCACAGGCTGCTTCCCATCCTGCTCCTATTACAGCAATTTTGTTCTACTATGGCAAATCCTGAACATCTTTAAGACAAAATTACTGGAAACTTGGGGTCCATACAATATCCTTTAGCCTAACTGCTATACAAAGATGAAGACATTTTGTATGGTCTATGCTTATACATAAAAATCTTTTTGTTGGAAAGAAGAGTAGATATTACAGATATAAGAGATTATTTCAGCACTAGAGAGCAAAGAACAGTTCTGATACAACTGACTGTACACACCCAAAACACCACATGGTGTAAATTTAATACAGAAGTAACACATGGGTAGATAATCTGACAACCTAAAAATACATTTACAGTACATATTATGTGTAGCACCAGCATTTGTTTACTAGCAATCAGATATTCAGTATAATCTTTTCAGCTCAGAAAGGAGACACGTTCCACAACAGCTGTTCTACACATGGCATCAGGACAGAAGTGTGGATCAACACACACACAGCTCCTTTCTTTTGTAGGCACTGGACACATGATCCAAATGCCTTTTAATTGGATCTCTTCAACAAAGCTTAAAAAAACCCCTTGAATTTCTACAAACTGCTTGCTATGCTTGCCAAAATTAAAATAAAAATGCTAGTGTAGATTAAAAGTCTGTGGAAATTTGGCATTAATTTCACAGACTGATATGAACAGTGCAAAAAATACTTGCAAAATAATTTTACTGGAAAGGAGCATCTCATCTTTCTGAAGTATTTTTTATGAGTGATTCCATAAAAAGTCCTTGGTAACTTACCGAGTTGTACAAGGAAAAAAGACAAATTGGTTTATTACTACACAGATACCTACAGATTTAAATCCCAACACATTTTCCTTCAGTCTTAAATGTTTTGAGCAAAGAGAAAAGTTATTCTTAATAAGTAAGCTCTTACTCCAAAAACAGAGGTTTTCTGGGGTTTTTATTTTCCATTCCCACCCATTTTATTCACCTGATCTCTTCCCCTCTCCCAGCTCAATCAGTCAGAGGCAATTCAAGCTTACAGCACTTCACTATAACCAGCCTAGCAAATTAAAAAAGCACACTTGGGCATCCTACTCCAGCTCAGCAAAGAGAAGAGCTGCCAATGCTACTGCAGTTTTTCAGAGTGGAAGATGAATAAAGATTGTGTCTTGGAGCAGTACATTTGAGAACAGAAACCAAAAGTGGGTTTTGTCCTTTTAATCAGGAAATTGTACTCACTCATGCAAACATGTATAAAAAAGCAACAAAATTAAACAAAAGTTATTCTAATGGAGAGTCTTCTTTTTTCCTGTTTCAAAGAGATGCCATTACTTGGCATTCTTTCTGGAACTGTTCTTTTATTAGAAGTATTTGAATGAGAGAACTGGGAGAAGGACTAATTTCGTTGTTGTTTTAGTGTTCAGTAAATTATTCCTCCCGTGGAGAGAATTACAATATATTCAACACCCATTCCTTCAATTTTTTGTTCCCATGACTTTGTAGACTTGTACAAAATCTATTTCTCTGCCTCTTAGAGAAAGTTTTGTGGCTTAATCAATTCTGCTTGTGGCTCACCTTTTAACTGGAGTGCAATATCTCTGTAAAGCTCCCGACCAATACGAAACTCGTCTGCATGCCAGATCTTTCCATCTGGAGTGCGAATCCTTGTTTCAGCAGGATTGAAACCTGAAAGGAAAAGATTCAAGAGTTGAAAATAACTCCATAAAATGTAAATACAGCTTTGTTAGAGTGGAAAGGATGGGAAACTGCCAAGTAAAAAAGTAACTGTGTGAATATCTAAAGTTAAATTAGAAGAAAGCAATATACCAGTCTGCCACTTGCTCGCAGTTGAAGAACAGCAGAATTGGTGAGGAAAAGATTATTAAAATTGTGAAAGGTTTTTTCAATAAGCTCTGAGAAAATAAAAAAATATTGCAATCAACCCAAACCCCAATACAGCAAGCTTCTTTTTATAGTAATTCTAATAAGAGACAGGAAAATTCCAAAGGAATTCACACTTCTGTAATTTAGCAAGAATTTCTTTTTACTTGTGATCAAACCATGCACCCCCAAATTGCCCAGAGAGAGGGTCCATGATTTGAAGCACTGCTCAGCGGATTGAGCTCTGCTCTCTCACCCTGTACACCCATCAGGGAGGGGATCTGCACCTCCATACCTCTATAAGATGGAGCAGCAGGCACAGCTGTCACCTTCCTGACCTTGGGAGTCACCGTGCTCTCCACGTTAGTGACCATGACAGGCTGCTCAGCATAGCCCAAGTGCTGCCCTCTGCCACTGAGCTCCTCAGAATGCTCCCACTGCTTTCGGATCCTCTCCTTCAGCTTCTCCAGCTTGGCATCGTGCTGCCGCTGCTTGAGGATTTCCAGCCTGTGAGCGCTGCAAATACTCGAGGCAGAAGGGGAAGACACTTTCAGTTCACTGTCCTGGGATGTGGTACTCTGAGAAGCTCTAGTGCTACTCTCATCTCCCCTGGAGCCACTGGTTTTTTCTTCTTCCAGTCTTGACAGTGCTGCCAGCCTGGGAAAAGGCTCATTACTCTGCAAGGCATTGACTGTGGGTCGGTCATTGAGGTACCTCACGATGGTCTCCTCGTCTGCAGCATAAGGGACGCGGCTGTCAAAGGCTCTGCTGTGCCAATCCTGCTGGTCTTGCTCGTGTGCCACACAGGCTGGGAGTTCACTCTTCCCTTCTGCTTCACTCAGCTCCAAACACGACAGCAGCTGCTTGGCCTCAAGCTGGCTAGAACTGTGGTAAGACAGAGAACTATATAAATCCCTGATGTAACACAAGGGGGGAAAACTCACCGTCAGAAACACAAATGTAGGACCCTCAAACTCAGCAATCAGCACATTCATCAACTAAATGAATGATTTCCTCTACCCTGGCTCCACTTAAAGGCAAGTTCTTTTAAAGTCTGACCTCCTTATATTTAATAGTGTGAGTCTGATCAAACAGAGAGAGACTTCTGTTCAAAATTTCATTTGTTGCACTCTCGGTCTGAAAAGAACTATATATAATGTTGAAGGAAATCAGCAAGCAGTAATGTCACCCTTCAATTCAAAAGAGAAAAGCCTTAAATAACAAGTATAGACTTAAGCATAATTAGTACATGAGCTATTCAATTAACAAAATTGACTCAAATCAGGCGTCAATTAACCCCTGTCACATGCAAGAAGGAGGACCACCTCACAGCTGACTCAAGTAATGGAAAAAAAGACCAAAACTTAGATGTCAGGATAATAATCATGTCCTATGGCCCCTTCTGTGTTCTGTACCACTTTTGTTCCATGAGAAGCTGTTCTTATAGGAGTTTCTCACATTCACAAAAATGTGACTTTAGTACTAGCTCTAGTACTACTACTACTACTCTTACTCCACACTGTCTTGGTAACACATTTGGGAACATATGCTGAAGAACTAATGAAACAAAGCTGGAAAAGCATAAGGAAACAGTCTTCTTGGTTCTTATTACTGAAACTAAATACCTGTCAAACCCATCAGGTACTAATGCCACAGCCATACCACTTGATGATCCAGCCCCATTTCAAAACAGTTGACTTTAAACTCATATTCACTAAATAAAAAATAAATTTGTAATATTTACTAAAAAAGTCCAACAACACACGCTGTCACGTGGGTAGGTGATGGAAGGAAGCAAACCAATTTTTTTGAGGAGGTGTCAGAAACACCACTGCTAGCTTAAATCTAATCTCAGCATGTTTTTCTTCAATAGTCAGCTGTCCCAGCACCGACCTGTAGGAAGCCAATGGCTCACGGAATTCCACACGACTGCATTTTTTCACATTGCTCTCCAGAGTGGTTGCTCGAAGAGGGCTGCGTGAGGACTTCTCCTTGCTTGATTTATTTTGGCTGGAGGACCTGGAACCTGAAGCAGAAAACAAAGAATGCTCTATGTATCCACCTCTCCAGAAACAGAAAGCTCCTGGGGCTGAATCACTGCCATAGTCATTCTTGGGTTTGAGCAGCTCTCTCTTTCAACAAGCTGATTTCAACAACCAGGAACAAAGCAGTAAGTGCTTGAAAAAATGACCATACTTAAAGAGAGATAATAATGCTTAAAGATTAATTATGAGTAATTAAATCTGTGAAGTTGGCTGTGTTGCCACTAGAGGTCGATCTGTCTGTTCTTCAGTAGCACACTACCAGAATGCTCTTAGGATATAAAACGAGGGCTTATTTCCTATAAGCAAATGCTCTCCTTCAGTCAGATAACAGAAGCATCAGATTTAGCAAATTTCCTGTCACAGTGGGATAAGCACTGCGTGGGGCAAGTCCTGTCACCCCCTCTAACCAAAAGACTGGGATAGAACACTCACCTTCCTAAGCTCAGGGAAGGAAACATCAGTTTCCTCTGGGCAATTAGAGTTTCAGGAATAAAGACCACAGGCAGGAGAGAAGCTGGGGGCAGGGAGAAGCCAAGCTTTCCCAGAATGCAGTGGCTTTATGCTGCCTTACACGTTCTCTCCTCAATAATACATACCCTTCCTGCTGCTCTTCCTGCTGGCACTAGCAGAGGGCTTCTTGGCATCCATGACTGAATCAAACACAGCCGTGCTGGTGGGAGCTATTTCCAATTTGTTCTCTATATGACGTAGCTAGAATTGGAAGATAATGCAAATTAAAACACTGTTTTTTATTTTTAAGCTATATTTTTATTTCCCCCGAACACGACAAGTTTTTCCTTTTTCACAACGAGTCAAATTGCAGGCAAGAGCAACTTCACAAGGCTGACATTGCAAAACTGTATGGTCTTATGGCCAGAAACTACTATTAAGTTTTGTTTAATGAGATTATCTAAATTAGGTTTTGTTGCATAGTTTTGCTCCCTTAAATAGGCTGTTTTGAAAAAATTAATGACATGCCATTCAGAGACTTAATGCTTGGCCTGAATAAAATATTAATTCCACTTGGAAAAAATTCTGTAATACTCCCTTATAAATGGAGCATGATAAAAATTCCACATGTAAAACCCCAAACTGATGCTCAGCTACTGAGAAAAAAGAGGGACATGGCTATGGGAAAGAGCTGAATTCCCTGCAAACCCAAACTGCTTGGCCTCACTGAAGCCAGGTTTTAGACACTACTACATCATCTTATGCACCTAAGTTAATTCCCACAGAAATACAGCAACTGCAATGCTCAGAATGGAAAATTATTAAATATACTGGTGTTGTCCCAGTTTCTGACTGGTTTGAGTAAGCAGAGGAGAGGTATTTTCCCAAGTTTTCAGAAAAAAGTGACATCCCCACTTAGTTAAACAAAAAGGTATTAAGCTTGCTGTGGCAAAAGCTTCTCCTTGTGTGCAGAAAACTTTCCAAGATAAAGCAATGTTCAACATTTACATACTCCAATGGCTTTGTGCTATTCACAGCTTGTTGAAGAGACAATCACTGAGGAAAATATTTTGGTAAAAGCTTTTGGAGCCACTAACTGATTTGAAAATGAGTAAAAAAAAAAACCAAACTAAACAATCCCAAAGGAACAAAAAAGAAAGTAAAAAAAGTACTTACAGCAGCCTTAGTCTGAGAAATAGAAGCCCATGCTGCAGTTAGATCTTCCAGGGCAGAAACAAAGAAATTAATTTCTCATTAGTACATGAAAAACAATGAAATAAAATGTTGCCTCAAAACAATTTTAATTCTCTTGCTAATCAAGTTATTTTCACAACACAGTTCCCACCTGTAAATCTCCTCCATGAAAGACTGTTATCAGTCAAGGCTCATCTTAGCAAAGCTATAAAGCATTTAATGTAATATATTATGAGTTTACTAAGTTAGGTTGAGTGCTATTCAACCCCTGAAATCAAATCCACCACATATAATAGAGGATGTTTAGAAGATAAAATGAAGCTGGTTATCTACCCCAACATAAATACTTTGTATTTTTCTATTATACTACAGTTTAACTACCTTTTTTTTTCCCCTTTCCATTTTCTTCTTCAGTAAACTAAGCATGAATACATGGTCACTGAAAGACTCTACTCAAAACCCAAGCTCCAAAGGGCAGAATTATGAACAGAAATCTTTCTGAACTGTACCTCCTACAAACAAAACAGAAATAATGTTTATGAACAAGCAGGGGGTACTAACCCAAGCCTTGTAATCTAAACAGACAGCACCTACTCCATAAGCAATTGAGCTCAGGAGGATGTAGTAGTGTTTTCCTCTATAAATATTTACTTCCTCAGTTCCCCTCTTTTGTGTCCTAATGGCTCTTACAATCTAATGGTTTATAAAACACAACAACCTCATGTCAGAACCATGGAGAGTAGTAGTAACAGCTGAAAGAAATAATCTCTTCCTCATAATAAAAACCTGCCAATTTCATTTCAGGCAAAACACAACAACACAAAGGACAAGGGTTAGGGAAGCAGCACAGAAACAACTTGGCTTTGACTTCTAGAGATGGTGCTTCTTGTCCACAGAACAGTACAGCTTCAAAAAGGAGGCAATTTTAACAGAAACTGGATATACCACAGGAAATAATCAGCAATAATGTTCTCTTACAGATAAAATAATAATATTTCTCTGCTTTCAAAACAACTTCTGGAGTCCAGTTTTGCCACACTGGAGATCATATGATTGATTTCAAACCACAAGCTTAGCACATGACTCAGCTGCTCTACAGACAAGACCTTTCTTCCTTTCTGGGAAGATTTGTCAGGGAAGTATTGTCATGTTAAAATGTTTCTGCCCCCTCCCTTCCTAAATTAGAGTAATCATAACAGTAAAAAGCTAAACAATTTCTCCAACTAAGGGAGACAAAAGTGCTGTAAAAGTCATCCAAGCAGAGATGCACTGCTGCTTTTCAAGTGTGTTCACCACTCTGGAACTGAGCAACTGTCAGAGGCTCTCCCTCACTTCCTTCAAGAGCCAAGAGTTCCCAATTTCTGCTCCTGCACTGCTCCTCCTCTCCAGCACTTAAAAAAAAATCTGTCTCTGCACCATCTTGGCAACCATATCCCAGGCTGGCAAGTGCTAATGCAGATCAGCAAATACTCCAGAGATCAGAGTACAAAACTGCTATCTGCAAAAAGGAAGCCACAGAACACACGCTCTTACTCCCAAACTGAGGCAGGAGAATGCTTTCTGGAGCAATTCCCCAAAGTTTTAAACAACTCATGACAAAATATCTCCCAAAACAAGGCAGCAAAAGAGAAAAGCCTCACCTCTGGTAGAATCCTTGCTTTGGTTATGCCTTGGATTTTGTAGAGGCACCTCATTAGACTTGCTGCTCCACATTGTGTCAATTTACCTAAAAAAAGAAAGAGTCCTGTAAGAATCAAAGAGATATAAAGTAAAAACTAATCTGTCTTGGTCTAAAGAGAACATAACCTTGATCATTATGATGAATGTCTACCTCATCTGATGACTTCAAACCTTCATCATGAACAAGGTCAGATAATCAGCATGAAATCACAGATGTGGTCACAGCTTCCTGCAGAAACCACCTAATTCCATGGATAAAGAAGGGTTTGATTTTGTTCTCTGTCATCAAGCAACATTAACTTGATAAAAGGAGGCCCAGAGGTCGATGCAATTTAGATCAGGGTAACAAGTATTGCAGCAAGCCTGAAGAATTCCACACTGGAACAGTGCACACACAGGCCTAACAGAGACAGCACCACATGGCTTGAACCTAGAAATGCTTGGGGAAAATCCCCAGCTCCACCAGTGACAGAATGAATGTGTCACCAGCCTCTGGAAAAGGAAAAGGGACAGCAAAACTGCATGGCAGGACACCACAGCCAGGAAAAAAAGACAAGGCTGGTGCCACCATTGCTTTCCTGTGAACTTTGAAGTTAAGACTCACAGTGAATCTAAAATTAGTGTGAACTCCCCGCCACTATCACCAAAGCAGTTTTTATAAAGGAAAAAAGGAAAAAAACCCCAAACAACAAAAAAAGAACCTAGACATGCTTACTGAGCTGTCTTCATAACACACTGACAACACTTCTGTTATGGAAAGAAACAATCAGGTGACCACAGAATTCCACAGGAAGTTCTAGACCTCTGAAGGAGTCATAAAAGCACATTTTCCTCTCCTTTCACAAACCCCCAGATGTAATTTTCCTTATTTTTTAATTACTGAAAATTTCTTTTGCTCTTACTTCCCTACACTGTGTGCCACACAAAAAAAGGCAATCAAATATAAAAATCAATCTGCTGGTAAAAGCAGACCAAAATTAACACTATCTACTACTTCCTGAAACAGATTTTTGTCCATATATTTTGTGACAAGGACTTTTATCAAATATGGTTTTAAGGATACTCACAGTGACCAGCAGTAAAGTTTGGTCTCACATTTAGTCATAAATCCTGTATTTATAGCAGTAAGTTATCTCAAAAAATTCCTCTATGCCCCAGGAAAAACTATCAATAATAAGAACACAGGTCTTCAAAAGAACTTTAGTTGTGACTTTCTTTGATGAGTTCAAGTAAGTGTTTGAAAGAGTAAGGAAAAGGCATGTAAGCTTATATATGTAGGTACAGAAACACAAGTCCACAATAATTCAGAAATTCTAGAAAGGAAGGTGGGTGTGTTAGTTTTTAAGTATCCAATAGCTATGGGCATTAAGCCAAGTGTAGTTAGAAAATTCTGCTTCCAGGACAGGTGCTGAAGAGCTCATTCATGCAGAACAGCACTTTGTGCCTCACATCATTCCTGCTGTAAATCACAGCACTGCCCTGCCCTGGAAATCATCCAGCTGATCCTCTCCATCACTGAGGAAAAGAGCTGTTGGGCTAGAAATGTAGAAAATAAATATTAATAAAAATGAGGGAATTTTCCATAGAGAACCGCTGAAAATACTGTATCATAGCAGTATCAGTTTCTGGCCAAACACTCATGTAACAAAACCTACTCCATATGTAAATTTAATTGGATGACTTCTGGACAAGCAAACATCTATTAAAGGATTAAGTATCCATCTTCATGTAATTGCTTGGGATTTATTCTTATCATTAGAATTATTAGTATAGATAAGAAAACTTAATCAGGGACTATAATTGTTCTTTTTATTTTACATGCACAAATATATACAGTTTATTTTAGGAAGCCATGCAAATGTAGAATTGCATACACTCCATGTATCTATATGAGAAGTACCAGATTAAACAATCTGAAATTGCTTGTTAATAGCTTTCATCCTGACACTAAAAACTGCAGATATAGAATTGTAACACACTCTGTGTATCCATATGAAAAGTACCAGATTAAACAATCTGAAATTGCTTAATAGCTTCTATCTTGACACTCTAAGCTGCCAGTGCTTTACCTGAGCTGAACAGAACTCATTCAGACAGTGAAACACTTTAGAGAACACCTCATATAGTGCACCCCACACACAGCGTGAGAGACACTGAGTTATTCCCACAGTGTGTGCTGAGGATCACCAGTGGTCAGTAATTCCATCTCAAACCTTCAAAAGTCTCCAGTGCCCCTCAGGAAAAGGCCATTCAAGCTCTCCTCCAAGCTGGGGAGAAATCAGAAAGCATCTTTTTGTACTCATCCTAAGGCACAGCTGCAGTAGCAGCTCCAGGTGTAAAGTTTGAGCCTCTCTGGCTTCAGAGCAGCCCCTGAGATTCACTGAGCAGCTCTGCTCATCCCAGGCTGCTGCTGATTCAAACAGGAGCCACGTCAGAACCCAGCACTCTGGAGCTGTCTACAGTTTCAGGAAGGCAACACTGCAGAATTTTTCACTCCTGATGTAATCATAACTCTGAGGGTTTGGGGTTTAGGTATCCCTCTCCCAAGCCTTTGGAATGGTGGGAGAAATTTATGAGCTTTTCAAAACCTACATACAAATAAATTATGTTGATTCCCATAAACTTTGAATTCCTTCTAAAATACCTTCTCTCTACTGCTACAGCTGACATGAATAAGCAGCACTCTATTAAAAAAAAAAACAAAAACAACAAACCAAATACTTTTACAATGAAATACCCTGCCTGTGCATAAAGTTCAACCAGACAGAGAAGATTCTTTAATGTTACCAAGAGTACAAAAAAGGATGGGGAATAAAAAACAAATCCAAACAGTTACCATATTTGTTTATAGGACTTGCATGCAGGGTAATAGACCAGTCAAACACTAAAATACATTGAAATGAATATTGATCAGAGAATAATACTAAGCAAAAAAATGATATATTTTCCATCAATACAGAAGTTGTCTTGAAGTCCCATGAATAACTTTTAGAAAAAATGCATAAAAAACTAAAATAATTCTGAAATGACTGCTTCAAAGAGATCTTGTTCTGCTAAAGTAAATCACCATCTCTATTTAATGCTGACCTTAAACAGAGACTGAGCTCAAAAGATGAAACACCAAAGAACTTCTGAGAAGACAGCACTGATGGCACAAGGTTATCTGCAGGCTGCATAAGGCTTTGAGAATCTTAAGATTGTTGGAAAAAAGGTGGAAGACTGCAGAACCAATAAAACTAATCTGATGGTTATGGGATTGCTCCCTGGGAGACACAGATATCCCACACAGATCCAGTCAGGGCTGCCTTGCCAAGCCCCTCCTTGGGGGAGTGATTAAGATACAAACACCCTTGTGTTCTGATGTTTCAACCCCACATCAAGTGCCCATCTCATTCTTTATTCACATGCCCAAAAAATAAATAAAAGTACACAAGAGAAGGCACAGCAGAACTGCTACAGATGAGGCCCTAAGAGGAAACACAACAGGAAACAATATACTCCAAACTCCTGGAAGAAACTGCATGGGGGGATGGATACAGGACCTGACAACCACTCTCTCCTCTACAAACACTGCTCCTACAAGAAGACACTGAAGAGAACTGACAGATCACAAAATGCATGAGAAAGCACCAGAAAGGAGGAAATGAAAACAAAGAGAAAACCACTGTCACGTAAGAAAGGAACATGAGAAACCCACACATTTAATACTAAACATACCAAGGATGGCACTGAAAGGTACAACAGACAGCAAATCAAGGGGGCAACATAGTTAACAGCACAACATTTAAAAAAGAGTGGGAAATATGAAAGCATAATATGCTTAGCAAAGATACACAAAAATGTGAAGAGTTTAAAAACGAGACTGGAAAAAGAGAAAGAAAACTGGGAGAGAAGCAGGATATAAAATGGAAGAGAATGAGAAAGCTAGGAAGGTGAGAGAAATGCAATGAACTTTTAAAGAACTGGCACAGAGAGCAGCAAAAAGGAAGAAAAGCAGCTTGTGTATTGGTCCAATTGTGAAGTTTCTCAAAGATCCTTGGTAAGGTTTTTATTTCCTTAGTAGCACAGACTTGGTAAGAAAAAGAAAGAGGAAACTCATAAGTCATGGCACTGAATCAAGGGAACAGGAGAGGAAACAGGAGAGGAAACTGAATTGTGCAGATTCAGAGAAGGAAGACAATGTGAGCAAGAGATCACCCACTGCTGTTTTCACTAACATTTTGTGGTTATGGGGGGGAAAAAAACCAAGTATGCACAGGGAACAGTGTTCCTCAAGACTTTGTTTCTTATAAAAACACAAGGGATACTAAATGAAAGGGATACCACAAAAGGAAATAAGAAAGTTTGCTATGAGTATGGAATGAAACAAGTTATTAACATTGACTTCTATGGGATATTCTCAAATGTTTTATCCACATAGTGACAGATTTTGCTACAAACTGGGTACACAGTGCACAAGGACAACATTTCATGCAGTTTAAGCAAAAATAATGCACCAATGCCAATAAAAGAAGCAATCTTTTCCTTTCTTTATGCCTGGGTGTCTCTTTGCCTGATGCAGGCAGAAAGTCAATGGGCTTATGTGGTAAAGCAAAGTGAACAGGGAGCCTGGTACAGGCTCAAAGGATTCTGCCTGGTTTTTTGTTTTATAAAAAACATATACCATGTCATACTGTAAACAACACCCTCCATGCAAGAACGAGAAGGGATGGAAACACGGGTGAACAGTGGGATCAGTCTCAGTCCTGGCTGCTGCTCCCCAGGAGCAAATGTGTGAAGCTGCTCTCGCCTTTGCCTTGAGGAGAACAGTGGGACTGGGCAAAGCAAGAACCATTCATTCCCTCATTCCCAGTGCAGACAGCACTGGAGCTCAAGGACCAGGGTGTCCCAGTGCCCCCACACCTCACACAGTGCCACTTGTCTGCGCAGGAAACGGGCACAGACACAAATCATTATTTTCTACTGTTTGCAAAAGCATTTTAAGTTTCCGTGAATAAATACAAAGGTGACTTTTGAATCTTAAAGGACCCTCTGGAACTCCTGTCTGTGCAGCTAAAGCTCTGCACTGCTGGCAGGAACAGACAAAGGTGGACAGGCACAGGCAGACCCAGCTGAGCAAATTGTTTTGCTGAGCCAGTCCACTGAAAGTGATGGAAATTATATTTAAAGATGCCAGGAACACTTTCTGTGTCTTCTCAAATACCACAAAATACAATTTATTATGATATGCTTGAGTCTAGAATAAAAATAACATTAACCTACTCGTTTTTCCTGAATCCAAGCCCTTACCAAACTGCATTATCTCACTTAAATGAGAGCTAAAAATATCCATAACACATTGTTCTAAGACTTGTTTTGGTGATGTATATGGGCTTTAAAAATGTTTTTTGGTACAAGAGTGACATATTCTTCCTTTGGCCAGAGCATATTTTGAGCAAACTTTGCCTTTCAACACTATCAGATGCAGGCAATGTACTGACCTTCCTCAGGACTGAGGACAAATTCCAGCACAACAAACAAACCCATGACATGTTTGTCCAAAAAGCTCCACATCTCCAGAATCTACAGCTGGCACTGCAGAATGAGGCAGGTCTTCCCTCCACCTTCTCCCAATGCTCATTTATACAATAAGCTTTCTAATGCAATGCCCAAGGAGCTGCTCTGAGTGATCTAATTTTAAATAATATCCAATATTTTGTCTTGTAATACAAGCAGTATATATACCAGAAGAACTCACATTCCAAATATCATTACTTTGGAAAATAATTAAAACAAAACAAAAGCTTCATAACTAAAATAAATGAAATAAAATTTGATCTGTCTTAAGCTAGATAACAAGAAAACTTTAAGGATACTAAGGCAGTACAAAAAAAGAGCAATCAAGATACACCACACACTTGCAGAGAGAAGAGCACTTAAAAATTGCAAAGCATGTGTCACTACCTCTAGCTTTTAACCAGGAAGATAAATGATATAAACACACATCCATCAAATGTCAAAAAAACCCTGTAGAAAATACAAATATGCTTCCTGAGTTCTATGATTAAATCATTGGCACTAGTCAGCTACTAAATCTGCATCCAAACTATAGTGAAGATTTCTCTATAAATGAAACATTTCTGGATCTGATTCTTTCCAACTGTATGAGAATGGACATTTACCACATTCTTTTGCTATGAAAAGACATGGCAACTTGCAAAAGTGATGAAGAAGTGATAAAAAAATAAAGCTGGCCCTAAAAAGGGACCAGTGGTTCTACTGAAATGGAATGTCTTCCTCTGCTGCACCACGTGCCAGGAGGTTCTCTGAGGAAATCTATTGAAATGAATGTTGTGACAGCTAGTGTAACTTGATTCATTGTTCACGAAGAAATCAGAGTACAAAGGCACAGAGAATGCATCCATTTATTAAGGAGGTGCACACAAGGCTTTGCCTATCCATTCACAAGTTCTGTATTTTCTTTGACTTCAAGGATCTTGGCATTTATGACAGAGAAGAAAATACCTCAGTTCCTAGAACCAGTAAAGTACTCCTGCATTTTCCTTCCTCAGCCTTTAAAACCAGACTTTGTTCACTCGTTCCACCTCCAGTTAGCAGAAACTGCACATTAGAAGATTTCAATTCTTGCAGCCCATAATAAATGCATTCTGCAGAATATGCTCAAATTCTTCAAGCTCTGTCTCATCTCACAAGGAACACCCCACTGTGAAGGAGCCTTCTTAGAACTCACAGGCAATGCCCTCAGCCAGGTACAAGAACCAGACCAATTTTGAGGACAGCAGCTTTCAATGCCTCAACAGAACCATGAGCACAGAAGCAACCTCACCTGCAGCTGTGTCAACTGCAGCATGATTGCTATTTCCTTTCAAAGCAAAGTGCATGAAAACTTCAGGGAAAATGTTCCAAATGCCACTTTCTCACCTTTGATGCCTCTGCTCAGAACTGCACTCAGAAGGAGCATCTAAGAAGTGCCTCAGAAACAAAACAAGGAGTCAGAACAGCCCAAACACAAAAACCTCCCAACAAGCTGAACAGTGACCACCAGTTCTGTTTCTGACCTGGCATTACAAAGGCAGATACCAGGACTCTGCTAAAGGACTTTTTCTTGATCTAGCTAAATGTAGCAATAAGATATTTTCTCATCTTTAAATAACACCATCCCTTTCAAAGTTTTTCTGTTTCAGTTTGAGAACTCCACCTGGTGCATTGCCATGGATGTGACTTAGTGAGAAATACTGCCATCACTGAGAAGTGCTCTTTGGAAGCTAAACCAGCCAGAATTTCTGTTAGCATTCACTAAGTTTCAATTGACCTGGTATAATTGATTAGTTCATTTATTTGCTCTATTCTTTCTCTAGCATATTGACAAAGGTTTCACACTTAGGCATACAAGTAATTTTATTCTCAATGGAGCAGTCCATTAAAGCCTATTATATCATTAGCACAATGATACACATCTATCTTCCAAGCACTTACATCTATGGATGAATTTTACACTTCTGGTGTAATCCAGCCACATGCCTAATATATTGACTGCACTGGGAAAGTTTTCTTTCTGCACTCAACCACCAAAGTCCTTCTGTTTTCATTACTGTATCACTACACCTGATCTTCTATTAACACTCACATTGATTTGAATAGCATGAATTAGTTTCAGTACACCAATAGCAGAGTTAAACATTTCTGCTGCACTGATAAAAAGGTGGCTCTCTGATGTCAGTTTTCAAGATGGAGTTGAGCAGATTTAGCAGCTCCACAGTGATGAAGGAATCCAAATGTTCCTTGCTACCTTCTCTAGCAATCATGTCACTCTGTCATAGATGCAATGCTCACCTGACTGCATCACAGTTCAACTCACTAAACTGGCAGTAAAATAATAACTTTTGTTTTATAGTGACTTTTCTTTCAGTTTATCAGGTTGCTGCCAGGACAGTCAAAGTGGGAGGAAAGAAGCAACAGCAGCACATGACACCATTCATGTTATGTTGTGCAGCTTCACTCACCTCCCAGAGAGGTAATACAGAATAGATCCAGTGCTGTGTGCAGACACTCCTGATTTCAAACCTAACTGGAATCACATTAACAGCACTGCAGCCTTGTCTGAGCACTTTAAAGTCAACGGGACTAAACCCATTAATGACTTTATCCACAAGTCTGCTTGATACAAGGAAACCTTTTTAGCAGAAAGCAGCTGTATGTCTGGTAGAGGGGTGAAAGGAGACACCAAGTTCATCACATCCAAGTGAACAAAACCTTCAGTACAGATGTATCAACTCCAAGATTAGATCCTTATCCATTTAAGGGATGCTTATGCTGGGGTGACAGAAATTGCCAACAAAGTTATTCCAAGACAGAAAAGACATGATCCACATTGGGACTGGTTTATCAGGACAGTGTTCAAACCTGAGCTATGCACCAAAGCTTAGTAAAACAAACCCATGCAAACGAGATGCTCATAATTTTAAAATCACTTTCTCTCAGTCACCACCACACCCAGCCTGGCCAGCCTGCAAGGTGATCCATGCCAATCAGCAACACAGAATCCTACAATGCTTTGGGTTGGAAGGGACTTTGAAGATCATTTAGCTCCAACTCCTGCCCATGGACACGTTCTGCTATCCCAGGTTGCTCTGAGCCCCATCCAATCCAGCCTGGAACACTTCCAGAGAAGGGGCAGCCACAGCTCTGTGAGCTCTGTGCCCCCTCACCACCCTCACAGGGAAGAATTTCTTCCCAATGCCTAAGCTAAACCCAGTCTCAGTTTGAAGCCATTCCCTCTTGTCCTACCTCCACAGTTCCCAACAAAGAGTCCCTCTCTGGTTTCATTGTAGGTCCCTTGAGACACTGAGCATGCTGTGAGGTCTCCATGCAATCTTCTCAGCCTGTCCTCACAGGAGAGGTGCTCCAGTTCTCTTACCAACTTTGTGGCCTCCCCTGGACCTGCTCCAGCAGCTCCATGTCCTTCCTACACTGGGGATACCTGAGCTGTACACAGCACCCCAGGTGAGGCTTCATGAGAGAGGACCAGAGGGGCACAATCACCTCTCTCCAAATGCTGCCCACACTCCTTTGGATGCAGGTGATTTCCACGATGCCCTGGCCCCTTGCAGAAATGTTCCATTACTCCATAAATTAAGTCGCTCTGCTCAGCGGGAGCAGGATACCTTCTGTTTAAATAGCGTCACTCACAGAAACCGAAGCCTTCGACAGTTTACAGTGTTCACGTGGCCACACCCTCAGTTGTATCTAATTATCTCAAGCGTTACCTAATGAAACTGTTGCAGCAACCAGAACTATAGCGAAGAGACAGCAAAACTTATCCCGTCGGCGCAGACAGCCCGACAGAATACTGAGAACTTGCATGCAAAGCTGTGAATCACTTACAGCTCCACACGTCTGATCCATAAACACTTTTGGTGACTGTACTTTGAGTTTTCAAATCAGGAGAACAGTTGAAGCAGCTTAAGATGACACCCCCCCCCCCCCACTCCAGAACCGATCAGTCAAGTGTTATATTTTCAATTTCAAGACAGTGGATTGCTCATCTACACAATGAATTTGACAGATAAACCTCTACCTGCAAACTTACACAACGTGCCAGGAGATGCTCAGCTGCTGAGCTACAGCTTACACCCAGAGACACAAACAATCAGAGAATCAGAAAATCGTCAAGGTTGGAAGGCACCTTTAAGATCACCTCTGAGGATGGTAACTCCACCACCTCCCTGGGCAACCTATTCCAGTGCCTGACCGCCCTAACGATTCCACAAAACCTACACCGACAGCAGGCAATACACCACCCAAAACTGCATCCACAGGAAAAAAAAACCCCAAAACCAACAAACCAAGCCAGTCATACCCGTCTGGAAGCCTTCATGCCTCCGAGAGGCACAGAGAATGGCAGCGATGGAGTCCGAGAGCGCTCGGGGCAGATGCTGCCGGGGATGTCAGCGGGACTTTGAGCGGGCACGCACCGAGCGATGCCGCAATGCCGGGGCAGGACGCCCTGGCACGGCACACGCATTTAGCAGAGCGCACATTTAAACTTTAAAAGCGCCCTCCCGGTGCTCGGGGCGGCTCCGAGGGCAGCGGGGCCACCCCGGGCTGTGGTTCTGTTTGTCCACGGAAACACCCGGGATCGCCGGTTTCCCCCACAACGCGAAAAGACAACAGCGAAACGGAGCACCCCAATCTTCTCCGTTCACCCACCATCCCCCGGTACGCCAAGCAGCGGAAAACAAATTAAAACTAGAAAAAGAAAGAGACTTAACGGGTGAAGCGGATGCCGCGGAGACGCCGGAGCCGGGCGCAGCGGCCGAGCCAAGTGACAGCCGGCAGCTCCTCGGGCCGGGCCCGCCCCGGCCCCACCTCGCCCGACGCCCCGGCGGGGCGGCACCGCCGGCCGAGCGCGGCCTGGGGCGGCGGCGCGGGCCGCTCCCGCCGCCTCCTCACCTGGTGGACGCCCGCTGCGCCGGCGGCAGGTCGCGGCACATCCCGCGGAGGGCGGGCGGAGGGAGGGCGGCCCGAGCCCGGTGCGCGGCCCGTCAGCGGCGGCTCAGCGCCGCCATTACCGGCCCGCAACTGACACGGAGCGGCGGCGGCGGCGGCGCATCGGGAACTCTCGCGAGAACCGGCCCGCCGGCCGCCGACCTTCCCAGCATGGCGCCGGCCCGCCGGGCCCCCTCAGCGCCCGCCGCCATGTTGGGTGCGGCGCGGCCGCCCTGCCCTGCGTCTTTCTCCGGGATTTCCCTCGGAGATTGTCTTGTTCCCCTCACAGCTGTACAGGCCTGACCTGCCGGGGCAGTCCCCTCGCGTTCCTTATGCAGGGCCCTGGGTGTTGGTGCAAGGCCAGGACTTGGCAGTGCTAATTAAACCCGGCGCTGATGCTGGCATTCCTGAAGCGGCTCCAGCCGAAACTAGGGCACCACTTTTTAGTCATTTGTGTTCATAGCCTTCATCTTTAGAAATTTTTTTTTTTTTTTTTTTGAAATGAAAGAGTCTTCAATTACACTCTCCCAAATTTAAATTTAAATAAACATTTGCAGAACTTCAGAGACATGACTGAGTTCCACGGGCTTCATTTCACTTTTATCACTCATTATAAACATGAATTAAGAATTTGTTAGTATACTGACTTCTAATGCATAGATTCCACCCTGAAGATGCATTAAAACCACCCACGCTTCAAAAATAGGTCTAAGATATTATCCAGCGCTAGCAAATTATTTACACTGAAGAAAGAAAGTTATTAGAATAGGAAAAAAGAATTTCTTCCTCCAGTTATTTTGGGAATGCTCCCTTCAGGGCCTGTCTACAACTTCCCCAGTCTGGTTTTCAGTCATTAGTGAGATTGTTTGGTGCCAAATTTCTTGGGGGAGCATGGGGGTGGAGAGTTATCAACCCCAAACACTAAAGGAACATGTTAACTACCATGATAACTATTTTTTTTCTTTATTTTTTTCTTCCTTTTTTTTTTTTTTTTTACTTCACTAGAAAGGATTAATCTATTTGTACATAGCCTCTCCTCTAGAAAATGGCCATCACTTTGCATGTAAGTTATTCCAGTATGAGAACATCATAGGAAAACACCCTAAATACTGAGAGATTTCAGCTATAAAGTTTAGGCAATGCAGAATTTAATCACATTTCAATTACAGGATTCTCATTTAGCCTTAATTTGGGTCTTTTGCATATACAAGCTAATTACAGAGTACATTTTCCTGCATAAACATACCTCCTTTGAAAGGAGAGGTAAACCCGAGATGTCAGTGGTTAAACCTTTGGAAATTATTTTTATTTCCAGCACTGTGCAAATTGGACTGGAAATGGTCAAAGTGCTCCTTGGGCACTTTTAAAATTTATTTTATAATTATTTTGATTTTGCCAGCTGAGGGGAAAAAAATACCTGAACATGGAAAGACAAGCACAGGTCCGGTGGGAAAGAGTGGCAAGTAGTGCCAAATTCCCTCCTGAGTTCTCAAAGAGCAAACTTTGCTGCTCCCAAAAGCAGGAGACTGAAAGTAATAATAATAATAATAATAATAATGGCAATTTCAGTCAATGAAAACAATATTAATGCAATCTATGGGAGCCCTGATTGCAGACTAGGGCAAATGATATTATTATATTCCCCATCATCACATAGTGTTTGCTTAAATTTACTGCTTAATATTGCTGGACTGGCAGCCTATTTAAATTATTCAGCACTTTTGTAATGTACTGCCTCTTTAATTATGCTTTTAAACAGAGTTTCTCTTTTCTGCTTGGAAGCAGTTAGTCTAGTTTCATGCTCCTCCTTCTTTCTCATCTCCACGCAAACTAGGACTTTCTCAAACATGGAAATCATTTTGTTTAAAGGGAATTAAAAGGCAGTGTTTGTATTCTGGTTTTGCTCCTGTTTGTTCTCTGTACCTACCAGTGGAACCTAACTGGTTTGAGAGTGAATCTTTGTCACTTTCAAAGATTCCCTTGCAGTGAAGTGAAAAGCTCTGATGGCCAAACACCCAACACGAGGAGAGAGAGAAAGAAAAAGACATTCTCGTGGAAAACGCAGTCCCCTTGTGGAATTCAGAAATAAAAAAAAGCTTTTACCTGCACACAGCCCCAGGTGGGAGGACAGGGATGGAACCCTCTGCAGCTGGACGAGCTCCCTACAGGGCAGAGCACGGTGGGGAACAGCAGCCCTGGTGCTGGATGGAGACACTCAGTGAGGGAAAAGCAAAGAGCCACATTCTCATCTTTCACTCACTCGCTCATTGCAGCTTTAAGAAAGAGGTTTGGAAAGTTTTCCACTCCACACTGTTCTTGCACACCCCTTCTAAAATTAGAAAGGGGCAGCTGGCTCCTGCAGCCCGGAGCCCCCAGACTCCCTCCCCCCTTTCCCTGACTGACGTGGCTCCCAAGAGCCATGGAGGAATTTGGGGAAGGGTGCTTCCACCTGTTGGACGTGGAATGAGATTTTCCAGGCACACCATTATAAATCCAACTGTCAGGAGCTGACAATAAACCAGGACACAGGACAGCTGTGAGGATTACAGGACACCCCCCCCCTCTCTGCTCTGTACTCCTACAACTTTGCAGTCCAGCTGACAGCAGAAACAATGCATGAAAAATTGTTCTCTTATGAATTAAAGGCATCATTTCAGATTTCTTCCCACAGTTTTCCAACTGTACCACAGGGTCCTAACACAGAATCTGGCAAGTTGTTCATGTTTCATTACACCCCTCCAAAATCAGATTCTTTTTCCCAAATACAGCATGCTGGCCTTTGCACTGCAGGTGGTGCATATAGCTGTGTCCTGTACAGCAAATAATTTTATACCTACCTTAACATGGAGCACTCACCTTACCCTTTGCATTCAGTTTGATCTGGACTTTTTGTTCAAAACAAATACAATTTTCAAAAACAAGCATATGAAAGCCACAACTTATTTTTTAATTTAATTTGCAGAAAGAGTATGATTTTGTTGATGTGGGGAAAAAAAAAGGAGGGGGGGAAATTAATTATTTTTTCCAAACCTGCTTAGCATGCCGCACACTCAGCACAGCATGACTCAGAGCAGGGTGTGAGAGGCAAGGTAGCACCAGCAGGGCAGTGCTTTGTTCTGGGTCCCTTCCACAACAGCCCCTGCTGAAGGCAGTAAGGTGTTTCCATCCTTCAGGTGACAGCAGGAGAGGGGCCACGCTCCCCCTTCCACCTGCAAGGGGCTCTCACCAACTGCAGCTCCATCTGCTCACAGCCCAAGGAGCACTTTGACCATTTCCAGTCCAATTTGCAGAGTGCTGGGAATCTTGTCTGCAGCTTGGTGTGTAGCTGGTTCAGCCCTCCCCCAAAATATCATGTTCTACTCACAAGTTTTTTTGCTAAAGGCCACAGAAGAATGAAAATCCCCTTCTTGGTCTCAAGGCCAGATCTGGTGTCTTTGCTCTGTAAAACCACATTTTTTCTGCCACAAACTAATTTCCTGATCTGCTGACAGTCAGGGTCACTTCAACTTCACAAGTGAGATTTCTCTAGAAGGAGCCAAACTATTTTGCAGTTTGGAAAACCTCAAATGGCTCCGTTTGCCCCAGGCAATGAAATAATTATACAAGGAGGATAGCAATCAGCTGCCTGGGAAGAACACAGACAGACATTACTCTTCACCTCTGGCTGAGTAGGAGTTGCTTGATGAGATCTGCATTAATTACCTGTGGATATTTAATGAGAGCCTTTTAAGGACAAAGCCACAATCAGCTACAAAAGGCCCTGCTGCTTCAAGAGCAGGGAGAGTCTTCTAATCCTGAGCCTTTTCCTCTCCTATGGAAGGACTACATAATCTTGTTTTTAATTTTTTTCAGACTAAGTAGCACAACATATTTAGAACAGCTTTGTAGGCTTTCTCCACAGTTCACAACAACAGAAAGATTTTCCTTTGGCTACAACAACATTAAGTCTTCAGTTTCCAGACACCTTCCTATTTTCTCTTGAACCAGGAATACAGCTCTTTAATACCTACAAGGAAGAGGAGTTTTAGGAACAGAAAATTACCTGTGTTAAATATGTTTTAATTGTATATGTGTGCAATCTTCAACTTTGTCTTCTTTTTTGATGTGGCCAGTCCTGATAATTCTTTTTAAAGTTACTTCTCAGCAAGACTGTCCCTCCAATCAGTTCACAGTGCCCTGGTTTGTTCACCAAAAGTACAGAACATGCAGCAGGGAGTGGAAAAAGGATGAAGTCATCCCTTTTGTCAGCTACTGACTCTTGTATGGGGCTAATGAAACAAGTGAACCATATCTTATCATTCGTTCCAGCTGAAATCAGAGCTGGGGAATCAGTACAAGAACACCAAGTAAAGACAATTCACAGCCATTTCCTGACATGTTCCCAGTCAAACAAAAGCCCTGATATTATGAAATACATGCACCTGCATCCCAGTATCTACCACTCCACTCACTTCTTTAAAGTTCTGAATTTTGCAAAAGGTTGTATTTTAGGCATCTGTAGTTGGTCAAAGGTGAATGAGCAATTTAAAAATGGGGGGAAAAAAGTCTGACCACTTAAAATTCAGTGGGCAAGTCTTAAAACAGCTTTATAAAACAAACAAGTATGTTTATTTTGAATCATTACTAAAATAGTTTACATAATATACAAACAAATATGCTATGAGGACAAATTTGAAAATAAGTCACAGTTGTTTTTTTTTTTTAATAAAAAGCATTTGTCCAGTGAAATGTTCAAAATATAAATGCCCTCTTTTCCTTTCTGAGCTATTAAACATCCAGAAAAACAGCACTTCCATGTCTTCTGACTGTTTTTATTTCTACCCATTAAAATAGGAAGCATTATCCATTGCTGGCTCTCAATAGTTAGAACAAATCCAGCTCTGCTTTAAGTGCCCACAGCTCTGTGTCTCCCAAACTCTGCTCTTTTATTTGCTTCAGGTGATTTTGGTAAATTTCTTTTAACACCTCCAACCTTGCCTAGCAGAAAGAAGCCAGAAGCTCCAGCTCCTCAACAGGTTTTCCTGTTGAAAATGTTTTTTTTTTTTTTTTTTTGCAACAGGACAGTTCAAAGGGCTTGTGAATGAAGGATGGGCCAAATCTCTCAGCTGCTGCAAGAAAACATCCTATTAATTTGAGAGCATCTTCACACATTCCTTCATACTCAATAAAACCAAATGGACATGGACCAGTGGCTCAGAGCATGAAGCAACAGCAATGAAATGGAAGTGCTGCTATTCTCTTTATTTTTTTACCCAAAGTATTTAACAATAGAAACAGGTACTTGTTGTGAGGAACTCCTGACATGAGAGACTAAAAAACATTTTAAAAGCATGCTCTGCAAATCTGTTCTTTGCTAGAAATTTATACAGCAAGCAGGCAGCAATACACAGATACAAGAAGTTATTTTTTTTAGGATATCAAGTACCACAAATAAATAGATTCTCTCAATGCAAAAATAATGATCTTAGTAAAAGGAGAAATAAACTATGTCTTCCTAAAGTTGTGTTTGGAAAGGAGATAGTATGTACACGGGGATGACATTTTATCATTTCCATCCAAATTTTATGACTTGCAAAACTTTGAAAGAGTAGAGAACTCCTGCAAGCAGCCAGGCAAAGAGGTACTGAGGAATTATTTAACTGACCTTACTACTGAATTTAAGCAACCTTTGCACCTCTTCTTTTCTCTTTCCCCAGAACTGTTTGGAGCAGGCTCATTTAAGGAAGCAATGCTTGCTGAAAGGTTCTCTACAGGTCACAGATCTTTGAAGCAATTTTGCTATTTCTGCAAGTGGCCAGAGATAGCTGACACCTATGTTGTGATCCAGTGGATCAGGAAGAAGCTTGTGCTTAGACTCAAATCACTTATTCATCATTTTCAGTTTATTTCTTATGTTAGAAGTGAAGTAAGCAATTGTGGGAGATGAAGGTGATGGCTTTACATTGTTACCTTGTCAAATGTGACACCAGCTTTATGCACCACCAGAGGAGGATCCTCACAGCAAAGCCAACAGTGCTTCAACACAGGTTCAGAGGCAGATGAGTGACTCTGAACTGAGGCACAGCAATGTTGAGCTCCAGGATACCAAGGCTGAATGCATCACTGAATACAATTTACCAACAAGTTCCTTGCTTACACGCTGTAGTTTCCTTAGAGAAGTCCCACTTGCTTTGGCAGAAACAACTCTGCCAGCTGGTGGAAAGGCTCAGCACAGAAAGGACTGGTCTGTGGCTGCCTGAGCTCAGCAGCCACGCTCAGTTCTTCCCTCTCTGCCTTGCAACACACATTTTGTATCTTCCTCCTTTCCCAAGTGCTCTCCAGCAACTTTTATGTGCACCCCTCTAGAGGGAGGCCCTTTTCAGGCCAAACGGGCAACACAAGATGAGATATCCGGCTCCACAGTCCACTCAGCTTATCTGTGTCCATGCCATTGTAAGAGCTGGGAACATCTGAGCTGGTGAACTTTGCCCAGAGGAAATCCCGGACTTTCTCCTCCACCTCTTGGAAGGTGAGGCTCTTTCTCAGTGACTGCTCATCCAGGAGAACTGTCAGCACGAGGGCCACGTCCTTAAACGCTGCGTTTTCATGGTCACAGTACTTGTAAAAGATCAGGGTGGAGCCTGCAGGCAGCGACTCAAATCTATGCACCACTGCCACCTTCTTGCCCTCACTGAAGCCAGAGCTGAGCTCTGTGTCCACCTCCAGCTTGACAATGTCACTGTCCAGCACAGCCTTGTCCACGCCGTCGATGCTGATTGTGGTGGCGTTCTGGGACGAGGCAAAAGCATTGGCAATCTCATTGCTCAGGCACCTCAGGGCCTTCTCAGCTTCCTGGCCAGCTGTGAGCAGCAGGATAGCAGGCTCCAGATGCTCATGGGAAGAGTTGAGACGTTTCTCAAGGGACACACGGGCTTTTCTCCACAGTCTGGGGTCCTGGCTTTGGTAAGTGTTTTTTAGTTTCTCCATCCGGACCCGAAACTCTTGCAGAATTTCAGCATCTCTCCTTGAGGAGGTTCCACCTTGAATCCCACTCCACAGGATGTAAAGCAGTGGGACACAAATTAACAGAACCAGTAACAAAGTCCATATCTTGTGAAATCCATTCTGTGATTCACTGTCATCTATAGAGAGATGGAGCAAACAAGAAGAAAATGTTTTAAAAGGCATCAGAAGTCAACAAGTGAAAGGAAAATAAGAGGAAACAGTGAAATGATCCCATTCTCAATACTGGGACAGTAGTTGAAGAGCATAGAAAAGATCTAGTTAAGAAAGGAAAGGAAAGTGAAAGGAAAATAAGAGGAAACAGTAAAGCGATCCCATTCTCAATACAGGTACAGTAGTTGAAGAGCACAGAAAAGATGATCTAGTTAAAAAAAACCAAACCACAAAACAGAGAACACAGTTTTGAACTCAAGCCACTTTGTGAAGTGACAACATTAAAAAAAAAGAGCATTTTTACATATTCCCACATTGACTGAGACTAAATTAGACCTTCTTCTGAAAAAGGAGCTCTTAAAGTTCATCAATATTCCATTCACTTTAATAAAATCCAAACTAAGAGCTTAAAATGGTTCTGAAAAAGGTCAAAGCTTCTCCTACATTTATGGCCTGCAGAAAAGATCCTACAGAAAACCTGGCTGCACCAGAATGATTTCTGTGTTATTTTTCTTGCCTATTCCCTTAGGATAAAAATAGTTCCTGCAGCAATTTTTGCATCTCAGACACTGGTGGTCAACACTATCAGAGAACGTTGTGGCCTTTGGATCAGTGAGCTTCACAAAGTACACACAGCAAACCACGTCCATCAAAGATCAGATATTTTGATTTGGTTTCATATTTGAACAGGTAAATTAACACTTGTTTCGTGCACTGCAAGCAAAAGGATTCTGTTCCCAGTAAAATGAGTGACAAAATGCAGCAATCTTCCTGGAAACAGGAAGAACTGCATTCCTTTTGTTCCCCTTTTACACCCCAACTTTTATCAGGACAGTAACAAAACAATAGTTAAATAACACCACCACTAGCCCTGCCTCAGTCTTAATCTTGTAAACATTACAGATAAAAGACCTGAAATTCAGGTGAAAATGTTATCCATTACACAACACCCTTCCTTCCTTCATGCTGATGCCACCTCCCAGCAAGCAAATCATCTGTTCTAGCAAGGACCTTCAGCTTAACACCAACTCCAGGAACTGAAATACTTGGAAAGGCATAAAAATGGTTAAATGTCACACAAGCATGAGACAGAAGTGAAAGCAGAAGTCTTACTTCTGGCCAAAGGCTGTGACTGCTTCTCTGTACTGGACTGATACCGAGATTTACTTCTGCCTGTTAAGAAATAAGAAAGGAACATGAGAAGAACACTAAGACAACAATTATGCCCAATCTTCCAGCAGGGAGTTGAAATCACCAAACTGCATTATTTTCAACAAAAACTTTTACATGCAAAATCCCACAAAGCTTACAGGAAGGGCAACAAAGCACCCTGCTGAACCAAACCCAGTTCTGCTAAGATGGAGCAAAGGTGAGGCTGTCACCTCATCCCAGGTGGGGCAGGGTCAAGCTCAGGGGTTTCAGTTCCTTTCCACATCTTTCTCCCCCTTGTGCTCAAAAGAATCATCCTGAACAAGGAAAATGACCCCTTCACCACTGTCACCAGCCTGAGAAGCCTCACTCAAGTGTCAGAGCAAATCTCAATCTCTGCTCTTTGCCAAATGCCAGCTCCCAAGCCATCCTCACAACCTTGCCTAGAAAGCACAAGTCCCCAGCCTACCACAAATTACCCCCAAAGATTTCCAACTCTTGAAGAATTATGCAAATAAAACTCCATTTCATGTACAAGGTGATAAAATGGAAGAAATTTAACAAGCTGTTATTTTCTGCACAAGGATCCCATATCCCAATTAAGTTTCCTGATTTTGCTCAAGAATTTGAGAGGCATAAAAATGGAAACTTAATTAATGGACACACTAGAAAAACAACATAATGCAAGACCTAAATAGTAAAAAACAAAGCAAAATGTTAAATGCACAGTCTTCTTTTCCCTCTCCTTGCAGCTTGGGTTGGAGGCCTGCTTCATCAGCAATCAGTTTCTTGGGATGAATTATGCCTTTAAAGCAAAGTGCAAGCTTTCAACTTCAAAATATACTTTTGGTCTATTTAAATGGGCTCAGACAGCAAAGTACAAGAGGCATTATCCATAAAGTGTTATGAACAACTTTCCCAAGAGACCAGCATGAATATAAACTGTGCAATTTTTGGTCAGCATGTTTTCTACATTTAGCCAGGTAATTAAAAAGACAGGAGAATTTATGGCTCCTTGTTGAACAGCAACTGGTTCAAAGCTGAAGGCTCTTTAATATATAACCAAATCCGGACTGTCAATGGCACTATTGAGAATAAATTGAACAAACATACCCTGCAGTAGTTATTTAAAGACACTGAAATAAACTCCATAACCTTGTTTCTGTATGAATGTAACTGCAGAAGGTGCTAAAAGCAGCTCTGCTTTAAGCTGGGGCTTAACTGGCTTAATGAACTGCCCTATTCTGTAATTTCAACCCCCTACTCCAAAAGGGCACAGCCATGGAGCTTGTCCTGGCTAAGCTTATCTCAATCTTCTAAGAGTTAACAGCTCAAAATCACCTCAATTCTGTAACACAGCACAGTGCAGCTCTGTTTGCACAGAGCAGGTTTCATATTTAGGTGACAGCTGTAACTCAAGCACTAAAGGAAAAAATAATTCAATTAACAGATCTTAATCTGCCTAAGAATTGTGCATTATTTACAGCACAATTTGCACAAAAGACCCAGTAAATTTTTTCTTGCTTAATTCAAAAAATCTAACTTCTGCAGACACCTTAAAGATTTCAGAGTTTTAAGTGATCTTCCAAAGTTATTCACCCTACACACAAATAACCACTCCTGCAGCACCTGGAAGGGCACAGAAAAGTAAAACTACCAGACAAGATAGAACTCTCTGCATCAATTAATTTTTCAAAGGCATTTCACAGATGTGCAGCTACCACAGGATGAACTTCTCTCCTGATAGCACCATGGTTTAAAAAAAAGCCAAAACAAACAACAAAACCAAAAAGAAACAAAAACCCAAGCAACCCCTGCAGGTTGTTCAGACTGAAATCTGATTTACAAAACTTTGTTTATCTGTATCTAAACCTGTTGAGGATAGAAACAAGGACCAAGATTTTACAAAGAATTCAGAACATTTTCTTTCAAGCACTCTTCCAACAGGAAGGGAAAAAAAAAAAAAAAAGGCAAACCCAAAAAAACCTCCAAAAGTCTGAAACACTGGGAGTCATCAGATGAGCAGACTGGATTTTGCCTGCAAAGAAAAATGCTGCTCCTTTTCAAGAGTATTAGGACAATTAATTCAGTCACAGCACAGCAAGCCATCACTTCTCAGGGAAAGGATAAAAGGGAAGGTTTGTGCACAAACTAACATTCACTGCCACCAAAAGGTAAATAAAGGTTTTGTTCCCCTCCTCAGCTTACCCCACAAAGCCCCTACTCCATGCTCTGCATTTACTGTCCCATGAGTCAACTCCAAAAAGAAAAATGAAAGAGAAAGTGGAGCATTTTCTGTGGTCAGCAAGCTGAATAACCTCACAGAGAGGCTCTGACTGGAATATGCTGCCTTCTCCAGTTTCTGTTTGAATCTGCCTCCTGAGTGCATGCCCATCTTCCCAGACAGTGTCCCAGGGCACAAGGAAAACCAGAAGCAGAGGAAAGGAAAATAACTCTGTCCTTTTCATCTAATGACAGGGAAAGACTAAGTTCTCTTGTTTTACTTACTCTGTGGTGCAGAAGTTGAGTAGCACTCTTGATTTCCCTCAAGGAAGTCAGCCTTTATTCCTGAAAGCAAAGCACAAATGGAAGAACTCAGTCCCCACATCAGAGATCAGAACAGGACAGCCACACATGCTCTGGCTCTTTCTATGAATTCCTCAAGGCTAATCAGGAGGAGGAGGAGGATATGTTGTGATGGCAAACCAGCACAGCCTCCTGGACCTCTCTGAGCTGCAGAAAGTTACTTTTATCTATTACAAAGGGCTTAATTTGGCCCTTCACCCCAAGGCTTTTGCCAACATGACAAATCATTCTTCTTATGGCTTCTTTTAAAAAGACATGTAACTTCCTTCTGTGGCTAAAAATAATCCCATTTTTTTTTCTCACTTTATCTCCCCATTGCTTCTGCAATACACATGGAGAAAAATCTCTGAGCAATGAGCAAAGTGCTCCCTCACCTTGAAATTACTTGGTGTAGTCACTCCCCCTGCTAAAGTCAAAGATAATTCAGCTCTTTAGAACATGAAGAGTTTTACTTTTCCTTGCCTGAGGCAATTAAAGATCCACCCTCATATGTTTTTTGAAGCAGGGAAAAAACTTCTTTCTGTTTTGCTTTTCAAAAACCACACAGTTGGATATTTATCAAAGTTGAAATCTGCCTTTTCTTGAACTTTAAGGTTTTTCACCCAAGCAGATTATCATCCTATTATAACCAGTTTTGCTTTGGCTCAGGCAGGAGTACACACTGAAGCTTTATTTTTTTTTAAAAGAAACCCTTTTTCATCCATTCAGATTTCAACTCAAAAACTTCCCCCTTTTCCAAAAGAACTGAATGATTGTCATTTTAATACATTTAAGCAATTATTTGTTACACCATGGAAGACATGCTGATAAAAGCTGTTACCTTTTAATGGTGCAGAAATGGTTGGTTTCTCAGTTCTGTTACTATCATGAGTCTTTGCATTTTCCTTTACTGTACTCTCTTCAAAGTAAACTGTAGTCCCACCTGCCAGGAGCAAAAAAAGAATAAAAAGAGGATTGGCAAGATCATAAATCTGAAGGATCAAGTTGTAGTTTTGGAACATCCATGACCTAAATCAGTGATTTTCTAAGTTGTGAACTCCCAAAAGTTACTCTCTTAAAATGCAACAAAAAGCAACTAAAACTTGAAATGCTTATGTTAAATTTGAGTTCACTAGAAATACAGCTGTCTACACCACCACATGCTTCTCAAAAATAAAAATTAGGAGTTCTTGGCTTAAAAACATGAATATTAGGAGCCAAGAAATTCGTTATACTAAGGGATTCAGTGTAAACACCATGGGAGTATAGAGAGTTTTTCCCACAGCTTTGGGTTTTTTTTCCCCTTAAAAACAATAATTGTGCTGTCTTTCTTATGCAGCATTGGGCAGAGGGGAAAAGAGGCAGAAGCAAATACAGAAAATAAGTTCCCTTTTAATGGAGTCCAAACCATCCTTTAGTTAGGTCTCATTCTCTCCTAATCCATAACAGCAACCTAATTTCACCCCTCAGGTAGGTGAGAAGAATATAAATCAACATTTTTCAGCTGTTTGCCAAATCACAGACTCATTGAGCTGTGAAACCCAGCTCAATTAATGTCACTAACTAGAAAGAGTAAACCCTGTAGGATATCAGAGGTCACAGAGCAAAGGTCAGGGCTGGGAAACTAAATGCAGGAAAGGATAAAATGCAAACCCAGAACCAAGGGGCTGACAAGAAAAAGCTCAGGTATGGAATAAAAAACTGTAGAACAGTTGGGGAACAGAGATTGTGGCAGAGCTATCAAGCATCAGCAAACAGCAAAGGGAAGAATACAATGTGCAATTTTTTTCTGACATTCACTCTGGGCCCTTTTACTCTTTAACCAGCTGGAGTTCAGTGGCTTTCTGTAGCTCTTTTACCACATGCCAAGGGCAATGCATAGCTTGCCACCTAGTGTTTGGTAATTTTATTTCAACTAAGAAAACAGCCTTTTTCTAACGTGCTCTGGCAGTTTCACACACCAGTGCATGTCAAACATACTAAGGAGAAAAACAAAACCACCAGACCCATCCAAACCACAAAAAATGGGAAAAAGCTGTAAGTTTTAAACTATGGCAAGTCACAGGTGCAACAGTTAAGTATTTGCACATGCTTAATGGAGCCCTATATTTTAAACCCATCTTAAAAAGCTGTTAAGTGACTTATTTATCACAAAGCTCCTCACTAAATTATTTTCAGGAATGCCAAACTACATATCCATAATATTTCACTATGTACCCAGGTTTTACAAGGAAAATCTCCCCAGTAATTGTGACCAGAAGACCAAAAAATATCTATCAGCCTAAAGAGGGCTACTCAGGCAGTCCCTACTCTTAATTCCTCTCCCCTTCCTGGCATCAATCACTATTCTTTGTGCTACAGAGACTTCTTAGAAGTTGTAGAAAAGAAAGGTCAATGTAAGACAACTTCCATGAAGACTGCTAGCACGCATCTTCAGCTCACCGATCTAGAAGCTGCCCTGATTCTAGGCAGGGGGTTTTAGGCTCTTAAAACTCTGCAAGCTCTTCTTAAAGCTCTTAAAGCCTTCCAGCTCCCCAGGCAAGTCACCTAACCTGTATTTAAAACCTCTCAGCAGAGGCCTGGAACCAGTTTCTCAGGGTGTGGTTTTGCTTCCATTCTGTTCTCAGGGAAGCAGGACAATTCTGCTCCCCCAACAACCCAGCCTGCTTATTGCCCTGCCTCACAGACCATGCCCTAAACTCTGCAGGAAAAGCAAAATACTGCACATCTACAGAGGGGGGAAAACTAATCCTCTGCTGCTATATAAACAATTAGTGTCTGTTATCATACTTTTACACCTGTTGTGCCTATAATGCACCACAGCTACAAAGAGCTGGGGAGGATGGGAGGGAGAGGAGCCTCATTTTTAGAGCCATCTAATTAAAAAGCCAACCCTCAGCTGCACCTCCTGAAGCAGCACAGCCACATTTAAAACACTGAGCCTGTTATACCCTGTTAGCCACCATGTGGGAGCAAGAGCTTTTTTTCCCAGACAAACCTCTCTACTTGCCTGAAGAAATACTCATAACCTTCCTCAAAACAAGATATTTTTTTTTCCCTATGCCTCCTGGAAATTCTGCTTCTGGAGCAGAATACAGGCAGGCAATTCCTGGTGACAAAATCACAGATGGGAATGGAGAACAGTCTCAAGCTAGCCCAATGCATCCCTGAGCACCACCGCACTCCACAACAGAGAAAAGAGGAAGGAAATACAATTTATTCACAGCTTCCTGGTGGAATGACGGGCTAAAGCCACATTACTATGTTACACTGAGTTAGCATGTTTCTATAGCTTGGAGAAAGACACGAGTTTCATCAACTAAAGCAACAAGTGGCTGCCACACAGTGATAACACAGCAGCCTGTCCAGCCCAGTATCCAGGAGCAGCTCCCAGAGCATCCTTGTGTTTCAAAAGAAGGAAAACCCCAGTTTTGCATTTCCTCATAAACAATGCTGCTCCCAGTAAGGAGCACAGCCACTGAGGGGTCGATTCTGCAGCTCAGCATACCTTATTTAAATCCTGCCTTTCAACACCAAGCAGTGTTAGTAGAATTTAAATGCTGTGGTAAAGTACGGTTCCAAGTGATGTACTAATAAAACAGCCACCTGAGGGTTCCAGCGTGCCCTGCTGAAAAGGATCGCTCCTCCTCCCATCCCGGGTCTGTGGGGTAAGAGCCACAGCGGGATTTCCTCACCTGTGTGCCACGGTAACACCTGCCGAGGAGTTAAACCCAACAATCCCCATTTCCCTGAGCGAGGGCCATCCCAGCCCCTCCGCAGATCTGGGATCGGAGCCTACCTGGCGATCTGTACGCTTTTATAGGGGGCCGCGTCAGGGAGTCTGGGGTCCCGAAGTGATGCTCGTCCCCTGAAACGAGACACGGGTGAGGGGCACGGCCGGACAATCAGCTCAATCCCACCGGCCTGAGAGCCTTCCAGAAGCACCGGGCTCACCGGGAGCCCGCGGTCCCGTCCCAACACCCCAGGAGGGAAACCACAAGGCGCCCGCCCGCCCCGCTTCGCGCCGCCCTACCGCACCCTCAACCACATGATCCACCGCGGGCCGCTGCGCCCGCCCGCGCCGCTCACCCTGCAGGGCCGCGCTGTCCACCTCGTCCCCGAGCTCCTCCGGCCGCGCCGCCGCCGCCGCCAGCCGGGGGCTCTTCCGCCGCCGCTTCAGCCCGGGACCGTCCGGCGGAGCCAACCCGGGGCCGTCCGCCGGAGCCCCCTCCTCGTCGCCCTTGCCCACCATGCCGCCCGCCGCCGCGCCGCGCCGCTTGCCCCGGCCTCGTCCCCTGCCCCGTCCTCTTCCCCGTCCGCCCGCCGCCGCCTGCTCGGGCCTAGAGCTGCCGCCTTCCCGCGGCGGCGGGGGCGGCTCCACGGGCCTCACTTCCCGCGGGGCGGGACCCGCGTCCGTCGCTTCCGCCCGCCCGCGGAGCGGCCGCCGCGGCGTCACGTGGTAGCGCGGCCGGTCTGCCATGGCCCCGGCACCGCCCGCGGGGCCCGCACCGGAGACCGGACCGGGATCGGGCCGGGCCCGGCGGGAGCGGCCCCTGCAACGTCCGCCCGGCGGCCCCGCGGCTGCTGCCCCCCAGTGAAAAAAATGCGGGACGGGCGCGGCCCCTGAGGGCAGCCCGGGCCCGGCGCCTCCGCTGCCCTCCGCGGTATTTTCTGTGTGCGAACCGGTCGCGACAAAGCCAGGTTTGCATTTCTCGGAGGCTGAAAAGTCTGTAAAATAAGCACAAATAGCTGAGTAGCAGAGAAGGGAAACTTGGAGGTGCTTCGAGGGACATGAGATCCTGTGGCACTGATAATGCTGCACCACTCTGTTCCTTAGTGTGGGAATTGTTTTGGCTAATCAGATCTGGAATATCTCACTAGGCATTTCACTTTTCTTACCTGTTTGTTCCGATTAATTACTGGTAAACTGGACTTTTAAAATGTGTTTGATTGCATTCTTGATAAAGCATTTTTACCCAGGCATGTGATAAATCTGTCATAAAAATGTGGTACAGTTGCCGTGGCTGGAAGTTTTCAAGATGCAGTTTGATGGGACTACAAGGTCTCCTCTAGACTCCCTCCCTAGCAGCTCAAGACCAGCTTGGAAATGAGTTGCTAAACGATTAGAGACCCTTTTAGAAATTCACAGAATCACAGAATTGTTCCGGTTGGAAGGGACCTCTGGAGATCACCCAGTCCAACCCCCCAGCCAAGGCAGGGTCACCTGAAGCAGGTGACAGGAACACATCCAGGCAGGTTTGGAATGTCTCCAGAGAGAGAGAGAGACCCCATGCCCTCCCTGGGTAGCCTTTCCCAGTGAAGAAATTCTTCCTCCCGTTGAGGTGGAACTTCTTGTGTTTTAGTTTATGGCCACTGCTCTTGTCCTGTCCCTGAGGAGAGTCTGGCACTTTGTGCAATCCAGCAGGAAGGCTGGGTGAGGGAAGTTCATTCAGCCTCCACTCCTGTACTGTCTCCTCTGTACTAAGTTTTCAAAACAAAAACTGCCCTAATTCTTTACTAACACACCATAAATGTTGCAGTTTCATGCAAAAGCAAGTGAATCTTTTTGAGCTAAGTTATATATCACAGAATCACAGAATCACAGAATTTTCAAGACTGGAAGAGACCTATAAGATCATCTAGTCCAGCCGATGTTCTAACTGTTCAGCTAGATCATGGCAGCAAGTGCCACATCCAGTCTTTTTTTAAATTCTTCAAGGGATGATGCCTCTACCACCTCACTGGGTAAATGATTCCAGTTTCTGACCACTCTTTCTGTGAAGTATTTCCTTCTTACTTCTAACTTACATCTAGCTTGACGCAACTTGAGACTGTGTCCTCTTGTTCTATCCGTTGTCGCCCGGAGAAAGAGGCCGACCCCCAGCTCACTACAGCCACCCTTCAGGAAGTTGTAGAGAGTGATGAGGTCACCCCTTAGTCTCCTTTTCTCCAGGCTGAACAACCCCAGCTCCCTCAGTCGCTCTTCATATGGCTTGTGTTCCAAGCCCCTTATTAGTTTCGTTGCTCTCCTCTGGACACGCTCAAGTAACTCAACGTCCCTCTTAAAGTGAGGGGCCCAGAACTGGATACAGTACTCCAAGTGAGGCCTCACCAGTGCCGAGTACAGGGGAAGAATGACATATACCCCCTACTGTACCAGCAGTAAATATTGTCATTCTTTTCAGTCCTAAAAGCAGAACACACACATTGAGCATTGTTTTCTAAAGCAAAAATGAAAGAGGATGTAACAATTACCACATCAGGGAAAGAAAATCAACATAACAATGGCAAGATCCGTTTTTGTAACTGTTTTGTGATGACTTCATGCCCTAAGCCAGCCAGCTAATTTTCCTGCCAAATGACTTTTTGGGAACCAGGTTCTCAACCTGGAGAGGCTGAAATGACCCCCTGATTTTGTCACACACTTGACACCAGTTTTGTGACACTCGTGCTTCCATGGAGAGGGCAGCCCCTCAGCCCCAAACACTGTGTTGAAGGGACTGGATGGCTTCAGGGACAGAGGGATAGAAAATGCCTGGATTTCCATGAAGCCACTTGCAGCTCCTCTCTGCTGTTCCTTACTGAGGGAGATCAAGTCATGGTGTGAGACTGATGGCAGCCAGGAGCAGGGCCCTCAAGGTGACCTTGTAAATCAGCCACGCTGACTTTTTCCTTCCTGCTTTTCCATTCTGGTTTTACAGCCTCTGCTGCACCTGGTGAGAGGTTGGTTGTGACAAGGGAATGTGCTGAGTCTGCCATGGCCACTGTCCCCTCCCAGGCTCTGTAGGTGACAGAGGAAGCCACTGTCAGAAATGAGGTGTAGTGGCCAGCACACCTCTCCTTCTCACCACTTTCCTGACATGAGCAGTGTCAGTGTTGATGTCTGTGCACGTGCTGACACCCCGGGGGTAACATGGCACACACATTTTATTGACTCCTCTGACACTGCCTCTGTGCTGCCTGGGCCAGCAAGTGTTCCTCCATACAGCATAAAGTATTTTTCCTTACCATTTGAACCCAGCCTCTTACCTGTTTTACAAGTGCCTCCAGTACTAGTGTGAAATTCAGTCAAATTGAAGTTTTTTTTAACAAATCTAACACAGTAATCCCATCCACCCTGTCAGCCCTCTGCTCCCCAGACTGATGAGTCCCAGCCACTCAGTGCCCCCTCCTTTCCAGCACTGCCTCATTTGCCTTTCCCTGTGTTTTGTCTCAGCCATTTGCTGCTGGGTTCCTCTGGGGATGCTGGTGAAAAGGCAGCAAGCTGAGTTCCAGAGGCTCACTCTGTTCTGCTGCTCCCTGTGCTGCTGCCTTTCCCCTGGAGTGCTCCATGCTGCTGCTTTCCATGAAACATGTCCTGGGCAGGAATAGGGAAGGGGTTGGAACATTCCCATGCCTATACATGCCCCCGTGCAGGCACCACGAGTTAGAACAGGATTTTTTTGGGAAAAGCATTGCCTAAATGAAGCCAAGGGCTGACTCACACATTCTCAGACCTTTTCCTGCTTTACAGCCTCTCGCCACTTCTGGGGACGCTGGGTGGGCTCCGCATCCCTTTCCCCCAGGCTGATGCTGAAGACCCTCCATGTCACATCCTCCCCAGCCTCCGTGCACTGACAACGTGACATTTCCAGAGTCCGGGCTTTGCTGCCTCCGTGTTTGGGTGACTTTTCCTGCAGTACTTTTCCTAAATCAACTCTCAAACCAGTTCCCTCCTTTCGCTATCGTTTTCTTGCTTCAATCAGCAACACTGTTACTGAACGCAGGAACCCGCCAGTCATGCAGAGCGCCTGAAAAAAAGCGCACAGCCACAGAGTCACGGAAACACGGCTAAAAAAAGGAAGTCAATGTTTCCTGAAGGCTCCCGAGAAGGACTGCGGGAAGGAAAACTACAGCTCCCAGCAGGCAGCCGGGAGCCAGGGAAGGGCAGGGTTCACCGTCACGTTTCCAGCGGAGGATTCAGGGTGTGCGCTGGTGCCCTGCCACCAAAGGGCCTCTGGGACGGAGGGCAAGGGGAAAGGCCAACGCTGGCCTCTTCCTGCTGATCGCCGCCCTGACCGGCTCCGAAGCTGCCTGGGTAAGCGGCCCCACTTTGTTCTGCTGATTTCCTTCTCCTGCCGGAGCGTCAGCATCGGGAACAGGGAGGGGAGGGACGGGCGGCGGGGCAGCGGCTGCACCCCCCAGCCCCAAACCGTGTGTGGGGACACTGCTGAGGCCGAGGGATCCCCCGGTGCCGAAAAGCTCCTGCTTTCGGAGGCTGGGCTGGAGATTCCTGTGCGGAAAACCGCACGGACCGCTCTCCAGCGGGGAAAGTTTCTTGGGAGTTTTCCAAGAAAGCCTGGCTGACACCGGCGAGCCCGGCTCCGTCTGTGCCCTGTCCCAAAGGGCTTTAGCCGGGGGAATCATGGCTGGAGGCGTGCGGGGCTCACTCAGGCTGCGGCTCCGGGTCCGCGGGGGGGTTCTGCCGGATCGCCTCCCGATCCCACACGCTGGAAGCAGGCAGGGGGAACAACAGCAGGAGCAGGGGCATCGCTCCGTGCCGGCCTGGCTGCGAGCTACCAGCCCCAAAAGCTCCCGGGGCAGCCTGCCGAGCCCCACTCTCCGGCCTGGCGTCCGTGGGATGAGCCAGCAGTGCCTCACCCCCCTGGCACGTCCCACGATAAATGCGGTGTGCATTAACCCCTGCTCGGACGGGAAGCAAAATAGCTGACAGCCCGCGGGCTGAAGGTTCGTATCCTCCCATTTTCACCTTGGGAATCACGGAGGAGGAGCGTCGCCCCCCGTGATTCACGGTGTTTCTGCTTATCAGGTTTGTGGGCGTGTAGCTGGAGTTGGCCGGAGCAGGACGGGATGGTGGCTGTGAGGAGGGCAGGACTCGGTCAGCCTCCGGAACAGCAGGGACACACAGCTCCCTATGAACGTCCGAGAAAGTGAAAACAAACCGAGCAGAAGGCAGAGCTCCAGAGGAAAAGGAAAATGGAAGAGAATCCGAGAGTGGATCTGCTTGGAGGTAAGTGAATCCTTTGCTTGCTCCATCTAGGAAAATCCCTTTGCTGCCAGTGACATGAGAAACCTGTGCAGAAGAAAAATAAACCAGTAAAGAATACCATCTTTTCCAGGCCAAGGAAAGCAAGTTGCTGTCATTTTTTAAAGGGTGAAAGATGAACAAGTTACTTTCAGTTTTAGATTCTGATCTGCGACAGGTTTAGACTCTGTGTCCCAAGATGGCAGCACAAGGAATGCTGAAGAGAGAGATCCACACTGGAAGAGCTTTCTTCCCCCCATCCTGGTGCTTCCCATCTACAAATGCTTAAATAATAAACCAGTTTTCCACCACCTCTGGTTGGAGAAACTGTGGAAGAGGCAGGGCAGGGAGTAGTTTGTGCCCAGCTTGAACAGCAGGATATCTCCAAGTTCCTCATGTTTCAGTTTCTACCGTGTACTTACATTCTGTGGGAGCCTTGTTATGACTAGTACCTATGAGTGTGTCAGTGATAAAGCGATGCCATCCCCAGCTCAGGTCTGTCCTAGATAGTCAGAAGTGTCACTGTAATAATCAGCAACAAAGAATGTAAAAATCATGTTCTGACAAGTGACAAGTGCAGCTTTTTCTCTGTTTTCAAATTAGAAGGGAGTTCCTTGCCCTTTTAATCAGTGTTTATGCTAATTATAGCATAATCATTTATGTAGTGCTTGATCATTCATAAGCAATTTTTCACAAATAGTGCCTGAAATTTGAGCTGCACTTTGGTTCTGTGAGAGTCAGAATATGTCACAGATGCTGTTCAGTTGCAGGATCTCTCTATTGAATTATGCTCCAGTGTTTGTTTCTAATTAAATGTTGCCATAGCTCTTTGGGAGAGCAGCTCCATCACAGAAACACAGAAATAGAGCATGAGCAGAATTATCATTTACATTCAGAGAGATGCTTGAAGTGCATTGGCATAACTGTACTCAACAACAGCCTTAGGAATTCTTCAAATCCATCACTATCTGTGAAAATCCACTGTCTGTGGAAGATGTGGTAACATATCCTACCATTGAAGGAAGGAATTGCCTGCCCATCCCACCTAGGACATAAGCTGGGATTGAGTTTGCTTTAGCATGGCAGCTGTAAGATCTGTGGCTTGGATTTGTGGGTTTAGAGAAAAAAATGTTGAAAACAGAGCAGTGTTTTGGCTTTTGCTGAACACAGCATCAAGGCTTTCTATCCTTGCCCAGCAAATACCCTGGGGTGTGCAGAAGGCTGGGCAGAGAACCAAGGTGGGAAAAGGGTGGTTGAACACAATATAGCATCATGCTCAGCACCAAAAAAATGGGGCAAAGACAGAAAGGGAGAAACGGGGTGGCTTCAAAGGTGGCCATTGCTGGGAGATTGGCCTGGCATCAGTCTACTTGCAGGAGGTGGTGAGTGATGCCTTTGCATCCTGATTCCCTCCTTCCCTTCACTCAACCCAAGAGTTTTCTCACCTCTGGTCATTCTGTTCTCTCCCATCTCACTGGGGGTAAATGCTTCTGCATAGCCAGAACTGGGAGTTGTGTGGGTGGTGGTAAAGCACTGGGCATTCTTCACTCCTGCGTGGCTCACTGGGCTTGTGAACTCTGATCCCAACAGCTGGACCAGCCCAGGCTGAGGTGGGGAGCACAGCAGAGCATCCTGAGCACCAAAAGCCCACCCAGGAAACACCTGGGCACCAAGGGACAAGCAGATGGCCTGAGACATCCTGCAAACCAGAGGAGGAGTCTGCAGTGTGTGAATCAGCTGCTGGTGGGGCAGAGACAACACTCCTGGGTTCAGCTGGTCCCACCCTAGAGGAGAAACCTGCCCAGCAAATTGAAGTATTGCCAAAAGAGTCTGACAAGACAAGAGAAGGTGTCTCAGAAAGACCCCTGGAAAAACAGGACTTGGATGAAGGTGAGTCTCTCCCCACCCTTGGGCCTGATAACCTGGGCCTTGCCTTAGAGGAGGCAGAGCAGGAGAAAGGGTTCCTGGTTCTTGGGCTAAAAGAGACGAAGTGTAGGTCCGTGCATTTTATTCCCCACAGCTGGGCTGGGCCATGAGAGTGTGGAAAGCCAAGGAGACAGCCCTGTCCACCAGGAACCACAGGAGCACCAGGAGAAAACTGGGCAGTGTGAAAGTCTCTGCAAAGCAGAGGAAGATGTCTCATCAACAAGCAAGGCACGGAGCTCTGGCAGTGAAGTGACACATTTGGATGTGACTGGTGTGGAAGATGTCCCCAGGGGCCACTTGGCAGAGAAAAGCAGCAGTGCCACTGTCCCAGACTGGGAGCCAGAGCCACCCAGAGGGCAAGAAACACAGGAGAGCGAGTTCCAAGGCACGTTAAGGAAAAGACCAAAAGGTGAGCTGGGGGCTGCACACTGCTGCTCTTCCACTTCCTGCATTTCCCACTGGCACTAGAGCAATGGGGTGAGATCCCTCATAGCCATTGTCACTTCCCTGGAGTTGAAAGCGATAAGAAATTAATTGGCTTCTCTCTTTCTTTGGTTCCTGTTGTGCTGTGAAAGGCATGAAGCCACACTGCACTCTGCATTGTCTTTCTCCTTGCCCAGCCCTAGAGGAGAAAGCCAAGACTCAGGGCAGTATTAACCCAAAGCAGTGTTTCCTCAGCTGGGAGCTCCTGCTTTGCTTACTACAGCTCCATTTACCTGTCCCCTCAGCACTGAGTGACACATTTCTTTTCTCCTGTTGCAGGGGACACAGCCCCAAAACCAGAGACTCTGTCTTCCCTGCAGAACATCACCACCCAAAACACAGAGCAGGAGAAGGCCAAAAAGTCCCTCCTGTGGAAAGGTGAGGAAAAGAAGCTTCCCTTGCATGTTACTCATCGACCAGAAGGCACTGATCCTCCAGGAGCAAGTAATAAAGCACATTTAATTACTCTTCTCTCTCGAGACCTTTCACAGCCTCTTCTGAGAGTTTGAAAGAAAAAACATCCCCTTAAATACAGGCTCAGTTCAAGCCTATAGTGGCAGCTTCCCCTGCAGCTCTTCAGCCTCAAAAGCTGGCATATTGTGGTCATCATGCTGTGAGTGCCCTGGGATGTCCTGGGAGCTCTGGGGGCTGCTGTGCTGAGGGTCCCCCTCCCCAGCCCTGCTCTGTCCTGTTCTCTAAGCAGGAACACTGATGCTGATCTGCATCAACACATTTCTCCTGTTAGAAGGAGACTCTGCTTTGCCTGGAGAGGGACACAAGGCATTGTGTCTGCACCTTCTGTTTTCTGAGCAGAAGCACAGTGGCCTTTGTATACTCATAGCATGGAGGAGGGCAGTGAAAGCAGCACTTTACCTGGGTCAGACACCTCCATATGTGGTGCTCTGAACAGCCACAAACCTAAAAAAACAGAGAAAGGGGAAAAGAGGAAAGCTTGTGGGCAGCTGCAATTTCCTCAGGAAGGTTTTCACAATCCTTGCCCTCTTTCCTGGAGCTGCGGCCTCCTCACCTGGCATATTGGAGTGGGACCTGCAGCCCTTTCACCTTTCTTGACCAACTTGCTCCACTTTCCTAGTGCAGGGGGAAGCTCTGAGAGGGGAGAAATAGCCATTGTAGCTACTTTCCAGCATGTCACTGCGGGTCACTTGGGACTGACTGCTGTTCCCCGTGTTGTGTCTCTCCCTGCTGCACAGGGCTTTTCATCCTGGGCCTCACAGTGCTGGGCTTCTGCATATTCTGCTTCGGCAGCCCCACCTCCAGCTCCCAGCAGCCCCGCAGGAACCCCACGCTGGAGGCCTTCCAGTCCCAGTTCGACCTGCTGCAGCTCAGCTTCCCGGGCCAGAGCCCCGAGCTGTGGCTGCGCGGGCGCAAGTTCCTGCGCAAGCACCTGAACGCGTCGCAGCCCTCGCAGCCGGCCATCATCATCCTCACGGCCCCGCGCCGCGCCGAGCGCACCCTGCGCTGCCTCAGCGCCCGCCTGGCCGACTGCTACGCGGCCGCCGTGCACGGCAGCACGGTGCACGTCGAGGGCAGCGACAAGGCCGCGCTCCACAGCGACCAGGCCAAGCTGCAGGTGGACTGGGAGCTGAGCGAGGCGTTCCAGGCGGGCGGCCGGGCCGCCGTGGTTCACCGCTTCGAGCTGCTGCCCGCCGGCGCCACCCTCATCTTCTACAAGTACTGCGACCACGAGAGCGCCGCCTTCAAGGACGTGGCCCTGCTGCTGACGGTGCTGCTGGAGGAGGACGTGCTGGAGAGCCACATCAGCCTCCAGCAGGTGGAGGAGAGAGTCCGTGACTTCCTCTGGGCCAAGTTCACCGGCGCCAGGAGCCCCGGCTCCTACGACAGCATGGACTCGGACAAGCTGAGCGGGCTGTGGAGCCGCATCTCCCACCTGGTCCTGCCCATTCACCCCGTGCCGACCATCGAGGAGTGGGGCTGCTCTGCCAAAGCCTAGGAACAAAAGAGGCCAGAGCCCCGAGGAGGGTTGGAAAGATGCTCCTGGCTGGCTCTGGTACAGGCAGAGGCACCACCGGTGTTACATCTCTTCAGTTTGTTTCTTGTAGGTTCCTGGGAAGAGTTTGACAGGAACAAGTTGATCCAGGATATTTGGGCAGCTGAGTCCTGGAGGTGATACACACACTTCTTTCTGGGAGATGGGAACAGGGGGTGTTTTAGAGTTCCACAGGAGAACACTAATGTGTGGGGAGGCAGGAGGGAAAACAGGACCTGGTAGGAACATCAATGTATGGGGATGCAGGAGGGAAAACAGGACCTGGCAGGTAGTGTTTCTATCAAGAAATAGACAAATAATGTTCACGATTAGTGTGACAGAAAGATGCTGGCATTCAGCAGCTCTTTCATCTCTCCCTGCCCCTCAGCTTGCTAAAGTTGTGCACATCAGTGCCACAATATATTTTATCCAGGGAGCTGCTGGAACACAGAAAGGTCAAATTTCTCAAGGCTCAATATTTTGAAGGCATGCTTGAAAAAGAAAAGCAGTTTGCTAGTCAGGGGTGTTACCTGTCAGCCCCAGTAGTGTCCCACTGGCACAGCCCGACTGACACCAGGCAAAGCCCAGATCCTCAAACAAACCTGCAATTCAGAGATCCCCTAAACATCAATTACCAGAAATTCCAGTTGTCAGCACTTGAACACTACCCTAATGGCAGGAATCTCAGGAGGGGATCCCATATGACAGGGAACAAGCTCTAGAACCAGAGAGCAATGAAACAGTTGCTGCCACTGTGATAGTGTGAAGCCTCAAGGGATTGCACAGGTGAATAATATGAATAATACAATGTAATTTAATGCTTGTCTCTCTAAAAGAAGTCCCCTCAATCCCTTTGCCACACAGAGGCTGTGACTCTCTCCTCAGGCTGATGCTTTGGTCCCACACAACAGATTGTTCTTCACCTGGGTCTCTGGTCTGTGTGCAGGGCTGGCAGCCTGTCCCAGCCTCTCCCCAGGTGTCTTCTGTTGATGAATGTCGATGTTAACATTGGTATTTCAAACCATGTAGGGTAGCACACCAGGTCCTTGCCCTCCAAGGGTACATTTGCATCCCTGCCAGGCAGATGGAGCTCTGGCACCTCCCAAAGCAAGTAGGAGCAGAGCTGGGTTAGCTGGTAAAGACCAAATCTCTGCCATTAACACTAAAATTCCTTGACAAATTTTCTGTGCCTCCTCTTCTGCATCCTAGGAAGAGAAATCCAAGTCCTGGAAGCACTGTGGTTTCCCCACACTGTGTTTTTGCTGTGCTGTGGGGCAGGGCAGCCAGCTCAGGCACACCTGGAGGGGCAGGTGCAGGTCACAGCATTTTTGATAACCCAAGGGCAGCCCCAGGGGCCAGCCCCACGTGCCAGTGCAGAAGGAGCAGCTGCAGCAGATGTGGCCTTGCAGAGCCAGGCTCTGTGTGCAAACTAGAACAAATCCACAGCACCACGGTGTTCTTTAGCAGCTGCACATCAGGGTGCTCCTCACAGCAGCTGGACCCTGGTGTGGGATGGGTCTCCTGCCAACAGTGCCTTGCACATCTGCCCCACCAAGGGCTCAAGGAGGTGCAGCCCTGCACCCCAGAAACCACAGCCTGTCTCTTCTTTCCCCCTGCCGTGTGCCTTGACCTGCCCCAGCACCTTAGTGGCCCTTAACTTGGAGGAGGGGACAAAATGAAGGAAGAAGGAGGGTTATTTGTTCAAAGAACAGACTTTTTGGTTGGTTTGAGACATGAAGACAAGATACCACAGGGGTTTTAACTGTGATAAACACTGGGCTAAATGTGAGAACCACCTGCTGGAGCCCATGGTTTGATACAAGATGCAGATTGCTTCCTCCTCTCCCTCTTTTCTATTGCTGTACACTACTTTGGTGAGAGAAATCACTGTGTCCTGCTCTGCAGGGTGTTGATGTAAGGACCAGCAGAGCATTAATCATGCTATGCCAGTATTTTGGTGGAAATCTGTATTTTAATGTTCTCTCTCTCCATTTTGCATACTGTGTTTGCAATAAATAGCCCAGGTATGCAAGTCCCCATTGCTGAAAGTGTCACCCACCTGAGTTCTTCCAATACAGAGATATTTTTATGGCCTTCTAAAGACAAATATCTGCTTGCTTCTGAAACAGGATTTCTATTTAAAAATAAATGGTGAGATTGTGAAAGAAGCCAGCAAAGTGAGACTGGAGTCTAACTGTATTCCATTCTTTTTTCTCAGCTATTTTCATTAAGCTAAAGAGATCATCATATTAGGCAAAGTTTTCTTTAGGTCAGGGCTGTAGCTGTGCAAACACAGTGAATATTTGCTTTTCCTGGAAAAACTCTAAACAACGTTTTTCTCAGTTGTTTGGGGCAAATATTTGCAGCTTTTTCAACTGAGGCAAAATTAAAAACAAACCCCCAAAGAGCTGCTGGATTCAACCCTGGCTGAAGTACACTGGGGTTTGCATAATATTTAATGATAATAAATGAAGCTGAAATTCACTGACAACTGAAATGTTTCAGAAATATGAAAAGCAAATATTTCTCATTTCAACAGATTGGTTCCACTTCATATTCCACCACTTCAGCACACTCAAACTTTTATTTTTGTGATGAATCATTTTGCCCAGCTCTAGCCTAAACAGAGAGAGGTCTGGAAAAGAAAGGATTTACCCTGTTAGTTTGGATTTTCTTCAGTCTCCTGACAACAACATCCATAACAATGGCACCTGCCTTCACATGGATGTCCATGTGATTGATTGCTAAAAGTAAACATCACCCATCTCCTGTTTGGTGATAGAGAAGAAGATTTGGTTTTACACCACAGATTTACATGAAAATCCAGTGTCCCCAGGTACAGCAATGCTGGTTTTTGATGCAAAAACCAGGCTGCTTTTTTAAGTCTTGCAAATGAATCCAAAAGTGAGTCCAAAGAGAGCAGCTGAACAAACTCAGAGGCAGAAAGGTGCACTGGTGGGGTTTTTTTGAGTCCCAATCTCTGCAGGAAAGGATGTTCAACAATCCTAAAAATCACCTTGAAAATTACACAGGAGCACAACTGAGAGGCAAAACCAGCCCTGGAAGGCCAGCCTGGTCTGCTCCACCACCAAATCAGTGCTGATTATCCCTGTGAACGTGCTGCTGTCCTGGAGCTGATGCAGCTTTGTCACCCTCAGTGTTTAAAGCCAAGTGGTCCAAGTGGTCAGGGACAGGGACATTCCTGCCACATCCCTCCTCACCTTTCTGCACCAGCACGGGCTGGAGCTGGAAGGAGGCAGGGCACAAAGAGGAGGAGGAGTGAACCCAGTTCAGCCACATCTCTCCTGTGAGCTCATCTGCACCTCAACCCTCCCCAGAGCTGCTCCCTCGGGGGCCACTTTCTGGTCCACAAAACCTCCATTGTAATTGAGATTTGCAGATATTGGGAGCTGGAAGCTGGTTTTATTTCTCACCTCAGCCTCCGCAGGGGAAGCAGCTGGACAATGAACCACACAAAGGAGCTTGGCCTCAGCCTGTGGGACGTGAATCCATGAAAAGGCTCAAAGAACGCAGCTTAAAAGTGTGTTCCCCACAGAGGGAGGGGGCTAAGCCATGGCAGGCATCCCCCTGGCCTCTCCCTGCTGTAGCTGGACTGTGCAGTGGTGCTGAGGCTGAGGAGAGGCTCTGCATGTCCCTCCTGAGGGCACTCAAGAGCTGAGGATCCTCTGGGAGCCAGTGCAGAGGCACCAGGACAGCAGAGCACAAGGGATGGAAACAGCTCACAGTCCTCTGAGGTCTGCTCCATCCCCTGCCCAGCAGTCCAGGGACCACTCAGACCCCTCTGCGCAACAAAAACCAGGACATGGCAACGTCCACAGGGGAGCAGACCTGGCCACACAATGACAGCTTGAGCTGAAGGAAGCCCCTGATCTCTGTGTTAACAGAGCTGAATCCTTAGGGCTGCCCAGAGCAGTAGAAACAAGGATCAGCCACAGTCCTGGGCACAGCTTGTGTCTGCAGAGTGCCTGGATCACACAGGTTCCTCCTCACAGGGAGAGAAAAGTCCAGTTGCTCCTGCTCTGGGGCAAGCAGCAGGCTCCCTGCAGCAGGCTGGGCAGCAGCAGGAGCACACACAGGGAAATAAAGAGGTGCCTGAAGGCCTCTCCACACCAGTCCCACATACACCTTAACTCTCAGCCTCTATAATTATGATCCCAAGACTTTCCCCATGAGAAGGCAGCTGCTGCCTGTGACAGGTGAGTTGGGAGCAGAATGCACCAGGACCTGATGCAACAGCAGCCACAAGCACAGCTCCTCCATTCCAGAGGCCTGTGGTTCCCCTCCTGACTGTGTTTGGGAGATTTTTTGGGAAACTGTTGGCTGATGGAACCAAATCCAATGAAACAAGAGGTTGAAATAATCCCAGGAGACTTCCAGAGGGCAGGGATGAATGTGAATCAGTCCCAAACAGGACTGGCATCCTATAATGGAAAACACTGGCTATGGAGAGACAGAGATGGGATGAAACCATGGGTGCTACCACAGGGGAGATCCTCAAACTCCTGAATCTTTAAACACTGCCTGGTGGCAGTACAGACCTGCTCTCTGCTAGCAGGACATGTGAAACTGGAAAGCAACAAGGGGAAAGCCCCTTGTGATGGCAGAGCTGAATGCAAGGCCACAGAGGGCTGCTGCACAGGCCAGGCTCAGCCTGCTCACACACAACTTATCCCACAGCAGAACCAGCTGGCCCATGTGCAAAGTGGCAGCTTTACTTTATGGTCTGAATAAAGACAGCTGGAAAAAAAATAATTGAGATAATTGGATTGGAAATTAGTAGGAGGGTGAGAGTAAGTTGTGGTGGCTTTTTTAACAAGATTTAAGATGAATTCAATTAGTTGGGTTACTAAACCTTCCCAGACACAGATTAATGTTGGGGGTGTCTCAAGACTACTTTATCTCCCATATCCTTGCTCCCACGTTGACTGAGAGAACTCAAAATCTCCTCTGCACCTCGAGGAAACAACCACACTGCCTGAACCCAGGATGTGAAATGGCAAGAGCAGCATTTTAAACACTGTCCTTCTGCCTTCCACACTGCACTTGTATCAGCCCTGTGAGCACAGGAGGCTCGGGAGTGATGACAGGGGATGAAAGCAGGACTAGCAAGGAGGGTCAGGAGAGAGGGGCACGGAGGGGCCCTGGAGGGGAGAGCACTGGAGGCCACCTGGATTTGCCCCGTCAGGCTCCTGCAGAGCCTCACAGGCAGATCCTCCTCCTTAAATCATCCGTGCTGCTGAGCCTCCTCCTGCCTGCCAGGGCTCCTCTCGGACATTGCTTTGCACAGGGGCTGGAGAAGATCAAACGCTGAAACTGAGCTGAAACTGCTGAAACTCGCTCAGCTGGAGCCAGCCATCCCCTTTTCGTGCTTAGGCACAGCCTCTCCCCCACCTCTGCGCCCCTCCACAATTTTTCTTATCTGCGGGGCAGGAGCTGGCAGGGCAGGACCGCCAGGAGCCCACTGAAGCTTTTGTTCCCTCCCTGCTTTTGTAGGCACAACGGTATTCTTTGTCAGTGCTCCTCACCCTCATTTTCCCGGGCTGGGTCAGAAGCAGATCGCGCCCTCCTCCCCTCGCCCCTCCGTGCCGGCAGACAGCTTTGATCAGGAGTGCCCCTGCTGACATCCCTGTCCTTGCCTCTCCTCCCTCCCTCCACCGGGAGGCTGAAACCCTCGCTGAGGGAGCGCTGAGAGCCCGATCGCCTCCCCGCACTAATTACAGCACATCTGGCAGGCAGCAGCCGGGCCGGGGACACCTGATGCCATTTCTGCACAGCCACGGATCGCGGCAGGCAGCTCCGGTGTGGCCGAGCTGTGCCATACGGCCACCGCCAGCATCCTGCCAAGAGCTGCCCTCTGAGCACCAGCAAGCACGGCAACCCAGAAAGGAGAGGGCAAGAGACCAGACAGCCTCTTCCAGTGCCTAAAGGGGCTCCAGGAGAGCTGGAGAGGGAGGTTTTGTTCAGGGCATGGTGTGGCAGGACAAAGGGGAATGGGGTGAAACTGTCAGAGGGCAGGGTGAGATGGGATATTGGGAAGAAATTCTTCCCTGTGGGGGTGAGGAGGCCCTAGCACAGGCTGCCCAGGGAAGCTGTGGCTGCCCCATCCACAGCTTGGTTGGATGGGGCTTGGAGCAGCCTGGGATATTGGAAGGTGTGGAAGGTGGAGGAACAAGATGGTCTTTAAAATCCCTTCCAACCCAAACCATTGTAGGGATTCAAGCACCACCCAGCAAGAGCAGCTCTCCGTGTCCTGGGGATGCTGTGCTCTGTCCCGGCAGAGGGATGCCCTGGCAGGCAGAGCTTGCCTCCAGAGGGCAGGAAGGAGGAATCGGGCAGCAAAAGAGTTTTGTGCGGGAGGAAACGAGCGGAGCGCTCCGCCCGAGAGCGAGGGGCAGCCCGGGTGGCTCCGCAGGGAGCTCCAGGTGCCGGGGCGGCCGCGGGGGCTCGGGAAGGATCGCACGGAGCGCCGAGAGAGCTCCGAGCAGGGAGCGGCAGGGCGGCGCGAGGGGCAGGCGGGGCGCGGCGGGGCCCGAGGAGCGCCCGGCCCCCATCCCATCCCCATCCCCATCCCCATCCCAACCCCATCCCTCCATCCCTCCCCCGCCGAGCGGCCGCGCCGCGGGTCGCCGCCCGCCACCCGGCAGGTTGTAAAGTCATTAACTCCCCCAGCCATGCCGGGCCGCGCTCCGCGGGCCCCGCCGCGCCCGCAGCCGCCGCTGGTGGGGCCGCCGAGCCGCCTCCTCCTCCGCGGCAGCGGCAGCAGCAGCGCGGCATGGCCGCCGCTCCCCGCCGCCTCCTCCTCCTGCTCCTGCTCCTCCTGCTCCGCGCCGCCGCCCCCCTGGACGATAAGGTAAGCGCCGAGCCTCCCTCCTGCCTGCCTTCCTTCCCTCCCGTCCTCCCTCCCCTCGGGGAGCGCTGCGGGGCAGGCACGGACGGAGCGGGGTCCCACCCGCGGCCCCTCGCCCTTCCTTCCCCGCAGGTTTCAGGTTCCTGGGATCCCCGCGCTTCCCTCCCTTGCACAGGCAAGGGGGTTCCGTCGCCTGTCCCCCAGGGTGACCCCGAGGAGCAGGCTTTGCCCGCTGGCCGTGCCCGGCACTAACAAAAGACTGATGGGGGTGTGCGGATGCACCAAGAGGGTGCCAGCATCACCAGAGGGACCACGGGGGCGCGGCGCCCTTCCCTGCCTGGGGGCTCGCCCGGAGCTGCCCACCACGTCCATCCCTCCCTAGCAGGAGGCTGGCTCAAATTTAGGGCTGGAAACAAACAGATTTCCGCCTTCCCTGTCCCCCCTGCCACCCCCAGCACGGCTTCAGGCAGCTGCTTTAACCATGGGGAGCCTGTCCAGGCATCAGCGCCCCGCGCTGCCCTCATCTCTCCTCTGCTCCACAAAGGAGCCCTGAACCCAGCCCTCCTCCCGGGGCACTTGTTTCACCGAGACCCTGCGCCTGTCCCGTCTTCTTCCCGAGCCCCAGCCGGGGTGAGCAGCCCCGTTCCCGTGAAATCCGTGTTCCCGGCACAAATGCCGGCTTCGCGGGGCGCCGGCACTGCCCCTGCCTGCACGGGTCACTGCCTACATTGTGCCTCGGCGCTCCCGCTTCCTCGAGGGGAACCCGGCCGCATTTCTTTGCTGCCGAAGGAATTCTGCTCTGCTAAAGGAAGAGGGTTTTGGGTTGTGTTTCCCACACCCAGACTCACGGCTGGGATAAAGCAATCCCACATGAGCCGTTTTAGGCACAGGGAAGACCAGACACTGCAGATTTACTGGGGATAACTCAGGTCTGAGGAGCAGCAGTGTCTCCTGTTCTGGGGTTTGTCTGCATTTTGACGCTCAAATGTCTCATTCCCACTTTGTTTTTACCTCCCTGCACATCTGCTGCCTGTTCTGTTTACCCTGAGCTGCAGGGCTAAGTCAGAAGCTTCAGGCAGAGCAAGCCAGGTCAAGCTAAACAGATGTGAAATTCGGGACCGACCGGGATGGATTCCTCCATCAACACGTGTGCCCTCCTGCCCCAGCAGCTGTGTTTGCACAAGGGCATCCCCAGGTGGGAGGAGGGCTCCCCGGGATAAACGCACACCAGCTCTGCCCTGAAAATTCCCTTGCTCCCCACGGAGCTCTCTGATCACAGTTGATGTGCTGTGAATTGTCTCGGTGGCTGGTACTGATTGTTGTTGGTTTCTAGTACGAGGCAGTACACAAAATGCTCACTGGGGAACTCCCCCTGCCCTCCCGTTGTCCATATAAAACATTTTACAAAGAGTGTCAGAAAACATCAATCCACAGTTTGGGCAAGCAGCTTCCGAATTAACTTCCTTCCTAACTGCATTCAATGCCTCTGCAAAACCTGGTGATAGACGTGTCTCATGTTCACTCCCTCCTCTCCCTGCCCGGTTTTCCATCCTTTCTAGCAGCTTGCCCCAGGATAAGAGTTGTCCTGCTTGCAGGGAATGACCTGACTTGGACCCAGTGTTCTGCAATGACGTGCAGCACTTGCCTGTGAACCTTCTGTCATGGCAGGATTATGAACAGAACTTGGTAGTTTCTCCACTGGCTTCTCTTCACTGGTTTTCTAATTTGCTTTTCATCTGTGCCTCATTACACGGCCACATTTGTGTTACTTATCTGCTGCAATTCCACATCCTTAACAAGCTTCCATTTTCCCACAGATTACTGTTCTTCCTGATCCCTTAAAAATTATTCTGCATTGCTTGTTTTACCTCAGATACCTGCTCCAATGAAAAACTCCTCAGATACCTTGTTTCAGCTTTTCTAGGGCAAATTTGGGTTTGTGTCTGCTTCCAGTATTGAATCTCTCACACAGACTATTTAGTCTACACAAATAGTGTAAAACAATGACAGGATGAGAAATAGCTTTATACAAACCCCAACATAATTGCAACTGCTATTGTTTTTTTCTCAGGGCTCTGTGGTGGAGTGTATCACCACAGCTTTAGCCAGAGAATGAGACGGGGAACCCAAACCAGGGGCGTTGAACACGGTCATTCATTCCCAGATAATATTCTGCCACTCATTCCAGGCATTCAGACATCTGAAGCTACTTAGTATTTCACTAAGTGGTGTGGTTTGCTGTAGAGAGAAGCCCTTCAGTAAAGGGATTGTGGAAATTTTTGGTAGAGGACATAGAGTTAACAGCCCCAGAAAAGGTCTGGGAAGAATTTATTTCATTTTCAGCTGCTGTTTCGAGTTGTCCTACACGCTCAGACAGGGCTGAGCAGAACATTTTACGACAGCTACTGTGCCCTTCAGTGGTGGCCCAGCCCTCAAGGCTGCAGAGAGAGCTTTTGCCCCAGCTCCTCTATTAAGGAGGCATGTTTGTGGTCTCTCTTCCCAGACAGCTTTTTTTCCAGGCTCTAATGAATCTCAAGATTAGGCACAACAATAATCAACACGGGGGACTGGTAATTGCAGCCATTCCCAGGTCTCTGGGAAAGCCAGAGCAGCTCTGAGCTCATCCAGGGCATGACAGAGAGGCAGTGGAGAATTTATTTTATCCCTTTAAACTTCAGAAAGGCCGCCTGGAAATCCGATAGGATGTCAGGCCAGGCCCACCCTTGTGTGCAGGGCTGGAGCATTTGTTGCTTGTGGCAGCCTTTGTTTGGCAGGGGGGAGAGGGGAAGCAGCTGCTGGGCCTTGGCTTGGGCAGAAAGAGCTTTCAGTAGCTTGGAGAGTGGTGTTCCTGTGACACTGGCAAGAATGGAGAGAGGCATTTTATCCTGGAAAATTCCCTGCAGGTTCCCAGGGCAGCCCTGCCATGGCCTCCAGCTCAGGTGTGCAGCACAGGAATGCCTTGGTCAGCCCCAGAGAGGAAAAGCTGCAGCTCTGCAACCACCAGGTGCCAAAGCACAGGAACCTCGGGGGAATTCTTGTGGGGAGCACCTGGCTGAGCTGGAATATGGTCTGTCTGTTCTAGGGATGGAAATTCCCATCACCTAAGGAATCATGTCTCCTTCAGGCAGAGCCCTGTGCATGTCCTGTGCTCTGGTGTTTCCAGCCTGCTCCTTTTCCATGATTCCGCAGCACAGTGCAAATTAGAGCAGCTCCAGCATATCTCATAACCAGGACAGTGCAAAAAAGTTCAAAATTCAGCCCCTTTTATTTCACCCTCTGTGAGGAGTAGGTGGGTAGGGGGATTCATTTGTCCAGAATTCACTCTTGGGATGAGTGAATTCTGTACAAATGAGAGGCTTGGGAAACTGAAGCTAGGAGTTAATCTAATCTGGAGTCTGTCCCACAGCCCTTAATTTATTATCTAGACTTTTGGAAAATGCATTGGAAAATGGAAAATGCAGATTATTCAATTAAAAACAAGAACCATTTGGGTGTTGTGGTCAATGCAGACTTATTTCTGACAATACAATAAATTCAGCACAGATTGGAACCAGCTGCCCCAGCTCCAAGTACCTGAAATTCCCACTCCTAGTCCAGGCCTAGGACTCTGATGCAGTCAAGCCATAAGGGACATGGCCAAGGGGACAGCTCAGCATTGTCCTTGCTTACACAAGAAAATAAATGCTTCCAGGGAAGGTCTGGCAAGTGAGCTTGGTCATGGAAAACCTGAGAGCCAAATCAATCTACTTAAGAAGTGATTGATTCCTCCAGCAGGGAGAGGAAGCAGGAGCAGGGATTATGGATATGGGAGAACACTTTCTATTAAAATAACAAATCTCCCTGACCAGCATCTTCCAATAAATCTTCATCCTGTCACTGAGGTGCAGTGCAGAGATGTGTCCTATCCTATTTCTCACTGAAAGCAGCTCACAAAGGCAGGGAAGCTGATCTTTCCCAATCCTCAGCTGTGCCCCCACACCCCTGATCTCCTTGCACCCAGGCACAGCACCCCAGGAGCAGGAACCCTGGAAAGGAGCCTGCAGCTTCTCACCATTCCACACACACAAACCCTGCCTTGTATCTGGGGCAGATCAGCAGAGCAGATTATTTCACTTCACCTGTTCTGCTTCTGCCCCTTCTCACCTGTTGGGATCACAAGATCCTCAGGGCAGGACTGCCTTGTAGGTTACAGCTACTCATGGTTTTATCTTCAGGCAGCCCATGTGCCTTATTGAAGGGGCAAGACACCAGCTTTGGGTTTTCCTCCAGCTATGGGAGAATCAATTTTGTGCTGAGCTCTCCACTCAGCCACCAGATAAATCACTGGAATTCTCCTTCCTGACAGCTGTGAAGAGCTCTTCCACCCCAGCCTTGAAATATGTGTCACAAAGCAGCATAGGAGTGGTCAGGGGAAGATTTTAGCTGAAAATCCCTTACAATGAGAGAATTTTGGTTTATTTCCTTTGTAAGTGTGGAAGCTACATAGTCAGAATTTCCATTTACAGTCTGATAATACACAGTGAGACAAAAATTCTCATAGGGAATTGGTTAAGATGATGGTTTGGGAAAACAGAAAAGGGTATTTTTGAAAACATGTCTGTTTCTCTTAATTTCACTTTCCTAATGAGCAGCTCAGCTGCTGGCCACAGCATTTGGTCCCTGTCAGCTCCAGCCAGAACACTGAAGTACAACAAAGAGTTTTGTTATCTTGTTTTTGAAATCAGCTATTACAGTTACTGGAGGGCAAAGCTTCAGGTAACAGGGTGCTTTTCTGCAGCAGAGTTTGCTATCAGAAAGAGGCAACTGTGCACATTTCAACCATTTAAGTTACAACTCAAAACCATTTGCATAAAGCAGCTGCATCTCCTCTGCCCAGAGGCTGCTCTGCTGGCAGGCTCTGAGCAAACACAAGTTCTCAGGCAGGAATTACACCGCAAAAAGAAGAGCACTTTGGCTTTATCACACCCTGAAAGAGCATAAAAGCCAAGAGACAGCCCAAGCAGTGAGCAGAGCACATTTGGAGATGAGCAAACCCTGCAGAGTTTTCTCTCCCATCCATCAGTTCTGCTTTGCAGAGGGTTCTTTACAGCAGGACCAACTAAACCCAGCATGTTTTGCTAACAGTAGCACTGATACAACTTCCCTGGGCCCTTGCTTTAAGAAAGCACACTTCACACACACTGAGTATTAATTTTTGTCCATTAATATTTAAGCACTTGGCATTTTAGCTGGATAAATCCCTTCCAGTCACTGTTCTGTGTTAAACTCAGGGCTGCACTCAACACTACTCACAGCTGTGTTTCACCAAACAGCAGATTAGTTCTTGCACAGGCAAGTTTGCCAAAGTCCCTGGGAGCTTTTAGACCATCAGACACTAAACAGGAAAACACTGCCAGGAAAAAACCCCAACTAAACCACAGAATTGCTTACCTGCTGGGAATTGTGGAGGCACAGCCAACAGCAGCCCACTGCAAGGACCCTGCTGGGGCCAGAGGAGCTCAGGTCTGCGAAATTTAAAGGCTGAGACCCAGCAAGGTGTGCTGGGAGAGGGAGCATTCCTCCTCTGAACATAGTGGGTTTTGTGGGGAGAGGCTCTGCTTCTGAAGCTCTCTTGAAAATTATTAGAGAATAGGAGCCTGGATCTGAGATGCTTTAGTCAAAAAGGGAAGGGTTTTCATGGAAATGCAGCTCTGAGGACTGACACTTGTGTTCTCCCAGATTCCCTGCATGGCCAAGAGCTGCAGCTCTTCCTCTTCTCTCCTGAGCCAGGAGTGAGCTGTGGTGGGAGCGATGCTGTGGGGCCAGGCTGCAGCTGCTGTTTCTGCCACACATGTCCAGCCCTACAGCCCTTCTCCATCCCATGAGATCCCAAGGGATCCTGTTTCCCATGCAGGACTCAGTCCTGGAGGGAAGTTTTAATTTTGAGATCCTGGTGTGGCCCCACAGGGCTCAGACTGTGCGTCTGTCCCACTGCTGGGTCTTCAGGGGGCACCCAGGTGACAGCACAGCTGCCTTTGGTGGTGAGGGGCTGCCAGGTGCTCCAGCTAACAATGCTCTGTTTCTGTCAGGACAGCAGTGAGGCAGCAGATGGAGCTGGCAGCTGGGATGAAGAGGTCACCAAGTGGTGGGGAGAGTGGAGCTCCTGGTCCACCTGCTCGCGCTCCTGCGGAGGGGGAGTCGCGTCCCGCGAGAGGCACTGCCTCACACAGAGGTGAGCTGGGGCCATGGCCAGGGCTGTGGGGTGCCCCAGAGCTGTGCTGTGGGGCTGAACCTCCTGGGCTTGCAGGGCCAGCCATTCCCTCCTCTGTGGCCCCTGGGAAAGGAAGGCAGCTGCTGTGTGTGGGGAGGGGACAGGAGGAGCACGCTGCAGTGGGCAGGTGACAGGCTCCCCATGGCACCCACTCAGCTTGGCTTGTCTGATGGGGAGCAAGGGGCTGCTCCTCTCTTGGAGTCCTGAAAATGACAGTTATGGGCTGGCTCTGTTCCTCTTCTCCTTTCCCTCACAAACCTTCACTGCCATGGCTGCTGTGGCCAGTTCTGTGCTCAGGATGTGGGCACAAACTGCCGGACACCTTATGGGGACCTGATTTACTGCTGGCAGCAGCCAGCTCAGCCACATCTCAGCAATTTCCCCTCTTTATTCCCTGCAGAGCTGGCAAGTTTTGTCGCCTCTGTCATTTATCTGGCAGCATCTGCATTTGTCCCCTGCATCTGTAACAGTGCTGGGGTCAGTGGGAGCGGGGAGAGCAGGGGAACTGCAGCTGCCTGAACCTCTGCTCTCCTCTCTGGGCTACCTTGCCACCATTCCCCTTCCTCCTGCTGGTCCTGCAGCAGCTCTGTGCCCTGCTGCCCAGGCTGTGGCTGTTAATGAGAGCAGGCACCCTGCAGCACAGCCAGCTTTCCCTTCTGCGTGAATGCACTCCTGAGCAGAGCAACTCAGACCAGGGCCCCAGCCTGCCCTGCTCCCTGCAGCAGAAAACTCCTTTTTGGTGAGCTGGCTGGCAGCATGGTGAAGGTGCAGATGTGCTGTGGGACCTTCCCTCTGCATGTCTCTGCTGCTGCTGCTCCTCTCCAGCACCCTGGGAAAGCAGTGGGGAACAGCACAGGAAGGGAGCCTGGGGCTGTCCTGCACCCCTACAGCCAGAGCAGCCCTTCTGCCCTTTGCCTGCCTCCAGAATAGAGATTTTTCTCTCCATGTGATGCCAGCTCTATCCTTGACTTCACAGCTGGGGAGGGAAGGGCTTGCTGTGGTGTTTTAGTCCAGGGATCAAATTTAATTAAAAAAAAAAAAAGAGAAATCCCAGCCCAAAGGTTTTTGCAGCTTTAAGGTGAATGGCTTAAGTGTGAGCCAGGTATGGCCACAAAATAATTTCTGCCCGAATCTGCAGGAAGCCTCTGCTTCTGAAAGGCATAGCACTTTTGAAATCTCCTGCAAATTTAGGCTCTACCTGTGTCATGTAAAGCACTGCTCTGGAGGGACAGCTGCAGTACCTCCAGCCAGGCCAGCCTGAATCAGCTTGTGGTGTTCTTGTAGCCTCAGTTCCCAATGCTGTTTACACATTGTCTGTTGCAGGTCTTTACACACTGCCTAAATTATTTTGCAGATCATTACAGCATTGCCTTAACCTGTGCTCTCAGCCACTCTCCATATATCTGCACAGCTTTGAAGAATTATTTCTGTCTTTGCATCAGTATCTCCTTTTTGTCTTTGCATCTCCAGTATCTCCTGGAGAGCTCACAATGGCCAGAATGAAAGATTCCAGTGTTGAGAAATTCCTATGGTTTTGGCTCATCACCTGTACCAGGCCTTCTCTGATCATCTGTTGGGGTGGCCAGTCCCCCTGACTATTGCACAGTGGATTAGTGGATTCTGTGCACAGACACTCTGCCTATTGCACACTGGATTCTGAAATCCCCTCCCCCAGTCACTGCAAGCCCTGGGCACATCCATGGGAGGGATGGACCATCAGGTTCTGTTGTCTTTTGGTCACATCAGCTCTTCTGGAGCTCAGAGCTGAACAACACAGGGGTGCCAATACTGCAGTTGCTCCCTGTCTGCTCAACCTACCCCAAAACAAGCCCAGCCCAAAGTCACAGCCCCCCTTAAAGCACTGAAGATGTGTTTCAGATGAGATTTTGGCCAGTCTAGATCCAGAAAGCTCTGATGAAACACCTGCCTTGTTTCTCCCACTTAAGTCAGGCCTGACTCCTGTGTCATCCTCAGTACCTGGGTATTCACAGACCTCCAGCTCATGTCAGGAAACTTCTGCTTTTCAGGCTCCAGATGCCTCAGGGAACAAACAGCACCATGTGTGTTGGTCAAGCCAAGCACTACCAACTGTGCCAGCAGCAGGTGGGAACCACTTCCAGTCCTGCCTGGTCCTTACTGGGGGTGTGGGACACAGGGGGTCCTACTTGGGGCTGCAAAATCACCAGCACTGGGGGTGGGATTGGTCCCTCAGGATGGAGAGAAGGGGTATGATGCTCTCCTGGGGGGGTGTGCCTTTGAGGATGTGGGAGATGGGCTCTGTTCTTTGGGACTGGGAGATGGGACAAAAGGATGTAAAAGCATACTTGTTGTGGGGTGAGGGGGGGGATGAAGTTTTTCCAGTGTGCTTTTCTTGTTGCTGCTTTTCCCATTGCTGGGAGAAATTTTTGCAGGGCTGTTAAAGGCAGCTGTTTGAGAGGCCTTTGGCAATGAGGGCCTGGCCTTTCTGCCTCCCTTAGAGGACCTCCAAGCCCATCACAAATTCCTTCCAGGGTGGACAGGGCATTTTCATCCTGCAAGGATGGAGCAGCTGTCACAAGAATGGCTGTGAGATCGATAGGGAACTTTCTGATTGCATTTATTCCCTCCATAGCCCTGCCCAGCCAACACAGCAAGCTTCAAGCAGCAGCAGTGCTCCAGCTTCAATGCCAAAGCCTTTGGGAAGCACTATTACCACTGGATGCCCCTCTATCCAGGTGGGTTTTCACAACTTCACACCAGGGGTGAGGGTCAGAAAACACTCACAGGATCTTCTTGGGCACAGAAAAGTCCTAGGGGACAAGGGATGGATGCTCCTGGCTGCTCTGGGTTGCTCTGAACAGGTTGCTCATCCATTTCCCACACAGTGACTTCACATGGGTGTCCAGGTGTCCCTTGAGGCCCAGACTGAGTTCACCTGAGATACTACCCTGTTTCTGGACTCACCTGTTTTTCCATTAGCTGCCAAGGGGACATGGAACATCTGCAGCTGCTCAGGTGAATGGGGCAGAGGTGGCCACCAGTCCACACAGTCAGTGCCCCTCTTACAGCCCTGTTTTTATTCTTTTATGTGCATTTATGTGTGGCCTGGGATCTGCTGGTGCACATTCCCATGTTGGGCACAGTGATGGCACTACAAGGGCATGGCAGAAAGAGGGTTTGCCAGCAGGAAATATTTCTGCTTGGCACAGTCCCCAGTGCAGCCTCACACCGTGACCCCTTCACTGCTGTAAAATCCATGGCCTTGGGGTCTCATTGCAAGTGGCAGGAACATCCAGGGTGGCATCAAACCATCAGCAGGGACAAGGGGAAGGTCCCCCTTGAGCTGCCTGGTGACCCTGTGCCTCTGTCCCTGCAGATGACTACACCAGCATCTCCAACAAGCCCTGTGACCTGCAGTGCACCACCCGCAGCGGAGAGAGGCAGCTGATGGCCCGAGCACAGGATGGAACCTCCTGCAAGGACAGGACCTACCAAGGGGTCTGCATCAATGGGAAGTGTGAGGTGAGGCCCTGGCAGGAAGCAGTAGAGAAACTGGGATTTCACTCGCATGGCTGCACCTCCTGGTCAGCACAAAGCCGAGGGGAATTGAAACAGAGGCCTCACATTGGATTCATTCATTACAACCCCCCAGAAGAGCACACAGGGGAAGACCCTGCCCCTGTGGAGATAAGCTGGCCCAGGAAACCCTCTCTTGTTTTGTGCTTTGCAGCCAGTTGGGTGCGATGGGAGCCTGTACTCGCCCCGGACCATGGACAGATGCAGGGTGTGTGGAGGGGACGGCAGCACTTGCCACCGTGTCTCGGGCACCTTCCGAAAGGCAATCTCACAGATAGGTACTCCCTGCTACCAGTCTGGAGACTTCACCTGCTGCTTCTCACTACCAGCTGGCATGGAGGGGGACTGGCTTGAACGTGGGTAGGAGCTTTCCCAGCTGCTTGGTGGAAAGAGTTGAGGAGTGCCACCAGCCCTGCTTAAACGCCTGTGTTTTGTCCTTCTCACTTAATCATCAGAGGAGAGTGGTTTGATGTGCTCTATATTAGGCTGGTAAGGTTTCCCTTCACCTGTTTAGAATAGGAAGCAGCTGGGAATCTATTTGTTCCTATTGATTTTGGCATCTTGCCCACCTCAGATAATGTGAAGAGATCAATGAATCTTCTTTTATTTGTGCTACGTGTTCATCTGAAACCTAAGCTATGATGAGGGTCACAGCATTTTTTCAACCTGCATTTAATCTCCTGCTTTCCCCAGCCCTGTGGCTGGCACAGCTGAGGGACAGACCCATTTGAAATAGGGCTGAGGTTCCCTGCAGCCTGGTGGCCCTGTCCTCCAACCACAGCAGGAATGGACTGTGGTATGCTTGTTAGTAATTAACCAACTGTGGTTTGAGGATGTTTTGGAACAACATTTCACACTGATGTTTCACCAGTTTGCCTCACTCCCTGCAAACAGCAGCCTAGAAAAGCACTCAGGCCCCTTTCCAGGGCAGGGGTAATGGTCTTACCCCTTGCAGCAGTAGGGGAACAGTTTTGGGCTCCCATTCCAGCCCTCAAAATATCTTACAGAACAGAGAGGACCTGCGTTTCCAGCGGGAAAGACAAACTGCCAAACCACGTAACTTTAAAAGGCTCTTATTTCCTCTCCCTTTAAAGGTCAATTTTTATGTTACTCCTGAGACAAATTCCATGGAGTCAGGAGCTGAGGGGACCTATGCTCTTTTTCCACCCTCTGTTCAGCATCAGCCCTGATCACTACTAGCTTTTTTTTCTGTGTTCTTGCCAGAAAGAGTGTGAAAGCATCCACACCCCCAAAGCCAGACTATTTCCTTGTGCAGTTCCTTCCCAGCTCCAAACCCAGCAGTGCTCAGACTGACATCCCTAATGGTGATCTGTTAATGGGATTGCAGAGGAGATCTGGGATGAGAGCTCACAGACTGGTGCAATGTGCATTTAGGTCCTTGGCACCCTGCTCCTGAAGGGCAGTGCTGCCTCCCTATAACCACACTTGTCCCATGAGCTGCTTTTCCCACCCAGACCTTTTTATTCTGCCCTGGGGGTCTCCTCATGCTCTGTTCTGTTCCTCAGGTTATGTGTTCATCACCAACATCCCTGCTGGTGCCACAGACATCCTCATCATCGAGCGCAGGAAAACAGAAAACATCCTGGGTGAGCAGAGGAGCTGATGGGTGTGGAGACCCCAGTTCAGCTGCCTGGGAGCTGGGAGGAGGCTGTCTGCACTCCCACCTATGCTGTGAGAGAGCATTTCCTCCAGGGCAGCTACATGGGTGCTTCATCTCTCCAAAAACCAAGGCCACCACATCTCCAGCGCTTGGAGAGACATTTGGAACCCAAGCTGGCTATGGGCAGGGCCTGGGCTTCTCTTTCTGCTGGGCTTTCCTCATTCGTGGGCTCTTTGCTCTCCTCAGTGCCAGAGCTCTGCAGAATGTCCCATTTGTCTGTTTTCTCTCTCTTTGAAGCACTTGCTGATGAATCTGGACATTTCTTCTTCAACGGCAACTCTGCCATTGACAACCCTCAGAACTTCAGGGTGGCCGGCACTGTCTTCAAGTACCGGCGGCCCTTGAGCCTGAACTCGGATGGGCTGGAGTACATCATAGCTCATGGGCCCACCAACCAGTCTCTGAATGCCATGGTATGTGAGGAACCAGCCTTAGGGTTTCCTGCCTCCCTCAGATAACAGGAGTACAATCTTGTTCCCAAGCCAAACCTGGGTGTAGGGAGGTTGAGGAAGCCAGGCGGGTGGGTGGGGGCTTTCCTTTTGGATTTGTGAGGATGCTGTCTTCTCTTAACAACCATCACCAAACAGATGTGGCTAGAAAAGGCTTTTGGGAAATTCATACCCTTAAAATAAAAAACAGTTTTGATTTCTTTCCCCGTTTCCTCCAGTACTATAACTTTAATGGGAAAATGCCTCACATAACTTACGACTACACTGTGCCACGGACACCGCCCCTCCGAACTGCAGCCCCTGCTCTTGCCAGGCCCCTCTACCACCACCTACCAGGGACCAGGCAGAGCCATCCCATTCCAGCCAATTCCAGAGCTGCCCAGACAGACTTCAATGCCACGTGGCTCTCCCTGTCACCAGATGACACCAGTGAACAGCTTCCTCTAAGGGAAGGGCAAGAAGATTTAGACTTTGGTCCCCCACACTTCTTCCAGACCAACTCCACCAGTCAGACCCAGGACTGGGGCTGGGAACAAAGTGAAGAGAAGGAGAAGTACGACTTTCAGATCAGACAGGTCTACCATGCAAACACAGCAGGAGAGGAAGAGGAGGAGGAAGCAGCAGCAGTTGGTGGAGAAACAGATTTGGGTTGGTTGCTTTGTTTTTTCTTCCCCCATTGTATTGAGTGGAAGCACACATTCTGCAGTGGTCTTCTTGAAATCTGAGGTGGCTTTAGCATCAGGGTGAACAGGAGGGAAGGATGGTAAATAGGGGGGTGGAGACAGGGAGCAGCCAGGGCCAGTAACTCTGTGAGGGAAGGAGAGGCTGAGAGAGGAAGGCCACAGGGAGGAGGTGTTAGGTCATAGGTTGGACTTGATGATCTCAAAGGTCTTTTCCAATCTGGTTCATTCTGTGGTTCTGTGATCCTGTAATATGGGTTAGGCAGAGCACTCACTTGGGGCCTGAGCTTGGCAGATAGGGCAGTGACAGCAACAGGGCCTGGCAACAGTCCAGTGATCATCAGGGCACAGCAAGGGGACAAGTCATATCTGAGGTTGATCTGGGAGAGCCATACAACAATTCAGGAATAAGAACACATGCAGCACTGTGCAGCCCAAGACTGAAGGCCCAGACTGGAGCTTAAACGGGGCTCCAGAGTAGTGGGTGGACAGAGTAAGGGCTTGGCTGAGGTAATTAAAGCCTGCTGATGCTCCCTGGTGGAAATCTTTTGATTTTTAGGCTGAACACTGAATGTTTTTTGCCTGAAGTACAAGCTATCCCATATAGTTAAAGCTTGTATCTTCATTCCAGCTCTCAGGTTCAACCAAATCTCCATCAGCACAGCTGTGCCCTACAGCATGAGGAGGCCCGAGCTGTCGGAGAAGAGCCGTGGGACATCCTCCAGGCTCCGTCTCTTCAGGCGCCTGTGTCACCGAGACCCCCACAACGCCGCCTTCTGCAGGGAGCTGCAGCCCCTGGCAGCCAGGCTGGCCCCCAGGAACTCCACTGCCAGGCTCTGGCCCCACTGGCCCCAGGGCCTCCACAGAGCCCTGGCTCGCAAGCACCCGCTGGAGGAGCTGAAGGTGGAGGTGTTTGCTGGGAGCCAGGGGGAAGCAGCCAACTCCAGCACGATGGCATCTGCGCAGAGCCCTCTGCTCAGGGCCAGCCCCACTGCCAACAGCAGCCAGGCAGAGCCCCTGCGAGCCCCTGGCACTGAAAGGTGGAACCCAATTTCCTGGGCATGGTTGGCTGGGGAGGGAGGGCAAGCCAGTCCCCTGCTGTCCGTGATGTCCCCGCTCACCAGTGTCTATCCATGGAAGCTGCTATAGGTGCTTCCTCCAGACTGATTGTTACAACTGGCCCGACACAGAGCTCCTGGAATATATTTCAGGGTCAGTGGACCCTGAAATGGTGTTGAAGGGCCTGGTGTGGTTGTAAATAAGGCCAAGAATCCACAGCATGCCATATATCCATCATGTCCCTTCCTGTCCCATTTTTCTGGGCACATAAGCTTCTGTAACATCTGTCAGGAGACTGAGGACCAACTTCTAAATATTTCTGGCAAGCCACATATGAAATCTCCCTACCACATTATATGATATGAGAGGCACCTTGCTTGAGCTTCTCTTTCCAACTCAAATCATGCCTCAAGGCAAGGTACAAGCTGAGGGCATCCCCATGGCTGGCAAACCCTGATATACACAAGACTCACTGTGAATGATGCTTCCTCCTCACTAGTTCAGTGTGGAAGGTGGATCAAGGCTTTGCACTCTCTGTTCATCAGTGGTCTGCCTTGCCCAAGGTGGGGGAAATTGAAAGTAGAAATACTGGCTTTCTTTCCACCTTCAAAGACAGCAAGGAGGAATTTCCCTATATTTCATGTTTGCAGCAATTTTTTTCATTTTTAGCTCACACCACCTCCTTTTTCCACAGCAATGAGTTTGATGTGAGCCCCGTGGGCCACGATGACATCAGCTTGGCGGACATGTATCGCTGGAAAGTCTCAGCTTATGCCCCCTGCAGCTCCACCTGCACTTCAGGTAGGTTTGGCTTCATCAAGTGAGGTGCTTTTGGGCTGTTGAGGGAGAGAATCCTGGTATTTCTTTGTATGACAGGAAGAGTTTCAGATGCAGTGAGCACTCCAGCTGTTCAGTGCTGCTGGGAGGAGGCTCTTGGCTCTGATGGAGCACAGCTGAGGGTGTTGCTGGCCCAGCAGGTATCAGCACCTCCTATGCCATGTGTGTGCGCTACGATGGAGTGGAAGTGGATGAATCCTACTGTGACGCCCTGACCCGACCAGAACCCACCCATGAATTTTGCACAGGGAGAGACTGCCAGCCTAGGTGAGTGGGAGTGACATCAGCTGTCCACAGGGAGATACCTTTCTAAGGATCACTTTCTGCTCAAGGCATACAGCCATTTTTGGGCTGAAAGGTATGCTTAAACTAACAAGACCTCATATCCCCCTGTAAGCAAAAAGAGAAGAAGAATTTGGGACCCTGCTAAAGGCCAGAACCACATTTACTCAGACGTGATGAGCAGAGCCACAGCAGCAGCTGCTGGGTGAGGGAGCCCTGGGTGTGCAGCCTGTGTTTCTGCCACCCCATGCCCCTGGTCCCCCTAACCTGGGTGTTCCTTTGTGCTTTCTCTGCTCGTGGAGGTGGGAGACCAGCCGGTGGAGCGAGTGCTCGCGGACCTGCGGCGAGGGCTCCCAGTACCGCACTGTGCGCTGCTGGAAGATGCTGGCACCGGGCTTCGACAGCTCTGTGTACGATGATCTGTGCGAGGCAGCGGGGCTGGCCAGGCCCATGGAGAGGAAAGCCTGCAAGAACAAGGCCTGTGGGCCCCAGTGGGAGCTCTCTGAGTGGTCTGAGGTAGGCTTTGCTCCCAGAGCTGGGTACCAGGGCTGGAGGAAGGTGTTTGGCAGGTGTTGGGTGCTGAGGAAGCCCCTGGCCAACTGCACCCTGGTTCTCCACAAGGAGTGCCTTTATCTGTAGCTGACTTTGCAGACAAAGTCCATTGCAAAACATTTTTTTTAAGGTCACTTCTAAAGCAGGACAGTGACCAAGTGAAAGCCCTGCCAGCAAGAAACTTCCTCTTCTGGAGGATCCAAACTGAGGGACAATTGGGAAACTACCACAGAGATACAAAAAAACTAGAAGTCCATTGCAGCCCCTTTGACTGACTGCTCTGGTTGTGGCCCAGTGACTTTAAACAGCAGTTTAGGCATCAACCCATTGATGTGTTGAAGCTCTAGGTCCCAAAATAAATGAGCAGCAAAGGTGGAGGTGGACACGGAGGCAGACACACCTTTTTTTGTCCCTGCTGGGGCCCTTCCCCTCCCTCCTAGAGCAGCAGGAGGGAAACAGGAGGCGGCACAGCCGCTTCCCCACCTTGCTCCGTGCTCCGAGCGCCGGGGCTGACTCGCTGTGTCCCTTGCAGTGCTCGGCGCGGTGCGGCGCGGCGGGGACCATGAAACGCGAGGTGCGCTGCTCCGTGGAAGCTCCGCTGTGCGATGAGTCCCGCAGGCCCAGCAGCGAGAGGGAGTGCACGGGCCCGCCCTGCGACCGCCGCTGGACCGCCTCCGACTGGGGCCCGGTGAGAGCGGCCGGGCTGCGGCCTGGCACCCAGCGCTGGGCTGCCGGCTGGGAGCGCCTGGGCACACCTGCTGCACATCTCTGTCGGCTCTCCTCGGGCAGGGCCAAGCTACAGAAACTAAAATAACCTCTGGTTTTGGCTCTCGTTGTGTATATTTTGGTTAACTGTGTGAGCTGAGCTCTAGTCAATAATCTGGGAAGCTCGCGGCACCTGGAGAATGGAAGAGCCTTACTAAATGAACATCTAAAGCCCCTTGGGATGCAGTGCAACAGTCCCAGTGTTAGGGCTGGACTCTGGACTTAACTCTGCAGGCACCCCCAACCCTGCCCTGTCCAATCCCCTGCTTTCTGATGTGTCTAAATGCCTTTTGCTCTCCAAGTGCTCAGGTTCGTGTGGCGAGGGGCGCATGAGCCGCTTCATCGCGTGTCGCAACCTGGAGGGCAAGGTGATCTCCAGCTCGCAGTGTGACCCGGCCACCAAGCCCCTGGCTGTCCACCCGTGTGGAGACAAGAACTGCCCTGCACACTGGCTGGAGCAGGAGTGGGAGCAGGTAAAGCCAAGCTCTGTGTCCTCAGAGCTCCTTTCCACCCAATATCCCACAGGATGTGCTGGGAGCTTTGTTCCCTTGGCAGAGCACAGCTGTACCTCCAGACATGGATCTGTATCCTTGCCCCAGCTCCTTTGAGAAAGAGGGAAGGAGTATCCCAGCTTGTCCCTGCCATACCCTACAAAAACCCCAAAGTTTGTGGCATTTGCTGCCTTCTCAAGGAGCTCCACGGGAGGGCAGCAATACCTTGAGGAAAATGCTCTCCCACCTGGCTCCTCAGCAGAGCCGTGTTCACTCATCCCCACAGAGGGCCTGAGTTTCCCACCAGTAAAGAGAAAGTCTGACCAAAACCAGCTTCATCTCTGATAAGTAACAGCTGGAGGTAAACCTGAACCACAGCACAGATCCCTGTGCTGGAAGTCACATCCAGACCATAACAGGGTACTTGCTTCAGGGATTACAGTCCAGTCAACGTGGTCCAGGTGCTCTGTTCCCCCCAACACTCAGTCTCTGCACTTTTTTTACTCTCTTTCTATTGCTCAAGGCCAAAAGACTTCATGCTTTGCCATACATGCTGATCCAAATCCCAGAGTAGCCAAAGAAACACATTGAGTCAGTTGTGAGGCTTGGGCTTTTTCTTTGAAGTCTTGAGCAAAACAGGGATCCACATAGCACTAAGGAAGAAGGTTTCTAGGAAATAAGGGAAGCAGCCAAGCTCTCCTCCCTCCGATCATGGCTAAGCCTTTCTTCTCACTTTGCTCCCTTTATAGCTGCTGACTGCATTCAGCTGAGCCTCCTCCAGCACCAGTAACAAGCACAGGCTGGTTAAACCTGGTGGTTCTGTAGCCCTCCATGTGGGTCACACACAGTCCTCAAGTGCCATTTTCAGCTGTGACACGGCTGTAAAACTCATCAGAGCTCAGAAAGACCAGCTGAGCTCTCCACCTTTGCCTATGCCAGCTTCTTTGCTGTGTTTCTCCACTGATGAGCTCTGAGCTTTCAGGATGACTAAGGGCGGATGCAAGCCAGTTGTGCTGGCCCTGCTGTGGTGAAAAAGAACTCAAAGCAGTGAAATCTCAAATTGGCAACTGCCTGCATGGGCATCAGGGAGCAGATCCTGCCTCTTGCTGCTTTTCCTGGTGGTGTCCTGAGGGAGAGAGCCCTCCCAGCTCAGCCTGCACAGCTCTGGGTTCAGCAGTGCTTGTCTGTGCACATCACCTGCACTGCACCACTTGGGTCCTCTTGGGCCCACAGAAAGCTTGGCAGGACTCCAAGATGTAGGTTGCTACATGCATTTGCTATCTGGATTTTCAGAGCAGAGCTACACATAAAATAAGACAGGAGCAGGCTCTTGCAGTCTTAGCTCTGCTCCAGGCGCCCTGTGGTAGCTGCTCTCGAGGCCAGCCAAGGTGAGCTCAGCTGAACACTAATTACCAGCATCTGTCCCTGCCCCTGTGGCCTGGGCAGCACTTCCCTCTGTCAGACTGGTGTTAGCACAGGCATTAAGCCTCCCTTCTGGGCAGAATGGCCTCTTGCCTGAAGCTGGAGCACCATTTGTCACCAGGCTGCTCTGTTCCCTCGCAGTGTGACGCCAGCTGTGGGCGAGGGGTGAAGACCCGGCTGGTGCTGTGCGTGGGCCTGGAGAACGGGCTGTACAGGGAGTACCCTGAGAAACGCTGTGAGACCTCTCCAAAGCCTGAGGAACAAGCTGTCTGCTTCAGGAGGCCATGTTCAACGTGGTTCACCACCTCCTGGTCCCAGGTAGGGCTGGGGGTGGCGGGGAAGGGGAGGCCTCAGAGACCTGGTTGGTGCAGCAGATCTGTGCTGAGGCTCTCTGGCAGCCTGCTCTGCCAAGGAGCTGTCAAGTCTGGATGGGACCCCATGTTCTGCTCTGCCAAGGATCTGCTTAGTCTGGATGGGACCCCAAGTTATGCTCCTCTGCAGCAGGATGATACTGTCACATGCAGGCTGGAGAAAATCTTGGAGCATAGGGTTATTGCCTCAAGAAGAGCATGCACAACACTCCAAGCATACAGGATAATAATGTCTCCTCTAGTCCCAGAAATCAAAGTTTTGTCTTTCCCTCTTTCCCTTAGTAACTAGTGAACATTTAGGGTATGGGAAGACTGGGGAGCTGTGTCTGGCTTATAGCAGCCTTTTCCTCCATTTTCTATCACAGCATCAATGCTCCAAACAAAAAATGGAGCTGCATTCAATTCTGAGCTGCAGCAAAGAGATAAAAAGCAAACTGTCCCTTGTTCTGCCCCAATCCCAACTCAGGGATGCTTTCCTCCAGCAAAAAGAAAAATGGAGAGTAAGTTTGAGATCAGTGTGGCATTTGACCCAAACCTCCTCAAGACCAGGGATCCAAAGCAGGGATTGGGAGACCTCAGTAGAGCAAAGAACTTGGGAGCTGCAGAAAACCAGAAAATGGCTCTCATGCTCTCTCTGCTGTTTCTTGACCCCGGCAGTGCAGCAAGACGTGCGGTGCTGGCGTGCGCCTGCGGGAGGTGAAGTGCTACCAGGGCGAGGCGCTGGCTCAGGGCTGTGACCCCGCGGCCAAGCCAGAGGCCAGGCAGATGTGCCAACTCCAGCCCTGCCCCACGGAGGCACCAGGTACATCTGGGAGGGCAGGGAGGTGGAGGAGCCCTTGGCTTTGTCCCTGATGTCCGTGCTGGGGAAGCACACCTCCTTTGTAACCCCTTCTGTGTGTGCTTCTGCTCCCCAGAAGATGCCTGTGAAGACAAAGCGACGGCCAACTGCGTGCTGGTGCTGAAGGTGAAGCTGTGCTCACACTGGTACTACAGGAAGGCCTGCTGCTGGTCCTGTCGCCTCAAGTCATCCTGAGCACTGCCAGGCCCTACTTCCCCTCCAAGTTCAGGGGCAGCAGCCCCCTCAAGCCAGACTTTCCACTTGAAGCCACCCCACTTGGCCTGCTGTGGAGCCAGTCCCTGTAGAGCAGCCTGCTCAGCGAGGAAGGATTTTATGACTTAGTCATCACTGTTCCCTCTCTACCGAGAGGGTTTTACACAAGACAAACCATCAGTGCCTAGAAAGCTACTGAAGAGTGAGTTAGGAGAGCCTGTCCCTGCTGTCATCGTGTCCTAGGGCACCAAGGCCAGCCTGCAGCAGGGCAGGGACAGCAGCATCCCTCTGCTCTGCCCTGCAGGCTTCCTACTACAAGGGCAACTGCCAAAACACACCAAAAAATTGTCACAATAAAGAGATAAACTATAAAACTGTGCATTTGGGATGCATGTGCCTAGGCCAGAGCCAAGGAAGGAGCAGGGGACACAAGAGCAGCAGGAGCAGGAAGGGTGGGGAGGAACCCTTGCACCAGTAGAGCTTCCAGGCAGCACTGGATAAAGCCCTTTTGGTGCTGCCTGCCAAAAGAACAGAAACCACTCCTGGTTTGTATTTCAAAGTCCTCATTTATTTCTGACATTGAATTTGGACCCATAGCTGAGCAACAAAGACAGAGAATAGTAACAGGAGGAATCTGAAGTGGAAAAAAACCTGGGATCCCTGCCCCTACCCCATCCTGTTTTTCCACCAGCTCCCAACCCTCTAATTCTCAGCTGCATCCCCTGTGTTTTCAGCCCTTCCAGACTCACCCATTTCCCTGTAGCCATGCCAGACCCAGGGTGTGTGTTGGCTGCAAGGCCAACCCTCATCTTGGCCATCTGCCTGCTCTGGAACTGCCTCCCCAGCTTTGGCGCCTCGTTAGCTCGCGACAGGTCACGCTTAATTTGCTTGTGACAAAGATGACAGTGGAGTGGCCTTCCTTCTACCACGAGGGTGACCCCCAGCAGTGTGTTACTCCCACCCTCTGGAGGTCATGGCACTGCCATGGTGGTGGAAAGCCTTTCTGTGTGCCAAGAGGTAGAGTTGGATGGCGGGAGCCGCCGTGGCCATGTGCTCTGTGCCTGCCAAGGGGATGGCATCCAGAGACCACGGGGCTGTCTGGCAGGGACCATGCTGGGACACATTAACTTCTCCTGGCTCCCAGCATGATGAGACCTAGCTGAGCAGATGCTCTAGTGGCAAAGAATGGGATTTATCAAGTTAGCCAAGATATTCTTCCAGTTACAGACCATGTTTCCAGGGAGGAGCACTGGCTAGATGGGAGGCAGGAGGAGCTGCAGACTATTAACCAGTGGGCTGGTAACTTTCATCTTCCCTCCTGCCTGCCCTTAATGTCAGAGGACATTAAAACCTGCTATCACTATTTGAAGAATGGACAGAGACTCTAAAAATGCTGTAGCCAGCCTGAGTCTCCAGGTAATGGAAATGCAATGTCTTTTTGGGCTGGAGGTGAGGGAGATGGTGCATAACATTTGCTCAGAAGTGTGTGTAAAACACAGGCTGGGGCAATGTGTTTGGTTACAAGGACCATCACCATGTTTTGTGATGTTTTGGCTCCATTCTTCAGAGAACTGCCAAGGCATGGGCAGGTCCAATGTGTACATCAGCCTGGTAAAGTGGATATTTGAGGCTGGTGCACTGTGTGCCTCTGTGCTGAGACCTACTTTTTCTGTGTGTGAGTGGGGAGGTCAACTCCAAATCCTTCTGTGAGCAGTGGGATGATTTCTGAATTGCAGTGGTGAAAATAAAATCCCACCATTCACGTTTCTGAGCAGTCCTACCCTATATTGCAAAGGCATGGCAAGGGTTTCCTGCCATTGCCTCCAACAGCATCTGCAGGGATCACTGCTGTCCCCATCCCTCCTCCCTGCCATGAATGGGAAGTGCTCAGCAGAGCAGTCCTGCACTGGTTGCTATGGAAGTGCCTGGGAATGATGGAGATGTCCCTTTAGTAATTTTTCACCTAATTTGATTTATGGAGGAAGAAGAAACTTTCCCACATTCATTTTTGCAGAAAGGCTGGCCAGCGTCACTGGCTGTCGTTGCCGGCTGCAGTGCCTGTGAACCCACGTTCACAACATGTTCAAGACACATTTGGGTCTTGCACCCTCTTCTTCCAGACACAAAAGCAGAGGGACCCCAACCACCTGAACATCATTCTCCAGTGGGAGTGCCCTGCAAATAAGACATGAGCCAGTGGGTTCTGCTGTTGCTGTCAAAAGCAAAATCCATCCTAAAGCCAACCTTCCTCTGGCTCTCGGAGCTGTTAGGGTGGGGCTTTGAAAGCTGAAGGTGACCAAAACTGGTTATTTAGGAATTCAATTCTTCCCATAAGTAAAATCTTGCCATATTCATGGGTCCAAGTTAAAATTGTTCCTAAGAAAGCTTGTGAAGAGTAGAAGAGGTGGGGGCTTTGGCCGCAGAAGGACTGGCCTGTGCCTGCTGGCGTGGGTGAGCTCTTTTGCGAGGAACTTTGCCTCCCCCGGCAGTGACCTAAATTCATGTCCTGAACTTCTTCAGCACGTGCAAAGACCGAAGCAGGTGGGAGACGGTGCCCTATCTTACACTTGAACAGAAAAGCAAACTGCTAGCGGCAGCTGACGCAGCACGAGGGGAGCAGGATGACCTGGATCTTCCCTTCTTCACTTCCCCATGGCTGAGGAGCGCTGCCATGCCCTGCTGGGCACTGGGATTCATGGGGATGGCAGCTGGCCCTGGATGATCAGCCCATTGCTCCGTGTGCCATCAACTCGGCTGGCTGCGTGGGGACACCGAAGGCCTCACTGGGCTCAGGGAGCCGGGGGTAATTAGATTAGGTTGTACTGTACATAGCCCTCGTTAGACAAGTCCCTTTGGGAGAGAGAGTAGATAATAATGACACTTATTATGGGTTCAGAGATGGCCGGTTCAGCGCTGCCCTTTGAGGTCTCACTCGCCTTCTGGCCTGGCCGTGCTGGGCGCCTCAGCAGGGCCGCGCTGGCCTCGGGCTGGGCTGCGGGCTCCTCTCCTCAAAACCAAGTGAAAAGCCCCTTCCCTGGAGCGGTGCCAGCCGGGGACACCCTGTGCTAGTGGCAATGGTGACTACACCTCCGTGCTGATGGCCCGCGGGTTCGGGAAGCTGTCGCGGAGGAGGCCGTGGCGGCTCACCGTGTAGCTTTGCAGGGAGGCCATGTTGAGGGGCCGCCCCATCTCCTTGTAGCACGCGGGGGCGTAGGCGACCCTCTCGCCGCCGTTGCGCACCATGTCGGCAGTCCGGATGTAAAAGGGAGAGCCGTAGGGGGAGCACGTCGGGCAGTAGGTGTGAGCCCCGTGCTGGTTGAGCTCGCCGGGCGGCAGCGCGGGGCTGCCCTGCCCGTCCACCATGCGGGAGCTGCAGGCGTTGCACATGACGAAGTGAGAGTGCGCGGGCAGGTCGGGCTCTTCCTCCTCCTCCTCCTCTTCCTCCTCCTCTTCCTCATCGGAGTCATTTTTCTTGCAGCAGTAATACTGCAGGAGAGGGAAGGGGCTGTGTGAGGGGAAAGGGAGCAGCCGGTGGGGCGGCCCTGCTGCATCCCCGCTGCCCTCATCCCCCTCTGCCTGAGGAACCCTCCGGGGCCTCTCGCTGACCTGCTCCATCATTCCTGCGTCCTGGGAAGCGGCAGAAGCCAGACAAAACCTGGATCTGAGCGTGCTGCAGGAGGCACCTACTGGGGAACTCATCCTCATCATCCCCCTGTGAGGTTTGCAAAGGGAAGGTATTTCATCCTGCCGGCTGCAAACTGCTCCAAGTAAGCGCTGTGCTTTTCATCACACGGGCATTGCTGCATGGCACAGACTTCACATTAACTTTTAAAGAGCAGGAGGTTGTAGCTAGCCGCTGTTGAAAGCCTCCTCGGTTAATTTACAAGGGGAAAAAAAAAATGATATAAAAATCTCCATCTGGTATTGCAAACCCAGCCAAGCCTGCACCTCAATTAGCAAGTGCTGCAGAGCCTCAAAAGCCTCAGGGCAGTACCCCCCACACCTAGGGGAGGGAAGGACATCACTGCAGCATCCCTCGGGGGATAGGAGGTTTCAACTCCCTGCCATCATAGGCAAAAAAAAAAAACCCAAAAAACATCCAGACCCTTTCTGCAGCAGCACCTTGGCTCGGGGAGCACATAATCCTAAAATATCCCGAGCAGGAAGGACAGAGTCCAACTCCTGGCCCTGCACAGGACAGCCCAAAAATCACACCATGTGCCTCAGAGCATTGTCCAAGTACTTCTTAAGCCCTGGGAGGCTTGGGGCTGTGACCAGTGCCCTGGGGAGCCCGTTCCAGTGCAAGGTGGGGGTGGCAAGGCAGAGGACACTCACCTGTAGCCTACAGTAGCAGAGCACAGCAATGATGCACAGTAGGATCACCGTCGCTAGGATTCCCCCGGTGATAACAACAGTTCCCGCTGTCATCCGACCGATTCTCCATCAAACTCTGCAAGGCAGGGACACAAAACTCACCTTCCCTGGTTTTGTCATCACATGATGGACGTGATGCCTGCAAGCCATCCCAAAATATTGCATCCTCATTCCCCAGGTGGAAAAACATCATCCAATATTATCATCCTCCTCCTCTTAATGAGAGGACACTGAGATGCAGCATCACATCCCCTCACTGTTATTGCTGCTCTGGCTTGGGGTCTTTGTCAAACACCCCTCAGCCCACTGGCAAAACCTCACCCTTACTGAGCCAAAAGGGATGATTTCCACCCTCCTGGCAGAAAATCCAGTTTCTGCTTCAAAATGCAGGAGCAAACCTGGACTTTTTGCCAGGCAAAGCCAAAGGGGAGCCTCTGAACTCCACAACAGTCTGAGCCCAAAAATGGCACCCTGGCTGCCTGGCAGGCACTTAGCAAGCAGCCCCCACACCATTCCCATGCCATGGCACCCAGGGGATACTCACGTTCAGTGACGGAGGCGTTGGACCTGCAAGAAGTGGAGGGAGAGGTTAGACATGGCCTGACAGCTCCCCTTGCACCTGCCTGCCTTTCCCCATTTCCCAAGAATTTGCCTTGATTTGGGATGTGCAGGAGGCCCTGCTTCACCCCCGTGTCATTTTCTCTAATTTGAAGCAGGGAAAGGAGGCATTTCCCAAGCCTTACAGGAACAGGGCACAGGCCTGGCTTAGTCAGCACTTGGCCTTTTCCACTTTAAAATTTATTACAAGGGAGGCGGATGCATCATTGCACTGATGCTTCAGGTGCCGCTGGGAAACGAAATCTCTCCTCCATCCCCTCCAGGAGCCCCAGCATCCCCCTCCACCCCACCCCAGGGACACTTACCCAGAAAAGGACAGGCAGGATGTCACAGTCACACTGGCCCCGGGCCGGATGGTGGGGTCAGGGAGCACCACATGGCCACAGGGACACTCAACAGCCCTGGGAGGGAGAACAAGGAGAAAAACTCCACTGTCAGCTCATCCTCCTTCCCAAAGGGGCTGCCCAGTGTCTCCCTCCCCACCAATGCCACCTCTGTCACCGCATTGGGGCTAAATAAATAGAGGTTTTTTTAAGGAGGCTGTCAGGAAAGGTGGGTGCTGCAAAGATGGGTAAAGCAAATTGCCAGGAAAGGATGATGCCATGCCCTAAATCTGCCATTTCATCAAAAACTGGGGACTTGTAGCAAGAAGTGCATGAAAAACGCCAATCACTTGTTTTTAACATTTTAAAAGCTTAATAGTAATAAAATTGTTATATAAATAGTAATATAATTGGAGTAATAAAAATTTGGACAATTAGGATTAGGACAATACAAGACAATAAAAACAAAGCATTCCAGACAGTCCGGGTACCTTTTCTGGGCAAAATAAGCCTGAAAAAGGACCCACATTAACAGAGGATTAACCCTTAAAAGCAACAGCCTGCTGCATATTCATACACTCATACATGATGCATAAATTCCATTCAAACACAGGATTCTGTCTGGGCAGTGTCAGCTTCTTCCTCTGAATCCTGACGGCGTCTCCAGGGTTGAGTGAGGCGGGAAGAACTCAATAAGTGAGCAATAAATTCTCTTTCTCTGAAAGATTTAAGTGTCCTGTGGCTGCTATCTCACTGTGAGTCCTCTCTTAAAAAAACTATCTTACATAGCATAGTTTCTATTTCAACATTATGTTATAACCTAAAACTATATTTAACATGCTACTAGAGAGAATTAATACAGCATCACTTTCCAACACAACACATATAATATTCATTTTAATATTTGCACAAAACCAATCATAAAACACACATTTTTCACAAGTGGGTGCAGCCATGGCCCCATCACCCCTGCTGATAGCAGCACAGCCACATTTCATTACTGGCCCCCGTGTCCCTCTGTGCCTCGTGCAGAGCAGGGATAATTGATAGGGCCCAAGTGCCAGCCCTTTGCAGCTGAGGAGATCTAATTACCCGCTCACCACGCGGCCCTAATTGACAGAGAGAGGTGGCAGCTTCCAGGAGACACCTTCCCAACTCTGCCCCGGCCCCTCTCCGCTGCACGTCCCAGCAGGCACAGTGTGGAACCCTCCTCCCGCAAAATCACCCACCCTCTTCACTCTGCTGTGGGGGTTTGCACATCCTGCCTGCCACAAATTGATTTTCAGCTCGTGGGAAGTTCCTGTAGGAAGCCAAAAGGGGGGCATGCAGTGAATTTCCTCCTTGAGCTGCTCTCACACATGAAACAAAGGAAAAAAAAAACCCCAAAGAAATCAATATGTCCATAACCCAGCTAACATCACCATCCATCAGGAGACCCAGCACAGAGCTAATAATAGAGACCAACACACTCAGCTCCTGCTCCCTGTTACCAAACTGTACCCTGAACCACTGCCAGGAGTGTGAGGGGACACACACAGGGAGCCTTTGGTGCAGTTGTCACCTCCCCAGGTGCCTTCCTTAACAGGGAAAGGTGACAGTGGTGACTGAAAATGGCAAACACTGACCTTTGATGACCCTGAGATGGACACGCTGCAAGCTGGGCGGTGATGGATGATGCAGGCAGCTGTTCACATCCAGAAAACTTCATTTCATGGGAGCTGTGATTTGATTTAGAGCTCAGAGAGCAGCATCCAATTAGCCCGAGGATTGGAGTGAGCAGGCAGGGCTGGAGAATGACCCTGGGTAAGGAGGGACCAGCCTTGGGGTAATTTTGGTCACCTCTGAGATACTCAGGTCTCAGAGGGTGGCTGGGCTTCCTCATGCCCCATCTCTGGTGTTCCCATTTCTGGGAATGCTGGGGTCGGCATTTCACTACCCCCTCTCAGGAGCTGAGCTCTTCCTTATTAAAAAAGTGAATGTTAAACAAAGGCAAAAATGAAAATGAAGCACAAGAGAAGTGCTGCCTTTCCTCTTCTTTTTGGAGGTTTTTTTTTAAGAGAAGGAAGTTCCTGCCCTTCTCCCCTTCCCCAAACCCAGCCCACCAGCAGCCCAGAATTCATTTCCTACCACGTTTGTGCCTACAAAATAGCTTTCTCTAGCCCACAGCTCTCTCCTGCATGGATGAAGAAGGGAATGCAAAACCTCCCAGGGAAGGAGCAAGAGCCATAGCCTCAGGAGTAAGTGGGGTTTTGGGAATTACAAATTATGTCCAGAAAGGGGCAGGACAGCTACAGCAGCCTTTTCACATCTCTGCCACCAGGAACCAGCCCATCCCCCTTTTCCATCCACCCTTCCCAAGCACATCCCAACCTGCTGGGAAAGGAGCATTTTGGGCTCCACTGGCTCAGCTCCACACAGCCCCACCGCTCCATCCCAACAAAAGGATCCTGTAAATCCTAGGCTGCACTGTGAGCTGAGCTGTCCTGGAGCGGGATAGGACACAGAGGCATCCCAGGGGGACACACAAATCCAATTCTCCGAGGCACAGTCCCATTTCTCCTTCTGGCTTAAAAAGGGAGCCGAGAATTGTTTAAATATTTCAATATCCCGGGTCGAGCAGATGCCTTGGCACTCGCCGCTCACCCGCTCCCAGGTGCCTCGGGATGGCCACGGGGACCCTGTGGCACACAAATAATCTGAATAAACCAGGATTTATAGGAGCAGGGCTGCGTTGCCGCACTCCCTGCCTTTCGGGGAGGGATCGGAGCGGTGTCACTGTTCCCGGCTCGGGATGGGCTGAGGGCGGGTCCGTGGTTCTGGGCAGAGCTGGTTGTACAGATACATTTGCTTTAATTGACGTCGCCTCACGGCTCAAAGTTAGCGCCTGAAAAGTGACTCTGGCAACGAGAGGCATCTCAGGCTTCTGTATTTATTCTCCTTCAATGCCGTCCATAGCAGGTTAACACGGTTTGCAAGTCCATGGCGAGGTTTTCGCCAGCCAGCAGCGCTCCCAGCCCAGCTGTGACACCCTGCCATCCTCACTCGCCCCGGGTGTCCCCACAGCCTCTGTTATCCCTGCCTCTCACAGGGGTCAAGCTCTCCTACCAGAGCTCAGGAGCAAGTTCAGGATGGGGCAGGACTTGGTTATACATGAACAACATCATGCCAAACCTTGCCACAAGTCCTGCCCCAACCCAAGCTCTGCTCTCCTGGTTTTGCTCTGCAGCTCACGGGATAATTCAATGAAATGTCTGCCTGGTAAATTAGCCCGGCCGCTGCCTCACCAGAGTCATCTCCCAGGGCCTAATTGGAAAAAACCAGCATCAGGGGCTGCCTTTTCAAAACAGATTATGGCAGCAGGCAACAGGGCAGCTCCCAGGCAGCTGCGACCTGCCCCACACAGACCCAGCCCAGCGAGATTCAGGGGGATCAACCCTGTGCTGCAAACCCCAGCCTTGGGGCAGCATGGGTGCTCAGGCACGGCTGGGGTCCCCCCCAAACTCCCTGCATGTCAGGTGCTCTGTACTGCAAAACATGAGGGGACAAACCAATCCTTGGGGGGCAGAACCAAGGAGACCCCACCACACAAACGAGCTGAGCCAAAGGAAATCTTACCCAGAGCAATGGCAATGTGGTGGGATGCAGCTGGCAGCCCCCCAGGAGCTTCCCTTGGTCCCAGTGCTCACCCCAGGCTCCCTGCACAGGTGCCAAACCCCTGGGTCACTGTGGAGCCGAATCAGCTGAACCTGCTGCTGGTTCTGCTGGAGTTACACTGGAGTGTGGACCAGTCCGCAGACAGAAATCACAGCAGCAGTGGGGAAAACTTTTATTTCTGCCTGCTGCAGAGAACTCCAGATAAGGTTTTTGCCAGCAGAAAGGGTGTTTCATGTGGCCCATTTCCTGCCTGAGGCTTTTTCCTGCTGTGATGCCTTTGGTGCCTTGGGCCACGTGGGGTTTTCCCAGCAGTTTTGCTGCAGCCAACACCCTGCTACCACAAGGGCAGCCAGGTTGCAGAGGTGACACTGTCCCCCAGCTGAGGCTCCAGTGAGTCACAGTCAGTCATCAAAACAAAAAATTCTGTGCCCTGCTGCAAGTCTGCCCTTGCTTTCCCTCCACCACTTGGACCAGCTCCCCAAGGCTCCTCACTGCCTCTTCCCAGCTCAGGGATGGGAAAGACAAAATGCCAAGGATGTGAAGCCAGCTCTTTTCTTGCAAAAGCTTTGTGGAAAAGGCAGGATATTAATCTCAATTTTTAAAAAATCAAACACCTTCAATGGTGGAAGCTGCCAGGCAGACCTCAGCTCCCAGGTGGGCAGAAGGGCTGCACTCCTGCTGCAACACTGTGCTCCTGATCCTCTCAGCCTGGGAGATCCCTTCTTCTGGCCATCAAACTCGACCAAAACCCACCTTCCTGCCCATCCAGGTTCACTGCCTCCCCTGCCCTGTGGGAGCCCAGGAGAGCTTCCAAACCAACAGCAATTTGCCTCTACAGCCACAAAGGACCAAGCATGCCCCTCTGATCTCTGACCAGGTGTGTGAAGCCCTGGCACAGGGCTGGCACCAGCCATGGTCCCATCCTGGGACCAGCTGGCACATCCGCATTCCTCTCCCTGGGAGACCTCCCAGCACTCCTCAGACTCCTGGAGGAAGGGCAGCTTCGCAGGCTGGGATGTCTCAGGCACGGATTATCCTGGTATCTCGTTACTTGGGCATCTCATCTGCCCTTTATCTCCTTAAGCGACTATTCAGATCCCGTCTCGCCTGCCTGAGTGGATTAACTGCAGCCGTGGGTACGATGGAGGGGCACAGAAGGGACTGTCACCCCAGCCTGTCCCCAAAAACACACACAGACACCAACCCCGTGGGCTACACCTGCATCAAGGCAAGTCTCTATATAATTACAGCCCCATTTGCAGCTCCTCCTCATTGCAGGGCGGCTTAAAACCCAGGGCTGGGGGATGGCAGCTCCCTCCTCACCGCCACACGTCTCCTGCCCGCTGTGTTTGCTCAGCCCGGAGCCAGCCAGGGTGGATGCAGTCCCGGGAAGGGTGGGGAGCATCCCCGGACACAGGGAAGGTGTCAGGCTGGGCAGCCCAGAGCGGGATGCAGGATGGGAATATGCACAGGGCTCATCTCCCGGGGCAGCTCCTGGCAAGAGCCCCGTGTGGCCGAGGCCAGCAACGCGTGCTCCCAAAATAACCAGGGACAAAACCGGTGGCATGAGGCCAGGGCACACAGAGAAAGGCTTTTGAGATTATCCTGCACGTCAGATCCCCACGGGCAGCACCTGGCCAGCATCCCTGCTGCAGGCACCGTCCCTCCCAGCAGCCCCACGTCCCCGTGGGTGAGGAGCTGCAGCAGCCCGCAGGGGAGCCAGCCAGGACGCTGGGTGTGGCCCAGGTGAGACTGACCCGCGCCAAAAAGCTGCAGAATTTTCCTACACATGTGTGCTAAAGGCTTGGGACTTTGCCTACGCCACGGCCTGAGGAGAGCCAGAGCCCGGGCTGGATCCTGCTGCACTGTGGATCCCTGGAGGACACAGACCTGGAGAGCAAGGACTTGGATCTTACTTGCACCCCATGTTTCCTCTTACAACATCCAGCAAAAGACATGGATCCTTGTGAGACTGAAAAGGAGCAGGAAGGGTTATTTGCTTCCACCCTGATTCCAGCACCTTGCACTGCTGTGGGCATCCCATGACTGATTTAACCCTGTGGAAAGCACCAACACAGCACAGGTATTCCCCAGCATCAGCCAGCACTTCCAGTGCTCTCTCCCCAGCAGTGTGATGGAGCCAGCCTCCCACCAAGTATGCTCCCTGCTCATTCCCAGCCCTGGGCACGTCTCTCCAGCACTCTCATTGCTTCAAGATGAAACCTTCAACCTGACACACTAGTGGGATCTTCCCATCAGGGCAAGGACATGAAGACCTCAGCCAAATCCCTCCATTCCCGGGGGGCTGCAAACACACTCTGTGGATCTTCTCCCTGGTTTGATTGTCTTGCTTGTCCTCCACAGGAAAGTGCATGCTCTGCTCTCCGGTGGGGGTGATTCCACCAGGACTCAGGGACACCGAACACATCTTCATCCCAGGCACAGTGGAAGAGGAGCATCAATCCCAGGAGCTTTGTTCAGAGAAACCCCACAGAGCATCCCCAACAGGATCCAGCCAAGCAGAGCAGTGAGTTTCCCTCCAAATATATTTTTTTCATTAAGCCAGTTTCTCAGCAGCTTTCTCTGAAACAACCTCTAGGATTCTTGTCCAAGGCTCTACTTCATTGTCACCTTTCTTGCCCTAGACATCAATGCCATCTCACCCTTCCCACCATTCCCATGACAATTCTTTGCCCAGTTTCCCAGTTCCCACATGGATTTGTCCTTGCTGCCCTATCCCAGTTCCTCCCAACCTGCCACATGAAACACAACTTGTGCAAAACCTTTCCACGGAGCAGCAGCAAGCTCTGCTCCCGAAAGCAAAGCCCAGGGGAGAAGCTCTGGATGAGGCTGGAGCCTCTGTAATCCCATCAGCTCCAGCCCCCTGGCACGGCACACCGGGGCGGATCCCTTGTGCCGCAGCGGGCGTCACCCAATTTACGTGTTTTGCTAAAATAAAACACAAAATAAATTCTCTGTCTCGCCCCCTGGGTTTAACCCCTGCCCTCCCACAGCCTGGGGAGCTGTGGTTGAAACAGTGACAGGTTTGAAGGGTGCTGCTCTCCTGGGGCATGCACGGGATGTCCCTCTGTGTCCTGCCAGCATCTGCCCTCCTGCCTGTGAGTGTGCCAGCTAGACAGCCCTGTGGAGGGATTCAATTAGCATAGACATCATTAGGGGTAATTGCACTGTTTACCAGTTAAGAGGAACGACAGGAGATGAGCCTTGTGTTTGCCCATAAGGTGAGGAGCCACCACCACCCCTCTTGGCTCAGGAGGTCTGTAAATCCCACTTATATTACAGTTAGGAAAACTATATGGATGCCTATGGGTGAATCACTGCACTTTCCCTTTCACAATTTGCTGCTTGCCTCACAATCATCTCCATCCAGCCATGGGCCAGCTGAGATCTCTCCCAGCTGCCTGCCAGATCCAGGTAAGGGTTAAACAGGACCTGGCCATCCACATCTCTTACAAACCAGGTACATCTCTGCCCACCTCCAGCTGGCCAGGTGCCCTTTGGCACCGGGGAACAGACAACCCCCCAGATCACAGCTCCTCCAACAAAAATCCCAACCCCAGGGCTGGTTATGGTCTAGTCCTGCTCTCACAGGAGCTGCTAATCTGCATGGTGCTTGGGAAATGTCTTTTTTTCAAAGGGAAAGGGAGATGGAGGATGCCAGCCCAGGGGAGGAAGGCACGGGGAAGGGCAGCCTCTTCCTCCGCATGATGCAAGACCTGCTGCTCCGACTGTCAGCATCCCCCCAGCATGTTTGCTTGGAGTAGAAACAGAGATTTATTTTAATGACTCATTAAAGCCTAATTGCATTCAGGCAGCAATACAGAGAGAGGAGCCTCCCACGTGCAACCAGTACTACAGGCAGGAGGGCTCTCGGAGCCTCCCCGAAAGCACAAGGCAGACAGGCTGTCTCTTTTTGGGGCCAGACATCAGGGCCAGCTGCTGGCTCTGGAAGTGAGGCTTTGTGATCAGGATCCAAAAAACAACCCAGAAAACTCTCTGATCGTCTCTTCATTTGCCTCTGTCTGCCCAATGTGGCAGCTGCTACCAGCTGCTCATGCCTGAGCTCCAGGGAGGAGACGTGACTTGCCCAGAGCCTGGATGCCCAGAGCCTGGATGCACAGAGCTTGGATGCACAGAGCTTGGATGCACAGAGCTTGGATGCCCATCTCCAGGGCCTCTGGGTGACCATTTTCTAGCCTTGTAACTTGCCCTGGGCTTCCAAGGAAGCAGAGCAGGAGCAGGGTGGGATTTGCTCGGGAGCCACTGCAAGTCACCCCAGCAGAGAGAGGGACATGGCGCAGGGATGAGCTGCTCCTCCCATCCTGAGGGCACCACAAAGTGGCTGTGCTGAAAACCAGCCAGCCTGGAGGGGAGCCAGCCATAACCCCACCACTGGCAATCCAGGGAATCTGACACCAGCCACAAGGAGCCCAGGTACCCCGTCCTTCCCAGTGGGATTGCAGACCCAGGGACAGCCACACCACCCACGGGAACAGGAGCTTGCAGCCACTCTGACCTCCAGAGATCCCCATCCTCAGGACACATGCTGGGAAGCCCCTCCTGCCCTTCTCACCAGAGTGAATCCACTGACAGCCACCTGAGGGTCTCTCCTCCTGGAAAGTTGCCCCATGCAGGGATGGGAAAGCCATGGATTCCCTTTCCTGCTCTGCAGTTCAGACACCCCAGTGCCCACAATGATGCTGACAGTGTGCTGTGGGAGGACAGCCCATCTGGAAACAGACCTGTGGGATGGACAGGGTCACCCAGGCACAGCTCTGCTTCCCAAGCCACCAGGAATCCATCTCTCAGAGATGGCCCATCCACCGGGATCCTGGAGCACAGCCCCATGGCTGCACACACCAGGGAAAGCTCTGGGGTCAAACACAGGGCACAGCACCCGACTCAAACCCCATTGTTTGTGGTAAATCCAAGTGGAGTCATTCCAGGATCAGTTCCAGGACTGACTTTTCCATAAAGCTTTGGGAAAAGCTCACCTGCAGCTGCTGCTCATACTCCTCTCACTCTCTGCACCCAGGCAGAGCAAGGAGCCACAATGCAGCCAGGCACGGGCCAGCCAGCCCTGCGGAGAACTCTTTGCTGGATTTCAGACCATTTTTTTTTTTTCCCTGTTGATTTATCACCCAGCAGGGCTACAGACCCATCCATCACTCAGGATGCTCCACCTCAGCAGCCCCATCAGGCAGGAGTGGGGCTGGCCGGGGTGGTCATGCACACACAGCCACACACACCCAGCCAGGAGGAAAACCCAACGTGGAGCCTCTGAATGTCTCCTGCAAATGAAGTGTGAAACTCGTTTTCAAGAAAACAAGGCTAACAGAGCCACGATAAATATTTCATCCTGGTGGGAAAGCAGCGACAGGGAAGGTTAGGAGGGCAGAGATGCCAGGAGGGATAGGGGGCAGCAGGGATGGAGGATGGAGGGGGAGAGGTTGGAGGCAGCCGGGGCAGGGAACAAAGGGAACACCACAGCCTGACCTTATTTCTGTTTGCCACTTGCCCTGGGGGCTGTCAGATTTGAGGCATGACCACAAAGCAGCTCCCAGAAATAGGAGCATATCTCCAATTGTGCCCATGGCTAAGCTGGGTGATCCTGCACCAGCTGGGAGCAGCTCAATGCTCCATCCTGACTCTTTCCAGCAGACACACACAGCTCCCAGCTCTCCTGTCAGTCCATGGACACCCAAAATGCCCCATGCAAAATGGCTGGAGGATGCTCTGCATTTCTCCACAGAGGAGGGTTTGCCGAGTGGAAAATCCTTCACAGCTGATTTCCACCCTGCAAAGGGTCTTTTGGGCTGGAACAGTGCAGGGCTGGGCTGTCCCTCCTAAGCAGGTCTCTGGAGCTGGCTGCCCTCAGGCCTGTGGCCAGGCTGAAATCCAGCACTTCGGAAAGAGATGGACGAGGATTTCACATCCCAGCAGAGATGGTGCTGGAATAGGATCAGACTCTGATATTCACCATCACATCCAGAATGGCAGCCTATTGATGCTCTCCCCTCTTGGACTTTCAACAGGTGAAAAAGTCCTTGCTAGGAAAAGCTTTTTCTCCTAACCCCTGGCAAAGCCCGGGTTAGAACCCTTTCGATCCTGCAGGAACAAAGCTGAATGCCAACCAGCAGCCCCAATACACACAGTATCCTTCAAACAGCATCACAGGGAATTCTGAGGCTTAGGGAAGCAAGGAGCAAAGCTGGGGAAGGGGGAAAAACCAGCCCCAGAAACACAAGCCTCCGTCAGGGTGGAATATTCCACCACCCCTTCTAAAATCTCTCTGCTGGAGAGACAATCAATAGTACACAAATGAAATACAGCTGAAAACACTAAATGTTGCCACATGCCCTTTTGGAGGGAATAAAATCCTCCAGGATAACCTTAAGAGAAAACAAAAGCCAGGCAAATAGCTCAAGCACAGGTCTCCTTTAATTACTGCAGCCCAATGAGAGATAAAACAGAGATCCTTCGGAATAAACAAAAGGATTTTATTTCCTCCACTTCAGCAAAGGCAGCCACCATTTCTCTGGAGAGGTTTGGTGGTGAGCTTGGGGATTTGATGGGCTGACATGTCCTTGATGAATGGCAAAGCCTTGGGCCCCAGGAGAGGGAGCAGGAGGCTAAGCCCCTGGCTTGGGACTTCCAAAACTTCCAGTGGCTGCAAAGAAGTAGGTTTAGAGACGGGAAAACTCTGTCCTACCCACCCGAGCTGCCATCAGAGTTCACGGGCACTGAACAAGCCCAGCACAGCGCTAAGTTGGACCACACAACCCTGACAAAACGAGTCAGGATCTCGCAGGGCGCCACATCCCCGGAGCTTTGCCCAGACGAAGAGGTGGCGCAGGGAGCCGGAGCAGCCCCGGGATGCGGGGAGCAGGATGATGCTGGCAGCATCCCACCCGAGCATCCCAGCCCGTTGTGCTCGGCGCCCCGCACCCCTCGGGCTTCCCCCTTCCCATCGCAGCCCCCGTCCCTGGCAGAGCCTTTCCCTGGCCCCGATGCCCCTGGAGAGCCGCGGGATGTCCGAGCCCTACCTGGGCAGCAGCGGCGGCGGCGGGTCCGGAGCGCGGCGGCGGCTGGGGCGGGGACGGGCCGGGACGGCGGGGGAGGGCCGGGGGAAGAGGAGGAGGGCAAGAGCAATAACAGCGGGAATAATAAATAATAGGAGGAAGAATAATCACCGGAGCGGCGGAGCGGGAGCGCCCAGGCGGGTCCGGCCGCGGGGGAGGAGTTTGTCGGGGCCGGAGCTGCCGCCCCCAGCGCCGCCCCCGGCCCCACGGCACGGGAAAGAGGGGGGACACCCGCTCAGCACACACAAAGCCTGGTCCTGTCCCTGGGGAGCACACACTGGCAGCACCCTCGAACGCTTGGGCACCTTCAGGCTACCCCCAAAGCCAAGCCCTGCAGCACCCCGGTCGCTGTCAAACCTGCAACATCTCTGTGCCCACATCCTGCAGCACGCCAGGCACCCCAAAGCCCCTTTTGCACTCCCCTGAGCACCCCCATCCCTAACAGTGTCTCCTGATGTCACCGCTGCCTCGGCCCCATGCTGGGTGTCCAGAGGCTCTGGCTTGATCCCTTCACCATGTCCCAGCTACTATTCTGCCTCTGCAAACAGCCAGGAGAAAAACCCATCACACACCAGAGAGATGAACCAGGCCCAGGGGTGGGGATGCCAAGCCTGTCCACCATTTTCCAGACAGAGCAACCTCTCCTCCCTGTGAGTCCCTGTAAAACACATCTCTCTCAGCAGACAGACACCCCAGTGTGAGGCCAGAGGCACTGCTGCCTTTGCTGCAAGCTCAGCCCATTGCTGGTGCCCCAAGCCCATGCTGGCCCTGGGAAGCCACACACACATAAACAGTATTGTCCCCAGCAAGAGTTTCCAGCTGCTGAGAAGCTTTGAAGCTCAAAGCGAGAGTTTAAGCTGGAGAAGGTACAGCTTGCAGTTGGCATTGCCTTTGGAAGCAGAGAGCTGCTCACTGCTGCGAGCTACGATAAAGATAATTGAATCTCATGCCTTGCACCACAAGCTGACCGCTGCGAGTGTGAGGATTACCGTGCCAGGAGAACATGTGTTTGCCTGTTTCTCTCTCATTCTGGTCTCAACAAGGCACAAAAGCCATGGCAAGGCAGTGCAGCTTGGTGGGATCAGTGCAGAACCTCTGCTAGAGCGAGGCAAACTCTTCTGTGCTTCAGTTCCTAAGGACAAGACACCACTGATACTTTTCCTCCCTGCAGAGCAAGCTATAAAGCCGGGCAGAAAACACCACTCACCTTCTCCTCTGTCACCTTGCCGTCCATCAGGGCATCCTGCTGGGCACAGATTGCTCCCTCTGTTCTTGCAGCCCAGCCCTTGCAGCTGCTGGTGGTGATGCCAGGAGCCCGAGCCGCTGATTGCTGCCCGGGATCCAGCAGCAGAGCTGAGGCAGGAGGAAATGAACGCTCGTTTGGATGCAGAGGGCTCTGTGCCTCCAGCAAAAGGGCAGGATGAATTATGAAATGCAAAGGCCAGATAAGTGGATCCTGCCACAGCACTCACCCTCTGTGCCTGCTGGCTGTGGGGTGCAGGGCTGCTGTGGGATGCAGGGCTGCGTGGCACACACAAACACCTGCACCCAGCCCAGCCAGGGACAGCCTCCCTACTCCCTACTCCCCTGCTGGTGGGGGAATCCACATCATGCACTCCAGCCCATCAGAGGGCTGGCAAACACAGAGGAGCACGGTGAGTGTTCCTGTGCAGGGTAGGAGAGATGCATTTTCCCGTTAGCTGGAGGGGTGGGAATTAGAGACATCCAGGCGAGCACGGAGGAGGAGGAGGCCAGGAAAAGTGACAAAGTCATTTCCTGGGCTGCCTGGGCAGGATGCAAGGAGGTGATGACAGCCCAGACTGCAGGGAGAGCCACTTCTCCCCTCAGCAAGCACTGCCAGGGCCATTTCACCATTTCCATGGCTGGACATGGAAAAGAGTTTCTTTGGGCTTAAGGACCCACTTGGCTTACACAGAGCTGAGATTGCCCAGATCCAGATGATGCTCCCCCATCAGCCCCGTGGCTCTGGCCCAAAGCTGGCAGGCACTGCAGGAGATCACAGCAAAGCCAGTGGGAAGCAGCATCGCTCCAGCGAGCAGGTTATCAGCTCGCCTGATTCCTATGCTGGTCTCATTTTTTTCCCCCCTCAAGCTGTCTTTCCTATTGTTGTTACATTATTTTTTAAAGCAATGCATGGGTGACCAAACAGAACAGAGAAGGTGGGATTCCCACTTTGTGGTGGCTGGGAAAAGCTCAGAAACAGGAGCGCCAGATGCTCCGCAACAGGGAAGAAAATTAAAGCTGAAGTTTTTGTTTTCAGTCGATGTGGTTTTAAATAAAACACATGGTTTGGGAGGCTCAGCTGGCATGTTCAGAGTGTTTGAGGTTAGCACTACTGGCAAATCAAGCAGCAGTTTGGTACAAAATACTTGTCAAGTTTTAATTTCAGTTTGTTTTGGGGCAATAGCAACACAGAGCACCTGCAAAGCATCCTGCCTTGTTGGCATCTGGGGATCAGCTGCTGCCAGGCCCCAGGTACACAGGTACTGTGGCAATAGAGGGATCATGAGCCTGCCAGACCCTCACCCTCTGCTACCCTCAGATGATGCAGTACCCACATGCACCAATTGACTTTAAACCTTGTAAGTGTTGCTGCTAATCCTGATTCAGCACAGGAAGTACTTGTGGGTTTTATGAAATTCCATCTTTCCTGTGCTGGAAAGGATTTCACTGACTAGTTTTAAAACAAAACCATAAAATACTTTTGGTTCCTTCTGGGTTTTTCTCTGTTGTAAAAAAATCTAAGCCCCCAGACTTCTCTTTCCATACCCTTATTCATGAGAATGAACATTCAGGTAAACAACTCAGTGAATCCTTAATTTAGGTGCTTCTTCCACAGCATCTGCACATGCAAACCCCACGAGATGCCCAGGGGTGTGCACAGAGTCCCAGCTCTGCTGCAGAGCCTTGCTCCTGGTGCCCTTGCCTTGGTACACCTCACCCCCTGCACTCCAGCACATCAATCATGTCCTTCCTGTTCAGGCCAGCATTTCCAGCAGCCCAAAACGCTGATGCTGGAGGATGCTCAGGAGCTGAACCTGCAGTTGCTGGCAGGAGAATTTATTTCATTCTGTGCTAGATCTTGCTTTTATTTTCATTTTAGCAGAAGCCAAGGCTGCTGTATCAATCAGAAAAAGCCTGACAGTGCCAAATTCTGTCCTCACCTGCATCTAGCCTGATCCTCACAGGTTTCAAACTCTCTAGTTGCCTTGTGCTCTCAACATCAGGGCTTCTGGGCTGAAAATGGGGGATTAACACATGGAAAGGTCCTCAGGAATCAGCCAGGGAGTGTTTCTGTGTTTCTGGTTGGGGGTTAGTGTATGCAATAGGTTACAGTGTCTTATCATGATCCTGTGCTATCCTCACCCCTCACTGGACCTTCATCCCTCTCATCCCCACCCAGGAGCATTTGGCCACAGGCTCCCAAGCCTGCCTGCTCTCTGGGGAGAGCTCAGGGGAGCTAATAATGCCCAGCTTCCCCCTGCACAGCACATTTCCCATGCCAGATGTGCATTCATTAGCCATCCTGCACCTCGGTGGGTTTGCTTTGGCCTGCACAAACACTGAAAAACGAGCTCAGCCACACAAGGAACACTCAGCACCTCCCTTATCTGAGGGATGTGCCCATCCTGCAGCCCAGGGATCACACACAGCCAGGCACCAGTGTCACAGGGAGGTCTCTGTGTGGCTGCACTCCCCCCAGGTCTGATGTGTTTGGGGAATGCAGAGATCCCCTAATGCCAGTGGGTGGGGGAGAGATGTGCTGCGGCTGCTGAATGGGCAGGTGGTTGTTTTCCCCCAGGAGCTGGTGAAGGGAGGCTGCATTGCCCAGAAGAGAATCTTTTTCCATCACTATAGCAGACATCTTTTTTGAAAAATCCTTTCCTTAGGATTTTACCTCCTGAGAAGCTGTGAGGCCTCAGGAACAAAATGTAAACAAATGTAAACAATGATTATCTGCTGCTGTGGAATGCAACAGGTGCATCTGGGATTGGTCTCATGTGGTTGTTTCCAATTAATGGCCAATCACAGTCAGCTGGCTCGGACACAGAGCCTGAGCCACAAACCTTTGTTATCATTCTTTCTATTCTATTCTTAGCCAGCCTTCAGATGAAATAATTTCTTCTATTCTTTTAGTATAGTTTTAATGTAATACATATCTTAAAATAATAAATCAGCCTTCTGAAACATGGAGGCAGATCCTCATCTCTTCCCTCATCCAAGAACCCCTGTGAACAGGGTCACACATCACTGCAGCTATCTAGGAACTGCAGCCTGGTGTGGAGCACCAGGGCTGCCCACACTGCTCAGGGACACTCAGGGCTGCCCATCCCTCTGAGCTGCAGGAGAGACAGAACGAGCCTTGGCTAATATGGTTAGCCAAGAGTTATGTTTTCTCCTTCCCAAAGATAAGTATCATTAAAGCTCAGGCTGGAGTGTTTTACTTCCAGAGCTGCAGTGATGTTCCCCCGGGGTAGGGGTTTACAGCTTGGGGCTGTGATTAGGCAGCAGGATGGTATTAACCCCTCACACTCCCAGAGCATCAGCCTGGGAGCAAGAGCTGCTTCCCCTCTTCAGCTGGCTCAGTCTCCCCATCCCAGGGGCATGGGAAGAAGCTCAAAAGTCCAGGAGGATCAAGGGACAGGATTTAAAGCTGGGTAGTTCACCTGTGTACTCCTAGACCCTGCCAGGAGCTAAGGATGCACTTTACCTTACCTTGAAATGGTTCAGATGTGGGGAAGATATCCCATATTACATTTTGTCTATTTTGTCATACTTCAGTCTAAAACTGGGATGTTTGCCCTGAGCTGAGCAAACACATCCCTCCAGGTTCATCCTCCCCAGGAGACACAGAGTGAGCCACACAAAGGGAACAGGCTCCCTCACATGGGTCCTGGGCAAGTTGGGATAAAAAAGGGGGAAGGGACAGCATCACCAGCTCTATCCACTGGGACAGCTCTGAGAATGGTGGTGCCTGGAGAAAACCTGGATAAATTAAAAAACCTGTTGATTTTCACCCTCCTTGCCCAGCACATGTGAGGAGGGAGGGTTTTTCCCAGCCAACACAGGGATCCCATGGGCGTTGCAGACATCTTTTCATGAAAATCCTTTCATTAGGATTTTTTTCCTGCTGAGAAGCTGAGAGGCTTCAGGAACAAATTGTAAACAATGATTATCTGCTGCTGTGGAATGCAACAGGTGCATCTGTGATTGGCCCATGTTGGATGTTTATAATTAATGGACAATTACAGCCCAGCTAGCTCGGCTCTCTGTCTGAGCCACAAACCTTTGTTATTCATTCCATTCTATTCTTAGCTTAGCTAGCCTTCTGAGAACCTTTTCTTCTATTCTTTTAGTATGGTTTTAATGTAATATATATCATAAAATAATAAATCAAGCCTTCTGAAATATGGAGTCAAATCCTTGTCTCTTCCCTCATCCAAAGACCCCTGTGACCACTGCCACACATGGGGAAAGTGCTGATGCCCTTTCCATCACTGGTGGATACAGCTCTGGCATGAGACACAGCTTTCCTTTTGCACACCCACAAACATGAAGCCTAAATATTTGATGGATCTGAACCACTTCTCCTGGCTCCAGGAGGGAAATGCCCCACATAGGGGGCAACCTGGGGCTCTCCAGCAAGGAGGTATTACCCTACTCCAGTGCCCCCTGGGTAGGGGAGATGGGCTGCAGGGAGGTGAGGCTCTCATGAGAGCCAGGGATTTCCTTGGTGCATCGATTGCTGAAGGGTCTCTGTGCCTGCCAAGCCACAGCCCTGCTTGTCTTGGCAGAGGCCCATCAATCACTGTGGGCACAGACACAGCACTGGCTTGGTAGGGAAAACATGCCCAGTGGGATTTGTGGTTCGTGTGGCTCCAAGCTGGGCCAGCAGCAGGCACAGGGAAAAGCCCATCCCAGCCCCAAAAGGGGAGTTTGGGTGGTGCTGTGCAGTAGGAAAGACAGAGCAGAAAATTAACTCCTTGCAGCCAAGCATGGCCTTACCACACAAACACCAAGCACCTCTCCAGGCTCATGGGAACACAGGCTCCATGCTTTGGTTGGAACATCCTCCCAGGGACCATCCATGTGACAGGGAAGCACAGGACAAAGCCACAGGGAAGAAGTCAGGCTGATACTGGCAAGCTTCAGGAGCCACCAGCGAGGAGCAAGGGGTGCGGTGGTGCTACCCCAACCCCAACCAGTACCCCTAAGCCCCAGCACAGGGCAGTGCTAAGACCTCCTCTGGAAGGATTCCTCCACTCTTTCTTTAGGCACCAGAGCCCTCTCCAACCTTCCTGGCTGCACAGGAGCCTTTCAAAGTCACACCCTGGCCATAATCAGGACAGCAGTGCCTGCCCAAACCCTGGCACTGGCTGCTAAGCCTGGCTCTGCTCTCCTTTGGCACAGGTGAGAGGAGATCAGGGAAGATTGAGCCATTACCCCAATGAGCACCCAGACAGCCCCAGGAGCCTGTATGGCTCTGGCTCTCTGCATTCCCACCTTCCCTGCCCTTCCTCATGTTCGGAGGCCAGGACAGAGATGAGGGACAGCACCTTCTCCTCACCCTGCAGAGCAGTGCAGCCCAGTTTGTGAGGCTGGGAAGGACTCTCAGCCCCAGCTCCCCCTCCACATGCAGCAGCAGGGCAGGGATGCCCGGCCCCGGCCACACGTGTGCGGCAGCAGCAGCGGGGGCAGGTCGGCCCCGGGTCAGCCGGATGCAGCTGGAGCAGAGCGTGGGCTGAGGCTGCAGCACCGAGAGCTTCAGAGCACCTTCAGTGCCCGGGGAGTGGCTCTCACCACCATCCCAGCTCCTCTCCATCCCGCTCCCAAAGCGGCCAGGCCACAACAACGAGCTGGTCTCACACTTCTTGCAGCCCCTTCCTGTGTCTGGAAGTGCTGGGGAGAGCAGTGGGGGCAGCCACAGCCCCTAAAGCAGCCCTGGCTCCCCGGGCCCTGCTCGCTCCAGCATAGCCCGGACTTGTCCTCATTTCAGGCTGGGCAAACACAGCCCAGCCCCAGAGGTAGGGAGATGATGCCAAACCTCCTAATGGAGCTTGACAGCAGTGGGATTAAAAGCACAAGTGAGATCACAACCCCTCTGCAATCAGCTGCTGCCCTGCAAGAGCTGAATCAGAACAGAAACCTCCTGGCAGCAGGAGGGGATGAGGAGCTGCCCACGCAGGGTGAGGGCAGCAGGGGCCAGGGGGAACCTCGTCCATCCCAAGCCCTCTGCATTTACCCTGCCAACTCACTGTCAGTAGGAAGGAGCCAATCTTCCCCTCCTGCAGCATCACCAGGAAAGGGTTTCACCAGCAGCAGCCCCAATTCCAAGTGGTCCTAAATTTGGAGGCAGAACAGCCCACACCATCTGCCCCCCTTCTTCTTGCTGCCTGTGAGGTTAAAGCATTCCACAGCATCCACAAGGAGCTCCCTCCTTTCTCCCTCTCCTTTGAATGCTGTGCTTGGAGTGGTGCCACTGACACAGGAAACACCTGAGCAGCCAGGTCCAAGATGGAGAGAAGATGGGAGACCTCACCTGGATGCAAGGGGTGCTCAGGAGGACACCTACAGTCCTGTTTCTGTGGGACAGGGGGTGCACAGATCCTTGCAGCAAACCCCAACCCCAGAGCACAGCCCTGGTCCAACCAAAAGGAGCACTGACACATTTCCCACCTGAGGGATGCTCCAGCAGAACTGCTGCCCTGTGTTTCCTTCCTGCCCCAGGAATATCTTGGCATTTCCCCCAAAGCCACCCAAAGGGGCCTTTGCAGAGATGCAGTGGTGGCCAGCTTGCATGAGCCATCCTAGGGATGTCCTCCAAAAGGCCAGCAAGGCACAAGCACTGTCCCCATCTCTGCTCATCCAAAACCCAGCAGCCAGAAGCTGCTCTCCTGCCTGGCAGTCATTTTATCCCAGCAAAATGTAAGGCAAAACCAGGGCTTTTTACTGCAAAAAAAAGGGAGCCACTCCAGGGACTGGTGGGAAGAGCTGATGGGTCTTGGCACAGCGCTTAGGCTGAAAAGCTCCAGCTCCAAACCTTATTTTGCAGTGACCTGTACCAAGATTTGGCTTTTCCCTTTTTCTTGCCAAATGGAAAGCAAAAGAAAGCCTTCCAGGTCAGAGGAAAGACAAGCATTTACTCGTGGGTCAAGTGAAACAATCTGATGCAGGGTTGAATGCACTTTTATCCTCCCCAAACAAGGAAAAGATTCAATTTCCATCTCAAAAAAAACCCCCCATCTAAAAATAAAACCACAAATGTTTTTAGGGTCAGAAGCACTCAATTTTGGTTTTCAAGCCCAGATGATTTTCTCGACTGAACCCCACGTTGCAAAGCATGGCTTGACTCAGAAGTGCAGAGCGGTGGGGTGAGGCATCGATTTGGAAAATGCCACCCTCGCTGAGATGGCACAGGGTAAAACAGCCACAGGGTAAAACAGCCACAGGGTAAAACAGCCACAGCGGCCACTGCAGGGCCAGCCTGGGACCACCCGTGTGCCCAGAGGGGACCCGAGCTCCGCTCCTGCCCGGCTGCAGCGCCGGGAGGGAGGGAAGGAGGGAAGGACGGAGGTGTTTGGCCACCTCTGCCGCTCGTTGCTCACCCAAAGCGAGCTGTCACTTCCCATCCTCCTCGCCAGGCAAACCCTTCCTGACATCCCGTTTAAAACTCAAAGTACCCGGTTACCACTGCGGCCAGGCAGCCGGGAGAAACTCTTCCGTAAACACCTCCCCAAAAAACAAAATCCCTGTCTGGAGCATCACTCCTCACCCTTCCCAGACCCACCAGGGCTACCTGGGTCCCTCTTGAGGTGGCCCAGGTGTGGCTGTGCTGTCACATGCGTGGCCCCAGGCACAGGAACACCACATTTCCAGCCCCTCTTCCCACCAGCGCCACCGGCCCCACAGCTCCCTCCACCTGCCAGGGCTGACCCCGAGCCTCCCGTCCCCGAGTCCATTAGCAAATCCCCGGAGCACACATCGTGCTGCTGTTCGGCTTCACCCCAGCTTTTAGGGAGAGCTGCAGAGCTGCGTTACCTTTCAATTTTTAATTTCCTCTAAACATTTTGGTCCTCCCCCGAGGGACTCTGAGTTGATCACCTCTGCTGGCAGCACAGCTGTGGGGAAGGGGGAAACCAGGGGCAAAGGAGGGGAAAGCAGCTCCATCCCAAGCTACTTTACATGCACACCCTGGGATGAGGGACATCCACACCAGGCTCCCCAGTGCCCCATGGAGATGCTCCACAAGGACGAGGAAGGAAGAGCATCCTCATTCTTCCATCAGACACCTCTGGCTTCCCCAAAAATTGCCAAGAAGGTTTATCCCAGTGCCGGGCACAGCCACCCCTCCTTCCTCACCACCTGGCACTGGCACACAGCAGTGCCCAAGAGCAAGGATATGAATGCAGCATCGCTTTCCAGTCCCTGAGGTATCTTTGTTCTTTTTTCCACTGCCTTAGGCAACAAATGTACAAACAGGGACATGCTGGGCATGAGGAATGTGAGCTGAACTGCTCTGGGAGGGGAGATGCCAGCACACAGCTGGGAAGAGCAGCTCAGATCACCCAGAGCAGGGGAGCAGCTCCAGGTGGGTTTTCTGTCCCTCACGTGCTGGGGGTGGGGAGTCCAGGCTCAGGGTTAAGGTTCAGATCTTCACCTTTTATCTTGATTGAAAGTGCATGGAAAACTAACCAAGCACTAGCAGACAACATGTGAATGGCAAAGCCTCAAAGAAAAAAAAATCCTGATCAGCATGAGGAAAGGTACATGGAATAGCAGCAAAGCCCTATATCCCACCTTCAGCAGGTACTCAGGGTGCAAAAAGAGTGATATGCACAGAATATGCTCCTTCCATACTCAAACTGGGTTTGGGAGCTCCCAAAGCACAGGGATACTGTTTGACACTTGCTGGCTCCCTCCCACAAATTTGCTGCCACCTTTCTGCACACATGTAAGCTCCCAGTACCCACACAGCACCTTCCAGACCCCATGGCATCTCCCCATTCTCAATTTCCTGGGACAGCACTTTGGGGACCCACCCCCAAAGCTCCCAGTTGTGTGCCCAGGCAGCCTGGGGGCAGAGAGTGGGACAAAGGCAGCTCCTGCAGGGCACAGGGACCTGCCCACTGAGCAGGATGTTCTTCAGCTCATCTCCCTCATCCTCCCAGGCCCCCGGAGGAGTTGGAGGCTGCAGGGAGCTGAGTTCTGAGCACTGGCCTCGGCTGCCACCTAGCAGTGACCCAGCAGCAGCAGGGACACGCTGACAGCTCTGCCGAGATCAGGCTCCTGCTGCAGCCCAGGGAGGTGGCAGGTTGGGGTCTGGGAGAATCCTGCACCATCTGGAATTTGAGGAGGTGGCAACCCACTCAGGGCCACGGGCCCCTGGGTCACAAACCCCAGCCCTTTCCCATGGGACACAAAACTCACCACCCCAGCTTGCAGGAGGCACTTGGCACTGAGTGAAAAGAGGATCTGGGGATCTTCTCAGGACACCCCACCGTGGCCCCAGGTGTCACCTCCCTGAAACCAAAAGGGGGCTCTGCAGCACAGGGTGAGCTGTGAGCAAGCCCAGTGATGAATGACAAAAATGTGCAGTGAGTGCCCCAACCCAAATGTGGCAGCAGAGAAGTGAGGAAACCTCTGAAGCTGCCCACAGGGTTGGACAGCCCCTGCTCCTCAGCATTCTCCTTCCATCTCCTTCATTAGCTTTCCCAGCAGCTGCTTTCTGACCAGCCACAGATTTTTGGTTTTTAGCTGTTTCACATCCCAAACCACCCTTAAATGCTGAAAAAAAAAGGGGAAGGACTAATACAATGGTTTGGGTTGGAAGAGAGCTTTAAAGCTCAACTAGTCCAACCCACAAATGTCTTATGCTGGGCTTTTACTCATTCCAGTATTGCTGCTAGTATAACTCAGCTTTTCTTAGTGGTTTGCAGAGGAAGATACCCCTGGCATGGTTCAGGTGGGCACAGAATGGCCCCTGAAGCCCTGAAGATGTGAGGAACACTCCAGGTACCAGCAAAGCCTGGATGCCAGCATTCCTAACCAGGGCACTTCTGTTTGCCCAGCTTGTCTCTGCATTAACACCCTTTAGGATCACTTGCCACAAGCAAGGAGCTACACAAACATGGTCAAGCTTCAGGCTCTCTCTCACTGCATTCCTCACAGATTTTATTCCATTTCTTTAAGATGAGATTCCTGACACTTTGTACACATGACATCCAACAAATTACAGCATCTTCTTCTTGGGGAAGGAAGTTTCTTCAGCTCTCCTCACAGCAAGGAGTGTGCAGAGCAGCCACTGTATCAAAAACCAAAATCACATCCCCACACAATGTCAAAAGAGCTCATGCACTGAAGGAAGGAGGGACGGGCAGCCAATTTCCCTCTCTTAAACTTAAAGGATACATAACACAATGTGACACTTGGATGTTCTCCTGAACCATTATATTAAAGAGCAGTAACTCAGTACACCACTGGTACAACAAAAACTTTTACCTGAAAGCAAAACTAACATTTATCACACATGCTGGGCACACCTGAGATATCACACTCCAGGTTTTTTCAAGGATTAAACGTTTCTGAACAAAAAAAAACCAAAAAAAACCAAAAAACAAACCCTGACAGCAGGGTCATACAGAGAGCCTGTGCTGCTCCAGACAGCCTTCCTTGGCAGCAGCTCCAGCTTGTCCCCTCCTATCACACCTTCCTTCTCAGGCTGGGCAGCCACTGAAGCAGGGAAGTGGCCAATCATGCAGCTGCCAACACTGCAGAGAGCAGGGCAGGAGGGACACACAGCTCCTGAGGTGGCCCTGGGTCACAGAGCCCAGAGCATGGCAGAGGCCAACCATGAGGCTCCTGGGAAGGTGTTGGTCTTCATGTTTGCTTCATCTGCATAAAGGAACACAGAAAAGAAAGATCAAAGCTACACAAGCAAATCCAAGAGCTCCAGAGTAGACTGAAATCCCTTCTGCCTGGACCTCACCAGGCCCTGGAAATAAGATTTGCTACTGCACACCTGTTTGATGAGTCTGATAGGTTTAATGCCAGGACCCCTCTCCTCCTGCTGCTGCACCTCCACTTCCCCAGAGGTGGGAAATCAGATGTGAACTCAGCAGGCTTTGTCTAGGGAACTCTAGAGAGAAACTTCCAAGGCATAAACAGCCACTGCCTTTGGCAAGGCACTTAATCCACCTTGTAAACTGAGCGACTCTTGTATGGGTGGTGTTAATTCTTCCATCACTTGGAAGATGGAAGGCAAGCACCCACACAGGGAACTCACAGGGTTTACAAAATGCTACGGTTGAGAGACTGGAGATTCAGTATGAAATGAACACTGGAGTAGAGAAACAAATACTTCTGCATGCAAGCAGCACAAAGCCCAGAAAAGAGAACAAAACCCAACAATAAGAGAACTAACCCTCAATTCATTTTGTTCCCATTACACAACCAGAAATTCATTTTGCTGCACAAAGGTCAACCCAACACATGGCATCCAGCTGTTTATTATTGTGGCATCTCCAGCCCACAGAACACCAACATTTCCATCTGCTCCAGCAGCACCAGCCTCAGGATACCCAAGAGGGGCTGCAAAACTCACAGCACAGTAACAGACTGCTCAACTTTCTGCCAGCTCATTTTGACTGATGAATCTGTTCATAGTGTCAAGGGGGCACAGCATGAATGGTCCAACAGTGGGATGGACAGTTCATAAAGTTGGGCCCTGCTGGAAAAACTTTCTATCTGATCTGGGTCATCTTGTCTCATTTCTGCTGGTTGCCTGGAGTAAATAAAGGAGGTGTAAAGGTTTTTCACTGACTTGACTAAGACAGCAGACACTGAGGACTCTCCAAGAGAATGAGGTGTCTGCAAATGTATGTAAAAAAAATAAAAATGAGAGGGTGCAATTAGAGCACACTCAGCTCATTAGCTGCCCTGATCTTAATTATCTCTCAAAATTTACAAAGAAGTGGAAGGTCAGCAAATGGATAATTAAAAAACCAGAACAACAAGACTACACAACAATATTCCCCCAGTCCAAAGGGCAGCTTTTCCTCCACAGCAAGCTGGAAGGAGCCACAGATTATTCAAAGACACAAGGCATTCTATCTCAGCAAAGAATTAACAGCTGTCTCATCTCTCAGCAGCCCCACGCACAACCAGTGATGGCAATGACAGAGGGAGTTCCTGCAAGAGGCAGGACCTGAGTCAGAGGAAGCCCCTCTGCATTTTTGCTTAAGAATTCAAATTAAATTTACATTTCAGGGCTGCTCACTCATGTCTCAGCCACAGATGGGAGCTGATGTTTGTATTTTTTAGCTCAGTATGGAGGAGAAAACTAGTGAAATAAGAGACAAGCAGCAATTCAAGCACAGCTGTTCAAAACCTGGGTACTTGCTGTCTAGGCTGCTTCAGCTGTCAGGGCACAAGGGGACTGTGAGGCACTCCTGCAGCAGCAAGGATGGCTGGGCAGCAGGAATTCAGTGCTGACAGCATGCCAAGACAGGCATCAGTAGAGCCCAATTAGCCAACTACTCAGCTGGATACCAGCAGCCCACTGAAAACCTCTGCTTAACATGCAGGAAAAAATATCAGTGTTAGGACAAGGCTACAAGATGATTTTTAGATTATTTTTATCTCTTCTTGTCACCCACACCATTCCCACTGAGGGACAGGATGCATTTACATTCCTCTAGTCTCCAAATCACCACCTGTGTCTGACATTTATGGATCTTGCTTTAGGCAGCTAGGCAAGGAACTCTCCAGATTCCTGCATTTGAAACACAAACTCAAGATTTGCAGTCTTCCCCACTTTACCTTCTTCCAAACACACACAATAACAGGATGCTTTGTGTCTTTCAGCTCATTTGATAAACTGATAGAGCAAGGACATTAATATCCAAGACAGCTTACACAGAGTTTCTCTAGCACAGAAACCTTAAAAATCCTAGAAAAAAACCTAAAGAAAATGGGTACTTTACAAGTTACTAGCATTAGACTTGCTTTTACTGCTCTTTCAGAGCAGTGTCAGAAACAGCCCCAGAGCAGCCCCACTGCTGAAAACTTCAACATTGGCTTGACATTGGCTTGAAAGGTGTTTTGGTCCCTGTAGTAAAAAGTCTCATGAAAATACTACAGTTTAAATAACAGAAAAGGGGAGAGATCACCTGTAGACAAGTGCTCCTGGTGTTTCAATGGTACTGCCCCAGACTGCACTCAAGACCTGGGGTTTACTCTCTGCTCAAGCTCTGTTCAGCAGCTGATCAAACTGATAAATAGCCAAGGGCTTCCCTTTGAGCTTGCTCTGAAACCCCAGGTGTAAAGCACACACTTATGCTGTACTTTCACCTTTAGAGTTATTTTTTTAACAAACCTGTAGTTGTACAGGACCTTATCCCCAGCAACAATCAGGACTGCAAATCACTTCCTTTCAGGTCAGCTTAGGATGAGCAAGACCCTTTACTGCAAATATTCACCACAGCACTGGTGGACTTTCCCTGCATTTACAGACTACTACCCTGAATTATTACACATCCTTTGCCAAGGAGAGATCTAGGAGGGAAACACACTGCTGAGCCCTGGAGCTGATTTCATGGAATGACAGCTGTGCCAAACTCTCACCTGGTCACAGCTCAGCCCCATTCAGCTTCAAGGTTGCTGTTTCACTGTCTGCATCTCGAGATTGCTGCTGCAAGCGAAGGTCTGGCTCCACCACCTCAGCATTCCCCTGCTTTCCACTGGGCTGAACATACAAGGCTGAAGGATTCAGTTCCTCAAATTCCTAGAACAAACAAAAACCACACCACAACAGTAAAAAAACTTCTCATTGTAATTACCATAGAGAATAAAAGGATGCAGCAAATCTCTAACAGGTCAGCAAATGGGTGAAGGTGCACAACACCCAAGAGTTAGCTCCAAATTCTTGCAGAAATGGCTTTATTAAGAAAATCAACTCCTCTCTTGTCAGCAGCAAAATTTCTCAGCAAAGCCCCTCTCCCCCAAAATTGGGCCTACACATGCAAAGATACCATGACAGGATCTAATCCTGCCAGAACATGCATTCTGCATCTGCTGAATAAAACAGATTCACTCCAGGCTGTAATACTCAGCTTTCTGCTGAAATACAAAATCATGGCAGTTCCTTTCCAAGGGTTTGCACAATCCACACAGTTCTTACTAGAAGTGAGCTGAGACATGCAAACAATGCCACAGGTAAGCCTAAAGCACAAATGATCTGACTTACAACTGGTGTGACAACAGGCAATTACCACGGTTATGCCATCCAGCACTGTACATTTCACTGGCAAAATATGACAGTTTGTAAACCAAAACCATTTCCATATCAACTTTTAATCCATTGCTAGAAGACAGGCTGAACACAGTTTGTTCTCCTAAACAGAACATCTCTGCTGTACCATCAGACCCCACCTTAACCAAAAAGCAAGCTGTCCACATAGAGTTGGACACTGGGATGCAGTCACAAAATGAAAAGCTACAGGAAAGCAGGGAATACCAGTTTTGCTCTTCACAAAACCACTTGCTTCAAGGTAAGAATCTTCTCATTAAGAACCTTCCCATTTACAGGCACCCAAGCAGGGATCCTTCCCTTCCCCTTCCCTTCAGCAGCACTGGCCTCTTCCCTCACCTGGGAAGGGATGTTCTCCCCACAGACATCAGCATATCCCATATCCCTGAGGACAGAGTGGAAGTAGACATCCTCCTTGGTGGATGTGTCACACAGGAAGAGGTACAGAACACCATCCACATATTCATCCACCACGCCCACGAGCTCCTTGAAGCGACAGAGGTGCTTGAACAGGAGAATTGCTGCACTGGACCACGTACCCTGAAGAGGAAACAGTGTAAAGTTATCATAAACAGAACAATATCCAACACCTGAGACTTCTCCTTGTGGTGGCCACTTGTCAAAAGCCAGCTGAGCTAGGCCAGGCTAGTGACAAATACAGGAAAGTCAGACAGACAAGCTTCCCAGCATGAAACTAAACCAAACTATCCAAAGCCTGCAATTCTCATTACACTGGGAATGCCCTTTCACCCTAAATACCTACTTCCAAACACAGCTCCATGGCATTCACCAGTGATTTTATCCCAATTGCCTAAAATACAGTTGTTTGTTGGGTTTTCTTTCCTACTTCCTGGAATCACAGCATTAAAATCTCAACACTTACAAACATTAAAGGTATTAAAAGTCAGTAAGGTGCTGCTAAGCCTCACCACAAGCAAAACTGTGATTAACCTTCAAAACCCAGGGGAAATAGCTTTTTAAAAGCAACATCCTTAAAAACACACACAGGCAGCAACTCTGCTCACATGCTTTCCTTCAGAGATTGTATTTCTCAGGCTTCCTGACCAAGAAGTTTTCCATCACAGAAAAACTTTCTTATGACCTCTGTAACTCTGGCTGTGCATCTAACCAACTCACTTAAAGCTCTGTTACAGAATAAGTTTTTAAAACAGAGGCTTCAGAAGGACCTTGGGGAACTACTGGCAGGGAGAGGAAAATGTTTGCTGTGCTGCTTCACAGTAGCCATCTGTTTCTGCAGGAATATAAGCAGGAATGCTCTGATGGCAAGGAAAGCACTGAAAGGGTGATTGCTTGTAGAGCAGACACCCAGCACACTCTGCTGAATGTCACAGCACTAATTCTGCTGTAAATATCAACAGGACCTGACTTCCTCCAAATGAAGGAGAAAAAGACAACCTCTACTTGATAACTCCTCTACAGATGTCAAGAAACAAAACTGCATGTGGACACCTACCTCCACAGGTTTTACCCATGCCAAGGAACACGGGATGGCCTGAGCAGGGAGCTTCAAGTAGTGCCACCTAAAATACAAAGCAAAATCATTACAGCAAAAGCAGGGATCAATCAGCAGAACTTCCTCCCCTTCTGGGTTTTACTACCAGTTGAGGAATGCCAAAGCAACATCAGAAAACACTCCATACCCAGAGAATGGGCACAGCAAAACCAGCAATAACAACTGGTCCCTTATTCATTCCCTGGCCCAAGCACATTCCCATCAAAATCCCTTGTGAAGACAAAGTTACAAATAGAAAACCATTAATTTTGAACTAAATAATGCCAACAGCCAGGCATGAGGAGAGGCAAATGAGGGGGAAGACACAAATATGGAAAATATTCAAAAACCATCTCAGCATGGTCATAGGCAGCCTGTTCTGGACAGCCCCACTGCAGCAGGGAGCTTGGACAGGATGACCTCCAGAAACCTAATCCAACCTAATCCAATCCAACCACAGCTGTTCTGCAATTCTGCTGCCCATGGGTAATTCACTTACTTGAGGAATCTCAGCCAAGACTTCTGGACAATCTGGAGGTGTCCATAGTCTGCATAGAACACCTCCACCTCCTGGTCATTGATCACACGGTGGATGATGACACGGTACCACCACTTGGAGACCATGACACAGCACAGCTGCCCAGGCCTCACTGCAGACTCAGGCATGATGTATTTATCAGAAGCAACTTTGTGTGAGTAAACATGTCTGTAAAAGATGACAGTGGGAAACCAGCCTTAGGAGGATGCAGGAGATGAAAAAGGACCAAAAGAATTCTGACTTTAAAAAGTCCCCATGACATGAATTTTCAAAATTTGTTTTAATAGACCCTTTATATCTCTGTTCTGCCACACTTAAACTGAAATGGGAATTAAATTGCAACCCCAAACTTTTAACATTTGAACAATACTCTTGGGGTCCAACAAAGAGTTAGTTAATGGGGATTAATGAGAGGCTAAACACAGACATCCTCATCATTACTTTTTTCCCATTACCTTGACACATCAGCATTTCTCATGAACCAGGTTCTGCAGTACTGGCCCAGGTGCAGTGTTGGAGGTGGAAGTGAAAGCCTTAACTGAGCACATTAGCAACAGCTGCACAGACAAGGCAGGAACCCTCCAAGCTCCTTTCCATAACCCTTCCAGGCTTACAAAGCTCAGAACTGCCAGGACACAGACAAACCACAGCAACTGCTGGTGACCACACTTATTGCTTGCTAGTTAAAAGGATGCACATTTTGAGCAGTGTTTCAGGACAGCATCTCTGTAGCAAGTCAGGAAGCCAGCAGAGACCATCACCAATGCCCTGCTCCCTCAGCACAAACACTGCCACAGCATGCTCCCACCTCATCTCAAACATCAGATCCTGCAGTTTATAGGATGCTTCTGTGCTGCAGACGTGGATGTAGAACTGGCTGGGAGAGACGACGAACTCCACAATGACTCCCACCAAGCACCTGCTCTTCAGAGGAGGCAAACTGCACAGGCTTCTGTCCTGAACAGCATCTGGAGGGATTTCTGGAGTCACTGGAAACTGCTCAAGACCTTGATGCTACAAGGGGATAAGGGGGAGGTGGCACTCAGATGTCTCATCATGCACTGAACACACATAATTGGCCTTTCCATTAATTTAAAAAATAGTTCTGCTTTCCTGGGGAACTTGTGAATTACTGAGTATCAGAGAAACACAACAAATTGGGCAAACTTGGAGGAAAACTTTCCCTGTGATAGAAACAATCATTTTCACACTCTCTTTCTTTCTTCCCTCCAGTGTTAAGAGGGGTGCAACAAAAATACCTTGCTCATACTCCTGCAAGGAATAAAGGAGAGGAATTGAAGTCAGGTCACATATTTAGACAAAAGCAGTGAATGACTATTGCCTGAAATGCAAAACAAAATCAAACCCCAAACCCAACCCACCTCTTAGATGGATTTTATTGAAAAGGTATTGTTTCTATATTCCATAACCATGAAAAAGTACATGATTGAACCTGCAAAACCATCTGAAAATGATTCTGAAGTGACAGAAGACATGAATACATCCCACTTTCACACTAGAGCTACTTCCCAAAGACAAAACCAGTCAAAATCTACAATTTCTGTTCTTCTCTCACTTTAGACACATTTGTACAAGTGAGCTCTTCAAACAGCTTTCAATTTTTCATTATTCTAACTGCTGAAAACATTCTTTCACTTGAAGTAGTATGGACGGGAGCCTTAATCCAACACCAGCTACTTTCACTGCCTCAAGAGCTTTCCTTTGTGCCAGCAGACAGCACTTCTCCAATGATTAAAGTGAAAACCACTTCAATTTTTACTTATTGTGAGCACAGTACAAATTATCACTGCATCAAACATCAGGCAAGGTGTGGGCAATTCATATTCCAGCACACTTCCTGTTGCTTATTTCTAAATTCAGCTGCAAACAACGGGGTTTTGCAATAGTGGCTCTCTTAATCACTTTGTAAAGGTGCAGATCACAGAATCATAGCATATTTTGAGTTAGAAGGCACCCACAAGGATCAAAGTCCAGCTCCTAGAGCTGCAATGCACCACCCCAAGAATCCTACCACGTGCCTGAGAGGATTTTCCACATGTTTCTTGAATTCTGGCAGGCTTGGTGCTGTGACCACTTCCCTGGTGTCTCCTTCTGCAGACTGAGTAAAGCCCTCAATTCTTTTGGAGCTAGAAATTTTTACTAAAACCTTTGAGTTAAACAGCGAGTTAACATTTTTGAGTCTAGGGGCAAATGAGGGAATTCTGATCTGAGCAGCAGCATCACCTCTAAAAACCCCTTACAAATTTCACAAACTTCCTCTGTGCAGTCCCTGTGAATGGTGGCATTTTTAAGTGTCAATTTTGCTCTGATGAAGCTCTCCAGGTCAGACTGTTGAGGACACACATGAGCTTTATATGCTTGCTCACATATTGTTAGTGACAACAGACATTTATTTGAAAGACTTGGGGGATGTGCACTTGAAAAGAAGCTCACAAAATGCAACAAAGCTATCAAGAGATAAAGCAAGTGTACACAGTGTAAAATCAGGCTTTGTAAGAGGTATGACTTGCAAGAGAGGCTGACTCCTTGCTCCAAGCTGGACTGGCAGCTGCCAAGAGTGGTGTGAGTGGCACTTCTCATGGCAGCAAGAAAAAGCTCCTGAGAGCAGCAGCTCTGTCTCCTTTATCCTCTTGGAGCTGAACAGATGGACTCAGCACTTGTGCCCCATCTGACCCTGAAAACACTTCCAGGACACCTGGCAGCAGGGCAGGGATCAGGTTGCATCTTTCCCCTCTACCTTGCAGCATCCTGATGAAAAAATGTCCACTGCACACCCAAGCAAACGCATTCTAAACTGCTTTCCTCCTCTTGAGAGCTTTTTAAAAAACAAAACAGCACACTTGTTGTTTCATAACAATGAGTTGTACAAACATCTTGCAAGTCTTGTCTTGACAGGATCTTTAAATGGTCTGCAGTACCTAGGAACAAAAATCTGGGGCTACCTAGACCATATCCCCTCTTTCACTGCCTTCACACAATCAGACTGGGGTTTGACCCAGGGAAATTCCCTGTGGAACTCATCACCCCTAACTACAATCTCTTTAAAGGATCAGAACAGGCTGCCAAAAATCTCACAAGTGCTACACAAAGTCCAACTCCTAGCTCCAGGCTGCCAAGCTCATTAGAACACAAAACACCAAAGTCAGGAAGAACCGTTGGGATTATTTCCCTACCTCTAGCTCCAGCTGTACAGCTGGGTATAGCCACAAGACAAGCTTGGCAGAGGAAACAACTCTAAGCAGGAGGATTTTCCTGAGAAAAAGAAGCCCTAAAGATGCTCAAAAGAAAAAAAATAAAGGAGGGACAAACAAACTGCCAAAAAGATTTGGCAGTTCGAAGCCTCTGCACTGCTATTCTCCAGCCCTTTCTAAAACCACACTGCTAAACAAAACAAAATAATGATAATTTCCTACCAGATAACAGACTTGAGACTGCAGGAATCAAAGTCACTGAGGAACATTCCCCAGCTCTGTCAAACTGGCTGACACTGAAGCCCTGTCAACAGCAGCAGGGGAAATCTCACACAACTGGTCTCACAACAAAGTTATCAAAGTCCAGTTACAAGTAACTACACCAAAAGGTATCACCACTCTTGTAAGCCAGCAAGATAACACCTAACTGGCCTGGATGAACTGATAGACCTCAAGATCAGCAGAACACCAGAAAAAGACTGACTCTGGATGGCACATAAAGCCATCCACCAGGTAACTGTGAGTCTGCTTGCCTCCAGAGACATCTAAAACAAAAGTCTGGAAGCAGCCGTGCCTCAACAATGCAAACTCAACAGAAACAAAGAGAGTAAAAAAGAGAATCACCCCTGGAAACTGACATGAAAAATCTGCAGATCATTTGTCCAGCCACTTACCTGTTTGAGGTGATCACCCAAATCTACTGCTGGTGTTTGCACTGGCTCTGAATCCATCAGAGTTGCTGCCTGGCAGCAGCTCTTTGTCTCACAGGTGGGCTCCAAAGAAGGCACCTCAGCTGCAGATGCTGCTGCAAAGACAATAATTTGGTGTTATTCTTTGTTGGACTGATACAGTGTTGCAGATTAAGCAGAAAGGGAAAACATAAAAAATGGAAGTCTGAAAGCATTAGTGTTGTTTTCCTCAATACTTGTAGCATTCACAGCCACCACACTAATGAGGATTCACTGTGTCAGCAAGTTAAAACAAAACAAGAATCCTTCAGAATCCTCTTGTAAGCAAGCTGAAGGTTAAAATCCATTGCTAGAGTAATGTTAAAATATATTTTCCCTTCAAAAGCTGTGAATTTGGGAGGAACTGTATGTGATTATCCACCCTCTCCCATAAGCTTTATGGGAATGATGAGGGCATCTGCAATCCTGTCTCTTTCAGGCCAGTGCTAAACCTTCAGTCTCAACAAGTGTGTGGCAAAAGCTTTAGCAGCCTGCAGAGCAGACATTGAGAAGATCCTTTTTCACCTATCACCTGGAATGACTAGAAATTCCTACACACACACTCAGCAAGTCCATACTCTGAGTGGGTTAATCAGCCCTCCTTTCACCCCACACCACAAAACAGTGCCAAAAACCTTCCTGGAAATTCTCTGCTACCAAGACAACTGCCTTGTGAGAGCTGCTTCTGCAGCACTCAACAGCCCTTCTGTGCCAAAGCCCAGGGGAATCAGGACTTCTGCAGCAACTGCAAATGCAGCAACAGAAACTTGAAAGGCAGTTGCTTGGTCATAGAGTTGGAAGAGCTGGGGGCTTTCATTTAAACACACCACCTCACCTTGCAGCATCTCTTCTTCCTGAGGCTCACCTTGAGGCCCCTTTTCCTCCTGAGCCTCACCTTGAGGCACCTCTTCTTCCTCAGCTTCACTCCGAGGCATCTCCTCTTCCTCAGCCTCACTTTGAGGCACCACTTGCTGCTCTATCTTGCTTGCCAAGTACTTCCTCAGGACCAGCAAGGAACCTGCCTTTGTTTGCTCAACAGCAATGGAATCAGACACGCTCCTGAGGACTTCAAACACGGACAGAAATCCGTACTGCCTGTACTGGAACGCCCGGCCAAAGCGTCGGAGGAAAGCCTTGTCCAAGTCTGCCAGCAGGAGTGGTGAGGAGCTCAGCAGGTCCTGCAGCTCAGCCTTCACCATTGCTGGCAGGACAGGAGTCCCAGCACTCAGGGTATGGAAACTCTGTGGATTTTTAGAGTACTTAGTGGGAAAAGGAGAATTTGCCTTTGTGGCGGTTTTCTTTGATGTCTTGCGTGTCTTTACTTTCTGGTTGGCAACCAGCCTGGCAATCCCTTTGGTGGAGTCATCTGCAATGGCTGCAACAGAAAGAAATAAACAGACAACCAGAACAATGAACTGTTAAAAGCTCTACGCTGGCAAAGCTCCTCTTCATCCTTTCTTTCCTCCTCTCCACACCCCTTCCAGAAGCACCTGACTCCTTCAAAAGCAATCACACTAAACCATGGCAGCCATTTCCAGCAACCTTGCCCTTTGCAGACTGGACTGAACTATTTTTAAAAGCCAACAACCAGTTTGCACCCTCATCCCTAGAAATTCAGACCAGGCAGGAAGGCAGGTCAAATTCTTGGATGCAGGATCACAAACAAAAACCAAGCTGCTGAGAGTTTTGCTGGGAAAGCAGAATTACAGTAAACTCTCTCTACAGAGCACCCCCTGCCCAAAGGTCTCCCTGCAGAACAGCTCAGGTCTTTTCCAAGCTTCTAAACAACTTTTTCTTGTGTTACTGTAGCACCCAAAAAGCCCCCAACCATTTCACCCTTCCCAATCAACTCTTTGCAACTGCCACTTGTTGTCGCAACTTTTCCTCAAAGAAAAAGAAAATGAGAAAGGTTCTTTGATACAAGCTAAGCTTCCTATGGGGTCAGGTACAGAAACCTTCACAGCTTCTCTCAAGAAGCCCCATCCCTAGTTTTGGCTCCTGCTGTAGCTTGCATTTACAGGAAAAACTGATACTTATCAGTGTACACATAAGGAAATGTTATGTCAGTTTCTAAACCAAGTGCAAAGTGAAAAATTGTACAAAAATAACTAGAAGCATGGGTGACTTTTTTAGGAGGGAAGAACATCAAAGTCTTAAAAGACAGATCAAAATACAAGAAGAAATAGCAAAGACAAAAAAAAAAAAGAGTCGTATGAGAAACAGATGAAGAGATATGCACATGTGAACCTCGCTTCATTCCAGTATGAGGCTCCAAACAACTCTCCCACCCATTTGGAAACAAAAACTCACCTTTGAGGATTAAAGCACCATTCTTAGAAGAACAGATCTGGACAACTTCAGGCATTTGTGTCACCAGCTCCAGGGTGGACTGGAAGCCCAGGTCACGCAGAGGGAGAGGTTTGCAGACCATGGCCATGTACTGCTCCTCCAGCTGCTCCGGCGTCAGGCCCGCCTTGGCAGCGATCAGCATGGCCCTCACCTCCTTCTTCAGCACCTCCATCAGCTGCGCCTGCTGCTTCGACGCCTCCGTACTGAAGGGGAACACAAACAAGAGATGACAACTTGCACCACAGCTATTTGTAACCACGTGCAATTTTAGCTTTTCCCACTTAGCCCCTGAAAGCTGGCAGCAGGTTGACAAACAACTCCTGAATTCACTTGCCAGCATCCCTGGAGTTTAATGCACCCTTAAACCTCTGCGAGCACAGACACCCTGCACGTCCACAATGCTGCCCGAGGACACCCCACCCACCGCCGGCGACAGTGCTCCTCGCAGAACCCCCCCAGAAAACGCAGGGGATCTCCCCTCAGCCTCGCAGAGTCTCTATCCCCACAGACATCCCCGCTCCCCTCAGCCCACGCCGGCACCCCCGTGCCCACACGCACGGTGCCATCGCTGCGGCCTCGCCGTGCGCCTGCGCGGCGCCTTTCCCGCCTTTGGGGCGCGAGGGCGGGGCGGGGCCGCTCCTCGTCCCCTCACGCCGGCCGGGGCCGCCATTGCTGCGCCGCTGAGGGGGAGCGGTCGGCACCGCCCTCGGCGCTGAGGTGGGATGGGCTTTCCGCTGCCACGCCCCGGCCGGGGGAAGTTGCTCCTGTCTTCTTCAAAAAGAAAAAAAAAAAAAAAAAAAAGAAAAAAGAAGAAAAAACCCAAATGATTGGAGAAGATCTCTGAGATGATCGAGTTCGACCCAACACCACGACGTCAGCTAGACCAGAGCACCGAGTGTTATGTCCAGTCTTTCCTTCAACACCTTCAGGTGATGGCCCCGCCTCCCTGGGCAGCCTGTTCCAATGTCTAACCACTCCTTGCCGTGAAGAAATTTCTCCCTAGTTCAACTCAAACCTCTCCAGGTGCAGCTGGAGAGTGTGTCCCTTTGTCCTATCTCTGATGGCCTGACCTGGCTACACCCTGCCGTGATTGTGCTTTTATAGGGTGGTGAGGTCTCCCCTGAGCCTCATTTTCTCCAGAGTGAGCTCCCCACAGCTCCCTCGGCTACTCATCAGGCTTGTGCTCCAGACCCTTCCCCACCTCCACTGCCCTTCTCTGGCCTTGCTCCAGAACCTCCATGTCCTACTGTTATTAAGAAGAGTCTTGTATTTTGTAAGAGGAGTCTTGTAAGGAGCCTTTATGGGGTTTTTTGTCCCATCTAAGAGAAAAATCCACAATGGAGACACAAAAAGCATGTTAGGAAATAGCCACACACTGAACAGGACCAGTTCCTTCAACATAACAATATTTAAAACCAGATGTGGTTATTAAGAGGAGTCTTGTTTTTTTTTTCAGTCCCATCTGAGAGGAAAATCCACGGAGGAGACATTGACTTTCCAGAGGTTACAGTCTGTAGTTAAAGAGGGGTTCAATGGCTGTTTCCTAAGGGCTCACAGAAATCTGAGAAACCCCCTCAACTGCACAGCTGATTTCCACATAGGAGTACTTTTCAGACTAAAGCAGGAGCTGAACCAGTGAATTTTGGGACACTCATCAGCATGTGCTCTCAAAAAATCTCCTTGTTTCAAAAGTTAGCAATGAAACACATCTGCCAGGCATGGTGGAGTCAGGACCCACTGGTTGAATAAAACATGAGACAAAACCAGCATGTTGCAGGTTTGGAGGTTCAACATGCCAGGGTGCTTTTGACAAGACACCAAGTGGAATCCAGAACCAGACCTGAGCTGCCTTTTGCTGTTGCTGCTTAAAACACCACGTGCCTTTTCTGCAGCTGGAGACCACCTCTGCCAGTCCCATGTTGGCCAAGTGATAAACACAAAGTGAAAAAGGGTTCTGAAGCACTTCCAAAGAATATATAATGTATAAAATTATTAATTACACCCAACTTTTCTCTGCCTTTAGCCCTTTCCATCCATCACTTCCCTGGTGACCTGCTGACACAGCACCCAGCCCAGCAGAGAAAGCAGGCAGCTGCTGCTCCTGCCCTCCCTGCCTGCAATATCCTGACTCCAGGTGGAGCACAAGTCTCCAATAAAACAGGAATCTGTGGAAAAACAAGATCAGCACCTCCCCAGCTGTCTTCCAGCTGCCCCCAGCCACTCCTCCACACCAGGGACTGGAATCCCTGAGCTCAGCCCTGCCCTGCTTTACGTCCCAGGTGTGTCTTCCTTTCTACAGTGTAATTTCTAGCCAGGTGCTGATTTCTTTAATAGTTGGTGACTTTTTAGTGTTTCTTCCACATATTTCTGCAGATGTCAACAGAGGCTGAGCAGCATGAAAAGAGAAAGCTCCTGTGTTTGCTCTGCCATGCTCCTGCTGTGGAAAACTAGGGAGGCATTCAGGCACCAACTGTTTTGGCAATTTACAATTCAACAGCTCTAACTCTGTGATGGCTCCCATATTAATATGAGGAAAGCTGGGAATCACTCATTCAGGAAAGCTGGGACCAGTTACTTTCCCTCCTTGCTAAAATGTGACCCTAGAGAGAGGGGGGTTGCTGCCAATGTCCACTCACAGTGACAGTGCCAGCCAAAGGGCTTCTGGAGAGCAGAGCAGTGTGGGATGGTACTCACCCAAACACTCCTGAGTAAGCTACTGGCCTCACCAGCAAAGGCTTTCCACCCTGGTGTCTATTCTGGGCCACTCTCACCTTTTCATATCTTTGGGGCCACGTGCCCGACAGTTACTTTTAGGTTGTTTTTCAACAGCTTTGCAGGAACTATCTACTAAAAATCATCAGAATGCTTCTGATTGCATTTTATTTCCAAAAGCACAGATGCAAACAGAATATCCTCCTGGGGTCCACCTTGTCCAGGTCTAACTTTCCTTCCCATGAGTGCATGATGAGAGCAGAGCAGCTGGAAGCAGCTTGCTCACTTCACTGTCCATTATGCCTGACAAGCCTGTGATGAGCTTGCAATGAGGCTCCTTGGTGTGGCACCTCCCCTTCTCTCCTCCCCTGCCTGCAGCAATAAATTTGAGTGGGTCTCCATCCTCATCCCTGCCGAGGAGCACACAGGGATGGGGATGGAGAAGAGGTCCCGGAGCTCGTCCAGGGAGCCCCAGAGAAGACGCAGAGAGTCCCCGGCTGCGCAGGGCAAACGGGAGAAGAGGGAGAGCAGCAGAGAGGCTGGCAAAGGGAAGGGAGATGTGAAGCAGGAGAAGGCCAAGGAGACCAAGAGCACCACGGGGAGCGATGGTAGGGTGCACACCTCCACCGTGGTGGACGTGGATGATGTGGTGTCTGAGGAAGAAATGGAGGCAATGGCGTTGCTGGATAGTGAGCAGCAAGAGGAAGGTATGGCTTAAAGAAGGGAAGGGGTTGGAAAACTCTGGGCTCTTTGGTGCTGTGTGGGTCTCAGTGTGACTCTGCTCTGGTGGGTGTCATGACTCCCACCTTACACAGGTGTGGTTATCCTCAGGATAGGACATGGAGACTCCAGCTAGCCTCCCAGCCAGCTTCTGCAGCCTTATTAGCACCATCCAGCAAAGCAGTGAACCTGGATACAGGCAGTGACATTCCCAGCATGCTTCATGCTTCTGCTTGCTACTCCCCAGTTCTATTCATGCTCTGGTCTCTTCCTTTTCTTGCTTGGCCTCCTTTGGGTGGGTGGCATTGGCCTTACTGGCAGCTCATAGCCCAAAGGACCTGGCTGCAGGCAAGAGCTGCCCTTGAGGGCACACTTTCCCTCACCTGCTGGATAACCTTTAAGAGCAGCTCCTCTCCACGTGTTTGTTAGGCACATTCCCAGCCTGCTACAATAGAAGGGAGCATTGTGATCCTTTGGGCAATGTAACTGGGCCTGTTTGGACCCAGCATCACCACAGGCATGGCAGATGTCCATTACAAGAGCCAGCACCTCTTGTGCCCTTCCCTGCTAGCACCTCTGCTGCCCCAGAGTGCCACAAAGGTTCAGACTTGCTCCTGATTCCCTGGGAACAAGCTTTTTACAGCTTCATCCTTCTGCCTCCATTACAGGAATTACAGCTATTGGGCAGTGCTTAGGAGCTCTAGTGGCTACACAGATTCTTGGGATTGGAGGCTCCCTCAGGACCTGGTGGTTCTATAAAATATTTGAAAGGCAGAGGAGCAGGGATGGAAGGGTTGGAAGGGATTAAAACTGGGAAGGGTGCTAACTTCACAGCTGGAAATCCTGATCCACTCTCTGGCTCCATCTGTTTTCATGCCATACCTGTCAATTTTTCCCTCAGACAGGAGCACAACAAAGGGCAGTCAGAGCAAGATGACCCACACTCACTTTGGGGAGATGTAGAAAGTTATAATAATCTGGGGTGATCATGCCAATCACCCTCCAGCACCTTGGGGGGACTTCTTAGAACACAGGAAGATTTACTGACACCAGAGGCATTTGGGAGCTGGGATGCAGTTAAAATCCTATTCCAAAACAACCTGAAATACTCTGATAGAGAAGGGCACCTCAGGCTGTGCATGTTTAAAGTCTCTCTTATTTACAATCTTTGTCTTTAGCTCATCTTTCCAGATAAACTTCAGGGATGCCAGCTCAGCAAAGCTGCCCATTCCAAACCCTTCAACCTTGCTTTGTAACCCCAATGCTTCAAGATGAAGTCTGCAACCATGGAGAAGCATGGCTCAATTTTTGTCAGTAAAGCAGAGACAAAATCTGTCCATCCATCCTTGCTACTCCTGGAAATCTGGAGCAGGGAGTGTTCCTTAACTCACCTCCAGAGAGAGCCAAGTGGTTCATTCACAATGAGTCCAGACAAAGGACAAAAGTGAAACTGATGTGTGCAGGCACTTGTCAGGCTCTCAGTATTTTGGGAGCAGTCCCATTCTAACACGCTGTTGTTGGGTTTCTCCCTAGGTGTAAAGTCTCCTGGTCTGGGTGTCTGTGAGTGGCTTTTGACCATCTTCTCTTTCCTGTTCATCATACTGACCTTCCCCATTTCTGTCTGGTTCTGCATGAAGGTGAGAATTGCCATGGGGCCTCTCAGGATTTGGTGTCTGATTGGGATGTCACACACTGATTCAGCATGTGTTGGACATGAGCATAAAGGAATATAAGGCCCCTATTTATACATCTTCAACTCATCATTAATTTTGATTTGTCCTTTATCACATGTTGCTACAGCACAGGAGTCCAACCATTGCCTATCAAATATTCCTGCTGAAATACCAGCAGAAAGGAAAACTTGCCATTTTTTAAAAACAAATTGCAAGTGTGTTCAATTTCAGACACGTCCCTCAGCCTACCTAGCCCAGACATGGCTGCATTACAGCAGCAGGGTAAAGAGGCTTTAAATTCAAAATTTTAAGAGAGATTGATATCTCAGTTAATAGCAGATTTTCCCTCTTCCTCTCATTTTTATTCAGATTTATAGCATGGCTACAAGTAGGCACTTGTAGGCATTTGATTCCTGCTTCTCAGGAAATTTCACATTTGTCTTGTTATCAACAAGAATGTCAGTATTACTGCTTAGCTCTTAGGATGAGCACGTTTGCCTTGGAGGGAAACAAACAATGTGGAACATTTCAACTTGGGTTATTTAAGTTTGGCCAGGCTATAGGGAAGCAAAATGCTGGATCCTCTTGGGAAACCCTGGATGGGTCTAACATGGGCTGCTCTCCCTAAATCTCTGTCTGTCACAGGGCTGCTCTTATACAAGGCTGGCCAGCAGTTCTGGCCAAAGGGTAAAGTGACTCAGTGACAGGTGATGCCTCAAGCACTGCAATCCTCCCTTTGCAGGGCTTTTCCAGAATAAACTTCCTCCCGTGCTGGTGAGACTGCTTTCCCCAGTCCTACTTCTTCCTCTCCAGCGTGGGTTTGTGTCCCTCTGCAGGTGGTGCGGGAGTATGAGAGAGCCATTGTTTTCCGCCTGGGGCACCTCCTTCCCGGCAGAGCCAAAGGACCCGGTGAGGTGTTTACTGAGCTCCCCCCAGCCCCTCTGCTCCTCTTCTGCCTGCCTTACCAGAGCTCACTTGCTGGTGCCCTCCAAGCAGACATGGCCAGGCAGAAGATTTGATAGATTTTGTTTTCTTCCTTTTAAGGGCCAGTAGTTTCTGATGCCTTTTCCATCACAGAAACAGCCTGAAACTTTGAGCCTATGCATTGCTGTTCTTTTGTAGTTCTGCATGCTGAACCCTCTCCTGTTCTCCAAAACAGAAGAGGTAATTTTTGGAGTTCTGATGATGAACCTGCTGTCTTTCTCTTCCTCCCACAGGCCTTTTCTTTTTCCTTCCCTGTTTGGACACCTATCACAAGATAGACCTCCGCCTCAAAACTCTAGAGATCCCCTTCCATCAGGTATGGCTGACACACCCTCTCTATATTAATTTTGGAATGTTAAATCTTATGCTTCCAAGATGTTAAATCTTATTCATCCTTGCAAAGTAAAATTTCAAAAAACATCTCAAATAACCTCTAGTTTGCCCAAGATCAGTCAGTAGCAGAGGTGGAAGCTACAAAGACAACCATTCAGCCAGTTTTCATCATTCTCTCAGTTGTGTGCTTTTCTGTGCTACCTTAGAGCTGCCAGAACCAGCTCCATCTCCTCTAATGTCTTTACTTAGGTGGTGACCAAAGACATGGTTACTTTGGAGATAGATGCTGTCTGCTACTACCGGTTGGAAAACGCCTCTCTGCTCCTCACCACGCTGACCAGCATCTCCAGTGCCATCCAGCTGCTGGTGCAGACCACCACCAAGCGCCTCCTGGCACACCAAGCCTTCTCTGAGCTTCTGCTGGAAAGGAAGAACATCAGCCAGGAGATAAAGGTGCTTCTGTGGGGAGGGAGAGGCAAAGCAAGGGGTGAATTGAGGCTCCAAAAGAAGCTCAGGTGGCCAGTCCCTCAGAGTCAGAGAAGGCTTCCACACTTGGAATCAGTGTGGGCTCCAGTTAAATCATCCCAAACCCCTGGGGTTCACACAAATGGGAAGTGAGGGCAGTTGGTTTATTTCTGAGGGGCCTTGCCCAGTAGCACACTGAACCTGATAAATCTGCCTTACAGTCCTGCAATTAAATCCCTGCCCTGTCTTGCTCCCTGTAAGGGGCCTAGGCCAGGGCTGCTGTTCTCCCCATGCTCTAAAAATATTTGTCTTCATAGGTGGCTTTGGATGCGGTCACAGGCTGCTGGGGGATCAAAGTGGAGAGAATAGAAATGTAGGTAGGAAATGCTGGTGGAGGGGAATTGTCTCTCCCTTTGCAAGCACCTGTCCTGTGCTGCTTGCTGTTGCCTGCTCCCCTTCCTGCTCTGCCTCTGGCTCTCTCCCTGCAGGTGTTGTGCACAAGGTAGAGCCTCACCTCTCACCTTCCTATTTTCCCTGCCCTCTTCAGCCTCTGCCTCATGTAAAATTTCCACATCTGTTCTTTCTCCTGCCCTGACAGCCAGAGCAGGATCCTTAGCTGGGATCTCATCAGCCTTTCACTGGTGCTGCAGGCAGAGTTTGCACCCAATTCTGGTAGCCCAAAAGGCACAGCAAGGCACTGAACTCTCCATGTCCCACTCTAGACCAAAGGCCCTGGGGTCTCAGCACTGGTAGGGGTGGGCTCATCACTCAAGTCTGTGCAGAAAGGGGGGACTCACTGATCACACAGAGGGACGTGGAAGAGAGAGCAGTGAATGGATAAATCTGTGAACAGAACATTCCTGTGCCTGTCTTGAGACCTGTCTCCCTGTGGAGTCTGTGCTGCCTCACAAAGAGTGAGCTTAAACTATGAGCCTCAGAGCCACAAAGAGATCTCCCTGCTGGCTGCTGATTATGTCTGGTCATTAGAAAATCAGGCTAAAAGAGAAGTCTGGGAATGGAGATAGAAGGCTGAAGTGAGACACACAAAGAGTGACACCCAGGGGCAAAGAATATGAACGAGCTGCTCTGCAGAGAGCAAGTGAGCCCATCGCAAGGCTCAGACTGACCATGCAGTGCTGCCAGGAGAGCCAGGAGCCCAGCTAATGCCTGTCTTTACTGCCACAGCAACAACGTGCAGCTGCCTGCTGAGCTCCAGCAGTCCCTGGCCGTGGAAGCAGAGGCCCAGAGACAGGCCAAAGTCCGGGTATGCCAACATCTGAACACTTCTCATCTCCTTCCAAAGCATTCCTCCTCCCTTCCCACCTCTGGTTTGAGGTCCCTGTGTGTGCCACACAGGCACACAGCTCTGGGTTGAGATGTTTCCTTTAATTCCTGGGCAAGAGCTGAGTCTAACACGGGGTGCTCAGTTGTGAGCTCTGATGGGCCTGGTAAAACATGCCAGACATGAGCTTCCAGACTTCTGGCAATGCCAGGAGGTTAGTACATGCTGTGATCTTCAAGGAGCAGGAATGTTATAATCACACTGACCCCAAAAATTTCGTCATGCCAACCTTCCTCTGTACCAAGCAGTCTGTGCCCCCTCACTCCCAGCCTCACAGAACCTTCCTTCTTCCCCTGCTTGGTAGGTGATTGCTGCAGAGGGGGAGAAGGCTGCTTCCGAGTCCCTGCGGATGGCAGCAGAGATCCTGTCCAGTGCTCCAGCTGCTGCTCAGCTCCGTTATCTCCATGCACTGCACTCCCTCACTACAGAGAAACCTGCTGCTTTCATCTTGCCCTTGCCTCTGGATGCCATGAACCTGGTCTCTCCAGCTACCCACAGCTCTCCAGCTGTGAGCAGCCTCCTTGCAGACACCACAAAGCTCCCAGAAAATCCAAAAGGCAAGAAGGACTCACCCATGCTCTGAGAGAAATGGTTCTCTCTCTCACCTTGCTCCGGCTCAGAAAGGAGCAAGAAGACTGGCCCACCATCAGGTTCTGACCTGGAGGCAGGAGGGAAAGCAGCACAGGCCTGCAATATAAAGTGGATTGTACACGGAAAAAGCCTCTACTTGTTTTGGAAAAGAAAAAATGTGGTGTGCAAGGAGCAGGCCTGGCAAGTGTGTGAGCAGGGGGTTGAGGGAAGTGGGGTGTCATCCCTTCCCCTCCACAGAGCCAGATGCACCTTGACATGTTACAGCCTGGCTCCCAGGGTGTCATCCATCTTGCCCAACATCTTGGAAGGAAGGACAGACCTTCCCCTATGTCTTTACATGCCTCCCATCACAAACCAAACATCCAGGCAGGTGTGAATGGGAGCACGACAATCCATGGGGGAACAGCACTCAGGCAGGATGCTGGGTGTTGCCATCCTGGTGGTCCTGCAAGGAGGGAAGGGTCCTTGTGGTGCCCTGGATATGGGATTTCAGTAACCACCCACATACATCCCCACAACCAAGGCGTTTAGCCCTCGTTCTGAAGTAGGATGAAAAGGAAGAAGGTGAGAGGGCAGCCTCTAAGGCTTGGTGCTTCCCTGCCGGGCACATCTGCTGTGCAGAGGAAAGGCTGTGCTGCTGCTCGCTTCCACAGGGTGGTGAGGCAGGACAACGTCTGAGCTCCTAGGCACTTAAAAACATCAGGGTGAGGTGATATGCTTAACCAACGCCCCCTGCGCTGACAAGGGGAATCTGGCACCACTGGCGGAGAGCCTCGGGAACGGTAACGCCTTTGCCCGCCTGCCGCTGCTTTGGTAATTTTCACACACGAAGAACAAGCAAAGTTAGTTCTCATAAATCCTAGAAGCCACAAAACTCCTGTTTATCTTTCCTGCCTACGGCTGTTTTTAATGGCCAGGAACCTACAGGTATTGCAGTCCTTTCCCTTGGCAAAAATCTGGAGCACTGTCAAAGGAAATATCCCTGCAGTCAGATTTTCTGATCCTGGGGCCCTTTATGTGGACATCAGCTCTGCTCCTGCCCTTTTATTTGACCTACAGCATCTCCCCTTGCTTCAAAGCAGATCTCCCTGCACAGCCATTCCCAGCACCACTGTTCTGCTGTTGGTGTCCAGTACAGGTCAAGAGAGAGGGCACTTTGTTGTCTTTCTCTTAATTGCCCCACGCTGTTGGTCATGATGCCCGTGCCTAGCAGGGGATACTCAGCCAGTCTCTCTCTCTCTTGAATTTTCATTTGTTCACAGCTCTTTGCCTGCTGGTAACTCTAACTGCTCCCATGACTGCTCCACAGTCTAAAAATATTTGCCAGCATTTTTAAGCAAGGACACCTGGCCAACCAGCTCTCTTACAAGTGGCTGGGAAGTGGGAAAAATCCACCTCTGAACTGAGTAGTGACCACACAAGCACCTGACCTGCAGGTGTAACCTCCCACTTGCATAGTTTGCCACACCAGGGTAGGGGGCAGCAGGATCACTGTGGCTCCTGCTGGTGTGGCTGTGGTACATCTCAGTGATGTATCTGCTTATGGAAAATTAGCTCTGGGAAGTTGAACAGCTCTGTCATCTTCCACTGGGGAACATGAGCTGTGCAGTTACTCCTCTAAAGCTGGTTCTGGTTATTTCTCATGCTGCTGGAATAGGCCTTTCTTTCCCAGACTCAAGAGCAAAAGAGCATAATACTGAGTGAGCTGCAGCTGATCCTTTCTCTGGACACTTCTTTGGCTGTATTTCTAACTCCATGTAAAATGATCCATCCCCACCAAGATTATTGGCACAGGAAGGACCAACAGCTTCACAGATAAAGTCTCAAAGGAGCAACACTTAGCCCAAGAAGTGATGTCAGGAGACACACAGCACTACGTCAGGGCACACCCATTACCCTGTTTGCATTTGAATCTGCAGAAGCCAGGCATGGGTTTTTCAAACATGTCACTTTCTTACAGAAAGACAAATTATAGCTAAGAGCATCCTCAGTTCCAAAAAGCATGCCTTATTCCAGCAGGATCTTCTCTCTTTTACATGTACAGAGCCAGCAGAAACTTGTCATTTACCACCACTATGCTCAAAAGCCTTGCAGAAGGAAGACCTAGTTTAAAAATGTACTTAAGGATTAGTGATAGAAGTTTCCAAGACAGAATTTACTCTGAGGGAGTTGGCAGGTGCTGTCTGAGCTGATGTGATTCCTGACAGTTTCACTGCCTGCTCTTCCAAGCTGAGAATGGGTCAAATTGCAGTCATCCTAATTCTTGTACATTTTCCTCCTAATCAGTCAGACAGCTGGTAGCTGAATCATCTGAAGCTCAGAGGATGAAGAGGGTGCCCACTAACAGACACATAACCAGGCCATGCTGGCACTGAGGTAAAAAACCCTCTGGATGTGAGAGGGAAGAGGTGCAAACAACTTGCTTGCATGATCCAACAGGAATGAGAATGAAATAAAGCAGCAAGAAGAGAATGATGAGTGCCAACAGGAGGGTCACAGGCAAGAGAGGTGTGTTGACTAGAAATTTGAAGTAGCAATTGTTTTACAAGGATGACAAACTACAGAACTGTGGGAGGAGGCAGAGGACAGGCAAGACACTTGTGGAAGTGGCAGAGGCGGGAAGAAGAACAGCATAAATGCTGAAATGGCAGAGACATATCAGGGTAGTAAGTAAGGAGTAACAGCAGCAGATCAGGGTGAAATGCTACTGGGAATGGGTACTAAGACACTACTCAGTCATTGCTGTTCTTCAGTGTTTGCTTTTTCTGGATCTCTTGGGCTGGCCAGAGGTAGAAGCTTTGGGGCTTGAGCAGGCCATGACATCTGAGATATTTCTTGGAAAATTTTCAGGAAGGAAAAACAGCAAGCCAAAGCCATTAAAAATACCACAGAGTTAAAATATGCCCAAGGTATCACATCCTTAACAAACAAGTTAGCCCCTCCTCCTATTTTGAAGTCAAAGGGACAAGATATACTAAAGGACTAAGGGAAGAAATTTTAATTACCACTCTTTCTCCTTCTCCACATTTAAATCTTGTGGATCTAGTTAAGAAAAAACACAAGGAAATGCTTTCATGCCTACTAAGCTTGTGACCTAAGGAACTCACTGCCACACCGTGTGGGCAAGAACAGTAGGTAAGCAGTGTTCAAATACCTCCTAGAGAAAGCAAGAGTGTCATGCTATAAACACAAAAAGATCTTTGGTCTCTGGAACGTAATTTCTTTCTAATCCCAAATCAGTGATCCTAAACTGATCTTGACTGTCAGAGGGAGCACTCACTCACAAGGAACATGATGCCAATTACAGTGATCTCCTAGACCCTATGTTACCTGTCAAAATCAAAATTCGTTTCTCTCCAAACCAGACCATGCTCAGCAGTTTTTTCTGCCCTGATCTAGAATCATGTTAAAAGCCTCTTTGCTTGACCACTGACAGAGTTGAGACAAAACCCCAGGATGTGTCCAGCAGGAGAGGGTTCTGCATTAGGGTTAGATGAGTGAGGTGTCCTCAAAGATTGCTTCAGTCTCCAAATCTGGAAAAAGGTTCAGAATATTGATTATCCTGACTTTGCCTTTCCTTGTTTGTTGCTTTTTGGATGCCTTCCTTGTTTTTCTCCAGCTTGCTCTCTAGCTCTTGATGCTCTGCAGAGCTTCTTTCTGCTTCTCTCCAAGACCTCCAAATCTTTCCTCTGCATTCTGAGCATGGATCTGTTTCTTTGAAACACTGAAGCAAAGTCAATGCAAAACCATGAAATCTAAGGAGCTGCTGTCAGGAGACCCAAGAGAAAGATCTGGACAGCTGAAGAGTCCAGTGGGATTGGCTGACTCTATAAAAGATGCTTATGGTTTCAGAGGAGGGCATTGTTAAAAGAGCTAAATGGATTTTACAGCACATCTATGTAAACTTTGCAAATTTAATTAATTATAAAACTCTGTTTGCTAGCAGAGGGTGAGACGCTGATCTTCACTGTGAGAGGATAAAAACAGAGCAGAGTCAGTTCTATTATGGGGCTAATGAGATGGGGTTTCCCTGGTTAATGCAAGCTCTCAGACAAAATAAGCACCTGCCTGAATGAAACCCTGCCCTGCTCAGGCTTCCAGCACAGGACCAGAACTCAGAGCAGCTGCACTTGCACACATTCCAGGGCTGCCAGGACTTCAAAGTCTTCCTGAGAAAAGGAAGTAGAGGACTTGTTGACAGTCACCTCCCTCTGGTTGGAAAGGGAAAAACCTTTTTTTAAGTGATCGTGAAACCAACAATGACACATTTCATCAGCTGCATGTGCCCGGTTTGGTGCTCAGTTCACAGTCCCAACCCTGGCAAGAGCTCTGTGTCTGCAAATCATGGAAAACCAGAGGCCAGGTCAGGCACTGAATGCATCTGGACATTAAAAACAAACTAAGATCCTTTTCTGATGCAGATATGAAACTCTCACTGCTCGTAGTCTTGGATTGCTGGTGCAATCACTGGGTTACAGAGGTTGGAGATGAGTGTAGCTCCACCAGGAGTGAAAGAAACCCCAAAACACACACCAAAATGTTTGGAGAACAGAAAGAAGCAGCTCCTTACAGGGTCCAACAGGCATAAATCAGCTTTCAACTATGATTTTTCAGTAAAAGTAACTGTTGAGAGGCTCCTGCTCTAAGCCTTGGAAGGTAATTGTGCTTTCCAGAGATTTATTTCTGTAAAACAAATCAAATCCATAAAGAAATGTTCCTGTATCTTCCACTGGTATGCAGAAGTGCTGCCCTTGGTCAGATAATTCATACCAGCACCTGGCTGCTGCTGAGAGAGAAAAAGAAATAAGAGAAAAGGAAAAAAAAAAAAGTAGGAGCTACCACTGGCCTAGTGGCATTCAGGGCAGTTGTAGGGCCACATGTCACATCACACACTGTGAGTAATAAACAAAAATGTCCTGCTGTGAAGTAGCACATTGCATCTACTACAGTCACCTGCATGATATCATCTTCCTCTTTTAATCTTTCTTTCTCTGTTACAGATTTCCTATTAGTGTTGGCATCTTCACCTGCAAACTGTTCTTGAGTTGAAGAAATTATACTCCTTAAAGTCCCTGAAGTTCAGCTTTAGTTGCAATTCCTGCACTGTCAGAGTCAGGTTAGTGATGTGCTCCATTTGTCCATGCAAATAACCTAGGCAAAGCCAACTGGTGTCTGAGTTTCTCTTGCACCTATCTAGACTTAAACTCCAGCCACCTAGGGAGTCCTGGAGTTTAGGGTATAGATATTCCTAGGGTATAGATATTCCTAAACACAAATGAATAGGCTAATTACTTAACATTACATCAGCAGCAGGAAAAAGAGAGGCAGCATGAGAACGGCAGCACTGGCTGTACACTGGAGTCATGAACAGTCTTGGGACTGAGTTCAGAACCAATGGGAAAAAACTGTCCTAGACAATAAATCTAAATCCATTTCCTTCTCATCTGAATGTAACCTGCTTTTTCATGAAAGCAGACAATTGCCAGGCCAGCCATCTATACAATGCAGCTCATTGTCACAGGCAGCTTCAAACATCCTTCCACATAAGGAATTAAATCAGAAGCTCAACCTGATCTCCTGGGCAAGGCAACCACCAGGATTGCAGTAAAAGTCCACCTCAGTGGGTGAAGCAAAAACCATCATGCACCATGGGGAGCTGATCTACCAGGGTGGCAAAACTGAGACACTCACAGGACAAGCAGACTGCTGTCACATCACAGCACATCCACCAGCCACAGGATCAGTTTTCTGTGCAGCTCAGTCACCTGCACAAAGCATCAGAGCAAACCTAAACCAGTAATGAACCACTGGTCTTGCCAAGTAACCTGAAGTCAGTGTATTTCACATAAATCAGTGTCCTACCTCATTCAATTTGCAAACTGATCCAATGACAGAAACGTTTATTTGTACCGTTTTTTCCTTTATATTCATTACAAACATATCTTTTCCTACTATGGATCTACCCTTCTCCCAGCTCTTGTTTAGGATCATATGCTGCTTATCAGCCATGTTCTCATGTCCAAAACCAAAAATCACACACCACACTGCAACCCTAGAGAAGCACTCCCTAGGAATCTACAGCCCTAGGAGAAGGAAGTTAAACCACAGAGAGCCTGCAGGCCCAGCTGCTCTCTGAACAGGAAACAGCAGTGTTATTCCAGAGGAAATGCTTACTAAGGGTGAAACAATAAATTTGTGCTTGTGCACTGTACAGGAGACCTTGCAGCTACTTTTAGAGGAGCTCTCCTCTGCTCTTTTGGCTGGCAGACAAAAACCACAACTCAAACAGGAAAGAAAGTGTCGAAAGAGAAACAAATGCTCTTCACAACTGGCCAGAGTGAGACCAAAGGAAAGACTGGATAGTAGATAGAAAGCTCTTATCCCTAGCAACTGGAGTCTTGTGCTTCCTTTTTCAGGAATAACATCATTAATTCAAAAATGAAACCCATTGCTGAATCATCTGAGAAAAATATCCCTAGGTACCACCAAAGGAAGCCCCAAATCCAGAAGAAAAGTGACCTCCAGACCTGAAGGATCTCCTGTCTCAAAGATATATTTTGCTTCCCAGCAAAACCCCCCCAGTATATTTAAGCACACCATATACTGGAAACTTGACACAGGCTTTTTTGTTAATGCTCTAGTTGTGGGCAAACCTGGCATTCACAAGGAATCTTGCACATACACATTATGGGTGTGTTCTGCAAATTATTTATTTCTTGATGACATTTACCAAAGACAGTGGAGCACCGTGGAGAAGAATATGCCCCCACATATCTGACTCTGTATGAATCACTCATTTTGGTGGGTTTTTTTCAAATGTCAAGATTTTCAAAGCAGGTGGCAGTTCTGGGGGAGATGGGGGTGTTCCAGGAAGGAAATTGCAATCTCCAACTGTTTCCACAGGTGTTGCCAAACCAAAGCAAATGAGAGGCAGTCACCAATCACTTTAACACTTAGGCTGATCACGTTTATCCCACTGCACCAGGGGCCCCACAAAAGGACATTTTTCAGGTGTAGTTTTCTGTACAAGGCCAGCCCAGATCAAATTAACACCTGTGTCTTAGAGGAAGTATGGTTTATCATCACTCTCAGCTTCCTGCAATGGGCTGGAGCCTGTACAGCTCCTCACTGCATCCACCTGGGCCAGTCAGGCAGGAATCTTGTGATAAAATGCTGGGAGCTTGGCTTTGTGCATGGCAGGACCTCACTTCACTCGCTTGAATACTTCTGCCCAGTGCTGTTAAAAACCCTAGTTGTGCCTGCAGGGGAAGAAAATACAACCTTTAATTATAACTCCTTCAGCCAACAAAAATAAAACTGGATTCTGTGAGGGATGCCAAGAGGGATGAACAGCCTATGTGGAAACAGGCTACACTCAGGATTAAGAATGAGCTGTTTAATAAACACTGGATACAAAGCAAGCTGGAAGAAAATAGGCTTGATGTAAAGCCCTGACTTCTTGTCTTGGCAGATTTGGCTCCCTCATTGCACAAAGGCTTAATGTAATTCTTTTTAAAAGAGCCTTGCAGTCACAATCACATTCTTCAATGATGCAGGTGATGCAGATGTGCAAAATGCCTGGATGAGGCAGTAAATTACTTGTTCATTCACTTATCTAGCCATGCTGATGGATATTCCTGTTTCTTGGGGAATATGCTTGAGATGTAACAGTGCTTGCTTTTGATAGCCAATGTTTAACCTCAGTTAAAATCCTGGGGAGGTCTTGGTCTCCATGACATCTTGTAGCAAAGTTGGCACATTAAGCACGTGATAGTAAGGACAATTTTATATTTCCATGATTTTGATGTATGGCTTGGTTTCCCCTCTGCACAACTGTGGAGTAGGGCTGGTTAAATTCTCTGGTTTGGGAGAAGGGCAATGAAGGAGAGTTGGGATGTCCAGACTGGTAACAAATTGAGTCATTTACCCTCTGTAGGATGGAACTTTTTAGAATGCACAGTGGGAGCTGCACCACCAGGCATTAGTTTTGAATTATCAGGAGGCCAAAGAGAAGCAGTAGGAGTGATTTTTGTTTAAGTTTTCCTGCTGTGCAGCAGGAAAGATAAGGCAGGTGCCATGAGGGCATGGGATGAGGGAGAACAGTCACTTGGGCACACTTCCATGGGTTTGGCCATATTAGCACTTACAAGTATTTCGTTATCCTTACTAAAAAGCAGTTAGCTTTGGGTAGGCTGTTTGTGTCATTACATTGATTTTAGCACTTAATTAAAGCCCAACACAAGAGAGACCTAAATGAAGTTCACTGGAGAGGTCACTCTAGTCCCAAGAGTAAAACCACACCTTGTTCTCACAATGAAGGTACTCTGTGAAGGCTTTTAGAAGTGATCAAGGAATAAAATAATAGCTCAGAATAAAAGCTCAGACCTCAAGACAAACCTTATAAATTTCCCATAAGTACTTTCTTACATGTCCTTTCTAAAACAATCTCATCTGTCATTGCTCTTTCTCCCTCTCTCATCCTTGTCATCAAAACATTTGTATTTCTGTCACATGCTGCTTGAGACCAGGTAATTGGATCATAGAAGATAATAAATACTTCAGGTAACTCAGTGCTCTTGTCTTACAGGACAAAATTACCATGTTCTCAGTATTGTCTCTTACCTATTCTTTATAATCTCTCTCATTTTCACTGTTTCTTACCAAAGAGCCATGTAAAGAGAAAGGATACCTTGTGTCTTCTGCTGAAAGGCCATTCATTACATTACAATGCAAAAATGCACCCAGGCCATTCAAAACTCGTTTCCTTGTATGGATCAAGAGAATACCTTGCCTGTGGCCCAGCTCCCAAAGTCTTTGTGAAAATGAGCTAAGATTTCTTTTTCTGGGCTCCACTAGCTGAAGCAATTTTGGATCAGATATCCATGCTGTGCCTGTGCTCAGACCATGGCTAACTATGACAATCTGCTGGTGTCTGGTCAATTCTGGCCCCATTCCTTCATCTTGCTCTCCCTTTCTTAGGACAACAACTTATTTCTTTCCTTTAGCTGTCTCATCTCCTTTTGTTGGCTGAAATATGGCATGTAGCATAAGCTAATGCAGGGCAAAGGACAGGATAACTCTGCGTGAAAGAATAAGATGACAATATGAGAAGCAGCTCAGCAAACCTGAGTAACACACGTGCAATTTAGTTTTAGTCTGAATAAAGGAAATAAGATTATCAAAATAAACCAGCAGAGATGAAACAGTTTGGATATCAGGAACAAGTCAAGGTCTTGCACAGGCAAAGGTTGAGAAGGTTAGTTGCAAATTACTCAACAATTGTTTGTTATCTTACACAGTAGATGATAAACTTGATAAAGATAAGTAGATGATAAAGATGATAAACAAAGAAAATATTTATTGACATACTTTATTATCAGGATAATTCAGTATCTAAATGAAGATAACTTTGCATTACTGATAAGGTAAAAAAATATTACCCTCAGAGAGTGCTGTCAGGTTAATGATCTTCAAAGTGATGTTTTACTCTACATTTTAAATATCCATTCTTTCCTTTTATTTTCTTTTCCATAAATCATCCACATAATCACAAACCACACACTCTCCCACTGAACATATGACTTTCCTATGTCATATCTGCACTGATGTTCTTTGCACTGGATCACATTTAAAATTACAGGAATTCTTTTCACCTGTGACTGCAAATCAAGTTTCTTGGAGTTTATCACTGGAATGCTCTTGATTCTCAGCACGTATCTGGGGGTCATACTATGGCTTTGGAAAAGGCCAGTACACATTATTAAACTGGTCCTATATTACCTATATACTTCCCTGACATCTCAAAGTAAAGACTGAGCTGCAAAATTGGTCATGCCTGACCATTCCCCCCACTTTTCTTTCTACTGGATTCCCAGTAATTTACATGCCCTTTGGTTTGTTTCTTCCAGGGCAGGCTGCCATGGAGACAATGCCTCCCTACTGCTCTAGGTCTGCTTCTAGCATCTGAAAGAAGAGCTCAAGCCTGCTGTGCCCACAAAAGCTGGAGCAGCCTTTGGCTGTGACAGAAAGGTGATGGAAATCAGGTAAGAGCAGTATGAGGAATCCATGAGCATAAAGATGCCACAGTGAGTAGGTAGCACAATAAATTGAAAATCTGCTGGTGACAGTTCTGAGCATTTCTACAGATTAATGTAATTTATCAGTCACCAGAGATTTTGATCAGCTAGTGCTCAAATGGGACTCAGTTTAATGCACTGCCTGAACTATGGCATTGGTCAATCATAATTTCTTATGTGGAGACTCTTGAGCTTCTGCACAAAAGGTTTGAGCTGAAGTGGTTTTGTTCACACTGGTGACAAATTTAGATGCCCCCTGGGGCTCAGCTAACATAGGTCAAACACTGCTTGATAATATGTTCAACCCCCAAAATCTTACATTTATCAACTCCTTGATGTCTTGTAGGATTTCATCCAGTGCCTTTTCATCATCAGAGAGTAGCTAAAGCAGAGGGAAAGAAGGGATGAGAGCTGAGGAAAAACTCTATTAGTAGTCAAGGACTCTTCCAAGGATGGGGCAGCCACAGCTTCTCTGGGCAACCTGTGTCAGTGCCTCACCACCCTCACAGGGAAGAACTTCTTTCTAATATCTAACCTGAACCTACTGTCTTTCAGTTTGAAGCCATTCCCTCTTGTCCTTTCACTTCATATCCTTGGAAAAACATGAAAGATGTGCACACACTCCTGGTTCCCTCCCAGAGAGGACACAGGTTTGGCAGCTGGGAGAGGGAAGCTCATATAGTGTTTTTCACTCTGCTTTTACCTTTCTCACTACATGATTCAGAACCTGACAGAAACAATCTACATCTGAAAGCAGATGGAAACAGCCAACCCTGAACTGTGCCAGGGAAGCTGATGAGTTTTAGGATCAGGGTAACACTGGGACACGTGTATGAGGCTGTTCCTTTTCCCAGCTAGTGATATCTTACCCAGAGAAAGAGCTGAATGACAGCACTATGGGAGTAAGTGTGACTCTGCAGCAAACCACTCACCAGTCTGCACTCAGCCTGAGCCTTACAGCCAAGGCTCCCTCCCTTGGGTCAAGAAAGATGGATGAGATCATGTTTTTTAGGCAGATTAAGCTTGCACTGCCTGTGCTTGGCCCAAGAGCATTTTTCAGTCTGCTGCCAATGCCCTATTGCCTACAAACCAAAACATTCCTCCCCTCCTAGCACCATTAAACACTGCTTATGTACAAAGAAGTGTAAAGCTGTTCCCTGCTAAGTCAATTAAAGCCAGGAGAGCTTCTTTTCTTAATCATGGATCACAGAGCATCCCTGCCAGCCTGGCATCCTGTGGAAGGATGGTTCTAAGAAGTTGTCATTTAGCAACTCTTTTGTTGATTAATCCCAAAATGTCTTTCCCTCAGGCCTCTTGACCCACAGTCCGACAGGACAGCTGGTCTGTCCATCCAGCCACATCAGGCAGAACAGCAACCTTACAGGAGAGACCTTGCTATGTGTTTCCAGCTCTGTCTTTCCACTGCCCTGGGCTCCTTATCCCTTCTTTGCCTACCTTCCAGCAGCCATCAAACTGACAGGGTGGTCTGTCAGGTACCTGAATTTGCTCCAGTGATTAGGATAATGCCAAAGCTGATCTCGCATTTGCAGGCAGCTCTGCACACAAGGCACACGTGGCTGTCACTGTTGAGCAAGAAACGTGTCAGGGAGTGGGAGAGGTCAGGGTGACCATCTAAACAAGCTCTGTGTTGTTATTTCTTGAGGCTAAAGAAACCAGCATGGACAAAACCTCAGCAAGGGATTGACACAGCACAGGGCATTTCTGAGCATGTTTGCAGGGAGTGGAAGGGAGCACTTCAGATCTGAGTCAAATGGTGTGGTCAGCAAAGTGATGCAATATAGGAGAAACTTATCTTAGGAGGTCAGCAAACTTTTTGTCCAGGGAACAAACACATGCCCTAGAGAAGACTATTCTACACAGAAGAAAGACAGGAGATGGAAACACTCATCCCAAAACCCCCTGAGGCTCTGGTGGTTTGTGGGGATTTTAAGTACTCTGGGCAATGGAGAGAAGCACTAGTACAGGTCAGGCTTTGGAAACCTCCTCTGGAACAAAATTACTCTCCAGAGAGAAAGAAAACCCTGATGTGGTTAAGCACCCTGGAGGTATCCCTCAGCTTGGGGATCTCTGGAGAACAACACATCAGAACCACTTCAGCAGCATTTACTCTGCTGGTGAAAAGAGAGAGCAAAACTGATGATGAAATATAGGGCTGAGAAAACCTGTGGCAAAATTCCTGTCACTCCCTTACCCCAAAGCAGCATCTAAACTACAGGCAGCTAATCCTACATTTAGTGCTTGTTAGATCTTTGGTGAGGCCTAGGACAAGTTACCTGCTACCTGCAGGTGATAAAGCTCCAGGTGCATGGGCACCAAGGGATATTCTAAATCAAGTTCAGTCTGTGTGTCTGTAAAGCCATTTTCCTTCTAGTGGACTGCTAGCAGTCAGCTTCCTGCAGAGTTGGGAGTGCCCTAAAACACCAGCAATTGCATAAATAAAGGCAAAATGTAATGCAGGGAAAGATCTCAATACTAAATGGATGCTGTAAGGATGGAGAGTCAGATGCAGAACTCCACAGCCTCCAGCCCAGAGCTACCTGACAAGTCCTCACCTTCTGGCTCCTCTCATCTTCCTTCCATTGCCTTTTGGTCCAGGAACAGGCATTCCACTTGTAGGCATTGTGAATAGATTTTTTTTTTTTTTTAATGCTTAGCCAAGAAAATCTGCAGTCATGAATCCAGCAGCAGAATTAATGTAGTAATGGTCCAGATGTAGAATTAAACCCACATTTGTACTTCATAGGGCTAGGGTTTGTTTGTGTTTTTTTTTTGTTTTTTTTTTTTTGCTATTATTTATTGTGGAAACCCCCCTTACACCAGACACTATGCATCTGTTCAGGAGCCCCCAGTGCTTTGCTGTACCCTCCAAGGGGGCACTTGCTTGGTTTCCACCTACAAACTGCAAAAAGCACAACAGCTTCTTTCATAGATCTTACTGGGCCAGAGATTTAATAGATTTAATGGTATTTGTCACCAATTGTTAATCTTACCACTTCTTCTTACTAATGAAAAAGAAATATATTTCCATTAGTCTCATAATCCCCATGGAATTCTCTTCTGAAGCTTTTCTCCCCCACCAACCTTGTCAATTGTGTAAGTTTTTATAAATGCTTCTACTATGAAGCATTTAAAAGCATTCTCCTTATCAGCTCTGTCCCCATACTGTGGGTTTTAATTACATTAATTACATTTCTTTGCTTTCAGACACATGTTTGTGGGTGTAGGTATAATCTAGGAGTAGCCCTGACAGGTAGTTTCTTGTCTTGTTGTGTAAATGGTTCCTTGGAAAGAAAATACAAAAAAATTGCAAAAAAATCTTGACAGAAGTTTTGTTTTCCATCTCGTGCCTCTTTGGCAGTATTTGATATTCCCACCAAAGAATGGGAAGATTAATGGCCTTGTTCTGTAGCTGTTACAGCTTAAGGACACAGACAGGACTTTGGAGCATGTGGTACACAGCTGGAAAAGTATCACATTAAGTTCTTGGCTCACAAACCCTTTTTCAGGCCCAAAGTAAAGGCAGAAGTCACCAACATGATACACATTTGGCAGCTGCTCCAATTTGATCAGGAAAGGTGAGAAACTCTGGTCTGTTCCTGGAGCTATTGACTCCTTCCCTGTGTTCCTGTCCTGCACCTCAAGGATATCCTTTCCCCTCTCAGTGATGATGCAAAGTTTAGAAAACCCCAACTTCCCTTCTCACCTGGTATTTTACCTTGGACATTTCATACTGGTTTCCAGGATCTCAGGAAGGGCTTGTGTAAAAGTTTCTCCCCACACACCCAGCCAAGATCTCTCCTCTACCATCCTGTGATCATGCCTGGTACCTCTAAGCCTGGGTCTGCTATGGCACTAATATCTCCATCCCTCTCCCCTCCCTGTCCTTGGAAAGAAAGACACTTACAGCCCCACCCAGGACACAGCTGTGGGCACAGGCAGCTTCAGGCTTCCCTTCCTTCATCTCCTCTCCTGGAAAAGGTGGCTGCTGTGGGAAACCCCACATATCTTACTCTGCTCCCAGTCCCATCCTCTGTGCCCTCCTGTAACTCCCCTCAAAACAGGCACCTCAGAGAAAAAAACAGGCCAAAGCCATTTCTTTTCCTCCCCTAATAGCAAAATACTTTTAAACTGCTGTAATACAGTAGATTATAAACAGCTCTTGAATGTGACAGAACATGTACAGGTTACATCATGGAACAGCTGGTGCCAGCTCCAGGGCTAATGCTGGGGTGTCCCCTGTCACAGCCAGGGACATGCCACCACGGCTGGGGTGTCCCCTGTCACAGCCAGGGACAGGCCATCACAGCTGGGGTGTCCCCTGTCACAGGCAGGGACAGGCCACCATTGCTGGGGTGTCCTCTGTCACAGGCAGGGACAGGCCATCACAGCTGGGGTGTCCCTTGTCACAGCCAGGGATGGGCCACCACAGCTGGGGGCACCTGGAGAAGGGACAAGGCAAGGCTGGCTGGGAGGTGTGTTGGGAGCTGGTTCTGATGCTGAGAGCACATGAACTCCTGGAAGCTGCTGTCCCTCTGGCAGCTCTGGGTTCAGCTCTGCACTCAGAAGCAGGAGCTCAACCAGCTGAGCTTGCCTTCAGCAGGTAGGCCAGGTGCAATCCACACAATATCTCATTGAACAAAGCCAGCAGGAACCCCCCCAGCTCCCACCACAGCACACACTCTGTGCTCTCCTGTGACAGCAGTTTACAGCTCAGACCCAGAACTGCCTCACACCCCAACAGAAAGAACAAACTAGGCATGAGGACTCCACAGAGCTCTGGTCTTCCCAGGAACAAACAGTTTTCTGCATGAAAACCCCAGGATGCATTCTGATGGAGTAATATTGATTTTCATCAGGTTATTGAGCAAGAAGCTGCAGCTGTACTGGCTGCCATTCCAAAGCTGGAGGCTTCCCACCTCACAGCTCAGGGAGTTACCATGGAAGCAAGCTGCACAGTTCTTGTGTTGGAAAGAACCACAGAAAACAGTATATAATGTATTACATTATATTAAGAGCTTGTAAAGGGCAGGTTGGGAACCTTCACATCATCACCACTGACCAGAACATTGCACTGTTCTGGTCAAGTGCTCTGGCACTTGCAGTCTAAGAAACTCAAACGTGGTGTAATTGACTTTTAATTAAATAAGCAATGTGCAAAAGACTTAGTATTTCCCCTCCAGCACTCTTGAGAAAAATGAAAATAAGCCCACATTCAAAAGCAATGAAAAAACCCCACAAAATTGAAAGTAATCCAAATTGTTAATGCCCTGACAGCACAGTTGCCAGATGCCTTGATCTACAAGGCTGAAAACCTCAACTTGTCAAAAACTAAGATAGTTCCAACAGCTGAGCATCCCTTTCTGGTCGCCTTTAGCTTGCCAGATGCTCAAGCCCTCAGGCTTCAAACAGTGATGATGCTGACACAGTAAATGCTGATATTCCTTCTGGGCACACAACAGTGCCAGGTGTGAGGGAAACACAAAAACAGGGCACAAAGTGCCATCCTTTGGTCTCTTTTTGAAAACACTGAAACTGTATCAAGACCTGCCATGGGTTTCAAGATAGCAAACCAAGTCCCAAATCCATCCCACTCTCTTTGAGTGCAGTAACCTCTGTAAGTGTTCTGAGCACCAGACAAAAAAAAAAATTGGACTGAATCTCATCCTGTACTTTGTCATCCTATACAGGTGACAAAGCTGTTTGGCCAAAAGGTGCTTTTTTTTGTATTTTTGACTGTTTTCTCAATAAGGAAGCTTAGTTGTTCCAGAACTTCTATTCTCTCCTCCCACAAAAGGTATGAGTAATCTGAAATCTCTCACCAATTTGAATGATGATAAAGTAATCCATTTAATTCTCAGGATTTTATATATGAATATTGCCAAATTTGAGCATATAGTTCCTCTGAAATTACTTCAGTTTCATCAAACAATTTTTAGCAGGAAGTGTTGTCAGAGGAGAACCTCACACAGAAACACTATTTGGCAAATTTGACCTGGTACAATGTCCTTTCTCGAGAGCATCACTCCTTCTTACTGAAGACTTGGAGGAGTTGAAGTATTCCCTAGCTTTCATGAAATTACTTCTGACTGAGATTAGTGAAAGCAGAAGCCCAAAGGAGAGTGTGAAGTGGCTTGGAAGACAGTTCCACCAATGGTCCCAATACTGCTGGTATGAAATACCCAGGGCTGTAGGTAGTAAGGATATGCTGTTCTCCATTGGCAGTTGCTGATAACATTTGAATAATTCTAACATGTTTGTCACCAAAGTTCTGGTGTCTCTATCAGGTGGCCCTTTTCACCCCAGTTCAGGTGTGTCCATCAGGTGACTGTCTCCAATAAAGGGAGCTACAGTTCCAGTAAAACTGGAGTGATCTGTCCCCAGACACTCTGCAAGCTCCCTGTTCTGCTTAGCACCTGACAGAACAAGGGAGCTGAAGGAACTCTGACAGATTCATTGCTATGGAAACACCAAACTCACACAGGGCCCCTGTCTTTATTGGTGTGGGTGGGAGGATGTCCTACCTCCTCACCAAGAGGGCAGTACCCAGGAGGCTGATCTCCATCTGCAGCCCCCTCTGGTGTCAGGGCAGACACAGGCAGTGACAAAGCAGCTCTGGGCCAATCCCCAGCAGCACTAAAACTTCTCCAATACACATGGACAAGGTGTGCTGGCACACTGAACTGCACATGGCCATTTCAAACAAGATCATGCTCTGTACCTGTAAAGTTGATCCCATTTTCTTACAGTTTGGTCATATTATTTCAAGTTTTTCTTAGTAAATAAACCCTTACGAACCTGTGTACCTTAAAGCACCTGCCAAATCAAAGCAAAAGCTCTTTTACAAGTTAATCATGTTAAAAGAACTGATTACCTAGAACAGGAGAAAGGAAGAACAAGAAGAAAAAGAACTCCTCAAGTCACAAGGGCCTTCAGAGAACAAAAATGCTGTAAGGCAGTTGGAACTAAATGAATACAGAGAAACATTTTTGGTGTAAAAAGTCATATAAAGACTGCACACACCATACCCTGCTTCTGAACCTGCCTCAGCATGGTGACAATCCCTTTTCCTCTGCCCATTTATATCTGTTGGCATACACAGGATGCAGCTTGAAGCCAGCCAGGAAAACTTTGGCGATCTTCAGAGCAAGGAGGTAAACACCCTGTGGCTCTGCCACTTGTCCATGTCACAGTGGCAGGCAGGAGCATGAAGAACAATAGTTTTGTAGACATCCCATTACCAAAAAGGAGAAAAAAAAATTGCAAATGATGGCTAAGAAAGATGGACGGATACCAACAATGAGCTACCAGCAAATCTGACTAGCTTGCCTCTTGTCCAGAAAAGCAGCAACTTGGGGGGGATCCCTGGATGAGTAGGATTCCAGTAGACTCCACCTTCAGCTCAATGTTTTACTGGCATGGAAATGGCTCAAAGTGGGACAGCATGTTATAGATGCTGCCTTTGAAGTCTGTTGCAATCCAGGTCAACTGGTTTGCTCCAGCAATGTTTAAAAAAATTACAGTTTCTCCCCAATAATGAAGAGGCCCAACTTCCCTTAGAAAAAGTCTGTAGTAAGTTAGATCATTGGTCCAAATACTTGGAGGACACCTCTGTTTTTCTGTGATGTCATGGCCAGAGCACCCCATTTCACATCTTCACATGACAGGACCATGAGCGTGGCTTTAAATAGTCCAGGAATGTGGGCTGCAAAACATGGAGAGGCAGTAGATTAGTCACAAGCCAACAGCACCAGCTGTGGTACAAGCTCCTGAAATCAAGCTTCTCTAACAGGAAAGATCAAACCACATGTCTGCACCCTAAAACCCTGTTCATGCCTTCACTAAGAGGTGACTGAAAGTGTAAGTGCAGCCATAAGTTCTGTTACATCAGGCAGACACTGTGCCTAGTAGCCTGCTGTATCAAGAAGCCAAGTAATTAATGATGGCAAACTCTTAACTGAGGAGAATCAAACTTAAAATAGAGGCTGCCAAAGGATACCTCTGGTTAAAACTGAAATCACCTGGGACAGCAAGAAGTTCTGTCTAGAACAGAATCTGGTACCAAGAAAATGAGTTAGAGAAAACAGCACCTAAACCCCAAACTATCTACAGGTAACCCCTTCTCACCACCACCCACTCTAGCATGGGAGAGGCACAACTGGCACAGTTTTTGTGGGCCTTCTACAAAATTTCTCCTGACTTCACTGGCCAAGTGCTGCAGTTCCATTGCCACAGCCTAAATGAGGTCTGGCATATCCTCAGAAATGGGGTAGCACCACCCCCCTCAGTTCCAAGCACTGAAATCCTACCAAGCACAAAAGGACTATTAGGGAACACACTTCTGTTAGGCAGCTCTAGGCGAAATAACTCCTAAAGAATGGATGTAGCACACTGCCAGAAAGGTTCATGCCCTTTAACTTCCACTCTTCCTGCACAGCAAGACAGGACAGCCACTCCCAGAGCTGGTTATCCAGGGGAATAACCAGGCACTCACGTTTTCCACGGGGCAGTACTGGCGGGCGTACCACTCCTGGCTGTAGAGGCAGATGATGACACCTTGGCCCAGGAACAGGGAGGTCCACATGATCACATTCCAGAAGGGCCCTTTCCGACTGTCATTCAGGGTAAAGTTGAAGACCACTGAAAAGGGGAGGAATGAGAAGAATTTCAGAAACAAACTCAAGATTCAAGAATCAAAGATCACCTGATTTTACTGGATCTTCCCCTCCTTTCACTTCATCTACTGCATGAGAATCTGATTGTGCTTGGCAATAGAGCAAATACTCTGAGCTGATTCTCACATTTACTTCCAGTAACTTTGCCAACAAGCTGTGTGCCTCTGGGGAATCAACATTATTTCTCTTACACTGGTCACCAAGGCATGGCAGAGGTGGCCTAGAGTTTATTAGAGCACTCTAAAACACAAAAAGAAATCCAAGAGCTCTGATTTCTAAATGGGCTCTTCTGTTAGATTATACTCTTTTCTGACCCAGAGATGGGGTAGCAGAGGTGTTTTAAAAACTTTTATTCTATTTTCAGTCTCATGAGAAGGGTGAGACAAAACAGATATTATAATTCATGCCATCATAAATCCATTTCCCACACTCTTCCTCACTGCAGTAATGAACTAACTAATAGTTTCCTTATACTGTGAATAGGGGAAGACTGACAAGCTGCTGACACACAGTGATTTAACTACAGCTTGGCAAAGAGGAGGCAGTGCTGTTAAACTCTGTGCAGTGTCACAGGAACAGCAGTGTATAACACAGATCCCTCTTCCTCATCACCAAGACCTTGATCATCTAAGCCCCAAGCTTCCAAATCCTCTGTGTGTCCATAGGTGTGTATCTCCTGAGCTGCAAAAATCCATTCACAAAGCTTGGACTCACAATTGCAACCCTTGGGCAACAATACTGTGTGTTAGTGCTGAGGGAACAGCTGGCATCATTATCAAAAGCACAAAGCATGCTTCTCTAAAAAAAGCCACAAACCCCACAGCCACTCCCACACTCTCCTCCTTGGAGCTTACCTCCAAAGCATGAGAACAGGCAGAAGAGAACTGGATAGAAGAAGCCAAAGCAGATGCTGAGGACATACTCGTGCACAGCAGCCGACACGGTGAAGACAGACAGCATGGCTGCTGCTCTGAACTTCTTCCCAAAAAACTGGGAGAGACAAGAAAGCCAAGTATTAGGAGCTACTCTGCTGTGGTTTTTGTTTGGTTGTTGCAACACAGTGAATTTTCTTCCCTGAGCTAAGAAGGTTCTCCTCCAGCCAAGAGGCATGTGTGAAATGCCAAGTGCCTTACAGGGCACCTTGGCCTTTAGGTGTTTCTCTTCAGGTACATTTCTGCATAGGTACTTGTGCTGAGCCCACTCATTAAATACCTCCCACAGCTCATGGAAACAGTGCAACATGGGTTCTGACTGCTCAGGCAGTCTCTGCATTCCTACATCTCAGCCCCACATTTTGCACACATTAAGGACTTGGAAATGAGTAATGGATCCCTCTAAAAGCACAGTGGCTCCCCACAACAGCTGACATGAAACATTTTTATGCTTCTAAACATTTTTATGCTACTGCATCTTGACAAATGTACCGTTTTGCCCAGTAGTTGAATGTTTAATTAACAAAAGAATACATCAGCTTGTTACTCACCCAAAGGAAGTCCCTGTAGGCATAGTAATAGAGCCAGTCATGTACCACCACATTCCAGGTTCTGTAGTAGTTTGCATAGGATGTGGAATTCCACCAGTCCTGAAAGCACAATGGAAAGACTGTAAATCTAATTAACTATAAAACATTAAAGAGGGATTTTCTAGGATATCAAATTGAAATATATTCAGCAAAATAATACCAAGCTAACATAACAATTTGACCAAGCTTTCCATCACACTTCCAACATTCTACTTAGAGTATCAAGGTCTGGTTTTACCCCAAACTGCAGTGGGTGATGTGATAAAAGAACAAAAAGAAAGCTAATGGAGCTATTGGATAGATCTGGTGGCTGCTTCTGTTTGTGCACAGGGTGTTTTACCTTAAAGCAACTCAGACTGCCAACAGCAACCAAATGTGTTCTACAGCACAGCTACAATCTTAAGCCTTAACAGCACAAACCAAGCAAAATCCCATGGTTGCTTTGTTTGGTAAAACAATCTTCAGTTTCCTCCTTTTTTTTTTTTTTTTCATTATGACAATGACTTTCAGAAGCTTTATAAACTGCAGCTCCTGCTTCTCACCTTGTAGAACATCCTGTCTGCAAAGCGCAGCATCTCGGCAAACGCGTTCAGCCAACAGTGAAGGAACGCAAAGAACACCAGGAAGAGAATCAGGACACCTGGAAACAAGGACAGCCACACCAGTTTGGTAGTGTTTGCTCTCAGCCACAAGCAAGAGCACCTAACACAGTCAAAAACTTTCTTATAGGCAGTGACAGAGATGAGCTCTACTCTTTTGTACAGATGGCACAACAATATTTCAGTTTCTCACCACACCAGGCCCTGCTCTCCCCAGAGGGCAACAGCAAGGCTGCCCCAGAGCTTGCAGCTCGATTTGAAGAGTTAAATTCAAAGCTTTTATTTTGTATTGCTGATTTTGAATTTTTACCCCTTAATGCTGCAGTCTGCTCACAAAATCTCCTTGGTTGATCTCTGCCTGTCATGAATGCATCTCAAATGAAGCACTTCTCCCTTCCACAAAGATGAAAGTCACTTGTGGATCTGGGCCTTACCTGGCAGGATGGAGTTGAAGATACAGAGGACAAGCCCTCGAAGGTTGAAGGTTTCCTGACTACTGTTGCGAAACAGAGGAATGCAGAGTCTCACAAAGATGTAGTAGGCATAGAAAAGTGAGCCAAGCACCTGGAACAAAAATACCCCAAAACCTGACTTCATAACAGGAACACACAATTAACACATCACCACTTGCCAGCTCTAGGAGAGAATGGCAGCTGCCAACACAAGCCAAAATAATTTATTTTACATTGCTGCCAATAAACCTCCCCCAGGATCCAGGCAGAAAGAAAGCCACAGCAATCCCTGGAGCATGCTGAGCAGCCAGCAGCAAAATCAAGTTCTCTTTTCTACTACAGCAGCTGTCAGTTTTTCCCAGTCCTATCAACTCACACATTTTGACACAAAAAATCCATACTACTGCCAAAGTGGGGAAAATACCCTTGATCTGCATCCAAGGTAAGGGCAGAAATAATTGAAAAATACTTACTGTAGTTAAACCTAATATTAAAGCTTATTTTTATTTTATTCCAAAGTTGACATTCGCAGGCCAAAGCACCTCAGGCTTTCTCTGACTTATGAACTGATGTTGTGGATGTTGAGGTTAAAATGCCAATGTTGAAATACTTGGATGTAAGGCAGGTGCTGTCCTCCTCTTTGTCCAACAGCAAGCAGCCAAAGGCTTGTTCATGCTGCCTTTTTTTCTTAATTGTTTTGCTTTTTAAAACACAAATGCATTGTGTTACAGCAAAAGTTTCAGTCACACAAATCCATTACTTGGAAACACATCCACAAGAAGCTATTGGAGCTCATGGCCACAAATGTGATGAATCAGTCAATCTTGAACTCAAATAAGCACTGGGGATTTGGACCCCAGGCCTCATTATTTCAAAATTGCTTTGAATAACTGCAGAGAAGAAGCTGTGCCCCTGCACTACAGTCATGGTGAAGAAAGAGGGCATTGCTCTACACACAAAGATTTTTTTTTTATCTGGAGGCTTGTTTAAGCAAAGAGTTTTTTCTTTCTTTGGCACAATCATTAGTGCAGCAAGATCACAGTTTGTTAGTCAATGAAAAGTATTCTTTATTGGTAAGGCCATGCCAAGTGGAGTGATTTAATGCCAAAGAGAGCTGTTGGACAACACATCTTAGATGATCTCCAAGAGTGTATTCTGCAGAAAGCTGCACCACTCACCTGTGCAAATTTGGTAGCTACATAGCCCCATCTTATTGTGGGATTCCTAGAAGGAAGAACAGGATATCACAGTTAAATAGGACCTCAAAGCAGCAAGCCGCCCCCTTCAATTACTTGAAGGATTTTACAATTTTACTGACGTATTCTCTGAAAAAAAATAGCTTCTGAATTCCAGAATTCTTAATCTCCTGATGCCCAAGGGATGTCTGCCCAAATTGCTGGTTCCCCACTTTCAACTACAGCAGAACTCCAGCAATTCCATAAATGGGAAGGTATCTGGAGGGCAGCACTGTACAGTTCTGTAGGAGGTGGGAATCTGCAGACAGTTGTGTGAAGGACTGCTGACTTCACACAGCCAAAGTGTCACCCAGCAATGCACAGAAGTGTTTGGGAGTTCCCACTCATAAAGGCTTCAGCCTCAAACTCAGAGACAGGGCTGCTTATTAGCACCACATAAACACACAGGTTCCTACTGCAGGAACTGTCCATCACTACATGATCTGTAGCAAGTTGTCTATTAGTTCAACTTCAAGTGAGTTTCCCAAAGAAATAAAAGCAGAACTCCATGAGCAAGTTCTGCCCTTGCCAGCTTAACCACATCTTTGTGAAAGCTCCAACTCATAAATTGATCACACCCAGGGGTGCTTAATGTTGGCTTCAGTTTTCAGACTGCTTAATGTTCTGTTGTTGCTCACATTACCTGGGATAGTTGTCTCTGTAGATGAGGGTGGGAGCAAAGAGGAAGTACAGGTACTGAGAAATTCTGGGAATATGTACTGTGCCTGGGAAGAGGGGGAAATAAAAAACAAAAGCAATCTTTTTACTGACAGTTCCATTTTACTGACAGTTCAGTCTCCCCCAAAAAACAGAACGCTTCTCACCTCAGAAACCTCAGTCTGGAACTAAAAGTATGGGATTTGCAGAGAATAAAACAAACTGGACCTTTCAGATGGTGTGCATGAAGGACAGTTAGCAAGTGAGGGTAACCAAACTATCTGCTAACACCTTGGTATCACATTTCCTGTCCTATCAACACATGGGTTCAGTCCATTCAGCTCTAGCATGCCTTGCTTAAAAGATCTGTTGTTCTATGATTGCTGTCATTTCAACTACAGCACTGAGCTGGAGGTCTGCAGGCAACATCTAGACAACTTTTACTCCTAAAAGCAGAAATAGGAAATCCTGGAGAACAAAGATTTAAGATCCAGAGAGGACTTAGACCTGAACTACAGTCTAACTCGTTGTCTAATACAACTGAAAACAAATGAAAAGGTTCAGGCTGAAATTATGATGCAAAACCTTCAACCTCCCCATCAAAGTCACCAATTCAAATCCCACCTCTCCAGCTCATGAGAGCAGCTCACAGCAATGGAAGGAAAGCTAGAGCTGGCTATATAAAATGGAGCAGGGCAAGTTACTCACCAGACTTGTCCTTCACTGAGGACAGGACTCGGGGTACGTTCTCCCGGATGAAGGAATGAGCCTTCATAACAAGACGAACCTGAAAGGCCAGGAGAAGAGCAGCTCAGTGCTCTCGTTTTCACAACCTTCCAGGGAAGACTGGATCCAGCATTTTACAGCAACAGCTTCAGCATCTTGGTTTCTTTCCCATTTAGCCCTTTTACAAGCAAAGGGCTGCTTCCTCCACCCACAAGCCTGTTTAACTGACATGAATTCCAAACTCTGCAAGGGGAAACGTGCAGCAGCAACTATGGCTCAGGAGACACATCTCATCTACACTTGCAGGACCACCACATCCACAAGGACTGTGAATAACACCAGCAAGTCACTAATCAGCTAACATTAACTTAAAATGGAAGGGAAACCCCTCTCCATTTCAGCAGGCCAGCATGTTTCAGAGTCTAGGTGTGTCCTTGAAGTTACGTGTGTTGAACAGCAATTATCACTACCTGGGTATAAGGTGGTGCCCCACATAAACAGTCCACAGCTATCAAGCAGGTTTTTCTTTTAATTTTGTTTTAATACTGAAGAACCAAAAGTAGAGCCAGTCCAAAGTTAATTCTTAAAACTCATCCCTGACCATCCTTGTTTTAACCTGATGGACTGACCAGACCTCCATTCTTGCACTTTTCTGTTCCCCTCCACAAAAAACATTCCATTTCCTAGCAAGTCCTGATTACAGAGCCAAGAAATTTACTTCTTGAGACTAGAAATGCCAACAGGAACCACTTCTTGACCACGTACTTGCTTTATTGGGTTTTGTTTTTTAAAGAGGAATATGACAGCTTCCTTATGGACTATGGCACAACATGTTCTTAAAATTGGTTTTAAGCACTTAGGCATCCACAAGACAACCAGAAACAAATGGAATGTCAGTAAAACCCACAGTAAAATCTTAAATATTGGGTAAAAACCCACAAGTGGTTTCCAGGTCAAAATGAAGTTATTCTCTACTCTTTCTTATTAGACTTGCTGCATGTAACTGTCCTCAAGTCTCAGAGATGCTGCATCCACAGCCTTGGCTTAATTTAATGAATAAAAACAACATTTGAGTTCTTTAGGAAAAAGGACACTTTCCACTTTGAAAATAAAATGCAATTCAATGTATCCTAGGGTCCAGAGGATGCAGGGTAGGGACTTACCTGTTCCAGGATTACAATGAAGCGGGAAGCTGGAGGCAGGGCATAGGCTACAGCAACATACGTTGGTCCAAACCCAAGCCCAGCTATTTGGAAGAGTGTGAACAGCATCCCATAGAAGAAAGAGTGGACTGCACGATGGGAGGAACTGGAATAGCCTTGGGCCCACCACACAAAAAGGTTGTATGGAACAACTACTGTGGCACTGAACATGCACAGCCAAGTACAGAAGACAACTGGGAACTTTCCAAAAACGAAGACCAGGAGATCAAATCCAAGGACCAGCCTAGAAGGCACAAGGAAAGAGACAATTTTTGAGCGTCCATTCTTTGATTAGAAATACTTCTACTCCACTAAGTGGTCACAAACCACAAAGCTTCCAGATCATAACTGTTTGACAGTCTGGATAGAAGTGACTGTGGCAATTTCAGCTCAGGGCTGTCTGTGGCAGCTTCAAGTGGCCACACTCAAGTATCCCAGAAACTAAGAGGAGGACTGATGCCATTAGTGCTGGCAGGCACATCTTACCTTCAAATCCCACAGGGCTTAAGTGCATCTCTAAGATCAGCATGTGCTTTAAGAGCAGGCTCAAGCTCATCCTCCCAAGAACAAGCACGTGACTGAACAATCCACTGCTGGACGAGGGTCCACAAGAGCTTTTGGGGAACACCCCCAGGACATGATCACTGCTGCACTGGAACTCAGCTCTTTCCAGGGGTTTAAGCCTAAAGAGGCTTTTCCCCTGTCTCTATAGTCATGGGGTATTTTAACATCAAGCACTCAAAGCTAGTCTAATCCTTTTCTGTGGGCATTCCAGACATATTCCGTTTAGAAGTTCTCCAAAAGGATCAGGGTCATTAGAAGGTCAGTCCAAATAAGAGCAACTGGTGTGCACCAGGTACTTTAGTCCATTAATCAAGCTTAAAACATAAGGACATAAACAAAAGGTTGATCAACTTCACTGCCTCTCACACTTCCTCAGAGCTTACTCCTACAATATGCTCTTCTAAACTAAGACCAGAAGACAACAGAACAGAATACACCAACAAAAGTTATTCCTTCTCAGGTGGAGGCTCAATTGCAAACTGGATCCAAATTATCAGATCTAGCTAAGACCACAGATATTTTTAAAGTAGTAAGGGTATCCAGCCCTAGCTGATTTTAAGGTAAATACCCATTGTCCCCCAATGTCCATACACAAGTAAGTTAGGATCAGCTAAACAACATTCAATAGCACACCAGACTATTCTTATAGCCAGACTAAAGGGACAATGATTATAATCAAGATACAGTTCTGGTTTTGTACACTGAAGAGCAGATAATCAGCAAGATAAACATGTAATCCTACTTGCGTACATGAGATACAGCTTCCCAAAATATTATTTAAGCAACAAGTGAGGAAAGCAGTCTTTCACAATCTTATTCACAACTGGCTACCTGCAAAGCACTATCTTAGCAGAGGTTCTGCCAACATCCTTGAGATTTTTCCCCAGGAAAAACAAAGTTCTATTTTTATTTGAGTACAAGTACAATGTTCCAGAACTGTCATTTTTAAACAGAGGAAAGACTGCTGAAGTATTTTAAGTTTTTCTAAGCAGAGTCCTTCTTCAAGCAACACAAGCAGCTGAAAGCTGCTGTCTCATTAAAGATACTCAACCAAAGCATTCCACATTCCCTTTTGCCAGCCTCGTGATGAACTAAGCACGTTAGGGTGAGCTGTGTGGCCACAACTCTCCTGAAACACATCAGTTAGCAGTGTTTTCCTAATATCCAGATTTCCAATTTGGAATGGTCATGCCCTCTCAACAGGAATTCCAGCACATATTCTAAGTACGCCAACTTAAAACCCACACTCCCAGCAACACCCCAAGAAGGAACTCCCCCTTCTTTCTGCACCATTCTGCGGTTTCATGTGCATCTGGCACTCTGGAAGAGCTACTCCCAGCCCTTATCCCTGTCTTTCCAAGGCATTCTTACCTTCCTTCATCAATGAAGTCTACTAGAAGTGTACTGAGGATGAAGACGATGAGAAGGGCGATGAACATGTGGTAGATTGTCGTGATGTGACTCACTTCAAACAGCTCACTGAGAGAGACACAGAGTTAAGGTACAGCTGGGGTGCCACAGACACAGACACTTCCCCAGCTTATCCTCAGACAAAGGATAATTAGCCACGATCCCAGTGGCACTGAGATGGCTGTAAGTAAGGTTTATATTTGCAAGATATTTTAGGAAGAGAGAAGCTTGAACAGATTAATCCCCATGGATTTGAACATAAGACTGTGGGTGGTGGCAGGGAAAGTACCTCAAAGCACAGGCTCATTAGTTTGCTATCAAGGGTATTTTCAGTGAATTTGATGAAATTACTTTGATGAAGTTAAGTTACTCACTCCAAGAGGGACCTCCTGGCAGTAAAGATTTTCCCATGTTCTGGAGGGGCCCTTGAATTCCTGCAAGCAAAGAATATTTGTTTGACATTTGAGCCAAAAAAGGAAATAAAGCTTCCATGAAACACAACCTTGTTATAGCAACAGCTTAAAAGGAACTTACTTAGCTTTGTGCAGTTCCTTCTCTGCACAGGAAGCTGGGAAAAGGGAGGCTGCAGATGAGGAATCCAGGAGTGCCGATTTTGCCACCAAGCTGTTTACAAACTCTGTGAAGTGACTGTCCACCTCCTTCATGAAAGCTGGCTTCAGTTGCTGGCAGAGTAAAAAACACAGCAGCAAACTGTTAACTTGCTGGATACATTTTCATAAAATATTTATATTCCTTTTTATCCTGGAGCAGGACAGAGCATCCAAAAAACATTTCTGTGCCATGTACCAACAGCTGGAGCCTACTTGGATAACCTGGGGCTTATCCTGGCCTGTTCACACACCTCAGGTCAGAGGACTTTGAATAACATTTATCTTCTCCATCAGATTCAACACAGAATTGCTCTGGCCTTTTAGAAGACTTATCTGAGTTCTGAGAATTTAGTTCCTTAATGTTTAACCCTCAAAATGGGGAGCCAAGTGATGAAGCAGAGCTGAGAGCCAACCCCTGAGCTCCTGAACACTCTGCCAGCCAGCCATCACCTTCAGCACAGGCAAAAGGCAAGACTCAAGAAATTATTTAAAATCTGATTGCACATGATGTTTTGTTTTCTTAATGCAAGTGTTTACTAGCATGTTTGTCTGACCATCCTTTGCCTGGGATTTTTCCAGTTTGCCTCCAGATTCAAGGTGCAAGTCTTCCTACATGACATCCCAGATCAGAATTCCCAACTTCTATTTATTTTCTCATCTTGAAGGTTGAAAAGAAAAAAAGAAAAAAAAAACCACCCTGTTTTCAAGGAGCTTTCTGGAGGAGAGAGGGTTGTGTGGAGACCTCACAGCACCAGCCAAAGTCTGAAGGGGACCTACAGGGAAGTCAGAGAGGGACTCTTCATGAGGCACTGCAGTGACAGGACAAGGGGTGATGGCTTTCAACTGGCAGAGGGTAAGTTTAAATCAGATATTAGGAAAAAATTCTGCCCTGTGAGGGTGGTGAGGCCCTGGCACAGGGTGCCCAGAGAAGCTGTGGCTGCCCCTGGATCCCTGGAAGTGTCCAAGGCCAGGCTGAATGGGGCTTGGAGCAATCTGGGCTACTGTACTGGAAGGTGTCTCTGCCCATTGCAGGAGATGGAACAGGATGATCTTTAAGGTCCTTTCCAACCCAAACTCTTCCATGTTCCTATAAAATACATGAACTGATTATGTATTTTTACAAAATGCTCCTATTTAATGTGACAATAGCCAAGTAAGTTTAAGTCTCTGGCAGAAAATACAAGGCAATCTGAAGTGAGACCACATACAAGCAGAAGACCTTGAAGTCACAATGGATCAGAATTCTACATTCCTCCCATTTTATAGTGGTCAGATCCAGAGAGCTCTCTTGAAACAAAAACTGCAGTAGGAGAAGGAGCAGATTAATATTTGACTGTAAAAAACATTTTTCTCTTATTTGACAGCTTCCAGAATAGACTAAATAAGCTTTCCCAGTGCTTAAGAAAATTCTTAGGATCTGGCTACTTTTAGATATTGCTTTTCTGGGAGGCAGAGGATCGTCTCTGCAAGAGACAAAAACTTGTTCCTTTCAAAACAGGAGAAAAATATAAACAAAAAATATTGAGTACTTGTGAAATAACCTGCAACAGAAGACACTGGTGCTCTCTGATACAGCCTAATTTTACAGCATTTATGCACACATCCCTACAAAAAAGTCAACTAGAAATTCCTACTTCTGTTGGAGTGCTCAAATTTCCATGCTAAACAAAGCACTATTCATTCCCATCCAAATATATATATATTTTTTTAATAGTGTCTCCCCATTTTTAGCCTAATCTCTCCCCAAGTGAGGCTTTAGCAGATGATATTTCCCTAAAGTACCTCTTCCCTTTGGCTGGCACTCTGCTGACATTGCCTCCTCCTAACACAGCCCTCCAGGGCTGATACCAGCACGTGCATGTTTGGATTGGGAGAGCAGGACATGAGTTCTTAAAGGATTAAATCAAATACAAACCAGAGTATAGACCCTACAGTAATTGTAACTAATAGTAATTACAAACCAAAAACCCTTGAAGGAATGTTATGCCATTACAAGCAGAAGTTGGCCAATAATAAAAAATTGATGGCAAATCAGAAAGTTGAGGGAAGTAACCTTTTACTTATAAAGTTGTAACAGTCCCTCAAAACTTCACTCATTTTAAGAGATTTAGTAATTTTTGTCACTGACACCTGACCTAGTGACAGAACACACCATTCTCAGCTCCTTTTAGAATAAATGAAAGACTGGACTTTTAGACTGCAGATGCTTGAACACCTCCTATGCAAGAGTAACTCCCAGCTCAGCTCCTACAAATCCCATTTGACCAGGCTTTTCACAAGTCAAGCATCTGCCCACAATTTAGATACCCATCACAGAAAAGGCAAACTGCAATCCAAGCCTCTGTTCAGTGGTTCCCACAACAAAAGGGCCCAGCACTCCAAGAATTCTCAGGTATTTTACAGTAGGGTGCTTTTTTTTCCCCCCCTCAGCCTTGAGGCACCTGAAATAAATCTGCAAGCTGCATAAGTCAAAGCTTAAAATCTGAACTTTGTGTTTTGGGAGAAAATTCAGCAATTTAAACACCACTGATTTTCTAGGATTCTCTTTGTGGGTAAGAAAACTTTTTATGAAGCATGTCTCAAAACTGGTAACCAGAAAATAAACAAAAGGAACAAGAGACACTACTGGAGAAAGAAATCCAAGGTCAAGTTGTCCCTTTGCAACCAGCTAGTGCTCCCTGGAACTTCCAAAGCTACTTGTGCTTTACAGTGAAAGCCTTCTCCTGCAAACACCCACTGCCAACAGTGATTAGCAACGACTGTTCTGTCTGCAGAGAAGTTACCAGGCTTGATCTCCTGTTCTCAGTAAGGATAAACAGGGTAAGACAACATCCAAAATAAAATTCTGAGCTGACTGCCACTCTAAAGGGCTGAATTTAAGGAGTTTCAGCAAAAAAAACCAGCACACCTTTTGCAGAAGACTATTTAAATACACCTTAGTTATACCTGTTATAAACCCCACACCACCTATAAAGGTAGGGAGAAAGAGGAAAAGAAAAGTGAAACAGGAAAATATTTCAAAGGTGCAAGGTATTTTTCTCTAAGTATCCACTCCCTACTATTCATGTCAAGCTGGCACAATTAGATTACTTCAGATTAACCACATTTTCTGCAATAAAATTATGCAAGAGTGCAGGGCAATTTGCCCTGAAGAACACGGGTGCCACAAAACAATGGTTAACAAGGAGGGTGCAGTTCATCCTTAGCCAATTTCATTTAATTTGGGCATAAATCACCTTAACATAGCCAAAGACAAAGGCAGCCCACACAGATGCAGATGGTGCCAGAAACACCCAGTGCTATATTCTATGAGGACATTGTTCACTGACAAAAAGAATGAGACCAAAGCTCAGGAAGGTCATCTCCACAGCCAGGGCAGCAGAAGCTGTGGGGTGCAGGCTCCATGCTGCCCTTTATTCAATGGACAGCAGGGCACAGAGCATTTTAAAGGCTCAATATGCAAGCAGGCTGGCTAATCATCACACTGCCAAAAGCCAGTGGTAAGGCAATTTCCATTTTATTGACAGGTTTCAAAGTTCATTCTTATCTTTGGACTTCAACCTATTGGGGTCAAGCAAGACAGAACCCCATTACATAAGATCATCCCTCTTGTGCTAAGTGGGACAGAGAAAGAGGGCTGGGGAAAAGTCACTGCGCTCAATCTAGGACTGAATAGGGCTATTTGTGTTCCAGGGCTAGTGACTCTCCAAAAGACTTCCAGGGTCAATTGTCCTGCTCCCCACCACAAGCAAGTATTGTGTTTACCTCAGCTTCTGCTATGAGCTGCATTTTCCTTGTTATCACGTGGTCCACATCAACCCAGCCTAAGGAAGGAAAGCAAATATTCAATATTTTTTGTTGCATGTCTGAAAACACAAAAGCACAGCATACAGTAGTTCAGACACCAATTTTTCAACAGTATTTCTGACTTCTAATAGGGTCCCACTAAACTCAAATCAAAGCTGCAGGAAGTTCATAAACTGCAACCACACATTTTAGAACAACAGCACTGTAAGGCAGTCAACAGCTGAAAACATGCTGGATTTTATTTTTCATCAACAACTCTGCAAATATTCCCAAGGTCCCTAAACATATTCAGCCTTGAAGCAGCAATCAGAATGACCCTTAGAAGGTCATTTCCAAGTGTGCTGATTTTTTATCAGGGCTTTATCTTACGCAGACATAAGCTTAGTTTGTCTGGAGGCCTCTGCATTGCCAACAGACAAGGCAGTCAGCCACAGCTATTAGTAAAATACCATGATCAGCTCTAAGACAGGCTAAATGGCAAGTTGGACAGTTATCCTGTGCTCAAACCTGGCTATTCCCACTCCTTTTATCCCCCAGGAGAAGTGCTAGATATCAGTGACTGTACTCCTTAATATGTTTGACTGTTAAGTAAACAGTCAGGTTTAACATGCCATCAATATAATCTGACTTTTGTCATTACTAACAATAGGTAAAGCCTCAAATGCCACATTAAAAGCTACACATCTGAGATGCCTCTGTGACATCAAGAGGAGCAACACCCACAGGTCAGACATTTCAGACTAGCTGTGTTTTAGGACAAGCACCAGCTGATGTTTCACTTCTCCAATAACAACAACACAGAAGATAAAATTACTTAAAACAGAGAGTCTTGCACATGAAGGAAAATCAAGATTGAAGCAGCAGCATCCATCCCCCTAAAATACCAGTCAGAGGGAAAAGATAGCAGCAAACCTGGCCTTGTTCTTATCCTTTGGCATTTATAGCTGCAGCACCACCTTACACACCAACACAGCCAGCATTACAACTTGCATGTTTGGTTTCTAAGACAACATTACCACTTTTAGAAAAAGAAGGTACTGAAGTGATTCCCTAATAAGATTCCAGAGCAGCATGAGCTATCAGATTTGCTGTAGAGGTGCCAAAGTTGTGCTCCTGTGAGACAAGAAAACAGACTGAGAGCACTACCACAGTGCATAACGTGGCCTCTACACACAAAGCAGTTTCATTTTCAGAGCAGGAAATGCTTCTGTGCTGCTCAAGAGCCTGTCAGCTTGTTTGAGCAACTGGCTTTAAGTGTTTTAGATAGGCCTGCTTGAGAGGTGACTCCATTCCAGTACTGGAAGAGAGTACAACAACACAAGAAACTTTATCTTCAGTGCAGCTAAGATCAGTTGTTAGCATTAATTCCCCTTCCCTACAATCAACCAGGAATTTTGATTTTTGTCTGCAGGAATTTTGTTTTTTCCTATCTGCTACACAAGCTGTAGATTTAAGGACAGAGCAGCAACAACTGCCTATCACTTAGCAGACTTCTGATGTAACAACAAAGAAGGAAACTGCTTAACACCATTGATTTTGGCTGCATCCAAGATCCATTTTTACAAAAATGGAACTCCTGGTTTCTAAGCATCTCCCCTCCAAGACAAAAATAAAAAACGACCAAACACCTCAGCATTTAAGCTCATTGTGCTGTTACATTTGCAGAACAACAGCAGTTTGGAAAACAATTTGAGAAGAATGTAAGATACCAGTGACCCACTCAGCTCATGTACTTTGCTGGTCTCAAATAGATTCACCTCCAAATATATAAAAAAAAAAATTGTTCCACAAGCAGCAGAACTGTATCCCCTTCACGTGTTCTCAGGGGCTCTACTCCCTCACTGTGCCACTCCAAATTGTATTCCTGGCCCACTCCTTCTATTAGTACAATGGGAAGAACCACCTTCAGCTGACCTGCTAGAAAGCAGAACAGAGCTGCTGAGCTCCAAGAACAACTAACCTTTCCCTTCAAAAAACTAAGAATTTGTGTCCCTTACCCAGCTGCCAATCTTCAAGATGATATCAAGTTTGCTTGAAGCCACCCAACAGCAGCCAAACAGGACACATGGGAGTTAAGGAATTGCATTATCTCCTTTTCAAGATAAGCTAAAAATAAAATAACCAGTTCTTGGACCATATATTTCCTGTCAGATCTTGCCTTTGAAGCCTCAGTCATTAAAAACTCACATTAAAAACTACCCAGGCACAGCTCACTTTGGAAATAAAACACCCTTGCAGACTACAAGGCCTTAAAACTGGGTATAGCTTTACATATACCAAATGTCCAGCTTTAATGGTTGTACAAGAAATGAGGACAATCTCTGACCTGCTGATGCTGTAATTGCTAAATTGGAATTTAAAGTGTCCTCCTGTCACTGTAGTTGGCCTCATATTAGTGTGCATGCAGAGAAAAGATTAGAAATAGGTTTTAAAATCAAGATCTCCATGGTGTCAGTCAAAGCAACTCATATGACAAAGTAAACTCACCTGTGAGATTATCTTTCTCAACACAGCCTCTTCTGTAGCAGAAAACTCACCCCAAACCAATCCATTCTGCTGTATTGCATCACCCCATAAACCCAGCAGTGTCACAAGGCAGATACCAGAGAAAAAGCACATCATCTTTAATCACTCAACTTCCCTTGCACAAGACACCACTTATGTTCTGTCAGGTCACTGGAGAAGAGATTCATCACATGATTTTGAGTCTAAAAGGAAATTTGCACTGCTGAGAAGTCCCAATCTTCACTTTCCTTTGACCCTGCAAAGGAAGCCTGGATCCCTCTGTATCACTTCGGGACTGCAACAGCATTACAGAAAAATGGACTCAAGGCTGCACTATACAAGGAAGCACATCTTTGCATTTAAAAGAAGTTGAGATATGCCTTAAGAAGACAGAAAATATATTTAAATTCATAAGAAAGTTTTCTTGAAGACACAGGTATGAAATAGTGGCCAATTTCAGAGGAGGCTTAAGCAGGGCTTGCTTTGGAAGAGCTTTGTTCACAGGGAGAAATTTTTTTATTTAATGGTCTTTGGTTCCCTTCCCATCAGCAAGGACATTAACAAGATCTTTAGAGGCCCACTGGTCTTCAGCTTGATCCCTTTAGAATGTGACTCCTCTGTACAGACTGATTTCCAAGCAGATTCCAAAGTCAGAAGAAAAAAATCACAGAACAATTTAATTGTAAGCTTTGTTTCTCTTTGAAAACCAAGCCAATAAAAAAAATCACCTGAAGATTGAGAAAGCTTCTTAATTGTTGAGAAGTTGAGCAACCAAAATTTCACAAGATTGACAAGTGCCTCTTCTAAAGGATCTTCTTGTCCCTTTTTCTACCCACTCTTGCACATCTTACAGATAAGTGACATTTGAAATGGGTAGAGCAGAGAATCACTCACATGATGTTGGGGCTGCAGCCTGGGATCCAAAAAAAACCAGCTTTGTCATTTCTTGATAAGACAACTTCCCATTCAAGAAGTTAAAGCAACACAAGAAGAAGGATTTCATTATTGTCAGTCACCTGGATTTAAAGGCTCCCTCTCCAAAAACATTGAAGATGTTATCAGAAGCAAAGCAATATTAAAGCCAATCTAATTCAGGGCTACTGTAAAGAGGGGAGGAGTTCCATATTGCTACAATACAACACACATTAGTAATTTGAGCTAATGAGCCCTTATTCTTTCTTATGGTAATTTATGTGGCCACTCAGCAATTAGAGGCAAGTTATGAGCAGACTCAGATGGTCTGTTTAAAGAATTCACAGGCCATAGGTCACTGCACTGCTGGGCAAGCATTTAGCTTAAGAATTCAGTTCTGCAGGGACATGGAGCCCAAACAGCCTCTTCACTAGGAAAATCAGCATTCTCTATATTATGCACCATGTCCACAGGCTCTTCACAAGAAACTGCTGAGCCTTTACCCAAACCACAGGTTCCAAAACATGACAGCCCCTAGAATTATCAGAATCCACCTAGACAAAACAGCTTTTTGATCTATCTCTCAGAAACACATCCCAGATACTCAATTCAAGCAGCTGAATCCACAAGAGGCAGCCTGTTGAAACACAGAACACTCATTGCTGTGAGTCATACAGCAAAGGCTAAATCTCTTTCCAAATTGCTCCCCCTTGGAGAGCTCTGTCCTCCTCCATCCCTCTGCAGGCACACAATTGTGCATCACCACGAACTTTTGCACCAGGGATGATCGACAGTAACCTCACTGAAGATAACAGCCCTTTTCTAAGATCAGCATTACCAGCCAGGCTTACTCACAGCAAACAGATATGCCACCAGCTTGTTTGTACATCAGCCTCCAGAGACACTTCCAGCCCTTGCCTGATATCTGGGCAAACAAGAACAGACTCCAAACCCATCTTTTTACTGCTCTGAACACACTATCTGAGCATTTTAGAGGCACTCATGTGCACGCTTATGATCCATGTCCTCTCTAGCCTTTCAAGATCTGCCCATTCCAGGTGACTGGTACAGTCTGATACCAATATCCCATTAGGCAGAGCAGTTTTCCATTTCTTTATGTATCTCCTGCTGAAAACATATAAGACTAATCTTATTAAGGAAGCCTGGCTTTTGACAGGGGATTATTACCACCTAGATCATCTGCTGACTCTAAGCCAAGACCAAATTAGTTGTTTAATTACAACTCTGGAGCTAATTCAAGGAAGAGAAATGATGTAGAGGACTGAAGTTCAGCTTCGCTATCAAAGTGAAATTGCAGGCTGAATAATTACAAGACAGAAACAAATCAAGGCACAGAAGAAATCTTCTGGCAATCTTCAAGTCATGAGTATTTTCCACACTTCTATAAAATTTGGCATACCTAAGGTAAAAACTATTTGAATCTCAGAACCCAAACAATGTGACAGTCTTCAAAAGCACTGCAGAACCAAGAAAAAAAAATAACCTCAACTGTACAAAAAGAAGAGTCAGACCTACTGTAGCTCTAAAGCCAATACATGTATTAAAATTATCCCTCTAAGCAATTTCAGATCAGCCAAAGGATTTGAGTTTTAATAAAGAAAGGATTAAGGGCCCAAAAGTTTCTGTAGACTTCTGGAAACAAGTCAGCTGGCCCTTGACACCTCCACTCTCACTGTAGAAAGCAGATTGTGTTTGCTATAACCAGAGAGGATCAAGGGTGGGTAATCACGTTAAAGGTTTAGTTTTTCTATGGCAATAACTGCCACAAACACACTACATATTCACTTCTGTACCTTCTTGGCCTGGCTAGAACCCCTTGACTACAACAAAATAGATTTTGTCTAAAATTCCTCACAACACCCAGCATTAAGTTGTTACAATACAAAAAAGCTGTTGCCAGACAGCAGACCATTAGCCTCACAGTGCCTTTGTGCCCATCAGCACTAATGCCTTAGAAACAGCTATTCAGGAGAGAATGGCCAGGACAAAAGAAAGAGAAAAAACATCTATGCCTGCTTCTCCTGAGAAATTCTCCCACCTCAGCCATCAAAGTCCTACCTAGTTACACAGGCACCCTGGAGTACCTGAAGAGGCCACTGTCTGCAACTCAGCAACACTTCAGCTTCATAAACCTTCAACCTTTGGGTCACAGAGCTGCTGATTCAACTCCCCTGTACAGAGGAATTCCTGACCAGAGGGATCCATCTTTCTCCCATGCCTCAAGGCATCAGATTCCTTCCTCCTACCTCCCTGTGTTATTCCTGTTGTCACCAACCCTGAGCTAAGAAACACTTTGTGACACCTCTGCTCAACTGGCAGCAACCTTGGCAGGTGAGATGCGCTCAAGTCTTGACTAACCAGGATTCCTCCCTGCTGTCCTTCACTGCAGTTTGTGTGGGAATTAAACCACATTGCACTGTTCCAATCCAACCCACCAGGCTCATGGACACTTTCAAGAGATCAACCCCAAGATGTTGGTTTGCTCCACACTCACAGCATCTCACCTGCAGTGAGGTTTTGTCACATCTCAGAGGTGTTAAAATGAACGGCCTGTAAAGACAGACACACCCCCCCATCAAGTCCTAATTATCACTGCTCTATTTATTACTTACCCTTCATTTATTACAATTAAGGAGTTTCCACACATGAAAAGGTTAAAGTGGTAGAACTCTACTCCCAAGCCCAGCATCACTGGATTCCAGTAGCCACCAACTCGATGCAATTTTCTAATACAGTCCCATTTGATCCAATTAAAATTATGTGCCACCAAAATCTTAAAATCCCAGTTCTCCAAGCAGTTTGTAGGATGGCTTTCTCTCCAGTGCATTTTATTTTTGATAAGAAATCTGACTTGTCCTAAACTTAAACAAGCTCCAACTTCCATTTCAGTTGAAAGAAGTTCTATTGAAATTGTGATGAGATCCAGAAGCATATCAGTGAGAATTATCTTCTTGAGTCACTGGCACCAGGATTTTGGATCTTGTACTCACATGGCACATTGTGATAACCTACTTTAGCTTTTTGCTTAATCTATCTCACAAAGAGAAAGGAAACAAGCTGCAGTTTCATCTCTAACCTCCTTATCATGGGCTGGAATGTGGTACAGCATAAACCAGGAATTACAGAGGGTCACACTCATAGTGCCACACAACTGTCCCTGCAACCCAAGGGACAGGGCATGGCAACACTGACCCTTCCACAAAGCTAACTTCAGGCCACATAACTTCTAAGGTGACCACAAAACAAACGAACAGACACAGCAGTGCATTGTTCAGTTTTCTGGTAGCCAAGATTTAGTCTGAATCAAAGGGAGCTCTCCTGACACAAAGAGAATCCCTGGGTGCACCCTACCTCCACCTGTCAGGTGGACACAGCACCTTAGCCTGGCATGTTAAAGACCATTTTCTTCCACCTTGAGAAGTCACATACTTAAAGGTTGTAAAGGAAGTGAGATGAAGTCCCAAAACAGCATTTACCAGGATTACTCAAAAGTGTTGCCAGGAGGCATTTGCACCATTTACAGCACTAATTAATCTCTTCCTCCTGTGACAGTTAATCACTGTTTTAGATCCCTGCAAGCACTGCAGTGCACAGCTCCTGAGGGAAAGCTCAGCAGGACAGCACCCCAAACAACCCACACCTGCTGAAGGGGTGCAGCTGGGACACAGGGAGCTCCACCTTCAGCCCTCCCAGAGACAGAAAAACAGAAATGAGGAGCAAAGAGGCACAGCCATGAGTAAAAAGGGCACCTTAAAGGAAATCACATGCCAGAGATGCAACCAGTGCTGAGCCACTGAGTCTCACCATTGCTTGAGTTTTGAAAGGACGTCTCACTCTCAGGTCTCCTCTGTGTTTCTTCATTCTCAGGGGTCTTGGAGGCTGCAGTGGAGCCAGCCTGGCGCTTCCTTACACAATCATCACCTGCCATGGTTACCTAGCTAGATCAGAAAAAGAGAGAAATAATGAATGACAAAAATCTCATTTATTGTTCAATAATATATTTACATAAAGTTGGACTTTCTTCCCTTCATTGTGAATTCGGAGCAAGGATAAAGGAAATTCAGCACATGCTTGAATTAGTCACTTACTGTTGATCACACTTCCTTTCCCTTACCACAAGGGGTACAGGAACAAAGTAACCAAGTAAGTTCCCCTACCAGTTCGTTCCTAGGACCATCTCAAAACATCTCTTTACATTACCCTCTTTTCCCTACAGATTTTAAAACTACTTAAAATAACTTAAGCTTTTGCAAAATCTTTAAAATGACAAAAAGCCCTTGCAATTCTTTCTGACAGCCAGGTGGACACCAAGACTTGTCTTCCATGAGCTGTGGCAGGTTTCCTTTGTGGAATCACCTGCAATATTTGACCTGAGCCAAGCCCCTTCCTTGTCAAGTTCTCAGCTGCTGCTGGAGCAGCTTCCTCAATGGATCCTTGTCGTTCTGCTTCACCAGACAATGGTTGTGTTGCAAACCAAGGAGAAACAGGAAGAGAATCAGGTTTGAACTACACCAGTTCCAATGACAAAGGTCACTGCTGGGGACAGAGCTGCCAGCAGGGAGCACCTGAAGCACTACATGCAAGTTGAAAACAGAATTTTCAGCTAATGAGAAATGGACAAAAAGACTCTAAATTGGTCACAAAGTGCTATCCCAGAACACTCTCCATAAAATTCATCTCAAGAACCTCTTGGCAATGTAGCTACAACTAGGGACAATTTGCAGATTTTTTCCAGAAAACCTCACAGGCATGTATGTAACCACATTTTCAAGCTTGATATATTTTTTCATCTTGGCACAAAGCATGCAGCAGATGTGTTTAGCTGCTAGTGAACAGCATACGTGCACCAGCACATATGAGCTGTTACAGACAGGCCAGGAAAACTCAGGAACTGGTGAAAAAACAAATTAAGGATGGATTACCTCAGAATAAGGAGGCTGGCACGTCTGCAAAAGGGAAATAAAACTATGACCAGAGCTTTACAGAACTCAACTTCCTGTGTTTGTCCCTCCAATAGGAGAGTCTCCTGTTCTCCTTTCAGACTACACAGCATACAGGGGAGAAACACCAGCCACCACCAAAAAACAAATCAGTAATTGGGTGAGTTTTCCAGCTCAAATAGAGGACTAGAAGTTTAACTCTTGTCTCAGGACACTTTTCAGCTCCTTCTTCGAGAGTTTAGGAAGGCATTTCTTCCTCACCGGTGCAGAGTAGTTCCAGTATCTAACTGAAAGCTTAACAGAAAGGAGTTAAAAATAACCAATCTCGGGATGGGGGGAAGGAAAAGTCATGTTCGGCATGAACTTTAAAACAATTAAAGAGTTAATAATTCAGATAGGCTAAGTATCACAGCACAGCCTTTTTCACACCGCAACTCGAAATCTGCTAGGGGAAATCTATGAAAACAAATATTTTCCTAGTCTAGTTCCCATTTGAACAGAGGTGCAGCATTACTGTACCTAAACAATTATCAGCACATCAGAGCCTAAAGGACATCAGCCCTTCCCGCCCAGCTCTACTAGAACCGAAACATTCAAGACACAATGCCAGGATAACTCCAAGATGTTCACCACCCCCTTCCAAGAGGAAATCTCTCCTCACAATAGTAAACACTCTGAGGCCATCCACAACTACAGATGAAGTTCGTAGAGCTACAAACCCATTAACAGATTTCCGAGCAGAAACTCCCTGATTTCAGGCGCTCGCAAAGGGCTCAGAGACCTTGAGCTCCCCCGCCTTCCCTTTGGACAAAGGGATAATTAATCAGAAGATGCCTTGGGAGAAAAGCAACACTTCATAGTTCATCTTTGCACTTCAAAAGGCTCGGTGAGGAAAAGCTAAGAATCACGGAATGGTTTAGGCTGGAAGGGACCTTCAAGATCACCTAATTCTAAACCCCTGCATCCAATGCTAATCACACTAGACAACAACCTTAGCCCAAAGAGTTTCATCTCTCTAAAGCTTCCCTTCAAAAACTCTTGGCCCTCGGGCATAGCCGCATCCCCGAACCCTCGGTCCCTGCAGAGCGAACAGGACAGCGACCAGAAAAAGTTAAGGTCACTCCACAAAGCAAAGTTAAGGTCACCCCACAGCTCATCCGCAAGGCGCACGACAGCCGGCAGGAAAAGGGTTTGCGGACACCGCTGGGAGCTGCCCAAAGCACTGCCGAGGCTCCGAGCCAGCGCCTGCCCCGCTACCTCCCTGCACACCCCCGCGCCTCCGCCGAGCCCCAGCCCTAAACGGTTGCGGGAGCTGCTTTCCCCGGGGGCGGGGCGGCGCGAACACGTTCCCGTGGCCGGTGCCGCGGTCGGAGCGGCCGCCAGCCCGCGGAGCGTCACCTCAGGGGCGGCCGAGCCGCTGCTGCTGCTGCCGCCTTCTCCTCCTCCGCCGCCGCCGTTCCGCTCCGCTCGTCCCCGCGCCCGCCGCCTCTTCCCGGGGCTCGCGCACGTCACGGCGCAGGGGGCGGGGCGAGCGGCGGTACCGCCCATTGGCGGAGGAGGTGGCTCCGCGGGGGCGGGGCGGGAGGCGCGCGCCGGGTGGGGAAATTGGGGAGGGGGGGCGGCACGTGAGGCGCACGTGGGGCGCCCCCCCCCCCCCATTCCCCTCACGTTTCCCGCCTTCGGCCCCCCCCCCCCCCCCCCACATATCACCGCCTGCTCCGGCGCTCCTGAGACGGGAAGTTGAGTGAGGGAAGAGACGCCAAAAATGTGGTGACCCTGCGTTAAGGGTGAGGGAACACCAAGGTTGGTAAAAGCTCGCAATTCAAAGGGGCCGCGAGTAATCAAAGTTGTATCACTAACCTACACACTTGGCGTGGAAATTGGTACGCTGGTACCTGACCAGCTGTAGGAACAGTGGGTTCTGGATAAAGCAGTTGAGAGTGGGTTTTAGATAAAGGGGTAGGGGAAAAGGAAAGAGAGAGAGAAAGAGATTAATTAAAGAGAGAGAGAAAAAGAAAAAGAGATCACTAGTTCTGGTTCTGGCCTCAATCCAGCTGAGGGAATGTCAGTCCTGGCTCCAGGGTGTCGATCCCAGCTGTGACCACCCAGCCCAAGGTCCAGGCGGGCAAGGCCTGTCCTCGCCCTGAGGGCTTCCCTCCACTCCCCACACCCCAGGCACAAGGAAAACTTATTTAAAGGAACCAGGAGGACACTGAAGTCAAGGCTGGGAGGTCCCAGTGGTGTTATCTGTCCTTGTCCTTCAGCAGGAACACACAGGTTGTTCAACAAGTGCTTCCCCCAGGCTCAGCACAAATGTGTGTCCTACCCCCTGAGGTTTTTCTAAATGGTAGCCAGGGTGGGTATTTTTACAGGGGAGTAAAAATGGAGTGCCCCCCAATTTGAGTCATCCCCCAAGAAGTGCTGTTTTGTGTCAAGGGGGTGTTCTCCCTCACAAATGTTGCCCTGAGGAGTGGAAGCTCAGCTCTACAGTTGGGGGGGAGCTGAGAGCAGGTTTGGGTGGAGACCTCTCCTTTAAGTCCCAGCTGTGCTCCACAGGGACAAAAACTGGGACAAAGGCTGCTCCAGAGGGCCGAAAATGGGCCAAAGGCTGGGGTTTGTACCTTGCTTTCTCTCTCTCCCCAGACAGACATAGGCTCGTGACGGAGGGTGAGTCACAGAACACGTCACCAGCAAACAAACTCTAGTAACCTCCTGTGAGCTGCATTTCACACTGCAAATGGGAAAGTTTTCCCAAAGTGAGGGGAACTTATCCACTAATCTCTTACTGGCAAGTACACTCTCTCCTCTTCCTCCTCACGACATCAGGGCTGTGCTATGCACGATATGCCCCCAGGTGCACCTTGAAAGATCACCTCAAAACAAGGTACAAAGTTACAATGCATTAATAAAACATTTCTGTCACTTTTGACAGGTGTGTCAGACCTGTTACTAAAATTTATTTTGATTAACACACACTTCAGACACACATTTAAATTGTAGCTGCTGAAACTTTCAGAATTTGTTTTAAATATCTGTGGGGACTCTTGAGCAGAGCCACTGAGTGAAAAAGTCTGAAACTGATTTATTTTGCAATGTGTGTTCATACTATTATCCCATCACTCAGCTTTCATGCTGCTTAATAAGAAAATTCTTAAAAATGAAAAGAAAAAATGAAAAGCCTTATCACTGCTGAAATGCAATGGGTGAGAGCAGCAGGAATTTTCACATAAACTCATCCCTGTTCTTAAAAAGTTGACTTTTAACACAGTGCTGCTTAGAAATACTTTCAGGTCAGGCTGTATGTGATCTGTGGTGCCCTCACTCCAAACGTGCTGTGCCAGCTATTTACAATGAACTTGTGGGGCCAGCATTGGCTGGGCAAGCAAGTGTAAACAAAATAAAAAGCAAAACCCAACAGAATACTCAATGTACAAAAACATCCTAAGGTTCAACAACTTCTTGTTGAAACTGTTTCATCCAATTACTAAAAGCCTGACTCTGGGTGGTAGAAAAATGGGGTTACTTTAATAGAAAGAAAAGTGCAGCTAACCTTCAGAATAAATTTGCTTTGGTGATTTTGCCCCAAAGAGGCTGTACAGAGGTGCCACCAGATTTATTGGCACTCTTGACAAATCTGTCAGGCCTGTGACAAGCACTGAGCTCCCTCCCTGCTCTCTGGGTTTTTCCCTGGAAGAGCTTTTTCACAGCCTTCCTTCCCTTCTCTTTAGAGGCTGTTTGCCTGCAGCTCCCCGAAAAACCAAGTGCCTGCTCTCCTTATCTTCCTTCCCACTATTTACAGGCAGCTGGGAGCAGCCTCTGCCTCCTCTGCTTCCTGCCACTCACGCCCATCATCTGCTATTGTCTTTGCCACTCTAAATTGCTGCATTGTTTCATCGGCGGCATCATTTACCCCGCTTGTCACCACGGTGCTTGTAATCCTGATTTTCTGGAGTGTTGTACATTAATCCTCATTGCATTGCTCAATGATTGCCCAAGCGCAGCCGTTCTGAGCACTCCTGCCTGAATCACCGCGTGGTCGTTCCCATTGTTGACGCGGGAACCTTGGCTCTGATACCCCGATTTCCTCCCTCAGCTCCACTGGCTTTCACCTTCCCAGCTCCAGGCAGCAGCTTGACTTTAGCAGCACTGCTTGTTTCCTTATTTTCCTTTCCTTTTTCCTTTCCACAATGCTCTCAGGCACAAGGTGTGATTTTTGGGGATCTCCTGTGCATGGCCAAAAGTTGGACTCGCTGATGCTTGAGGGTCCCTTCTAACTCGGGATATTCTCTATTTCCTTCTTTCCTTCTCTTTATTTCTGTCCTGGGTCCTCCTGTCATTTTCTGGCACTACTGGAAAATAGATGTGATTAATACTGCCTGCTTTTAATTCTGAGTCACTCTAATTTATTTTCTATTTTAAGAATTTTGGGATCAGTCAGCCTAGGGAGTGAGCAGCTGTGGCTCTTTCTGCTGCCCACATTTATTGACCAGGATGATTAATTCCTTTAAAACTTCTATCTTAGCTTTAAACTCAGTCACTTGAGATCCTCGATGGCTTTCACATATGTCAGCAGATCCTACAATTAACTGCAAAGTGTGGTTTAGAATTTCCCCACGTGCAGGGAACATCCTGATAGATAAATGAAGGAGCTCCCTCAAGTGGTGAAAAATATTGTTACCTGTTCCACTTAAATGTTTTCCTTTGAAAAACATTAAGAAAAGGACAGCAATGTCAGATTTAGAATGCAAAGCCAGTTATAAATGCAGCGTTGAATGAGCTTCCATTTTTACATAACCAGAAATAATGGTGTGCATGTAAGACTGAGGCCAGAACTCGGTCAGGCAAGTGCTACAGTTAGAAAGGAAATAATTCAAGAACCTGTGGAGGACTTCAGCCTGATCTGATAATGCATGACTGAATTTTGGCAGGAAAGCCAAAAAGTAGCTCCAGCAGATATCATATTTTTGAGGATGCCTGAAGTGTTTATAAATCATAAAGTTTGCTTTTTAAAAACTCAGGCTCAAGCTTTCACAGTTTCTGCTATCATCATGTCAAGATTTTGTCCATAAATAGCCTTGCTCCTGTGTGAGGCATAGAGTTTTCAAAATATTTGGTGTGAGAGATTCAGATCAGCAAACTTTGAAGAAAAGGCAGAAGCAGCAGCAGCTGCTACACTCACTTTCCAAGCCACAAAGGTGCTGGTTTTGCCGGCAGATGAAAGAAAGAAATGCCCCCATCTCTCTCAGCAGAGGGCAGTGGTAACCTTACTCAGAATCACATTGCTTGTTGCTACTGAACTGAAATCATCCTTGGGAAAAAAAAAAAGAAAAAGAAAAGGAAAAAGAAAGTGAAGCCCTACTGCAAACCATCGTGGCTTCCTCTCCCGGCCAGGAATTCAAGTGATGAACTTGCCATGACCAAGCAGGAGGTGCAACAGCCAATTTAATTGCTGTGATTCCATTGCTGAAAGGGAAACCTGCATTGTTTTTTTTTTTTTTAGGAGTAATTAATTTTGCCTTTCCCTACCATTTTAGGTAATAGAATGAATCTTGCCAGCTGGGATGGTGTAATAGCTGGGGTTATATTTGTTTAAGTTGAGGAGGTTATTTCTTCAGTATGTTTAAAAAGGAGGTGATCCTTCTAGTCTGGCTAAACATCAAACTATGAGAGGTATTGAACCTGTATAAATACTGTCTCACCCCACTAAGCTGAACTGTGCTCTCTGAAGCTGTTCTTTACCCTCTCTGCCACACCAGCTTTCTCTTTCTGCTGGGCTTGGAAACAACTTCACCTGGGTCCCAACCACATTATACAATATCATTGCTCTCCTTGTGTCACCAGCTCAACCCAACCTCAGATTTATTCTGCAGCATACTCTGCTGCTTATTAAAAATGCATGAAAATATTGAACTGCCTCAGTGAGAGGGTCTCTGAAGTTGTTTCAGCAGGAATACATGGAATTAAATGTGCAGTCAACCCTGGAAGGGTGACTTCAGAGAGATGCATTCCAGAACAAACAGATCTAGTTACCAGTATTGACTCTCCTGCATATAATGACTTTCTAAATATTTTTGTGGAAACAGGGCACTGGACTTGGCCAGCATCTCCTTCCCACTCCTACAGCAGCAACTGTACATGCTCCTTGTGACTCCACAGACTGCCAGCTGTGTTGCACACCTGGGACCCTTCCTTGTGAAGGTCAGACATTTTATACCTAATTTAATGAAGGCTTACTGCTCTTGTGGCAGTAAGCCTTAATGAAGGCTTACTACTCTCTGCCTCTCCATTTTTCATAAGCATGTGCATCCTTTCTCCTTTTCCTAAATAAATACAAACCAGTTTGCTATTGCTCTCCCCACAGCTGCTGAGGTGGAGAAAACAGTGTATGCCAGTATTTTGTGTCAATTCTTTGTCTCCCATTTATTTGCTGCAGTACAAATGTGCTGACTGCTGATGGACATGGAAGAGAATCCTTATGGAATGAGAGATCCAGGATGATTCCCAAGGCTGCTGTTTACAGGTAATCATGCAGTTCTACCTTTTCTGTACTTTGCAAAGTGCAGGTTCTGGGGACAAATAACTTTTTGTTTGCTGTAATCAAGTGGGAAAGATGTGAGACAAAAACCACTGATTTGCTATGGTGAGACTGGATCAGCCTTTTTGGGTATGAGATCCTGGGGGTCATCAAGGGGAGACCTTGCAGAGAAATGTGAAGCAGGGAATGTCACATGGGGAGCACCATGGAGAAGTCCAAGAGCATTGAAAAGGCATCTAGAATCAGAATGCCAAAAGTGATTGGTGAAAAAAGTATAAGGACAGGGGAAAAAAAATAATCTCCATCAAAACCAGGATATATTTCTCAGAGGAGAACAAGTATCTCCATTAAGCCACAAAAGATTGGCTCTCTGCTGTAAACTATGAAAGAAAACAGGTTTTTACTCTCAGTATCAGACATTTCCTCTTTTCCACCTTGTTTTAATCTCTGCAAAAATAGATGACATGTACCAAAAGTCATCCCAAGCAGGACACATTTCTAAATCTGCCCAGCCAGCTCTTTGGTTGTCTCCATGGCAATGAGGCAGCACATCCTGCTGCTCTCTCTTCTGTGAGTGCCTTTCCCAAGTTTGACACGGACTGACAACACTGTGCCTTTGTAGCTCCCCTGCCAAAAACCTCCCTTTTCTCTGCTCAAGGCCTGTCCTATCTGTTCCTTCCTGCTTCTCCCTGAGTTTAGAAACACCTGGCTAGAGGGGAATCCATCCATTGCTTCTCTGCTGCAATGATTCATGCCAAGGAGGGACTGGAGAGGGCAGTGCTTTCCTGCTTGGGAAGAAGTTTTGGATGATGGTAAGGGAGAACACTGCAGGGGCCAGGAGCATAAACAAAGCAGAAGGAAGGAAAACCCAAAATAGTCTCCCAAGAGAATGTCACTGAAACTTGGCACCATGGGCCATAGCAACAAATAGAGCAGTAAAGAATGTACAGGCTTGGTACAAGGCAGTGCTTATTGAAGGAGATGACAAGCGTGAAGGAACACTTCCAAACCTCTGAATTCAGATAGATCTGTGTCACAGCTGAGTCTCTGGCAACTCTCAGCAGCATTTTGCTGCAAGTGGAGAAAATAGGAGTTACAAAGCTGAAAGAGGCATTTTTGCTATCAGCTGAAGACTGGCAGATATGGGAGGTTCTAACAGAACTACACCAGGAGGCAAAGCAATCTGCAGGGTTTGCTGCAGTTGATCTGCCTTGGGCTGAGTTGATGTGGTTACAAAAACATCTTTGTGCTCAGCACTATTCCGTTGTTGGCCTAGTGCCTTGAGGCTTACAAGCTTTGGAAATATGGATGAGGAGATGAAAACTTGAGCTTGTTTAAAGGATTTAAATCTGAAGATGGCAGGCCCAGGAGAGGGATTCTGAGTTCAGGCATGTAGGTCATGCAAGAGAGGTCTTGTCTTCACCAGAAAGTTAATGTGAAATATAGTAAAAGTGTTCCTGTTAGTTCAATCCTTGCCCACACAAAAAATGCCTCATTGCAAAAAGTGACTGGAGAGACATAAATTGACAAAGCAACCAGAGAACAAGGTAAACCTTGAGTGAATTCACTTCGTCCTTTACCACTGCTGTTTCTCTACAGTAGGGACCCACACTTAGGACCACCATCAAAACATCCAGCAGTGCTCACTCCCCACAGTTTTTCCACTTGTGCTTTCCTTAGGGGCTGCTGACTCTGCTTTCTATTTGTGAGGTGCAAAAGGCTTCCAGTATCCTCAGTACAAGTCCCCATCTTCAGCACAGAAATCTTGAGTTTATTATTCTGCAACTGTGTCTAGCAAGACCTCAGCTTCCTGTTGCCTGCTGATCAGACACCAAGTTATGGAAGAATTCTGGCATGATACTACTGTAGTCTATGATTTTCAGAGCAAGGATCCAGGCTGAAAGCTTTCTGGTGACATTCCAAGTAAGCTGTCATGAGAAGAGAATCCAACACCCAAGACCTCAGTGCTTAGGGAAAATCAGAGGGCTTCATCTACTCCGAAGAAAAGATTAGAACTATAAATGCTAACTCAGTAACTCCCCAGGAATGAGCATGTGCCATGCTGAGACTGAATGCATCATTAGCAATTCCCTGGGGCCGGATGTCTATTTCAGACTGCACAGTATAACAGCTCCGGGGAACATACAACCAGAGGATGCTGATAATTTCACAGTTTCTGCTTCCGTGTGAGGCAGAAAATAGAAGTGCTCTGAAGCTCTTTCCCAGGAACACAGAAGTAACGTTTTCCAAAGCCATCAAAAGCAGAGGAAGATAGGTGTGTTCTCTGCAATCTGGGAGAGAGGGAAACAGAATAATCTGCTGCTCTGGCTGCTGAAGGAGGCTCTTGGCTGATCAGCAAGCTGTGTGGACTGAAGTTATGGAACCTGGCCCTTGCAGAAAAGATTTTGGGAAGGCATGTAATGTTGGCTCAGGTAGATGGATATCCCAGAAGCACATAAGGTCCACAGTGGGTTCACACCACACCAGTGCCTCCCCTCACAGCACAGATTAAAATGCTTCTAGTACATTCATGCCAGGATGACAGCGGAGGCACAACCACCACCAAAAAAGGCTTCAAGCATCTGCAGCTCTTTATTGTTCTACAGCACAACCTTTTACACTCTTCATCTTACATGCATTACAGCTGTGTGCCCTCTGTACACCATGTCTCATTACCTTTAATGCTGTTCACCTGCCTGTCACAGCTGTACTCCATTAGGGATGAGGCTCAGCCACAGCCCCACTCCCAGTTACCACAAACTGTGTGCCTACAGCACATTCACACTTTATCACAGGCAACCCATGGGAAAAACTTCCAGGACAGATGACTCAAGGTAATTTGGTAGTGTGACTGCATCCTCAGAAAGAGCAGACAAAAAGGGAAAGGCAGACAGCCAGGCGGTCTCTAGCACGCTGAGGTCAAATTCCCCTTTCTGTCACTCCCGGCTATGGGAAAGCTGAGGACTACTGAGAGGTACCAGCCACACTCCAGTGTCTGCTGGCAGAGATGGGCAAGGCCCCAGGCAGACTGAAACACAGCTCCTGTGAGCACAACCATGCAATCTCTGCCATCAGAAAGATGATGTCCTGGTTTTAGGGATGCTCCTGAATGTCTCAACTTCTCTGCATAGTTTGGATTGCACAGTAAATGCCTCGGCTGCATGGGATGTGCTGTTGGCTCTGGGGAGGCATTATTTCAGGTTGGCTGCAGCTGGGAGTATGTAGCATGACTTCAGGCCTCATTAGATGCACACTTGACAATTTTCTGCACTAACATAAAGGGAAGAAAAGTTTCCTTAACAAAACAAGGCTTGTACAGTTGTCCTATGTGTATGAGGAAGGGCATGTCTGTCTTTCTGCCCCAGCTTTTTTCTCCCAGTAACTTTTGAACTTCTTGGCCAGTTTTATGCAAATTGGATGGAGAGATGAAGATTTAAGAAATATTCAGTTCCAATGGCTTTTGTAAAAAATACAGCCTAGTTAGAGGACAGACTTTTAATTAATGCCCTGAATGGAGGAAACTTTTTTTGGAACAGGAATTTCAGTTGGCAGCAATCGCTAGTCCAGTCTCCTGCTGAAAGCACAGCCAGCTTCAAAGTCAGATGAGGCTGCTCAGGACCTCATTTTGCAAACCTCTGAGGTGTCAGGAATCTACTCTGGACCTCAGCTTCACAAAACAAATATACTGAGAGCAACACCTTTGGCTCTGCCAGTCAGAGAATTAGTTTCCCCCTCTTTTAAAGGAGGTATAGAAGTGGCAGCCCATGGTAAAGCCTGTGACAATCCCCACACCAGGCAGTCCATAAGGCTCTGCTTATGTTAAATATATTTAAGCAGCAGCTACTTACTTTATTTTGGCATTGTGTGGTAGTTAATGATTCCAAGTACAAAGGTCAGGCTCAGAGACACAAGGCTTTGTGTATCCCATTGTTTGATTTAGCAGAAGCTACAAGGGAAGGAGTGCTGCTCTGTATGAGTGGGAACTACAAGCTACACATCCAGCCTGACAAGCTAATGAGAACAAGTCATTCATTAACAGGAGACTTGCTGCTAGGCAAACACACACAGCTGGTATGGGAGAAGAATTTGGATGTGAAATGAGACAGTGTAGTTGGTTTTTTTTATAAGACATTTCCTATTTCAGCAAGTTTACAGTCTAAATAAAGACCACACAGAACACATTAAGTGCCTGATCAGAGTAAAATTTGGGCTTATGTCTTTTCTAAAAGGTTTGGTAATGAGCAGAGAGGCAGAATTTGCAAGGAAAATGGAAATATTTGCATGTTTAACAGAAGGAACAAGTTTTAGATTTAAGTGAGATTTGATTATAAACATAAATCCTGCTCTCTTGAGTACCAGTCTATTCTGTACACACACACACACAAATGCATTCACAGAAGCATCTTACAAAACTCTGGTGCCTTCTCCTGCTTCAGTGCCTACTATTATTTTTTTTTTAGAGTTTCACACTAGTAAGCATTTTTTACAGGATCAACATTAAAGTTGGAAACTGCAAAGCATGGCTATGTAATAACTGTTTGAGGAAGGAACACAGTGTCATTTATTTGAAAGATAAAGTAAGCATTTACAATTCTTGCATAATCAAATGAAAAAGCTTGTCAAGGAAGAATCTCTCCAGACTTTGTGGAATGAAACAATAACAACATTTTAGAGCATACTCTGACTTTCAAAGTGATTTAACTGTTTAGGAACATTGCACAGAGCATGACACCATCCATGGCCAGAGCAAGGCTGGATCCCTGCCATCCTAAATGTGTTACACAGAACAGCAATCCTGCAAAAAGCTGTATCCTCAGGCTTCCTTATGAGATCAAAGGTTATATTCACAAGTGTCTAGAACTGAAAACAATACTAGGAGTGCAGTCACTGTGGGATTCCTTATTGCAACAAAGGCATCTTCTGAAGATGTGGTTTTCAGCACAACTTAGAAAAGGGAAGTGAAGGTACTGGGCAAGATGGAGGGGAAGGAGATATTAGGGGAGAAACAAGAAGCAGAGAACATGGAGAGGAAGCACTGCTGACTCCAGAGTCTAATGATCTTTTCCAGCTAAATGGCTCTGATTCTAATTCCATCTTATTTTAGCTTCACATCTTGTTTTTAATGTATCTTTGTTTTGGACTGCCACAGAGGTTATGCTAATGGAAACCCAGCTCAGCAGTCATCAGAGGAATCTATGCTGGGACAAGGCTGCTCTCCAAGGCACTGGTGGAGGAACTGCAGTACAGCAGTGCTCTGAAGCATTTGCTATCACTTAACTAAATGTCAGCTCTCTGGATACAAACCTCTCACTGAGAGGAAACAGAAAACACATGAAGAAAAGCTTCCATCTGCAAATCAAGAGAACCCCTTCACTGTCCAATGAGCTACTAAGATTTTAAATTAGGAATCATAAAAAAATAGGCTCCTAAACATAAATTAAGGCAGTGCTAGAACTCTAGTGGCAAAACATTCCTATTGACCCACCTGCAGCTGAATGCCTAAAAGCCTGAATCATCATCAGCACAGTCGAGGGACCTCACATTACCTCAGCAAATGTACTTTATCAGTGATCATTGTGCAAGCTTAGTACTAATTTGCAATTCCCAGCAGATGCAGAGACTTGTCATCATTTTTGTTTGGTAGAGGCAACATGTTCCACAGAAAAAGGCAAACAAACAACATTCTTAATGTTCTTATTAGCATACTCTTCTACAGCCTTTGGTGCCTGGAACAGATGCTTGGGAAGGGTGGTGCAGCTGTAGAACTTAGAAAAATATATTGGACAGGAAAGAAATTCCTGAAGAAGTTTATAATCTCCTTAATTCCATCTCTCCCCACCTCTGGCTCCACTCTGCTGGAGGCTGTGTGAGGTTACGTGTGGTACCCTGATGGGCACAGCTCCTGCAGAACCTCAGCAGGGGTAATGTGCTGCTGCTGACAGCTGACAGATACATGCACAAGCTCCACAGTTCTGATCCGTGAGGGTGCTTAGTTACCCAGCATACCTAACCCCAAAACACAGGGCCAAATAAAAGAAGAATGGGGATGCCTGAGATGCTGTGGTGAGCTGGCTGTCTCTACACACTCATCTTTTCCACTACAACACCGTGGGCCCAGTCCCTTTCCCCCTATGCATGGAGCCCTTCCTTTGCTGGCTCTCCTGGCTGGCATCAGTGTTTAGACTTGTGGCAGTGTCAGAAGAATGGTTTGAATGAAGACAATGCTGAAGCAGCAGAAAAGACAGAACAAAAGGCTGCCTTCACAGAGGAGGAGGATGATTTGGGTGGTGGGATACACATTTGTGGGAGAGTGTACGTGTAGGTTTTTTCATCTAGGGTGGAAGAGAGTTATTGACAGAGGAATTTCATCTGCCAAGGGCTGCATGTGAACCCTTCTGTACTATTGGGCAAAAACTGTTACTTCCCCAGAAAGCTTTTAACTTCATAGACTCTCACTGAAGAGGTATGAGAGTACCCCAAGCTCTCCTGCATGCACTGTACATAAATGCTAATTTAAATCATAGTAGTGATTCAAAATAACTTTTAAGACAACACTGAAACACTATCTATTGTGCCAGGACAGATCTGGGCAGACATTTTAAGAGCTGTCAGTCAGAGATGAAAGGCTGAGTGTTTGAACAGGTTACACCAAGAAACAACACCCTCCTTTGATACAACTCAGCACTTACAAGCTTTCAACATTTACTGCAGAGTAACTAACCTTGTGTCACAGAGCCTTTATCAGATTCTTAAATCTTTTTGGTTTTAAAGCCTTTCCCCAGAACCCCATGGTGGCTGAACCCCAGAAGCCAGGTGGCTGCCTGGAGTCAGGTGGGTGCAGCCTGGAGGGGCAGAGGGACACAGAGCAGCACTGCCCTGGGCTGTGTGGTGGGCAGTACCCATTGCCTTGCAGACAGCCCAGGGGAGCTTCCTTTGTTCTGGCACTGAATAAAGGTACAAAAATCTTGATGTACACAAATATCCCTCAATCAGGCCTCTGCTGTTCTACTCACTTAGCAAACACCTTAACTAATACACCTGCATCTTAAATACCCATCAAATATTTCACACACATCTGTTTCTCTGTACAGCTTTGGTATACAGAAGGTACATGATCAGGAAGAAGAGCAAAGATTACTGCTGGAATTAATTTTTAAGCTGCCACCAGCATCCTTCTAGCTAATTTTTCCTAAGTTCCAAATAGAAGCTGCCCAGTTAACACTCAGGCTCAGGAGTCTCCAATTTGTCCACGGGCTCCTTCTGGCACAGAACCCACGCTTCAGGCAGAGGACAGTTAGACTGTCATGCACAGTATGATGTAAGACTGCTCAGCCAGCAATTTTTTTGAGTGTGTGATTTTTGGAGCACATGCATTGTCAGTGCTTATAAGAAGCTTCAAGAAATGGATATACCATTAATATTTAAAGTCAGTTCAGAAGTGTTTCTAGAAATACCACATTTCTTCTCAGGCACATAACTGTAACCTCAGTGCTGCCTTGGTGCTTTTTACCCCTTACTTGAACAGCTCATGAATGGCAGATTGACTGGAAACCCAAAATCACCAGGACAGTAACTGTTATTGATGCCTCACTAACACATGGTGCCAGACCTCTTCACAAGAAATTACCCTTGAAAAACAACCTGTTCCTGATGCTTCATGAGGCTGATAAAAATAGACACATTGGTGCAGGTCTTACCTCTTGGCTTTGCATGGTTAATAACTGTGACACTCTGTGAAGTAAATACTTATTTTAGCCTCCATTTAAACAACAAGGAATGGTGTGGCTCAGTGTCATCAGTAACTCAGCAGCACAGAGTCCTTTTCAGTTTGGGGAGTTTCTTGTTTATATCCCCATTGCTCTTCTAGCAGGGACCAGAAGAGCTGTCACCAACCAGGGCATCCCCTGTTTATATGACAAAGTTGATGAGGGGATCAGTGAACCAAGGGGACCAAGTGGGGTGTTGTTATTATATTGTTGATATCATACTTCTAGAGTCCCATACCTTCTGGGTGGTTTTCTCACAGGCAGCTCTTCACAGCAGTGTTGTTCCCACTTCTTCATCAGGGCTCCTCCAAGGCTCTCCCTGACTGGCCAGCCCACCCCCTTTTATCCCAGTTATCTTCATTAGCCACAGCTGCCACCCAATTAAGGACATCACAGCTGCAGCCCATTTGGAACAACTAGGACTGGGGCAAGGCCACTTGTACAATACATATATTTTGCTAGGACGCTTACTACAGTGGGGCACAGTCTGAGGGTTTAGCTTGTTTAGAACACATCAAAAATTGGCTGAAGCTCTGGGTTTGCCTTTTCTACAGGGTACAGCATGATCTTTAAAAACTATTATACAGCAGCAAAACCTCCATGCTGCTACCCTCTTCTCCTTGCAACAGGCCTTCTTAAAAACGCTCTGCCTGACCCCAACCCCAGAAAAGATGGTTTTGTGTGTCAGACAAGTTTCCTGAAGTTGGACATTAATGTAACCCACAGCAAGCTGTTCTATGTGCAGAAGGTGCTGGGAGAGAAAATGAGGGATTTCATGAGATCTGAGGAATAAGAACACTGCTTAAATCCAATTCTCCTTGGTGCACTTGCATATAACAATCTCTTGGCACTTGTATCTTCTTTTAAAATACTAATAACCTTCCTCTGGATAGTTCTTCGTGATCAGCAAGTAAAAAGCATTAGGAAAGAAAAACAGTATTTCTGTAGATTTTTAAAGAGTGGCTCTATGCTACGTGGCAACTGCAAATGGCACGAGGGAGTTCTGTGTTTGTTGTCTCTACAGTCTCCAGAGAACATATATTTTGTTTACAAGGCAAACCATTTATAAATGCCAAATCCTGCAAATTCTAGCTGGAATGGGACCAGGAAATAGCTCCACTGCAGAGTTTACCATGGGCTGGTTCTGCCCGAGACTGCCCACTCTGTAGGAACAGCCTCTGCTCATACTCACATAACCATGTCCGTACAAGGTCCTGGACTTGGCACCATGTACCCCGTGCTGCACCCTGCATGTTCCCAGCACTATTTTAAGAACTGTTTTGTTGTGTGTTATTAGCAGGTCTGTTTGGAAGTCCTGATCTCCCAAATGTTCTTAGTCCATTAATTTAGCAAGTTAAGGCATTTCTGGTTCCTCGTGCTCCTCATTCCCATTTACTCCATCCAGCCTGTCAGAGTACACATCAGTCCAGTGGGATGAGCCACCCCTATTTTAGGCAGAATTATTATTGCAGCAGGGCTCAGTTTGGGTTCATGCACCACTGTGAGCTCCCTGGAAGGTAGAACATGAGCTTAGATTCCTGTCACTGAAAGCTGGCTTTCACAAAACTCTGAGAGAAACGTCTCCTCACCTTCCCATCACAGGACAGCAACAGAGGTTGGAAGCTGGTTGGCTCTGAGTGTTACCAAGCCAATTTGTCACTGTCACATCAGTTCTCAGTGGTAAAGGCATCTGAGGGGAGCGGTGCTGCGGCTCATCCAGGATGAAACAACATTACCAAGACATTGCTGAAATAGTTGCTAGCATGGAGAGAGAAAAAATTCCAACTGCCCAGCTCCTCTAAACTGTGATGAGCACCATTATCTTTCAGGACAGAACTTCCTGCCTTCTGCTTTGACTGGAGCACCTTATGCTAATATTACAAAAGGCAAAAAAAGTTGGTTTACTAATTAGTTACAGAATTGTATGTTCACTCAACAACAAGATGCTGCTGCCAACCACTCCTGATGTTATTCACACAGCAGTACTTTCCTCCTTGGCCAGGACAAGTCTAGATGGGAGTGGAATCAACCCAAGGAATCAGCCCGAAGCCTGGCAACCCACGGAGATCAGAGAATCAGTTCGGTGGGAGAAGACTCCTGAGCTCATCGAGTTCAACCTCTGACCTGACACCACCATGTCAACCAGTGAGTGGTGAGTGCCACATCCAGTCTTTCCATAAACACCTCCCAACAGTGACTCCACTACCTCCCTAGGCAGTCCATTCCAATGTCTAATCACCCTTTCTGTGAAGAAATGAATCCTAATGTCCAACCTGGCCTTCCCCTGGCACAGCTTCAAGGCTGTGTCTTCTTGCCCTGTCCTTGGTTGCTGGGGAGAAGAGGCCGCCCCTCACCTGGCTACAACAACCTCCTTGTGCACAGCTTAGGACAAGCTCATCGTGGCTCCCTTCCACAGCTGGGCACATGGCCCTGGCTTTACCCTCATGCCTGCTCAGCTTTGTAGGCAAACCAGCCTGGCTGTAGCCTAAAGGGACAGTGTTGCTCAGACTGGGGCAGCCTTGAGGCCACGGCCAGTGCTTGACAAAGTTCAAGAAGTATTTTGGACGACAGTCTCAGGTTTGGTTCTTGGGGCTGTCCTGTGCAAGGCTGAGAGATGGACTTAAGAGGTTCTTTCCATCTCAGGAGATTCTGTGATTCTCCTGGACTGCCTTCATGGCCGGGATGAGAGGCCTCTCCTGGGGTGACCTGGCGAGTCACCTGGGTGGCTCTTGCCCCTCAGCCTGTGCCCATGTGCATTCTTTCGTGTGCTGGTCCCCCCCTAATGTGTCTGCCTGTGGCAGTGCCAAGAGGATGGTGCCATACTCTTCAGTGGTGCCCAGAGACAGGAGGAAGGAGCAATGGCCATAAACTGAAGCACGAGAAATTCCACCTCAACATGAGTAAGAACTCCTTTACGTTGAGGGTGGCAGAGCACTGGAACAGGCTACCCAGGGAAGGCGTGGAGTCTCCCTCTCTGGAGAAATTCAAAACCCGCCTGAACGTACGTGTTCCTGTCACCTGCTCCAGGTGACCCTGCCTTGGGCCTGGCTGATCCACAGAGCTCCCTTCCAACCCAAACAATCCTGGGATTCTGCCGCGGGAGGGCGGTCTGGGCTGCGGGGGCAGCCGCCCTCCCTCTATCCCAGCTTCCCTTCCTCCCTCCCTCCTTTCCTCCCTCGCTCCCTCCCCTCCCTGGGCGGACCGGAGGCGGCTGCGGGAGCCGCTCCGTCCCCGCTCCGCCGGCGCTCTGTGGTTTAAGATGGCGGCGGGGGCTGCGGGGGCGAGCCCGTGAGCCCCAGCCCGGAGCTCCGCGGGAGCCGCCGGGACCGGCCTCGGGAGAAGCGGGACGCGCCTGCCGGGCCGGCAGCGGCGGGAGCGGCGGGATGTGAGCGCGGCCCGCCATGGGGCAGCAGGTGGGCCGCGTCGGGGAGCCGGGCGCGGGGCTCCAGCACCAGCCGCCGCCGCAGCAGCAGCAGCAGCCGCGGGGTCTGCGGGGGAGCAGCGCGGCCAGGCCGGCGGGCCGCCGGCGGGAGGCGGCCGGGCGCTCCGCAGAGGGAGGATTCAATGTCTTCACCCAGCACGGTGAGCGGCCGGGGCGAGGGCGAAAGGGGCGCGATCGGCCTTCCTCCCCTCCCTCTTTTGTTGTGGTGGGTTTACTGGGGGAGGGGAGAGGCAGGCGGGGGGAGCGGGGCAGCCACGTCCCGGGGGATGCTCGCCCCGGCCGCCACGTCCCGGGGGATGCTCGGCTTCGGAGGAGCTTCCCCCCGACCCGCTGGAGTTGGGGATCGGCACTGCCCGCCAGCCCCGGCGGGAGCGAGGTGGCACCGCCGGGAATCGGGACCTGCGGGGTTCGGTCGCTGTCACCGCAGCGATTCCGAGCTCTGGTTTTGTTTACAAAGGTAAAGGTAACATGTGCCTTGTCCGACTGCTTGCCGAGGCGTTTGTGACTTGCCGTTGTACGTCTGTGGGACTGTCTAGGTCCTGACAGAGCGAGCAATTTCGTTTTGACTGGGCTATTACAGCTGCCATCTGATTCTAGGTTGAAGTTTCTGTCCACTTCTATTCTTACTGCTATGAACCGAGACCGGAAATGTACACGTTTCTGTAACCTCTCTTAGAACGACCCACACACCTTCAAATCTCCTTTGTAACCATGTTTCTTTTTTTTTTTTTTTAATATATATATACTTATTTATGCATTATGTTAAGATGTCGCCAAGTTTTGGAAGGAAAGATCAACTGAAACCTTTCTGCCTTGACAAGCATGTTGAGAGTAGATGTGCGGATGCATCTCAAATTTTAAAGACCTGAATCAGCTCTGGAGAGCTTGGCTGGCTTGGCTTTAAGCGGAGAGAGAGTTGTCAGTGTTTATAAAGTAAGGCTGCTTCTGACAGTACACGTTTTCTTTTGCTCAATAGAATGAGCTCAAGCAAAAAGATTAAGGAACGTGCAACCAGCAGTCTAAAAGTAAATATCATCTTCTGTGACTGCTGACCTGTAAGTATCTATCAAAACAAGAGCACTCCACTAAATCTGGTTCTTAAAAATCTCAGTGTTATCACAGCTTTTGAGTTCAGGGAGCAGTATCAGCTTTAAAGCCAAAACAGCACATGCTTGCCAAGTGCCTGACCCACAGTTAAACTAAGAGTTATTTTATTGCAACTTCACGTTTTACTCTTTGTATCTTTGTACGTTAAAAGGCACTTTGGCTAAAACATTGCTATCACAGACTGCACACTCACAGTGTTGAGGACATCTCAGAAGTCATGCACATCCCCACTTCTTTCAGTGGGGTGTGTCTAAGTTTTTAGTAGCAGGGCAGAATGCTGTAGAGATCGCTGTGTACGCTCCTGCTGATGTCAAACTGTCTTCTCATGCTTTGGCCAGGATGACTCTTTGATTCCTGCTCCTACAAGGCAAGGACAGAAAGGACGTTTGGGGAAGTGCTTTACAGCATGTGGGGATGTGTAGTGACTTCCCAATAACCCAGTTGACACTGACTCAAGCACTTCTTTTTGTTGTTGCTGCATGTTTTGGTAGTAATTTAGTTCAGCATCCTGAACAATTCCTTCTAGCTCCTCTCCATACCCTACTAAATTTCAAAGGTAGATAGTAGGGAGAATTATTTACATGTAGTGGCAGGGAAATGGAGAGGAAAAGCTTTCTGAAGCATGCATGCATACTAAGAAGACAAATTATGTGCCCTGCCAGCCCTTCTGCTCTGTCTTCCATAAAATGAGAAACAAGAATGAGCCTGGAAGGCCAATACACTGAATAAAACTGTTAGTGCCACATAAAAAGAACTTTGCTCTGGGATAAGAGTGATGGTATCTTTCAAAATAATTTCACTGCTATTTATATTGCTTAGGTTATCTGCTTCAGTGCTAAGGTAATGGATGTAGCTTTACTTAGGGTCTTTACTTAGGATTGTTTTTGTTATTTCCCTTGTAGACTGTAGCGGAAGGTGTGACTTAAAAACAAGAAACAGTTTTTTATTCTGTTAGATTATGTAGAAGGGGGGGACTTTTTGGCAACCCAGGTTTTGAGAGTTTCAGAGCAGGTTTCAAACTTCTCTTCCATCTTGGTGAATGCCTCAGCTGTGTTAAACTGTTTCCTGATTCCATTCGCATTTTACTAGGAATGAGTTAACAAGTCAATATTAATAATCTGTAGCAAATGCTGATAAAGTTGGGTACCTTTTTAAATACTTGTCTTGGGCAAAAACTAAAATGCATGTAGTGTTCCTAAATCTGGAGTCCACTTCCTTTGTCAGAGAAACTGTTTCCTGTGATCCTGACTCTCCTTGTCTAAGGGAATTTTTTATCATCAACTTGTATTCTTATTTTTCATTTAATGACCTTGCTCTCCTGTTTTACTTAGCCAGCAGCAAGCCAGGTTTTCTTTAAGTGAGTCATATGCTTCTGCTGCTGAGATGCTCTGGTTGCTGGTGGTGTTACTTGATCCAGATGCCTCTTTTCTAGTAATTTCTCTCTGAACTCCACCTTCCATCCTTTTTCTGGGACATATATTCACAGTGTATGGAAAGTGATGCAAAAGCACAGGATTGTGGGTTAGCACTCTTGGACCAGTGGCTAAACCAGCCAGTCACAGGATGGGGCTGGATTTTCTCCCTTCCTTGGTGCAGTCATGGATGTGAAGAAGACAACCTGTTTATAAATCCCTACCTCATGTTGGCAGCTTTCCTACCACATTGTGCCAGCAGCAAACCTTGCTGAGTGCTCCTGCCAAGGTTCATTTTGAGGAGTTGCTTCTTCTGGATTGTTTATGAAAAGGGTGGAAATAAACAATGTTTTCAGCCTCAGACCTGTTTTGCTACAGAATTTTGAAGAGCAGTTTGACTCAAATGGGTGAAGTGTAAAACCCTCTTTGCTAAGCTACTGGAAATCTGAGACAAACATTTTCACCCAGCTGATTTGAACCATAGATGTCCTTGAGAATCAAGAGATTGAGTAGAGCCAGTCTGTTCCATGATTATTTGCTGGGTTATGGTTTGTGTGGCAGAAGCTCTACAGGAGAGGCACTTGCAACAAAGAATTTGAAGATGTTTTCTGGAAAGAGCAAGGGATCTGCAATGTGGCACCCCACTATTCCATCATGAGAACAGACACTTGGGCTGCTGGGGCTTTCAGCTCACTGTGGTATTGAGTTCTGTGTGTGACATTGAGCAGAAAAGTCCTAAGCAAGCTGATACCCTCATGTGATTCCATTAGTTATGGGGTTCTCCAGGATGCAAGAAGATAATAATGGAATTTGCAATCTTCTGCAGTTAGCCCTTTAAAACACCCCTTTGTGAGCATTGCTGGCATGTTGTCAGTGACTCACAGAAGCAGGCTATGGATTGTAAGCATGCTGGTTGCTGTTGGTGTAGTAGAAAGGGTGAGTGTGAACATGAGGATTGTTCAAACTGGTGTTTCCATGTGCACTCCACTGGAATTCATGAGTGCCACAACTCCAGAGGGAAGAGCTGCAGTGAGCAGTACTTAGAACCAAATTCTTACAGATCAGTGCAACCAGCAAAGACAAGAAGTGCTTGCATTACAGGGTGAGCTTTCCCTTCCAGAGAAGGCACAGGAGAGTGAAGAGGAAGTCAGTTATCTACTTGTCCTTTCAGAAATTTGTTTGAGGAAAGGGGAACAAGCAACAACAACCAACAACCTCCAAGCTGAACGGACTCTACTGAGCTGCTTTGACCTTTGCCCAGTGACACTTGTAATTTTCTTTCAGAAGAGCCCTGATAACAGCCTACTGTACCAAGATACTCTTTGGAATGGTGTTAGCATGCTTTTCATCTCCAAAAAGACTTGCTGAGTGTTGTAGAGTGCATACTTCAGGAAAATCAGATTATTTAAATCCTGGCTGGGAAGCCTTTGCAATACCTGTTTGCAATACTGCTACAGTTGCCTTGGTGATATATTTTGGGGTAGTGGAAGGCTCTGCCACACTTGAGCTTTTGATCCAGCAGGCACAGGACATTTGTTCCCTGTTTTGTTTTCTAGAGGAGGAGTTTAGCAACCGTTTATTATGTGCATCAAGGTCAGACTAGATAGGCCTATACTTTTAAAAATAAAATTATCATTAAAGCTCCCCTAAGGCAGTCAGAGTGCTATGACACATGATAAAAACATTCTAAAATAGGAAGAAGCATAAATAACACTGTCCCTTTGAAATTCTGAAACTGAAAAGCTGGATGCTGGAAAATGGAAAGGAGAGAAAATAGGGTCAGTTTAACAACTGCACTTTGTGGGCTGCCTAAAATGTTCTTTATTCTTCATCCCAGTGAAATGCAGCAAGCTCAGGCCAGAGCTACTTGCCCACAGACTTTCCTGTCAGTAAATGCCCTGTGCAGATGGAGTATAATCACTGTATTCAGTGCCTGGCTTTTTGTACTGTAAATCAGAAATCTTGTGGGACCACAATATATAAATAACTCTTAACTAATTATTTGGGGAATAAAGGACAGTTCAGCTGAGTGTCTAGGGGAACATCCCTTGTAGAACATGAATTTGTAGGCGTGTTCTCTATTGCATCCTTCTCCATGATATCTAAATTATTCCTGCAGATCCATTGCATTAAATATTGATTTTTATACCTTGTGTTAAGCTGGGATTTTTGTATAATGAATTTTGCAAAAGAGAGGAGGCTACCAGCTGGAAGGGACAATATAATACTGACTACTGATCTAATTCTTTTCACATAGGCAGGGAACACAGTCTGAAGAAGGTAAGACTGAAATGAAGTTACCTCAAAAATTTTTTACTCAGAATCAACTTAAAAATCAAATTTCAAAGCCCAGACATATCTCTAACTTCTCAGTTCTCCCCAAGTAGCAGATGGTGTGGTACAAGTTGTTCTAGCAATATTTCACAAACTTGCTATTGCTTGCAAGTGCAATGTTTTGCAAAAAAAAAAAATTTTTTGTGGGATTTTTTTTGGAATTAAGGACATGGCCAAGTGAACAAATCGGTGGAAAATGAACAGGGACACTACAAGCAAATTACTGTAAGTGTCTTAAACCATCCTATTTTAATCTAGTGGCATCACCAGCTCACAGAATTAGAGTGGAGAGAGTTGGACTATCTCCTGGAGATGCTCTAGCAGGCTTGGCTTCAGGAATATTTCATGGCTGGTACTTATTGCAGATTCTGGGACAGTAAGAAAACCATGTCTGGTGTTCAGGAGGAGTGACCTGCTCTGTGACCCACTTCAGCATACATCATGTTTGTTTGTTCCTAAAGCAGGCCAGTCCTTGCCCAAGTCAAACTGTACCTTGTAGATCTTTGCTTTACAGCTGAAGCCAGAGATCCTTAGCATGATTTATTCTAGCTCATTTCTCTTAGTTGTCACAACTTCATGTTTCCAGGATACTTACTATCCATTAACTGCCTTCTAAGTACTGCTGACAGCTGGCTGGTTTACAGCCATGAGAAACTATCAAAATCCAGCTAATACAAACCAAGAACTTTGTACTTACTCCAGTAGGGATGGGTGGGGAAGTTGTTAAAAGTAACAGAGGTGGGTTTTGTGTGGTGGCTTGCAGAGCTCATTTTCACCTGGTTGTGTTTCAGAAAGCCAGGGATGGATGGATGGATGGATGGATGGATGGATGGATGGATGGATGGATGGATGGATGGATGGATGGATGGATGAGCACAGACCAAAGCCTCAGGTGCATCCTGTGTCCAGCCTGATCTCCCAGATCCCCAATCCCTTAGCAGTGCTTCAGCAGCCTGTAATTACAGGTGACACAAGGCTTGCAGTGCCAATGGCCCCAGGGCTGGCTCTGCAGGTGAATCTGCAATGTAGGCATAGAGTTTCCTTCTTAGCAGCCTTCAGCACAGTATTGACTGGTAAAGAAATACTTCTCTTGGTTGTTTGGGCCAGTGGCAGCCCTCTTTCCCTCCCCACAGCAGGAAAGAAAACTTGTGCTGAGGTGCAGCAGCATTGACTTGCTGGCTCTGAGGTCACGGTTTTCTCACCTTACTGCATCATCCTTCACATTTCTCTGGCTTTGTGGTTATGAAATACTTTATTTTAAAGTATTTCTTGGTATTACCCATAGAGATTGTTCTCTCTGGAATAAGTGACACTTACAAAACCATTGAGGCTTCCTGTTGGTAATGCTGCAAACCACAACAACAAAGCTTCGTTCTATTACCCATTTCTGCTTAGGAAGTTGCCTGTGCTTTGTGGGTTTCTCTATAGAGACACGAGCATCTCTCACTATGATTACTTGTCTGCAGCTGGGTGTAAATTAACTTTTTAATAGGTGGCTTTCAGTACCAATTAATTCAGCAGAACAATTAAAAAAAAAAACAAAAAAACAAAACCCTGAAATAACTTTGCCTTTTTTGAAGGGGAGACAAAGATGTACAGAATTACTTCACTAAAAATTAAATTAGTTTTATTTCAATCTTCTGGTGCTCTTTAGAGGTCTGTTAAACATACTTCTTTTTCAAGAATTTCCCCTTCTCTTCTACCATTAACCTTAGAATCTTAATCTTACTAGAATACTTCAATTAAAAATAACTACATGTATTAATAAACATGGAGCTTCACTTACAATAACTTGAAAGTTTTCTGTGACAATAGTGATGCAAGAATTGGGACTACAGTTATGTAAGAAAAGTAGCTCTTCAATGAAGGAACACTCATTTTTCTATAGGACAGCATGCCTCATCCTTTCATTTATAATGCTGCTGAGTTGGATCTTGGCCTCTTTCCTGGTTTATTTGATGTTTTCTTGGCTTTATTATTTATTATAAGTGAAAAGGATATAGCTGCTTCTTGTTATAAGCTATATATGGCAAAGGCATAGGAACCATCTCCTGCTGCTTTTGGGTCAAGTTAGCAATTGAATTATAGGATAAGAGGATGAGAACATTCTGGATTTGTGACCCTGTGCACCTCCATGTCCATTTCTCCTTTGTTTCTTTAGTGATAATCCCAACAAAGCATCAAGCATGTCTTGGCTATTCCTGTTTGTTGTCATCTCAGCTGAGATCAGCACCATGGCTAATTTTGAAACAGGTTTCAGGCTTGCTTCTGGTTGAAAGAAATTGTGTGAATTTTGGCTAAATTATATAAATATTAGACATTTTGGAGCATGTAGCATAGACTATGAAGTGTTCCTGTTTTTCAGATTGTGTTTTCAGTTAATTTTTTTTCAAAAAGTTAACTGCAGAGAGTGGTGCTCCTCAGCAAACACCCCAAAACCCACAGGAACTGCAAAGTGAAGAGACATTTCCCCATCACAAATCTGGCCTGGGCTAGGAGCTTGTTTAAGTATTATCATATCCAAGTAGATTGGTATTACCTCCTACATTAACCCTAAATATCAGAGATCTAAAAGGTGTTTACAGAGCACAGATCTGTTTCCTAGACAAAACCCCAAAATATTTGTACATTTGAATTTCGTATCCCCTGGATTGTGAAGATAACCCTTCAAACCCAAGCTGGAGTGTAAATTAATATAATGAGGCCTTCCTTAGGCTGCAAGGGCAGCTCAGTTTCTCAAGATGATTTCCAAGCCTTTTCTGCTCAGGGTTGCTTTTGCTAACCAGCAGTGTCACAGAGTTAACAAGACTGTTCAGTTTTTACTGCTGCTATTCAAAAACCCGTGGGAGGCTGCACGACTGATGAGAATATCAATTTTGGGCTGCTGCTTAGGAAAGCCAAGAGCAGAAGCAGAGCTAAGGTACAGCTGTAATGGTATTTCTGAAAATTGCTTAATAATAGAAGGAAATTGGAAAGATGATTTAGATTAGCCTTAAAGGGTTTTTTAAAAAAGAAATTTTAAAGTGTTGTTTCCCACCCAGCAATCTGTCAAAACTGGCCAATTAATGAAAGTGTACTGCTGTTTAGCAGTAAAAAAGCCTATTTATGCCAATCTTTTAAAAACTGATACAAATTGGGTCATCTAGGAAGAAGGAAACGCACTCTAAGAAATGTGAATAACCTTGAAGATGTTTTGAACAGTGACCTAGCTTCCTTCTTCCATTAGGTCACTGGGTGCAGCAGAGCTCAAGGTCATACAGGCCTGACTGGTTTGCATAAACATGGACTTAATGCTTGTGTTTAATGCAATTTTTTTCTTAAAAGACAAGTTTGAATTATAAGGCTTTTTCTGTGTTCACCATTCCCTTCAGTACAAGTGAAAGAGAAACAGCATCCATTGTCTGAGAGCTGATTTGTGGTTCATTTTATCTTGTAAATTTAGTTTTTTCATCTATAAACTGACAAATAAAAAATTTCAGTCTAATAAGTGGCAGCTCTCAGGCTCAGTTCCTAGATACTAAAGTTAAAATAGCAAGTTTTAACAGCTTGAACTGTGAATTGCTGAGTGTCCTTTGTGTGCTTTTTGGAATATTGTTGTTTTTAATAGGAGTGTTGGTAAAGTTCCTCTCCCAGTGGCACCTTGATCAAGGCATAAAGGCTGGGGTGGAGGTGGGACCTTGAACAGGTGCTCTGAAAATGCTTTTTTGATTATTTTATGAGATATCACTCAATTCTGGTTTGTTTTCAAACCTGCTTTCCACTGACCTGAATGGCATCAAGTAAGCCTGATGAGCTTTATCATTTGTGGCAGTAAAATAGAAATTAAAACTAAAATAGTGAGAGCCACCTCTCTGCAGGATTCCTGTGCTCTCCTCTCCTGCCTGGGAAGATGAGCAGGGGTTGGGGAGGTTTTGGCATCTGTTTCTGAGGCAGGGAGAGGTCTGAGCTTGGGGAGGGATGAGCAGAGCTTGTGGGATCAATAGCACTGTGAAACCTGTGCTCTGGCCTGATTACTCACTGGAGCACAGCAAAATACTTCTGCACTAGTCATCAGTTGTATGCTCATTATTCAGGGTTGTGTTTGTTGGGTTTACATCATTTTATGTTGGAATAAATAGAGAAAGCAGAGGGACTTTATGATATTAAAAAGCCTTTATCTACAGAGGATCCTTAGAATAAATAGGAAAATGGGAAGGTTTTGTAGTGTTAGTGTTTCAAGTTGTATTTAGCCTTTCTTTTTTAAATTCAGGATCTTAACCCTGGGGATATAAGGTTTGCAGCATAGATGTGGGGAAGGAGCTGATTTTTCATGTTAAAGAAACTGTAATTTAAATTTTTTTTTTACTAATTAATAAATTTGAGTCCAATAATATAACTACAGAAGAACAACAAGCCAATTTTTAATATTTTTTTCTTCCAGAGGTGCATTAGATGCCTTGGGATTGCTTTGCTCACTCAGTAGGTGCCCAAATGCTGATTGGAGTGGCTTGGCCTGCCATGGCTATCCTAAGAGATAGAAATCCAGCAGGTTGAACCCTTGTTACATCCTCTTTGTTAGAAAATGTTTTCATTTTAGGTCATCATAAATAAATCTATTTGAGTTTTTAGGGGTAAAATGTACTTAAAGAAGGCGCTGTCCTCTAAATCAGACTCATTGTTTATGTGGTAATTCTTGCACTTAGTTAGAAATACAGATGTGCTTTAAAAAGTTGAATTAGACCACAGGGCTTATGTCTGTCAAAGCTGAGGTTGGCTGTAGTTTTGTGCAGAAATTCAAATTCTTGTTTTGAATATGCCTGTATATTCAAGTGTATGCCTGTAATATTCCATCTACTGTTGTCAAAGGGCTGAGCTAAATTTGGCTCAGAGCCTTGGCACGTGTCTTTCTTTCCATGCACACACAGGCACCCTGACAGCAGAAGCGCAGGGACATTCTCTGTGTGCCATGGCAGCATTTCTGCTCAATAAAACACCTTGGTTCTCATTTCCTGCTCGGTGGCAAGCCTGGAACTGCTCCTAGGTGCAGCCTGGCTCTGGAATAAAGCTCAGCTGGGCTCCCCGTGCCTGCTCTGCCCCAGGTGGGGACTCGGTGTAAACTCTGAAATTTTCAGCTAACAAGGTAAAAGGATTGATCTCAGCTGCTCGTTCCAAACGCTATTTCAGCCTGCCACGAGAGGGTGCTCCAATGCCTTCATTTATCCCTTGCTAAAAGGTTTTTCCCACTAAGAAAAGTGGGGTGTGTTATTTAACAATACTGTGTTGCAGTGCTTTAAGTAAGTGTTGGGTTATGAAAGCAGGCAGGACCCACACAGCAAAAGGCAGATGTGGCTGTATTGAGATGTAACAATACATGTTTATTTTGTTTTTGCCATTAAGAGCTGGGCTGTTTCCCTTTTAGTTGTTTTGTTTCTGTTGGGCTTTATCCTAAGTTAACTTCATCTGCCAGCAAGGGAAGTTTCCCAACTTGTTTATGTGCAAGCATGCAGACAGCTTTTGTGCATGGAAGGACATTAAATCTGATACTTTTGCTAGGTAATCTGAGCACTCAAATTAAGAATCACTTCTCTTTGCTTCTGTGCACTTCTCATCTGTAAAATTACAATTATGCTTGCTTGGTTTATGGAGCTGTTTAGACTTAATTTTGGCACAAACAAATCCAGTAAAGCTGTCTGCAGGCTAAATTAAATGTTCAGTCATACACTCTTGTCTCATCCTGTAGGCTTTAGAGAAATGTGTTTGTTGTGGCTCTAGCCTGTATTTCAAAACATTTGTGGCGTGGTAATAGGTCCAAGGGAAGGGTAATGTTTGTATTAATTGTTGGACTTGAAAAGGAATCCCAAAGCACAGCACTTTGCTCAGTGTTATCTCTCAAATATCCATAAAGAGACTGAAGCTCCAGTGAATTAAAACAGAGGGAGAACTGTGGAGTAATGGCTTTGGCTGCCCAGCAGTAGGGAAATGCAAAGGGAATTGCAATAAAGCATTCATGCACTTGGGCTGGTGCCTGGGAAACAGGATCTCTGCAAGGACATCCCAAACCTGCTGTTAAGGGCAGGTAATTACCAAAAAATAAAATCACCTGACACAGCAGTGGGGTTAGCCATTGACTGCTAAGTTGTTACACTAAACTGGGATGCATTTGTGTTTTTCTAAAAGTCATGTATTAATACAAGCCAGTGAAAGGCCATGCTGAAAGAAACACATTAATCAGTCCTAAACCTGCCTCCTACCAAGGAGATATGAAAACCTGTTTAAAATACAACCAAGAGAGACTTCCTATCTTGTATATTGTCATGCAAAAGCAAAGGCATGACTTCTGGCATGCTGTAGATGCCCTTTTATTCTCCCACAAACTCTCCTAACTTGCTACAAAGTTGAGATCTTAGATGCATTTCAGGCCTTGGCATCTGGTTTTTTATTACATCATCCTCCCATCTATTCTTCCTCTCACAGAAAAATACTCTTCATCACACAGTTACCCCTGAGCTGCAGGGAGATGGGCTTGTAATGTTTGAAACCTAATAAAGGCTATTGGGCAAACAACACCTCTGTTCACAGTTAGTAGAGAAGTGGGCTTTAGTACATAGAATTTACTGTTTTCATACACCAAAGTGAAGGCTGCAACTCCAAGGATTGCTCCTGTGCTTTCAGAAATTAGATAGTGGCCCTTGGGAAGTGTCATTCCATGGACAATATGTGTGAAATGAGGGTGCTTGAGGCTTAAGGGGAAACAGAATTGAATGTCCAGGAATTTATGCTGGTGACTAAATAGGAAGAAAGATTCCCTTTCCTCAGAGCATTTAGCATTCTTACTCAGCTGGTGTCTTATTTGGAGCCATATCTATTCTGAAAATGGAACAGTTGATGCACAATGTCTTTCTCTCTGACTGTGTGCTCCTAATTTGTTCCCAAATTCTTTGGCTTTGCTGACAAAAGATGTCAGCTCTAGAACCTGGAATACAGATGTGCAGGAACTGGAGAAAATAATTTCTCCCTATGAGGGTACCATCTCTCTCTCTCCCTCTCTCTCTATATATACATACATACACATATATATAAGATACTAGCATGAGTAAAAATCTCTGCAGTTAGGAAAGCTATTTTCCACAACAGTTAACTATTTAATTTTTTTTTTCTTCACTGGCAGAGCAGTCAGTTTTATCAAAGGAAGACTGTTTTGTCACACAGATAAGTGAGTCATGAGCACACAAGATGGTTTATGCAGCACATCTCTAGCAGGACTATGGATGCAGCACCCTTTCCACAGGCCTTTTTTCCAAGTTTGACTATAGAGGCTTTCTGTTATGCTTTGCCCCATGGCAAGTTTTTTAACCTTTTTTGATGCTTGAACTCAAAGCTGTTTATTTTAATCCTACTTCATTAGTGCGAGTAAGAGTAGGAGTTTTTGTTTAGGCATCATCAATAGTTGGGACAGTAGCTGTTTTCAGAGTCTTTTATGACTTTGATTGAAAGTGTTATTTATTAGTGTGAAGGTTTTGTAATGAAAGCTCTGAGTATTGCACTTTAGGTAGGATCACTGATCAACACCAACTTGAGTCCTGCTCTGGAAGCCATAGCTTCCAGATATTTAGGAAATTACTTTTGCTTTGCTTTAGACCTCCTTCATAGCACAAATTTATCCTACTACTCTGTAGGGCTGTCAAAAGAATAAAATACCAAAACTGCAAGACACTCAATATATATCAAGTGCTACAAAAATATCCTGTGTAGTATCAAGCCATAATATTAGCATGCCCTGACTGAGAATGTTGTGTGGGCTGTGAATTTAATGTGTCTGAGAATAGGCATTTACTGCTGGGTAGAGCCTGGTTAGCAGCAGTGAGAGGAGTCACCCACAAAGCAGGTACAGCCCCAGCAGAAGTCTGGGATTTAATACATTCTCCTGCTCTTCCTTCCTTTCATTGCTCATAAAACATTTCAGCAAAACTTGTGGATCTTACTGTTTAGTTACCTGAGCAGGGGAGATGGTTACCTGCTAGAGGGTTTAGAAATAAATCTTACTAGAATTCGTATCCTCAATGGAAAAACATCATTGCCTCTTGTGACAAATCTAGAAGGCAATGATTCAGATTTAGCAAACCTCATAGTTTGGGATGAAATACTCATGCTGCTGTTTCCTGACTGCCTCTTGACTAAAAGAAAATCAGTGGGTGGCAGGTGAGCCCTCTCAGCTTTGTATGGTAGCCCTCATGCAACTTTAAATCTGAAAAAAAATGTGCCTGCACACCTCATTGCAAGGATGAATGCCTGGTCCTTGCTTCTAGAGACAGCTGCACAGCCAGCACATGTGTCTGCACCATGATCCCACCCCAAAGCTCCAGACAAAAGCAGGAGAGGAATCCCAACAGCTGCAGAAGGTTCAGTTTATGAGTCTTAATTAGGGTTAGGAGGTGGTGGAGGTGTTTCTTTTCATAATTGTCTAGTGATGGTTGGAAGGGCTCCAAATCCCAGTTCAGGTTGTCTGGGCAATGCTGTGTCTTCACAGGGGAGGAGTTCTGAGCCTGTGTTACTGCCACATCCCTCTAAAAATACAGAATGCTTTTATGGACCATAGGGTTTTTCTGTGCCCTACCAGGGTGCTCTTAGTTCTCCTTCCTCTTTTCCCCGCCCAAGTTACACATGTTTTTGCACAGCCTCATTTTTCCACTTGTGTTTTTTCTTTGAGAGGAGGGTACCACCCTTGCAGCTCTTATGACATTGGCAAAACTCCCACAAAAACTGGTTTGAGTCCTCCACACCCAGACCTGGTTATTTTTCCTCATCAGTTTAAAAGAAAAACCTGTATTTTATGTATTTGTCTTAGATTACAGCAGCCACCTTCATGCACTAAAAACAAAGCCAAGACTGTCAGTTTTCTATTTTACCTGTCATCATGTAGGATGCCCTACCCTTGCTTTAGAAACAGAATCATTAGACTCATATATTTTGAGTAACTTAGTTTCAACCCTGCTTCTGCAGCATGTATCTTTTGTATGAAGTCTGTTATAAATAATCTGCCTGTAATATTCACAATACATAGTTTCTAAAAGATTGACTAGGAATTTTCAAAATAAGAGGAGTAGTTTGGGGGTTTTTTGGTTGGTTGGTTGGGTTTTTCCCCCTGTGATAGGGAGGAGTTATAAGTTGATCTAGGAAGTACCTGATCTCAAAGTAAAGTTTTACAGGATATTGCCTACTTGTATCCTGGACATCTGAATAGCAATGTGATAAGGCTGAATGGATGGGAACTTGTCAAAAAAGACCAATATTTGTGCCCAAAGAGTCTAGTTCTGCCAATGAATCTGTTAGTCTGGTTTTGTAGTAATTAGGAACGAAGTTCAGAATCTAGTTCTGCCAATGAATCTGTTGGTCTGGTTTTGTAGTAACTAGGAATGAAGTTCCTACCCTGGTAATCTTTCACTGCATTTTCATGAGACCCAATTCAGATGTGGAAGTTTTACTGAGTTTGACATTGCTGGGAAGAGGAGAACCATCCCAGATTAGTCAGTCCTTCTGAGGGCTGATTCCACTCACTGCATTTGCTCACAACTATTTGATGTTTGCCATTACTCAGTCTCTGGCATCAGAGCACAAGGTGTGACCCTGTGTGTTTAAGTCACTGATCTTTTTAGAGGGAAAAAATCAAAATCTTGCTTTATGCAGGTTCCTGCTGGATGTTCTCCAGGCTGTCATTTTTTGTCTATCAGTCATTGATTTGGGTGCTGTTCAGAGGCTTTCCCTTTTTGGGGCACTATTCATGATGAAAGCATGACCTTGAGGGGTGTTGGTCCCACAGCCTCTGCTGATGCATCGTGCTGGAACTTCAGCATCCTTGCTGGAGGAACTTAGTGTGCTGGGTGCTTCCAGTTTACACCTCTTGGGTCAGTTTATCAGGGACTGATCATACAGGATTTTAAAAAATTTAACATTGTTATGCATGTGTGGTTTGTTTTAGACTTAGACACTTAGCTCCCAAAGCAGCAATAAGTCCATATTTCCTTGCCTCACTATTTTTGACAGTTTTGGCACTTGCTCAGCTCTATAACCTATCCAGGTTACTTCTAAGCAGCAGCAGCTCTGTTATATTGCCTTTTAAGTGCTTAAAGTAGCTTGCAAATAGGGAGAAGACAGTTTCTGGCAGTGATGTAGATGAACAGGAAACATGTCATTAATTCTAAAGACCCTTCAAATAACTTCCAAATATTAATTAGCTCCTGATTCTTCTAAGCAAAGTCCTTCTAAGCTAAAAACCCATTTTAAACCTGAAGCACAGCAGCTTTTAGTCAGGAGTTAATGGGATCTGCCCCTGGATGCTCCATGGCTTGCCAAGGAGCAGCTCCTGGGCTGAGGCATGACTTGGAGTTTGCCTCAAGGGTACTTTTTCCAAAGAAATTTGCAAATTAAGTACCAGTCACAGCAGCTTGGAATTCCAAAAGAGAACTGCCCTGAAGGGCAAGTTTAGTGGCATCTCCAGAAGCTGGAAGTGGCTGACTGGCTTGTAGTAAATAAGGGGTGTCCATAAGGGTGGGGTAGAGAAGCCCTTGGCTGGAAACGGGATCTGCACGGGATGGTAAATGTTCTGCTTTCTAACTACTGTACTGAGGAGAGCTATGGTCATTTAAATATCTTCAAAATACAGCATTGCCATAGGTAACTGCTGTTAATAATAGAAATGAAACTGAAAGGTCTCCCAAGCTGCCAAAAGCTTTGGAGTGGCATTAATTTCCAGTACGTGGACAAAAGACAGAAGACAGGATCCCTTTGCTGTAAGAGGCTGAGTCAGAGTGAGTACAAGTTCCCCATGACTTTTGGTTGCTTTAGTAGCTGATTTAGAGCAGTTTGTACTTTGAGAGGCTCAAGAGAGAATGTTTTGAGAGGAGCTGCCTGTTGTCTTGGGATTTCCAACTTCAAGACAGCACCTGGTGTGCTGGTAGAGCCCAGCAGTGAGCCCTGATCCCCCTTTGTGTGGCTGGGTCCTGCAGGGATACAATACAGCCCTGTGTAATCCAAGCAGTCAGCTGTCTGACAGCCAATACAGGCCAGCAACAACTGGGAATGTTTTTCTGTGGAGTGGGAGGAAGAAGGAATGAGGTGGAACTCTGTCAAATTAGAAAAAAGAAAATATCTCAGTTGAGCAAGAGAAAGGGACCTTTCTTGGCCTTTCAGACCAGAAGATATGGGGATGCTGCAAGTTGGCATAGCCAGACTTTGGTCTCAATTTCAGTTTTAAATGGACATTTCATAAAACAACACTCCCAAATGAAGCAGCTCCCTGGAGGCAGCTGTATGGCACAACTGGCAAAAGTCTTGCCATGGATGTAGCAATGCCCTTCTGGCAGAGCCTTTTATTGGAAAAGCATCTTGCCGTGCCCAGTAAAATCACCCAAACTGCTGTTGTGGATGGATGCAGTTTAGGAACTAAGCACTGCTTTCCAGAGCAAGAGGAAACCAACTGCTGAGTGAGGCACAATGTTACACCTCCCACTGGGAATTTCCAGCCCTTTCCCTCTTCCTTCCTCCCTCAGAATATATATAGTAAATACACTAAATTAAGCCCTGGGGGAGGTGGCTCCCAAAGGCAGGAGCTGTAGCAGAGGCTGAGTGGCCCCAGTTAAAAGTGGCTGACAATACCATGGCCAATGCTGGGAGCATCCCAGTCATACCACCCGGCCTGGCAGCAGGGGAGATGTCTCAGACAGCTATGCTGGTATTGAGTGGGAGGAAAGCTCCTTAAATAGCCACCAGTGGCTCCTGTTCCTCAGTGTGTCAACACTAAGTTGTTGTTTTATTCTCTGAACAGGAAAAAGTAGTCAAGTCATTGTGTGGCAAGCAAGTGATAGAAATGAAATAATGTTTTTTGCTTTTTCTAGCTGCTGGATCTGTTTTAGCACACAGCAGATACTTTCCTAGTCATTTTGCATTTCTACTCAAAAACCTCCAAGGAGCAGATGAAAACCAGAACAGAAGAGGAATAGATTTGGGTAAAATCAGGAGAGTACCATTCTATTGAACCTCATCACTGACTGCTCCAAAAGAACTTATCTAGGTTTTGGGTTTGGAATACCTGCGTTTTGAGGGGGTAAGGCAGCATTGGTACCTTCCCCATCATTGTTAATCTTAGTATGTGGTTAAATTACAGTTCATAATCCATTCTTGAAAAGCCTTACTCTTAATATACCTTACACTGTCTGCTTGTTCTTATTCCAGGTGAATGGCAAGTGTTGTTGTGGTGCCAAATCAATAAAATAGAATTTCATTTAATTAATATTGTCTCACAGCCCATTACAATCCTAGATAATTCCAAACAACTGTTTTCCTCTTTCAAATTTCCCCAGCAACAGGAGGGGATGTTGGCAGTGGTATGGAAAAACAAACCATTAGTATTCAGGTTAGCATTGTAAATTGGCAACAGATCTCAGCTCTTTAGGGGATTTGTCTTTTGACAAATTGTTAGATAAATCTGAAATTGTAACTAGCTCCCTTGTGATGTTTGTTTGTCTGTAGGCCAGATTCTGTCCTTGCTAGCCAAATTGAAGGTTAATCTAAGTATTTTCCATGTAATTTCTGCTTTTTGAAATGGCAGTCATGAACCTAGGAAAGAGATGTGGCCTAATGTGTCTGGGGAATTAAGTTACTCATTTCCACACTGTTGTACTTTGTTTGCTTTTCTTTACTGCTCTGAAAACAAATTAGTAGAAAAAACATCATCTGCAGGATGGTTTTGCTCTCTTGGCATCCAGGGAGAGCCAAGTTTTCCTCCTCCTGGGTTATTTCTCCCTAGAGCAAATGATGCTTTCTTTAACTAGATGACTTCTAGCGTCCTTTGCAAGGTAATTTTTATCTTTTTTTTAAAGTGCTCCTCACCTTAGGAGAGCAATATCTGCTGACTTAACCAGACCATACACTACCAACCACTGCTTGTAGTATATTACTTGTTGGAAGACCTCAATTTTTTTAGTGAATAGGGTCTAGAAATTCAAAAGCTCTCAAACAGGAATAAAGTCTTTTACTCAGCTTTCTAACTTTCCTTAAATTCAACTCTTTGTTGGTTTTTTCTTTTTAATTAAAAGCAGACAAATGAGATGAAGAAGAAAGCAAATGGCAAGTGCTAAACTTGCAGGAGGTTGAAGAAGCAGAAGAGGATTCAGTGTGATCATGTAGAAGGTGGAACCCTGAGGAAAATGGTTCTGCCTTTGCATGTGAGGTATTAAGTTCTGAGCTGCTCCTGTAACAACAGGAATACATTTCTGAGCCTTAATAAGACTTATCATGACAACATTTATAGGCTCCCTTCAGCCTGGAGGAGAGGTGGCTGAGGTAGAATGAGAGAAGGGCTTATAAAAATCATGAGTAGCAGAGAAAGCACCTGCAGGTACTGATCATTTGGGATTTGCCTTGTAGAGACTGAGCATCAGCAAATGAAATTAGGAGATGTACGGAACAGTCAGAGCCTGTTCTTTGTTCTGCAAGGTGCTGTGAGCTCTTGATACTGTGGCAGCAGGATTTTGTTTATGTGTGAGGTTAGCTTGCAATACTTCAGACAGCAACTGGACAAAATAAGGCCTGTCAGGAAGTTTAACTGCAACAACACAAGCTCTGGCTCCAAAACACCTCGAGTGCAACATGTTGGAGGCTTGGAAAGTATTCTGGAATTATATGATTACCCTTTTGCCAGGCAGGATGCTGGGCTGTAAGTGACCCAGGACTGTGGTTGTTGTGTGCCTGAAGAATCCTAGTTGTCAGCTGGCTGACTTGCTTTTGACATATTTAAGTGTTCTGCTAAAAATGAGTGTTCTGCTATCATACTTCCGTTAAATGTTCTGTAGTTTTGATGTTAACAGTCAAAAAGTGCTCTACTCCCTAAAAGATAATCCAGAACTTGTAAAGCATCTTTAGTAGCAGACAGATAAAATGTGTATCTTAACTGCATAAACTCCATCAAGTTTAATACATTGGCTAGTCTTACCTCTCTTGAAATAATTAAAAAATTATTGTTTCTTCTATTATTCTGTCTTAAAATATTTGATCTACTGAATAATATCCATTACAAACATACTAAATTATATAAACATTTTCAACCCAGCTCCACTTTACTTATGCACAATTTTGTCTATTCACCTGCTGTTATCTTTCTTTGTAATAAAATTGATTTCATTTCTACATCAGCAAGTCAAACCTTTTGTAGTTTTAAGTGCTTTTAGGGGTGCTGAACCTGCTGAGTCTTACATTGGCTTCCCTTCCTTCAAAGCTGTATTAATTCTTCCATAACCCAGGAAGGATTTTCCAAAGACATTATTTCAGGGAGTACATTCTTGACTTCATACTGAATTCAGATACTGCAGTTAGATTTGGAAAAGCAAATGCAGTGACACAGCCTGAAACTGCAAAGCTGTGGCAGCACTGGGCTCAGAATTCTCCCTCTGGAGAGGCTGGGTTTGGAATTCTCCCTCTGGAGAGGCTGGAGCTCGTGTTACCCTGCTCCCTGAGCAGCTGCTGGGCTGGTGCTGGTGAATGGAGCCCCTTGTCTGCTCGCTGGAGCCAATGACAAGTGTCTGGCTTTCACCGAGGGGAAGCGGTTCCGCAGCCGGAGCTAAGTTTAGTGCCATGGATTTGTTCATCTGACTTCACATTCCCGCTGCCCCCCCTGCAAGGAAATCAGGCCAGAGGGCTGAGGAGGAGCAGGACAACTAAACCTGCCTCAGCCAGGGCTCAGCTGGATGTCAGGGGATTTCCAGCTTAGGAGTTTTCCCTGGTTCTGAAGTTCACAACACGACATGCAATTTTTGGGCAAGTATTCACGCTAAAGCTCAGCTTTTCTTGGAGGAAAGGAAACACTTGGTTGTTTTCTAAGACAAATGTATTTCAAAGGAGGCAAGATCACAAGGGTATTTTAGTCAAATGAAGTAAATATTCTAAAAAGGATCCCCCTTCTTTGTTCAACAGAAGAAAATGGCTGTGGACAATGGTTTGAACAGCATATTGGTTGCTGACAAATGAGGTTGAGAGTTTTGTGATTTATTTTTAGCTGGAGAATTTTTTTTTAAAACAGAAGTACTGTGTAGCCTTGGCAGTTGCTGCATATTCGGTGTGGGTGGATGGAACTGAGAGATCACATCTGTGCTAAACAAGCGTTTTGGGATTCCATTAAAAAATTAAACTCATGTACTGGAAACTGAAGCTGTACCAGCTCATCTGGGGAGCTCTGCCCTCCGAATATCCTACACAAGGTAAGCACTGCTGCCTGCCCAAGGCACTTGCAAAAATACTTGGCCTCAAGATATGACATCAACTCGGATTTGGGCTATTAGAGACATTTTCTTTCTCTCCTGACATTACAGGTCAATGAGTTAATCTCTATCCTTTCCTTCCAAGTTTTCCTTCTAACTAAAAAGGCTAAAAATAAATTTCAAAAAGGCAGCTGAGAAACAGTTTAATGTGGTTGTTGATCCAAGTGCTGAGTCTAAGGAGAGTACCTAATACTGTAAGGTATCTAATAAGATGTAATTATGTCACTGGGAAAGCAGCTTGGACATTTATATCATGTTAGCTCAAAGGTCTGATCAGTTAGTGCTTTACAGCTGCAAAATAAACCTCTCTCCAGCTAGACTTTGTGAGTGTGGGTATTTCTGGTTTATTCAGAGATCAGCTGAGCTGTGATTTCTCAAGCAGCCTTTTTGCAGAAGAGCTCTTACTGCAAGTGTTTGTGTTGCACTGTGTGTAAATAAGTACCCAAGTGATTTGCTTAGAAGTAGATAATATCTGGCTTTGATGTGGCCAGTAGTAGCAACTCCCCAGGAATTCTGTTGCAGTGAAGTGTAATCCCCATTAAGCAACTTCTCTCCCAAGGTACTGATTTAAAATAGTGCTAAATGACTTGCTGTAAGCTGGCGTGTGTTTGGCCATCCCACCTTTCCTGGAGCAGGACTGGGTGACCTAATCCTCCTCACCCTTCACACTGGAGAGGTTTACTGGAACTTGCCAGGACAGAGGAAGAATGTCAGACACTTTTGATCTACAGTTTCCCAGTTAGGTTTGAAACCTGTGTCCCTTCATAGCACTCCTTTCCCTAACTCTGACATTGTGGCAGTAGTTGCTGTCTGCTGTGGGCAGCATTCAGAGGAAGAGACTGGAGCTTCAGTACTCAATGGAAGGAGGTATGTGGTACAGAGCATTTACACTTGCTGCTCTCTGCTTGTTTCTAGACTCTTGCAGTTGCAAAGCTGACTGCCTCTATAGGAGCTGAGCAAATCCTTGGGAATTAAAGGAGCAAACACTAGGATACAATATTCACAATTTTGCAAAAGGGTTACATTTGTAGTTTTTTGTTCTAAGAACCTCTTTGTATTTAATTTTAATTACATTAAAATCTCTCTTCAGGAAAGGAAAAGGTTTTTTCCTTATCTGCTGTGCTGTTGGGTTTTGGTTCCTCATCCAGAGACCCATGTAAAGAAGTCAGACTTGAACTGTGTCTGGTCTGGTGCTTCTGACCATTCCCAGTACCTGTGCCAAGATACAGCTGTTCTACCTTCTAACAGCTGCTAGCTCCAGCTCTCTTGTGCTCACATGGGAACCTCACCCTAAAGTGCTTTGTAAATGTTTCTAAACCCCTGCATCATTTTGCTGGCTGCAGTTACCAGAATTGCTTTTCTGACAGAGTTCTGTGAAGATCTTAGAGGTGATGAGAGCCAGACTATTTGGTTAATAGTATTGTACTGAACATGATCTATACTTCATCTACTTCAAAATTCTCTCTTAAAACAGCAGAGCTACCAAATGCTGCTGTGGATGGTTCAGTCACAGCCTATACTTTGATCTATGAAGAAATTGATGCATCTTGGTTTCAAGGAATGAAGATTTTCAAATGAAGGCTTGGGAGTTTAAGCTTGATTTATTTCCTACTGGATTCTGCACCAAAAAGCTACTTCACCAGAAATTAGTTGGGGAAGAAATAGGGAAGCACTGCATTGTGTTGATAATGGGAGAAATGTGTCACTGACATCTAAGCAAAGAAATTGGCTGAGGGACACCTCTGATTGCATTAATAACCAGGGAAACAGAAGACATGCAGTTTTTCTAAAATCTTAACACAGCTAACCCCTTGTAATGTTCAGGTAGACAAACAATGTTTTGAATTCTTCATACATTGGTGGAACTAAATCAATTGAGATCAATATCTCTCTCTCTCCTTTTACCAATTAGATTCACTAACACCAAATCCCAAAACCTTGTCTTCCCTTGGATTTCTGTATTAAGCTAGCCAAGAAGCCCCTCTCCTAGGCAAAGACCTAGACACACTTTAAACCACTTTAACCCCTGTTTCATATCAGCACTTCATCATGTTGCAAAATTAATCTGTTTGCAAGGGATGAATCATATAGAGATCTCTTTCTCCATGTATTTCTCACCTGAAAACAAAGATCCCTTTTATCTATGTCAGATATATTTTGATAATTGAAGCATGACAGTGCTGCCAGCTTGAACTATTTCTTTTTATATGATGTGAGCTGTTCATGATGCAATTTTGTCACTGACTCTGAAATCTCCTCCCTTTCTGTCTCTCCCAGCCTGGTGCCATAAATAGAAACCTACTCCTTGCCCATGCCGAGTTCCTGGCTTGGAGCTGTATTTCTTGGCTTTCCTCAGTGGGTTGTTTACAATACTTCAACCTTGCCCCACTCTGTGGGAGGCCCCAGGACTAACTATGGGTCTGTGCTTGGCTCTAGCAAACCACATTATTAAGAGTCTGGTTGCTTGCAGGAGAGGAACACCTAGGAATGGCATTTAGGTAGTGCCTGCATTTCACCAAGGCCATATGTGAGCTGTCTGACCCCTTCTAACCAGTGTTTTGCCTGGCCACAGGGATGTCAGCAGAAAATCTAGGTGGTCCATTTAGGTGAAGGCTGCAGTCTGTTCCAGGCTAAAGGAAGTTCATAGGTCTGCTTCAATACTACCACATTATTAGACAGCAGAAAGTTGGCCTGTTCAGCACTGGTTGCTTTTCAGTGTGTAACTTGTCTTGAGTATTTTTGGTTAGCAGGAAGCACTGTTCAGAAACAAAGCTGCTGTAGAACTTGATACTGTTCCAATCATGTCAGCAAAATAGGAAACCCACTTGCTGCTGTGTTATCAGTTTTGTTTCCTTGTATTCATTAAGGCAGAAATCCTCCCACTACGAAGCCAGTTAAAGATCTGAAGGTCCAGTGGTGTAATGTTTTGTATGTGATGTATGTTTTGAAGGTGCAGTGGAAAATACCAATTATACCAGCACTTATTAAGTACTTGATGGTCTACTTTCCATGAGTTGATGACCAATGCCTGTTCTTTGCTGGTCTTATAAGTAAGAAAATAAAATGAGTCTGTCTATAAAACTGCATCCTACATAATTTATTGGTGTTTAGTTCAAGGACTCAAGAGGAAAATAAAATATGTGGCATGTTCAGGGATCTTGGTGGCTTTGTGTTTGAGTTGTCCCTACGTGAAAAAATACACACAAGTCTACACCCTGTGGGTTTTGTTGTATAATATATCAGATTAAGGCTGTATGCAATTACCAGTATTTGCCCCGTAAGCCTCCTTGTCTCTTTCCTTCCATTGACAAACCAGTCACTTAGGCCTATGGCAAACAACACCAAATCAATTTCAGGGCTGTATTTTCATTACCACATTCTTTTCTTTGATTAAGAGATGTTGAAATTCAGAGTATAGCAAGTTTTCTAGAAGCTCCCTGAACTATACATTACCAAGTAGCATAGTCAGCAAGATTTCCTTTTATTCAACTTTTCCCCACTGCTGGAAGAACTAGAAAAATGCTTCTAAATGGATGACTTAAGTTGTACAGGAAGGGTAGCCACTCTCAGGAAACAGCTTTGAAGGGCACCACAGGGAATAGGGTAAAGAGCTGGGAAGAGCTGCTGTGCCTGAAAGGTGGATTCTTCCACTGAGGAAGTTGAGTGTGCCAGAATTAAGATTTTATGTCATGCACTTACTGTGAAGAGCACAGGAACAGGATGCAGATGTGGTAGATGCAGGTGTCAAAGTGATGGCCTGTTGTGTAAAATATCTATCTAGGAAAATCAGTTTTAAGAGAGAGACTGGCCATCTAGAAGGCAGAAAGATGCTTGGTTTTATTCTGGCTGGGTGCTTTTGACAGGACCTTATGAACTGCTGTGTACTCTGTGTCCTTTCCACTGGAGAGCACCTTCAGGAGGGTGCCTGGAAAGAGTGTAGGCACAAAATTACTCTGCTGCAGGAGACTTACAGGCAAAATGTTTCTCACCAATAGTGCCACTGCTGCCAACTACATGGTTCCCATCAGGAGCTCTTAGCACACCAGCCAGCCATTAGGCTGTGGCTACAGACTCTTCTGACAGAGGCTAAAATTGATGGGGTAAGTAGGGATATGTGCAAAATACATTATTAATCCAATTTAACTTCCTGCTAATCCTTCTTTGTTTGAAACACCAATTACTCATCCCTTGTACTTTAACTAAGAAGTAAATGTGTTATTTTAGCTAAGGTTAGTAACTGTTACAGCTGAGGCTAATCTAGCCACAAATCCATACATAGCTTGCCCTTTCCTGGTACCATTTTAGGTAAGGGTGATTGTCACAAAGCTTGTCCTTGTCTTTCTGAAGCTGTGCTGGCTTTCTCCACAAATTCTGATTATTCTTTGTGTATCAACAGATATGCTAAGCTTAGTACAAATGCCAGTGTAATTCAGAGTACTTGGAGCAAATGCAAACTGAGAAAACAATAAACTGCAAGAAGCAAAACAAAGAAGAAAAGAGAGAAAGCCTAGGAGCTCTCAAGTAAAGGTGTCTCGACGTCTGGCCACTGGGTAGCATGCTGCAGGATTCACTGAGCTTGGTTTTGGAAGAGGAAGAAAAGAGATCACCCCCTTGTCAGAACTTAAGGAACAACAATATTCAGGTGTCCTAAGCTAATTCTTTGCCTAGTTAGTTTTCCACAAATGTTGGTTGTTGGTTGCAGGGGAAATAACTCTTGTCAGAAGCAATATGGGAAAGGCAACTCCTCATCATCACAGCATCTCCACAGTTCTATATACACTTTTTCTACATTCACAACCTTACAAAACACAGATATTTGGAATAAGCCTGCTTGCTTACCTTTAGTCTGGTTTGAGTCATCATGACACAGTGCAGCTGCCCCATCACAGAAGGTGAAGTTCACAGATCATGGAAGTGCTGCTTTCTTACCTCACTGGACTACAGCAGCTCCTCTCCCCCTACCAAAGCCTAAACCACAGACTTCCCTTTCCCTGCTCCCTTTTATACCCCTCTGCAGGCCCACCACCCTCCCAGGTGTGAGAATGCCCTGGTGAGTGCTGGTTTGTTAACCCTTCCATGACCAGGAAGGAACCTGTCCTGCCACAAGGCAGCTCTACTAGAAAACCAGGGCTTTTAAAGAATTCATCAACCAATCTGGGGGGTTTGAGAGGTAATTTGATGGAAACTGTCCCAAATGTAATTAAATCAGCAAATGTGCAGCTCAGACTGAGTGTACTGTGCTGGCCTTGCTTTCTGTGTCTTTCTGAGTTCTTGACACGTCCAAGAGTGTTCATGTGCTCAGTGTTTGTACCTCTCCAAGATGTGGGTTTTCACCAACATCATTTGCTGTTGATTCCTGTAAGTAGAGCTCCAGCAGTGGTATGTGGAGTGGAAAAGTGAATCAATCTGGGCGGTCCCCTTAATGGGTGATCTGTTTTGTAATTTGTGCGAAGGAATTTCTCCAAGGAAACTGTTTGCTTTCTTCCCAAACACTTTGTTACCTAACTCATAGTGGAACAAAACTCTGTCTCTCCAGCTCATCTCAAAGTTGTTTCAACTTGCAGTCCAGTCCCCACATCCTCTGTGTGTTGAGCAGTCCTGGAAAGCTCCACCCTCCCATCCAGTTAATAACCAGTTAGCCCAGGGTCTGATTTTCCAGTCTCTGCTCTGCCTGCCTGGAAACACTTCCTTTCCCTTGGCCCCCGGCCTTGCTGGCAGTGACTGCTGTGTGTGGAGCCCTTGTGCTCAGCCCAGCACTGGTGGTGCCAAGCAGCCTCTTTGCTCTCTGGGCAGCACAGAAAATGAGTGTGGGGACAGTCCTGTTCCAGTCCAGCAGCTATGGGAAGGAGGGCAGGCTGCTCTGCTGCCTCAGCGAGGGCACCTCTGAACCCACTGTGAGCTTCACAGGTAGGATGCTCGGGGTGGAATCCTGTCCTGTCCCTTTCCTGTGTTTGTCCAAGTGCTTCAGTGAGGATGAGGTCCTTTCAAGTTTGTCTTGTAGTATGAGGCCAGCCACAGGCAGGTGTGAGATTGCCAGCTTTTATTGGGATTTTAGGATTAGTGAAATGCTTCTTTTCTATGAGCAGTTACACAGTATTTCAGAAATAGAGACCACTTCAGCACCTAATGTGACTCTGAAATTTAAAATTTAGCATATTCTGCCTCCTGCTCTGAGACCAAAGAGATTAGTAATTATAGTGTTTGAGACCAAAGAGATTGGTAACTGGAGTGTTTGCAGCAAAGGTGGGGGACAAAGCCCCCCCTCACATGGTGGCTGGATAGGAAAGCTTTCATATCCGGAGAGAGGCAAATTGTATTGTGGGAATAAAGGAAAGGAAGGAGATGGATGAAGCATAACCTCCTTGTGTGACTGTGTATTACTTGCTCACTAGGTGATGATGTAAGTTTTCCATTGCATGGGAAATGAAGGTGATAATATAAGATTTATGGTTAGCCTTGAAAAGGAGCTGATATAAAATGGAATTTCCCAGCTCATTTCCTGACTTTTGGTGCGGACTGAGCTCACAAACTGTTTGGCTGGAGGGGCAGCATTGGTGGCATGCTTTGGTTATCTCTGTGGTGATCATATTTCTGTCTGTGATGGATGGTGTAGATACCTCACTGTATGGAACAGCGTGGGCTGGTATGGAATTATAACCTGCAAGAAATACTTTTGTAACCTGGTAAAAACCCCTTTAGGTGTTGGGTAAGCTTTACAGTTATTTAGGCATTCAGGTCACTTTAACAAGTGAAGGAAGTTAGTGAGACATGAACTCTTAAAAGCATTTGATTTTTAGGTAATAAGATTTTTAGGTAAGCACTGTAGCTAAGTGATTGAAGCTTCTCATCAAACATTAACTTATGGCTTTTTTGTACATCAAGTGGGTGTTAAGAACTTGTGCCAGCCTCCCAGGCATTCCCAAGAAAGGGCTAAGAGTCCCACATCTGCTTTGACTCCCCTCTGCCAGTCCAGCACAGCCCCACACGTTTCCATGTGGGCAGAACTCCTAGTACTGAGCAGGTGGCATTTCTGCTGGCTTCACCTTGCAGAGGGCTCAGCTGGGCACAGGGCTTGCTGCAGCACCTCTGGGGCTGGGCTGGCCCTGGGCTGCTCCAGGCTATCCATGGCTGCATGGATGAGCACTTAACTTTGGGCTTGGCTGCTCAATGTGTGAGCTTTTCTGGCTGGAGAAGGAAACTTAAAGGATGCTTTGACTTAGAATAAATGCTATATTTTTGTTTAAAGCCTTTCACTGGTTGGCAGATACATAATTGAAAGTAAGAAGGTAATTAACACCATTAAAGGATTTTTGAGCTGAAAAGTTGGGATTTTTTTGGAAGTTACCTACTTTTGTGTTTGCTCTCTAGCAGAGATGTGTAAGTCAGGGTTCTCATACAGCACATTTGACTTTGCTTAAAGCACTGAAACACTCATAACACAACTCACTGTGGAGCATAAAGAATGTATTATTAAATTAAATAGTATTTTTACTCCATAAAGAGAGCTGGATTTAGGAACTGGTGTTCTTTCATGGAGCTGAGTATGCACACATCCAGCCCCAAGAAAATACAGTGGGATGTTGGCAGCCATGCTGTAATGTAGGTGGCTGAGCACTGGGATTTCTTATTTTCCATGATAGCTTCCAGCCTGATGGGTTAACATCTTGTAAAACTAATTGCAGTTGAAAGTTAGGAATAAGAAGTGTGTGTAAATATTGCATCTGCAGGCAGTGCAATCAAGGAACTGACATTTTGGTGCCTTAGTCTGTAGGCTCTTCTTTTTGTGCTAGGAGAACCTTGACAGAAGGCTACTTTTAGGTTATTAAGGAATTGCAAGGTGAGCAGGTTATGCAAGAAATAGAACTCTGAATAATTACCAGAAATGCAGTCAAAAGCCACTTAGCTAAGTTTAAAATGGAAACAGAGCAAACCTCAACCACTTACTTTCTCATATACTTACAGTACAGTTAAAAAATTACATTTTAGGCTGGAAACCCCCCATAGTCCTCATTTTCCAGGCTTGAGCTCTGGCCTGTGACACAGATGTGGCACATTACTGTGCCTGATACATGGCACAGGCTTGTTCCTGTTTTGTGTCTCACTGACTTCCCAGTTTTCCTGTCCTGTGCTGCATTTGAGCTCTTTGTTCCTTTTTCAAGTGCCTTACAGAGCAGCTCTTGCTCATGAGTGTACATCTCAGGGGCCTGTGGAGAAGGGGGTAAGTGTAGCCATACACACATTCTCTGGCAGTGTCTGCTTAAAAACTTCCCAAGCCTGACTTCTCAGCCATCAGAAATGGGCCAAACCAATGTCTGTTAGACAAAGAAAGCCTCTGATTTTTTTAGAGAGAACTTTTTATGTTTAGTGCATTTAATGAAATCTCTTTGCAGTATACATTTCTCTAAGTAAGTTCAACTAGAGAATTCAGAAGTAGATATTGGGACAGGGACTTAAAACTTTGCTGTCAGAGAAAAAATATATAACTTTAATAAGTATATACCTTTACACCTCCATATGTTGTTGTTCCCTTGAGCAACCCTCATGTATGAAACCACATAATTACTCTTTTTCTTTCTTAATATTGACATTTATTCTACTACATGTTCCTGGAAAACCTTCCCATGACTTAAAAAGCCAGTGATGGTCTTGACATAGCACTAGCATGAAGTGTTCTCAGTTTTGCTTCTTACTACAGTTCTTCCTAAACCCCTGTGGATTTAGATTAGTTTTAATAATCACAAGAACTGTAGGGACTTCTTTCTTTTGTTTCTAAAACATGGCTGATTCCTCCCCCCACTCCCTTGTAGTGACAAGTTGCATCAGTTGTCCATTGAAACAGCAAAACAAAATGCTGCTGCTAAATACCCAGCATCACCTATACTGCCTTCTGTCCCTGCTCCTGTCAGTTTTCCACCTCTGTTTGCACAGTCTCGAAATGTATTACAAATCACTGGCATTCCTGTTAATACTGAACCAGTTACTCTCCCAGCTTACACATCTCATTTGTGCCATAATTCACTCTTACTTGTATTTGTAATGTTGGTTTCAGATCCAGGCTGTGTCCACCACAGAAACAATAACATTTTGTGATTGAAAGGTTTTCTTCACTCCTTCATGTAATTTTAAAAAGTGCTTTTAGTCGTGCACCTACAGGTGTAGATATATAATAAATATTAAATAGAAATTTTATATACATAGCTTGCTATTTGGCTTATAGCAGTTAAATCACCTTCTCCAGGAGTTGGACTGGATGATCCTTGTGGCCACCTTCCAGCTCAGGAAGGGAAATGATTAGAGCTGTACACAAAGTGATTCCCTGCCCTGTCCTGTCCTTTCCTTTCCCCAGAGGCCCTGCACCGCCCCTACGGCTGCGACGTCGAGCCCCAGGCACTGAACGAAGCCATCAGGTGGAGCTCCAAGGAGAACCTGCTTGGAGCCACTGAGAGTGACCCCAATCTCTTTGTTGCACTTTACGATTTTGTAGCAAGTGGTGACAACACACTCAGCATCACCAAAGGTAACACTGGGAGTGCAGAGCACCTGTGGGCTTGAAAACTTAGCAACAGAGATCAGGAAATGGAATCCCTGCCTGGACAGGAATGGGAATAGTGCACTTAGAGACTGGGAATAGTGCACTTAGAGAATGGGAATAGTGCACTTAAGAGAAGGTGATTCCCTACGGCAGTGGTGGGAAGCAGACAGCCCGTCCCTCATGGTGCTGGAGGGACACCTGCTGGGCATTTCTGCTGGGACAGGCACAGTCCAGCCCTCTCCTGTGCCAGCTCCCCACATCACTGGCCCTGTGAGGAACCTGCTGTAGGAAGGGCAGAGAGAAATGGGTATGTCACAAATGCAGTAACAGAACTCTGCAATTTCAGCTGGGGGCAGAATCAAGAATTAAGCTTGCACAGACACTTTCTGATTCTGGTCAGTACATTTGTCAGAACTGTTAAATCGTATGGCATTTAAAGCTTCAAGAAAACAAACCTGAGCCCTCCAAGAAAATAAAGTCTTCCTATTCTAATAAGCTGGATATGAGAAGCTTTTTGAGTTTAACTCACAGCACTACATCAGTGAACAGTATCCTAGGTATTCTGTCTGAGCCTTTGCTTCATAAATACCTTGTATGTAGCAGTTTATTTAGAAGATGATTTCTTTTGTTAAGCTACAAACCCAGGCTCAACTTATGCTGAGTTTCTCCCTCAAGAAGACCCAGGAGCTTGCACTGTGCTTATTTTGGTTTTTCCTTTCTGGGCCCAGGTGAGAAGTTGCGAGTCCTGGGTTACAACCAGAATGGTGAATGGAGTGAGGTACGTTCAAAGAACGGGCAGGGCTGGGTTCCAAGCAACTACATCACGCCAGTGAACAGCCTGGAGAAGCACTCGTGGTACCACGGGCCTGTGTCCCGCAGCGCCGCCGAGTACCTGCTCAGCAGCCTCATCAATGGCAGCTTCCTGGTGCGGGAGAGCGAGAGCAGCCCGGGCCAGCTGTCCATCTCGCTCAGGTACGAGGGACGTGTGTACCACTACAGGATCAACACCACCTCAGATGGCAAGGTGAGCACCTCTGGCAGTGCTGTGGGGAGAGGAGATGGAGATAGCATCTTGCAGAACCTCAAGTTGGAGATCCAGGATTAATATAAAAGAACACGTGTGCCAAGGGTTTGGTGGTGACTCCCCAAAAAGCACTTTGGAAGAAGTGCAGACAGTTCTTGTCTGGGCTGAAAGTAGCTGGGTAGCAAGGCAGCTGTGGTTGGAGGTGGGGATAGCCTTCCACTGATCCTCTTAGAAGCAGCAAAGCTTTGGTAAATGTCCTGGTTTAGGGCAAATTTGGGAGAAAACCTCCAAAGGGCGCCCCTTCAGAAAGTAAACCCACACGGCCTCTCCCCACAATCGGTTCAGGAAGGATTCCTCAGAGAGAAGGGGAAAGAAAGAACCTGTTTATTTAACAGGCACAGCACCCCCAGCACACAAAAGGAACAATACCGGATGACAAAACTCTTTCACTGTTCTGAAAGATGACAAATTCAGAAAGTCTCTCTTGGGGGTGGTCGCTCTGTTATCAGTCCCTCTGGGTAGCTGCTGCAGCCACAAAGGTGCAAACTCTCAGTGTTCCCAGGTCCCAGTCCAGAGCAGGTTTGAGTAGGTCCAAAAAAAGGAAAGGAGAAACAGTCCAGGAAAAATTTGGACTGTTTAGCTAAACTAACTAATGAGCAGGAAGCAAAAAGCAAGAGCAAAGCAGGAGCAAGAGCAAAGCGAAAAGCCAAGCAAAAAGCCAAAGCAGCATCATGTACTGCCCCGTCTGTGGGTCCCGCCAGCTGTGGGGGAGTGGCTGATAGCAAAACCAAAACAAAACTTTCACTCTTCACAGCCAGTCTTGAAGGCACAGAACATAATATCCAGCATAAACAGAACACATGAATGGGGATACAAGCATCAGAACATCACTCTAGGACAGTAAGTCAGGATTTTTAACCAAAATGAAGTAGTGGCATGTTCTGTTGAGATACCTAAGAATTCCAGCTTCTAGTCCTGTAAAGCATGAGGCAGGAGACATTTTGTCACAAGAACTAACACAGATCTTAAGTGATGGCTTACATGTAGTTGCCTTCTGCAGGTAAAAATCCCATAGATTAATAGTTATTTGCCCAACAGGAAGAGAACAAATATTTTAAAGTCCTGGTTTTCTGATTAAAAAAAAAATAGAATGTTTGTACCTGTTTTCCAACGTTACTGAAAACTTGCAGCTGCCTTCATTTAAGCAGGTTCCTGTTTCTTGCTTTGCAGGTCTATGTGACAGCAGAAAGCCGTTTCAGCACGCTGGCAGAGCTGGTGCACCATCACTCCACGGTGGCAGATGGCCTGGTGACAACCCTGCATTACCCAGCCCCCAAGTGCAATAAGCCCACGGTGTACGGGGTGTCCCCCATCCATGACAAGTGGGAGATGGAGCGCACCGACATCACCATGAAGCACAAGCTCGGGGGAGGGCAGTATGGAGAGGTCTACGTGGGGGTCTGGAAGAAATACAATCTCACAGTGGCTGTGAAAACGTTAAAGGTGAGTTCTCACATTCTGGGCACTGCTCATTTGGTCACTGTTTATGACATGAGTAAGGAAATTGGAATGTTCTCAACTACACCTCGTGATATGAACATCAGAGAGTGCAGTGTGCTGCTCTGCATAAAATCCCTGCTTGGGAGTAGCTTTGCAAATCAAAGTGACCCCATCAAATTTGCACCAGTGCACATGGCTTAGAAACAAATTGGAATTTTGGCCCAGCAGGAGCTACATGGCCAAGTCAGACCAATAGAAATTGTTACAAACCCAACTTCCCTTCCTCCAGAGTAGCTGTGGAGGCTTTAAGAAATCAAAGATGTAGAAAATAGCTTCTATAAGCTGTCCTCCACTCCTGAAAAGATTCAGCCTCTCCATTTGTCTTCCTTTTCAAAACCTTTGTTTCAACATTAACAACTGCAATTCTAAGTGGCCCATGAGTAAGTTAATTTTTATAGCTATACAGGGGAACAAAGTCAGTGATCCTGAGTCTTCCTCTCACCAACCACAACACCAAATGAGCAAGCCTGGCCCTGCCAGGGTAATGCAGATGGGTCTGCAGGACAGCCAGGCAGCTGTTCAGGGCTGGTACAGTTTGCTTTGGTAAAAGCCAAAACAACAGAATGGAGACAAAGATGCCATTATTTATATTTAACCAGACCTTGGTCATGAAGGTAAATGTTCCCTTCTTTTGCCTCTCTGTCTATCTAGGAAGATACCATGGAGGTGGAAGAGTTCTTGAAGGAAGCTGCTGTGATGAAGGAGATCAAGCACCCAAATCTAGTGCAGTTGTTAGGTGAGTGAAATGCCTTGCTCTTTGTGTTCTTACTTAGTCTTCATTTTGGCAGAAACTTGCCTGGTTTAAATGCAGTGGCAGCTTTTCTGTATTTATATAACTTTATGAATCAGGTCAGGTTATGGGGTGGTATTTTTGACAGCTTTATGTAATACTGGAGCTAAGAGACACTAATTTTAAATAAAACATCAAAGACAGTCACTTACATTAGTAGACAACTTTGCTGTTGAGGCACAACTGTTACATAAAAGTTTGTAATATCAGCCTCCTGCTGCTTTGTGTCCTTGGCCTTAACATGCTCCAGGGTTCAGTGATCAGGTTCAGATTCCTTCTCTGCTCTGTTAAATCAGATTTACAGAATAATTTTCTGTGGCTTATTTTCCTGAGAGAACGAGAAAAAATGTAAGAAAATTCAAAGTGAAATGAAAAATTCTGTTGGAAGCACAACAAATACCATTCTCCATACTTCTCAAATCAGAGACATTTACAGAAAAGGCTGCATTGAAAAGAACAAATTAGTCCATAATTAGGCAGAAGACACCAGATTGCTGCTGCTGTGAGGAACTCTGTGTATCACCAAATAAGTACATGAGATCTAACAACCCAGGACTGGAAAAAATCCACAGGCTTTACATAGTGACTGTGCCCTGTTGTCTCACTGGCAGATGCATGATATGATGATCATTATTAAATAGTTTGCATAGCTGTTAAATCCACATGCACAAAGATTCTTAGGGAGACACCCTAAACCTTTACTAGTGTTTAATTGCCTCTGGATTTCTGGCACTTTCAGAAGCAGAGCTGTCAAGCCAAGCCTAGGATGAAAGGAGAAATGTGAAGAATGTGAAGGCTTTTAGTAATGGCAACTGTTCTGTACCCACTTTAAAAACAGGGCACAGATGAAATTGTGTGCCAGCCCTGTCTGGTTCCAGGAGCAGCAGCTCAGAGATTTGTCACCAGAGAGGTGCATTTTTGCTCTTTCTGATGCACAGTGCTTTACTCCTGAATGTGTAAAGAGCTGCAGGGGGATCCCAGAGCTGTGACAAGAGTATCCTGTTGCCCTCCTCCTCTGCCTTTACATGCTTTGTACAGTGACTGTAGCAAGGAGTCATCCCAGGAATGTGTGAGAATGCTGCTCTAGGAGCAGGTCCCACCGTGCTGATTCCCTACCCAGCACATGGGAGTGCCTCACATCACTCTGTAGTGACATTTCAGCCTGGAAATCCTGCCAGCTGACAGGTACCTGCTTCCAGTTGGCCACTCTTCAGCTTTGTGGAGGCAGAGAAAAGAAGAAAAGCTAACTGTGTGTTCATAATTCCTCTTTTTTCATTCTGTAACCTTTCAAAGAACAGAACTACTGCTTCATGAATATTAGATAGGAATAGTGATGCTTTCATAGACATGTTTCTCTCTAGCCATAAAGTGGATGGAGAGAAAAACAGATTGAAGCCCTGAGTTTGGGCTGCACTGACCTGGGTGCATGGGAGTCTTCACTTTCCCAGAGGAGCACTCAGTGGTACAAAATGCAGTGTTGAATCAGGAGCAGTGGTGAGGAAGGGAAGCTCTGTTCACCTGCTGCTCCCTGCAGGTGTGTGCACCCTGGAGCCCCCGTTTTACATCGTGACAGAGTACATGCCCTACGGGAACCTGCTGGACTACCTGCGCGAGTGCAACCGCGAGGAGGTCAGCGCTGTCGTGCTGCTCTACATGGCCACCCAGATCTCCTCTGCCATGGAGTACCTGGAGAAGAAGAACTTCATCCATAGGTGGGGGAGGTCGTGTTGAGCTGCTGCAGTTTCAGATTGCAGTGATAAACAGGCCACCAGAATGATGGGCTGGGAATTCCAGCTCTTGGGGAGGTTTCTGCCACAGCTGGGATTCGCACTGGCTCATCCATTGGCTCTGGTGGCTTCACTGCTGTTTTTCAATAGCTTTTCCCCAGGACTTTGATAGCAATCTTGTGCCCAACTGCCTGGCAATACCTGTGTGCAGACAGTGCCCACCCACGGTCTTGCTGAAATGCAGATAAAGCTGTGTCATAAACCTGTTACCAGTGTGTGATGAGCTGCTGATCCCATCCTGTCCCATCCTATCCTTGACACTGTAACAGCCACCATTACTGAAAATTTAATGGAATTTAAAAAGTTAATCCTAATCCAGATTTACCTCATTGCTCCTAAGAATAAATCCACTCAGTTTCTGACATTGTTCAGGGCAAAGCTCACCTTGCCTCTATCTGCTCTATACTGAGAGCACTTCCTCATCCAGGGGAGCAGGGCCCCAAAAGTGCATTCTGAAGCCCTGCTCCTGCTGCAGTGGTGTCCTTTGTTCCTTTGTACAGGGACCTGGCAGCACGGAACTGCTTAGTTGGAGAAAACCATGTGGTGAAGGTGGCTGACTTTGGCTTGAGTCGACTCATGACTGGTGATACCTACACAGCCCATGCTGGGGCCAAGTTCCCAATCAAATGGACAGCTCCTGAGAGCCTGGCCTACAACACCTTTTCAATCAAATCAGATGTGTGGGGTAAGAAAACTCACCTTCAGTGCCCTTTTCTTGTTCATTTTGCTTTTTTCTGCCAGCCCAGATAATAACTTGCTTTCTGGCCTGGGCAGAAACCCTTGTGAAGACAGTCACATGCCAGGCCAGAACTTCATGAATCAATAACATCTTTAGCATGTGATATCTCCACATAGACTGGCCTGAAATACCTGCAAGGAAGGCCACAGAGTAATGAACAACAAGAGGGCAGACTCATGACCAGGAATTTTGTTTTCCTCCTTTTGCAGCCTTTGGGGTGCTGTTATGGGAAATTGCTACCTATGGGATGTCACCATACCCAGGCATTGACCTCTCTCAGGTGTATGATCTGCTGGAAAAGGGCTATCGGATGGAGCAGCCAGAGGGGTGCCCTCCCAAGGTGTATGAGCTGATGAGGGCATGTGAGTATCTTCTTCCAGTTGTGGGAACAAAGCCTGGGAAGGTGGGAGGAATCTGGAATTAACAGCAATACCTGATCCTCAGCATATCAAAGTTAGAGTAGATTTCAGTTATGAAACAAAGAAGGTGGGGAATGATGAAGGATGTTACTGCTTAAAAAACCTTAAGGAAGCTGACAAAAGCCCAAAAGCTGGGAATTCATATGATCATAATGCAAAACAAGCAGAATGCCAGTCACTTTCCAGACCTTTTGCTGATACCAGCAGACAGTGCTTCCAGAATACATCCTTCTAGTGCAGATTTCTAACTGCAGAAATTACACTTTTCATCATGATACTCTTCTGTAACTTTCCAAGCTCCATCTAGGATCAAGGCACTCTCCTCCTCTTTCCCCTAGAGGGTCCACACATCCTTCTTTTGGAAGGGTCTGCCTGAAATATTAAGAGCATGGGAGCAGGATGGTGCCTGAAGCTTTACATACTCAGTTATGTGTTCAGTCCAAGCAGCCAGGGTAGCAGATACAGAATTGTCCTTTGCCCAAACAATTCAGAAAGGGGGATGGGGAGATCAGAAAAACCTGTAGAGCTAGCAGAGAGCTGGGATTTCTAGACTTGGTTCCTTTTTCTCATTATTTGTCTGTGAGGATCAGTAGGGTGCTAACTGCTGCCATGAGTCAGCACCTGTGAATGACTCTAAAGCCTGTTTAACAGTGGGTCAGAGTGTGACAACTTTCTGTCTGCTTGGAAAGAAGAAAAGTTCATCTCCCTGTTTCAGGCTCTGAGACTTTGCTTTGTGGCATTGCAGGCTGGAAGTGGAACCCACCAGACCGACCTTCCTTTGCTGAGACCCACCAGGCTTTTGAAACCATGTTCCACGACTCGAGCATCTCAGAGGGTGAGAGCTGCTGTTGTTTTCTTCCTGGAGCACTGGAGGTTATCCCCAGAGTGCTGTGTCTCAGGGATGGGCCCTTAAGGCTCATTTGCTGGCAGTGGGGTTGAAATGGAGCTCCATCCCTTATTGTTTTAGCCATAATTCGGATAAATAACTTGTTTCATAAATACTGAATAAAGTTCAGACACATGCCAGGGCAGGGAACAGTGTAAGTTCATTTGAGCAGTAAATGCCAAAGAGCTGATTTAAAGAATATTGTCTCCTCTATCAGAGGAAATCTCTTGTTTTTCAGGTGAAGAGTGAGGAATAGTAAGTGATGGAGAGAGAGAAAGATGTATGCATATCACAGTCCCTTGCTGACTGCAGCAATTAGGTCATGAAATATTATTCTACCAGCCTCCACTTTTAACAAAGTGTGCTTTAATCTCTGGATTTTCTGCTTAGCTACTTCTAGGAGCAAATCTGTGCAGCTCAAGTCTGAAATATAATCTACGAGGAGGTAAATACTGGTGAGGAATGTGATACTATTCAGCAGACAAGCAGAAATGTCAGAGCATTCTGCTCAGTTTTTAAATTAAACATGCAACTGATCCATCAACTTCCCTGCTAATCAAAAAGACACCAGATGGAATTTTACCAGTGAGGATCTGTAATAGACACATCCAGTGGCCACACAAATGCCAAGCTGGGTCTGGCCAGGAGGTTATGGGGTTTTTCTGTGTTTGTTTTCTTTTTGTTGACCTATTGTTGACATGCAATCTTCATTTCTTCATCTAGGAGGATGCAGTGCTTTGCCACAAGCAAAGCAGCTTAGACCCAGATCCAGGGAGGACACAACTTTGGGGGTGCATCAGTAGGAGGCACCTTGATTAAAGACAGGCAAACGCATCCAGTGCTGCCTTTAGCTCTTGAGCAGCCTTTAATAGACCCCTGGTACAGATCCTACCACTGCTGGGTTTTTTTTCCTGAATTTATAAAGGTGTAAGGAAGGTTGTTAGGAAAAACACCTGACCCTAAATACTTCTAGACTTGAACAAAGACTAAATGTATAAATTATGTATTTCTCAGTCATGGATCTCTTCCTGCCAGTCTGTGTTTGCAGTAAAGACCCAGAGTTTTTTTCCCTCTTCCTTTTTCTGATCTCTGTTATTGACTGTTCCCTTTTTTCCTTACAGAGGTAGCAGAGGAGCTTGGAAGAACAGCCTCATCCTCATCCATAGTTCCTTACCTGCCCCGCTTACCCATGCTTCCCTCCAAGACAAGGACCCTGAAGAAGCAGGCAGAGAACAAGGAGAACATTGAGGGAGCACAGGACACTGTGGAGCACTCAGCATCCAGCTCAGCACCAGGTGTGAAACAAAGAACAACCTGACATGGGCATGTTTTGTGCTGCTGTGTGAATTATTTACTAGCAAGTAGTTTTTTCAATGTTCTTTTAGTAAATCCCATTGTGTTTTTTTTCTTTCCATTTCAGTTTTGCTGCTCTTTTTTAAATGACAGCTTCAAAACTGAAGTTAACAATGCAGCAAGAGATTTTCTCCTATACTTAGGGTGTTTGGAAAGGAGCAGAAAATTATGGGAAGGGAGCAATAAACTGAAAGAAAAGAGCAGCTCTTTTCTGATCTCTTTCCAAAGTGGCCTTCTCAGTATAGACAACAGACAAGTCAGATACAGGAAAAAAGTAAAGAAAAGATAAAATACAAGTGCTTGCTTCTTCCCTCACTGTATCTCTGCAGCACCTGGGCAGGTAAATATACCAGGCCTGTAAAACCCAGTGCAGGACAGGGAGGTGGAAATGGAAATAGATTGTCCAGCTTGACACCTGTCTCTCCTGGCCAGGTTTCATCAGAAGCACACAGCCAGCAGGCGGGTCCCCCGCGCTGCCCCGCAAGCAGAGGGACAAGTCCCCCAGCAGCCTCCTGGAGGATGCCAAAGAGACCACGTTCACCAGGGACAGGAAAGGGGGCTTCTTCAGCTCCTTCATGAAGAAGAGGAACGCTCCCACGCCTCCCAAGCGCAGCAGCTCCTTCCGGGAGATGGAGAACCAGCCCCACAAGAAATACGAGCTGACGGGTAACTTTTCCTCTGTGGCCTCCTTGCAGCACGTGGACGGGTTCTCCTTTGCTCCAGCACAGCAGGACACGAGCCTGGCTCCCCCCAAGTGCTACGGAGGGGGCTTTGTGCAGAGGACCTTCTACAGCGAGGAGGGCACTGGGCCCAGCAGTGCTGGGGCTGTGAGCACTGGTGGAGGGTGGTCGGGCATCACTGGCTTCTTCACGCCACGCTTGATTAAAAAGACGCTGGGTTTGCGAGCAGGAAAACCCACTGGCAATGAAGAAGCTTCAAAGCCTTTTCCAAGGTCAAACTCTACATCTTCCATGTCCTCAGGGCTTCCAGAGCAGGATAGGATGGCAATGACCCTTCCCAGAAATTCCCAGAGGTCAAAAATTCAGCTGGAACGGACTGTGTCCACCTCCTCCCAGCCCGATGAGAGCACAGAGAGGGCCAGTGACCTGATTCCCAAAAGGTTTGAAGAAGGTCCTTCTTTGACCAGAGAGAGACCAAAAGCAAAACTCTTGCCAAGGGGTGCCACAGCGCTCCCTTTTCGAACTCCCTCCGCGTCGGAAGAAAAGGAGGGTCCGGGGCTGGTTGCAGCTCCAAAGGGCAAGGAAAAAAACAGCAGCCCACGACAAGGGGCCCTTGAGGATGGCGAGAGGCCGGGGTGGTCATCTCCGGTAAAGGCTGCAGCAATACTTCCAACCACTCATAACCACAAAGTGCCAGTCCTAATCTCACCCACTCTAAAACACACTCCAGCAGACGTGCAGCTCATTGGCACAGACTCTCAGGGTAATAAATTTAAGCTCTTATCTGAGCATCAGGTCACTTCTTCCGGCGACAGGGACCGGCCCAGACGGGTAAAACCAAAGTGTGCTCCACCTCCACCACCGGTGATGCGGCTCCTCCAGCAGCCGGCTGCCTGCTCGGACGCAGCAGAAGAGCTGAGCAGCGCGGCGGGAGCGCAGCACGGACTGGAACCCAGCGAAGGGAGTAAGAAGGCAGCAGCAGCAGCAGCACCTGTCGGTGGAAAATCCGGGAGGCCCGTGATGCCTCCGCCCCAAGTGCCTCTGTCAACGTCTTCCACCTCCCCACTGAAAATGGCCAACGGCACGGCCGGCGCCAAGGTAGCGCTGAGAAAGACCAAGCAGGCGGCCGAGAAAATCCCCGCAGACAAGATCAGCAAGGAGGCGCTGCTGGAGTGCGCCGATCTCCTGTCCAGCGCCATCGCCGAGCCCACGCCCAACAGCCAGCTGGTGGACACGGGGCACCAGCTGCTGGATTACTGCTCAGGCTACGTGGACTGCATCCCCCACACGCGCAACAAATTCGCCTTCCGGGAAGCCGTGAGCAAACTGGAACTCAGCCTGCAGGAGCTGCAGGTGTCCTCGACAGCTGCTGGCGTCCACGGGGCGAACCCCGTCCTTAATAACTTATTGTCATGTGTCCAAGAAATCAGTGATGTGGTGCAAAGGTAGCTACTGTCAATCTGGGTAAGAGAAACACACACGGGGAGGGCGGGACTGTTTTTCTGTACTGATGCTTTCAAAAGGAAAGACTGATACTTGAGTATGTGAAGTACCTCAGATCACTGAGTTCTCCTCACGTTTACAGGTTCATCTCAAAAAATTGGGGATGGAGAGGGTAGATTAAAGCTGTAAGGGGCAGAACATCAAGGATCTGTCCCTACCTAGCCAGGCTGATCAGCTTGGTATGGCAAGGGAAAGAAAGTTCCCTCTCCTGCCCTGGAGAGGCAGGAGAACCCATGGCAGGTTCTCCCTCTGGGCAGGTCGGTGGTGACTGCCGGAGCCCTGGGCTGGCTGCAGCTGCCTGGCTGCACAGATCCCACCCTGGCTGCTCTCACCTGTGCTCTGCTGTCCTGTCAAGGCCAAGGAAAGGCACTGGGGCTCTGCTGGTACCAAGGGCAGAGCAGCTCCAGAGTGGGGTCATGTACAGCTGGGAGAAAGGTCTAATGCACTGACAGTATTCAGAGCTGCTGGAGGTGGATGCACTGGTCTGGATGGCTTAACTTCCACGGCACTGTTGCTGCTGTAGTGAGAACTGCAAGATTAGTTAATATATGGAACTGTCCCTTTTCCCTCCTGTCCACCTCATCCACCACGTTCTCATTGTCATTGTATTGGAAGTGTCAGGGATGCTGGGCAGACTTACCACTGGAATTCCCCTTCCCACCACACAGCCTTCAGCTGATACCTATTTCTAGTGATCTAGCACAGGTGCTGCTTGATGGTCATTTTTGAGTAGTTAGGGGCCCTTGCACAACTTGCCAGTGTTGTTGGGGTGGGTGGGTTGTTCCTTTTTTGAAGCTCTAGATTGTTTTTAACTTGTTACCACGTTTACCCCAGTTCAGTCTGATCACCGTGAGGACCCATGGTAGGTAAGGCAGAGCCTCTGCCCCCCTGGCTGTTCTCCACATTCCTTTAGCAGTCACAGCACTGCAGGGCCAGCTGGAGAACCACAAAGTACAGCCCAGCCTGCCCACCACGTGTCCTTACTGCTGCAGGATTCCCTGCACCTGTCCCTTGCCCTTCACACTGCCAGATTCCTGGGATTTGTTCTGGTATTTGCTGTCTCACAAGCTTCTCTGCATCCCAAGGTGATAAAGTATGGCAGCACACAGGAAACACCACAGGTATCTCCATGGATTTGTTCCCTTAGTTTAAAGGCTAGACCAGAATCCTACACTGTGGTGTAGGGAATGTGCACATAACCTGTGCACTGCTGTGCCTGAGGCGTGGCAACAAAAGCTGTGGCTCTGCCTTGAAGGGCTCCCAGTGGGTCTCTGATGCCTTCTAACAACCCCAGAATGAGAGCAGCTGAGTGGTTGGTGTTGTTATCCTGGGTCCTGGTGCTGTTTGCAGACTGTTGTGGCCTCAAAAAGCTGCTCTGTGTCTATGCACAGCTCCCCAAGGTGTGAATGTACTGGCAAGTAGGAAGAGCTCAGATGCTGGTTTGTGAGAGGAAGGGAAACAGGCCTGAAACCTGGCTCCAAATACACCTTCCTGCATGCTGCTGCTCACTGCACACTGCTGGTGATAGAGGGTCTTGCTTGCTTTGCACCTTAAGCCTTTATTTGTTTGGCTAAAATGCTTTCTAAACTTGTTTTTGAAGTGTGGCTGTGCTGCTTTCAGTCTGAGCATTTAGAGTGGAGCTGTGGCAGGGGTGTGACTTTAGAGGATGGGCACTTTGTTTCTGTCTAGAAGCACGTGGTGGTGACTGGAAGCAGGCTGGGTGTCTCAGCAAGTGTCCCTGCCTTTTCCACAGAGCATGAGACAGGCCTGGAAAAATCTTCAGAAATGTGCTGAGAATCCTCATTTCATTTCTGTTGGAGCCAAGCACAGTTGTTTCAGGGTGTGTGGAGGCACAGCAGAGGAGCAGCATGTGAGGTACAATGGACCAGTGAGCTTCTGGCCCAGGAAGGGAAGTGCTCGGGGGGGAAAGAACCAAGCAACTCCTCGAGGTGGCAATTCCTGATCCCTGCAGCCCTGAGATGTCCCAAGGCTCTCCACAGGCAGAGCACCAACCCCTTATCTCCTAGACTTTACTGAGGGCTTTTGTGGTTTACCTTATCTCTTTCAGCCATCTTCATGGAAGGTGTGCATCCCAACTGACTGCCTTGGGAAAGGTGACCTGCAAAGGGAAGGTGCCTTGTGGCATTGCTTCACATGGCCTGTCAAACAATCAGAAGCATTTAGAAGGTGGGGGGCTCTTCCCTTGGGGGCAGAAGGCCAGGTCATGCTGGCAGGCCATCACATGGTTCCATGGTTGTACTGCTGCTCAGCCTGGGACAAATGGGCTGGAACTGAAGGGATCCCAGGGAAAGGAATTTTAACCAGAACATTTTAAAGTTTAGCCCAATTCTGATGAGCATTTTGAAATTTTTTTTTTTTTCCCTAAATGCCAGTCTTCCAGAAAAGCTACAGCAAAAGTGGTAGAATAGCAATATGGAATTTCTAACTACTAGAACTCCCCTCTCGCAGAAGAAAGCAGCTGTGTCCCAATGAACACTGTGGGCCATCCCCACTTCCTTTCAGGTGCCACATTTTCTCCTTGCCCCTGCAGCAGAGATGGGCAGTGGGACAGGGCAGCATCCAGCTGATTTCCAGTCACAGAATGGCTGAGGTTGGAGGGAACTTTGGAGGTCTCCTGGTCCAAACACTCCCCAACAGGGCCACCAGGAGTCACCTGTGAGGACCACGTCCAGGCAGCCTTTGGGCATCTCCAACACAGAGACTCTACAACCCCTGTGCCCCACACAGGAGTGTTTAGTTCTGACCCCTCCTCTGGGTCAAAATCAAAGGCTGGTGGAAACTGGGGACTGTCACTCTCATGGGAAGTGTTTTCCCTGCCCTCACCTACCATCTAACATCAGGTGGGCAGATTGGCAGAGGTAGTGCTGACTTGGCAGGTTTTTTTCCCCCTGGATTGAAGGCTGTGGGATTGCTGGGACTTCTGCTGCCCTAGGGTGTTTTATTCCCAAACTGCAATGCTGCCCTGCCCTCTGGCAGGATAGCAAAAGGAATCTGGGAAAACTGGTTCTGCTGTAAATTACCATCCAGTTGTCTTTGCTTCCACTGCTGCTTCTAGGACTTCTACCATTCCCTCTCCCTTTAGCTAGGTCTGCCTTTCTCTTCAGCCTTAAAGGTCTCCACTGTGGCCAATTCTCTGCTTTCAGCCTGGCACCAGATGTGCAAAGGAACAAACCCCATTATTTGTCCCAGTGAAGAGCACTTCCTGCTCCATGGTTTGGGGCAGGCAGGGGACAAGGCAGAAGTCCCGTTGTTTCTTCTCCCCAGCACTGTCAGACAGCTGTGGGGCACAGCTGGAGCTGGGCTGGCTCTCTTGCACTGCTGTGGGCCAGAATTTAAAGCAGTTGTCTTTGCCATGGGGAAGGCACCCACGGGCCTGCTGCTGCCAAGCACAAAGCACAGAGTGAGCTCAGGGGGGCACTTTCTCTTCCTACCACTGTGGGAATCAGCTGACTCACAGGTGCAATTCTCTCTTCTTCCTGCACTGTACACCCCTCCTAACCCCAAAGTGGTGCACTTGATTTAGTCATGTTCTTCATTAGTGTGGGCAGGGTGAGGCTGAGCTAGGAGTCTGGGTCTTGGGACTGCACCAGATTCAGCCAGTGGGAATGGGGAATGGCAGGGGGCAGCATCGCTGATGGCACAGCAGGGAGGGAGAGAGGAGAGGCTGTGCTTGTCCTCCTCAGGACTTTGTCCTGGGTGCCACTGGCCCTGTGGCTGTGAGACACAGCCAAACATGAGGGCTGACAGCTGTCAGGGTGCTTTGGGGGACTTGTGGGGCACAGGGAGCCAAACCCCACAGTGGAGACAGAGCAGCCCCTCCCCACCAGGCTGAGGTGTGGGTGGGTCACACTGCAGCCACAGAGCAATCCCAACCCTCGTGTCCTACCACTCACCTGAGGCAGGCTTGGCCTCCGGGGCATCCACAGCACTGACAGGCACCAGTGACTCCCCAGGATGGTGCTTCCAAAGCCATCAGGCTGCTGCCTTCTCTGGGACACGCTCAGCTCAGCCCTGCTGCCCACCAGGAGCTGGCAGGGACACTTCAAGGGAACTGCAGCATGTGTGGAGGCTGCTGGGGTGGTGCTGCTCCTCCCTGGAGTGTGGAACAAAGGCCTCAGCCCGTTCTCTGGCAGCAGGTCCCAGGAGGCTCTGGGACACTGATCTGTTTCTCCCAGCTCCAGGCTAAGCAATGTCTGTACCAAAGGAGGTCGTTCTTCCTTCCCCATGTGTCTGTTGTGCACGGGAGGTGGTGCCTGCTGGGCTCACATGGCACTGTTTGAATTGGTAGTGAACTCATTGAGGGCAGGAATGGATTGAAATGAATCACGTTAATCACCAATCACTCTTAGCAGTGTTGTCAACTGTTTTTGTTTTTTAATTGTTATTGTAATATATTTTGGTTGTTTTTCTAATTTAATTCTCTCACTATCGTCTGACTGTGAACTGCGAACAGTGTTAAACTTGATGTAAATAAGGCCTTGGAAGGGCCTCTTTGCCTGTCGTTCCACAAAGTTTTGCCAATTTGCATTTTGTTTTAAATAAAGGTTGCAATATTTTATTGGCAAAAACCACTTGAGTAAATGCTGCGGTTTTTTTTTTTTTCCCTCAATGAATATTTGAAACTGCTCAGTCCTAACCAGAAGCTCTTTCATTTGGGTAGAAAAACTGTTAAAAAAGAGAGAGAATTTATTTCCAGCAGGTTGCAGAAAAAGCAGTATCTTTATTTTAGAACCAAACTGTTGCCCTGGCGTGGTCAGAGAGCAGCTGTTGCTGTGGTGGGGCTGATCAGAGCTCACCCAGGTGTGACACACACAGGTGACCCAGCAGAGTGCAGCTCTGGCCTCCCTCTTGTCAGTGTCACCCCCACCTCCCTCAGCAGCCACAGCCAGAGCTGCTCCATGCCCCCCTCAAACCAGTCCCCAGTGACCTCCTGCCACCCCACCCTGGGGCAGCCTAACCCAGCTGAACACTTCTTGACATTCAGGAAAAATCCTGGCTTATCCTGGCTTGCACACACAACCTTTAGGCTACTCACCTTCAGCACACAGCTTGCTAAATTTCTGCCCAGGTGACCAAACACAAGCTGAGCCGTGTCCTGTGAGGCAGCACCTGGAGGCACCACCCCAATGGTGCCCAGGTTTCTGACACCTGAGATTAACCATAAGCCCAGTGTCAGAAATGCCTGATCACCCCCCTGGCACAGCCCCAAGGTCTGTTCCACACAGCTGGGTTAAGGCAGCTGCACTGGCTGAGAGTGGGAGAGCAGCAGGCTCATCCCTGCCTGGGGCTGTGACACCTCCTCAGGTAACAGAGCCTGGAGGGACGCAGGGACTCAGAGGCTGCAGGGCCGGACTGTCTGTCTGGTCACTCCTCCCCAGAGGCCACACTGCTCATCACTGGCACCACAAAATGGCTCAGGGCTTAAAACAGACCAAAGGTCCCCCTGTGGGGGTGGCTGGGAAGCCGAGCCCTGTCCTTGGCAGGGGCTGTGTCACTCCTGGCCAGCACAGCCCTGTTGGAAGGGAGTTTTGACCCAGAGGTCACAGAGCGATTCCCGTAACGCTGATGAAATGTTTTGGAGCTGCTGCAACACTCTTATCACCTGGCCAGTACCCAGACAGCAAACAGCCCCTTGGAGTAATAATAATAATAATAATAATAATAATAATAATAATAATAATACTGTACCAGCCAAAAAGCCACAGCATGAAATGTACTGAAGACAAAAACGAAAAAAGGAAGGAAAAAACCCCAAGCTTTTACTGCATCCATGAAAACTCGTCCATGAAAATTCAGCTGCAGCATCAGGATGCTTCAGCCACCATCCTCCTCACCTGCCCTCTGCCCTTGGGCAGAGGAGTTCTCTCCCCTTTTTGCTTCTGCAGTGAAGGCAATGGGCTCTGCACCAACCTGCTCAGTAAAATAACTGCAGCAGAAGTTCCCCTCAGCCCAGCAGCTGCTTCCATACAACGGAAGACTCCAGTGAGAGGTGGACACTCCAAGGTGAGAGCTATGGATTTGGCATCTCCAGAGGAGACTATTCAGTCCTTTTTTCCCTGCACAGACTGCAGTCCTGGCACATGTGTCCCTGAGCAGCAGACACCTTAGAAAGGCATGAGAGCAACAGAGGGGAAAAACTCTACTCCAGCAAAGCAGTTCTGTGTGATGTTGGAAAATGACAGAGAAAACTGGGGACAGGGACATGGCTTTGGCCACACTGTCTCAACAGGACCAGCCTGTCCAAGGCCTCCCGTCACCACACAGCAACAAAACAAGGACTTGGACATTCCCAGTCCCCACTCACATGGAACAGCATCTGTCAGCAGAACCACATCACCCCTCCAGCTAAAGAAGGGACTTAGAACAGCAGACAGGCTCCAAAAGCAGCCAAGCACAGGCTGTCCCCACATCCCAGGAGTAAGGGATGCACCTCCTTCCCTGCAACAGCTCTGAGGGGCTTGAGTCTCTGTTAAGCCCCTGTGCAAGTGCCTGGCTGGGTCATTGCCTCTGACCCTGTGCAATGAGAGCAGCAGCTCCCGGAGTGCAGAACCCCTTCAGCACACGTCTGGTCCCCCTGGTGTTCAAGGAAGGAAATAATTGATGCGCTGGGGCACGGATTTGCAGCCCTGTGCAGAGAAAAGCTTCTCCTCTTTGGGGACAAACACCATCATCTGGGCCACCTGGTCGAGCGTTGCCTCGGTGTAGGGAAGGCCCCGGGCCAGGAAGGCGTCCCGTGCACACAGCCTCACGTGCTGGTACTCCAGGGGCAGGAACGGCACCACGAAATCAATCAGCTTCTCCCTGAGGAGCTGTCTGTGGGCATAGCTGTTCTCTGGAGCACAGCAAAGGACAAGGCAAACTCAGAAACTTCACCTGAGAGCATCATCCCACCAGGCTTGGCTCCGAGGGGCTCATCCAGTGGGACCCCCTAGTGCAGAGCTGCTCAGCACTCTGAGCACAGAGCATGTCTAGGAGTCACACCAAGAGAAGCCCCAGAGAAGCCTCAGCACTGCCCTGTGAGGCTGAGCTGCCTCTTGCCCCAGCCATTTTCAGGGCTGAAGGGGCCTGAAGCCTCTTGGCTCACAGGGACAAGGCTGGAGCTCTCATTGTCAACAACCCCTGGAGTGAGGGCCTGTTCCCCCAGCACAGCCCTGTGTGGCACTCAGTGGATGGGACACTGCAGAGGGGCAGCCTTGCAGCAGCCTTGCAGCAGTCCCAGCCCCCAGGCAAGCCCAGGCCTTACCTGCAGCCTCCTGCAGCTCCAGGCGCAGCCGCTGCTCCAGCAGCTCCAGGGGAATCTCCTCCCGCGCCCGCCCGGCTCGCCAGAAGTCCAGGGCCACCTCATTGATGGTGTTGCCACCGAGATTGCTGTGGACACAGAGGGAGGTCACTCAAGATTTCCCCCAGAGAGCTGCCAGCACCTTCCCTGCAGGCTGGCCCCAGCAGTGCTGTTGGCAACAGAGGATTTGCTGTCTAGGATCAGCACATGGAGAGCCAGTGTTCTTCCCAAAGAGCCCCTTTCCACAGGAATGCAGCTGTCTGCCATCCTGCCAGGGGCAGCAGGATCCTCCATCTCCCTCAGTCCCCTGTCCTGGCTTGGGAAGCCACCAACCTTGCAGGTGACACCTGGCTCCACACCAAACGCTGAACAAGCCACCACAAAGTCCAGGTTAAAGGGCAGAGCACGTGGCAGGAGCCCCACTGGAAGTAAAGGTCCAGGACAGGGATTCCTGGCAGCCCAGGAATTGGCACAGCATCCTCTGCCCATGGGACAAAGCAGCAACACAGCTCCCACTTAAGGGCTCCTCTGGACACCCATGGGGGCAGCTCTGGGGTGGGGTTTGCAAGGTCCTGCAGCTGTTGAGGGTCCCAGGACAGCCCTTCAGCCTGGAAAGCAGGTCCAGGAAAGCTGTCCCCCCTCCCCAAGTGCTGGTGAGGGGCTTGTCCCCAGCCCTGAATGCTCCAGTGGACTGGGAAGCAGCTGGATGCAGAGTTTGTGTGGGTGGGAGGCAGAGAGGCAGTGGGAGGCACAGATCTTGCACCCCACCCTCATGTCAGAGGCTCTGGACCCCAAACTGAAGGCAGAGAAAACTGAAAAGCCAGCACTGTTTCCCACCATGCCCCCACCCAGTGTCAGGGAGAAAACAGGGAGAAAACAGCCTGTACTGATCCTGCTCCCAACCCAGAGCCCCTTGAGGCTGGACAGGCAGCCAGCCCCACCCCATCTGCAGGACTGTGCCAGTGCCCACAGCAGCCCTGGGGCACAGCCATCCTGCTAAAACAGGTCAGTGTCACACTGCCACAGGAGTGATGAAACCCCTGGGGTGACACTGCTGCAGTTCAGGGCACCCTGCTCCCCTCTGCCTGCTGACACTGTGACATTCCTGACCTGCAGGGCTGCCAAGCAGGACACCAGGCCCTGTGCAGCTGGGCCACGTCCACCCCTGCTGAGCAACAGGGCAGGACCTGCCCCTTGCCCCACAGCCCCTTGCACACAGGTGGGACCAGAGTGAGGGGAGCTCCACAGGCACTGGGCTCACACAGGGAAACCTCTCTGAGGGAAGCACCGAGCTGGGAGGTTGGAAGCCTTGCCTGGATGGTGGAAGTGGAGGAGGAAAGCTCTGCTCACCTCCAACCACCAGGAACAGCTCTGCCAGAGCCAAGCCCAAGGCTGCAATTCCCAAACTGAAGGGAGCCCAAGATGCTGATCCTGATCTCTCACTCTTTAGGGGCACTTCAGTCAGGTGCCTGCCTCACATCCTGGTTCTGAGATGTCCCATTTCTCCCTCCAGCTGCATCCCACACAGACAGTGCTGGGGTGCACTTCCTGGGAAAGGAACCAACTAAACCAGGCTGTGCTGATGCCAGGATCAGCCTCACAGCACCTCAGTCTGCAGCCACAGCCAGGCAGTGGGAACTGCCCAGCTCCTCACAATGCATGGCAACTTCCCACCAAGGCCTTCAGCCCCAGCTCTGCTCCCTGGAGTGTGACATCTGCCCAGCTGGGCAGGGTGACACCGTGTTAACTGACTGTCCTTCCTTGCCTCCAACTCCAGACTCTGGCTCAGGTGTCCCAACCCAGCTGGACCTCAGCTCCTCCTACAGATGTTCCCAGGGAGGATGCCCAGCATCCACAGGTAAAACCGAACATGGATGCAACCACCATGAAGGAATGAGGTTCCTGTGCCCTCCCCTGCCACCTCAGCCCCTTGTATCACACACCTCTGGGGACAAACACCATTACTTGGGGACCAGAAATCACCTGAGGAAGAGGAAGATGGATCTCTGCTGATCTGCCTGGCCCTTGCTGGTGTGCTGAGCCATGAAGGGTGTGATGGCATCCAGGAGGTTGGAGTGCAGCTTCTCGGCCTCGTCGAAGATGAGCAGGGCCTGCCTGCAGCGCTGCAGGGTCTCGCTGATCTGCCTCTGCAGCTGGGCCTGCAGCAGGGAGGGCACTCAGGAACCCTGGCATCCCCTGGCATCCCACAGCTGCTCCATCCCCTCCCACCCAGCAGGACAGGGCAGAGAACAGAAGAGCAAAGGCAGGAAAACGAGTGAGGTGAGATTCATTAGTTTAATAAGTGAAGGAAAGAGGAAAGAAAGACATCAGGTGGTGCAAAGGCAGCCACCCCCTGCCACTAACAGACTGATGCCCAGCCCGTCTCTGAGCAATGGCTTCCTGCCCCCAAACCCCTCCCTGCAGCTTTTATTCCAGAGCATGGCAGCACATGGGATATCCCTCTGGCACTAGGACTCAGCTCTTTGGTGTGTCCCAAACTTCTTGTACTCAGCTCATGGGCTGAGTGGGAGAGGGGGGAAGCCCTGAGGCTGTGCAGGCACTGCTCAGCAGTGACCAGCCAGTGCTGAGGGACCCAGTTTTACCCATAAACCCAAGGCACAGCCCCACATGGACATGAACTCCAGCCCAGCCCACGGGACCATCCCCTGATGTTGGCTCTCACCTTGTAGGAGTCCACGTAGTTGTGGTGTGGGAAGTGGAGCAGGGACACGAACACCCTGACACAGTCACTCCTCAGCCCGTCCCGGAACAGGTGAGTGGCCACCATGCGAGCCACAAAGTTCTTCCCTGTGCCAGACCAGCCATGGAAGGACAGCACCAGAGCCTTGGGGGGCCGTGGGCTCTGCAGGAAGCCCTGCACCGCCCGCAGCACCACGGCCTTGGCCAGGTGCTGCCCGTGCAGCTGCCCATTGAGCTCTGCCTCCAGCCCTGCACAGAGAGCACAGGCTCAGCTCCTGCCAGCACTGCTACTGCACGTGGGGTTAAGAGGAGAAAACGTGGCAGGGATGCCTGGCCAAGAGGACTGTGAAGTGGCATTAAAGCCACAGGCTGCCTGTGCCCCGCCTCTGGCCCCAAAAAGACACAAATCTTCCACTGACTCCTTTTTTCCTTTAGGAAAAGGCAGAGATGCTTGGCAGCTGCAGAGAGCATTGGTGCCCCAAGGCCCTCCCAAGCTCCCAGTGCAGGGTTTGCATCCCAGGAGTCTCAGGGACAGCAAACACAAAGACACCTACTCATGGCTTACACACAGGTCTCAGTGTGCCCTCCCGACCTAGGGCAGGGTCCTGGGCCAGTTTGGATCCTGCTATATGTGCCTGGAAGCTATGGGATGCAGGCAGGGCTCGTGGCAAGCTGGAGCAGATACTTATGCAGTAAGGAACAAACTCTCTTTGGTCTCAGAACTTCAAATGGGACACAGGGCTGAGCTCAGCCTCTCACCCTCCCACAGCTCAGCACTCCACTCAGAAAAGCCCTTTACTAACGTTCTAGAATACACTTTAACAGGGAAAAAGCCTCAAAACAAGCCACAAAGCAGCACAGCCCCTTTACTAACTTTCTAGAATAGACTTTAATAGGAAAAAAAAAGCCACAAAACAAGCGACAAAGCAGCACAGCCCCTACCTGTGATGTTGTTGATGATCCTGCAGTCTCCTGTCTCGCAGCACTTGCCGAAGCTGCAGTACCAGGCAGAGAGGATCTCCAGGTAATCCTGGCCAACCAGAGGAAAGCCCCAGCCTGGCAACGGGAGCAGAATGAGCAGAGAGGTTCCAGGAAAGGCTTTTTTACATTTTGGGCTCACGGCAATCCTCTCTGAGGTGCAGGGACTCAGCCATGTCCCTGCGGACAGCCCTGGCTGTGGGGACAGTGAGCTCGGAACTGGCAGCAGCCCGAGATGGCTCCGAGTGCCCAAGAAGTGCAAGAGCCTCATCCCGGGGTGTGCCAAGGAGGGAGATGCCCGGGGTAGCACCTCGGGAAGGAAGGGCAGCGCCACAGGAGCCGGGGCACAGCAGGGTCCGGATCTGCTGTTCCCTCCTGGGCACGGGAGAGAGCAGAGCAAGGCGCTTACCTGGGATGGGACTGGCCTCTCGTTCTCCTTGCTGCTTCTCCTCCTCCTCGCAGCCCTCCTGCCACACCTTGCACGCCAGGTACTGCCAGTAGTGCTTGGAGAGGGCTCCCAGATGCTTTTTCACGGCCTCGTACCTCACCCTGCCCCACGGTGCCCCCTCCGGGACGGCTCCCTGCTCCTCTGCCCAGGGCGCCCGGGGCGGCGGCGTTGTCCCGGGGCTGCCCGAGCCGCCCAGGAGCAGCAGCAGCACCAGTACAAAGCAGCCGAGCCCGCGGGGGGCCGGGAGCCTGGCCGGGCCCATGGCAGCGATGAGGGATCGGGAATGGAGCGGGTCCGGGAATAGAGCGGGCCTGGCCCGGCCCCGCTGGGCCCCGCGGCCGGCCTGGCCCGAGCCGCCCTCACTTCCTGAGGCGTTGCTGGGAGCAGCCGCGGGCGGTGCCGGTGCCGGCCCCCGGCCAGACGTGGCTGCCCTGTCGCCGTCGCAGCCAAGGGGACCCGACAAAAGCCAAGCCTGGGGCCAGCGGCGGCTGCGGCCCCGCCCCGGGCCCGGCCCGCCCCGGCCGTGAGGGGAAAGGCTGAGGAGGGGCCCGGGGAGGCTCCCGGCCGTGAGGAGAAGGGCTGGGGAAGGGCCGGGAAGGGCCCGGGGAGGCTCCCGGCCGTGAGGGGAAGGGCTGAGGAGGCTCCCGGCCACCGCCTCCCACAGAGCTGCGGCACCGGCAACGAACGCCTGGGGAAGGCAGTGATCTGGATTTTAAACTGCCCAGCGGCTCGGCTGAGGTTGTGCAGCCGCAGACACAGGAGAAAAGGACATTGAGGCAGCTGTTCCTCAGTGTCCTTTCAAAGGGGACACAAAAATAAAAGATGAGGAAATAAAAACAAGGGAGCAGCGGGGGAGAAGCAGGGCTGTCCAGGCTGCGTTGGCTGCCCGCTGTCCTGATATCCTGAGCTCAAGGCCAAAATGCTTTGGAAATAGAAAGGATTTCAAGGTTATCCCACACGCTCAGAAAAATAAAAGTAAGGAGGATCATAAATAGAATTAATCCAGCCCGGTAACTGCCTGGTCCAGGTGGATGGAGGGGGGATGCAGCCCAGGCGTGGAGCAGAGCGCATCACCATCTACAGGTGCCTGCAAATATTACACAGCAGCATTTCACATACTGGGACCAACAAAACGGCCCCTTCAGCTACAAAAACAGTCAGGCCGAGACCTGAACACCACTTGCAACAACTTAAACAGAGCTAAAAATAATGCATTAAAGAAATAAATTTAAATCAAACTTGCTGTAGCTATAGCAAAAAAACTCACAAAAACCTGCTGTCAGCCTTTCTAGAAACTAGTTGAGGTACCTCAAGCGTTTATACAGATTTATAAAAAATTAATAGCTGGAACATTCAAACTTGGCCCACCCAGGATAACTGCTCTAGCTGAAAAGGGCTTATTAAAAGGGACAGATGCCATAAAAAATAGATGGTTACATGTTCTAAAGGAGAAAAGAAAATTTTGAAGGATAAACTGACTGTCCAACACTGCACTAGCTCAGGGTATAACTCCTGGGATGTCGGCCCTGCCCCAGTGCAGCAGATAGTCGGAGCCAGAAGGAAAACCAGCTCTTTAGGAGGGCCTGGCACAGGGTGCCCAGAGAAGCTGTGTCTGCCCCAGCCCTGGAAGTGTCCAAGGCCAGGCTGGATGGGGTTTGGAGCACCCTGGTCTGGTAGAAGGTGTCACTGCCCATGGCAGAGGCTTGGAACAGAGGGATCTTTAAGGTCCCTTCCAACCCCAGCCATTTTGGGATTCTCTGAAGGGGCATAGGAAGCACATGGGGTTTCCCTTGCTCTGCTGAAACCCCAAGTGCAGTTTGCTGATCCTGAGGTGAGGCTGGCAGCAGAGGCAGCTGCACAGCCCCAGAGCTGATGGGAGGATGCTCAGCTTGTCACTCGCAGCTGGTTATTCCAGGCAGTCAGTCCTGGTCAGCAGCAAGCTCCTGATTAAGGCTCCACCACCTCAGCTCAGCTCAGCTGCCATCTGAAGAGAAAAAGCACCACAAGAATTGGTTATGCCTGGCTTATTCCACACCCCAGTGCAGCTCAGGACAAGCAAACACTCAGAGGGAACCTCACAGTCCAGAATTTCATTTACAGGCTCTCCAGGGAAATGCCATACACCCATATTTTAGTTTTTTTCCCCATTTCCATACAGCATTTTCTTCTGCACTCTGACAGAAGGCAGGAGGAGAAGAGCCTCTCTCCAGAGCTCAGTATAAAACAGCTATGGATTAGATCACTAAATAAAAGAAAGATCTAGAATAAAGGGTATGAGAGTAGTCCTTTCCCCTCCTTCCTTTTTCCCCCACAAAGCCCTATCTATCCCCAGTCTCTTAAAAATATTGAGATTCTACAAAGAACCAATCACCAGTTCCACACTTGGGATATGTGAACTAAGGACTTCTTTTCCTAATTTTCAGATTCAATAAAAAAATTGTAGGGAAAGGATTTGAGGACCTCAGGGAAAGTGCTTATTTTCAACCCCCTTTGGTTCTCCATTGGCTCAAAGCTGTTTGTGCTCATTCTTTTGTAAAAGTACATTCATTACATAATCAGAAACACTAAAATCTCCCAGTTATACAAATTCTCACTCTGTTACTATGGCAAACCACTCCAAAAATACAGAGCAGCAGAACAACAAAGTGCTTGGAACAACGGCTCTCAACTGCCAGTTTCTGCATGTCAGAACTTAAAAGCATCTGTAGCTGTTGAACTGTTCATACACAAGCAAGAATCCTGTCCTGCTCCCTGAGCAACTGGCACCTCAAAAATAGAGATGGAGGAAAGGAAAAGTTACTGTCAGCACACAATGCTAGGAAACAAAAAATCCCAGAATATCCTCCCCCACAAAACTCTCAAAATAAACCCCAGAAAGCACTTCTTACAGAATTCAACAATGCTGAAATCCAAAGTTTCAGTGAGAAACTCTAGTTTAAAGCAAACCAGGTTTCACACTACTAGTTGATGGTACAGGGCAGGTCAAAGATCCCTGAGATCAGAAGTATCTCACCTCCTGCCTCTGAAACACTCGCTGCTGGGGCATTAGGAAAAGCTCTGCTGCAGCCTGAGTACAGCTCTGCTCTGGGGGAGCAGTGTCCATCCCTATAAAAGCTCAGCAAGGCAGCCACGAGCACCTGCAGCTCTAGAGACCCCCTGACAACCCAGGATTCCTCCCTGGCTCCTGGAACCAGCTCTTGGTTCCATGGCCAGCAGATGCAGGGCCATGGGATGGATGCATGGGCAGAACCACACCTCAATTTAGGTGTGTTTTATTTCTGTATCCCTTTGGGACACTCTTCCTTCCTTACCAACAAGGCTCTGGCAAACCATCTGCATTTTTTGGATATACATGACTGGAGTAAATGCCACTGACAGCCATTAGCAGAGGAGGAACTGGGAGACAGCAGCAGCAAAACACTTCACACATTCAGCCCACCACATGTTGGAACTGCAGAGAGACAGAGAGGGGAGGGAGAGAGACACTTAGACAATCCATCAGTGTTGCTTTATTAAAATCTTTATTCACACAATGTTGCTTTATGTGGGATCTGACCCCGGGGTATAGGAGTAGAAAGTCATGATTGCATTCTGTTTGCTTATTAGCAACTCCATTTGTGCAGCAGCTCCCAGGGGCCTCCTCTGGCACATCCAAGAGGGGGAGTCTGCTTCCAGCATCCTGCTCCAGCTGCTGCACTAAATAAATTACCTTCTTAATAAATTAGTACTTTTGAGCTGAAGTTTGTTTTTGGCAAGACACACTCCAGTTCATCAGCTGCCGGAAGGAGAGCTGACTCGAGTGTCTCCTCCCCCTGATGGCTGACTTGGGAAGGAGAAGGAGGTAAATAGCAGATGGCTGATGAGGCTCTTTAATTAGTTCTTGATTTCTGTGCTTCCAGTGCTCTGATATCATTGATAGCACGACACAACCAGTGTGTAACCTCTGGGGCCAGTGGGTGACACGTGCACAGTGAACAAGAATCAGAAGGTGTCTGGAAACCTCCTCCCAGAGCACCTGCCTTGCAAACAATGCTATTTTTGAGATTCAAGCAGACCCTGTTGGAACGTGGATGCTGCTCCTCATTTCCTTTGCAATGGTTACAATTTAAAATCTCCCAGGGTTCTGTGTTTGAGCAAAACAACCATCACTGCCAAAAAGGCAGAAATTGTCACAAGGCCAAAACCAGATCTTGCCGATTTTGGTTTAAGAGAGGAATTTATTTTTCTTTCTTGCTGCAGAACACCAACATCCAGTAGTGTTTACAACAAGAGGCATCAATATCACAAATAAAAAACCAATCCCAAAAACCAACCATTTCTTGCTTCCTTCTACTGATAATGCTGGACTTCATGCCCTTTGTCCACAAGTAAACCAAAATAAACCAATACCCTGCTTTAAATCTTTGACATTTATACTGGGGAAAAACTCATCCCCAGGTTCCATCTGACAGTAAAAGCTTTAGCTAAGAGCAACATGTAAATCCTCAACATTAATTTAATTTCAAAGACTGAAAGGCCTTTTTTTGAGCCCATTATTAAATCAAATGTAAATATCAAGAGTGATCATATAGAAGTCAAAAATTAAATTTTGGTAGATCCCTCCCAAAATATTAAGAGCTCATGTTTAAGCTCAAAAGAAGAATATGCTTTCAGAAATGCTACAAGCCACCAATCATGTGCTTCACTATCTCCTCTTTGGGTAAATCATCTGAAATTTCCTGGGAAACAGCTTAAACCAGCTTGCTCCTGCCACAAAGGCACCATCCAAAGTTTGTTCTGTTATCAGCTGATAGAGGCAAGAGCTTCACAGTGTCCTCAGAGCTGGCTGTGTGTCACCATCCTGACTAGGAACTCCAGGAAATAACTCCAGATCCCATCCCATCATCTCATTGCTCTATGGCATCTATGGTTGTGGCCAAGTCCAGAAGAGAGCAAGAATAACAGAGAATTCAATCCCAGGTAAACAGTCACATTCTACTTTCAAGATACTCTGCTCGTGCAGTGAGAAAAAGACTTCAACAAAATAAAGCAGTGCCTGCATTTTTCAGATAAACCCTCTCCCTGACACCTCCTGGACCAGGTGTGGCCAAGGTGCAAGAACAGAAAACAGCTCTTCACCTGCCTGCCACCCTGCAGTTAGAGAAGAGGAAGTTAGATTTTCCTGACAAGAAAATCAAGGAAAAGGGCTCAAACTGACATTTTGGTGCTCCTGCTCTTGAGTTCAGTAACCTGTAATCACTTGGGGAAGGGAGCTCCTTCCTTACACTAAGGACCATGCTGGCTGAACACTGATCCAAAGCTGTTCAATTTGGAAACAATGATGAAGCTGCTTCTCTTCTGGAGACACAAACTGAGACCTGCCCCAAGGTGATCAGTTCCATGACACAAACTCAGCACAGGCTGCAGTGCTGAAGGACAACAGGACTAGCACAAGGTGAGTGTTGCAGGCCTGTCCTGAAAGCCAACTCTTCTCTATCTGTGGCAAAACCACTAGTGAGGACTCCTGATGACCATCCCAGGCAGAACATTGCAGAGGGGGTTGCAGGAAGCAACTGGGGAAGGCAGAAAACCTCCTGGAAGTGGTCACAGCTTCTCAGCTCAGCCACAGCCAAGCCAGGTGAACGTGGGACCCCAGCACTGGTGTCCCCAGAACAGCAGTGCTGAACTGTGGTCACAGGGAGCAGCAGGAAGCTCTCTCAGGTGAGATGAAGACAGAGCAGAGCTTAGGGATGTCTGCACACCTCAGGTGACTGCTGGTGGCTGGGGAAGTCCAGCAGACACCTCTTCCTCCAGTCCCACATGCCCAGCGGCTGCACAGCACTCAGGGCTCACAGTAAAGCAGCCTGACCTCGCCACACAGAACTGCTGCCAAGGACAGATTCTGTCCTCCTCAGCTACAAGAGAATGAACATTTGGTTATAATGGACACAGGACCGCAAGGATATTTTCTCTACTCAGACCTTGCCAGATTAATTGAAAAAAAGAGGGACAAGACACATGGAAACTTACTATAACCCCTTAACTATCAAGTGCTGTATAACCACCCTGTCCTCTCCTAAATCTCCAACCCTGTGCATAAACCTTCGATAGGACTTCAGCAAAAACACTGAAGCATTATCACATATGAGGCAGCCCCCTTTCCCAGCCTTTTATCAAGGAAAAGCCAAGTGAGCAGCAGGTCCCCTCTCCCACCCCTCAGACAGCCAGAAGAACATCCCACCCCGGGGGGTGGCACAACTCTTCAGTCCAACAGTTATTTTATTCACCCCTGCTCGTTCTCTAGAGAAGCAGTAAAATGCCCAACCAGCTCAGAGCTGATTGTGTACAACCCTGAATGAACAAACTCGCCAGAGTAAAGGGGGAAGAGAAGGGGAAGGGACTGTTCTGTCAATCTCTGAGGGTCCCCTGCAATGCAGTCCACAGAGGATTCAGTGTTCCACACTCTGCACAGCACCCAGAGCCGCGTTCATCCAGCGCGGTGCCCACTGCTGGCAATGGACACGGCACAGAGGCCACCACGGGGCTGAGCGACCCAGGCTCCTTCCCACCTCTCACTGCTGCCAGCCCAAGGAGACAGCCACTGTCACCTCCCTTCCTCTGGCCTGGGAGCTGTCCTGTTCATGTCAGTCCATTTGGCCACAGCCCTTCTGAACTGATTGTGCTGTTTTTCTATCGCTTGTTTGTTTGTTTGTTTTTTAAAAAAGGAGTTTCATCTCGTGTTCCTGCTAGGATTACAAGTGAGACAGAGTCATCCTGTCTTCCACCAGCACCACATCTGGCCCAAACTGGTCTGTGCACTGCTTCACTGTAGCCAGGATGCTGAGGAGCCGCTGGTCCAGGGCGTCCAGGTGAGGGGTGGAGAGCACAGGTGAGATGGGGTCATGAGACATGGCAGTTTTTAAGGCAGACTTCAGGACTCCATTCTTCAGGTAATTCAGCCTGTTCCAGGTAGAAACCCGGATGCTGCAAAAGAAACAAACACACATCACCACACCAGGCTCCTGCTGCATCCCTCTGGGAATACTGGCTCTTCAAGAATGGAGACTCAGCGCAGAAGTGGGTTTGGGATGGCAGGGTCCAGGTGGAACTGCATCTCAGACAGGATCTAATGGAATTTGAAAATTAAAGGTGATGAAGAATCAATCTGGTGTGACAAAACTCTGATGTTACACAGGAACACTTCCAGCTGAGAGCACAGAAGGTCTTCCATCCTGAGGCCTCCCAGACACAGTCTGGAAAGGAAAGGAAGGAAAATCAACAAATTCAAACAAAGGTCACCTCAGGAAGAGCATCACTGACCAATAATGAATCACAAAGGACAAAAGGCAGTTGACCAAACTTCCAAGAAAGAGAACACAGCAGTGACCTTTCCTCTTCACTGGCCACTGAGCTTGCTTGTGTCAGCTCATCTCAGCTCCCATGTTCTGTGAAGTCTCTTGGGATTCTCCCCCAAACCTTTCAGGGCAAAATCTTTAGCATCCCTGGTCTAAACCCTTGGGTTTGATGGCTTCCAATAAAACCAGCAAAATAAAGTGTTGTAACAAACCTATAGTTAAAACAATTATGCAAAGTAATTATCATATGGCATTTGCCCAGTACCAGAAAGAAGGAAAATCTGAAAAGCAGGAAATTGCATAGTCTCACAGAGATAAACTTCTTCTCTGGTTGCATTTGGGGGAATCAAGATGACAAAGACACCAGAAGAATTTCAATAAAGCACGAAATTAAACATATATTTAAAACTAATGCAGGAAAACTAAAGAATTTAGAAGTTTTTTAATTGTTCTGCATGTGACTTTTAAAAAGATCTTGCAGAACATGGGCCAGGTGTACTGCAGCATGCAGGAAGCTGTGCTTAGTGCAAGATGAGAGCCCAGGCTTTCTGCAAAGGTCCCAGGCTTCAAAGGTCCCAGAGAATTTGGAAGACAGAACCTTTCAAGACAAGCTTCACAGACAAGCTCCATTTGGAAGGCTTGAAGGAGTTCATGTTGAAGTATCAGAGTCAGGAAATTGGTATCTCAGTATTTTTCTGTCTGGAAATTTTCACAGAAGCCCAGAAAGGCCTGGACTGGAAGGGACCTTAAAGAACATCTCATTCCACCCCCCCTGCCATGGGCAGGGACACCCTCCACTAGATCAGGTTGTTCCAGACCCTGTCTTACCTGGCCTTGGACATTTCCAGGGATGGGGCAGCCACAGCTTCTCCACAAAACCTGTGCCAGGGCCTCCTCAGAGGGCAGAAATTCTTCTCAATATCCCATCTAACTGCCCTCTGTCAGTGTGAAGCCATTCCCCCCTTGTCCTGTCACTGCAGGCCCTTGTCCAAGTCCCTCTCCAGCTCTCTTGGAGCCTCTTTAGACACTGAAGGGGCTCTGAGGTCTCCTCAGGGCCTTCTCTTCTCCAGGTTGAACACCCCAGCTCTCTCAGGCTGTTCCAGAGGAGAGGTATTCCAGCCCTTAGAGCATTTATTTCCTAATGAGAAGTAGCAATGGCCTGGTAAGAGACTGGACACAGAACAGAAATCAAAAAGTCACAGCCTCTGAAAATAAAACCACAGCTCACCAGGCCAAAGCAGAAACAAAACTCTGCAAAGAAACTACACATTTTACTTGAGAGGAGCCCCCTTAGCAGGGCTGCAGGCTTTTTTTATAAACCGTGTTTGGAATTCTTAAATTGCCTTTATTAAATTGCCATCCTTCACTACTGTCAGGGAGAAGTCAAGCAGGGATGTGAATGCTGATTTGCCAGGAGCTGGGTGGGACAGCTGCAGATGCAAAGTGCCTGTCACACTGACTGTGGGTAGAGCTGAACCACTGACCTGGAGGTGAGAACACTTTCTGCAGCCAACCTCTGCCTTCATGAAAATGGATTCCTCAGCTTCTTGGGCAGTGCCCATCCATCAGACAGACAATATCTCAAAAAGTACAGCACTGTGGACCCAAGCAAACCTTTTCAGGTTGCCAGAATGCTCCCAAGTTAATGAAATTGCAAACCTAAGGACAGAATTACATAAGTGAACAGCACCCCTGTGTTTCACTTACATGCAGCACTGATAGAGAGGAGCCAAGATGCTTCTTTCATCCAGGGCAGGGTTTCCAAAGCTGAAAAGCAAAATGAAACCCAAGTGAACCAGCTGAACTCCTAAGGTTGTTCTCAGCATAAAGGGCTTTGTAAAGAATTCAGAGAAATCAATACTAGGCAATTTCATGCTCCAAGAGATCAAACAATATAAATTAAAATAAAAACAGTCAAAGACCAGTTGCAGATATAACTTTCATCAGCATGAGCTAAGCAGGTAAACAGAAGCAGCATCAGCATACCCAGTTCTTTATCAGACCAAGATAAGTTTAGAAATGATGCAGGGGTAAGGAATAACTGCTATTCTGGGCATGCAGAATGGGAGCTTTGCCTGTCTGACACAGCTGGGCAGGGAAGGAGCCCAACAGCACCAACAGTTCACTAACAAGGTGATCAACTTAAACAGTTCAAGCCAGAAAGCTTCCATAGTATTTCAAGTTTCATCCAAACACATGCTGGATTTATTTTTCATAGTTTCACCTTCCTCATAATACTGTTTTAAACTAAGAACTTTCCCTTCAATAAAGATGAGTTGCTGCAGGGGCCTGGCCTTATGCTGCCCAAATAATTCTGTTATTCATAGCTTTAAAACTCAATAAGCTCCCAGGGAAGTGGTCATGGCACCAAGGAGCATCTGCTCTTACTCACATGGTTTAGTTTTAGGTAGCCCTGTAAGAAATAAGGAGTTGGGGTCAGTGACCCTTATGGGTCCCTTCCAAATTGAGATCTACCATGGTTCTATGAAAAACTGTCCCATACCCATTATTTCAAAGGAGCTGAAAGTAATTTAAAATTTTATTATAAATAAATCACTTAAATTTTCAAGAAAACAATTTACTGTCAGCCTGCAAAGCCCCACCACAAATATTTTCATAATGCCATAGGAAAGGACCATAACAAAAGGACTTGACCTTCAAACCCCATATTCACTTCCAGTGACTAATCCTTACCTTCCTTCCTCCTAGCACACTGTCAGTGAGGAACAGAAAGAACATTTTTGCCAAATTCACCTAAAGCAGCAGTAATTAAGCAGTCCCAAGGTGGAATGCATCCTGCTGTCATACTGGAGTATTACTGAATAGGCTGATGTCAGAAGGATGGATGGAAAGATGGATGGAACAACAGAACCACTATACAAAAGATAAATGGGAAAGGAAAGGTAACTCCAAGCCTTGCAAGGATCTGCAAGGTCTCAAGTGCTGTGTACACTGGGTACAAGTGCTGTGCAAAGCCAGGGCAGAGCCTGCCACAGGAACTGCTGGTCCTTCACAGCCACCAGAAAAATAAACAATCCAGAATTGCTGGACTAAATTATGAGTAGGCAAATAGATGACCTTTATGTTTTTAAGAAAAATCAATCAAATTGTTATGATTTAAACAAGGCTGTGTCTTCAATGTGATTTTTAACCTAAACTATAGTGGACAATATAAAAAAACTATAGCAAGGACAGAAGAATTCACATTCTAAACACATTTTTAAAATATTTTTGTTCAGGTAAGAGTTAATGTCGACATTTAGAACATGATCATTTTTGTGTTTGGTATCACTTTACCTCCATTCTAAACTGTGAACCTTTCAAAGCCAGAGTAGGCATATCCAGAAGGCAGGGAATGCCCAATAATTCAGAAACACATCTTAGAAAGATCTGCTTTTATTACAGCACTCACTTTTACTGACTGGTGATAAATAAAAAAGCCAAAGTTTTCAATCTTCCATTAATTAAAAGCCTAAAAGGAAAGGGCATTTCTGGGATAGGAGGAGAGACTTGAGCAAGCCTTTGAAAGTTGTTTTGGGAAATACTGTGTTAACTGGGGAGTTTCTGTAGATTGAGTAGGACTTTGCCAAGACAGAAGAGTATCTAAAGCACAATCACAGAGTCCTAAAATGGTTTGGGTTGGAAGAGTTGGGTTAAAGCTCATCTTGTTCCATCCCCCTGCCATGGGCAGGGACACTTCCCACCAGACCAAGGTGCTCCAAGCCCTGTCCAACCTGGCCTTGGATACTTCCAGGGATGGGGCAACCTGTGCCAGGGCCTCCCCACCCTCAGAGGGAAGAATTTCTTCCTAATATCTGATATAAATCCACTTTCTCACTTTCTTTCAGTTTGAATCCATTCCCCCACGTCCTGTCAGCACCACAGCCTTGGAAGGACCCTAAGATTTGGTGAGTAATTTCTGATAAAAAGGAAAGAGTATTACAAAAGCTACTAAAGAATAAAGAGAGGAAACAGAGAGAGAGAGACAGAGCAGCTAACTGTGTGCCCTTGCAGCCAGCACTGCCAGGGCAGCAGGAGCATGGCCAGGCTCACCTTTTGGCATTGTCCAGCAGGATGAGCATGCTGGCTCCCTCATCGTCCTGGAAGCTCTCGTAGTGGTGCCGGTCGGCGTTGCCGATCAGGTAGTCGAAGATGGCCGTGTCGATGATGTCCAGCAGGCGCGGGCCCGAGTCGTACGGGGACGTTTTCTTCACGGCGTCGCAGTAGCTCTCGTCATACTCCCACCTGCAGCACAGGGAACCAAGCAGCCTTCAGGGAACCACCCTGCTCAGCAGCAGCAGCTACAGCTGCCCTGGGGCACTTTGGGTGCACCAAGAAAGGGCAGCAGCCCAGGCTAGAGCAAGAAGGGAGAGCTGGACAAGTGTTTATGAGCAGAGTAAAGCCTGCATTGACATCCCAGCCTATGGAGCAGTTCAAAGATACACAAAGATCATCTTCCTATGGAAAACAAAGAGTCTGCTTCCTCACAACTCCACAGTAGCCAGCCTGTGTTATGGGAAGATTACTGCCATGCCTTGCCTCCCTCAACTTCCCAAGGAACACCTCAGTTCTGTGTGTGTTTCCACTGCCTTGAGCTGCTTCCATCAGGCTTTCCATCCTCTTCCTTTTTTCTTTTTAATGGGCCCCTCTGCCCCCAGAAGGGCTTCACAGTGGTCACTGTCCCTCACTCACAGCTGTCTCTTTCCTCCCCTCCTCTGTACAGTATCTCACCTTCTCCACTGACATGATTTCAAGCTTCCCTCTTATCTCCTTCTCCACATAATTTCATAACACAGATGTCATGTCTCAATTCTCCAAAGCTAGGATTTTAAATTTCCTCATTTTCTTCTTTACAGCTTTCAAAGCTGTTCAACACCACCAGCAAAAGAGCCAAATCTCTGGTGTATATCCTTTCCATCTGTCCACCTAAATAACAAGGACATCTTCCACGTAAGGACTGAAACAATCCTTCACAAAATAGCAGTTAAATTGGAAATGCCTTAAACCATCTGTGATTTGGAAACAGAGATGGAAGAAACACAAGCTGGAGAGACTTTCTGACATGCTCAAAACTGCAGATAGTCATAAAAGTAGGAAGATCAGAATTTACTGACTACAAAAGCCACATATCCCACTTCATCTTCTAGTGGTCTGGAACCAGAGATCCCAATATCCCACCTTTCTTCCAGGTGTCCAAATCAGAGAGCTTAAAAATTTATCTTCTCAATGTTCCTAATAACAGATCACCATGCTCCTCAAATGCTGTGCCTAAATTCCCCTGGGAAGAGGGATCTTTGCACCAAGGTCCAACTCACACTCAAGGTGTTGCACAAATCCACACAGCAGTGGATTTGTCTCAGAACCTCTTCTCCTTGTTCTGGCTACATTTCTTATGCTGCATCCCACTCTCCCTCAAGTGTTTCTTTTTCTCTCCTTTTACTTCAGAGCAGTACTTAATCTCCTTGCCACAATTGTTCAGATATGGTATGCTCTCTCATTGTCCATGCAGTGCTTCAAGAGACACTTTCATCCAACACTCATTTCTGATAATTTACATTGTATTAGCACAGGCCTTGGAAGGTCAGAGATTTTGTCCATTACACCTCCATTAAAAATTACATACACTAATGTGCCTGTGTGAATTACGTTCAAAAGGTCAGCTTAAAACAGCAGCTAGAGCAGGAAAAAATTCTTACAGTTATTTTTTCACAATTACCAGGCACAGAAAAAGGAGAGCATGACACCAAGAACCTTTAATTCTGATCTCTCAAAGTGAAATGTGCAGCATGACATGGTGAAAAACACCAGAACCTTGTAACCTCATCTGAAGGAGGCAAGTGTGAGTTTAAATACACCAAATATCAAATCAGCACAGGACTCAAGGTAAACCCCTGTGTAAGCAGGCAGGGTGTGATGAAAAGGAGCCTCTCAACAGGAGGAACACCTCCAAGAAATTCATCCTGTTCATCACTGCATGTATCATGTACTGAACACAGCTGATTTTGACCTGCTGGGAAAGAAAAAACATCTGCTGCTCAAAATTCAATCTGTGCATTTTGTACCCTAAAACAATTCAAGAGAGCCTTTGGATGAGATTCTTTCTGAGAACAATCACATAATTGGAAATCAATGGATACTTTAGATAAAGGACTGAAAATCTCTTCTAATCACTTTCAAGTTCAAGACAGAGTCAGAAAAATTTACTAAGCTCAAACCCATTTGTTCAGGTCATGGCAAAAACATTCCCACCTCAAGAACTCAGATGTGTTACATCTATTGCAGAATGGTGCTTACAGAAGAACAAATGTGGGATTTGGCATTCTTGACATGCTGAGCATGGTCACCAAATACTGATGGCATTCAAAGCAAAGGACTTTCCAGGGTGTGTTGATGTGGCACTGCCTGATTTTTTGGTAACAGGGGAAGGACACAAGTTTGGCTTCTGTGAAAAGCTGCTGGAAGCTTCCAGCATGTCTGACAGAGCCAATCTCTGATGGCCAGCAGTGGAAACATGACAAGTGACTCCCCAGCACAGAACCTGGATGGGATTGGCCTCTGGGCACTGTGGGATCTTGCAACAATCTTTGAATTGGTGCAAGTTGACAATGGTACCTACAGGTAGCAGTTTTTCTTCTAGTTGAAGAGGAGGAGGAAGTGAGGACATGTGAGGAAAACAACATGGAGACACCAAGGTCAGTGGAAAAGAAAGAATGGGAGGAGGTGCTCCAGATGTCTCCAGGAGCCAAGATTCCTCTGCAAACCATGGTGAGGACATTGATAAAACAAACTGTCCCCCTGCAATGCATGAAGTCCAGGGGGGATGCAGAGATCCACGCACAGCCCATGGGAAAAGTGCTCATGGCAGAGTGGGTGGATGTCAGAGAAAGCTGTGGTCCAGTGAGAGGCCTGAAGAGAGAGAGGGCCCCTGCTTCCAGAGAAAGAGAGAGCTTTATTGTTCTCTCCTTGCTCCCAGACTGGAGCAGCCTATCCTTAAAAGACTGCATCCCATAGAAAAGTGACCCACAACAGTTTTATGATAACTGTTTGCCTGTGGGAGGGACCCAATGGCATAGCAGAGAAAAGACTTCTTTCCATGAGTGAACAGGAAAAGCTCTCCAATGATGAACCAAAACTCCCACACCCTGTCTTCCTGCACTGTTGGTGGAAAGGAAGGTGGGGTTGGGTGGAAAAGAGGTGGTTTTTTTACTTCTCATTATCCTCCTCTGACTCTGTTAATAACAAATCTACTTTATACCTTTAAATTTGGACCTGTTTTGCCCTTAGAGTGTTTTTTTTTCTCCTAGTCGTTATCTCAACTCATGAGTCCTTTGTTAATTTTCTTCCCTCTCCTCTGCCCAACTGTAACAGAAGAGGGTAAGTGAACAACTTTTATGAGTGCCTGGTGTTTGGCCAGTGTCAAACCATGACATAGGGCCTAGCTTAAGTTAAACCAGTCCACAACTCTGAAAATTACCTACAAGGATCATGAAATTAGGTATGGCACAGTGCTGCCACATTTCAGGGGCCACAGCATCAACAGAAGGTCCAGTGGCACAGGAGAAGAATCTTAGCCTGCCCACAGACAAGATTTTCAGAGCTTGGAGTGCCTGCATTGTGGAGTTCTGTTCCAGCCAAGATACAGGAAAAGGGCAGTGCTTAGTATTGTGGAAAACAAGGAAGATTTTTTTTTTCTCCCTCATTTTAATTTCAATTTTATTCTGGACTTCTCAGCTTCTACGGCTGTGCTAAGAAAGCTGTCAACACAACTAGTTTTGTGTTGGGTAGGTTTTGAAACCACTCAGAGCTCTTTAATTAACCACGGGCCATTTCAGTGCTAATGATCATCTGTAAGGAATGACACTGCCACGTTCCCTCTCATACCTGGCAAGTTTGCCCTCACGGTAGGTCCTGCCCCAGGGGTGCCGGTGCTTCTGCAGGGGCCAAACGTCCGGCAGCCACAGGGTCACCGAGCCCTCCATGATGTCCCCATCTGCACAGGCTGGCTCTGTCTCCCGACAGTAGTAGCACTTCCCATAGAAGCAGGTGTTATTGCCTTCACAAGAAAAATTAAGAGGTATCAAATGAAGAGGTATTAATCCAAGGAATCCAACTGAAATTCAGGAGCGTGTTGTTGCAGCAGAGGTTTCCCCATGACAGGATTTCACTGTGCTTGTCTTTGTGGTTCCTGTCTCTGAGAGGCTCAAAAGAGATTACACAGACATCCATTCCTTCAGAGCAATTAAAGAATAATATGACAAGGAGAGAGCAATTAAATTATATTTTCTAATGACTTTATCACTCTGAAAATTAATACATCACACTCTCAACAAGTTTTTGTGATTCCTTCCTAGTCCTGAGGACCCTGACTTTGCAATGTTAACACTGCTTGTTTTTCACAATTCATACTTCATGTGTCAGATTTCCGACTTGAAAAAGCTGACCAAAGAGAAATAAGTGAAAAGAGACCCAAAGGGATTTGGTGCCCTGAGACCTGCCACACATCTCAGTACACAAGCTGACTCAGCAGAGGAGACAGAACCAAGTATCATTCTCACATGATCTAGCAATGCAGATCTGTCACAGCTTCATCAGTGTGTTCTGACAGGAGAGGAGCAACAAAACACTGCAGCCTTTAGTCCATTAACACTGATGCATCCTGGAGTAGCCTGCATTAGTAGTTTTAGTTTAACCTTTTCTATCTTCCCCTTTTTAACCCACCTTTGCTTGAACCTCGCCAAGTTAAATCCAGTTCCATGCTCACAGATGTTCTTCCAGAATATTCTTCAGCTATGTCTCACTTGGTTGTGATGACCCTCTGTCCTTTCTTCCTTTGGTTCTATATCCAATATCCTCCCCAGAGCAGGCTCAGCTCTCCAAATGCCATGTTCCTCCCTTCCCACCCTCACACATCCCTGCCTCTCAGGCCTCCATCCACACCCTGAGCTCCCAGAATCCTGTCACTCAACCTGAGGATGTCACAGATCATCACCAACACAGAGCTTGCAGACCAGATCTCTCATTTGTATGGAAAGCCTGCAAGTCTCTCTTCCCATCCAGGGGCTGCAGCAGGTCTAGCAAGACACAGAATTCTTTTAGATTCTAGCTGTAACTCCAGTAAACCTGCACTGAGTATGAATGAATTCTCTCTTCTTCAAAAACTCAAGAACTTGGTCAAATTTGGCCTAACAAAACATCATAACCTCCTCCAAAGATCCACCCATTTCTTTAGTTCCTGCTTTGCAGAATAGCAGTTCCAAGGAATCTAAGAAGGAGCAATGAACATTTCTGGAGCCTTACTTCTCAAGTCAGCACTGCTGCTAGCAAACAGCTTGGTTATCTTGGCTGAAATTGGAAAATGGAAAGCCTGCCTGAGGCAGGAACCCCATGTGAATGCCAGGAGAGGCTGATGAGGCTGAGCTGAAACTTTCATCTGGAAGTTGCACCTTGTAAGTGGCAGTGTCAGGCAGCAGGTGAGACTGCCAGCAGGGCTGCTAATAGGAACGTTACCAGCGGTAAGGAACAATCATCTCTGGAGCCTTCTGATTAGGAAATGAAACAAACAAACAAAAGAGTAATAATTGGATGGTTTATGAAAGCCTCAGGGAGTTAAGGCTGCAGCATAAGTAATTTCTTGGTGCTTAATGACCACCTGGTAGGAGTTCACATTAATAGCTTCCATTATGTGTCCTTCACAGCATTATTGCTGTAAACAACACAGGGAAGTTCTGCCATTGGTTGTAAATGCTCTGCAGGCTCTGATGCAGCACAAACAACATCTAATACCAACCAGTGTGTCAGCTCTATAAATTACCCCAAATCACCACTCTCTTCACATTAAATACAACTTTATTCTCTTCTTTTCAGGTCTAATCACAGACTTTTCTAACCATTTTTGACAGCAGAGAGAAAATTCTTACTCAAAAAATAAAAATCCCATCTGTAACAGCAGCATGAGGGAACAGTACTTGAAGAAAACCAAGTCCTCCTTGGGGTTATCCAAGATCTCTCCTGGCACAGAAAGAGCTTCCTGCATCATGGTTAACTGCTCTGAACTGTGTCAGGCTCCCACAGCTCTTTTTTCCCATGAAGGATTTTCCCTTCCCTGGGCAGCACAGCCCATGAATGCACTTACCCACAGTCATGAAGGTGCCCAGGAGCTGCTCCGTGGCCACGGGCTTGATCTCCGTGCGCAGATTCACAAACCTGCCAACCACCAGCGGGGCTCGGCGGAAACCCAGGATTCTGATTTGGGTAGAAAAAACACAGCCTGAGAACTGGCAACACAGGCAGCAGTTCAAAACTAAGACAAAAAACCCTCTCGGTCTCTGTCAGAGATGATAGAGACCAAAGAGTAAAGCTGGAGCCCTGCAGCAACCTCCTCTCTTCTCTGAGGCAAAGTAAGGAAACTCATTTTTCTTATGTGCCTGGATATTAAACTTACTTTATAGGCCATCAGTGACATCCTTTGTTAAAGCAACAGAGGATGCACCATGCTCCAACTCTCAGAACTCAGACCTCACACCAGAAATATCCATCATGTGTCTGAATCAGGCTGAAGCAGGAAAACCATATGGGCTGTGGGTTGGTCACCTGGAAAGATAATTTCTAATTTGTGGGAACCACTATCTATTAAAATGTTGTGCTTAAGCCAAATTCAATTACACTTGAAAGCAACCAATCCAAGAGTTGTTTTGTTTGGCACAAGGAAAGAGAAGGGAAGAGAGAATGGTAGAATAAAAGTGAATGCCTGAGAAGGGCCTGGAAAAACAGAGGTGGGAAGAATACCCATAAAACTTGCAGTTACAAGATCCAGGTTCCACTCCCATGCCTGCCACAGCCTTTGCTCTGTGACCACAAATGACTTGGGTGTTTGTAATGGAATTTTAAAAGTGCTTAAAGTACAAACATCAAAGGAGTGTCAGCCCCAACTCTCTTCATGCACTTTTGACACCCTCTGGATAAAGATCCTGAAAAGGTATTCCTGAAGAATAAAGAAGTGCAGAGCCACAGACAAAGACCAGAGAAAAGAAGCAAAAATCATGACCAAATGGAGAGCAAAGAAGAGTTAAGTGAGATTTGGACACTTGAGAGAGGCTTTGATTGAATGTTCAATCATTGCTTTTTCAGGGAACCTGAAGCCTGTATGCTCCTTGAAAGCACAAATGGACTGACATCTGGCTCCTTTATCTTTTTATCTTCTTAATATACCCCGAGTTTGGCCCACAGCACAAGCTGGCTGTAGCAGCAATGGGTGTTACTCAACTACTAATCATCCTGGATATTCTAATTCTTCCTAGAATTACTGATTTCTACTGTGCAATGAGCTCCACAGGTGAATCAGGACTAACAGACATCTCTGTCACCACCTGTGAGTTTAGTCACAGTGATATGTACTCTTTTCTATGTACTGAGAAACTTCAGTTTCAGTTTTTCTATCCTTTGTTACATTTGTCCCTCCTTATTCCTTTTCTCAAGATTTTATGTGTTTTCACCTCCAAATCTTCCTATGAGGAAACAGAGACTGTGCTCATTTCTGTTATGTGAAATTGCAGCTCTAGCAGCATTTCATAACTATTGACATTCAGTGCCTGCTGTATTCTGTCCCATTCTTTGAACATCCTGTAATTTTCATTTTTTCCTGTAATTGCACCTCCAGCACAGGTCCACCAAAGCACCTGGGTACTCCAAGCACAATTAGGATATGAATAACTGGATTTCCTCTAGGATGCACTGATGTATATTTACTCTAGACTAAATTGTTAGTCTAGACATCACTCTTGACTTTTTAGTGAACTGGACATGAACTTAGCACACACATTTAGTATTTCAGACTCTTCCACAGCATTTGGCTAAGCTCTTTCTCCCCTGTAATATTAACTAAAGTGGTTTCAGGGCTCATTCTCCTTTCCAAACTTTTCACAAGTATCTAAAATGTTACATTCTTGAACAGATCTCAGAAAGAAAGTTTCACGGAATGAACTAATTCTTATTTTGGCTTCAGTGTGGTAAATTGGCAGGTCAGAGGCAACTCCCATCTGAGGTGCATTCTTCAAAGAACCCCTTTCTTTCTGGTGTTTTCCACAGACAATCAAACCAGGTAAAGCAGCAATTCCATACCTATCCAAGTGAAAGGCTGCCACCTCTGCGTTGTGTCTGTCGTAGCCAGCGTAGGGCTCTCCTTCCACTATATAATCCCTGGCATATCTGGAATTGAAATAAATCAAATTTAGTGAGTCTATGTAGAATCCTGTCAATTCTGCTGTTCAGAGTAACAATTTAATAATAGTTAGAGTCACTGGGTCACTTTGCAAGTGACTGCCAATGGAGAGTGGAAAAGCATCAAGGGGATTAAAGTGCCCAGACTGTTGAAGTGGTAAATAAGGAGGAAAGGTCAGTGATGTACAGTGGTGTCCAGAGCTTGGGAAGCAGCTCACATTCCAACCAATACATTTTAATCCAACCATATGCCAGGTCACATCTTAGAGCAAAGAGCACAGACCCTGCTGTGGAACAGGGGGCTATTTGTTCTGGAAAGCAGCAACTCCACAGATGATTTTGGGGTTAGAAAGAATTGTACATTAACAATTCTCATTAACAAATACAATCTTATATTGTGGAGGAGATGGCAAATGCAATCTTTAGTAGATAGAAAATCAGCAAGTGTGAACCTGAGGACGATGCTGGGTATAAACAGAGCCTTTAATCTGGCAGAGAAAAGACATGGTGAACAGCAAAAAACAGAAATTAGTCACTCATTGCAAAAACAATGGTGCATTTTGGTGAAGTGCAAGGCTTTTTGCTCCCCTTTTTATCTTTTAGTAGATGGTACTTAGTCAAGGCAAACACCAATTTCTCAGTTGCCTGACATTTGAATCAGGGCAGATACTGCCTCAGAACCACACTGCAGCTGAGTGTGAAACACCACAATCAATACTAAGCAAAGGGGTGAAATGCAACATGTTTTCAAATAAAAAAGGCCAGATTAGGTTATCTATTTTCTTATTTCCATCTATGTATCAAATTGTGTAAAGTGGATTATTTCCAGCAGAATTTGTGTTCAAGCAGCAGCAACAGCAGTGTAAGAGCAGGCACAGAGCTGGACCTTGCTGTTTTAGCCTTGCTCAGGGAGGATGTGGGGTGAGAAGACAATCCACTTCCCCAGCCTGAGCAATGCTCCAGCTTCTCTGCAGGGCAGCTCAAAAGAGAATTCAGCAGTGCAGGATTCCTGCCAAATGGGAGCCTTCACCAAACCAGCACCTTCTGTCACATATACCACCAGATGTGATGACAGCAAGTATTATTTGCTAGTAAATAGGGCTGAATTTCAAGTAAATTTGAAATGAGACAGTGAATCCTCAGAACATGTCCTCCAAGGCAGGTCTTTGGTAGGCACTTACAGCTGGCTTTTGGAAACATGGTCACATTTTGAAAGCTGCAGAGCTAAAATTTATTAGTAAATCCTGACCAAACTCTTTGTTTCCATGCACAGTAGGCACCTAGTCCTTTCCAGAGCAAAAGTAATGAGGTAATTCCTTCTTCCCCTGCTGGGAAGTTTGCTCAGAACTTTTCTTAGCAGTAACTTTGACAGAGCTTTCAGGTCCAAAGCTGGTTAAATAGACTCTCTTGCAATGCCAGAACAGGACTCTGCCCACAAGCCTGGCTATTCAGCAGTCACAAACAAAACATGGGCCTACCAGGATGGCCAAGCCACCCTCTCCAGTGCTCCTATAAACACTCCCAGCTGCATGTGTCCTTGCTGGAGCTCAGAGCCTGGGTTTGCCTGCACAGACAGGGCATTACAGAATGCAGTTTAACTCTCAGTTAATGCTTGACTGCACTCCCTGGCACAGAAAGCTCTATGGGAATGCTGTGAATCCCCAGTGCTTCCACTGGAGGAGATGCCTCCTGTACCACCAGGACTTTGTGTGCAAGGCTGACACTGCCTGGGCCTGCAGGGGAGCTCCAGCCAGAGCAGGAATTGGCTGTACAGAGATTTTTTTTTTTCTCATTCTCTAATCATAGAATCACAGATTGGTTTGGGCTGGAAAAACATTTCATTCCAATTCTGCTGCCATGGGCAGAGACACTTTCCACTAGACCAGGCTGTTCCAAGCCCTGTCAGACCTGGCCTTTGAACACTTCCAGGGATCTTCTTCTGGACAACCTGTGCCAGGGCCTCACCATCCTCAGAGGGAAGAATTTCTTCCCACTATCCTATCTATCCCTGTTCTCTGTCACTGTGAAGCCATTCCCCTTGGTCCTGTCACTGCAGGCCCCTGTCCCAAGTCCCTCTCCATCTCCCTTGAGCCCCTTTATGCACAGGAAGGGGCTCTAAAGTCTCCCTGGAGTCTTCTGTTTTCCAGGTGAACAGTCCCAGCTCTCTCAGCCTGATTCCAAGCAGAGGTGCTCCCACCCTCAGAGCATCTTTGTGGCCTCTGCACTCACTCATTAACAGGAAATCTTAATGCCTGCTTAGCCCAAAATCTTTTTCTGTGAAGACACTTCTCATCTGCAGTGAAATCTCCTAAAACACACCCAGTCTTACTTTTTAACAGCTTTCTTCTCCTTTTCCCCAAAGACAAAGAGTTCAAAAAGCTTTACAGCCAAGACTTTCCAAAACTTTTCAGAACATTTAATCATGTCAGTTTTTTCTGAGGATCATTGTAAACTGAGGCCATACCAAGGAAGTATCACTACCCTCCATTCTCCAGTACTCACTGCTGGCAGACAGAAGGCTCAGGGGCCCTCACTCTGACCTACCCAAACCATTTTTACAGCTACATTCAACTACACCAGACACACAGATGTACTTTTGAGACCACTGCCAAGTTTCCTTCCTTCCTTCCCTGCTCCTGAACTGCACCCTCTCCTGACAGTCTGACACAACAAGGAGGCAAAGCTTGTCTCCAAACTGCCAGAAGCTGCACTTCCACAGGCAGGAAGATACTGCTCAGAAACACCAGATCCCCTCAGGACTGAACACAGTGATTATTCTTTTAATCTACAGACAGGCTGTATCAAGGCTGTACAGCCTGAGAGACAGCTAATGTTACTAGAGCACCAGCAAGGTTCTATTCTGTGGATGCCATGGGACAGAGAGAGAGAAACAGCAAGTGTTTCTCACAGTGACTTGTGAGGAATTTCAGGGAGCTGGAAAGATGTGATAACCTGTTGACTATAAACAATTTGCAGGTGCTGTTTGTCTACTTTATTTTAATCTGTTCCTCTCAAGGACAGTGCGTGAGCAAGATGTTTCTGTAAGTTAGCCAATAGAATAGAATCTATCCTACCACTGTATAAAAATCGCGTGGTTCTTTTGAATAAAGCCTTCTTTGCCTTTTCTACAATCCTGCCTCTTGCCTGTTCCTGCCCCGACCCCAGTGCATGAGTGACATTATTCTGTCTCAAAAATAACAGGATGGTCTTTCAAAATTCCTAACTTAAACACTAATGTGACAACATGGAGAAGAATAGTGTATGTAAATGAAGCAGCTGTTAACGCAGACATTGAAAGCAGTATTTACCTCTTGGGCTTGAAGACAACCTTCTGTCCTCCTTCAAGTATCAGCAGAGCTTTCAGCTGCGTCCCTTTGTAGCCCACATCAGCCTTGATGATCTTCTTGGTGCTCATGGCGTGCATGACAGCGCCCAGCTCGGGGGTGTCCTCGGGGTACACCTCTCGGGGCACCACCCACTGCGCGGCGATCTCCCAGGGCGACTGCAGCGTGTGCTCCAGGCGCGGCTCCAGCGCCACGCGCAGCCCCGCCAGCATGCGCTGGAACGCGCGCTGGTCCTCGCGGTGCGCGGCCGACGTGTCCAGGTTGTCGATGAGGAAAACCTTGGTGAAGATGAAGATGACGAGGAGGATGGCCAAGAGCACGACTCGCTGCTTCAGCTTCATGGTGCCTTCCGGCCCTTCTCCCCTGAGCCTTTCTTCCGAGCGTTACGGGAAGTCTGCTGGAGATCAGGGTGAGGAAGGGGGTGTTAGTTGGTGAATTTCATGCCTAACTTGCATTGTAAAAGATGTCTCAGCACTGAAGCGTCTCCTGGTACCCCTAAAAATAAACAAAACACAAACTTACAATCCCGCAGATCCCGCCAAACTCAAAATCAAGTTTATGCTTGGAGCATAAGCCTGCACTCATAGAAACCTGTATCCTACAGCCTGAACACTTGTGTTAAAACACACTGGCCTTGCTGCCTTCCTGCAGCCTGGCTGTGATCTGCACAGAAGGGGAAATTGCCAGACAGCATCTCTGCACAGCTGAAATCATAGCAGCTGCAACCACCACAGGCAAGACTTTTGCAGGGAACTGTAGTTTAGCGTGATTGCTCCAATTTCACACGCACTCTTCCATTAGTGCAAGATCCCATGATTGCTGGGGTCCTAAAGACCAATCCCTCAGCAAAGCTCCCAGGTCGATTTTAAGACAGCTCACAACAGTGAGAACAGCTGCTCAACCTTCTTTCTTGAAGGTACAACACATAAGCACAGAATAGACTTAATTGTTTATTGCCCTTCATTTGCTGCCATTATAATTTACTCAGCTTTTTTTCCATTCTTAAAAAAATATGAGCTGGGGTGGGGGATGACATCTTTACTTCCTCACAGTTAGCTAAGTTCCTTCTGCACTCAACTGTAAAACCCATAACCACAGAAAATACATAAAGTGTCTGCAATCTCAACCAAATTAACTAGAAAAAATATCCCAGACCACTTGCCTGTTCTCATATCCTCACCTACAACAGTTAAAACCACATCTGTTTCCATATTTACAGTGGGCTCCAAGACACATCTGGTCCCTCAAGAAGCCTTGGCCAGGGCAGTGTTTGCATGTAAGGACCAGAGAATGCACCATCAACTGTACTGGGTTATAAAGACAGAATTACCTTCCTAGCACTAGCTGAATGCAGTCAGAAGCCAAAGAGAAAGGGGACATGAGGCACACCTCTGAGGGGCACTGGGAGCCAGCAGGAATTTCTCTTCAGCAGCCACAGTGATCATGCAAACCCCAGAGAGCACCCTGAGCTGAGGGAGGACTGACACAGAAAAGCCTTTTCATGCAATTCAACAGTAAGTGTATAAATCAGCCATAATTAATCATGGCACTGGAAAAAATGAGCTGCCACAGGCTCCTTCACCAGCAGCAACCACAGGACAGCCAGGCCATGCCTGGTGAGGCACACACAGGTCACAGCCCTCAGTGCACAATCAGGCTGGCATGGTGTAAGAGTATAGTATAAAAGTATAAAAGGACATGCAAAGCCACAGAGGACTCCACAGCACCCAGAACAAATTTACATGAGGTCTAGAGCAGACCCACACAGCTCTCCCACATCCCTGTTAGCACTCACAGCAGGACAGAGATCCCAGCAAGGGCAGAAGCCTCTGGGATGCTTCAGACTAGAACCACAGTGTCCTGTTAACTGTGTAATACTGATTTTAACCTGCTGAAAATAAGTGCTTGTGCTCATACTGAAAGAGAACAAATCACATGTTTATATGGAAATTAGAACATATTATTATTCTTCATCTAGTTCTGTTTTGGCAGCCTGTTCTTCTCCAGACAGCACTGCCACCTGCACATTACCCACTGCAAGCACAAGAATGTGAAGCACACACAAGGAAGATGCACCTGACCCAAAAGCTCTCACTCCTGCAGATACAGACTCACCCAGGAACAGATCCTTAAATAATAATCACATTATTCTTAAACCTAAGCAGACAAGCAAAGCGGATTGGCTGCACCTGCACCCTCTCATTTTAACTGCATAATTCACCTCTTTAAAACTACTAATTCTGAATCATTTTGAGCACTGCTTCCACTCATTTTTAAAATCTATTAGAGTTTGTAAGGAGTTAGGCAGAAGAACAGAGGTCATTTCAGAACAGTTACTCCTGGCTGTGGGATATGAGTATGTCTACACTCACATTTTAAGAAAGCCTCACAGTGCAGTGCTGGCTGATTAAAGCACTAAAGCTCAGGGCAGGGTGTTTCACACCTCTGCAGCTCAATATGAGCACTCACTTTTCTACACTGATTTCCAGGAATGCTGAGTTTCTCTAGGGATATTCTTCCTGGGACCTGGGGGGAGAATACAACTACAGTCACCCAAATGAAAGGTAATTTACTTAGTTTATCTTCTGTTACGGCTTTGAAACTAATTTTGGCTGAAACCCTCCAATGAGGTAAACAGAAGTTACAAAAACAAATAAAATTCAGTATTTAACTATTTGCTGGTGAGCTGGCCGTCACTTTTTAGTGACATCTGAGGACATGAGTCATCGGCTGCCTTCCTCCAACAAACACCAAAGCACCCCCGAGGTTGCCATGCAATCAATTTCCCAGTGCTCCAAGCACAGCCTGCACTTTGCTCCTTGGTGCCAACATTACACTCTCTGCTCTGCAAGCCAAGGGATTTGAATCCTTTTTTGAACAAGTTTACCACGGACAGCAAGAACTTGAGGTTACTGTTCTAAATTGAAGATGGCAAGGGTGACAGCGTCAAGGCAATGTAAGAAAATATTTATGCTGTTTTGGAAGAAAGTAATTTGAAAAAGACAAGTCTTTGGCAAAGTCTTGGATTGGAAAGGAAGATTATGAGAACTCCAGAAGTGTCAAGCTGGCCCTGGAATGAGGTCAGAGATGAGAAAATTGAAATAACAATACACCACCAAAATTTTAAAAGGGAAAAAATAAGGTGAGCGTGAGCAGATCTCTGGAATGAACAGCAAAAGGGTCTTGGACAATGACAAAACTAAACCCAGCCAAAAAGAGAAAACAGCCAGAAATAAACAGCCCTACCAGCTTTTTAATGCTGTAGTCAACTGCAAGGTTTGCCTAAGAAATGTTTCTTGTTCTTCACTACCTCTTTGGGAAATTTCCTGATCAGTTCTTTCTCTTATTACAACCAGGTCTTTATTCTCAGCAAGTAGGAGTCTCCCAAGTCAATATACAAATAACAGCATCTCCTCAGTATCATGGAGGGTCACTGTGCACACAAAATTAAAGAATTAAAGCATGTCTTCTGGCATTAAATACCAACATCAGACCACTTCACTCCCAGTTCAAAAAACAACATGCAATTTGCCTGTTACAAAAATTACAGCTACTATAAGCAGCCTGCAAAGTTACCAGAAAAATCCCACAAGACATTTTTTATTGGAGTCACAAAATCAATGGCGTGCCTCATATCACAATCTTATTTTTATATCATAAAGCTTTTTAGCTGCTATGTCAAAAATACTTGTGTGTACAATTTGCCAGGATTTCATTATGCTCCAAGTCACAAATCAGGTCCAGGGCCAGGCAAAGGTTTAGTTTGGCAGCATAAGTACACAAAAAATCATAGCTCAAACAGACACTGATCTGAAATGGATATGGTGAAAGTAGAGTCTAATTCCTGTTTAATGCAAGGGGTTTTTCTTATATACACTATACCTTTTGGGATCACCTATCAAAAGGCCTTTAGAAGTTCTCCAGTAAATCCTGGAAAACGCCTTGAAGAAACACCGCACACAGTAGTGACATTTTCCTCTCCCCAAAACATCCTTCAGTCTCACCAGATCAATCTTCCTGCCCATCCTCCCCTCTCTGGCCAGCTCCTTGGTGGCTCATGCCTCCCTTCTCTGCGTGAGCCTTGTTATTCCAGTTTCCACAGGCAGGCTCCCACAGACCTTTCCTTGGATTTCTCAGACTCATTCTGTCACTTCCACTATCTGCGTGCTGCCTGCTTTGTGTACAAGTTTAGTCATCCAGTGCTCAAGGCTTCCCACGTATTTACTTGTCTGCTCTTTCTCCATCTCCTTTCTTCCTAAAACCCTCGTTATCTACAGGCAAAATCTGTGACAGTCTACACTCAAACTTTCCACAAACACAACTGCACCCCTGGTTGAGAGCTATAACACTGATAAATGTGAAAGACCACGAGCATTTTAACCACTGCAATATCTCTGCCTGCAGCTGCAACAATCAGTAACGGCCTGAAATATTCTCACACAGCTCTGGAAAGAAACAAAATCATTTTGTCCATCTGTCTGCCCACCTTGGCCTGCTATATCCCTTAGTTAACTCAAGAATCTGTCACCTGCATTTCTGCCAAATTTGTCAGAGGACTATCTGCATGAGCTTTACAAAAACCACAGGCCAGATAGAGGACAGAAGCCTTGAGAAGCCAAGGACAACTGGGTAAATATCCTGAATCTCTCCCAGCTGCCGGCACAGCAAACAGGAACACCTGACTCAGCTGGCTGCACAAATAAGGACAGGGTGGGTGGGATCCAGGCAGCTCCTGGGTGCAGCCCTGGGGAAGGAGAAGCCACCAGGCACTGAGGCCCCTGGGAGCCAGGCAGGAGCTGCTGGGGTAGGAAGTGGCAAACAACTCCTCAGGAAAGCAGGCTGCGTGAATCCTCCTTGCTGAATGACTTTCCACCAAGCACCCTTTCCTATGGAAACAAAGTTTATATAATCACACTTTTCACTTAGATCCACCAGCCAATTCCAAACGCATCTGAGAGGACAGTGGATGTTTTGAAGCCAGGGTTTATGTATTTATTGGAAGCTGGCAGCCAGGGGTGCTGCAGGAAGGGCCACAGTGTTGGCTCAACAGTTGTCTGCTTGCCTTGGCCATGTGGGCAACCCAGGGGCAGGGAGCTGGGAATGCCACGTGGGCAGGGAGGGATTGGGAGCACTGAAAGGGGGAATGGAACAGGACAGGGGCAGGAGCCAAAGGCACTGATACAGAGGGTGCTGGGACCTGGTCAGAAGACAGCCAGAACAACCCTCCCTTGTTCCCATCCCAGTTCCTGACATTCCCCCTGACCACTACAGGTCAATAAAACCAGCTGGAAATGCTTTAAGGAGCCTTGTTCCACTTGGAAATGAAGCCAAGGCAGTGAGAAAATTCTGCAGTTTCCCTTCTCCACTTGACATGTTTATTCATCTCCTACATAAGACTGACATTAAAAATTTAGTGAGGGTCCATGTACCAATCTGGATTTTAGCAGTGATGAGCCTGTCTCTGCTGGAGGATGGTGCCAATCAGCCTGCTCCACTCCTGAGGAGAGGCAGGAATTCTGGGGTCAGAACCGAGCTGACAACTTCGTACCATGAAGCAAAATAAACTCTCCACCTCAAATGGAGGCAAATCTTGTAGTAACTATGTGGGTCAGACTTAAGGACACGACGGGTGCATGGAGTAATTTTCAAATTAAAACAAGACACGAGAACATCTGTTCTGTAATAAATACAAGGTGAGATCCAATCACAATGAATCCACTGCAAACCTAGGATCTACATTTTACAGTTTACTCTGTTTGCTCAGCCCCTAAAGCACTATGGATGTTGTAGGGCCTCAGAAGGTACAATGAAACAGCTGCAGTGCTTATGCATATCTGTATCCAGAAAGGATCCAAAGAGAGATATCCTTAAAAAGGGGTCAAACCCATGCCTTGAACAACCACAGCCAGCACTCTTCTATGGACACACACATTGAATTTTTCCACCAGTGGACAATGACCTTCGCCAAGCTGCGCCAGGCACTGGGTGAGAGCCCACGGTGCAGACGGCTGTTCCCAAGGGTTAGCAGACGGCCAGAGAGGCTTCACAGCTGTACGGGGCTCGGTCCCCAGCTCAAAGCGAGCATCCAGAAGAGGAACGAACCGCAGGAGCGCAGATACAAATCCCATCTGCCAGAGCCGCGTCCGTGCAGCCCCCGCCGAGCGGGGCTGTCCGGGGCCGGAGCCGGGCTCGGCCGGACCTGTCAGGAAGGACGGGAGGGGCTGGAGCGAGTCCAGAGAAGGGAACAGGGCTGGGGAAGGGTCTGGAGCACCAGTCTGGGGCTGAGGGAGCTGGGGGGGCTCAGCCTGCAGAAAAGGCGGCTCAGGGGACCTCACTGCTCTGCACAACTCCCTGACAGGAGGATGCGGCCAGGTGAGGGTGGGCTCTCCCCTCAGGTAAAAAGCGATAGGACAAGAGTACGGAGCCTCACCCTGCGCCAGAGGAAGGGGTTGGTCACAGGGAGGAATTTTTTTCACGGTAAGGGTGATTAGACATTGGAACGGGCTGCCCGGGGAGGCGGCGGAGTCACCGTCCCCGGAGGTGGGTAAGGAAAGCCCGGACGTGGCACTTGGTGCCGTGGGCTGCTTGACAAGGCGCTGCTGGGTCACCGCCTGGACTGGAGATCCCGGAGGTCTTTTCCAGCCGCACCGACTCCCGGATCCTGCGATTCTCCCGCCGCCGCTCCGGCCGCGGGGGCCCCTCCGGCGCTCCGCGGGGCGCAGCCGCCCCTCCGCCCCCTCCCTCCCGCCGCCAGGCCCGGGAGCCCCTGCTGTACCCGCCCCGGGCCGTAGCAGCGCCGCGTCGCGTCCCGTCCCGCTCCCGTCCCTCAGGCGCCGCCGGCCCAGCCCCGCCGCCCGCGCCCGCCTCACTCACCGCGCCCGCCGCCCGCCCGCCATGGCCCGGCCACCGCCGGCCCCCGCCAGCCCCACAACATGGTGCCGCCCAGCTCCCCGCTCCCGCCTCCCAGCCAATGGGCGCCCGCCCCGCCCGCCGCGCGCCGCCCGCCCGCCAATCAGCCGCCAGCGCTGCCCTGGCCGGGGAGACGCGGCCGGGCGCCTCCAATGGGAACGGCTGGGGGGGCGCCCGCCAATGGGGCGGCGGCAGCGGCGGCGGGGTTAACCCTGGTCCGGCCGGTGCCGCTGCTCGGCTGCGGGGAGGATCCCCGGCTTTTGGGGGAAAGCCAGCGAATACATTTGTCACACGCGTTGTCACACACATTTGTCAAGTGCATATGGAAAATACTGAGCCGGGGCTGCGCGCAGCAGGAGCAGGATGCTGTGGCAACGGGTCCTGTAACAACGCGCGCCGCCCTCAGAGGCACTCGGCTCTTCGGACTTTGGAATTACAGAATTATAGTTTAGAATTACAGCCCTCTTAAACAATATTATTATACTATATAGCCCTATTATACTACACATTATGACTATGTGCAGTCTTGAGCAATACACCTCCTTTTATAATCTAGCACCAATAAATTGGATGCTATTCAACCATAACATCAATAGAATTTTATCTCTCCCCGTTCAACTACAAATAACGAATTAATTTAAAAATTTCCCCCGTTCAACTACAAATAACATATTAATTTAAATTTCCCCTCTACGCTCACACACTCCCAATATGAAATAACGCTCCAGTGTCAATTCCATCTGGCAGGCAGCGCTGGAAGTTTGGCAGGGAAGGCGCCGCTGGTGCAATGCCAGCCCGGCTCAGCAGGAGCCACCACCCAGCAGCACCGAAATGTGCTCCAGAAACTCGGCAAGGACGGCAGAGCCGAGCAGAGCTCACGGACAGTCCAGTCCGGCACATCCCACCACAGCTACAGCCCCTGCATCCCCTTCCTCCACAGCTCCTCACTGTCCAGGACGTTTTCTCCATTGCTTCTGCTCCACTTGCTGTTCCTCATCCTTTTTTTGGTCCCCACAGAATCATTTAGGTTGGAAAAGACCTCTCAGATCATTGCATCCAATGTAGTCTCTTGGGCTACCTTAACACTGCAACAAATACTGCACTTGCAGACTGGCCTGAAGTGGAAAATAAATGTATTTCTTTCCAGGAATTTTCCCTTTCCATCCTCCATTTTTAGGACTGGGAACGAAAACTTTTAATGGGACTTTTTAAAACCCCTTTGAAAAAAATAATTAAATCATACCTAGTGCTTTAGTACTTGCTGCTGCAAGGTTCCAAGTGCCTCAAGCAAACATCTTTGCAGACATCCACACTCAGGATACTTCTCTTGTGCAATGCTCTTGCTAGAAGGAAAGATATTTAAACATATAGATATAGATATATATAGATAGATCTAGATAGATCGATCTCTATATATAATAGATAGATATAGATATAGATAACACAGTTTCATTGTTATGGACTGCTCCTCTGCCAGCTCCTCACCCAATTAAAGTTTTAAACCTAACTACAATCTCAGCTTTCATTATTAATTAGCACATTAATATTTAAGTGCTGAGCAATTGTCTACAGCTATAGAAACACTAAGGGCTAAGAAGTGGCCAAGTGCATCAGGTTACAGACCAGGCAAGGGGCTGGGGATGTGGGATGGCCAGGGGACCAGCAGGACACAGGGTGGTCATGAAGGGCCATCATCTTCCAAAGGTGACAGGCAGAAGAGCTTTGTTATCCCTTGCCAAGGGCAGAGCCCAGGAAGATCAGGAGAAAGAGCTGGAATAAGGACTGTCTCAGGCTGGAGAACAAGGTCTGGCTGGGGAAGAACAGCAGCCAAAGGGCATCTCAAAAGCTGGGGCTGGTGTGGGTAGGAAGCCATGGAGGCTGTGAAATAATTCTATCTCTCCAGGAAAACCTCCCCATGCTCAAAAGAAGAAAGCTTTAGATCAACATGCACTCTCACCAGATACTGCACAGATCTTCCTGTTCAAAGAGCTGTGTGATCCTGGCAGCAGGCTGAAGTCAGATTTACACAACACAAAAGAAATTCCTGAGTCAAGGATGGCACTTAGACCTAGCAAAGCATGTTAAGCATGGCTTTGCAGAAGATACCTGTACAAAATAAATCCACGTGTCCATAAGCTGAAGGCACAGAAATAATTTGAGGCAGGGTGCCTCTGAGGTCAGGTATTAAGCAAAGGTGCCATCCCCAACTCTCTCCTTCCCTGCCAGGCAGTGGAGAGACAAACTGGAGTCACTGCTTTGACTCACCCAGGAAGAGGAGTCCTTGGATCCTGTGAAATGGGGAAGAACATAAGAGACATGAGACAGCAGGGAAGGACAGGGCAGGTGAGCTGAGGAGCATATAATGTGCACTTAATGTGCACCAAGGCTTGTCACACCAGTGTGAGAAATTCACTCAGCTCAGAGCCCAACTCAGTGCCCACCTTCCCCTGCCTTCCCTGCAGTGTGACCTGTGGGGAGAAGGAAGGGCCACAAGGTCATTGCTCAGTGGAAAGGTGCCACAGGAAAGCTTTCACTGGGACTACAGAGTGGCAAAGAGGTCCTTCAGCACATGGTCAAAAAGGCCAGATCCTTGGTACTGGGGTTAGATGGATGGAACCAGGTTTGGACAATGTGTAAACCCTCAGGAGTGCCCCAAGCACAAAACCCCAAGTGTGGCTGTGCTGACTCAGTCCAGGTGACCTCACAATCAGTGATAGCAGCTCTGCCTGCACCTCAGGAACAGACAGGCCAGCTCAGGCTGGCTCCTCTCCTGAACCTCTCCTGAACTTCTGTTCAGCAAGAGACTTCCCTCTGCAGATCCAGCTGCTGGAGCTCCATCACTTCACCAGTGAGCATATGAAGTCTCTAGCACCAAATGTCTGCTGCTCAGCATTTCTGTCTCATGACTCCTTAATCTGTTTCAGGGAAAAATCAACAGGGTTAGTTTGTATAGGTGCTTTGAGCCATCTGGGTGACTTTGCCTGGAGCAGATTAGGAAATGCACACCCCAGTTGCTCCCAGACAATGCTGGATACAGGAGTTACAATAAGAAATTACATGTGTCAGGGTTTTAACAGAACACCACACCCTGTACATGAAGTTAAAGTAGTTATGCAAGGCATTAAAAAATCTTTTTAAAACTGTCAGGCTTATTTATACAGTTGTAAGTGTGTAATTAAATATTTGGGAGATTTTTTTCCCTCCAAAACTGTGTTTAACTGGAAAGACAAAACACACATTTAACATTTAAACCTCCTTAACTGCTTTTAAATGTCACCACAAATTAAACAGTGTTTATTCTCAGTTTAATTGACAGCACCACGAGACGTCACCTCTCCACCTGAGCACAAAGGCTTTAAGGGAACAGCAATGCACATTTGCATTGCACAAAACTGATTTTATTCTGCCTGCCTCCTCACCAGCACCTCTGTGTACCTTTGATGGCCCTGTGCCTGTTCTCCTGCATAGGAGCTGATAATCCCAGATTCATTCACTGGAGGAGCAGCCGCCAGCTCACTACAGAGCAGGTCTCCTCTTGGAAAGGAGGAAGAGTCCTGGTCCTTTGGGAGAAGGAAACCAAGAGTAGTTAAACAAAGCCCACATGTTTTGTTGGGGTCCCCTGGAGGACAACTAACTCCCCTCTGCATCATTTCACCAGAGACTGTGCCAGGAGAAGACAGAGAATTGTTAACATCTCATCAGAGCTGCACGTACTGGAAACCTGACAAGGGAAATGGAGTGGCCATTTCAAATGGACTGAAACTGGATAAAACAATAAATAAATTTTAAAATATCTTTTTAAAATTCAGACTAATTTTAAGCTAAAGTGCAAGACTAGTTTGGCAATTTCATGAAGCATCAGTGCCCAAAATCAACTTTTGGAAAGTAGAATCCCTGCCCATAGCAAGGAGTTGGAACTAGAGGATCCTTTAAGTCCTTTTCCAACTGAAACCATTCTGGGATTCTATGAATAAAAGCAGTGGGCAGTTGTTATGAGCCTTCTGTAAAATTTTAGGGTTCAGCACAGCCTGGGAAAAAGAAAGGGAGAAGAGAGACTGCCTTGCTTGGAAAACAAATTCCAGAGACAGATGCTGCCAAGGAAAAGGGGCAGTACCCATAGTACCAAGATTTTACCTTTCTTTCTCTCTAGGGAAGTGTTGGAGATATTGGATTAAATCAATTCTCAAGCTTCTAACAACAAATCAAGCTCTGTTGAGCTGGGGGGTTGAAACAAGTCACTGTGCTGTGCCAACATGCCAGCCAGGCTGTTGTGCATCTTCTCTTGTACGTGGGTATGAGCCCAGAATAACTCAAGATATTTAAATCACAACTAGCTGACTTCAGAGCAAACCCAGTAAGCTGTGCAGAGACTCTGATGGTTCTTCCTATCACTTTCTCAGGCTGTCACCAGAACATGGGGATTTATTTTTAATGTGTGGCCTTCATCAGATTCCTGGTATGAAAGTCCTTCCTTCTTCATGTGAGCCTTGTGAAAGAGAGAGGTCACAGCAAGGATCCTGAACACAGCCTTGAGAACTGACCTGGAGAACTTCTAAGTCATTTAGCCTTGACCCCAACTTGGCTGCTAATACAACAGCTACAGAATGAGAACTGCTTTCATGAAAAAGGCTTCTAATTCCTCTCCTGGTGATTCAAGACATCACTCAAATTTACCCAACCTTACTAAAGGAGTAATTGATGCTGAGTGTCCTCCATGGCTACCCAGCTGACACTTCCTTGCAGATAACCCCCTTGATGGTTTCCCTTCAGGGCTGTAGGCAACTGCTGCAGAATGCAGGGTGAATTTCCCTTTTGTTCAGAAGGTTGTGGTGTTGTTCAGTGGCAGCAAATTCCACAGACAACTGGAAGGAAATGCTCCTCTGTGAACAGCAATCCTCAGGACCAAAGGTGGTTTGTGAGAGGGACAGCCTGTGTGACCTCATGCACAGCTGTGGATATTGCATCTGGAGCACAACCAGGAGAGCTTTCAATGGGGTAAGGACAAGGAGAGAGCAACCAGCCTTTTTGGAGCTAAGCTATTCACATGTCAAGTCTAATTCTATTTCCATGAACACCTCCTGTCTTGGAAGCTGGATCTTTCTGTAAGAATTTTTTCAGTGTCTGTAAATACTTTTAATCTCAAAGGTTTTTCTGAATGGACATTGGCTCTGTGCAGAAATCCCTTCCTTGTTCACTGGGATGGGATCTACAGGGGATACTGCTCCCAGGGCTGCAGCTCTGCTCACTGCTCCCAGCAGGATGAGAGCACAGAGCTCAGGGAGGGGTGACATGGCTGGAGGTGAAGGAAAACCATAGCACAGTCTGAAACTGCTGTGATTTTGAGATGGGAGATGGTATCTTTATAGTCACTGATACACTGGAGCTTGAACTTCCTCTGGGATGGAGTGAGGGTCTAGAACTGAGGCTGATCAACCAGCACCAGTGGGAAAATGGTTCCTGAAGTGTAAGACTAATGATATCCAACCTTGCTCACTCACAAATAACTCCTGCTCTAGCAAACTGAGTTTATGTGACAACTAATTTCTACGGCACATTCTGGCTCTGCTCAGCCCAGTTTGTTTCAGTTTCCCCTTCTGCAGACCATGTAAATATCTGAAAATTAAACATCCTATCACCCTTGGAGGAAACCAATAAGACCAGGCAACTCTCAAGGTGAAGAGTGCACTTGCAGCACTCAGGTGCTCCAGGCAGCAGGTGAGGAATGGGACAGCTCCCAGGCTGCCATGCCTTCCCCTGCAGTGCTGGCTGCTCTCACATCACCAGGAGCCTCCTCAAACACCCCCCTCCTCTTTCTAACCTTTAATCCTGCACAGAAAGGGGATCCTGTGCTCAGCCTGGAGTGAGAAAGGAAACTGATCCTTTTTTAACCAGGATGCTCTCTGCCCAGAGCACAAGCACAGGAAGGCATCCAAGACATGTTCCAAAGAGCCAGACCATCCTGTGAGTGATCTGCAGCAAGAACAAACACAGAGCTGCTGCTCTGCATATTCACAGTGCACATTTGCCAATAAACTTTGCAGCTGTTGCATTTTTAACCAAGAGTCCAGACTGGAAAGGAAATGATTACCACCCTGACTTCACTTTGCCATGAAGAGCTCCCTCCAATGCTTCCAGCTGTGCCCAAGAAAGTCCCTCAGGAAACTCAACTCACTGCAGGCACATTCTTCAGATCTTGTTAGAACATTCCTCATCATCCTCTTTTTGGTAATTGAGCTTTTGTGGTTTAGCCACAGGACTAAAGAAATATTTCTAATAGAAAAGATACAAAGGATTTTCACTTTTTAATCTGACTTTGTAGACAACAAAACATTCATTGGAAAAAATAAAAAATTTCTCTAAAAGATGGCATGAATGAATCTAATCACTGGCCTAAAGTATCAGAAACAAAAATCAGCAAGACCTGGAGAAGGTCCCTCCAAACATCTCCACAGGGTGTCAGTGTTATTTCAAATTTGGGTCATTTTATGCTGGAATCACACTAATTTCTCACCACATTATTTTTATGAGTCTATTCCTCAGAGAGCAGCTGCCACCACAGAATTTTGCCCATATTTTTCATTCTATTTAAATTAAATTCATTTAATTAAAACAAAACATCTTAAAACAGGGAGATGGAAACACACACTTACCGTGGTCTGGGGACAATGGGAGATTTCAGAAGGATCTGCAATGGGATCACCATTGTAAATCTGCTCCCAATTTGCTGCTGGGATTCTCAGTTGCTGCTGGGCAAGGATCTTCCAGCAGCTGATCCAGAGCCCTTCCAGAGGCACCAGCCCAGGGCTCCATGTCCTTTTCCTGACATGACCACCACAAGAGTCTGCCACGACCCATTCAGCAATTGAGAGCCATTTGAGAGCTGACTCTGAGGCAGAACAAAGCTGTTTAAGTTGACCCTTGCCAAAAATTATTTTCCAGACATGTTACTACCATGGCTGGGCTGGAACAAGGTCCCACTGTGCTCTGGCAGCTGTGGCAGATGTGTCTGTGACACACAATATTCCCCCAACGTGGGTGCCCCAGCTTTGCCCATCTTCCAGTGGCCCAGCTTTCTACAACACTCCTATAACAGCTCCTCTTCTAACCTGGAATTATGAGAGTTACTGGAAGCACTGCTGGATGTCCAACAGGGATGAATCCCGAGTCAGGAAGGTTCTACAACTATTTACTACTCAGCATTTCAGTTCTTTATCATATTATTCTAAAATTTGCCATTTCTTATGTTTCAGTGTTAGGGACATCATCCCAAAGAACTTCTCCTGAAAGCAACGCTCAGGAAGGTGCCTGTAACAGGCAGCAAACAGGCAGCACATTGTGTTAGCCCTGCACAGAACAGGTTCTGCCTCACATATCAGGCAGCACTTGGACCAACAGGGGTGGTTTTCAGCAGGAACATCAGCTTAAGCTGCCTCTGCCACACTCCTCACCATTTATCCTCCCACCCCTCTGCCAGCCTTTCAATGTGCCAATCCCATGGCCTGTGAGGCTGGGCAATAAGTTGAATTGCAGAACTGACCTAAATTAAAAATAATTTGGCATCAAAGTAAGTCAGTATATATTTAACCCAGATTAATGATCCCATCCAATTCCCAAACTGCCCAGTAGTTGTGCCACCAGGACCAAGTGTGAGAAGAGCACTGGGTGGGAAGGAGACATTTAAATCAGAGCAGTTCAGTTTATATCCCTGGAGTCTGACTTGCTTAAAGTAACAAAGATATGAAACCCCAGATCTCCAAAAATGCCTAAAAATTCAACTTTCCATAGACTACAAAATGGTTTGGGTTGGAAGGGACCTTAAAGATCCTCTCATTCCACCCCCCTGACATGGGCAGAGATACCTTCCACTTATATATTTCCACTCCAAGCCCCATCCAGCCTGGCCTCGGACACTTTCAGGGATAGGGCAGCCACAGCTTCTCTGGGCACCCTGTGCCATGGCCTCCCCACCCTCAGAGGGAAGAATTTCTTCCCAGATTTCAGGATTTTCTTGTTCTTACATATTTGGTGTTTATGTCCTCCATAAGCAAAGAAGGGCAACAAACAGCATCATGCCCAGAGGAGAGGAACAGAGCTGGGGAAGGAGCTGGGGCTGTTAAGCCTGGAGAAAAGGAGGTTCAGGGGACACCCTGGTACTCTCTACAACCACCTCACAGGCAGTTATAGCCATGTGGGCGTCAGGCTCTTCTCCCAGGTTAACAAGTGATGAGACAAGAGGAAATGTTGCACTAGGGGAGGTTTCCATTGGGTATTAGGAAAAATTTCCTCATGGAAAGGGCTGTCAAGCCATGGAGCAGGCTGCCCAGGGGAGTGGGGGTGGAATCACCATTCCTGAAACTGTTTAAAAACCCTGTATGTGGCACTTGAGGACACAGTTCAGAGGCGAGCACTGTGGTGGTGTTGGGGGAACAGTTGGATTTGATGATCTTAGAGGCCTTTTCCAGCCTTAGCAATTCCATGACTCTAAGACAGCTGCTTCTTTCTGCTTTCCCCCACCACAGAGAGCAGGGCACCAGGCAGAGGACCAGCCTCACAGCAAGCCCAGCTCCTGCTCAAAGCTACCTGGTGGTCTGCAGAACATAAAAATATTTTGGAACAGCTGCCCTGGATGATGGCAGAGAAGGAATATTGACTGGCACCGCTGCGGCTGCTTCTTAAGTCTTTAAAAACGAAACATCATGGCAGCTATTTAGTATGGCTTTTGAAAATTCAAATATTGACAGAAGGAAGTTTTCCAAAGGTTTTGCAGGAACCCCAGCAGTTGAAACACTGCGGTGTCAGATGTGGGCAGCAGCACAAGCAAGCCCCACAGAGGCAGGAGAAGTTCCAGCACTGTGCCCTCTGCAAGGCCTGCACTGGAGCTGGGGGTGGCAGGGCTCAGGGTGGAAGGGAGAGGCTCAAATGCCCTGAGGAACTACAGTCACACATGCCAAATCCTGCATTTTACTGGGAGAAAGTGACTTCACTCTTTACCTCCCCTTCCCCACTTCCCCTGCCCCAAATGGACAGATGTGGCTTTGCAAGAAATTAATTACAGATGGAGGCTAAAAAAAAAATAAAGGGGAACCCCCCTCCTCCCCCACCTCTCAACCACAAAGCTTTTTCCTCTGCAGAGTTGAGGATGGATGGGGCGACCTGGGAAAACTGGCAGATGGAAAACCCATTACAGATGTGAGGTTTGGAGAATAAGGTTGAGGGACAATTTGAGAGTTGTAAATTTTAACTTTGGGGGTTTAAATGCATTGCTTAGCAACACAAAACAAATAGGAAACAGGAAGCCTCGTGAGAGAGATGCTTAAATATTTTAAAATCCCTATTTGAGCTGAAGACTACATTACCAGAGACCTGAGGGGCTGCTATTCTCAACAGCTCCAGTCAAGTCAAAAAGAAAATAAGGGCTGTAATCTCATTTCCACACCAAAATGTACATAATTTATTTTGGTCAAGGAAAAGAGTTATTTGTTTATTCCTGCTCCTGTTTTGCATGGTACAAACCCGAATAAGATCAGAATACATAATGAAATTTTAAGCATTTTGCTGTTCAGGAAAGGATATCATAACATGTTCAAAGACAGGCAGGGAAGCTGCTTTACTGGGGATGTATGTATTGTATATGATCATTGCTACCATATGTCTGACCCTAACTGCATGGTCCAATGCCATTTTATGCTGCTGCATAAATCATCTCCTGAAACTCCTGACATCTCAGAGGATGGCAGGGGCCTCCAAGTCCAGGGAGAGAAGGAGAGGGATGAAAAAGAACAGATCACCTGGAAACAAATGTTGAACTTTTTACACTATTTCTTCACCATGAAAAGGGTAAGCGGGGAGGAAAAATAACAACAAAAAAGACATTACCAGATTTGAAAGGTCAAATATTAGTTTTGGCCTTTTTTTTTTTTTTCATCTACTGAAACAGTGGAGACACCAAGTAAAGCAATGTATGAAGCTTCTGAACAAACCTGTGGCCAAAGCCTTGCCTTCTGCAGCAAAACATGAAGGAAAAATTTGTTAAAAGATTAAAAAAGGAATTCCCAAGGAACCAAAACTCCTTTCAAAAATTCTCTTCTTCTCAGAGCCTGTAAAGGCAGTTCTTCAAACATACATACATTTTTAAATACAAAAAAAGAGCAGACATCAGGTAGTTCTTTGCCTTATTCTGTGGCATCAGCCCATGGTGTTACCTCTGGGGTGTGCTGAGCTGGATGCACCATGCACTGATCCTCTCCTGAGCTGCTGAATGTGACATCATCCTGCTGCCTTCATGAAGGAGGGCCACATCAGTGGAGTTCAGAAATAACCCAGACATTCCCACTTGGTTTCACTGCTTGAGCAAGAAGGGATAAGGCAGGCCCACAGTTTTGGAGGCTTTTTTCTTTCTTTTTTTTTTCCCCTTATCTGAAAAAAGCCAAGCACAGAAGCTCAACCATAAATAACCTGAAATAACTAATGCTTGCAAGAGTTAAAATCAGTAGAAAAGCTCCTCAGTGGCTTAGAACTCCAGGCCAATAAAACCAGCTGTTCATAGAAATACTTAAACTTCAAAATCACTGAAAAAACTAGAGGCATAATGGACACATCTTGCTTAATCTAATGGCCAGAAATATGGAGAGCAAAGAGCACTTAGAGAAAAGGCATTGTGACATAGAATCATGGAATGGTTTGGGTTGGAAGGGACCTCAAAGATCTATTCTAAGCCATCCCAATCCTAGTGGACACCTTCCACTAGACCAGGTTGCTCCAAGCTTTGTCCAGCCTGGCCCTGGACCCTTCCAGGGATGGGGCAGCCACAGCTTCTCTGGGCATCCTGTGCCAGGGCCTCCCCATCCTCACAGGGAAGAGGGAAGAATTTCTTCCTAATGTCCAGTTAAAATCTGCTCTCTGTTAGTTTGAAACCATTTCCCCTTATCCTGTCACTCCACACCCTTGTAAATAGTCTCTCCCCATCTTTCCTGCAGGCTCCCTTCAGGCACTGAAGGCCACCATGAGGTCACCCCAAAGCCTTCTCTTCTCCAGGCTGAACAATCCCAACTCCCTCAGCCTTTCCTCAGAGCAGAGCTGCCCCATCCCCCTGATCATCCTGGTGCCTCCTCTGGATACTCCAGCAGGTCCTTGTCCTTCCCCAGGGCTGGAGTCAGCTCTGCAGGTGGGAAGTATTTCTGTACAGACCCTCAGCAGTTTATAAGCAGCACTACACCAGCTGAGATTACCAGAGGTAAAGACCATGGAGAAGACTCAAAGATCCAACTCCAGCTGTGCTGGATCCTGGCAGCAAGAGATGTTCAAAATGCAGCTAAACACTGTTTTGTGGGCATGCCACAATGATGGTGTAAATCAGCAGTGTCTGCTGTCTGTACACCTGCCTAAAGCCAGCACTAAGCCATGCCTGGAACAGGGGCTTTTGGGAAACACCTTGATCTTGGGCCAAAAGAGGCATGGATGAAAATCTCCTAAAGGAAGGATTTTAGATGGATGCTTTTAGCTTGGCCAGGGACAGGAGCAGAGACCACAGGCAGGGTGATGGTAGAAAGAGTGTGTGTGGTGGGTGAGTGTTCCCTTTCCCCATGTTCCATTTTCCCATCTTCCTATCCACACCCATGGCACAGAACTATCAAAACTTCTTTCCTCCACAGTCCTTGCAACGCTCTTTTTGTTTTGTTTTTTTTTTTTTGCTTTGCAGATTGGAAAAGTGAAGGGTCATCTTTTCAGTCCCTGAATTATATACTAGGTTATTATATCACCCACATTTACCAGATCTAACTTGAGAAAAGACCTACTGAAAAAAATCACTTGGTGGACAGCACCAGCAGATGACCCTAAACAAGGCCCCAGCAGCTCCCAGGAGGTTTTTCTACAATCAGTTAAAACTACTTGCCGAGATGGTCAATACATGCTAGAAACTGATGGTCTCATCTAAGCACAGACTCCCTGCTGCTGCTGGTACCACCCCTAACTTGGGGTAACATTGGCTGGAAAGTTTTCCAAAATTCCCCTGGATAGCTAAGGGTCTAGTTTTCCAGGATTAAAAAGGCAAGCAAGCCTGGCATCTTACACCATAAAAAAAGCCCTTATAACTTTATTCTACTCTGCAAAATTCTCATGGGTATTCAATGCACAACATGGAAAGCAAAATGAAACACAAATTCATTATTTCCCCTTTGCCAGCTGCTTTTCCTTGCAGTGAAACTTCCTGTCATGTTTCCATCACAGATGTGCTGTGAGACTGGCCTGCTGCAGCACTGCTGCCCAGCTTGGCTTGCATTTATTTTGGAAGAGAATGGCATAGAGAAGGCATAGTGAAAAGTGAGCCTTGTTTTGTTGGATTCTTTCCTGGATAAAGGCAGGAGTTCCTAGCAAACCCCACTGTTTGTGGCCAGAAGGTTCCCCTAGCCAAGGATGTGACACCAGGTCACTTGACACAGGGAGCTTAACAAAGGGAAAAAGCCCTCAGAGTTTACTCCTGCTCTTGGCTGAAAGCAGGCTGCTAAAAACTGCACTGGAATTGAAGGGCATTGTGGTGTGGAAACTGAAATCTCATCAGATGTTCCAGTGGAAAACAGAAGGAGCAGCTTCTCCAGGCACGAGGCAGCGCTGCTGCTCTTGGAGCGCCTGAGGCAGCCAGAGCCAAGGGGCTGGGCAGGCCCTGCTGAACAAGACTCACTTCTCTGCATGCTGCTGAGACTTGTTGGTGAAACCTGGCTTTGACACGAGCTTCAGGCAGAGGAGATAGATGTGGGGCAGGAGAGATGACAGGGAAAAAGAGCACGGAGAGAGATAGGAGGGGAAAGGGGCTGCCTTGTTCCCAGCGCACTGCCTGCCCCATCCCTTGTGAAAAGGCCCCTTCAGGCAGACCTATCTGTCAGCCTCTGACCTGCCTTTCAACATTATGATGCTCTTTGATTTTATTCATTCCTGCTGGAGGTTTTGCTTAAATATAAACAGCAGAGCATTTCAGCCGGAATTAAAAAAATACAAATAAAAGAAATGAGAAATTCCCCAAGCCTCCAGGCACATTTTAAAACACATTAAAAAGGATAGGACAGTACCAGCTTCATACATACCACAGCTGCAGTGACTCGCAGCAAAAGTAAGGAAGGTTGAATGTGCTAGTGTTTTGTTTTAAAATATGGCCTTCACATTCAGAGAGATCTCTACAACACCACAACCTGAAGGAGAGATTGAGAAATTCAGTGATTCCCACCTTCCCCACCTTGATATTTCTGCTTTTCCATGTGCAGGCAGGCTGGACTGTGAGAGAGCAGAAGCTTTTGTGAGGTCCCCAGGACTCCTGGAAACACAGGCAGCTTTACACCAGGATTTACAACCAGTAGGTAAAGAACAGCTCCAAAGGTGTTTTATTACTTGTGATGAGGGACTATCAAAGAAGCCACAGGCTACTTTGCCAACTGTTTGGTGTTACTCCTTTAGTTCTTACTGGCAACCCTCTAGGCGATTGCTCTATTTTTCTTTCCCTCTCCCACTCGCTTATCTTTCATCTTCCAGTTTCTAATATTAACTCAATTTCATGTTGGAAATCAATCTGCACAAATGCTAAAGAAGTTCTGCTGCTAAAAGAGAAAAATAGAAAAGAAAAAAGGCAGCAGGTCAAGTGCCTGACACACACAGAGGCCAGGATAAATTACACACATACTGAGGCCAGGATGCTACTCCAGCACTTTATCACAACACTGGTTGTGCAAACAGAAGATGAGCTCTTGAGTTCTTTTAAATGAGTCACCAGTAAAGGCAGAAAGCTTTTTTGCACAGATTTTGACATTCCTATTTTCTGGTTTGAAACATGGCCAAAGGATGAACATGGATGATTTTCCTTTGGTAAGCACAGGGCTTTAATGACATGCCCCACCTTGTGATTAACAGTAATGTCTGGGTTTCTTGATTCTTCTGACACGAAGACCAAACAGTGTTGGAAACTGTGTATATTTACCATATCCTTCTGCTTTTAGCAGTTTTCAAATACTGCCCAAAATATAAGTTCAGACTTGCACTGTGATTGACACTTGTACAATCACTGTGGGAGACAAAAGATTAAGAAATGTAAGTGAATATTGACTGACACTTGTTTGCCCTGGGAGAAAATAAAGAGGCCCAGGCCAGGGCAGTCATGTGCTGCAGCATCAGTACAGATGGACTGGCTGCCTGTGTAACTTAAACAAAAATGGGGAGAGAGAGGTGGTCTATGCTGTTAATCTATACTGGAGGATTTAGAAGCAAATAAAGCTCTATTAATCTTTTCTAGCTTGTAAGTACAGATGTTTTACTTTTTGTAACACTATTTCTAGTTAAACCCAGATGGTCTAAATCAAGCTGTAATGCTTATTAAAGATATTTTCAAAAAAACCATTTATTCCATCCCTTCAGCATTCCAAGCAGTTCAGCAGGGCAGAGCACCCACCCTGAGCAAGGACTGCACATGGCATACTTGAGTCTGGTAAGGGAACACAGTTCCAGCAGGGGCTCCCTGCAAATGGCTCCTGCAGCCAAGACTGAGACTTCCAGACCAGGAGTCACTGGTGGGTGTAAAATGCACCCAGTTTCTAAGCTGACAACAGCCACAAGTACTTTTGTACACCAGTGTACAAAAGATGTACACTAGGGTATATCTTTTTTGAACAAAATACTTTTTTTTCTCCTCTCAACAGAGAGCTACAAGGCATTTTGGGAACCAGAATGGAATCTTTGAAGTATTAATAATTTTTCTTCTTTTTTCCTTCTCTTTGTAAATTGTATCTTCACCAAGAATTATGTTTACAAAACTGCCTATACATCTTTTCCATGGATTACACTGTTTATAGTGACCATTAAATTCTACACAGAGCACTATGTAAATGACCAGCTAAGCCTGGGTAAACATCTACCTTGTTTTTCCAATCCCACCACTACTTTTGCATTTACTCTTGTTTATCTGCTGTCTTGCAATGCCTTTTCTTGGTCTTACAACCACATTAACTTGCTCCTGCAGTCCTTTCTATGAGCATATTGTTTAAAAGAAATACCTATGTTTTTATGTAATAAAATGTGAAAAAGCAAAACCCCAAAGATGCAGTCCAGCGTAAATCATGATGGAACACTGATAATAAACGAAACCTTATTCATGCCAGATAAAGCAACAAATCCTAATTTAACACACCAAATAATTTATCCTTAGCCAGAAAGACACTCAGACATTCAAACAGCCGTCTTTGTACATATGGAGAAGCTGCCAAGTCTCCATACTTGAATGATCTCATAGACTCTGGAAAAAAAAAAAAAAAGAAAAACAAAACATTTTACCATACTAGCTGAATACACAGGGGGAGAAAAGGACCAAAATGAAAGCATTTTAGTGGTCTGGGTCCTAGTACAGATCTGCAGAGAAGTGTGGGGAAAAATTATGGCCATAAAGTCACAGAGAAAAAACAGAGCTAAGCAAAACCTTCTCTAAGTTTTCTGGCCTGTAATGGTGCTGTTTATGGAGCAATGAGGAATAACCACTCCTGATTATCTACTGCTGTTGTTCTCTCCCCAACTCACATCAAGCTTAACACAAATTTCTCTCTGAAACAAGGAAAAGAGACTCTTTACAAGAGCATGGAGTGACAGGACAAGAGGGAAATGGCTTCACACTGACAGAAGGCAGGTTTAGTTGGGATATTGGGAAGAAATTCTTCCCTGTGAGGGTGGGGAGGCCCTGGCACAGATTGTCCAGAGAACCTGTGGCTGCCCCATCCCTAAAAATGTTGGATGGGGCTTGGAGCAATGTGGGATAGTGGAAGCCACCTGCCCATAGCAGGGGATTGGAAGGAGATGAGCTCTAAGGTCCTTTCCAATCCAAACCTTTCTGGGATTCTGTGAAAAGGTCTGCAGCAAATGATGAGCACTGTTGGAGAAGTTAATGTGTAAAGGCAGTAAATTCCTCTGAATCATCAGGAAAAGGTGTTCAGCTTTCACCTACAATGCCTTTTCCTTTTGGTGTGAGGACTGCTGAGTTAGAGGGGTAAGGAGAGCAGGGGACAACAAGGATACAAGCAAACAAGAGGACATTGATCCATGTGCTGCTGCCTAGGAGAAATATCTGTGTGCAGCCCAGTTGGCTTGGGCTGAGGACTGAGCACAGATAGTTATTGAGCTCAGCTTGGTTCCCAGCTGTGTACACTGGACCTGATCCTCCACTTGGGTAAATTTCCAGCTCAATTAGGCTGTGGATGATGACAATTTTACCAGCTGGAGACTGGCTGCATTTGGGGTTTGCTGCTGTGCCTTTTATCAGGCAGCTGCACGTGTAAAACCAGCTCTGAGATCATACACCTTACCCTGCTCAGGTGAGACACAGGCAAACACAAATCTCAGGTGTAAACAGCAACTGAGCAGTTGGGATTTCAGCTTTGTCAGTTGTTAGGTCAGCATGGGATGAAATTCCAAATGTGCCACATACTCAAACTCCCAGCTGACAAGAGAGACCTAAACAATCCATTATAGAACTGAAAATGTGAATTTTCTTGAAGCTTTACATCTTGTTACCTACCTGTAACTCAGTATCTCCCTACACTGCTGTTCATAAATGAGGAGAGCAACCTCAGATGGGAGACCCAACCCTGTCTCAGCACCTCTCACCCCACCTCAGCCTCTCCTGGATTCCACAGCATTCTCCCCAAATTGGGATGGCACAGGCAGGGCCACGTTTGGTGACTCTGAGCGTGCAGGGCACAAGCCCAGCTCTGGGTCTGTGTGGGATGAAGCAGCCCAGCCCAGGCCATCCCAGCCCACCACACACCTGCAGGGACTCCACACTCAGCCCACAGCTCTGGAATCTCTCTCCTCAGCCCTCTCTGCATAAATCAAGCAGCAGGGAGGCTCAGAAACATGACGAATACGTTGGCTAGAATATCTCCTGCTGTAAAGACACAGGAGGAAGGGGGATACTAAACTAACCTTGCCTTGGATGGAAAAGCAGCTGGAATTTAATGTTCTTGGAAGCCAGCCCTGGCTGTTCAGACATGGATCTGCCAGGGAAGTCCCCAGTGGAGGCATCGCTTATTCTCCAAAACTAAAACGTCAAGAGAAAGCCCTGGAAATCATTAAGCACTCTGTTCAACATTTCTTGAACAATCTCAGGCAGGAGAGGGAGGAAAAAACCCAAAAAGTCTCTCAACCAGACAAATTCTCAGTGTTAATATAAAACAGAGGGGGGATCACCAGCAATCTGAAGTGGAATTTTGCTTAATTGTGTCAATCTGAAATGATTACAACATTAAACCAGCCTCAAAAAAAAATAAAAATAAAAAAAAAAAAAACCAAAAAATTCCCCCCCAAAAAGAAGGAAAAGAGCAGGAAAAGATAAAACTGAAGTGTGCTTGGCCTGGGCTTTCAGAGTCTTCACTATCACAGCCCACCCTGTGCAAGTGCCCTGCCCCAGCTGCACCCCCACACGTGGCAAACTGCTTGGCCACCAGGAACTCCCAGTGGGACAGAAATGGTGCTCAAACAGGAGGCAAAGAGAAAACCCTCCCTGGAGAAGAGCTAGCAGATCCCACAGAAGCTGTGCCTCACTGGCACCAGCCCCACTTGGAAGTACGTCACTGCTTTTTCCTAGGGTTCCAATTAAAAAGAAAGGAGGTAATTTTGCCATCTGCCACAGAAGCACAGCTCTAGAAAAAGAGTGTGTGTGAGTTCTAATGCTGCACCAATTTAGACACACACCCCAAGTGGCTTTTATGAAAATACACTTCTGGAGTTTGTTCTTTCCAGCCTTTCCTTTCTCACAGATGTCCTGCTTCTCCAAACACTTTGCTGGTGAGGTGGCTCCTAAGTCACTGACACAGAGTCAGGGTGGAAACACACCCCAGGCACCACCACCTTCCACTAGAAACACAAATGTTAAAGTCATGCCCACTGAAAGAACTAAAAACCCACCTGCCATATTTGTAGAAGAGAAGCAAACAAGATTCTGCATTTTATGAGTTGGGTAAACAGGTTGCTTATTGTTGGCTGATCCAGTAGGTGCCAGAAACAATTTCTCTTTTCTGTGTGATCCAGAAAGCATTTGGCAATCTCTTCTGGATGAAAGCTGTATCAAGGAAAAAACAAATCATTCTGTACTTAAGTATCAGACTCTCAAGAGTTTGAGAGTGCTAACTAAGATCAACTAAGTGCTAAACTTGATTGTTTTTTTTTTTCTTTTAGGATCAGTAGCATTTCTTACAATGCTGGAAAACACAGGTAACAATGATCCTACTGAGGACTGCTGCAGGCTGATGGAGCTGTTAACTCTGGTGGCAACAGAAAAATAGACTTTATTCTGTTCCCTGGTGTCTGGACAAGTTATGTCTACAAAGCAGCTATGGAGTAGATGGAAGGGGCAGGCTTTGAAGCAGGCTGGAAGACAAGGAGCAGAAGGATCCCCAAAAGCAGCCCTGAGGGAAGCCTGGCACTTCCTTGAGGGCTGGGGAAAGAGGGAGAGAAGCACAAATCTGAGGCACTAGTGAGAATTACCCAAATTTGTTTATGCACATCTATTATTGCACACATTTCAGCAGAAAAGATAGACATTGCTTTAAAAAACAACACAATAAAATGAGAAACAGCCTTTGTGCATTGAGATGAGACACCTCTTCCTAAACCAGGCTTCCCAGCTGAAACTAACCACGTTTATTCCAATATCTAGCAGCATACATTGGATTTAAGTTGACAGAAATAAAGAAGTTTTATCTTCCCACAAGTTGACTGCTATAGCAATTTTCATCTAAAGCAGCAGCAGATTACCAGGACAAACATATTCACAGGGGTTTCCTTTCAAAAATCACTCTAAGACAAACATATTTTAGTGGCAGAAAGGAAAAAAGCTCACTAGTCACACCAGCAAAATACTATTTCCATTTAAAATGAAGAGCGTGGCAGCTCCAGTTTAATGGAAATTAAAGTGTGTTGGCACTGTCAACTTACTGTAAACCACTTGAAAGCTTTGTTTAATTTTTAATTTAAAAAATAATACAGGAACAGGACATACTGTCAATACTTTTCCAGATCCAATCCCACTTTCCATGTGTGCTTACAGTTCTTGATTCACATGACTTCAATTTGAGTTACCACAAGAAATGTGTTACGACTTCAAATCTTCAGCCTGATCTTTCAGGGAAAATTAAAAGAGCATTTTTCTGTGGTTTGTAAGTAATTATACAAAGTTAATAGTACAAAATATCTGTTTTCCATTCATCTTTAATATAATCTTTAATAATCTGTTCTGATTAGTCTTTAATACCAACAAAGGAACTAGGGCCCAGCTTTGGAGAAACTGTATCAATTAAAGTTTATTTTCAGCACAGCTGAGACCCCCATGATTTAAATTAGGATAAACAAAGGCTCAGAGGTATTTGAAACCTCAGATTCTTTAATGTTCAGATATCATAATGTGAATTCTCAACTTGCAAACTCAGATTTTGATAGAAGGTGTGACCAAAGGAAACTTTGGGCTACTCTCACTAAGTGGCAGGTTTCAGAGCTGCACCATTTTGGCCCTGCCTGTACAACAGGACTCAGTATTTTGTACTAATAAATTATTTTAAAAAAGAACCTTTAGAAGATTGGTTTTGCTTTGATATTTAACTGTCTGACAGTGTTCATAAGAGCCCACAGCAGCCTTCTCACATTGCCAAGCTGTGCCTTGTGGCATTGCACACATCTCACTAAGAGTGGCATTTCTCTCATGACCTGATTAAACCCCACAGAAACCCCCACACTTATGGGTTTGCTCCCCACTGTTCCTTTGAGGAGCTGGAACAGAAACTTGCCCTCCTTGCTGGTGTGAAACCTATCTTTAATCTACAGCCAGATTATACAGATTTGCTGCTCATGTGACAATATTCTCTTATTTTAGATGTTTCTTTTCCATTTCTTGTGTTCCAGGATATGCGTAAGGAGCAGCTTCGAGTTTCACAATGTGGGAATAATACATTTTTGAAATACTAAAGTGAATTAGGAAGTAGATTTAAAACAGTAACATAACCTTAAAATATGAAGTGTTTGCCTAAACGGCTCTTTTAAAGAACCATGAGAAATTAAAATTCATCTAGTTACCAACATTCAAAACAGCATTGACTAAATCCAATTTGTTATTTCCTTGCCAGCAGCAGATTCTTACTTTAATCTGACTGGCTATTACATTTTCATTGCCTATCCTTGACACTGAAGGAACAAATGCTGGGTTGATATTATCAGAGCATTCGATGTCATTATCTAACTAGAAGTAACAGGCAGCACAATATATTTTAGAACTCTTGCTTAACTAAAGGACTGGATGAGCTCAAGGTGAACCAGTCTGATGCATCCCAAAAGTCTCCTTTGGAAGTTCTTACTACATGCATGGCAGGAGGGAAAAAAAAAAAAAAATCTGTATTTGCTCATTTACATTCAGCACTGAAAAAGCAGCACTTCAAGGATCAAATGGAACAACACAAAGCACTGAGTTAGAGAAAATAATAAATGTATAAGCCTTGCAGGATTTGTGACCTGCTTTTAGTCTTGAAAAGGATCAGAATATGGGGGTGAATTGAGAGTTTTGCATACTTTCCCTTTTAAACTTGGACCTAATAAATAGTTTTTCCTTACTGTTTTATTTGAATAAACTATTTTACTCATATTTTCCCTGGCCACTTTTATGCAGACAGAATGACAAGAAGAACACAGAGCTACCCCTTCTGAGGCTGGCAGGAGACTGAGCAGGAGCAGTGGGCTCAGTTACCCAAATGCATCATTAACCTTGGGAGCATTACTGATGAGCTATTGGAAACCCTTCAGCTCAGTGAGCTTTGTCTAGAGAATTGTTTTTATTTTTGATACTTTAAGCTTCTTTGAGTGCAAGAGATCGCTCTGTCTGCACAGAGTCTCACAAAATCCCTGAGGTTCCATGTCCACAGACACCCCCCTACAGCCCTGGCACTACCAGGATTTGAATGATTTACCTTGCCCTGAATTTTTCTTGGGCTGACTGTCTGAGACACACAGCAAGGTCACTGATGGGCTCTACCTCCACACATCATCACTGTCAAAAAGTGATTTAAATCAGGGTAGCTGATGGATTTTGGCAAGAAACACCAGAGCAGACCTGCTCTGACAAGTTCTTCCATTATTTTATGCATTTATGATCCACTGGAAAGTGCACTGGATACCACTCTGTTAGTGCTGCACAATGAACATGAGATTTATTTCTCTGCTGTGCCTCAGTTTCTCCACTGTAGCACAAGGACAGGATGATAGCAGCTCCCTCTCTGGAAGGCACTCAACTGACGGATGAATCCCATGGAAGATCAAACATATGAACTTGCTGATGTCCTGAACTAAGGCATCACCACATTCTTGAGGAACAGCTTCCCCTGCAATCTTAGAACCAACAAGGTACTGAATTTTCAAGCTTTGATTTGGACAAATGGGACTGGAAGCAGAGCAGCACAACAGAGAGGATTTCAGCTGTTTAGTAAATATTCATTAGATACCAGAGTAGCAAGCTGGTGTATCCATGTACAATGGCTAGGAGATAGATAACAAAAATGGCATCTACCCTGAAACAGTTTCCTCATTCTAGTTAAGGTCTCTGAAGGAACCTCACAAATGTCCTTCAGACCCTGAAGGGAGCCCGTAAGACAGATGGAGAGAGATTGTTCACAAGGGCATGGAGTGACAGGACAAGGGAGAATGGCTTCAAACTGGTAAGGGGCAGGGTTGGATGGGATATTGGGAGGAAATTCTTCCCTCTGAGGGTGCCCAGAGAAGCTGTGGCTGCCCCTGGATCCCTGGAAGTGTCCAAGGCCAGGCTGGACAGGGCTTGGAGCAAGTTGGGATAGTGGAAGGTGTCCCTGCCCATGGCAGGGGGTGGAATGAGATGAACTTTAAGGCACCTTCCAATCCAAACTATTCTGGGATTCTATGAAATTAAATGCAAAGCTGTGTGCAAGAACCCTATGTGTCACTGACATTGCATGAAGTATTTTAACTCCTAAAAGTAATAAAATACAGATGTCTCTGACAAGATGTGAACCAAGATTTAACACAAATCTGGGGTACAGTTCACATTGGCTCTGTGTTAGTGTGTTCATACCACATTCCTTCTGCTCTTTATCATCTTACAGCTTCTTTTCAAAGAAACCAAAAGATTTGCAGGAACATTTTCACTATTGAGCCATTATCCTATTGAATGAAATTGAGAAAATGAAACTGTAAAGCTTTCAATACACAGAAGTCATTAAGAGTCAGAACTTACTTACCTGGTTAAAAGTTCCCTCACTGTATGTTTACTCCTGAAGCCTCTGATACAGGTGTCAGAGACAGGGAATTAGAACAAAAGCAGCACTGGTGTAACAACACAGAATTTAATACTGATGGGGACCTGATTACTGAGGTGAGAGTGACTCAGGTTTGGTAACTCCTATACACAGTAT